>NC_134710.1:227893391-229093391 GCF_043290135.1 Rhipicephalus microplus
CAGTTGGCATCGTTGCGCAAATGCAAACTGGTTATATAAACATCTGCAACTCTTCAACATATGCCTGTGCGTGCGACTTTTGTGCATATATTTAGCGTCATTTTACAACTTGTAACTCAATAAAAATATTGTAACACGGTCACCTTTTCTCCGCATGCTTCGCATAACTTCGATTTCCAAGGTACGTGGGATCTCCCGGGTTTTTTGTGGGAAACTCTACGGTCGGTGCAGTACGCCGTTACGCGATGATTTGGTTTGGTGACGATGCACTACGTGTCCTGCCTTTAGCGTTGTGTTGGCATGACAACTCGTCGACAGAGTTGTGCTGCTTCCACATGCACCAACGGCATTTCTCGGCCACCGACAGCTTCGAGTGCAATAGGCCTGGCTAATAACAAAACTGCTGCGATAAACGGCACAGAAAGGCAATAACGTCGACGGGAGAAAGTAGCACTGTGAGCGATTTGGTGTAGCGAGGAAGGCGCCAGTGGTGAACGCTTTCCCCGCTCACTGCTGAAGCTACGAAGCTCTGCCTCTCACGTTCCTGTAGCGCTGTGTTATATACGCATTAGGCAACGCGTCGGCTACCCTATTACTGGGGAGCGCACACGTAGGCGTTTGCCTTGTCAGATGGCGATGCTTTCAACCAGTGCATAGTGACTGTCAGTGTTCATTACGTTTTTGCTGATGCTATGTTCGCGTGACATTCATCCTATGCTGTGTCTAGGTGTATGTTAACTACTTCAGCTACCACCAGGTTCAAGCCTATAGATTATGGACGTTAATCGTCGGGATGGAGGTATGCAACTAAGCATCAACGCGAGTACATACACTTACAACGCTTCTATAGCTGCCAAATGCCTGTAGACATTCTGGATGCTTTTTATACATCAAAGCACAACAATCGACTAGTCCCGTGAAGAGACGGTTCACTTTCTTATAATACTGATTTCAATGACAAAAAAATCAACCATGTGCTGTTTCCTTTTCTTCCCTTTTCCCCCTATCTCTATTTATTCCTTTCTCTCACTGGCTACTTCTTTCTCTCTATCTCTATTTATTTCTGTCCCTTTGTTTGTCTCGCTCTCACTCCCAGTTTTTTATCTTGTGTTTTGCTTTCTATCTTTCTTTATCTCTGTCAACTTGTTTCTCTGTCTGTGAATGCTTTGTACTTCTTTACGTTTATTTCTATTCTTGTTTCTCCTTCTACCTCTCCATACGTGTTTCCTTACCTATTCGAATTATGGCATCCCACAACAGAGAGATTGGTACAGCAGCAGAGCGCAACCTGCGTGTGGGTTCCGGGAGTGAAGCAGGAGATCAAGAGGACGAAGAGCGAGCACGCCAAAGGAGAAATTGCGTTGCACATTCTAGGCGCAGCTGTGCCACATTCTTGACAACATGATATGCGCCTTTCATGAGGATGATAGGTTTTGCCAAAATCTCGCAGGGAGCCTCAAGTCAGACAGCTGAGCTGTTAGAAACGCCAATCCAGCTGTATAGCTACAATAAAACAGAATATAAAAGTAATAACGGAGCATGCGCTGTAAAACGCAAAAGCATGTGATACTTGACTGAAACGATAAACGTTGTATATTCGCAATCACGGCATTATTTATGAAAAATCCTGCTTTATCGTATGTACATTCTCGAATTCATGTGTTCATGTGGCTATGTGTCCTAGTCTTTTCTTGTGTGTCTATTTGTTTGTACCACGCTGGTCTAGATCGAGAGAAAAAAAGCTGTTGCTGCAAGTTCTTCGAAAGCGGCGATCCATCATCGCGTTCTTGCGCGAAGTGCACGTCGGAAAGGAGAGTAAACCGTTTTTTATAAAGCGGGATTTGTCCCCGGAGAAGAAGAGGAAAGTACGAGCTACATTTTCCCACCATCAACGATGTTGGGCAACGATGAGATGAGAAAGAAAAACTTTTTCGTATCGAACACGCGAATTTTATACCGTAGAACACCACCGCCACTTTTTTTTTCTTTCTTTAAAGCCAAGGAATTTATTCTTCGAACACGTCGACCAAGTTTCTATTGAGGCCCCAAGTTCGCAAACACCTGTCATTCTGCAGAATGGCTTGTCAGAAAATATTCCAGCCAAACATGTTGCTGGGTGAATAAGTGGCGCAGGCGACAAGCCAATGTCGAACAACATTGTACGAACGAAATGCTGCGATTTGACGCAGTATGTTGGCGCAAAGATAGTACCCTTATGGCTTTCTACTGCGGTTTGAATTCGCTGCCTCCGCAGTCAAGCAAGTGCGCAGTGCAGTTTTAAAGACGATAGTCTTTCTTGGAGACCTTCGACGCCAATATTTTGATCTATATATCTGTCTGTCTTTCTGTCTCTCTGTACACTTGTCTGTTTGTCCGCGGTAACGATTCCCCTAAAGGCACCAAACGGCACCTGAAACGGCCAAACCCACCCGCAGCGCCCACTAATATTGCTCAAGTTTTAGCGTTCACACTTGTGCGACTGTCAATTAAAAAGCAATTATTGTTCATACCTTAGGCACCATAACAACACGCCGGTGTTTTGTATGCGTGCCTTTATACTATAGAGAAGGAACACAAGAGTAATTCTAAGAACCGTAGCGTTTATCGCGCTGCGCTGACAGTGTAACGCGATGCTCAAGAAGGCAAGTGTTTCCAACTCTTTTCTAAGACGACACGGTGGTGGCACCTGCCGGTCGCTTTGCGTTCTACTCCATATCGCTTCCGAGACAGGCGCGCATCTTTCTCTGCGGCCGCTCACGCCTTCCTTCGTTTTCGAAGATAACTGCCAGATGGCGCTCGTGCCTAACGTGCCTTGATGTGCTGGTTGTCCTTCGGTGTACGGATCTAGACTCTCTCACGCAGCACTTCTAGAATATGATTTACCAGTTTTGTGGCGCAGAACATGAAATAAACGTTTTGTTCACTCTCTTCTCACGCAAGACAATCGTCTTTCGACGATAGTTGCCGTGAAAATGAAGATACGGGGCCATTTTTTACATCTCCGTGCTGACATCTTGGCCTTTTTTTTTTCGCAAATTGTCATTGAGCTATTGACCCCCAGGCTTCGTGAAGTGCCAAGCCAGCACCACAGTTTGCCAGTACTTTTGAAGAAGGAGAGGCAGAATAATTTTTTAAACTCAATAATGGAAATGTTACATAGCCACATGGTGTACAGAAAGAGGTCCCATATAATTATGCTGCAAAGCGATCCCTCTGTGCTAAGAAAAAAAGCGAATAAAGTAAAAGTAGCTCGTTTACGGAATCAAATTTTGAAAAAGTAACGCTTGACAACAATTGAACTATAAAAGATCATATCGAAGTGTCATCGTCATATCAAACATCAAACGAAAGAATTACATCAGGTTAAAGCAAATGAAAATGCACCAAACAACTTCAAACAGTGACATGTAATAATTTAGAAAGATAGTCCAACTCAAAAATAGCTGAACTAACAATTTTTTGAAGAGTCAACAAATAAGTGGTTTTTGGTAATACGGGCATATTCTCCGTATTTTTGAAGTTAATTGCACTGCAGTCACCCGTAATAGAAAGTAATTGTGAATAATGAACGTTGTCAGCCAATTGGAAATACCACTTACAGAAAAACCTTTAGAAATTCCACGCCATATTAGAAGTGGCCTGGGATGTTTTGCTCACTACGACGACTGAGTTTCCAACATGACGGCCTTTAAATTTCCGCCCCATTAGGCTCACGAATGTTGCTGTCGTCATCGACAACACACAACGACGACGTTTGTCACCATCAAGGCTATTCGTGATACCCATGTAGCATTGAAATTGCCACAACATGATAAAAAGAGCACAGTTTTCCAACTGGTACACTGGCATTTGAATCCACGACAGTTTTACAATGTGCTTTTGGGTAATTAGAGTGAAAACCACTCTGTTCTCGCTCAGCAACGTTTCTGGACAATTAATGCAATGTGCCCAGTAGCACACAGACCATGAAATTCATGGCGTCTGTAAATGCATTTCAGTGGCTAGAGCGGAGATATCGATTAATTAACAAGGTTTACCTTTTTGTAGCAACACGACGGTGGCTTTTCGAGGAGAAGTAATGAACGCGCATATGCGCCAGCAGGAAAATTCAGTAACGGGTGGCATCATGACTGAAGGGCGAAATTGACGAAAGTTTTCTGTTCGCAGCAGCGGTCGTTAATTGATGAGACGTCAACGCTAATGAATTTACGACTTAGTATCTCCTCATAGTAACAGCCAAAACGTAACACAGCTCTTTTCATTCACGGCAGAGGGGCCGAATCCACGTAGCTTTCTCCTGGTAAGAGACGTTTGACAATGGCTTCCTTCGCCAATAGCACGTCTTAAACTGCTATAGCTGGCATCTGCTCTCATAAGCACCCGTGGTGCGAGAGCGTTTTAGTCATTGCGTAATTACTCTTGATTATTTCGAAAGAAGAACAACCAGTAGTAAGTAATAACACCAATCATAAAACATTTTTTAAGGAATACAAATTCGTTATACAGAACTCTTAAGTTCCACTAATATCGTATGACGCTGAAGTGGCTGTTAACAAAAACCTTGTTAATTTTAGGGCAGTTGTCTATAGTACGAAGTTGCAGTCAGCGAGACTTCATCGCTTACCTCAAATTACTTGCTACTTACGAGATTTCTAAAGATTTATTATGTCACAGAATAACACGGACAGTTCTGATTTGAGTATTTCGACAAAACGACTGTTCTGATGTCAGTATTTAGACGTTAATCAACGATATATTGCTAATTTGTCACTTTAGAGTCATTTAACGTGTGTCAAAGCGTTCCAACATTGACGAAGGGTTCGTATGCAAAAACGATAGGAGTCTTATTGTCATAGGATTTTTATTGAAAGCCTGTATTGCCTCTATGATATAGCCAACCAATCGTAAGCTAAAGTTACAATCAATATCTTATGTAAATTTATCCCATTAGGCTTAAGCAAGAACACACTTTTATGTATAAATTAATGCGTATATTTCGCAGTGTACGCCCAGTGCTTATGAGGCATGTAATATCAATGGGTTATATGGTACTTAGTGAAGACACTGTCGTCAGTCTCTTCTCTTGCTGGCTAATTATGACCCCAATGCCGTATTTATTTTCTTCTTGGATCAGTTTTATTTTCACCGTATGTACTGTTGCCTTGGACATTTTTGTTTGTAATTTAATTACTCGTTACTTTTAATTATATTGCCTAACTTAATGAAGAAAATGGTGTTTTGGAATAATTGTTCTTAGCAAAAATTGCTGCCGCTTTCAATGATGAAGGGAGCCACCAGCCAACGGCAAAAAAATTGTTACGAACGGAATTCTCTGTACTCGGCTCAGGGGTTCTTATTGCTAAAGAACACTCTATATATCTATAACCTAATATCCATCGCACAGTAGTAATAATACTATCAGCATCAGCAATTCAACACTGCCATGATAAAATTTACTTGGAAGGTCGCGTAGTGTTATAGCATATCATCATCGTCAGCCTGGCTACACCCACTGCAGGGCAAAGGCCTCTCCCATGATCCGCCAATGAACCCGGTCTTGTAGTTTCCGTTGCCATGCGAACTTTTTATACCTTTCGTTATACCTGCGAACTTTTTAATCTCATAATCCCACCTAACTTTCTGTCTACCTTTCCAGCGTTTGCCTTCTCTTGCCTTCTCTGGGAATCCACTCAGATACCCTTAATGACCAGCGGTTATCTTGCCTACGTGCTACGTGCCCAGCCTATGTCCTTTTCTTCTTCTTGATTTCAACTTTATAATATCTTTAACCCCTCTTTGACCCACTATGCTCTCTTCTTGCCTCTTAAGGTTACACCTATAATTTTCCTTTCCGTCACTTACTGCATCGTTCTCTATTTAAGGGGAACCTTCTTTGTGAGCCTCGAGGTTTCTGCTCCATAGGTAAGTACTGGCAGTATGTAGCTGTTATATACCTTCCTCTTGAGGGTTACCTGCAGATTACCATTCATAATTTGAGTATGCTTGCCAAATGTGATTCACCCCATACTTATTCTTCTAGTTATTCTACTTTCATAGTTCGGCTTCATGGTTACTACCTGTCCGAAGTAGACATATTCCTTTATAACTTCCAGCGTCTCTCCACCTATCGCAAAGTGCTAAAAAGGGGTTATGGGATATATGACGCTGCAGCTTTATAGACATGCGCTAATTGCCTAGAAAAGCAGAGATATTAATTAATGACGTTGAATACTGATGCACATGACGCAATAGTTCTGTATACATACTGCACGGAGTACAAGCCTTCATGGCAGCTCGATTGATGTAATTTTCTGATCATATAGCCTACTGAAAAATGCGAAATTGATTCCTGTATCTTGCAAAATGATCGAAAATAAACTCGGGTAACGACACGAAAGGGGCCTTGAGCCAAACAAGAATCGTACGGGTAGAGAGGGAGAGGGAAGGGCATGTGAAATAACCAGGATCGCTTCTTGATCATAGCATTGTAAGGCGGAGAAGGATCGCAAAGAACGAAGATGAACTCAAAAGCTTCTCTTGAGTAGAGATACACCGTTTCCACTTACTCGGCGAAGGAAGCACGTATATTCAAAATTATTATTTTTACGCATGGTAGCTTTATTGCGTGCTAGAGTGCGAAGAAGGGATTTTTAGCTTGATAAGTTCCGTAAGCATGAAGCCGCTATTCGTTTTTATGGCCCAGCCACAGCACTTCGGGCGGAAAAGAGGAGTGCAGAATCGGTATTGGTTCTTTTTTCTTTTTTTTTTTCACTTACGCTTGCAGGCACTTACAGATTACATCGGGGTGCCTGTAAATATTAAAACAGCATGTTTCAGCTTAATACTCCACGCGATAAGGGAATAAACACTTGTTTGGGGAGGTCTTTTAAACACACCTGCGCAAACAAAATGTGCAAGTAACAGTAGGACTAAAAATCTGCAATACATCATACCTGCGCCAATTCCCAAACACGTTGGCTACAGGAGGACAGAAAAAAGTATTTTATCTGGAAATTTTCAAATTGTCGTTTACATTTATCATCAGTCGTTGCAAATTTAGGATTGTTTATTTAATGCAGGATTCAGAATATAAAAAAATGAGAAAGATGAGGATGACAATTTCGCCGTGGGAAATTTGTGCAAGTTTACAAAAATGCGGCAAGTTTTGAGCCTCTATACAGTCAGTTGTTTCGTTAAAATATTATGTAAGACTTACCAAGGGCACATTTGACAGAAACAAAAAAAAAAAACACTTGGATGCAGTTTTGTTAGTGGGTCTTCATTAGACAGTCGCTTTTATTTTATTTTTCATCACTATATTAGGTTGCAAAAACATCCAGTTCAGCAAGATAAATATTGTTGTTTTAATACGCCGTTCTTGCAAGATGTCGAACATGTACAGTTATACGCTATACGCGGGAAAGAGGGAACAAGTTACTGCCATCCATGTTTGTTGATGTGGGTGTGCGTGAATGTGTGTAGTTCCCCATCGCAGTCAGCTTGTGTATGCTATGACACTGAGAGAAGCGGCCACATTGGCGCACGCCTCTGCTGAGCTTCGTGTTGCGATCCGCGCAAGTCGGTGGTTCAGGTGCGGCGAAGAATTTGTCAGGAATGCCTTCCTCTATCAAACAGAGCTCACTGGCAAACTTGGCTGCCTGCGGTGGCATGCGCAACAGTTCCGGAATGCGAGAGGCAGTGGCGATCGCGAGTGGCGCGTCGAGCTTCCTTGGGAGTTGTCGCGCGCGTTGGCCGCCAGAGGGCGCGCATTCCGATGGCCACGCGCGCGTGCTGCCGTAGTCGCTGTTGCCTTCTGTCTCCTCGCGTTTCCCCGCAGTACACACTCGCGCATACCGTGTTGCTTTGTTGCCGCCGTTAGTGGAGAAACACCGTTAGCGCAATGAACGTTGTCGCTACGGATGCGGGCAAAGACTGCTGCAGGGGTATCTCATGCGGGAAATTCGGCACAGGGAAAACAAACTATTCCGTGACCTGGCGACAGTCATCGTGTCCAACTGCCGACTTCTTTTGGTCCGGCACGTCATTAGAGAAGGAGACAAAAAATTGGTGCCCGGTATACGCACCTAAGGACAGTTTGTTTGGCGTGTATAGCCGCATCTATTATGAGAATGTGTGGCTCTGCCTCTGAGTAAACATGCAATGGTCATCCGCTAACGGCTTAACAAACAATAAAGGATATAGAAAAGTACACGATGAAAGGAAGCGAGGAATTGTAGTTACGGGAAATGTGCACCCGAGCTTCACATCTTGTACAGTTGTGTTCTTTCGAATGCCTAGCCGTTTGTAGCCTGCATAATACAACCCAAATCTCCGGGTTTACCAAGCAGTAAAGGTGAAACGGAGACTCGAGGTGTTGGTTCTGTTGTGAAATGGCCATGCTAACGAAAAAGCGTATTCATGTCTTAGGCATCCCGTATAGCTTTTGCTTGATTTTGTAATTTTCAAAAATCAAGCAGCCAGGAAATACTTCATTCAGTGCCTTATCCGTGTGCAATTTGAATTTATATTTACGAACAGAAAATAAAAGCCCTGCATAGTGATGACGGCATTCTTTTCCGTGTGTGAAACAGTGACGATAAAACTTGCACACGCACGCACGCACACACACACACACACACACACACACACACACACACACACACACACACATACACACACACACACACACACACGTTTCTCTTGGTAAGCGTTTTAGCTGGGCGTTTAGTGATCTATTTGTGTAACAAATACATCAAAAGTGTTGTGGCTCAGGTTAGTTGGTTATTCATGAACTTAGCTTGTATTAGCACGGCACATATGAAAAGAAAAAGATGGAAAGATGACAGGGACGTATAGAAAGGTAGGCGCTAGAAACAAAGACGACTAGAAAGGTAGAAAGTAGAGCCTACCTTTCTAGACGTTTCTGTCGTCTTTCCACCTTTTTCTTTTCATATGTGCCGCGCTAATACAAGCTAAGTTTATGAGTAACCAACTCACCGGAGCCAGAACACTTTTGATCTATTTGTTTCGCTCCATCCTAAAATAACGCGCATACTCACGCACACGCTGAAATGCTTGCTCAGTGTATTTACACCACAGAAGGCTTAGCATACATCCTGTTATCGAGCTTTTGTTCTTGTGCGATGCTGCGGTACGAAGTAGAACTTGTGAGAGCGGTTTCGCTGGGGACAGACTAAAGCGGCTACGCTCAAGCGTCTTTCGGCTTTTTCTAGTTTGGGCCCCCACGCGTGCCTTAAAGTAATGGCTCCAAGATTTCTTTTTTGTATACATAGTAGGACAACAGAAACCGCGTTATCAAGAGCAAAGTTGGCGAAAACATCTAAACCTAGTTATGCGCAGTGCCCTGTCTCACTTTATAGGAAGCCTTTGTCCAACTATGCTGTTTTTTAATTGAAATTGCACGTAAACCCGTCTCTCCTCTCGTATATATATATATATATATATAAAAGGGGACACAACTTACCAGTTGTCTTCGGTTTATTTCCAACAGATTTGACCAGTGGACCAGTCTTCTTCATGGTTTGTGATTAAGGACTTATTCGCCGGTCAACACCGTTGGAAATAAAACTGAAACAACCGCCAACCGCTAAGTTGTGTTTCTTGTCTACCAATATAAATAAATAAATAAATAAATATATATATATAAATATATATATATATATATATATATATATATATATATATATATATATATATATATATATATATATATATATATATATATATATATATATATATATATATATATATCTATATATATATATATATATATATATATATATATATATATATATATATATATATATATATATATATATATATATATATATATATATATATATATATATATATATATATATATATATGATACGAAGCATTTGAGAGGCTTTTAGAGGATGACTTTGAAGCTCGTCTTTCTTCTACGATATGAATTGCGCAGCAGAGCGCCCCGAGGCGCCTTTGGAAGACAAGCGGTTGCTCCTTTCAGTTCCAGATCCGCTTTGGTAATCCTTGAGAACACGTCAGGGTCTGTAAGCTCATAAGCCTCCCGCGGCTAGCTTTTCGGCAGATCGTGTATACAGCGCGCGATGTTTTTTCTGCGTGTCACTGTTGCATCGGCTCGGCACGTTTTCGATGTAGAGCGTCGCGCGGCTTGCTGGACGGCTTTAAGTGTTTGCACATATGCTGTCCTCTTTCGATGTTCTGTTCATTCTGCTCTCAGTGATCCTCCCCTGTTGTACGCTCGGTGGGAAGAGTGCTGCGGTCGTAATGCCATTTCCTTCTATGATACCTACTCTACCCCCCCATCTTTGCGCATCTCTTTTTGTTAACGCGCGGAGGGCAGTTCAGGACAATGACCACGTGTGTCTCTTCGGAAAGCGGCATAAACTGCCGTGCAGCCCCATTGGCTTTGTGTGCCCGGTTGGTCGATTCAAGATTATTCGCCCGTTTTTTCTCTGCCTGTGCACGTTTCTCGCGCGAGCTTGTTGCGTCTCCGTCCTGCTCGATTCACTCGTTTGGCCACTCGGGGCAGCTTCTATCCCGTTTATATAAACTCCGTTCCGGGTGTTTGCTCTCGGCTCTTCACTCGCAGCAGCAGTTGAAATAGTGAACGCTACAGTGAACGCTATAAAAGTGAACCAGCTTTCCGTTATAGTCGAAGTAGAAAAACTAATGAAAAAAAATCCACTGTTTCCTCTGGAACTTACAAGAGCTCTTCTATTCTTATTATAGTGATCTTAAATACTTCACAAACAAAATGCAATCGCGAAGACATCGGTATCTTGCTGAGGTAATATCAAAGCTATATGCAAAGAAGGCGTCTTGCTACCTCAATGTCTCTCGTTTGGCTCATCAGACGGAAAGTGAATCTTAGTGACGTGCGAATGCAGGTGCGTAGTGCGCACTACTCGCACAACTACACTATTTCCCTTTCATCTATCGAATATATATATATATATATATATATATATATATATATATATATATATATATATATATATATATATATATATATATATATATATATGTATATATATATATATATATATATATATATAATTACAGAGAGAGAAAGAATAGAACAGAGAGGACAGAATGTATAAAACGGAATAAAGAAAGCAACAAAAGGCAAAGGGCGACTCATTTTGGTTTTCATTGCCGCTTCAATACGCGCAAGCTGGCCGTTGAATAATAAAAGCATTACCCCCAATACCAGGACTCGGCACCTTTGCGATTGCGGAGAGATGGAAGGGGGCAGCAGCTGCTTTTCTTTTGTGCTGGCGTTAATCGGTCCCGCTATAATCTTCTTCAGAAGTGAATCAGGCGGAGAGAGAGGTGAATTCAATGCAAATTCGCTTTTCCAGGCCACAAAAGTCCGCATGCACCACTAATGGTAACGAAAGCGGGCGCTTTCTCCTCCGGGGCTGAATAGTGCCGACGGGCTTTACTCACTACTGCATGGTAAGTGAGACAGAAAGAGGGGAACAGTACAAACTAAACGTCCGGTGAGAACAATGGCAGCAGAGCTGGGGGAAGTGCGCAATGAGCAGGACCGTAATCGGCTTTTATATGGAGCTACAGTAAGCGGACAAAGCGGAAATGAACTCGCATCTTCCGTTCACAGTATGCAGACTCAATTCCACGGGAATGTGACAACCTTTCTTGGGAAACTGAATATCTGCACGAAGGAGTTCGGGAGGCCGGGGCAGTGAAGAAAACAATGAATGACTGAGTAGAAGAGTGCTCGGCTTTGACGAATTTCAAACGCTTATGACCTAAAGCTGCCACTCCGAACAGTGAATTGTAACTTGTTCGGAACATAAAGATTATGAAGCATGACGCTCCAAAGTCAGAGTGACTTTCTTTTGAAAAAGCGACTTTTTACGCAATTCCCAAGAGACATCAGGGAAAACAAACGAGACAAAAAACAAACGATCGAACTGAACAACAGAAAATAAAGTGAAACAAATGCGAGGCTCCATCGTATTATCGTGCATCCGACTTTCGTGTGACAATGTGAGTTACAGTGGGACTTACTCAGCGTTTATTCTCTATATTTAACTTACTTCTGACGTTAACGCTCCATGTTTTGATGTAAGCGCATAATGTCTGCCAACGAACGCAGCGAATGCGTGTGCATTCACGCAGCGTTAATGCAAGTGCATGAATGCAGCGCATGCATTTACGCACTCGAGTCGTTCGTATATAGGCTATTTCATGGGTATGTTTCATTGACGCCACGTTGGCCGGTTAGCCTAGCCGTTTCGTATCTTGAACAGTGCTACGTTTAAACGGTCGGGTCATTGCATTCGACTTTTCCTGGCCTTATCAATTCACTTCACGATATACAGAATACGAAAACATTCGTTTAAAACCGTTCCGAAGTGGCGGCGCACATGTCTTTTGTTAAATCGCCTATACAAGCACTCGCACATGACTACTCTATTGTCGCTCTTTGCCGGTTTACTCCGGTTTTATAGTCACCTCTGCAAGCACACATCGTATAGCATGCATTGTTCCAGCCACTTCTGTCCTTTATGTGTCCCTATTCTACGGCCCTCCTCCGTTCCCTTCAATCAATCTGGCAATTGTCCACGTTGCGCAATACATCCGGTGCACCGTATACATAGATGGCCACTTCTTTACTGTTTACCTCGTCGACATGTAGACGCATGTGATTCTTTCCATTAGCTCCCAGCTCTTTCTCATAGCCTCCTCCGCTCGTAAAGCTGCCAATCCACGGAAAACAATATCGCTCCGTACATGCAACTCGCGCAAAATATCCTGAAGGGCCCTTTAGCCACTATTGAAAATATGAATAATGAGCGCGTTATCCTCTCCTGACGTTTCCCGTCTTTGCAGTCCAATTTTGAAAGCCAGCTGTTTGTTCACGTGACATCAGGGTGAATTAAGCGCTCTATTGGTCAGTATAGGAGATGTACCCGTTGTGAATTTTCGCCTACCTTGCATGCTTTGCCATGCAGTCGCATGTTTGGTCTGTCTGGTCTCACTGCGTCACTATCGTGCGCGATAAACTGATTTCACTTCGTTTGCTGCGTTTGCGACTGCGCAAGCGGAAATAGAAGTGTGTAATCTCAGAGCGTGAAATCCATACTGGCTTCAAGCAAGGGCTGAAATTCCACGTGTTTTTTGAGGACCCAATTCAAATTGTGCAAATATCCCCACTAATGGCTGGTCCACTGAAAATAATTATTTTCAGTGGACCAGCGATGAGTATTGATATTTGCCCAATTTCGCCAGCTCAGCGTTTTTGCTTGCTAACAAATGAAATAACCTCGCGTATGAAGCTTCTCTGAAAAAAAAATCCTACATAAAAATGCAGTGCGGCAACTGCTGAGTACAATGCGTTTGCTGAAACATATATGAAGTGTCTGAAGGCTTACTTGTGGTCAAATTTAGTTCGAAGTGACCCACCACGCAGTGCCTCTTGTAATGGTACCAGGGTATTGGCGTGTGATAACTTGAAACGCATGCCCCTCAGATAGAAAGTTTGATGTGACCATACGCGAATATTGATAGCACCTATCTGGACACACATTTTTTTATTTACTCACAAGGTGTGTGATGGGCTACTATATTCAAAGTTCTGTGCCACATCGGACATGTGCTAATAAGTGAAACAGTCTAATGTCTTGCACTCGGTAAGCTTGTTTGTAATAAGAAAGTTCGCGAATGTTTGAAAAATGCAAGCACTATGCACATGTGCGATGTAGTGCTAATCATAAATAGTGGAACCTTCAAAGAAGCGTCATAAAACCAGTAAGCCCATGGTCACCTTTGATGACCATGGGCCTGCTGTTTTGCAGAGGGAAAGCGCGTTCGATGTGTGTCCAGTAAACTGAACTTCTGTTCGCGTCGCTCTAAGCGTGTTACGTGCTTGAGAGAGTCTTGGCCGCATTAACATGTCGTATATCACCGCAGTGAATTCTGAACAAAAAAAAATTATTCATTTAATACCCATGGCTGTTTAATTGGGTCATTATAAAGAGTGGAGTAGGTGTCTTAAGCGTTCAGCGGGGAGACGAAAAAGAAGATTAAAGTTTCGCTGCAAGGTCTAGCAAGGAATGGAATAGCAACGAATTGTAATGTTATGCGAAGCGATGCTATCAGTTAACTCTTTTAGACTCTGACCTGGCGAAACTCTTCAAACCACTGGTGTGAGGGAACATAGCCGCTTCAGGTGCAGTCTGTTACGTCAACACGAAGGAGAAGCACACAGTAAGGCCATGAGCCGTCTATTATTATGTGCCGAGATGCGCGCGCGCCATGAACGCGCTTTTTTTTTCGTTTTATGAAAGTTGACAGTTACTGCTTGGGTTACGCAGCCTCCACCACCGGAACCATTTCACAATTCTTCGCACAGCCCCAGAGATAGCTGGTGCGTTTCGTCTTCACTTGAGACACGCCCGTCTGCGCACTGTCAATCTTGTTCCATATAGGTTCCACTTAAAGCTGTCGTAAACATACGTTAACATCAATAGGCGGAGGTGTTATATAAACCAGTGAATGTACTACGGCGACGGCTTTTATAAAAGTAACATACTGTGAGAGAGTTGCTTTTCATGCGGGCCGCATGGAAATTCTGTCGGGATGTAACACGCTACCATGTGCCCAACAAGGCAATGCATGTCGACTGACACAGTTAAGGTTGAGCCCTGTACTTCCACTCACTACTAACTCTCCACTTGCGACTTTAACGAAAATGCTTCCGTTCACTTGCTGCTTATGAGGAGCTGTAAATTACGAGCAGAGTCTGGCAATACTGGTCTCGAAGGTTCGGCGAAATTTTAATATAGGGACAGGGGCAACCGCTAAGGGCGCCCGTGCCTATATACGGCGGAGCATCAGAGTGGCCGCGACGCTGCAATTGTACGGCATCCGGCGGAGCTGTGCAAAAATTATTAAATGTAGCCGTGAAGGTTGAATACGCCATCCGAGTGATGTTACCTTCTAGAAAACTCGGGGAAGCTCTAATAAAGGGAATTTAGCGTCAAATGAGGCCTTGAAGCTTGAAATTTGACGGCATGCTGATTCCACTGTAAGATATGCTACCGCTGTAAAAGCATGCATGCTTCTTTGTTTTTCTGAAACACTTAGTGAAATTTTGTCGACAGTTCTTCAACAATTCTGGTGGTTCTTACTGCGTTGCGCAACTTCAGTGGTTGCGACGTTTGACAGCGCATGCATATCTAACCTTTTAGGCTATATATACATTCCGTGTTTCTATGCTGAGATATATATCTTTAAAGTTGCCTTGTATTTAATATATCAAAAGCCATTTCGGATGAATAAGTGGTTTGGATTTAGAAAGTGATGAGGATCGCGCAATACTTCATACGACTTCTGCATTGTTTTCATGTTTTTTTTGTTCAGTTGATTTATCAGTACGGTGCCGTAGCGCGTTCTAAGTTCGGTAGGCCAAGTAATGTAGTTTTACAGTTCTTAACTCTGCTGTGCAGTTTACTCTTACTGTGTTTTACATGTATTTCTTTATTGTTTTCTCTGTTACATCAAAAGCCTTACATGCCTCCTCAAACGTCAAAATTTATGGGCTGCGTCCCGTACCAGCGGTATCAACGTGTGACGCAAAACGTTATCTTCTCGTGCTCAAGACGCATTGATATCGAAAATTGACTTTTCACGCTTCTACAGCTTCCGCAAGTTTTGTACAGAATTTTGGTGCAACCTCTCTTGCGCCGTCATCCTATGGCAAGCTTCTACTGATAGCGCTGAAGTGTCTGTTCCAAGCAAGGGATGTGTACACGTTGAATTTTTCAATCTGTGAGAAGCTGAATGCAGCTCCGCCTGTTCGGCATATCACCTCAATACTTTTGGTCATCTTAGTTTCTGTATAAATGAAAATGGTGAGCATTTCGCTCATCAGGCTTCCGTATTACCTACTGGCATAGAACGAGAACTGGCATAAAACGAGGTAGAGGTGGCCGGTATGCTCATCTTCGTTGAATGTGTCATTATTCATTGCAGCTATGACAAAACTGCTCATGTACAGTGTCAATGCAGCCTCAACAGTCTAAGCTTACGGTTCCCGGTACGCTTGCTAGGCGGACGAGCTCTGCGTCGTTTTGCACCATGTATACAAATACGACGTGAGGCCGTAAAAAATCTTCGGCCCCGCGTCGGCAGAAGTTCCCGAACGTCGCGTGGTGACCTCACAACAACACCTCCTATTAGTCACTAATCCAGCCCAACGATGTCCCTCTCATGTCACTCTCAAGTCACTCTCAAGTCCAAAGACAGCGGTTTCCTATGTGTTCGATAGTAGATCGGAAGCGGTCTGCATCACAGACAAGTGAAACATCTCCTGGAAGGCCATTACAGGCCATTCCATATTATAAGCAAGCAACATGCCTTGATTTTGAACAGCGTGCCAAATTTTTACTCAGAATATTTGAATAACACTTCTTTTTTTTTTCTTTTTTGCGTGATCCTTTAACATGTTGTGTGTAGTAAATGTACAGTGTGGTATGTTAGCAGTTCCAAGACATTACAGCTGTATAGAAATTTGAGTTTTGCTCCGGTACAAGTTCCCCGATATTCTGCAGATACAAAAGCAAAGTCGAGTCAGTCACTCGATACCTTCACGACAGAGTCAGAGAAACCGCTCGTAAGAGGAAGCAAAACAAGGAACAAGAAGAGCGCTGTAGGCAAACCACAAAGGGACAGTTCACTGTTTGGCTCCGTTTCGCCGGTTACACACGTATCGCACCTACAAACGAGTGGAGGTCGTTTGATGTCTTTCGTGGCGACAACGAAGCAGTGGCGTTGAAGCGAAAGTTTCTAAAAGAAACGCATTGGTCTTTTCTGCAGAATTCTTCACTTATTTTTTTCGTAATAATATATATATATATATATATATATATATATATATATATATATATATATATATATATATATATATATATATATATATATATATATATATATATATATATATATATATATATATATATATATATACAGCGACGTTAGAACTTGTAGGTGCCGAGATTAGGCACGTGGCTCTGGACGCTATACGCGAAATTGATGCGTGCTTCAAACACTTGTGCCCGAGCACGCACTTTCTGGCGTCCAGAAGCCTAGTGCACGTAATCCTGAAGCGCGTGCGCAGAATGAGACTCCAGAATGGGGGACTAACCTTGAAGAGGGCGTAGCGGTGGACGATATTCCGCTCCGCCTTGGAGGCCTCGTACCGTTCGTGCAGCTTGATCAGGGCACACTTGACCGTCTGATAAGACTCGCTGACCTTCTGTTCGGCCATGAAGAGTCTTTCACTCGTCTGGACCGCGCCTTCGCGGGTGTGGTCTGCAAGACGGCGGTATCCATTCGTGAATATCAAAGAGTTCGAGAAACTCTGCGGGAGACTTTGTGACAATATCACCGGAAAAATAAAGGTGACGTGAAATCAGCGAGCTTGTAAACATAAATTTGAGTGATATTTACACTGGAATCGAGGTGGGTTTTTTTTGTATTCATGCATGTTGCTGCTCGAAGTCACGGTTAACTGTGGTTAAGCGTAATTCAGATATAACGTATTAGTGCGACGTAGAACGTGGCAAACAAACAATAATCTGAGCCCTGCATATGATAAGGCAATTTCGTCTGCAACTGTGTTGTACTGCTGCGCGAGCATGGTGTTTTGTTACGCGTCGCATTGTTGTAAGTGCTAGGAATTGCTAGTGAGACAAAGTATACCTCCTTGTGGATAAATGAATGGTAAAACGTGTTCTGTGGTGTGAACGGATTGAGAGAAATAGTGTCTTTTCGAAGGCCCTAGTGAGTTCCGTGGCGCGATGCATGCATAAAGTGCATTCGGTGCCTTTTACACCTCACAAGTGTGCAACCACTGCGTAAGCTTCTTAACGAGAAAGCAGGCTATACACATTCAATTCGTAACACTGCGCGTAATTTGCAAACCTTCTACATGCCTATTTTAGACCTCGTTTTGCCTGAAAGTATTATAAAAGTGCCTGTTATAGGTCTTATACGTAACGATTCCTTCCAATTACAAAATCCGTTGGTAGCGAATAATCAGAGTGTATCGTCACTCAGTAGTATTTTGTTACATTTATCTGCAAAGGCAGTGAACTCGCCATACGTTGCAGACCAAATGTTTTGTTTAGAAATTAAAAAATAACTTAGATAAGACAAAAGCGTACTTTGAAAACTCACCGAACTCAACATCTTGGACAAACTTCTTTACGGATGTCGTGAACTTGCCAACAAGGTTGGACCCTTCAGAAAAAAAAAAGCAAGCATCAAACGTGGTCATTGTACACTCATATAGTAAAGAAGGAACCATGTGCAGACAGTGTACAAGCGACAAGCCAAATCATAGTCTGACCCTGCGACGCTGCCATTGCGGGAAAAAAAGTAGAAATGAATTCTCACTGTTGCCCGAATAAAGTGAATCGCATGACCATAAAAAAATCACAAACGTCCCGCGAGGCCGACGTTTTTACCAAAGTGTACGAGATGTAAGCTCACATTTCATGCTCGCCTGCTATACGGTTTGTGTGAGGCCCACATTCCTGTTCGGGCCGTCAACATGGAACTTACCTGATTACACAGTCAAGATGCATATCGTAACGGAAGTGCTCAGAGCACACGTGAGGCATATTATTCGCGCCCCTGCCCATTATTTAGCCTCACTGCCAGAAGACCGACCTCGTGCCTCATTTTGTCAGACAGTATTGCGCTATCGTACACAAATACCAACTACATTACAATTCCAGTGAGAGTTTCAACTTCCCCATGGTATGTACATGACTCATTCACAGGTTTAACTAATGGTTCCAGGTATACGGTGGACAGCCCGGCTCTCGTCTCCAGCGCTACAGCAGCTTTCACTTCTCTTCTTGTACACGTCGTACAGCGAGCATAACCATCTTAAATATTGACGCTTCAACTACAGTGGATGGGCCTGCAGGGTTGGTGATCTTTCCTGCAACAGCGACCACCACAAAGATTCGGCTATCCAACAAGATGGCATAGACAGCAGCGCAACTTGCTGCTCTCCGTAGCGCACTTAGAGTAATTCACAAGCGAAGAAATGGAGCGTGTTCAAGGACTCCAAGGCCGCACTACTGTGTTTTGTGTTCACCTTACGCCGGGGACCTCACGAACAACTAGTGCTGGAAATTAGAGAGTTACTTTACCACCTCTTCGACGAAGGACACCAAATCATGTTTCAGTGGCTTCCAAGTCACTGCGGCATATTGGGCAACGAATATGCCGACACAGCTTCTTGATCGGCACACAAGTATGGTGTAGAAAAACGGATCCAATTCTAAAGTACTGATGCTGCCATGAAAATATGGCAGATTTTTAATGAATAAGTGAAATCTTCGTGGAATCCAAGTTTACGGCACACGTGAGTGCATAGGCTGATTCCAGCCTACGTCCGGAGCCTATCGACTTGATACCACGGTTCTTTGCCAACTGCGACTTGGTGTCGCTTTCAGCACATTTTTGCCCTCAGAATCGGCGTGGAAGGCAGTGCTGCTTGCGATCGTTGCGGCAGCGATCACTTCCCTCGCTACAGCACGTGCAGACTGTCGATAGCTGCTGCGTTAGCCTGCCTTGATGACAAACATTTTCAGAACAGTCAGTGCTGGAATGCCGACATGATCTGTCTTCGCAGAGAAAATTCGTCAAGGCTTTGTTTATTGAACTTTTTGCGTGATAGCGGCTTATTGAACACACTACAAAACCCCCATTATTCTTTTTTTTTGCGCATCTACTTTTCTTTCCGCTTCCCTTCTCATCTTTCTTTCCCACTTCCCGTCGTCTTAGTGCAAGGTAGTGAACCAGATGCTACAATTCTCGTTAACCTCCTTGCCTTTCTCTCAATGCTGCCTATCACTCACCTATTCGTCAGTTCCCAATTGGGATTTGACTACCATCGTCAGTAGAAATGATTCCGGCCAAAGGAAACGTGTAACTATATCATAAGTTGAAATAAAACACTTTCCCGGATCTCGGTGGCTTCTCAGGCGTGAAAAGAAATGAATTGACTAGCTAATAAGATGAAACATGACCAATACTTCGTCCTTATCACGAGGTTGGATTGAACAACGCGTGGGTTTATTTACATATTTTTTGCTGTCCGAGGAAGGAGCAAGTATCAAGAGTGAAAGCTAACCGTGGTGGGCGGTGCGCCTGCTGTCGTATTGTTGCGCAATCGGGTGGTGACGGCAAAAATCATTATTTGGTGTTGCAAGAATCGTGAAAAAGTTTCATTGCTTCGTCATAGGAGAAAAAAACGGAAAAGAGAAAAAGGGGCCATATTCGTGAAAAGCTATTACCCTGCAATTGTACGAGCAATTTCTGTGATTCGAAGGCAGCGCTTCAGAGTTTGCAGTCTGCCATGCGTAGGAGGAGCCATGACCAACTGGTACAAGAAATAAGACATTGCCATCATGAAGCTCTAGCACAAGGGCATGATATTATATATCAATGGCTGCCTGGACATATCGGTATTACCGGAAATCAATTAGCCGATGATGCAGCCCGCTCAGCCCATGAAGAAACCCGTGTAGTCCCGATTCCTCTATCAAGGAATGATGCAGCAAGACAACTTTACCTGCTGGCTCGAGATCTCACACGCACGTTCTGGTCGTCTACCAGCTTCCAAAGGTGTCAATTTTATGAACTGGATCCTTCGCTCAAGCTAAAGCTACCATCACAACTTTCCCGCTCCGATGCGACAGTGTTATGCCGCCTTTGGTTGGGTGTTGCATTCACAAAGGTGTACTCCTTTCGCATTGGTATGGCAGACACTCCTACATGCGACTACTGCGGAGCTGAAGAGACCATCGAACACGTCCTGTGCAGCTGCGCTTGCTACGACACACAGCGATGCCAGCTCCGGATGGTTTTGAATCGACTTGACCCCGGACCATTTTGTGTGCAGAAGATACTAGGACCTTGGGCATCTGCCTCAGTTGCGCAGAAAGCAACTAAAGCACTGCTACTTTACCTTAAGTCAACAAACCTGAGCGACCGCCTGTAGACTGTGTGTGCTCCCCGAGTGTGCTCGTGATTGTGTGTACCTTCTCATCTCTCTGCAACCTCTTTTCTCCCCTTTATTCCTTCCCCAGTGCAGGGTAGCAAACCGGATGTGCGTCTGGTTAACCTCCCTGCCTTTCCTTGCATCTTTATCTTTCTCTCTTCTTCTTTCGAGTCAATTGTGGCTTTACACATGGCGTTCTTTAAAACGACCTGCCGATGACAAAAAGCACTCACGAGCAAATCATTTTTTTGGAATTTCGGCCAACGGTGTTATTGCACCGCGATATTCAAAGTATTGGCATAACAGATGAAAATTCAATTGCAGTAAGACTAAATGTTTTTCACGTTTCATACCAGACCAAATAATTGTTGCACATTAAAAACACTATCTTACTTGTTCATATTTATCGATTTTTAGATGTGAAGAAATGGTGACCCCTCTGCGAAGCCAGCGTTTCGGAATTGACGAAGATGCCTCGGCAAACACAAGTCACCTTAAAACACTAACTTCCCGTCGATGCTGTAGATGTATCTGTTGAAGTCTTCGCTTTTGTGTTATCTGTCTGTCTTACCTGTACAACGCAACACGTGCAATACGGTAAGAAAGTGGGGGAAGATTTATTCAAGAACCTAATCGCACCTTTAGATTGAAGCAAGCGAGAAGGTACACCATTCAAAAGTGCACAACAGACATTATCACACATAGATATCGTAAATTACTTGTGATTGAAAATATAAATGAGGTATTTCGTCTCAACTACAACGTAAGCACTTAATTCAGTTCACAAAGTGGTGATTCGTCCTTGTCATATTGGAGATGCAGAAACGAACCGAAAAAAAATATGTAAATGACATCTTCAGCTAAAATTTTCTTTCGTAGCACCTACGTTTTTGCTCCCGGTTTCATTAGGCTTCTGCCAACTAAATTCACACCATGCGCGTGAAGTTCATTCTCGCATGCGACGCTGTTAAAATTTGAAGAAAGCGTGAGTGCAGCGCTTGAAAATTCTCGTCTCTGCATAGTTGTAACACATGAGTGCGCGATTGGAGAGTATATGGCAGCATTCGCTTTTCGGAAAAAGTATGGTTATTTCCATTCAAAGCTGAAACATTATTTTTACATGCTCATTTATTTTGGCGTAGACCGTATTTAGGGTAAGCAGATGACTGCAATTTTAGGTGAGCATAAACGCTGAACTTCAGCCGCAAGAGCAAAATCTAGCTCGTCCAGAAGCCTATGTTTTGAGCTTTATAAGATCTCCTCTTAATAAATACTTTTTTATTAACAGTTCCTTCTGAAAGTATACAAAGCATTCATACTATAACGCTGTGTTTTTTTTTTTTGTTACAGACAGCCCCATGATTCTGAGTTACTTTGATGTTTTTGCACAGTAACTGTCTCCACTACAGAAACACGCGTCTTCTAGGAGTGTTCATTAAGTCTTATATAGAGACCGTTTCTTAACTTCGCGACACGGTCTAGCAGACTCCAAAACTCTCCGCCTGCTCTATAAATATTGCAATTCACGTCAGTGGCCAACATTGTCTCTGAACGTTGTCGCCTAGTTCATTCCTTTCTCTTTCATTTTTGCTATCACTGCGTGAAGAGATTTTCTAAGGCCCAAGCACTTGCGCGTCCCTGCGTAGCTAGCCTCATCAGTTTCCTTGGGATAAGATGGGAGACAGACTGGCGTCTGAGGCAGAAGCCCGGGATTTGTTTCCTCTGCTGCGGCTTGTTAGCATGAGATCCTTGGGCCGAAAAGCTGTACCACTTTGGGTGCCTCGAAACTTTTACTCTTTCTATACATGTATATCCTCGTTTTCAACGCTCTCAATGCTTTCTCATCCCCCGCCTTGCCCACAGCTGTTGATTTTTTGTTCTTTCAGTGCTTCACGTCAAGTTTAAAGCTATCTGCGCTACGCGCAATCTATTTTCAGTTTCAGGTCGTGGCTTTGAAAGTTTGCGCGAGTGCTCCTATTAAAGTAGCAGGGCAGGCTCGTACATTGTTCTCTTGAAGAATAAAAGGGGAAGGGAAGGATGTTTATATGAGTCTTAATGTGTTTAAGCACGACTCGACAACTGCGTCCCGAGGTTTCTTTTTTTTTGTATCTGTTGTTCGAAGGCATTACGCGACCGATAACTCCACTGCGTAGGAACTGGCATAAACTGAAAGTGGATTGATTCAGTGACGTCAATATTGTCCTCTCTTGAGTCTACAAACGAGGTTGAAAGCAAAATAAATATGTTGACGTGTTAAATTTGAACCCAGAAGTCCTCCTCATTCATGTATTACCCTGTTTTGCGAAGGTCAAACGCGGTCGACTGGTTGCTTTGAACTTTTTATTAATATAATAATAACGGTCCCATTATGAGGCATGCCATAGTGTCGAGCTCTGGTTCCCATTTGATTACTTGAGGTTCTTTTCTCTTGACTTAAAAGTAAGCAAATGACATGTTTTGCGTTTTTCTCCAACAGAAGCCCGCCCAACCGAGGTGGTCTGGTGGCCAAGGTACTCGGCTGTTGACCCGAAGGTTGCGAGATCGAATCAAGCTGCGGCGGCTGCATTTTAGATGGAGGCAAAAAATGCTGCAGGCCCGTGTGCTCACATTGGGTTGCACGTTAAAGAAGTGCAGGTGGTAAAAATTTCCGGAGGCTGCCACAGTGGCGTCTCTCATAATCATATGGTGGTTTTGGGACGTTAAACCCCACGCATCAATAAAGCAACCAATAGAAGCCCTGCCACCGAGGCCGAGAGCACAACCGTCAGCACGATCTCTGCACAGTGCCGTAGAGATGCAACTGTGGTGGGTCTAACACTTAATTTAAACAGCTTCACTCCGGCTGCAAATGCAAGACACCGAAGTGTTTGGAACGAACTGGTTCTATCGGTCGACTGCAACATATGTAAAGTGACAATTGAGCGACGTGACCCGCTGAAACGGAAGCGATGAACGAAACGGCACCCGTTGCGCTGAAGACGTTCGCTCTGCAAGTCCAATTTGAAGTCACCGGCGCGTGCTGCGGACGCAGATGCGCATTTCCGCATTCGAGGCCGCAGTTTTGCGCGTTCGCAATTTTTCTCTGTCAACTTCCGCGTAATGAAAGACGGGTGAAGGTTCCTTTTATCCTGTTGGATGCCAGTATTATCTTTTGTAGTTTGTCGTCTTCGATGCCGAAGAAATGTGTGGTGCAAGATCAGATGACAAGCCAGGGACACGTTGCAATAAATTTGCGAACGTGTCCCTGTGATGCGATGTTCCTCGCATTCTCTTTTCCCTTGTTTTTTTTTCCTTCGTCATGTACACTGCGCGCGCGTCAATCCTGCTGCGTATACTGAGTATCAATCTCAGTGATGTATTGGTCAACGTCTCCCGCTCACTCATGCTCAGTGGTCTCGCAGTAACGGAGCAGGCAATCCGTAGTCGATATGTGGCCGAATCTCTGTATCCCCGACACGCAAGGAAAGAAACGGTCGTCGTGCCCGCGAGTGTCCAGACCGGCCGCAAAACGATAAGGAGGAGCAGCGGCTGCTCTTGACCCGAGCCACCGGAGAAGGGCGGCCGGCCAGTGGGTATCGTCCATTGCTCAATGGAAGAAGCTCGTTTGTCTGGCTCGAAGAACGCGCGCGCCGGCCTCGGATTACTCTCCACGCTCTGGAGTGAGGCGCACGAAAAAAAAGTGCCTCGTGGGCGTTAATAAGGCGCCTCCGGGCCTCAATTTTGCTTCTTTTCTTTTTGATATTTTTCGCTTTGGCAAGCCCGCGTTCCTGATACTGTGCCATTGATCGAGGCTCCCTTCTTGCCACTCTGACGGAAGGGAGGAGCGAGAAACAGCGGCGAAATGTACACGCGTTATTACTCCGCTGGAGAACCCCTCCGAAGGCTTTGCTCATGAACAACGAGCTGCGGATGGGAAGGTGGAAGGGTGGAAAATAATGACAAGGTCATTAGTGCGCGGCGCGCTCCTATGGCCATCCATTCGCAAATAAGAACGTACGCAAGAGTGGGCCTCTTTTCTTTCTTTTATTTTCTTTTCTGTCATCTCCGCCTTCCCTTTCGCCTTCCTTTGGACGTTAGTCTCTAGAAGATCGCCTAAGTGGGTTTTTCCGAATGGGCAGGACAGAAGGACCACGAGGACAAGCAGATCTCTGTCGATCCGGGTCACTTCATTATCGATGGCCTCTGACTTCGAGAACGAGCCAGGAGGCAAGAGAATCAATAATTCGCGCATTTGAATTTGTGGTCAACGGTAACAACTAGGGGGAAAATAAAAGTACACGCCACCCTAATCTCCACCAAAGGAACAAGGGAATGAGCACTCGAACGAGGCGGGCGCCGAGTCCAAGTTAATTATAAGCACTAGACTTCACTCTTGCGGCTGCAGCGCGAACAGATTTTGCGGCTTAAATTTGTATTACGAAATCTGCTCCAGATTCACATTGAATAATGCTTTTTAGCCCCATTCACGAGAGAAGATTCGCCAGTAATAACCATAAGTCCTAAGAGAAACTGCTCCCTCCGTTCGTTCGGCGCTGCTGTCATTGATATCATACGCAAATGGTAGCGACAGAAAGGAATAAATGTATGTGAAGCAAAAACAGACCCACAGTGAGTATACGCTTGTGCTCCAAACATAGAAACTAGAATTGAAGCAACTGCAGACTCACTGTATATTTCTTCACGTAAGAGCAAAATGTAGCTAGAGAGTCTTGCAATTGCATTGATAATTAATTCTTGGCACGGCGGCAGCCAGCAAGCTCGCGACAAAGGACCGATAAAGTAGGAAAAGCAAACTAACGCACGGTTTGTCTTTTTTTCTGCAATCAAAGAAATGCTAGCAGCCCGCTGTGTTCCCTAGAGCTGTCGGTTCAATATTTGCACCACGTTCGCTGATAGGTGACATCGCTCTACAAGAGCCTTTTTTTTTTCAACCAGCATTCAAAGCAGGGCATTGGAACAAATGAGCCCTGCAACCACCGCGTGGCGTGGAACTATTTATACTGGCTTATGTAGATTTATTTTAGTATATTGTTTGACACTAAGAATGAATCAGATAAGATAAAACACTTTGTCGACCAGCGTATGTGAAAGGTGCGTTAATTGCTGCACACAAGATGCGGGTGAGCAGATTAATATTCAATGCATGAGCAGCTCTAACACGTGTGCTTGCTCTGGTAGTCTTGCTAAAAACACTACTGGCACAGCTTGAACATTGCGTTAAATTTTATCCACGTGGACACCGCGGTTATTCTTCTTGAACCAAGTTAAAATGCTATCCGACGTTCGCAGTGGTGCCACGGTGGCGTTTCATTGCTTGCGGTTGAGCATAAAGGACATGTTAGATTTTTGACTGACGATTGTATGAGAATGTTGCGCAAGGTGCTCAGGCACCTTGTAATTCTGCATTTGATACTATGCAGAGGTAATTGGAAGACGAATGCTTAAAATAATAACCTGCTCGGATACTTGCGGAAATACGTGGAAGGGGTTCAATTATGAGCTGTTAATTTTAACATTCATGCGCCTTCAACCAATGCTGCTTTCCGATCCCAACAAACGGGTTTGTAGTTTTAACGTTATAGTGTCAAAAAGCTTGTTTCTCAGAAATTCCTGAGTAGGCATCAGCGTCAAAGCTAATGTCGGCGCCGGCGATGACATCGTTGGTTGTGAGTGAAATATCTCGTTGGTGACCGAAAAATTGTGAAAGATGCAAGTAAAATTAATAATAAAAATTTTCGGGCATGAGCGAGCATTTAACACAGGCTGTCTGCATGGCAAGCAGATATTCCACCTTAGAGTCACCGCATTCAATAGAACTGCTTTGTTAAAAACAACAAATTTAGTGGAGGGAGACAGAATCGCGCCTGCAGGTGTAACTTGAAAATTGCGC
The DNA here is from genome assembly GCF_043290135.1 of Rhipicephalus microplus. Taxonomy (NCBI): domain Eukaryota; kingdom Metazoa; phylum Arthropoda; class Arachnida; order Ixodida; family Ixodidae; genus Rhipicephalus; species Rhipicephalus microplus. The sequence goes on from NC_134710.1 coordinate 227,920,358, forward strand.
AACGAGTGAGTGTTTCGAAGCTCCCCACCTTCTTCCCCTCTTACAAATCACTCAGACATAAATTATCATCAGCAACAGTGGAAACATGAACAAAACGAACAGTTCTGTAGGTCCACATTTTACCTTACGAACGTGTAGTGAGCCCTTCGCTCTTTCGCGAAAGGAACAATTGTGGCGTAGTGGGCACTTGACAACTGTGCGTGCAATAGGCATTCAATGGTACTTTGTAACGGTAAATGTTAAGCATGCAGTCCTTATGGCATGATGGTTTGAAATACGAGCATTATACGCAGAAAGAGGCAGCTAGACATAGACAAGTGCTTATTACCAACTGAGAGTTTAATCGGAAAGTTGTGAAATATATACCGACCGATGAAACATTTCGTAAGCACATACGATAACACCAGAGCACGTGATAACTTGACTAGCGTGCGCGAACTGTCAATAGCTCCGTCCGATAAGGAGTTTGCATTTTTGGACAGTGGCAGAGGTCATAGGCGTTAAGGAATTGCTGTAAGGCAATGTGGACGTTGCTAAGCTGGGGCTGATGTACATATATACTGTATGGGTTGTGTTATGTTCGGTTTGCCATGTGGTCTTATCGTATGTTTCATCTGTCAGTACATATTTCACAGCTTTTCAATTAAACTTTCAGTTGGCAGTGAGTTCCTCTCTGTGTCTTATCTGTCTCTGTCTACGTATCACGTTCCTATTTCAAACCATCATGAATCACCAACCCAACACTCGCCCATTTCGACAACTTACGGCATGGTTCAGGCATTCACCGAGAACCGAAGCACGCTAGTGATTCAGAAGGCGATGCTCACGATGTCCGAACACGCTATGGCAATCTCCTCTTAAAGGCGAAGCTCAAGCTCAAGAGTGTGCGTGCGTGCGTGCGTGCGTGCCTGTGTGTGCGTGTGTGTGTGTGTGTGTGTGTGTGTGTGTGTGTGTGTGTGTGTGTGTGTGTGTGCGTGTGTGTGTGCGTGTGTGTGTGCGAGAGAGAGAAAGAGCAACCATTATTGCTACCTTGAAGTTCATATGTGCAATAACTTCCTATTCCTCCTTGCAATGCTGTAGAGACCACACAAAATCATTCCATAAATGAGTATCATATCATTAGTTAACAATAAAAATAGGACTATATTTACATTTGAGCCAGTAATCACTTGAATGCAGCCGAATTGGCACTACCCTGCTTAATGTTGCACTTGTCCACGATTTTTTATTTTTTTTATTCAGGTTCAATTTGACGAACATACTACAGCCACAAAATATCTGAACTTTCAACCCTCGTGACTATTTTTTCATTATTTTTATTCCTTGACAATGAAGAGCTCATTTCACATAAATTGCGGGATTGGTGTCGTTGGTTGTCAGCGAAAAATCCTCATCTTGTTCATAACCGTAAAATCGAGAAATATGCAAAGAAAAACAAAAAATCAGTCTACGTGGCAAACAGGTGCTCTACCGCAGCGTCATGGTACTGCTCAAACGTTCTTCAGAAAAAAAAACGCACTATACGAATGTCATATAGTGCAATGAAATATAAAAATAAAAAAAGTCGTTCGAGAAAGAAGCGCACCCATGCAATCTCTATAGCAAGCAGTTTATGTGTTTCCTCAGCGTTCTTATAAAACGAGCCATCACTTCAAATTGCAATTCATGTCGACAGTTTCAATTTATGAGGGCGGTTATTTCAGCAACGTGTCCTTCATACCACAGTTGCCCATACCAAGGTGTCCTGCCAACCAGTTTTCTTTTGTGTGTGTGTGTGTGTGGGAGGGGGTGGGGAAGGGATTTTCGGAGAAAAGCACTATATGAATGTGGAAGGAGTTTTTTTGTTCTTTGATGTAATATTGCGTGGCAGTAGTGCAGAATCGTGCGAAGTGTCAGAACACGTGAATTACACAAAGTGTGGGTATTTTAGAGGCTCAGCATTTACAAAGTACTCAGACATATATAATCAGCAGAACTGCAAAATCCACAAAAAAGGGAGCAGCTGCTCAAGTTCACGTGTTGCCATACGTTAGGCGGGCTGCACAAGCCGGTAGAGCTTCGGACATGTGGCACCAGCCATCTAGCCCCTAAGCCCCTTTCCTTTTCCTCAATGAAAGCTATTATTATTCTTATGAACGCGCAGCGGGCCCTTCACTGGTTGAGAAAAGGAAGCATAATAGCGTAGTGGGCACTTAACAACTTCTAGGATTGCTTCATAGCTAAGACAGTTTGAAATGTCCAATGTTAAACGCGTCTCCTTACGGCCCGGTTGAGACATGCGATAAGAACCGAAGCTAGGCAAGCATTTGAGGAGGGGATGCACAAGGGGCCCGACTACGCTATCACGTTCTACTCTTGATCGTGAAGCTCAAGTCTACTCCAAGTTTGTTTCAATCGTCACTTAGTTTGCATAATTATGCAAACCAGCGGACGTAGCCATTGCGGCCGACGACTCCCAAAGTGATTTGAAGACATCTCGTACCCTACCCGAATACAGGACGCAATAAAACCGCAATAGGATCGCGGAGCTGACAAACTGTTTCCACAGAGAGCTTTCGTTTACTTCCAAGCACATCTCGTTTACGCCGAAATAGTTGTGCGCGCATTTTACCACCTTACTTTTTTGTGTGTGTGTACAAGCCGCGTACGGGAAGTGCTCTGACGCCATCTCTTTTTATTTTATCTTGGCACTCCTTTATTTCATGCGTATCGGGCACCTGTGTTATTTTCTGTGATGGTGTCATCACTCTGTTCCGTCGGTATCATGAAAAATCGAAAGAGCAGGAGCTGCTGCCATAACTATCGCTACGCGCGGTTTGGGACACGCCTTCTGAGCACTCGTACAGTTTGACACAAAAGGCAGCCTTTCCCATCACTGTGGTCGGTGGAGGGCGCGAGCGTAGTCCAGTGATGTTCGACTACTGATGGCGATAAAGTACCGTAGCATAAAGTATGTTAGTTGGCGAGAGACACGCACCCTGTCACACTTTCCAATATCAGGAGTAGTAAGCACTGAAAGGAGTTTTTTTCTTCACACTATACGTAGGGTGGCGGTGCACGCTTTACAGAAAGTCACAAGGCGACTGTAGCCGCGGTAAGCTTATCTACAGACTACAGATGAAAAGGTTCTGACTACGTGCCGCATCAGTGTATAAGTTAGGCCTATTTCAGTGAACACTTGAATATGCAAACTATCTGAGCGACGCGCGAGATGCGGCGTTAAATGCAATCATAAGTCTGAGTCTTCGTCAGGCAGGTTAAACATGAAGCGATTGAAAAAAAAAAAATCCTGAAACGTGCTTAGTGGCAGAAACCTCACACATTTATTATAGTGCCGCTAAAGAGAGTGCCCAGCCAGAATTATGACTGCTTTGCATTTTTCATTATTTACCCGAAATTGTTCTGGACCACTTCATCTACTGAATGGCGTGCCACAAGAGAGCATAATATATCGTATGCTTTTTAACTTTGACATTAGCAATATAACTAATACTGATCTAATACGCCAATGACATTACTCTTCTTTCCAGTGATCGACATCCACAAAAATTAATGGAACGATATGAAAACTTCGTCAATAAGCTACCTCAACGGAATGTGTTCGCCATGTGGTGAAACAGCCACATTACAGAATATCCTCTGCACGTGCCAAGATACGGACTCGAGCTTCACACTGGAGGACTGGGAGATGCTTTTACGCAGCCCCGCTCTCACTGATCAAATCACGGCTGTCCAGTGGGCCAGCGAGGTGGCCGGCAGGCTCGGTTTGCCGCTTCTTTTATGGGACTGACCCGTGTGCGTGACTCCGTCACGTTCCGCAGGACGAAAATAAAGTTATTTTTCTTCCTTCCTTCATTGCTCATTGGCGTGTTGCCTAAAAAATTCTACAAAAGTAAGGTGTTGTTATTTTGCGAGAAACAAAGCTTTTTTAGGGATCAAACTTTATTGTGTGCTGGTAAAAAACTGCATATTGTTGATGAGCATAACATATTAAGCGTTAGTTTTTTTAGCACATTGTGTTTAGCACATATAGCATATACAGGCACCCGGAAGATGTCTGCAAAAAAAAACTGTCTGTTACAACAGGTATTTTGTCGGAATGTCTGTATCATATTGTACCCAACGCAAATCTCAAATTCAGTATGCTTTGTATCCTTCCCATTTTAATTACTCTATCTTAGTGTGGACAACCACAAGAAAGCAAACATCATGCAACTTGTATTCTGCAAAGGAAGGTGATTTAACACATTGTCAGCTTGTGTTTTTAGAAACAAAGCACCAGATTTTTCAAAGCACGAGATAACTATACCAGAATATTTCTACCTTTTTCTCTTGGCCAATTTCATTTTTCTCAAGTACTGCCTTCCTTTTTTTTTATATCTGCTGCATATTTGACACCAAGAGTCATATCTACCAATATGAGAGATGGGGATACGAGATGTGTTACGTTGTTTTATAATATGCGCAACTTACAGTCATTACAACGCAATTTGCGAATCACATTAAATAAATGCCAAGGTATAACGAGTTCATCAGCCAAGGAACTTCGTATACACTTTGCATGAGATGATTTATTCTATTTTTTAATTGTTTTTGTTATCGTTTCTCAAGAGCCACTATCTTTACTTTTCCGTAAGTGTAACCATAGACCACAGTATTTATTTTTTCTGCTGTGTCGAATATGTTGTTTTGTTTTCATATTTGTAATTAGCCAGATTTAACTGCTCAAAGTAATCTAAATAGTTTATTTTATTTTGAATGTCTAACAACGCCGCATTCCTTTTAAATTTCTTGACACTACCACCACGTATGCCACGTAAAATGCCATCGACGCAGTTAAGTTGTTTCTCCCCCATCTAAATGTCACTGCCGTGGCAGAGAATCTAAACCGTGCCCTCGAGCTGAGCTGTGCGACACCTCTTATGCTAAACAACCATGGTATGCAAGAGTCATTTTTTAAAGTATTTCTATTATATTCATCTACTCAGCTAATTAAGGACATCTTTTTTGGTAATTACGCGTGTAATGTTTTATTGATTGTTCATCGAAATGACATATTGACACGAAAATCACTGATGAAGCGAGAGAACACTCGGCAGTAACAAAATACTAAGTGCTAAGTGGGCTCAAAATCGCGAATAAGTGTAAAGCGGACTCGAAATCGCAAATAATTAGTTTTCCAAGGTGTTCAATCTCTTATTCAAAGCAAGAGAAAACGAGAGCTACAAAAGTCGCAAAAATATCCAAAAGCCACAGCGAACAGTTTTCCAATTTCAATATAGAAGGTCTTTTCTCTCCTGATCAACGTCTTTCCTCAATTTTTGTCTTTTTTACCTGTCTCCCTCCTCTCTCACTTGTTCCAGCATAAATCGCCCGTCTCCTTCCACCCATGTAATCTCAGCTGCGCATTCGGGAAACTTCGCTGACACCAGATCGACTAGAAGGGTTTCTTGCGATATACCTTCAACACTGTCAGCTCAGGTATATCACTTTCTTTCTGAATGTGTCCACGCGCGCTTCATATTTCCATAGAGCGTTTGCTCATGAGCATAAAAATGTAATTTGCCAACGAAGAAATTTGTGCCTCTCGCGTGGCACAAAAAAAAAATAGACTCGCAAAAGAAAAAAAACAGAGCACACTAAAGGGAAGTGAACCCAAACTGGAGACCCTTACTCAAGTTTTCCATTTTCGTCCGGAAAATGAGGGGCCCCGTAATAATGTCGATTAGGAAGCGGGCGTAATAAAGCGAACCTGAGCAAAATTGCGCTAAGCTTTTGACGTAGCACGGCAGGCGTGGAAGAAAGGTACACAGTTCCAAAGCTGCTGTGTTCCCTCCCCCTTCTTTGCCCTTCCGAGTAAAATATGGCGGAGGCGCATGAGTAATCATTTACCGGCTTGTTTGTTACGGTGGTAGCTTTTACGCTTCTACAACCTTTACACTCCCCCAGACGAATTAGTGCCCGCGGGCTGCATTCGTTAACATTAAGCTCATTCTGGTCCCTCGCTCCTGGTACTTTCAGCCAGCTCCCGCTTTTTTTTTTATCTCTTTGGACATTTTTGTTTCCTCTGGAATCCCCACGGTGGGTTCTGCGCCTCGCTCCAATAATTGATAAGCTTTGGCCTCAATCGAAGCTGCTTATTTATTGCGCTTTCAGCGCCGCTAGTGTTGTTATCTCTGCGACCATTTCTCTCGTAGAGTTCATTTTCGTCTTCTCCGGTTCTTTAAACAGCTCATGCAGCTTGACAAGAAACGCCTTTGCTGCGAAAGCGCTGCCCACACTCGCACCTCATCAAGAGCGTTTCTATTGTTTTCATTTTTTGTGTTTTAGTTTGTCAGCGAGCTTAAACGAATTTAGTCATGGTGTTAGGAGAAACACCGCTCATCATGACGTGCCACTGTGCATTTTTGTAATATTTATTTAATGCACATTGTCTCTAGTTTTTGGTTGGACATCGGAAAAAAATTAAATCAATACATTTGGTGAAGACCAGTTGAAAAAAAGGAAAAAAAGAAAATCAAGAGCAACGGCTTTTTCCTTGACTGTGTCAGTAATGAGGATAAAATGCGTCATGTGTGCGACCTCATTCTTAATTGCACCCATAAGTTAATTTTCAAACGATGCGTGTGGAGAGCTTTTACAATTTTTGTTGTCATGATAAGAATTATTCATGCATTACGCAATGAAGCAAGAGCACACGTATATATCCTCCTCTTGCTCTTGCTGCTTTTGTTGGCTTTTTGCTTAATTAACACAATGTATTGTTGAGACAGAGCGAGAATATGGATGAAAAAAGAGCAGGGTGGTTAGCCATGACTGAGCCTGGTTGGCTACCTTGCACTGGGGAAGGGGAATACGAGTTAGACAGCGAGAAAGAGAGAAAAGTCACAGATGTTGTCGACGTAACGCCAGTTCTGTGCTTAATATCACAAACGGTGTGTCACAGCCGCGTCTTCCTAAAACTGTGGTATGAATGACACGTTGCTGAAATAACCGCCCTCATCAATTGAAGCTGTCGACATGAATTGCAATTCGAAATGATGGCTGGTTTTATAATAACGCTGAGGAAACACACAGAAGTGCTTTCATATATGAGATCATTGTTTAAATTTGGCCTCTATTTGATAATAAAACAAAGCAGTTGAGTAGTACCAGATAAAATGAACGCCGTATTTCTCAGCTGATCTGTTGGCCCGCAATGGGTGTTACTGGGGCATCAGTTTGAAATTAGGCATTTCTGCTGCGTTTCAGCATTTGTGTACTATTTTCATAGGTTGGGAGTTACAAAATAAAACAGTCAGGTTGTGCCTTTGTTTAATTTCTAAGGCTATGCAGTATTTTTAGGTAATCACTCACTGATTATGGAACCTCTGCTGTCTTAAACCGATGGTTTCACCGAAAGCAGGCGCTGCAATATCAAAGTGGCACTGGCGTCAACTTTCTGAAATTCGACCAAGGCTTCCGCAAACGTAACAACTAACGTATTCAGTGCTTCTGAAATGCTGTCTATAAACTTATCATGACTTGAGTTTTTTCTATTGTTGAACTGACTGAACGGATATTTTTTGTCGCGGCGGCAGGGACATAATTCTTGAATATTAGTCGATAAAAAATTGGCCCCGTATCTGCATATTACACTGCAAATGTCGTCAAAAGACGATAGTCTTGCGTCTGGAGAGAGTGAAGAAAAAGTTTGTTTGATTATCTGCGCAAGAAAATCGGTGAATGGTATTCTGGAGGCGCTGCTTTAGAGTGCCTCGAGCGTGCAGTGGAGGCCAACGAGCGCATCGAGTCACGCCCCACGTGAGACATACTGGCAGTTATCTTAGAAAACGAAGCGTGCGCACGGCGTGCGTGCCCGTCTCGGAGGTGATAAGTTGTAGAACGCAAGGCGACGGGCAGGTGCCACCACCGTGTCGTCTTAGCAAAGCGTTGGAAACGCTTGCCTTTTCGCACAAGAGTTGCGTGGTCAGCGCAGCCTGATAAGCGCTGCGGTGCTTAGAATTACTCATGTATGGCTTTTCTTGTAAAATATATACATACTAACTATTCAGGAGTTGTTATGGTGCCTCAGATATGCGCTATAATTGCTTTTTTAATTGAAAATCACACAAGTATGAACGCTGAACCTTGAGCAATATTGGTGTGCACTGCGGATGGGATCGGCCGTTTGCGGTTTAGTCTGGTCACTCTCGTGCCTTTAGGGTACCATCAGGGTAGACAGACAGACAAACGAACAGACAGACCAAAATGTTTGCGTTGAAGGTCGCCAAGAAAAACTATCGTCTTAAAAAAACTGTTATGACGTGTGCTACCATGATGCATGCGCTTTCATTTACAGGTCGAAGTACTGGACCGTAAAAGGAAGCAAACTCATCCTTCCTCGTCCATTAGTTACACGAATCAACAATACTGCGCATTCTCGGTCACTTACCTGTATTCACTCTGCGTTTCGCACCATATACTCGTATGAAATATGAAATGACAACACCGCGCGCAGTGGAGGACAAGTATCAATCAACATTTGAGTCAAACAGCAAACTGAGGTCCCCGTGGGTGAAGCCCTTATTCCAGAGCCCCACTGGTTCGGAGGAAATGTTGGCGAAAGCGCAATATTTTTTGGTTCAACAGCTACCACATCGCGTTTCTATAGAAACTCATTCCGAATGTAGGGAGTGTGTTAGCGAGTGCTATGAGCAAATAAGGAAAAGTGGGTGAAGAATGAAAGCCCCGAATTGCTTTTTAAAGGTAGTTAGGGGGTAGCAAAACAGGAAAAAAAAAAGAGGGTGGGGAAGGGGTAAAAACTTTCTACGCAGTCTCGCTTGCGAGTTTGATGCGCAAGCGTTCAGCTACATTGTAAGCAATGGCCGTCCCCGGAACGCTGTTTTGTTATGTTGCAACTGGCTTGCTCTGGAAAGGTCGCCGCTTTGGGGCGGCACCAGCCTTTCCTCTCCTCTGTGTAGCACTGGTCAGCGTCTCGAACGGCGCTGTGTTGCACGTGGCTACCGTGGATGCCTAAACACGTATTTGGCGTCGAAATTTCACGAAGTTAAGTTTTCTGGCGTTTACAGCTTTGCCTGTCGGCTTTACAACTTCTCCTGTAGAGAGCTTGTTTTTTTTTCCACTTTCACTAAATTCAACGTAGCCTTCGTAAAATGTTACCGCTACAACGCATTCATGTATAGGTGACGTATCACATGTAGAGGTCACATGTAGAGGTCACATAAAGCGGCATTTGTGGCACCTTGACTTGTTTCCTTTGGGTTTGCCCACCCCGTCTTTCAAAATAAATGCTTACCAACTATCTCTGCTTTCTCTTTTATTTATTTCTATTACTCTAAGCCATTTGTCATTCTTCTTATACTAATCTTAACAATCTGGCTTGTTTAGCTTCTTTAATTGCTATTTGTTAGTTCCATGACTTCATCATTGTTTTAGCGGAGTTTGTGGTGTCTTGAATTTTTTTCTTGCGCTCATGTTTGCACGCCTGCTTACTTAGAATAGGTCTCAAATATTCGTATTTCTCGAGCATGGGTGATGACCTAGTGATTATATACCACAGTTCAAATTTATGTTCAATTTCCTCTTCATATCAGCGATCGTCCTTTGCTACAAAAAGACGAATGGACAGTTTTGTGGTTCAATCGGCATAGAGATGCACACGCATTTAGGCTTTCATGACGGTAAGCTTCGAATCGCTCACCTACGTGGTCTTAGTTAGGACAAAAAAAAAAAGCCATAGAGTAAGTTAATATAGATATAGAAGAGTCGAAAAACTAATGTGGAAAAACTAAACGTTCCTAGGGTTATCTGGTAATAGTAAAAGTCTCAACAAAAATAACACTATGTCTGCAATCCAAGTTACAAATGGTGATAAAAAACAACAAAAAATTCGGCGAATCCCACGTACTTGAGAATCCACATTATGCGAAGCATGTGGAGGGAAGGTGACCGTGTTGCAATTTTTTTATTGTGTGACACGTCATGAAGTGACGCTAAATATATGTACAAACATTGCACACAGAGACCTATGTTGAAGAGTTGCAGATGTTTATATAACCAGTCGTTTGCACTTGCGCAACCATGCCAACTGGAGCATACGTATTAGCAAAACCAGAAGCTGATATGAAGCGCTGATGCTCGCGAGGGTGCTGGCCCTGAACATTGCCATATAAATCAACTACAGGGCATGACAACTAACCACAATTGACGTTAACTCGACATGACGGATGTATGAAAGGAGCACATGTGTAATTTTTATAAAATTGGGTAGGCAGCACTGCAACCACAATTGATGTTTCAAGAAGATTAACGTCTGTTTGAAAAGTAGTTCCGAGACCTGGCTTATCTTTGTGGTAAAATGCTTCATTGGCACCCAGAATGCTTGGGTTCCATTCCAGGTGGGAATCGTCGGGTCTACGCTACCAACATCAGGTATTTCTTAACACTCGCGCGTTAAAATTGACCATGTGTGTTATCGTCGTTCCTGAGCAGATACGAAACTTCAATCACATGTGGCACATACCCGCCTGTCAGTATGTCCCATTGTCTGGCGGGAAATGTTCGACGACGTACGCGACGGGATTGTGACATTATTCATGCCTTGACGAGCACGTCGCATTCGTCAAACCATCTTACCCTCTCATGCTAATTTGGTTCACGCCAAGTAAATGGGGTGACCACGAGAGCACCCAAATGTAAGCGGCTAGATAGATAGATAGATAGATAGATAGATAGATAGATAGATAGATAGATAGATAGATAGATAGATAGATAGATAGATAGATAGATAGATAGATAGATAGATAGATAGATAAATAGATAGATAGATAGATAGATAGATAGATAGATAGATAGATAGATAGATAGATAGATAGATAGATAGATAGATAGATAGATAGATAGATAGATAGATAGATAGATAGATAGATAGATAGATAGATAGATAGATAGATAGATAGATAGATAGATAGATAGATAGATAGATAGATAGATAGATAGATAGATAGATAGATAGATAGATAGATAGATAGATAGATAGATAGATAGATACGCTCAAAGTCACCGAACTTCGCTAAGAAATGCTTCGCATTTAAAATCGCCCGAAAATACTGTAATCTTTAGAGGATCAAAAATGCACAACATTAATGGTGTGAGAGCGACAGAGAAATATGTTAATGAAGAGCTGCAGATGTTTGCCTGGCTATTCACCTGACGTCGCTATGGTACGTATAGTCTACATTTACAGATGACATGACTAAGATCTTCTGGGATGATACACGTCAGCCACACAGTGGTGTGTCCTACAGTACCATCTTGTTTCTAAAGAAGTTGGTGTATGCGACATTCAATCTGACCATAAAGGTGAGCGCGGTACTTAATTGACGAGTACGGGACAGAGAGAACACACGCAAGCACTTGTGTGTGTTATCTCTGTTTTGTCCTGCGCGGTCAATTTCCTGCAAGGCTTATCTTCATGAACATGCTACACCAACATGCCCAACAAACCACCCTTGCTAACTTTGGTCTGGAGTGGTGCCAGAATGTTTCCTTTTGCTTTTTGAGGTCCCGCGGCATACTGAAGCGACGCTATCGATCAGTCTAGTAAACAGGCCTATTCTGGTGACTAGCGTCTATCCGGGTGAATTCCTGGAGGGGGTGCACGTTAAAGAACCCCAGGTGGTCGAAATTTCCGGAGCCCTCCACTACGGCGTCTCTCATAATCATATAGTGGTTTTGGGACGTTAAACCCCACGTATCAATCAATCGAATTCCTGGAGGTGCCAGGCGTGTCCCAATGCGAGTGTCTCAGCGCCTTTTTTCGAGAAAGGTATCTCGGTGATTTATCTCGAGGCGTCATGCCCAGTATTTGCAGTGTCAACAGGCTGGCCGTAACCTTGTATTCCGCAGTGTGTAGGTATCCGCTGCCGAATAATGCGGTGGTGGAGGTCGCAGGTTCTCTTGCACATGTGTTTGATGTTCATAACGAGTTGGTTCTGCGTACATGGAGACTTCATAAACTGTAGCACCGCTCTTGAGCCGGTAAAGCCGATCCGAGTCTCGCATGTCTGCTCAACAATATAGTCAAAATCAGCCCGTAGTGCTGCCAGTTTAGTGGCTGAACGTGAGTTGCAATGACTGAGGATGGCAGAGATGGTAACATTAGCAGTTGGAATCCAGACACCAATGACGGATATTGTAGGCGTAGCAGAGCCATCAGTGTAAATATGATGGTGAGCTTTGTAGCAGTTTTTTGTGTGCTGCGGAGTACTGGTGCGAGTGTACGTCACTTGTTCTTGAATTCAGGCACGAAAGTGACTATTCCACGAACGTGTTTTCCACGATGTTTCCGTAGGCATTGATGTGCTTTGAAAATGAAAGGAAGGGCAAGTTCCGCACCACAGAACCACCCTCTAAAGCTCGCGGATGACCCAGCACTCTGGTGGCATAATCCAAATGGACACAATGAAACACCTGCTGCAGAGCCATGGGAGATGACAAGCGTCTGCTTTCGGCAAGGGCTCCAATGCTTGATTCATTTTTTGGTAGCTCAAGGGCTTCCTCGGGGCTTTTGCTTGAGCACCACTCAGTCCTTGTATATTGGTGCGGGAAATGCCATGTAACGCAGAATGCCTTCACCGAGAGCCGTATACATTTGCAGCAGGGGATTAACTGAGCAGCCACCGGCGTTACTTGATGACAAGTGGTAGATGCTCGCGTATGAAGCAACTTTTTCCCTTAATATCTGATTGTGGTGTGTCAACGTGATTGGCTTGTCGATTGTCACTCACAGAAACTTGTTACTGGTTGCGTACTGAACAGGAGAATGCACTACCTTTAAGGTGTAAGGCAATACACCTTGCCTCGTAAAAGTAATGAGCACACATTTATTGGTTACATCGTTATACCTCATGGGAGCAAGAATGTTTTGATTAAATGGATACTTTTGTGTAATCTTTCTCATAGGAAACGTCTATTGCGGCCACTGCTCCGTATACAAATATCTGCATATTGAGAGGATTCAGGCGATGCAGGAATGTGGTTCTTTTGTTCAATGACAGAGATTTTGAATGAGGTTGAACTTGGAACACCACCCTGCAGAACTTCTCGATGTACTGTGAGCGGAGCTGTGTCACTTTCTTTTGTTAACATGTATACTGAACAATATGTGAGGTAGGGTACGATCCAGTAGTACGCATGACCTCCTACTCCTACAGACTTCAGGCCGCATAGGATGGATCCCTGAGCCACGTTATCGAACGCTCCCTTGATGTCGAGGAGCACACGGCTAGTGATGTTGCTTACAGATATGTTGAACTTTACACTGTTAATGAAACTAATAACACCGCCCATGGTTGTGCGGCCCAAACGTTTGTCGAGAATATGCATTCTTGTTCATGATTCGAGCCGTACCAATACCATCTTCTTCATAAGTTTTTTACGCAGCTGAGAAGATCTGGAGTTGAGGTTCTTTGGAGACTTGCCAGGCTTGAGAACAGAAATAACATGAGCTCATTTCCATCATGGTTGAAGACGCCCACTCTCTCTGCTGGCGTTAAATACGGCAAGTATAGACGCTTCTTCGCCTTGTCATCTAAAGGGGTTAACTCGGAGTAACTAACACACGGTCTATGAGCTGATGCCTTGTTCACCGGTGCCAAAGCGACAAGCAGTTCCACGACTGAAAAAGGTTCACCCGCCTCAGTGGCACTCGGCGTCGGTGAAACCTGTCGTTCTGCACGAGGAAATGTTGCTTGCGCCATTACTGCAGTGATGATCGAGTAGAAAGCTTTCGCCACGTCCAACTAGCTGCTTTTATGGGACAGAGCAACTGCACTGAAGGAGTGCAGTTGTCTTTTTAAGCTATGAACAATACCCGATATTCCTGACACCTGCTTTCTCGGGTCAACTAAAAGAAGGCCCGCCATCGCCTCATGTCTAGCTTGACCAGGTGATGCACAGATTTGCTTTTGCGTTCACTTAGCTTCAAAAATATCACCTGCGGACAATATGTCTTTCGAATCGGCGGCGAATTGCACGGATCCTCTACTACCCAGCGTGGGCCGTCGAATAAGTTAGAAGTGGTTCTAGATGGTTAGTGCTGCTTTGTTTTGTTCGATTCAGCGCAGCCACAGACTCCTCGTACGTCATTTCAGATGGGTTTGAATTTTCGATTGCAACGTTACACACCTTTCAATTAGTGCAACGAACCACCCTTCTCTGTGAGTTCCGCTTAGGACAGGAGATGTAGGTGGGCGCGTGGTCACTGCCATGTCTTTCGATATAATAAAACCTGGTCACCGCAGCCATGAAGCGCGCAGAGGCAACATGGTGACATTTAGGGCGTTGCATCAGTCATTGTTGAACAAGGTTGGCTGCAAATCATTAAGCACGATAAGAAATAGGTAGAACGAAATTTTTGAAATAAAAACACTGTAAAATGGCAAAACAGCGGTTAGTTACGCTGCGTGTCTTGCCGCCAGGCCTGCATAGGACTGCAAAAGTTAAGTGGTGCTGTTTATATTCTCTTCTTGAATATTAAACGTCATGCTGAAGGATGCCTTTGAAAATTTAGATATTGATGCTCTTTGATTTTAATGCATGAAAACAACAAATCGTATATTGGTATGGTGATTTTCTCTCTCCAGAACAACAAAACTAGCACTGTAGAATACATTACGAGAAGTTCGTGGAATCATCGACTATAAGGCTCAAATTTACATCGACTTCTGTGGAGAATTTCTTGACTCTTTGTGTGCGGCGTGCGTTTAGTCCAAGATGCATTCTCAGAAAAATTGATGGTGTGTTGTCGATAACGGAATCCTCATTGCCGGATAGCAGTGACGTCAGGTTAATGGTAGGTTTTTTTTTTTAAATTTAGTTTTGTGCCTACAGCCATTTACTGTTGCGTGCTCAAACAATTCTCTCCCGCTGCTATGGAACATTATTCCACAGCAGCGGGAGAGAACATTATGGAACATTATTCCGCAGGTGTTAAATATGCTCGTATTATTGATATCTTACTATTCTCACTTTAATTTTCTCTTTGAGGCTACTCGCAGGAGTTGGGATTGGGCGAAAATGGTATGAGGTGGTGGCACTAGATCGACATATTTCAATATTTCACACGTATGAACGAGCTATAAGAGCTAAAATTACGGCAGTTAGGTAGCTCTGAGTTGCTACGGGGGTATTATTCTAAGGCTTGTATTGCTATATACAGTAAACACTCTTTTGAGTGAACCTCAATGAACTCAAGGAAGTAGTTCACTTAACTGGAAGTTCACTAAACTGAATATTCACCAGGACACTGAAGCGCGTTTGGGCACAAGAGATATCACATCAGAAGCATGATATTCAATTTATCTTGAGAAGAATCCTGTATTTGATTTTGGACTGGCACACCCATAGCACAAGAAGAGACAAATATGTGCACGTGCAATGTGCACCGCCACGTTTTTGTGCAATGCGTATGGCGTAGCTTGCAACTGCGAAACAATGTCTCGGAGTAACAAGCTTCTCTTTATATATAGAAAGCCTCAGCTAGCAATACAGGATTTGAACCTGCCTCAACCATTACAATTTTTAACGCGATAGTGTTAAAGAGCTTGCTTCACAGAAATTCCAGCGTCTATGTAAGCGTCGTTGGTTCTGAGCACAATGTCTTCTTGTCCGTGACCAAAAAATTGAGAAAAATGCAAATGAAATAAATAATAAAAATTGTCACCCACATCTTCCCATGGCGAAAGTTCAAGTAAATGCGTCGCAGAGTGAGAGGGGGGGTACCGCGTGAATGTTGCGTAATTGGTATGATTTGAGCATGCCTAGTTCTTACTTCGTCTCTATTATTCTTATTTATTGAATGAAAGAGAAGCGTTGCCTTTATCGTCAAGCAAAAGCCAAGTAAAGCCGCCCTTGACTGCATTGCAAACGCGCGATCCTATGCCTGAGTATATACCTCCGGGGTGGCAATCGAATGCTTTTGCAGCGCGAGCGTGCAGTCGGATTTTATTTTTTATTTTTGCTAGCAGACGCTACCTGCGTCGGGATTGCAAGGCGAGAGAGGGGGAGGCGAGCGACAGCTTTGCGGGTGTCTTCTGGGCTGGTACGAGACACGAGCATGCGCAGTGTGGGTGTAAACGGCGCCACCGCCGCCACCGAAGCGCGACATCGTGCGACTAAAAAACGCCCCGCATTTAAAAGTAATCATATCCGAGGTATGACCGAACCATGGCCGTTTGCGTGACTAGCAGGTGATCTACCACAGAGCCACGCGTCTGCTTGGAAATACAAGAAAAATAACTTCCTCGACTCGAAAATTCAGTGAAAATAACTCGAATGCTTTGCCCCGCCGCGGTGGTCTAGTGGCTAAGGTACTCGGCTGCTGTCCCGCAGGTCGCGGATTCGAATCCCGGCAGTGGCGGCTGCATTTCCGATGGAGGCGGAAATGTTGTAGGCCCGTGTGCTCAGATTTGGGTGAACGTTAAAGAACCCCAGGTGGTCGAGATTTCTGGAGCCCTCCACTACGGTGTCTCTCATAATCATATGGTGGTTTTGCGACGTTAAATCCCACATATCAATCTAACTCGAATGCTTTAAAAACACACGCGCCCTGCACGCAGGCTTGATCATAATATATGTAATATCGCAGTAATATTGCGTGGTTTAGCATGCATTGCTCTCGGGCATCAGAACAAGGATTATCATAAATACTGCGTGGTTTAAAGCCGGCCATCCATTACAAAAGTTTTGGGACGTTAAACACCGCATATCAATCTATCATTCCATTACAAAAGGCCGACACGTTACTGCGCCTATTCCATTGAGAACACGTAGTGGGTGCATAGCGAGTTCGAAATCATTTCATGCGCATATAATTGGCCGTGCTTTAAAGCATACTACTCATTAAACATTATGTAGCCATATGCGAAAGCTTCCCCGACACAAGCAGTTTTCAGCTTTATTGATTACATTGTAGTGACCTACAATTCAAAGTTCTCGAGTAACATCATACAATAAAAATATACACGAAGTGATGGAAGTGCGCAGTAGGGACAGGATATTGCTATCGCGTTCAACTCGAAGATGCCAAGCTTGAAGATCCACCTTTTTTTTTCCAGCATGGTCGTTTCGCCTCGCAGACTGCACGCCCAGGCGATTCTGCACCACCACCAATGGATGGGCAATTCACGAGTGGCACACGTAGGCTGTGCAAATGCTGCAGAAATTCATTTAACTGTAAATGATTTACCCACTATGAATTAGGAAACAACCTGGAATTTTCCAAAAGTTCGTTATTCCAAAATATTCGTTAAACTGACATTCGTACGAGCTAGAATGAGTCAGCGAAAACCGCAGCTCCCTGAGACTCACTCATGAAATATATCTTGCAGTCACTCGGACTGAAATTCATCAAACTTTTCGTGATCCCGACTCACTCGGACTCACGCTTCCGACAATTTTTTTCAACCGGCTTCACTCTGACTCTCACTCACATAAATATACGCGTATTACTCACCCTGACTCACTCAGACTCAGACTCACGGCCCGGTCTGAGTCTGAATGAGTCCAACTGAGTGGACTCATGAGTCCGTTAGCCTAGAAGCTCGTTCAACAATGGCGTCCATGCTCTTTAACGCTAATGTCTCGCGTCAATCGGTGCTCTTATTGGCACCATTTTACATGCTTTTTTAACCTGGACACCACCATATTGCCTAGCAAGTGGCGCAGTCTATGGTATGGCAACCCACCGACATCTGCGCAGCTCCGCGTTTTTATGGAAGGCATTCGTGGGGTCAGAGTGACAGCCTCATCTTTTTTCATTCTGGCGGGCTGGATTTCGTATCAAGTGACGCGGTATAGGTAGGAAATGAGCCTGTGAGGCACTCTGAAAGATTTCGATCCATTTGGGGCCAAGTATGATAAAATTGAATGGCATGAACGTGCCGCAAGTGTTCGTATGCTTTTGGAAGTTTTTCGTTTTCAAAAAATGTGCGAGTATTTCAACTCCTTCTTGCAGGGCAAACAAGTGCTGGCAATCTTTGGGGAAGCAGTGGTTTTTTTTTTTTTTCCTAAACTGCAATCTTTAGATTTCTTTTTTTTTACTTGCGGCTTGTTAATGCTGTCACAGCGACTACCACTCGTACATGTGGTCGTGCGTGAGCGCAGTCTAGATTTTGTGCTCCCAAATCATTGTCTATCTTGTTGCTCGACATTTAGGCGAACTCTGATTGCTCGCTTGTTTGTTTCCCACTGGTGTGAACGAAATGAGAACTGTTTACAGTAATATGCTGGTATACATAAAAAACGATGATGATGTTTACATGATAGCGTACTTCTTCTCCTTGTTTTCTTTCGAGAGTCGTGGCATTTGATTAGATATCGGTGGCGATGAAGTGAAGATGATTAGATAGATAATTCTGCCAGTGAGCACTAAGAGCACCCGGGCTCAAGCCTATGATCGAAATAAAAGTTTTTTGGGTTTTTTTCTTTGATAACTTCGTCTACCAGTTGTACTGTTTTTGTTGTTTTTTTTTTGCAAAATTCTGGCAGTCGTTCGCAAAGCTAAGCAGCGAACTTTGCAGGTATAGAAATACTACACAAGCATGACAACGTGGTTTTTGTTTCGCTCGTGGAAAAAAAGTCAACTGTGACGTATATCATTGTGCGACTTGGCCGACACTAGTCTTGACTTCG
Source organism: Rhipicephalus microplus (assembly GCF_043290135.1). Lineage (NCBI taxonomy): Eukaryota > Metazoa > Arthropoda > Arachnida > Ixodida > Ixodidae > Rhipicephalus > Rhipicephalus microplus. Next base: position 227,939,054 of record NC_134710.1, read on the forward strand.
CAAACAATTATCTTCCTGAAACACACTTGCCCTACCACAAAGTAACAAAACTCTTTTTTTATTGTGTATGATATATCCCGCCTTCTTATACACACCCAACAAGGATCTCGCCGCGTCCTTTTCATGCAGCGTTCAGTGAATGTTAGGGTTTTATAAGGCCGGTGCGAAGCACAAGTTATTAAATGTCATGCAAGTTACTCCACTGCGAAGTGAGGTATTTCTCGTCTGCGTTAATACAACGAGATCAACTGCTGTGATCATCGTGTTGAGCCAAGCTACGAGGCTAACTGTTGTGACCAAACACATCATACTGAAATATAATATTAAAACGATGTCAAAACAACACATGGTGTACCTCGAGTGGTGCGTCAATGTTTTGCACTTCAACGGACAGGACCGTACTTGATCGCTTATGATTGTTCGCCAATTCGGTCATATCCGATTGTCATTTGATGGAGTCGAACAGTGTATTCCGCATATATTGTACCACTTGCCGATATAAAACCTTTAACATAGCACAGACGATGTACCTTGAAGAATGCGCAACTGCAAAAACTCCGCGTTTGCTTGTGCGCATCACATACTTATTTAGACAGCAATCTCCTTTTTTTTTCTCCAGTTGTTAGAACCGCCAAAAACGACACAATGGTTCCCGTTCACCCTTCGCTGGCTGACATCCCTCTAATAGAGAAGAAAATCTGCAGTTTGACCTAAAAAATGCTAAAATTATTCTACACTGCCACTTATCCAAGCACCAGCTCGTACACTCCGCGCCATCAGGAAGAGTAAGACAAAAGAAAAGCGCTGGTTGCCAGTCCAGGCCTTCTCACTCGATGATACAGTCTATAGAGTGCCTTTCAATGCGCATTATGGGTTGCTGCAAATCATTAAGGTCTTGAAAGCGATGGCAGTTTAAGATATATTTGTCAACAGGTTCCCCTGAAGAGCGTATGCAAGGGGGGGAGGGGGGGGGGCTCCTGTGATCAATAAATATTGGCATTGTGTATAATAATATTATATAATAATATCTTTTGTTGTAACAATCACAAACCACGGTATAATCATGAGAGACACCACAGTTAAGGGCTGTGGAAATTAGGCCATCTGGGGCTCTTTAACGAGCACCTAAATCTAAGTACACGGCCATCAAATGTTTTCGCCTCCATCAAAAATGCAACCGTCGCCGCCGGAATTTGATCACGTGGCCTACGGGCTAGCAGTCGAGTGCCATTACCACTAGACCGCAGCGGCGGGGCGGAATGGTGTATAAACTATACGGCTTTAAAATACGTGTGACTAGACGTGAGTGTAAACGTGAATTCAGGTACGGCTGATGGTAATGCTGAATATAAGTAGATAGGATTTAAGCAAGGGTTCACGTATGATTAAATGATCACTCTGTGTTTTCTTATTTTTCTACGGATTTGTACATATACACTGATATGTCAACCGATAATGCCGAATATATAAGCCTCGTTTATTTCTCACCTGACTCGTTTCGACAGTACAGGTGGATAGTATTGAGATGGCAATGATGATGCAAGCCAACGCGTACACTGTCTCACTTATTATATATATATATATATATATATATATATATATATATATATATATATATATATATATATATATATATATATATATATATATATATATATATATATATATATATATAAGGGGAAAAAGTGTATACCTAAGGGCTCATTTTTCCGTGTTTTTGACCCAATATTAATGAGATCTAACAAACAGTAATGCCAAAGAATGTACAGGGGAAGTTATTAGAACCAATGGAATGTGAATAAGAAAGAAAAGTGGGTGAAAAAATAACCAGCCGTGAGCAGGAGCAAGAATATATATATATATATATATATATATATATATATATATATATATATATATATATATATATATATATATATATATATATATATATATATATATATATGTATATATATATATATATATATATATATATATATATATATATATATATATATATATATATATATATATATATATATATATATATATATATATATATATATATATATATATATATATATATATATATATATAAGCTCATCATCATCAGCCTGACTACGTCCACTGCAGGACAAAGGCCTCTCCCATGTTCTGGCAGGTAACCCGGTCCTGTGCTTGCTGCTGCCAATTTATACCCGCAAACTTCTTAATCTCATCTGCCCACCTAACCTTCTGTCTCCCCCTAACCCGCTTGCCTTCTCTGGGAATCCAGTTAGTTACCCTTAATGACCAGCGGTTATCCTGTCTACGCGCTAGATGCCCAGCCCATGTCCACTTCCTCTTCTTGATTTCAACTATGATATACAGAACCCCCATTTGTTCCCTAATCCACTAAGCTCTCTTCTTGTCTCTCAAGGTTACACCTACCATTTTTCTTCCATTGCTCGCTGCGTCGTCTTTAATTTAAGCTGAACCCTCTCTGTAAGTTTCCAGGTTTCTGCTCCGTAGCTAAGTAGCAGCAAGATACAGCTGTTATATACCTTCCTCTTGAGGGATAGTGGCGATTCTAATATATAAGCTCTATATAATTCTAATATATATTATATAAGCAATATATAAGCTCCGCCATGTACAAATGGAGCATTGTCTTGGGAATCTATCACTCTATTCTGAAAGTATAGCGGGAGGACGTGTTTTAGATAATGATCGCTGCAGACCCCCTCGAACTATGTTAGAAGCTTCTGCAAAAAAGCCTATTCCAATCTCCTTCCCAATTTAAACCCGACATAAGACATCTGGTTTACAGAGACCTTATTTCTTTGGAAAAGCGTCTATATATATTAGGTACCTCTTGATACACTTTTAACTATTTATTTTTCTTTTTTACTCTTACACTTCTTATTTTCATGCTGAATTAGGTTAACGAAATTGGTAAGAACTTCCTGAAAACAGTTTTTTTTCTTGCTACTGCCACAAATAAAGTACTCGCTACGAAATAGATCATCCGCTCCTCTTCGTCTTTCTCGCCCCCTGTCATATGCTTTTTTTCTACACCCTAAGGTAATCTCCTCATTTTAACATTTTCATTTCCCTGACTCAATTCGCTTAAGATTATTTGCCTGGGGGAAACAAATACAGGTGCATTGCAGCCATGATGAAGAAACATACCCTAGTCGAAACTCTCACTCTAGGTCTTTCGGTGCCCCTTCCACTGTTGCTTGTTTCACGAGAAATATTTCTCTATATTTTACAGGTTCATCTTGCAGGGATCGCCTTTTTTGTTCAAATTTAATACGACTGATGGGTACTTTGCTATAACGCGTTAGATTATCTTGCAGGCCTGACAACTCAACCATTGTACCACTGTAGCCCGAAATTTTTACAGCTCGCATACGCACTTAAGCAAACATTCTTTAACACCAAATTTTTGAAAGCTGCGCAGCAAACTTGAAATTTTTATTGTGCTAGTCAAGCTACCACCTGCAGACTAACGGGTTAACTGAACGCCTTAACAAAACGATTGCAGATATGCTTTCGATGTATGTCACCAAGGATCAGAAGAATTGGGATGAAATCTTCCCGTATATAACACTTGCCTATAATACGGCTCTGCAGCAAACCACCAGCTTTGCTCCTTTTCGTCTGGTTTACGGCCGCGACGTCACCACAATGCCTGACACCATGCTGCAACCAACTCTGCCGGACACGATTACCCCGGACGTAGATGTATTCGTTCAGCGTGCCGAAGACGCCTAGCAGCTAGCACGCTTTCGCATTTTATCGCGGCAAAATCAAGATGCTCGACGGTAGAACATCCACCACAGAGCAGTAATATACAAACCCGGTGACTTAGTCTGGGTTTGGACTCCTATACGTCAACGCGGACGCTCAGAAAAAGTGTTATGTCGGTACTTCGGACCCTACCGAGTTCACTGCCTCGGCGAAGTGAACTACCAAGTTGTCCCAGCCGACACGTCACACCGTTCTCGTAGATTACGCCCCTCGGATGTGGTTCACGTCTCCAAAATGAAGCCTGACTATTCGCGTTGGCTGCAAGTCATCACTTCGTGATGTGACAATATCCTTCAATCTCGTCTTTTTTTCTTTTTAATGGACACAGACATTTTTGACTACCTTTCTTTGCTTTTTCGGAGCCGCGGCATTCATGCGATGCTTTTTCTTCTTTTTTCTTTTTTTTTTTTTGGGGGGGGGGGGGGGTAGGGTAATGCCACGTTGTGTTGGTGGCAGAAGACAAGAGCGATGAAGTGAATATATATATATATATATATATATATATATATATATATATATATATATATATATATATATATATATATATATATATATATATATATATATAACACGTTGTCCATGAATGAATTTTGCTAACGCCTGTCCCGTCATCTCGTGATATCTTCTATCTTCAGCGAATATTTAGTGCTGCTGAACATTCGCTAAAGATATTGGCGTCTATTAGCAAACACCAACATGCCCAGCAACACACCCTTCTTCTGCACTACAACATCATATTGTCTCGTAACCTACAGGGTAGTCACGCTGCTTTCTATTTGGAAAATGTATTTAGGTAAGTTCACTTAGCTCAAAACCCTAACAAAGTCGGATACGCATATGCGGCAACTCTCGCACAATTCAAAGTCATACTACGTTGTTGTGGTAAACCAGATACATCGTTAAGTCTGCATGAAACGCGCCAAATCTTCCCCAGTGATTTCCCAGAAGCCTTTTCGCGTGCAGCGGGCTGTGTTTTTTTTTTCTTCAGTTTTGTGCTTGAGCGCTCAGATAAGGACGCCGTGCAGCCAGGGTTGTTATGGAGATTAACGGTGGTGCAGTGGGCCGTGTTCAATGAACGCTCCTTTCCGGCGCTGCTTCGATGTGCCATCATTTCTAGAGACGTGATCGCAGGACTAATCCCTGCGGCAAGCATTGCATGTCTGGAGGCGGCCCCATTCTACGTTGAGTGCTTTCGTTTTTTTTTTCTTTTTCCAAATTTACTGTTCGACGCTACGCGGTACGCTTCCGCTTGTTAGAGAAGGAGACGCTGTGAGTATGGCAGACTACAGCGACCCTCGTTTGCTGCGCTGCCACGGTTGATCTTAAGACTTCGGCGCTGCACTGACAAATTTATACGAACTAAAAGATGACGACAGCCGCTCTGACAATCTCGCGAGGATCGTTCTGCGACGCGTAATGAGCTCTGTCAAATAGCGCGTCTCCCTGAACTTTGTTTTACAGCCTATGAGGCGCGCGTTTGTACACATGGCTTGTTTTTGCCAATTCAAATGAGCACTGAAGAAAAACAAGCAATGTTATTGAATGTGAAAACCCAGTTATTATTATTGTTAAGCATCGAGCAAACTATATACCTTGCGTGCACAATATGGTTTCATATCACTTCAGTGTGCTGCGTGCATTTGTAATGTTCGTACAACCTATATCCTAGACTCGTGTGGCCTTCTGTGCTGATGCACTGTGAGGCCAGGCTTCCAAAATCTTTCGTTCAGTAAAAGGTCGATCCTCAAGGCACACCGTAGCGATATACAGGGCCTGAAGGCAACCGAATGACGCGACTACCTGCGATACGCTGCATGCACTGTGCACTCTTGTTTTGAAACGTGTCTATATTTCTCTCTTTCGCTTGCGTTCCCTTCCTCATGCTTGGGGTAGTGATCTGGACGATATCTAGTTCACCTCCCTGTCTATCCTTGGCTGAAGTAAAGTATTGTTTTAGCTTGCTCATCTTTAGCATGAGCCTCAACTCGGTAGTTTAATTATATCTTCTCTAAAATATGTAACACGAATGACAGTACCATAAATTCATATTCTATTACTCAGTAGTTGCCAATAGTTAACGGTGAAAATAAAAAAATTATTGTATCACATTACCGTCCTTTTTTAACTGTTTGTGGCACCTTGAAAATAAGGTATGAAACTTTGATCCACTCCTCTACAGAACGTCATATTGCGTGACGGAAGGAGGAAGGTTAGCATCAGACGAATTTTAAAAAGAGCCACACAGGCCAAAAGAAGCTAAAACGCCCATGTCATTTCATGATTACCATAGCTAAAGTTATCACCAAATAGTACAGAAGTCATACTGTCAGGGGAGCCTTTCGTATTTATTAATAAGTAATGTCATTTTGATTAAGCAGGAGCATAACATGTGAAAGACAAGTCGGAAATAATTCTAATGAGCAAATCATAATAAGTTCATTGCGCTTTCATATAGTTTACCTATACGTGGTAAGAGTTTTTTCCATATACAAAGTTTTAAAAGAACATTCTAGCCACATAGTCAGTAGGAACATCAAACATGGAAGCAGAATTTCTGGAAATATACAGACCGAATTTATTAGTATAGTTTGCATAACACAAGTTCAACTTCACATGATGAGATCTTGTTGAAGATGAACAAGCCTGCTTCATTTTGTATTCAGCAGATAAATTCACTAAAATTCATGTTAATTCATTGCATTGAGAGCGGTGAATTGCTAGAATATTTAGCAGAGTGATTGAAACAACTGTATTTCGTCCACAATAGACGTGAATACTTCAGAGAGTAAACATTTTTTCATCACGTGAGAGCATTTAGAATCTCGCAGGATGTCGCCCCAAAGGTGCTTATTTATCCTGAGAGCATCGGTTTTTTTTAACACTATGTTTGTTTTACGTTTTACATGCCAAGCAAAAGCATATGTGTAAGGTGTTCTAAGCTCTATGATATTTCTGCAACTATTTTGACATGTGCTCCTAACAAATATTCCAAATATTCAATGTTTACATAGGTTAACTTGAAATATATTGTTATAGATGAATACCTGAGTAAGCAATACCTACTTTATGGAAGGTCTGCTTTGCGTTAAAAATATTTTCAGATATCTGAAGTTTGTAAACCTCAAGAAAAAAATATGAATATGAGGAGGAGGAGGAGGAGGAGGAGGAGGGGGAGGAGGAGGAGGAGGAATAAATGAGGAAGGACAGGGAGATTAGCCAGTTCTCAGACCGGCTGGCTACCCTGTACTGGGGAAGGGGGTAAGGGGGATAAAGGATGAGAGAAAAGAGACGTTGTAAAAAAAAGGAGAGAGAAGGTCATCAGACGATCCACGACGCTGTTTACAGTCTGTCTCTAAGACCACTTGCCCGCAGAAAGTGCAACAACGCTCTCAATGCCTTGCGTGCAGAGGACGGTCTCGGCCAGTGTCCTAATATCCTTTCTTCCGACAATTGGCGATTGTCTATTCTACGTAAAGCTTTCGACAGTTCTTTTCTTGGCACGCTGAAGCGAGGACACTCGCAGAGAAGATGGGAGAAAGTCTCTGCGCAGCCACAGTTGTCACATGTCGGGCTGCTGGCCATTCTGATTCGAAACGAATAAGCATTCGTAAAGGCCACCCCAATCCACAGATGGCACAAAAGTGTCTCCTCTGCTCTGGTTATTCCTTATGGAAGACGGAGCTGTAGGTGTGGGTCCAAATTATGAAGGCGGATGTTGGTGAATGCCGGTGAATTCCACTGAGCGAGTGTCAGTTCTCGTGCAAGTGATCGAAGCCTTGCAGCGGCGTCCGTTCTTGATAATGGTATAGCTACACAAGTGGCATCATCATGAGCAGTTCGGGCTGCTTCATCTGCACGGTCGTTTCCATCAATGCTGCAGTGGCCTGGTATCCATTGATACGCTATGTCATGTTGTTTCTCTATAGCCCGGTGATGAAGCAGTCGTATTTCAGCAATTAGCTGTTCATTTGGTCCATGACGTTATGGCGAGGCAATGCCCTAGAGAGCTGCTTGGGAGTCGGAGAATATTGACCATGTCTGTTGCGGTTCTTCAACTAGGAACTCCAGAGTGGCACGAACGGTGGCGAGTTCTGCCGCCGTGGATGATGTCAGATGCGAGGTCCTGAACATTATCGTGATGGATTTCTCCGGAATTACCACTGCGCCTGTTGAACTTGTTGAAGTGACCGACCCGTCCGTGTATATGTGAATGCGTCCACTGTGTTTCTAATGCAGAAACAGTAATGTTGTTTCTTTTAGGGCCGAATTTGACAAATTTTTCTTCTTTTGCATTTCGGGGATGGTTATCAGGGCTTCCAGTGGATGTAGACACCACAATGGTAACGACGGTCTTGCTGCGTGCGTGAAGTTTGTGGGAATCACCGTGCGATGTGGGGCAATAATAGAGCAGAACGCAGAACGTGACCTGGAAGTTGGAAGGGAGGCGAGGTGATGCGATTGAATCCGGGTGGCATATCTTATGTGCGTTCCTAAAGCATCGACACGAATGTCGGTTGTGATAGGGTGTACATGAGCGATTGCGACAGTCGCTGCTGAGGATGTGCATCTCGGCAGCCCGAAGCATATTCTCAGTGCTTGAGCTTGTAATGACTGGAGGACGTGTACGTTTGTTATGCGGGCCTTGCCAAGCACAGGTAGGCTGTAGCGCATGAAGCCAAGAAAAAGTGCAGCATACAGTTGAAGCATGGCTCGTACCAATGCACCCCATGATTTTCCCGCAAGAAACCTTAGGACATGGGTGATCATGGTCAGTTTCTTCTTAACGTAAGCGATATGAGGGCTCCAAGACAAATCACGATCTATTATTACTCCCAGGAAACGGTGAGTCTTTTGATAGCTCATCGTGTGTCCATTATTTCTGATGTGGTATGACGTCATTGTCTTGCGCGTAAACGCAACCAGAGAGCATTTCTCAGATGACAGCTCCAGTCCTCGTCCTTGAAGGTAGTTTGACGTCAGTGTAGCCGCTGTCTGAAGCCTGGCTCGTACGTGTAGACGCGTGACCCCTGATGCCCAGATGCAGATGTCGTCCACGTATATCGACCGATGTACGGAGTGTGACAGGACGTCAACGAGGCCGATGAGCGCAAGGTTGAAAAGTATGGGGCTTAGGACCCCACCTTGAGGTACGCCGCGATAAGTATGATGTTGCCTTGTTGCGCCATCTTCTGTCTGAACGAAGAAGGTTCTGTCCTTGAAATAGCTGTAGATCCATTGGTAAACGCGGCCTCCCAATCCAATGCTGCCCAAGGCGTCCAGGATGGTTTCATGTAGTACATTGTCGTATGCAGCCTTAATATCCAAGAAAAGTGCCGCTGATAATCTCTTTAGGCTTTTCTGCTGTTGTACAGACGTGACAAAATCAACAACATTATCTATGGAAGACCGTCCACGTCGAAAGCCGGTCAAAGCATCGGGGTATATATTGTTATGAATATGAGAAGCTTTTTATTGGGGTCCATATTCAGACGAAATTTATATCACATAGTGATGCGAACAAAAATGATTTTGCCACGTCCCTTTAGTGGTTCCCGTAATGTTTAATGGACGTAGGGGTAGAGCAGCAGCACTCTTGCCAGACGCACCGCTTGTGCATGAACTTGAGAGACGGATAGTGCGTGCACTTCTTTTGTGTCCTGTGCCTCTGCATAAGCATGTCACCCACTACTACGGGTGGCATTATTCTCTTCTCGAAAAACAGCATCACCTCGATGCTGCAAGGTAGGTGTAAGATAAAGAAAATAAACAGATTACGCAGCGTGATAAGATAAGGATGATGAAAAGTCAAGCTCAAGCAGTCAGTGAATGTTTAGGAGTAATAAAAAATGGAAATGAATGGTGGGAGAAAATATGAACATGCAAAATAAAGTTTCATGTGCACGACTTGAACTATGTTGGAGCTCGGTTGTCTTCGTTTTGTTTGAGTTGACTATCCACAGTCCGGAACTACCTCGTAGTTCACGTCTCTCATGTGGCGCAGCACCTTATAGGGTACAAAGTACCAGCTTAGCAACTTTTCCGAGAGGCTACGGCAACCAACAGGAGTCCACAACCCAAACTTGGCCTCCTGGACGATAGAGCACGTCTCGATGACGGGTATTGTAGCGTCGAGCACCTGCCTGCTGGCGCAAACCCATGTGCAGCCGTGCGAGCTAACGAGCTTTATCGGCACGTTTGGTGAGTTCTTCGGCGTCAGCTGTTAACTGTTCAGCGTCTTGACAGGGAGGCATTATCGTCCAACATACCTTCAACTTCGCAGGCGTTTAGAAGGAGGAATGACGGGAATCGTGTTGTTTCCTGAACGGTGGTGTTGTAAGCGAACGTTACGTAAGGTAAAATGTGATCCCATGTTTTGTGTTGGACGTCGATGTACATGGAGATCATATCGGTAATAGTCTAATTTAGTCACTCCGTAAGTCCATTGCTTGGCGGGTGGTAAGGAGTCGTCTTCCGAGGCCTAGTGTTGCTTAGCCGAAAAACCTCGTCCATAAGTTGCGCAGTGAACGCTGTCTCTCAGTCTGTTATTACTGTATAGGGAGCTTCACGACAAAATACGATGTGGCAAATAAAGAACTGTGCTCCCTCGGCAGCCGTGCCTCGTGGTGTCACCCCTGTCTAGACATAGCGTGTGAAATAGTCAGATGTGACTGTCTTCCATTTGTTTTTATTGGTAGATAGAAGAAAAGGGCCAAGGTGGTCCATGCCGACTTGGTAAAAGAGCGTCTGTGGCGGGTCAATGTCTTCAAGTAATCGAGCCGGCTTGCTTGATGGTGTCTTACGACGCTGACATTCACGACAGCATTTTCCGTACTGCTTGACGTTTGCCGAAAGGCCCGGTCAATAGTACACCTCGGCTACTCAGTGTTCATGAGGAGCCTTTGTTGTCAGATGGGAGCTCGTCATGGCAAGCTAAGAGAACGTCCTCTCGCATGCCCCTCGGAACCCCGAGGAGGTAGGCACGACTTGTATAAGGAAAGGGGTGTTTATCTTATACAAGACGTTGAACCGAAACAGAAGGATATCGGCAAACGGGATAGATAGCGTAATATAACTGCGGTACGACCTTCTAAATAATTGATGACCGGTCAAACCTCGTCATCGTCTCGCTTCCGTCTTTTCAAGTCTGATGAGCCGAAGGCACCTAGAAAACCATCATCATCTTCTGCTTCCCGATTGACGAGAGGAATCGGCGCACGTGACAGTGTGTCCGCGTCTTCATGTTTCTGGTCAGACTTATAGGCAATGGTTACGTAGAATTTCTTTAGGCGCAAGCTCTCCCGGGCCAGTCATCCTGAGAGATCACGTATGTTCTCGAACCGTAAGGCATGATGGTCCGTCACAACTTTGAATGAACGATCATAGAAGTACGACAGCGAGGCAATTTTTTTCTGTGGTCGAGTAATTCGCCTCGGTATGACACAGCGAGCGGCTCGTGTGGGCTATAACTAAGTTAGAGAACAAAGCGTCGAGATTAGGTCTGAAAAATAGTCAGCGGTCATGTTCACGTGGAAGGCAATATTTTATCCCAACTCCATCAATAGATGAAATGTCTGCTATGCCAAGACGCACAGGTTCTTAGGATTCACGATCGATCAAGAGCACTGTTGGAGTCCCCATGCAGCCTCTTTTGAGAAACATCTGGTGGTAATCGCACAAGCTTCCTTATTCCTCGAAAGAGAGACGGAGGGCACGTCAATGCACTCGATGCTGCAGTTATAGAAGACGCTGTTTCTAAAGTATCAGTGGTGCAGCTTGCCAGTTTTCAAGAACGCTTGCAAAAGTAGTATACGCACAATCGGAAATTACCAGGGCCTGGCACTCAGAGATTGCCTTGGAGTGCCACGTTGCAGATAAACGGCGGTAACCATCGCAATCGCCAAAGATCGTCCGACCACTGTGCACATTCCTTAGCAGGTGCGTAGAGCATACCACGACCCTGCCTACCTTTTCACTTCACTTCCAACGACCGACTGATCGAGTGCCTTGTTTTATAAGCGAATATAACCACATGCCTCCGGAGCATATTCTGGCACCCCCTTAGTGTTCGGACCCACCAAAAGTATGCCGGACAGCGCCAGATAGCCGCAAGAAAACGGAGCTTTTGTCACCACCTTGGGAGCAGCTGATTCTAATCATGCTGCATGCAGAATAAAAGACCATCTTAAACTATACACGCGTGGCTCGACAACTGTTAGAGGATCTGCAGGAACTGTGATCTTCTTAACAAAAGCCGAGAACATCCAGTTTCAGAGGTCACACAACACAACATCGACAGCTGTGGAGCTCGCCGTGCACTGCATCACGCACCACATGATCCATCGAGAAGTACCCCTAAACATATATATTTTTACTGATTCGACATCAGTTCTGCGATGTCTTTAATCTGCTGTACGGCGTGGGCCTAAAGGCCTATCGACGCTAGAAGTAGGACATTATTTATTGTGAGAAAGAAAAAATAAGTCCTCGGCCCATACCAGTCCCAGTGTTGGGGCCGTTCTCTACACATGCGGCGAATCACTTGTTTGAGGGTGCCGTTAAATCTTTCCACAAGTCCCTTGGCCATGAGGTGATACGGCGGTGTCGGTAGTTGCAGAAACGAAAGTAGCTGACCAATTTCTTTCATAAGATTTGAAGTGAAAAGTTTTCCACGCTCGCTGACTATCTCTCTAGGCACTCCAACACGAAAAATCATCTCTACTAGCGCTTCCGCTATGCGCTCCGTCTCGATGCTCGGTGGGGCTACCAAATCCGGATAACGCGTAGAAAAGTCTACCATGGCTAAGACATACTTGTTTACTTTGGATGACGTTGGGGACAGAGGGCCGATAATATCGATAGCGACCTGGTGAGAAATGTGTCGATGATAGGCATATTTCTCAATAGAACTCTTCCGACGAGGTGTTTCGGCATGGTCCGCTGACATATGTCGCATGACTTCACGAACCGTATGACATCTGCCCGTACACCCGACCAGTAGAACTCTGTAAGGACACGATCCATTGTCCTCTTTTGCCACTCGCGACCCATCAGAAGGCTTTCATGAGCTATCTTCATCACGGTGTTCCGGAGGCCCTTGGGACTACAAGTTGCTCCTGGTCTCGCCTTTCTGCCGTGTAGTAGTGCCTAAAAAGAAGGTGGTTTATCAGTACAAACCCAGTAACTGCCAACTTCTTCGATGTGACTTTCTTCCCCGATGCGGCGAAGCAGGTTTCTACTGTGGAATCTCTGTGCTGTAATTTCTGCAGATCTTCCCGGCTTATATATCCAGTGGCTGTATCAGAGGAACACGCAATCCTCTGTAATTTTTCCTTTCCTTCGCTGCAGCTACCGTCGCATCATCTTGTTGTCCTCTATTCAATGAAGTTGTGTCTTCAAGTTGTTGCACAGGGCCAACTGGATCATGGTGAATCCGTGCGCGTTTTCGTCGTCGTGCCGGCTTCAGTACTTGGTGTGTCTCTGACAATACACTTTCAGTGTTACCCAGCACAACGTCATATAACGGATTCTCCCTAACTTCATATTCCTTCTTTCCTACCACAATCTGAGACGACCCTTCTCTGCCGCATGTGGCTTGGAGTGTCTTTTAAAAATATCTGCGCTTTCCGCATTGTGTGGGTAGATAGCAAACATTGCAGCATTGACGAAACCATTGAACACATTTCATGTCAGCCACTCTTAACAGTGTTTCCACGTCTCGACGGCCAGACACTTTCTGAGAAATTTATCTTGGAATGTTGGAACGACCGAGTTTCACGTCAGAAAATGAAGAAGGCACTGCTGAAGTTTTTTCGAGTGACCAGCCTCGTTGAACGATTGTGACATTTCTGCCTCCAACTCCATCATTCCTCTCTTTACTTTTTTGTTTCCCCTTACCTCTTTCCAAGAGCAAGGTAGCAAAGCAGATATTTGTTCCCTGGTTTGACTCCCTACCTTTCCACATCGCATCTCTCTTTCTTTGTGTACAGGACACAACTTCGTATACCGTTTTTTTTCGCACCACCTACTAAAAATGCTGCACGTAAACTTGTGTACCCATTTTCTATACCACCAATAATATGATTAGGTTGGTACCAGAGGTACCATCAGAGGCCCTTTGGCTCATCATTAAAAGGTTTTGCAGGCTTGTAGATTGCGACATGAGCAATTTTTTATCGCTTTCGTGAGCTTTAAATCTGAAATACCATCGTGCGTGTGTATAGTCGTCTTTAAATGCCTTAAATGCCTTTCATTTCTTTCAGAAGTAATCTAAGAGTTCTGCCGTACGTGCCCTTTTGTGGCGGTTGAGGAGCACCTAATCACTTCTCATTTCGTGGTTTCGCGTTTAGACAAACCTAAAGTAGACTGTTGAAGCTGATATAAGGCAGCAATGTTGGAATAATGCCCCTCAGCTGCATTGATTTGTTTTTCTCCTCTCTCTCTCTTTATATATATATATATATATATATATATATATATATATATATATATATATATATATATATATATATATATATATATATATATATATATATATATATATATATATATATATATATATATATATATATATATGTATATATATATATATATATGTATATATATATATATATGTGTGTGTGTGTGTGTGTGTGTGTGTGTGTGTGTGTGTGTGTGTGTGTGTGTGTGTGTGTGTGTGTGTGTGTGTGTGTGTGTGTGTGTGTGTGTGTGTGGAGATCTTAGCGTCGTGTTCTGTCCGACCAATATCGACCAGCTGTCGAGCACTCCACGCACTGCACCAACATAATCACAAAGTCTCCTACTATTCAGACTGCCATATACTCCGCCTGTGTGCTCAAACGCTGAAAGAAACCTCATTCGGAAATCTCGGCTACTCTCTAAATATTTCTCCATTGGCACGGAGTTCACAGCAATCTCTGCCCAGGGCTTCCAAAGATGGAGAGAAGGAGAAAGGCTTCAAGGAGAACACTCAATGGAACGACGCACACCGTCGTCCAGTTGGGTCAAGCACATAATAGGTGATCGCTCTTTTCGTGCTCCGTCGCATGTTCATTCTCCTCCGGTCCATATCTGCAAGAGTTGCGAGGACCTGCAGCGGCCTGCTGCTCGGCTTCTGATGAGGAGCCCGGGCCCAATTAGGCGGCAGCGGGCCGTGCACCGAGCTCCTCGAACTGCGCCAGCGAGCCGCATAATCCACGGAATAAATTAAGAATTACGCTCCTGTCCTGAGGGCGGTGTTGGAGACGAGCTTTTAATCAGCGCGTTGTTCTCGAGGGCACCGACGCAGCGCCAGCCACACCCCACTCCATTTCGCCTCACGCCGCCAGCAGGTTTGAGCATTTGGCCGCTTCGGTAGCGAGATCTTACTTCCGGACAAACTTTCTACCCATGAAATTATATTCGCGAGAATATCACAGTCATTTACGTACTCACACGAGCTGCTGTTGCAGACGGCACAGAAAACGGTTGCGCCTCTTCTGCTTTTGCACGATCACACCATGTATCTTTGCCTTTAGAAGATGAGTCAAACTTCAATAATTGTTCGCCGAACTTTATGCACCCGCAGGGTCTAAACTTAAATCAATGGCATCCATGTAGTGCGCATTAAACTGCCGAGCAGAGTCGCGAACACTTAGCAGAGCACTATCATGTTTTTCGAAAGTTTCTGTACGTTTGGCAACCGGTTTATTTTTTGCTCCAAACTACATGTACAGAGCACCAGATACATGCTAATGAAACGGCATGAAAGGATCGACTAAAACATGTGATGTTCACGAGATCACGTGTGACGTGCACTTCCTCATCGTAGCCTGAAGCTGTGAATGCTGGAGCTGTGGTCTTCCGCAACAAAGCGGAGGCCGAACTCACGCTTTCTTTTGCAAGTGTTCATGATCATTGGCCACACGGCTTCGCTAATGATACCTCCACCATCGGGATTGGCTAAAGTTATCTGTAACGAATGATTATATGTTGTGAGACATTTCTGTGAAAACAGTTCCTCGCATACTCGGAACTTCGTAAACATGAACTATCAGCACTCAGGAAATGGAATGGAATGAAAAAACTTTATTTCAGTCCTGCAGGACGCGCTTAGCGCGTAGCGGGCGTCTCCCACGTAGGGACCGACAGGGAGTACCTGGCGGCCGCTTCGTGGGCCTGCTGGACGACCCATTGCTGGTTGGCGAGAAGTGAGCTCCTGAGGGACCTCTCCCACTTGCTTGAGGTAGAGTCGGGAGGAGTTGTTCTACACTCCCAGAGCATGTGTGCGAGTGTCGCTGTGTGTCCACATGATGGGCATGTGTCGCTGGGGTATGCATCGGGATAATAAACGTGAAGCGTGGCAAGATTTGGGTACGTGTGTGTCTGTAATAGGCGTAGGGTTAATGCCTGCGGTCGGTTAAGCTCCGTATGTGTGGGTGGAAAAATGCGGCGTTCCAGGTAAAAGTGCTTTGTTATTTCGTTGTTAGTAATTGGTGCATCCCGATTGGTATCTAACCCTGCAAGATGGGGTTGCCCTGTGGCAGCGCGGTCGGTAAGTACGTGCGCTGCATCATGGGCGATCTCGTTGAGGTTGGATAGGGCACCTGGCCGAGATGAGCGGGGAACCAGATGACAGTGTGGTGCTTCAGGGCACTCGGGTCCGCTTTGCGCAGGATACGTAACGCCTCGTCGGAGATGACTCCGCGTTCGAAGGCTTTGATGGCCGGCCTCGGGTCGCTGTAGATGAATTCCCGTTTGCTGTCGAGCATAGCTGTAGCTATAGCTACTTGCTCCGCTACTTCGGGGTTTCGGGTGAGGATGGTGGCAGAGTTAAGAGTCTGCTGTGCGGATGATACCGCGACCGCGACGAAGGCTCGGTTGTTGTGATAGGCAGCGGCGTCCACGAACGAGACGTTGTCCGCTTCTATGTCTATGTGCTTGAGAATGGCGGTCGCCCACGCAAGGCGCCTGCCTCTGTTGTATTCGGGGTGTACATGTCGTGGAATGGGAGCGATTGTGATAAGGTCACGGATTTCACGGGGAATTAGAGTCAACTTTGAGGGGTCCCTGGCCCTCGAGGAGAAGAAGTCGAGCTCGCGCAGAATATGGCGGCCCGCCTTGGAGGTGGTGAGTCGGGTCCATGGCACGCGTTCCTGAGCTTCGGCGATCTCTTCTAGCGTGTTATGTACGCCAAGCTCGAGGAGTTTGTACGTTGGAGTGGTGATAGGGAGGCCAAGGGCTAGTTTGACCACCTTGCGAATAAGCGCATTGAGTTGATCGCGCTCAGCACGTAGCCATTTGTGTATAGCAGCAACGGAGCTAAAATGACACAAAACAAAGGCGTGTACGACACGTAGCAGGTTGTCTTCTTTGAGGCCATGGTGTCTGTTGGCTACTCTACGTACGAGCCGTATGGCATTCTCAGTCTTAGTCCTGAGCTTATGTACTGTTTGGGTGCTGGTTCCGCGGGACTCGATGATCATGCCGAAGACCTTGATGGTGTCTACCCTGGGTACAGTGCGACCATCTCTGGTGTGGAGGGTGATTTTGCGTGAGCACTCAGGGAGACATTACGCATTAACGGCTTTGGTTGCGTCTCACGACGGTCTTAAGACTATTAAGACTACGTATAGTCCCGAGTAAGGTATTGGGTAAACAAATGAATACCATGGCCAGAGCACGTCGAGGGAGAAACTTCGACAAAGGCTTCGAAAACGCGAGCACGTATTATGTTTCGGAGTGGCCCCCTCTTTTTAACGCTTAATTTTACATCTACCCCCTGTTTTGCCAGAAGTTGTCAGTTCAGCGAAAGTTTCTTTTTTTACTATACGTTATAGAGTACCATTGATGTGTACCATATGCTTTAAATGTCAGGCTAGCAATAGGAATGCTCTCTTCCCGACTTTCAGTTTTGGTCCTCGTCGAAAGCCACGCTCCGCCTGTTGCAGTTCCGACGCGATGACGGGCTTGTTACAAGGCACTGACCCCGCGTCGAAACCATATGCTTGTAATGTACCAATGACGCTACTGATTGTTCCGACAAGCTGCCGGAAGATGAATATTCGAGCATGCTTCGAAACTAGCATACTCTCACCTTTCTTTACAGCTGACTTTGTCCAGTCATTGAATACATTCTTTCAGTCTGAACAAGTTGGTGAACTCTCTCATGAGTCGTTTCACTCGGACTCACTCAGACTCAGACGCTCCGTCTGAGTCTGAGTCTCCGCGTGAGTTCGACTCACAAACATTCAGGTAGGTCTGAGTCTGAGTGAGTCCAAAGCACAAAATATATTTCCTGAGTGAGCCTGAGTGAGTTCCACTTGCTTTTGCCAACGTAATGTCCTGTCTACTTATCCTTTGCCTTACTATCAGCCTTAACTGGATTGACGTTTATATTTCAGTCTACTCGCAGGTATTTCAGAGCAGTGTCATTTTAGAACGTTCCAGTATTTAATAATTAAAGGCGGGAATTACGTAGTATGGTGCCTTGACCTCTCCCCCACCAACTCTTCCAAGAAATTTTTTCGTTATTATGTCATGCTGTCATTTATTCCTGAAAAATAATCTTACTAGTTTGGAAGCACTCAAAACTCGTTTTTGTATACTGTATCAAGCGACACCTAGAAGAGCATCGATTATGTGACATGTCGGTGTTGAAGAGAGTCGACACGATGGCCCTATAAGCTAATTCTAGGCTGGTGGACTCATGAGTTGACTCACTTGGACTCACTCAGACTCAGATTGAGTCACGAGTCTGAGTCTGAGTGAGTCAGGGTGAGTAATATTTGTGTGAGTCCGAGTGAATCCGGTGGAAGAAAATTTTTGTGAGTGTCAGTTCAAGTGAGTACAAAGCCCGCAATATATTTCATGAGTGAGTTGAGCGAGCTCCACAAGATTGCCGACCCATGGTCCGGACACTCGTAATGCATGTCCAATAGAACACAAACGCAAGTTCTTGATGAGATCCAGTTTTGTGCACCGATGTGCCTTAAAGACATCGGTGGACAACAAGTGCTTTACAAAATAGCCCGCTGATTTTCTACAGCTTTTTTTCCTTATTTGGCAGAACATGAGCTACATAAAAATTATAAAAGGTTCCCTTGTACTTTACGCACGTTCTTTTTAGGTGAAAAATGAAAAAGAGAGTTTTCTTATTCTTGAGAACTAGAAAGTATGCTTTCAGTTTCAACGTTAGGAGCTGGTAAGTGAGGTGACCAGAAGTTTTTTGGGGTACAACGCTTTAAACCGTCTTACACCTTTAAACCGTCTTACATCTTAAACATTTAAACCGTCTATACACAGCGTGCTTCATCATAGTATCTCTTTATATTCATTATTTTTCATGTTTTGTCTCTGCATGCCACACACACACACACACAATTTTTGTTAATAAAAATAAAAGCCGCATGAATCAAAGCTTTTTTTTCGCCCAGTCGAAAAATATTTGAAATGTGTGTAGACTTCCACCCTGTCAAATGACACTTCCCTTCACTTGAGCAGAATGACTTGCTGAGTTCTTTGTGTCGTTCATACATACTGCACATAAACTACATCTCGAACATCAAGACAATAAAATTGAGATATTCGTCTCACGCTAAACGATAAATCAAGAAGGCATAGACGTTCTTTAATAGGATATATACCAGCTGCTTCTATATATGTAGTTGACAGAATCTTTTTCGCACGCCACTTGAGCGCCTGAAAAAACAAAATTAGTTTTTTTAATAGGCTAAGAAATCGCTTCTCGTTATACGACGTACACTCTGCACCATGTATATACGAGAATATTATTAAGGCAAATGAGTAACTGCTGCAGGGCTAATCAACTTTATTCTATGCGTTGCGACCTCGAGGGCTAATCAACTTTACTTTATGCGTTGCGACCTGAAATTCATTCTATATAGCTGGTAAATTCTTTTATGCCTTGTAACGTTTCACTCAATGGCTGCAGTGTGATGAGTATTTTTTTTTTAATTCATTTCGCTGCCCACTCTACAGAGTCACTGTTGCGCAATCACAGTCAGCAAATATCACATTTCTTTCTCGAGTTCATCCCGAAACCAACCAGTTCGGTTACGAAAGCTGTTTTCCGTCTGCAGGGCTGTATAGCGTGCGCTCATGCTCGCGTGAATATAACGAAGTGTTTTCAAATTGTCACGCAAGGTCTTCAGCAGATGCATGCTAGGCGCTCTATTCGGAAGCTTATAGGGGTGTACTCATTCTATAGCTTAATCAGCACGAGCGCACTGATCAACGTTTACGTAAACTTATATCTTATCAACTGAAAAGCATCATGCGTGTCGTGAAATATATCCGTGTCAACTACGATGAGAGGCGGCGAAATGTGCGGCGCATCTTGTGCGTTAGCACATGTTGTATGGCTTGCAGCCGCAGCGTATGGCTTGCTGCGCATATTATATCGCTTGGAGCGCATGTTGTATGGCTTGCAGCGCATATTGATGAGTCGTCGCAGAACTACCATAATTTCCAAAGTCCGTCATACTAAACCCACGGACTAGCGTCAGAGTTGTCGTCTCCTCACTTAGGGAGTGTAACTGCACACGTGTGGTTCCATCACCACGCTATTCCGTAACGACGGCGTTCTCTCGGCCGTCAGTACGTATAGACGAGTTCTTCCGAACTCACTTAATGGAAATTATATTGAGGATGGTCGAAAAAGGTCAAGTGGTTGCGAAAGCACGGTCGCATGGGCCTGTTCATTTGTCCCAGTTCATCGGCACCACAGCGAGTGAAGCACACTCAATAAAAAAGTCACAGCTTTGCCGCAAACGCGGAGCAATGAACGCGATAGAAACAAATTGGAAGGTCACGCGCAGAATAGCAGGCAGATTAAAACGTACCCCGCGTTTCTCACGCACAAATTACGCACGAAACGTACTCACAGGTACAGAAGAACGTGAATAAGCGTCTCTGTTGTTACTTCACTATGTCTGAAAAGCGCGCGCTTTTCGCAAACGGAGACTGCAATGATTGCAGTAACCTTTGTGCGCCCGGTAACTACAACAGAATCGTTCCAGGTAAAGCGCAAGCCAGCCAAGACGTACGATCCTCCCATCCTCCTCACCGCAAGATAAGGGCACATGAGAGATCGTCCACTCGTCTTCTTGGGCCAAAGTACGCGTGACAAATAAGATCCGCGGCGCACTTATTGCGCCATCTTGCTGATAATGGTGAAAACACGATAGTTCTCCCCTCCCCCGAGATGCCCGCCAACAGCGATAAGTGGTAGATGCAAATAGCACCGTTGAAACGTCGCAGGAGGTACCTTTCGGTGGCTCAGTGGTGAGCGCCTCGCATTTACGACGCGGAGGACCCGCGTTCGATTCCGCACATCGGCGTCTTTTTTCTAAATAATTTCTTTTCTTCCATGCGTTTTCATATATATATATATATATATATATATATATATATATATATATATATATATATATATATATATATATACATATATGGTGCATGACATCGATGCATCGATGCCGACACCGCCGTAGAAATCCAGCCGAGAGTGTTCATATAATTGCTATCACAATAAAAATTGACTATTTGGGGAGTGCTTTTGCAACACAAGAATAATCGTCATCTACTTCGAGTACTTTCCTTGCGCTATCACCATGGTTGGGGTAGTTCGCGGTCGCGAACGGTGCACACGTTATTAGTTTGACGTAGCATTCCCGACAGGAAAGTGGCCAGCGCCGGGTTTTCAAGAAAGGAAACGTGAGAAAGACAGATGAAGATTGTTGTTGTGTAGCAGAACTACTCCCCGAATACTCCGTTTATTTAGAGTGCTGGAGTCAAATGTATGGATAAGACCTCCCATTACTTGGGGTAGGGTACATTGAAATTCTCTGATAACAGCTGTGTTAACATAATTTTTTCTGTTAATTAATCTGATAGAATTTTTTAGTAAAACCATAATAATCATTGCCGACTGGCCCTCACTTTAGTTTTTACGTGCATTTCTTTTTTTTACATCTGTTGAGTGGCCTGAGCGTAATTCGCAGCCAGCGATAGGTCTCTTCGTGCTTTGAGTTTTCTCAGCGAGGCACCTATCGCAAACAGCCTTTCATATCAGCACATGAAAAAGCAAATATACGGATCCCAGGAACAGGAGGAAAGTGCTGTCGGAGCATTAGCGACCAGGATGAAAGGCACGAAGGAAAACGAGTGAGATGAGAGGCGGGGATGTCGACCAGTTTGGCATAACCGGTAAGCTACTCTGCACAGGGAGAAGGGGTGGGGTGAGATCGAAAGAAAAGTAAAGAAAGAGAAAAATTGAGAAAGCGCCGCACACACGCCCACACATAACGTAACACCACAGAGTGGCTGTCTTGGGCGGTATACAGCATTACAGTCTACAGCAGCTTACGCAAGTCTTCTGTTTTCCTAAGGAATTTTAGCAATGCCTTGTTTGCTTAAATTCTCGATGACTTTTAGGATGGTATTGGAGACTCGGTAGTTTCTACAGTGTCACCATTCTGTTGGCCAGATGAGTGAGAAGGAACGAAAGGGACCATATCTCTGTAGCTGTCGATGGCTGCATGAAGAGTAAATCTCGACACCAACTTTGACACATGTTCGGGAGTCGTGGGAACTTCGCCGGGACTCAAGTCAAAACAGCCACAATAATGAAAGCCGGCATATACAGTGTTTTAGCTAACTTGTAAAAAAAAACATTAGGAGGTAATGATCGAGGGACGCGCTGCGTGAATTTAACTATACCTCATTATTGTTAGCTTCCTTCTGGAGCTGGCCAAAGTATGTTATAACCTTAAAGAAATGTCGATATATAAAAAAACTCCACGAATTTCTTATAACAAAAATCTAAACTTACGCTACATATTCTGTGAAGCTGTAGAACCTGTAGAGAAGTGCCTCCATCATTTATTTTTAGGAAAACAGCTGCCACGTTTTTCTTGTCTTTATTGGGGTTTCACAACAAAATAAACTCCCGAAATCTAGAGAAGTGCAGCGTATTGAGAGTTTTGCGCTTACGACTTCAGTGCCATGAAACGTGTCTCAATAGAATCATACATGTGGTTGAAATGATGACTGTGCCCTGAATATTGACCGAAGGCAACGACATTGACTCCCGCTGTTGTCGAGATATATCATCTGTAAAGGCTTTAATTCCTGATAGCTGCGTTGCCTATTCACGTGAAACATCAAACTTGAAACATGTTTGAGTCACCAATGTTGTGGTATAACAGCCAAGCCACGTAGTATTTATGAATGCGGGAGCATAATTCGGGGCATAGTGCGAGCCCCGCCATCATCAGAAACTAACCTCATATCCACCAAGGTAGCCACGGTAAGGGTTAGATCCTCTGACTCACCGTCAATATTACTGTCATTGCTGCATTGCGTCACCGTTGACACAGGCAACAGTAATGAACGGCTATGCACGCGGTTGCGTTTTGAGCGGTGGCGTTGTAGCCGCAGCCTTTCGCGTTATAGAGAATGCAACACGCTTCCGTTGCCACACTCAGCGGCAGCTAATTCTCGCGCATTCGCGCATCGTAGTGCTTAGAAACCCCCCTTCATGGAGGCGGCAATGTTGTAGGCCCATGTACTCAGATTTGGGTGCACGTTAAAGAACCCCAGGTGGTCGAAATTTCCGGAGCCCTCCACTACGGCGTCTCTCATAATCAAATGGTGGTTTTGGGACGTTAAACCCCACAAATCAATCAATCAACCCCCCTTCCTCTTTTCTTTTTTTTTTTTGTTGTTCCACGCTTTCTTTAGACTCCACTCATTCAGGCCGCGCCACTTGTATTCATTCGAATTGCGTATTTGATATTTTGAAATCAGTTTTATGGATACGTAGCAATAACTGTGCTCGATGCGGTGCCCTATTGCCGAAGAATGCCCATACCGAAGTCATCACTGATGGTGCGCATATTCATCGCTCTTCGAACTGGCCACGGCCCATATACTGGCGCGGAAAGAAGGAACCCGACAGGCACACTGCAGAGAAGTGTGCTAGAATACTAGGGCAAAGAATGCTCCACGTTCGAAAGTCAGCCAGACAGAGCAGATGCACAGGCAATACGCGTGGTCATAAACCACGACTTAGCGGGCTTTGCGAACGAATGCCACAAACGAGCTTCCCACAGTAAAACAGTGTCAAACGGCGCGTGCGCATTTGGATTTATTTTTCATTACTTCTTGTTGCCAATTTTCAGCCGCATCCGAGTGCCCCGCTATGAAAGTACTGCGCGTGCGTGCGTACAGACGCACAGATGCGCACCCGTTTTTTTATGTGATTGTGAAAAAAAGTGCAGACAAACAGCAATTTCTTAGTTGTCGTCTATCAGTCTTGATATATGAACGCGTCACATGGGCAAATACATACATACATACATACATACATACATACATACATACATACATACATACATACACACACACACACATACATACACACATACATACATACATACATACATACATACATACATACATACATACATACATACATACATACATACATACATACATACATACATACATACATACATACATACATACATACATACATACATACATACATACATACATACATACATACATACATACATACATACATACATACATACATACATAGGAAAAATCGAGTGGTTGAATGAGCACCGCCGAAAATCCTACTCAGGCCCGTATATGCATGTTCTGAACCGCCAAGCAACGTGCGTGCAAGAAAACAGCGGCAATACAGTGGGATCACAAACACTGCTGTCTTTCGCCGCATCTCGTATCACGCGGAGGAGCTTTCCCGGAACAAGAGGCAGACAAGCGTCTGGACCACTGGCTGCAGAGGCTTCCGCAGCCCTTTCAAGATCATCCGCTTTTAGGGGTCAGACACATGTATGTAGTTGTACCTCTCCGCTCGGTGAGTAAGAAGAAAAAAACGCACGAAGAGCGCGTCCAACAGCTGCCACCGCCTACACCATCGCGGGCGGAGGCGAGCGATAA
Organism: Rhipicephalus microplus; assembly: GCF_043290135.1. NCBI lineage: Eukaryota > Metazoa > Arthropoda > Arachnida > Ixodida > Ixodidae > Rhipicephalus > Rhipicephalus microplus. Next base: position 227,963,795 of record NC_134710.1, read on the forward strand.
GCGGGCGAGAGCCAGAGCCGCAGGAAGCCGCTTTTTCTTGCGCCGCTTTCGCCCACTGCGGGAGCTCTTCTCTGGGAAGCGGAGCGGTTCGGCTAAAGCGGCTTCTCTTCCGCGTCACTTTTAATCGGCGCAAGTTTGCGGCACAGCCGCCAACCAAGGAGATTCTCCGCTGCTGCTGCTACTGCTGTCGCGTGGCCTTCGCGATTTCTTCGTATTCAAATAAGCGGGTGAAAGAGAACCACAACTAGAGGCAATTTACGATGCCTGCCTTTTCTCTCACGGCGTGGGAGAAAACGCGTGTACTGTTCGGCTTCGCTCATCATCGAATTAAATCGGAAGCGGTTAAAGTTCGTGCGCAGATGCGCTGATTCAAATGCCTACTCCCAGAAACCAACAGAGGTTGCCCTTCCGCATTCGTCGAGGGCTGATATTCAGTTCGAGAGAGTCAAAGGCGGATAATACATATTTGATTCACATAACAAGCCGCGCGCGCCGTGGGTGCTCGTTTCAGCTTGTGTTTTGCATCGTCGTGCTTTCAATATTTCGAAGTGGGAAGCCACTGCGCAATGCGGTTTCTCCTCGGAAATTTCCAACCGATGATTTCCATCCCTGGTATTTTTCTGAATCACCGTTTCGACGTATAAATCAAGGACAGCGCACGGCTTTGATGTGTGTTGACGTGGCTGTCCTATTCGCTAGTTACCGCCGGCAAGCACGTGAACCTGAGGTGGTGAAAAGCACATGTTGCTCGTTGCCACACTTCTTAAGAATGGGCATTACTTTTCTAAAAATTCGCACGGGGAGCTTGAATTTTCTTCAATGTTGGAATATTGAGTGCGCATTGAATAAATATTTACGCCATGATGCCGTCTCTAGTAATGTCTTCTTTACAAACAATACATTTTTCGTAGTGAGAGGGGCTGGCAAAATGAATAAAATTGTTCAATGTATTCAGAAACGCCCCGTACAAAATCTAACAAAACTCTCTTTACACTGCCAGTGACTTCCTGCGGCATCAAGAGGACAATTTTATTAGGTTCAACTGCATGCATTTATGATTGTTATAAGCATATGAACCTGTTTCGAAGACAAACCAAATTTTGCACTTTTATTTGAGTAAGGCGTGGGTGAGCGTGTGATGTAGCGCGGCAGTGGTGCCTTTTTTGTCCATCATTTTCTATCATGTACAGGCGTGAGCATAAGTGCGCCAATCACGAAATCCCGTGGCCGAAGGCATCGACGCGCTATCTAGCGCCGAGACACCTGCTGCGGTGCGAATGCACGTACCGTCGTATCAGCTGACCTCTCAGGTCGCTCTCTCCGACGAGCTAGTAGCCAAAACGGCACCTGTGTGTCGCTGTCTTTTCTCCATCAAGTTCGTGCCGATTTTTTTTTTAACATAGGGACTGCGACAGTGCCGGTTGCAGCGCCGAGATCCCGCAGTTATTTATGCCAGTTGATTCATAACTAAGCATAACCAGCTTCGCAAAACCTCAGTCCAAGCACAGAAAATTGAATTTTCTCAGCTCAACTAGCCTTTATCGCGTTAGGCCAAGTTGAATTTAAGTGAGCATAATTTAGTGAATGTAAGTGTAGCCGAATCTAATCAAGTCTATTTGAGCGCGGCATCACCTGATGAATTCTGGCGTAAGTAAGCTTAAGCCCAGTCTCAGGTTGCTGTTTTTACGTTAAGCGTAGTAAAGCTTCAGTGCGCCCAGATGGTTCGAGAAAAGTACACGTGCTTTCAATTATGCATAGTTGATCAGGCTATTATTTCACTTAGCCGAGCAAAATTAGCCCAAATAAGGAACACCTATGGCGGTAAATTCATCCAAATCAATTTCCCTATGAGCCCAGAGGCGCCAAACTCTGGAAGATTCTAATTACTTCATACTGACGCTATAGCAATCAAGCTAATTTATGTTTTATTAGTTAAGACACGTACAAGTTATGGTTGATTAATTGGCATGATATTCAATAACGCACGAAACATACTGGAGTATTACGTGGCACAATTAGGCTAACTTAGCATAACTAAATTAATGAGGCAGCGCCAACGTAAGCATAGAAAAATCTGACTAAGTGTGGTTGATCACCTTATCATCAAACTGGTCTGCTGATAATTAGGTGTATTTAAACAAGTCATAATATAACACAAGTAATTGAAGTTGATTATTTATGATATCAGAGAGTACAAGCTGAGGAAGATAATAATTACTAGTCCCTGAGTCTAGTCTTATTAAACTAAATTAAATTCAGTTAGCCTTAAAACTAATTTCAATTACGTCTTCATATTTTTTGCACTTGTTTCGTCATAACAAGGTTCAGTCAAGTTCAACTTATCCCTAATGCAACAAAAGCAAGCTGAGCTGAGAAAACTTAATTTTCTGTGCTTGCCTTCATCAAGTTTTTAGAGGCTGGCTACACTTAGCTATGCTAATGAACCAACCGGTATAAATCACTACGCGAGCCTGACGCTGGAACCGACGTGTTTCAGCCGCTACGGAAAAAAACAGCCCAGATTTGTTGGAGCAAGGACAGTGACACCCAGTAGTCTTTTTGGCTATGAGCGCGTCAGAAAGAGTGACATGAGAGGCCAACTTATACGATGGGACGCGCATGCGCACCGCAGGAGGCACTGCGCCGTGCTCCCGACCGGGTTGCAGAAATTAGGTGCCTTTTCTCATCTTCTAACCACTACCACCACCACCACCACCGCAGCAGGCGTCTCGTCACCTGATCGATGCCTTCGACCACGCAATCGCATAGTCTGATGTGCCTGTACCTTCAATCTACAGTGATTAAGCGCACCCGAAAAACAACAAATTTTAGCTGGTGAGCCTTTCTTTAAGCGAGTTGAGATTTCTCAAGCATTTTTTTTTCGGTGTTGATTCCAGGAGTTTGCTTTCTCATGGTCGCCATCGTTTTAAGCAATGACGTCTGAGCGTCAATCACGTCATGCTAGATAAGCTGGTTATCGTCGTATCAGCAACCGTCAGTTTATTTTTTCGCAGCAAGTTCTTCTATAGCGTGCGCGTTCATGCGTCCGCCGTGAGCGGAACTGGTCAGTCGCGGAGGCCACGTGACCGACTAGTCCGCAAAGCGGTCATCGCCAACAACGCATCAAGAATAGCTGACTCCTTTGGCAGAACTCGCTGACGGCTTTTCTTCTCTTGCAAGGCTGATAAACCTCTAGACGGCACGTCGGAGCAGTAAGTAGGAAAATGCTTACTTCGCATGCGGCTTTCCGTGAGTGGATGGTGCGAGAGCATTGCCACTCATCGCCGATACAGGAGTTACCGTGCTGCCGGCAGAGCTGACGATGCTGAAGTATATTTCAAGGAGACTATAACGAGATTACGATCAAAAAAACACGGGATGAGGCAACGAAATAATAACATGACCGAAAAGCCGCGTGAGAGGCAAACGTGTGTGCGCTATGAGACAGATACACTCGCGTGGCCTCTAACACCTCGTGCACATAAGCATGGAGCAAGAACGGTGATTCCGTAGCGAGCTTCGCCGAGGTCGCCGCTCGTAAAACGAATCATCGCTGTAGCGACTCCTTTTCTCTCTCGAGTTCGTACAGAAGCACCCGCGAAATAGCGCAGATCTACGAAGCAGTGCGCTTTAAGAGAAGCAAGACGGAATTCTTGGAGACCATGTCGTTAGCTCGTTATACTCGTCGCCCTGCTGCGCGGATGCATATGCTAAATTTGAAGAACGTCTTGCCAAGCAAGCGAGGAGCGTGCGATAACCGGGCTAAGTGCATTTCGGGACGCCGAGCAAGGTTGGCGCTTGCAGGTCACGTCTGCACGTGCGCTCACGCCTCGCTAAGCGTGAGCCCTGCGCGTATTTTTGCGAGTCGAGCTGGCGCCGCGCGAGAATTCAGAAACGAAGGCTTTGTCGCCCCTTTATCTCAAAGCCGCAGACATGCAGGGCTCGATGACAGTACGCTGGTGCCGTAACGAGCAACGACTTCTGCATCGCAGATCAAAGCCTAAGACCATGCCGATGATTTCACGCGTGCAGGTCACACCTTTCGGAAGAGGCATTATGGGATGCGAGCTGCGCGCGACTCGCCGGGACGCTTTTTGGCTGTTTTATTTTTCTCCCAGCTGAGATTTGGTTGCAGTAAGAAGCTTTTCCTTCAAAAAACCACCGTGCGGAAGCCACAAACTGCGCATGCAGAAAATTATCACGCTGCACGTGAAGTGCGAAGGACATTTGCGCACTCTTCGTAGTGTATTTTTGTAGGGTTCCCGGAATCGCACCTTCAAGCTCAGCTTAACAAACTTTGAGCAGTATGACCATAGGGCCATAGTAATTTTTGCTTTTCTCTTCAATTTCATTTGTTATAGAACTACAGAATTTTCGGGGGCATGTGTGTGAACGTGTGTTGCAACCTAATACTTTGCGCCCGCGTGAATTTCCAGACTGGGTTATCTGCTACTGGAATAGAAGAATTTCTGCTCAGGTGATCGCGTACTTGTTAACAGACCTAGTCATCATCGATATTTTTTTCGCGAAGTTTCCCCCAAACTAATTTGCGGAACAGGCACCTAGCTTGGCCCGTGCCCTTGCTATATCTGCGAGCATCAATTTTCCTATAAAACGGTGAGAGCCGTAGGCAATCCGCACACTCGTTTCCGGAGCAACTCGTTACAGCCAGGAACGGAAGTGGCTGACATGAAACGGGGCGTAGACGATGCAGCCAATGCTTTCCAACGCTGGGAGTAAAATCTAGGATGGGACACGGTGTGCATAGAGGCACGTTGTCCGTGTGGCTGCATTTATTGCTTCAAATGCTGGCCAATAAGGCTACACGTTAAGCTGTTTTTGTTCTCTTTTTTTTCGTTTATATTTATAAAAAGACTGTTGCATAGAGTGCCTACGTGCCTCAATTGTTGCCAGGCTGCCACAAAAGCAAAAGATTTCATGCACGGAGCATTCTCAACACCGCAGCCCCTGTACACTCGCAAGCGCCCTGCTCTGCCAGAGTGGCTGCTTGCCTATAAGCCCATGCGCGTGTTGTCTTTGCGGAATTGTTGTCATCCTTTATTTTACCGCATTCCCTTATCATTTTTTCTTTTGTTTTTTGGAACGCTCGCCAGATACATAATTTGCAAGCGTCTCGTGCAGCAATTGGCTGTCCCGTTCTCAGCTTGAATTATTCATGAACCGGATTCTGGGGCGAAGGGGGAAGAGGGGAGGCGGCAAGGGCTCCGCAAGATAGAAAAGCCGAACCCATTCTGCTGCTGCTTCTGCCGTGTGCCTCTGCGCTCCTATGTTAGCTCTGCCCTGGACCAACACTTGACCCACGGGCTTGGGCGCTTCGAAATGCAGGCCTGCGACAACGCCCACATCGATATCCCGAGCTTAATGACGCAAACCGTTTGGGCGACAAAATAAGAAGCAGGCTCGTTCGTTCGCCTGTCGCCTTATGTTTTGCAAGCACTCAGGCTCGCTGTGGCTCTATCGCTCTGCTTTTATGGCTATTTGCACCAAAGTTGTTCACCTATAATAGAGTTTTTGCTTGAATGAGCACAACACATCTCGGACTTCAGGCATAGTGCAGCGCATCATGCAGAAGCAGATCAGTGACATATGTGCTGCATGTACTTGTAGGGAAGGCAGTCATTTGTTTAGGATGCATCACTGAGGGTGGGGTTTTATAGGTTATTTTTACCCATTTACACCCTTCGTTTCTGGCGTGGTAGGTAAAGGGGGGATGATGACGAGGTGAACTAATGAAGAGGCTGACCACTATCACAGCACGGATTTTCTGCCGCTGCCAGTAAGTTTCACACTGCCACAGCTTTGTCATCCGAATGTCAAAGAAACGGAAACATCAGAATATATGGCAGTACTTTATTCAGCTTGCGGCCTTGGCGCCTCTTTGAGTTGCGTGAGCTAAGCGCCTATTCAAGACAGCTTGCAACTGTATCCACGGGCATTCCTCTGTCGCCTAGCTCGAAAGGAACAGCTCAGCGCAAACGACACGGAAAGCGGTGAAGTAGATGTTCCCTTTTACAGAGAAGTTGTTGCCCTTTTTTCGGCCTGTAGGCTAAACACCAAGTGACTACCACCAAAACCGTACACGCTGTTTTTTGTGACGTTTACAGAAAGTGAGAGAAAGAGAGCAAGCAATAAGGGGAAAGACAGAGAGGTTCAACCAGGGCAGCACGCGGCTTGCTGCCCTACAGCGAGTGGGAATCACGGAACGGGGACTAGAGCTCAGAGTGACTGCCGTAGGTCGCAGTGACTGGCGTTTATCTTAGTATCTTCCTACATTATGATACGGGTAGCTTTCCGTCCCTTCGAGGGAAGTATTTAGGGCTCATGAGCCATAGCCTCACACAATGATCTGCTATGGAGTCCAGTCGTCTTAGTGCAAGCTGGATGTCGTATCGAGGACGAGTTAGCAAATATTTGTTCGACACTTTCGTCAGACCCACGTGTGCCGCATGTTCACAACCTGAAACAGCATTCGGAGCAGGAAAGCACGTTTAGCTGTATCGCAATCATTTAAAATTCCTTAGTACTGTGCGCACGAATATGAAATACAAAGAAATGTGCAAGCATTTATTACTTTTATGGTCGCTCTAGTACACAAAAAGGCGACTAATATATTATTAAAGTGTATACTCCCGGCTCGCGCTCTGTCCCGATTACTAAGCGATAACTTGATTTCTAAATTCATCAAAGAATTCATCAATCAAACAATCGATAAAACGTCAGAAGTCGACGATCTCTGGTAATTAGTCACCACCACTTATTTACAGTGTTATTCTAGTGCACTGCTTTTTCGCTGCCAGATTCAAAGAGGTAACCAAGAAGGCTGGACGGATTCGTTTTCTGCTGACAGCTGCTGTATGGCGGATTACTTAGAAGACCGTGCCTGGGTAAAGATGAGTAGCAGCTTGTTTCCTCTCGAATGAAGAGCGAGAAAGATAGCACTCGGCCGGAATTAATTTGAGTGGCTCCAAACCCGGGAACTGGCCCTTCGCCTAGTTATAGAGTTAGTAAAAAGTGCGAGTGATCGACCATACATACTACGTTCCGTACCGAAAGCAGCAGGTGTACACTTAAACACGCTGTTGAGCTAGTTGCAGCGCAGCTATAAGGTGCAAATTAATTGTCCGAGAGTATTGCAAAGAACAGAATGAGCTCTCTTACAATAGTTACTTAAATTTTTACTTCCCAAGTGTGTGGGTCTATTCCCCGGTTCCAAATTTTCGTTGGTGATCCTGTGCATGACTTATTTGCCGCTATCTCTGAACATATCAGCGTGTTTTTTTTTTCTGTGCGTGTCCACTGTACGTCATATTTTCTATTATCGACGGCACATTTTCTTGCAGGCGGTATACTTTAAGCTAGCCATTCCCCTGGTTCAATAGGATGTGGTCTACAGGCTAGATTTGATGGAAGCGCTTAGAAATGTTCTGCCTGTACTAAAATAAGGCCTATTCTATTGTAGTGGAATTGTTAGTAATGTGATCGCGTGTAGTGGAAGGAGCTTCCGCGTGGAGAACGGCCTGGATGCTTACCTCTTAAAGTAAGCAATGAATCAGACAAATGCTTCATGTGCCTTTTGTCTTTTACATCAAGTACGATACACACCGGCTAGCGCCACTGGGAGTCTGTCTTTCGGTCTACATCCGAAGCCCGTCATCACGTTCTTTGTCGTCTGCCGTTCATATGCTCGTTATGGCCGGGCAAAATCGAATTCTATCACTCATTCCGAACACCCCATCTCTCTCGCTTCCCAGACGCCGCCCCCTTTTCCGTATTTACGTGGAAATCGATCAGTGTCTCCACTCGCGTGACTTTCCCTCCCTGACTCGTAAGCCATGGATCAATTCGCGTCACATTCGTCGCCTACCCTTCTCGAACGTTTCGGGTCACTTCCTTTTGTCTCTCAGTTCTGTTTCGTTCTGTCATTTACACCTGAAAGTCATCTACGGGCATAAAGTACATTGCTGGGGCATCTTGCTTTTTCGCGGGCACGGTGTAGTCCTATGTCGCACAAATATCCACCACTCTCTCGCCTATGACTCTTGAGTAGGCGCGCGGTATAGACCTTTTTTCCCTGCTTTCTTTAGTCCAAATTTGATCTCTTTAACGCGAGGCCACAGCGTACAGCAATCTATACTGCTTATCGTGCCACATCTTTGCGCCGTATTGCGATGTCCTATTTCCGATAAATAAGTTTGATTCGATTTACATACCTTGCAGTTGCAAAATATCAGCTGAGTACGACAAGTCTGTGAAATAGCTGCCATGCTGATCAAATCGCTTCGCGTAATTCATCGACTCACCATTGTATATTGCTGAAAGCGGCGGTGGCGTACATTCCAGCACAGTACGTGCACCTCCTTGTTGACAGCGAAATTGGATCTTTTCAGATCGCGGTAACTAAAAAATAAAAAAAAACCCGAGTCGGTGGAAACAGTACGGAAAACAGCGCGTCTTCAACTCATCCAACAGCTGCCCTGTCAGCCACGACGTAGAGCGGCAAAGGCCTTCAAAGCGATACTCATTCTTTTTAAGGTTACCGATAGCATCGGCAGCAATCACAAGCGGGCGGGAAAATTGCCAGTGACGGATACGCTCTCATGTGTATGACACGGCGGCTTCGCGTTTCCGGGCTTGACGAAATGGCGACGAGAAGACGACATCCGATGCCGGCAGCGCTCTGGGAAGACATAACGACCACGCATTGAAGCAGCCCGTGGGTTACGATGTTGCCGTAAGACGGTCGCGCCCCAACGCTTGCGTGGTTAAGGGGCAATGAAAACAAGTTATCGAGTTATGCTGCAGCTGCTGAAGTGGCCCCTTCCGTGAAAGAGCTTCAGCATAGTCTTCGCAGAGAAATTGATTCGCCCGTGCGTGCCATTTCGCTATGTCGCATCACTTTTTTGATACATTTCCCAAAGTGAAACGTAACACGCCCTATATAAAAGGGCATTCGCAATTCGTTCTGTCATAGTGTTTCTCTAATGTTTCTAAACCCTTTCTGTTTTCTTTACTCTTGGGGGGGGGGGGGGGGGGGGAACGAGAATGCTACGTCGCAACGAATAGCTTTTTTTTTCCTGAATGAACTTTTTTGTTGCGTCTTGGAATTTTCTTAGCTCGTTGTTGAATCAGACTGAAAGAGTATGTTGCATCACGACAACACAGCAATGGTTATAGGAAGAAAAGCGATTAATATATGTTAGTTGAGTTATTTGTGTTATTTTGTGTCAGCTGTTGAAGCGTGTATTTAGGTTCAACTCAACTGACTGGTGGCCTATATTGCTGAAGGAAACAAGTGTAAATTTGAGGGCTCATTTGTTGTGTTAAAACATTGATAAGTAACAGAAAATTAAGCCAAGGTTATTAGAAGTAATTGCTATTTTATTATTATTATTATTATTATTATTATTATTATTATTATTATTATTATTATTATTATTATTATTATTATTATTATTATTATTATTATTATTATTATTATTATTAAATGCCAAGAATATTTTCCCGTAAAGCAGGCACATTGAGCGCCTATCTACGTATCTATCTATCTAGCCACCTACGTCTGTGTGCTGTTGTAAACTGAAATCAGCATGAGAGGGTAAGATAGTTTGACCAATACGACCAACTGGCCATGACATGAATAACGTCAAAATCTCGTCGCATACGTCGTCACTTTCCGCCAAACAGTGGCACATACCCGCGGGCGGGTATGTGTCACAGGTGATTGGCACTTTGTATTTACCTACGTACGGCGAGAACCTTATGCGAGGTCTGTCGGACGCCGGTTGGGCGTGCTTTCTTCGATTTTTGTCCACCACCTGCGCTGTCCGAAGTGGCAGATTCCTCACCAACAAGCTTGATCACACTGCTTGCGCAGTGTATATGGAAGCAGTACCCCCTCAAGGCAGAATTTGTGAATACTAATAAGGCGCCACATTTCTGTCCGAGCAGAAACAACAATCTTGAGCTCAGAATTGAATTTGATGTTTCCTCGTGCTTTCACTATGTAAATATGAGACGCGTGCACATCAGTGGAGCGAATTATTTTGGGACCCTCAAGGCTGTTCCAGACTCGAAGCAATATTGTGACTCATATTGGGCGAGCTGTTGTCTTACGCCATAGTACTTTTGATATTGTCATTGTTTATTTTTTGTAGATTGCAGCCTTTCATTCCTGCTGATATTTTCCACGTGATCATACTTATTCATTCTTGCTTTTGCTTAATTGCACCCTTTAATGAAAAAAAGCTTGTCGAGCAGTCCTGTTTAGACAACACAAAAGTCGATGAAAACAGAGAAATTGGTGGTATACTTGAGATAATTCACGCCAGAATTTTTTCTCATTTGTGAATTTCACGATACTATGCAAATGAGCTTGCTCATTCACATCCTCCTAGTGCACAGCAGTTGTTGCCAAAATCCTAGTGATGTAATTTTACTTTCAATGATAGCATATAGTCTAGTAAGCAGGAAGAACAACAATTATCTAAGTCGCACTTATGTCGAAACATTATGTGACGGCTCTCTTTAAAAGTTTAGTCGTGCTTCTCAGCAACTTCTGAAGAAATATTCTGACAACAGGCATTTCGGTTAGGGTGCGGTTCTGGGAACCAAACGACGTGCAATGTCTTGCACGGAGTTAATGTTGCGTCAATTGTTAAAGCATAACCGAAATAAATAGCCACGCGACAAGTTTATCGTTTAACGTTAAAAAAGTCACAACAATCAATGAAGACTGCACCTAGTATTCAGTTGAGTGGTTCTTATACAATTGCGAACGTTGTTCCTATCGTTGGTAAGAACAACTATGCTGTATTGCTTTGACTTGTGGCTTGTTTCTTTTTTTAATCGCCTTTATAGCAGTTTTTGCTTCCTTTCGTCGTAAAATGAACATGGCAAGTGATGACATTGAATTATGCGACTTAGGTACCTTAAGTCGCCTACCGTCAGTGTGATTTTGTTAAATTTTGTTCGGTTAAGTCAGAGTACATATATTTAATGATGTACACCTGTGTATTTGCATAAAATTATATGCAGGTCAGCACCAAAGCAAGTCTGTATGAGCATCTGTCAGCAGAGCGTAAAAACATTATATAGGGTCATTCCATGCCAGGTGTCCGAGACGTGGCGCTTGACCATCGCAGATTCTGCGGATAACATTTACACTTTTTTCGCATACCCCAAAGAGTATTTCAGCCAAGCATTTTTCTTCGAAAAAGATTTAATGACCGTGGCGTCCCCTCAAACTTCACTTGCTTTTGCAAAAGGGTGCAGAATAGAAAAATGCATCTAAAATTCATATTTGCTCGGGTAACTTCGAAAGAGCACTTCAGCTACCAAAGAGGTTTTGTTTAGTTGGCCTACTAAACCGTTCCGAAATTTTTCTGTTTACCTAGCATCTAGATCTTTTCAAAAACTGCAAAAATATTCAAATTTCGCCATTTTTTCTTATGCTAACGGGAACTCTCTCAAAACAATAGTAATATTATTGTGTTTTTAGGAAAAGCTTATTCTTTTATGAAATCATTTAGGGGTGAAATAGACTTCAAACCTTCCCGAAAAAATAATTTGAAATTGGCAAAACCATGCGATTTGTTCCATATTTGAGTGTATTTTTCGCACTGATGCCGTCCAAAAAAATTCACATGATGCGGCATCTCATACAACACTTTGCGGTTAAGTGATGAAAAAAGTATAATCAAATCATTTTTGTTGTGTTTTAATGAAAAAAATTATTTTGATTGTTTGCCCTCAAAACACACTCTGCATTCTTTTGTTTAAACAATAAAAAATTATTTTTATGTAACACTCGTTACAGGAAGCGACAATGTGCAAGATGTATGTCAGCGGCTTGTGAGTTGTCCAAAGTCCTGTTGCCTTGATGTGAAGGCTTAGAATATTGAGTTCGCTTTACGATGTGAGCTTGCTTGGTGTGCCCATTGGGAATTATGGAAGCCGTACAGTGGCTTGTCGTATCGTTGGCACATTGTCTACAGGGCTGTCTGCAAAAGCAGTGTACGTAAGAGAAATTGTACAGAGTTTGCTTTATTTATCTTGGTTTCTGTGTACAAGTTGTGCAGACAGCCCGGTAGCACAGTGTGCCAACGATACGACAAGCCACTGTACGGCTTCCATAATTCCCAATGGACACGCCAAGCAAGCTCACATCGTAAAGTGAATTCGATACTCGTGGCCTTGACGTCAAAGCAACAAGACGTTCAACCACTCACAAGCCGCTGACATACATCTTGCACCTTGACGCTTCCTGTAACGAGTGCCAGCCAAAAGGGCGACCAGGTGCTTTGAGGTGAAGTGGCAACAACGGAATGCAGGGAGCGTTCTGAGGGCCAAATTTTTAAAAATATTTTTGTTCCAAAAAAAGGGATTTAAAAAACTTTCCTAATTACTTAACCATGAAGTGTTCTATCACATGCCGCATCATAATAATTCTTTCTTGGATCTTATCAGTACAAAAAATACGCTTAAATGTGAGGCAAATTACAAATTTTTTCTGATTTCAAAATTTTTCGCAGGTAGATTTTGTATATTTTGCCCCTAAACATTTTTGTACGAAAACAAACTTTCCTAAAAGCTACAATATTATTGATATTCCTTATAGAGAGGTCCGGTTAGCATAGTAAAATGGCGAAATCTGAATATTTTTGTGGTTTTTGAAAGGCTTAGTTGCTAGGTAAAAACAAAATTTCGGAACAGTTTTGAATAAGAACTAAACAAAACCTCTTTATTAGCTCAAGGGCTTTTTAGAATTTCGCCAAACAAATATGAACTTTAAATCCATTTTTCTATTGCGCACCTTTTAGCGAAAGTGAGCGAAGTTTGAGGGGGCGCCACGGTCCTGAAAAATTTTTGCGAGCAAAAATGTTTGTCCGAAATACTCCAAGGTTTATACGAAAAAGGTGTAAATTTTTTCAGCAGAAACTGCGATGGTGGAGCACCACGTCTAGGACAGTTGGAGCGGAATAATCCATACATATATCTTCCCTCAGCGACCGTTGCTTCATGTCTAGAGTTCATTGGCAGTCACTTTTTTGTAGTTGTTATTATTATCCTCACGACCACTCTAACTGATTTTTCATGAGAAATAAAAGGGCCTCACCGTAAATCACAAGGTATGCAAATACATTATCTGAAAAAGCAGAAAAAAGCGAATACGAACGAAAGAGGTGAAACTGCTCAGTTAAGAATTGACAAGATACTCACTCAGCACTCATCACTATGTAGCATACAGTTTGGAATGCTGCACCAAGGAAAAAGTACATGTAGAAAAAGTAAACATATAAACGCTTGCAGGAATCACGACTGGCCGCAGCAGTTATAGCAAGACCGCATCCGCTGGGCGATTTTTGTTGCTCTAGAAGGTTAGAAAAGTTGCGCAACTCATGCTAACTCTACAGGGCCTTTCTTTTCTGCACCTGAAAGAAGGGCTTTTTGCCTGCTTGCACGGACGTAATGGTGCTTTCATGTATACTTAATGAGGCCAGGCAAGCCAAGTTACGAGAAGTTTGCTTGCGCCGGATTCGTTCTTCTCGATGTTCGTCTTTCAGATGCAGATGCTTCTGTGCGATCGCTGTAAGACTTTCAGTGTTTGTTTTTTTTTTCACAGCAATCTCCGCCCCCCTCTTCTCGTCTTTGCTATAATTTGTTTTTAAAACCCAAACCGAGAGCTGTGCTCGCATTCGTACCATCGAAGAGTGCTATGAGGCTGGAAGAAAAATACCCTGAAATAAGGCCTGATCTTTTTGCGTTTGACATTTATGTACTGGTTGGGAAATGACTTGCCGCAAGTCTTCCACGGCAGTACTTTATAGTGTATCATGAGAGAGAAGTGTTGCCTTCTCTGTTCGGTCGCGTTATCTCTGTTCAGTCACATCACAGCGTTCGCGATCTGGAGATGGATGCTACTTACAGGCAGTAAGGAATGTGGTGTGGGATATGAATTCGAGATGCTTAATTTGGGGCAACCAATCTTGCAGACATTGAGGGTCACTGTAGCGGCCTTCGTGTCAAGTTTCGAGGTGAATAACCCCTAATAGGTCTTACACCGAACCGGCATACGTCAGCGTAACTTTCGGGGTGCCACAGGGTTCGGTATTGGGTTCATTACTCTTTTTGATTTATAATAATGACTTGTCATCCTCTCTATCACATTCAAAATATAACTTGTCAAACTGGCCGGTCTAGATGAACCCAACTGCATAGGCCTCTTTCCTGGCTTTAGCGATCGTACTACCTTTGACACCTTCCAACTTTCCAGAATTTTTTCCTTCTTGCCAATTTTTATTGTATACGTCTAACAGGTGCAATTTTCCTTTTTCGCACAAATTAGCAAGTGCAGCGTATGTAACTCCATCTAGCCCTGGTGAACTTGTTGGTTTCACTGAAGACAGCACATATTGAAGCTCATCTGGTGTGAAGCTGTCGTCCAGATCTTATAAAATGACCCCGGGAAACTTCACTACAACCAGCGAAGCCAATTCTGCTGAGGATTTATATTCACTCGTTTGGACGGCCTCTCCATTTCTCAGTACTATATCGAATAATTCTTCGGCAATCACACGTTCGCTAACTCCTCGAGACAGCGCTGGAGCCAATAGTGGTCGCAAATGGACAATGTCGAAGGACGCGCACCATATTCCACAGCTGAGATACGGAGGTAAATTGAGAAAGTGAAGCACATAGATCTTGCCACCTTTTGGTTGAAAGCTTCTGCACTTGGTTTTGCATTGCAGAAGACACTTTCCACTACGGCGTCTCTCATAATCATATGGTGGTTTTGGGACGTTAAACCCCACAAATCAATCAAATCAATCAATCAGCAGAAGACACTTTCTGTGCAACCTTGAAGTCTCCTAAGTTTTCCGACCTGCTGTATATTCTTTCAGATCGGCGTCGTATTGCCCGAAACCACTCAAACTCAGTGTCAACCCCCGCATACTCTTCTGGAATGGGTACTGCACGAGTAGCTTTTGTTGGAAAGTGTTTTATTTTCAATGCATACGTTTCTGCGTCACAACAAGACTCAATATTTTGCCTCTGTAGTTGTCGACAGACAGCCCAAATTGTAATTTTTGTTGTTCAGATACCTCTCGTTTTCTTCAACTTTGGGTGATATATGAATATTGGTAAGCGGTCAGTTTCTCTTGCATCAGCGTCTGTAGTCCAGTCCGCTTCAGCCGGTAATTCATAGGAGCACACAGTAATGTCTAATATGCTGCAGTAGTTATGCTTCCGTGGGAACGTCGGTGAACCGTCATTCAGTATAACTTAAGCGTGGTCTTCGCACATCTTTACTTTAGCATATTTCCTTACATCACAACGCTCACTACCCCAAAATTCACGTCAACTGAAGTACATTCTTTGTCAAAAAGACCTTCTGCCAAAAAATAGTGCTTTTGCCATGTTCATCCATGCAGTGGCCGTTTCAGATTAGTCGATGAGTCGGTGAAGGTGTTTGTAAATAAATATTGCCAACTCATTAAAAAAAGTGCAAATAGTTGTGAAGAAGCACGTCGTTTTCTTCTTGCAGTACAGGTTTTATGATAGAATCATGTTACATATTCCCAGGGTAAGTAAGCAAGACGTACTTCGGGTTCATACGTTACCATTATGTCACTCTTCAGTAGTTAAATGCATACTAAGAACATCCAGTGTGCCACCGCAGGAACCCGCAGTTGAAGTATGCTTGGCCAGCGCTTCGAGAGCGAATGCAGTCTACGTTCGTTTCAACAGGCTCCATGACAACATCACCACTTCGCGTGGGCCCGTCATCACGCCATTTTCAGATCAGACGTCGCTCACTTAGTTGATTGCTTCCTCGTCGGGGTTTGTTGATTGCTTCTCTACTGAGCGATAATCTTTCACAGGTAGAAGTCTTTGCTGGAGCTGCCACACGCTACTTTTTTTTGTTCGATGATTGATAGGAGAGTTCATGGTAAGCCATCAATAATGAACCTCGTGTTTTATTCAACGTTTAGATGAACATCCAGTTCTCAACTCAATCCCTCCAGAGAGGGATCGAGTTGTCCCTGTAGCATTCGCTTCCCTCTACCTCATAAGGTATCGTGCTACAGCCGGCAATGATAAAACATGTATACCGTCCACATGTCTACCATCGAGATACACACAAAAAAGAGAAAAAAAGGACACAAAAGTTTGCAGCTGTTTATTTTCCTCCTCACAAGATATTCTCGCGATCGTGTATAGTCTTTAAACTTTGACTATTTGTTTAAAATAACCGTTTTAGCGCTTGCTTGAGCACTGTACTAATGGCTGGTATGATGTTGTTGTTTGGAAATACGCGCGAACTACACTTGTGTGTTCAGGGAAAGAAGCAACACACGTGAATTTCGTACTACGGTCCAACGAAAAGAGCTCGAAAGACCCGACTTCCGCAACAGGTAGCCCAAAGAAATATTTATATGTGTATTTTAGGTGTGCAAGAAGGATTACGCCTATAAGAGATGAAGGCACAACAGAGGAGAGTATTGCGTACAAGTTAAGAAATGCTTTACAAGCATAACTAAAATTAAGGCCGTATTTTAGTCGCCAAAATTAGTGAACTTCATTAATTACCTATTAGTGAACCTATTTATTACCTATAGGGTGACAGAACAGATAAGTCTTTTATAAACTCAAGAAAAAAAAAAGCTTTGCCCACAGGGTCCTGGAAAAATAAAAAAAATATTATTGACGACGGAGTTGTGCTTAATCCTCAATTAGGTTATTTCTCTGCAGCAAAAGAAAAACTGTTTTAAGACAAGCTGCTAGCAAACGAAAATCGTTATATAGAGTAGAAAAACAGAATGTCGGGAAATTAAAACACAATGGCAGGCTCTTCATGATTGAAAAAAAAAAGTGAAAGTCGTTCAGCGCTACGCGTGCAAAGCCACAAACAGACCCACTAATGGCTTTTCAGAAGCTTTCTGTTCTTATTCTCGACAAATGAGGCCTGGAGTTCTTGCTTGCGTTTTGCATGAGAGCCGGACTCCATGGTTTGTCCCTCAGCGTTAAGTGGAGCTTCGAGAAGATAGTTTCGTCTCTGATGAAAGTTCTCACGTGTTCTCTAATTGATTATTTAGCCTGCTGAGTTTACATTCAAAAAAAAGGGACGTCGAGACGCACATGCATTGTGGGACAATCTTATAATTGCGGTTTTTCTCAGTCGCAACACGACCGCTTAAAAAAAAACAGAAAACAGGACAACCTCAGAAAAAAAAGAAAAAAATAAGTGCTCTTTCATGTCGGAATAAGTAAAAGGGGTGTTCGGCTTTACTTTTTGCTCGAAAGTAAATAAATGTACGTGGCATCAGCGAGAAACGGTGTCGACACAAGATTTTTGCCGTTGAAAACACATTTCATTGCATCCCTGAAAGGCTCAAGGAGATGCGTTTCGCGAAGGAGTTAAATTTGGCTCGGGCATGAGTGACACGCATACATTTCACTCCAGTTAAACGACCTCTGGGGAGTTCTTCTGTTTGCATACAGTTGAGACACGCGTGAAATGAAAGCTTTGTGCTCGGTTATATACTTGCTTTTTCGCTGTAAACTGACGGACAAGTAGACCTTTACACGGGACGGCCGTTCTTGGCGCCGGGTTCGCTGCGAACAGTTCACGTGGTGTTCACATCCATTTACGGACTGCGCCGATGCAATCATCGAGTCTCCGTTTCTCTCACGTGTACAAAACTTCAATTCAAGAGAGCGTCACAAGATTCACTGAAAAAGGATATGTGGGGCGAAAGAAACCAAGAACGAACAAAGCATCTTCTTTTAATTAAATAATGGACGTAACAAAGTACTAACTGGTGACAAAAAGATAAGTTTTAGATAAGATAAGCAAATAAGAGAAACAACATGTAGATGAGCCAGCCCTAAAAATGAAGCGCCAAGACACCTACTTCGAGGTTTCCATGCAAAAAGATTACCACATAAGCATTAACTTTGTATGCTTATAAATTGTTCTAGTATAGCTACTATACCTGCAATGGGTGTGTGTGTGTGGGGGGGGGGGGGTTCCCTCAACTGTTTATCGCACTTTTTTTATTTTTTCAGTCCCTTTTTAGAGTAGTAGCTAATGCCACTTAGGCACCCCAACATTCACTATTAAAAAAAAATCTGGGGCCCTTCTCCTATTGGGAGAGTGGGAGCAAGCGATGCTTTGCGTCTGCATGCCTGGTGACTTAAATATTTAATTCATTGTTTCACAACGCACAATGCTTCCTCCTAATTCTTTTTTCCTTCCTACATGCAGAGAATTCCATTTTCGTCCACGTGCTTCGCAGCGAAACACTTAATTTTCTTCAGGCAACAATGAAGGCCATTTGATTGTTGCATATCCATGCAACAATCAAATGTGCAACACGAAGAGACGTGCGACCACGGTAAAAGATTAGATTGCCATGATCAGAAACGGTTGCTCGTCGACAAGCGCAAGATCGAGATAGCGTCAATCATGAGAGTAAGGCACGTGCAAAATACCAACGATACCGGCGCACTTTCGAGGACCCCATTTCTGTAAGCTCACCAGTGACCGGGCTATTTGCGTACGACAACGCCAGCTCTGAAATGTGTGAGCTGTAAAAGCTTCGCATAGAACGGCTACCTTATCACTAACCTAAGTGGAAAGAAGTGGACTTTGTCATATATAGCGGCTATCACGGTTAAATTGAGCCAATGCTTTAAATTGACGCCCGATATACCGTCAAGCAACAATTTCCTCGCCTAATAAATGATGTGAGTCATATATTTTATCAGTCAAATGGCACTCATAACTTAGTAAGTTAAGATAATGGTTCATATACCATAAATTATGAGGGGGCACGGATCATCGTCTCACCAAGAATCATTACGAATATAATCACAAAGACACATTAAGCAACAAAAGTTTTGCCGGCGCCGAGATGTTACGTACAATCTCATATGCCATAACATCTCATCATTCTGCGTGAGCCGTGTCCAGTTGTGCACGTGGCTTAGTTCCTACTGTCGTTCCGTTAAACAAAGGAGTAAATGAGGCTTGCACGTAGTTGGATGTGTTGTAGGCCCGTGTACTCAGATTTGGGTGCACGTTAAAGAACCCCAGGTGGTCGAAAGTTCTGGAGCCCTCCACTACGGCGTCTCTCATTATCATATGGTGGTTTTGGGACGTTAAACCCCATAAATCAATCAATCAATCGTAGTTGGATGTGGGGGGGGGGGGGGGGTGAAGTGGGCGTAGTATGTCTTACGAAAGCTAGTGCGCTCAGCCGTAGCGGCTACGTTTAGTGCTGAGCACATGCTGTGAATTCGGATCTGAATCGCACACGGGTGTTCGCACTAGCAGCCGCACCCAACAGACGTACGGCGGGATGCACAGTCAATTCGCTTGCCGCACAGGTGATCAA
This sequence comes from Rhipicephalus microplus, assembly GCF_043290135.1. Lineage (NCBI taxonomy): Eukaryota > Metazoa > Arthropoda > Arachnida > Ixodida > Ixodidae > Rhipicephalus > Rhipicephalus microplus. The sequence goes on from NC_134710.1 coordinate 227,983,216, forward strand.
CTGGCAGCGCAGGAGACGTGACGTCACGCTGCTGAGGGCGTTTTTGTCGCGCGTCAATTCTACGCCACTGTGATGGATCCGTCACCCTGCCTAAGGTGCGACGCATTTGCCGCTATCACCCTTGACGGCGTCATAAAAAATATTGGAATAATTCATGATTGAACTAATTCATGCTTGAAGTGAGTCATTTATGCAATGTAGCACCCATTTCCGAAACCACTAGTGAGACATCGAGCAGCGATGGAAGGCCATTTCACAAACCAAACAGTGGCACCGGCGGTAACGACGACCCAGCTCGCTTCGCTGTCACGTTTTCTTGTAACATCGAGGCTGTCGAAAAAACCACTCGAACATCTGAATGCGTCGCATAGGAGTACAAGTCTTAATTGTATTAGCAAGTATGAGATCTCTATGATGAGCTCGCGCTTGATCAGGAACGGCGCCAGCGTCAGCCATGTTTGGTCTATGCTTGGAGTGGTGAGTGAATGCGGGCTGTTTCAATGTTTGTCGCTGGTCAGTGATTTGTGGACAATGCTCTTATCATGGTGTGACTTTCAAAATTAAGCATGAGTGTGCATAGCTGCTTTTTTTGTATTCAACGAGGAGGATGTGATTCCTTCAGAGCGTGCATGCCGAGGCACCGGATGAGGGCAGAGTCTGCACGCTGATTGCTCATTTGTCTCTTATGTCCTGGATAGCTGTATACCGCGCACGGCTTCGCACGTCGGTTCGGTCACCGAATCGCACCATGTGTCTCGGGCTTTACCTTTAAAAATGGTTGACTGCAAAAAAAAAAAAAAAGCGGTGCGCAATTCCTATATCACAGGTAAGCTACGGTGGATGGAAAATCGTGGCAGGTGCAGCTAGTGGCTATTTATTTCATGTGGTCTGTCTTTACACATTAGCGTGTTGGAGATCTAGGTGGCGTGCGTTTAAGTTAAAGGTAAGGCGAACCACTCGCTGATATTTTTCCGCAGTGTCCATCACGTGGGCATTCTGACATTTAGTGGTAGCGGTCAACGAATGATCTTGCTGTTTTTTTTTTTTCAGCGCACTGGACCACTTGCTTTGTAATTGATTTTTTTATCTGATTTTTACTGCAATATATACGACATTCAAAAGAATGAACTTTATTTGAAAATATCTTGTAATATAGATTTCTATTGATATCAATACCCGCCGAGGTGGTCTTGTAGTTACGGCGTTCGACTGCTGACTCGAGGGTCACGGTATCAAATCCAAAACTGGCAGCCGCATTTAGATGGATAGAATGTGCTAGGTGGTCCATATGCTAGACGGTCATGTAAGCGCACGTTAAAGTACTCCAGGCGTCCGAAATTTTCGGAGCCCTAAACTGTGATGTTTCTCGTAATCATATCATGGTTCAGGGACGTAAAGCTCCATCTACTATTGTTCAATATCAATGCTCTCCGTTCTAGGAAAAATTATTATGTTTCTTCAAAGGACCTGTTCTAGGGCTAGGGTTGGGATAGATTGGTGTTCTTGCTGGTGACGTTTCGGTTTCCAGATATATCCAGAGATGGCGTAACTGCCTAAATTGCGGACGAAGCGGCAATCGCAAGGGGAACACAGGAAAACCGCGGCTCCGATGTTTCTACGATGTTCGCACTGAATAGAATTGGTTAAATTTTTCGTTCTTCTTTTTGTTTAGAGCATAGTGTCGGCGTGCTTCATCCTTCGTTGTCCCTCATCGCCACCGAGTGAAAGAGCTCAAAAAAAGATTAAAATGTGAAAATGAAAGCACCATGCCGCACGAGTCTGTGTGATGGCACCAGAGTACTTGTAATCTAATTGTGTGCGCTACGTGAGTTACGTAAAAATGCTCGTAGGGGTGTTTTTTCGGTGAAGTTCCTGTGTGAAAAATGAAGAGTTGTCTGTAACTGTACGTACAGCCACGTCCAGGTCGGTGTAGAGCGCACGAACGGCCGGTTTTCGACAGTAGGACATACAGGGACACTAGGTTATTGCTCTGCAGGGTGGCACCTTGCGGCAGTTGCTAAGCCTGACTGCTAATATACTGTCCTGCTCGGCCACGCATGCTCCTGGCACACCACGTAAGTCCCCGCCCCGCCACGGTGGTCTAGTGGCTAAGGTACTCGGCTGCTGACCCGCAGGGCGCGGGTTAGAATCCCGGCTGTGGCGGCTGCATTTCTGATGGAGGCGTAAATGTTGTAGGCCCGTGTACTCAGATTTGGGTGCACGTTAAAGAACCCCAGGTGGTCGAGATTTCCGGAGCCCTTCACTACGGCGTCTCTCATAATCAAATAGTCGTTTTGGGACGTTAAATCCCACAAATCAATCAATCAATCACCACGTAAGTTCCCAAAACTGCCACCAAGTGTCACCCCGCAGAGTGGAACTTAGAGTTACTGTACATGCTACCTTTAGGTAGGGAGCACACACAGCAACTCTACGGGAACTGCTTGTGCGCTCTACACAGGCGTGTACGGGGCTACGCATCCATGTCTCTCTGAAATGGCTTGCCTAAACACATTTTCAAGTGAAAAACGCGGAGAGCTGCACTCAAATTTTCAAATAAAGAGTACCGTAACTGTCGATAATTTTCTTGCCAATATAAACAGTGCATGTGTTTACCTATAAATTAATTTGTTTAGAAAAAGTGGAAAGGTTTATAAAAGTTTTGACCAGAGAGTTGCATTCCTACTTCATTTACATAGCCACTCTGGTGAACAAGTGTAAAACCCTTCTGTGCCAGCTTGATCGGGGTTTTTGGAGATCCTTCGACTGTGATTTTTTTTCGTATATTGGTCGATTGCATTCATATAATGTGCGAAATTTTTTGCGCCATATCGTGTTGCTTTGATATTTAAATTTAGGCATCTATAACGTTTTAGCCGAAGTCTACCTTCTGGTAGACTTGAGTGATACGGCATTAAACTGGAATACTGAAGGAAGAAATATCTTTATCTAGTTTTGCATTCCTGTTTTGTAAAAAAGGGGCACCCGTGGTCGCTTTTGCGGGTACATGCATTATTTACACTGTGATGTACGGCTGGCGTCAGCACCCTCTCACCATAGATGAACACATAAATTATTCCGCTGAAGAAGAGCAAGCATCATTACTCAGCATTAACGAATGGTCGAAAATCTCGCAGAAAAAGAGAATCCCATATTTTAGTGACGTAACGAAAACAGACACTTCCGCAAATATAAACTCAGCGGTGTTCGACGTGCTCATGTTCAATGCATAAAAATGTCCACCTCTCACTTCTCAGAACCCTGAGTAAAACAGTTGGTTGGAAATAGTTAATCGAAGGGCTGTGTTCAGGGGGGAAATGCCCATTGGACGTAAACAAATAAGTACGGTAGCAAAATAATAAATTTTAAACGTGATCTGTGGGCTCGTAAGATTTCGTCCTCTTTCAAGGAGTCCAGCACGGCCACAGATTTTTCTACGTTAACCGTGATTCCGCGAAGCCTTTACTACGTAATGTCCTCTCCTGTATTTAAAATGCTTCCAGCCTGCTCAACTACTCGGTAGTAGAGCAGGACTTGGGCGTTGTATCTGATTCCCTGAAGGTGCTGACGACAGATTCTCACAATGGCCTTAGTATCGTATCGCTCGGGATGCAATATACAGGGTGTCCCAGCTATCTTTCGTCAGAGTTTAAAAATATGCCGGCACACGCAATTACGACGTGGCCAAATGCATGTGGCTGGCCGTTGTCTGGAGTGAATCACCCAGACTTTTTTTGTGTTATGATCAATTGTTTAATTAGACCATTTTAACTAACTTTTGAAAGAACTTTTGAATGAGCAAGTTGTAGATTGGTTTACAAAACGTCCGATCAGACAGTTTTGAACATTATATTTGTTAGTTATTATTGTTTTTCTGCGAACTACACATTTCCACGAAATACAAAAAAAATGTACGACGTGTCAAACTGTGCCTACGTTCCGCGTACGAACGATACGCTTCCTGCACACCAGTTTACGACAGTGGTAAGCAGTCACAGCAGTTATCGCTTTTGTGGCCGATAGCGAAACCTGTTCATCGCGAAGCCACCACCATCGTTACGTCCCTGTCGAGACAGCACAATCGGGCCAATGGTCGTTCGTACGCGGAACGTTAGGGAGCACTAAAATCATCGTGCGCACTTGCGCGCGAGCGGGCTTATCACGTGGTTTTTTTTTTTTTTTTGCATTTGGCAAGCATTTACAGTTAGTAAGAAAACACTAAAAATTAACAGGTATAAAGCTTGAAACTATCTAATCGCACTATCAGCAAACCGATAAACAATTTTTTCATTAAAATGTTGGGCCCATTTTAGTTGCTTAAAACGTTAGCTAATAAAAGTGACATAATTATGCAATCAATCAAAACACAGATAATAGACTGACTCTAGGCAACAGTCAGATACATGCAGTTGATTGCGCCATCATTTCGTGTGTCGGCACATTTTTAAACTCTAGCTAAAGATAGCGAGGGCACCCTGTATATGATTCACATCGGTGTGCTGACGTTATCCGTGCAGTTGACAGCAAGACACAAAGGGGGAGATATCGTGCTTGGTGTGCCGTACGGAGTATGTGATTTTGTTCGTACCTTTTTTCTCTCTGTCTGTCTGTCTCTCTTATTTATTTTTTAGCTTGTTGACTGATTATTGCTTTGACAGACACATGAAAAGTCTGAACCTCGAAAGGCCGTAGAGAGAGACACGCGGATGTCACTTCGTGATCACGTCGGCTTCTGCTGCCGTGAGTTTCCTAAGGGTTGCGAATTTCTCGCCAAACAGTGCGCGTCTGAACGGTTGGACAAATATTCTGCACTGGTCGTTGCCAGCCGACACCACAAAGGACCCGCTCGATTGCGCAGTCAGAATAACACGAGGCAACTCGGCCATCCTGGTTACCTTCAACTAATGCGGCTAGCTGCTAGCTTTCTGTGCCTAACAGCGGCTCGTGCGCTCTGCTGCGCACTTTGATGCAACGTGCGTCAGCTTCTGTGTTGCCGCAGCTGCCGTCCGGTCATCAACGCTCGATGCACAAGTGTTCTAGGCCAGCTGTGCTGGCTAGACCAAGGCTTTCTTGTTTGAGCGTGGAAATTCGTTCTACGTGTGGTGAACAACAGAGCTCAAGTCGTGCGGGTTCTGTTGCACGCTGAGTGCATTAGCATATTCAATTAGAGCTCCTGTACGCTATCGCTGCAGTCTGGCCAGGACATTAGTCGAGTGCCGGCTCGGGCGGAGCGCGCGCGTCGCTGATTTCGTGCCTGCTGTCACGGCCACTTCCATCCAACCAGATCCTGTGTCTCCCCAGGCGCGTTCTGCCTAAGCGGCCCAGCGGTATTAGAGAGGCGTTTTGTGGCCGCCTTGTTTTCACGTGCGCGCTGTCTTTCTCAAACTCAGCAAGGTTTGATGCTACTGCCCCACTGGATGTAGCTTATATATCAAAAACACTGGCATTCCGAGTTGTTTCCTGCGCTGTAGACGCAATATCTGAGCCGTAACAGTAAAAAGTAAACTTTTGTTTATATGCTTTTTTTGTTTCTTTTTGTATACATGAATGCAAAACAAGAAATAAATAAAACAGGTAATCAAATTTGGACAGTCTGCGTAAATGGGTAAATTGGTGCATAGAGATACGATCACCATCATCATTATCAGCCCATTTTATTCCCCTGTAGGATGAAGGCCTTTCGCAACGATCTACAGCTTACCCTATGTTGCGCCAGCTGTTTCCATTTCATGCGTGCGGATTCCTTAATTTTCTCATACCATCGAAGTCTTTGCCTTCCCAGGCTGCGTTTCCTGTTCTTTGATAACATTTCCGCTCCTCTAACTTATCACTGGTGGTGCCCTTCTGTGCACCTCTTTCCCTGAAACGGTGGTAAACATTAACATAGTCGGCTCTTGCTTTGGCAGCATCGTGGCAGATAAATGTATTGCTATTATATTTATCAATTTAACCCGCGCTGAACCACATATTTCAGCTGAAGTTCGACGTTTGAGTGACATTTTTTTTTAGAAACGTCTTCCTATACGTAGTGCAAGCGACGTGCTTAGAAGTAAACTGTAGACGTAGTCCAAAAATTGCCACATTTATTCACTGCCACATATCTGATAACACTGCTTGTGTGAGTACTTGTATTTAATTCTCTCTCTTTCTCTTGCGAGCCCAACGTTCTAATATCTTGCAACTGTTCAATATAAAGATGAATTTTCGCCACAGCATTACACGAAACACACATTCAGTGACATTTTATTATGGACGTTCCTGTTAAAGAAAATTAACATGGTTTAACTTCGCAAATGTATGAAAACTGCGTGAAAGCATCACAGTTGGTATAGCAAACTCTTTTTGTTGTGATTTTGACGTTCGTTAGATGAGTTCATGTTCATCGTATTTCACTATAAGGACTTCTTCATTGATATTCTCGTTAGGCATGCATAGCATTTACCATTCATCTGTTTTCATTATTTACTATATTTATTAACCTAAAAAAGTGTTGTTACAGGTGCATATATTGTCCCACATACCACCGCTGAAATGATATACAGACTAAGTATTTCTTTTATAATTGAAGGCCGCAAACGTGGCCTATTTTGCAGCTTTCACAAAATGCTCTACGCATCTGCGAAATTCGGCAGCCTGTAAGAAACCTTTACGCGACAAATTATAGCTTTAACTTTACAATCACACTTATCATTGAACGGAGAAGATGGAACACAAACTATCGATCCCGACTGCAAGTCACTTTGAGAAATATTCGGAATTTCAAGGATATCTTTTGGTAGTAGCTCACATGACAGTGGCAATATGCGTGCACCCTTCAAGTAGCTCTACAGCTAAATGGCCTATTTAAAGAACTATGCGCGCTCTTCGTTAGAGCGCGTTCATGATAGGCTACAGTTGACACTAGTGCAAAAACTACCCACTTCGTAGCTTTGAAATAGGGAGGCAAAATTATGCCAATATTTTAATGTATACATTAAATGACTGTAGTTATTGTGCCTTGTTCTGTATTTCGCTGCTCACCAGGTTGCCACTAAAACAAACAGTAGCATAAATTGGAAACATTTCGCTTCAAACAGTTTGTTTTGCCACACTAAAGACCACAGTGCAAAGAAGCACGCTTTACAAGAGAAGCAAGTCGCACGTCGAGTTTTGTTCAGGGATAGGGCGGGAGATAATGCGTACATCGAAGAGCATCATTAGCGCGGCACACTTGTCCACTTGTATATCTGAACGAATCAATTGTATAATTCAAATGACATCCCAGTTACTTGTCTGCCAGCTAGTGTCATCGTCAGCGGCGGCGCCAATTAAGTGTCCGGACGACGCGTCACGGGCTGACGTGTGTCGTGCACGACGTGTGCCCTCACGTGCCACGGCCGCGCAGCCTGCAGCCCGGCCGAGCGGTCGCCGAGGGCAGGCTGCGCCGGCCCCGCACGCGGCCTCGACGGCAGCTCACTTGTGGCGCGCGCACACAAGCGGCGACGTGGGTTGCCGGCAGCACGTCGCTGGCCGTGTCGTGACACGCCTGCCAGCTGCCGTGACCGGCTTGCCCGTGCACAATTCTACTTACGGCTTTCGGTGCGCTGCGTCTGTGCTCTCCTGTCGTATTTGGGCGGCATGCCTTTCTAGCCTGGCCGTCAGCTTGGTCCGACCACCATCCTCCCCCTGCGCGACCAGAGCTCTGCCCGCGCATGCGCACTGCACGGCTCTTAGGCGCTTCACGGAGCAGCACTGTTGCCGCTACCAGCGCTTCTCCGCGCGCCGCCCCAACCGAAGCGCCGCCGCCCGAGGGAGAGTGGGTGAGAAAGTCTCCCTAGAAAGAGGGAAGAAAAACTGGTGGCTTCGCCGTCTCCCTCCACTTCGGGACACGAAACACACCCTAGGGTGCTTTCGGGGCAACAGTTGCGCGGGCGTGCGCTTGTCCGTCCAATGTGGGCGTTTTTCTGAAAGGGTCCTGCGTTGAGTAATTGCTCAGACCGGGCTCGTCGAAGGCTGCGAAAGGGAACAGGACAATGGGGAAACTTTTCAAAACGCCGATCGCGGCCTTCTCCGGGCCGGCTGAGAGCCCGAGGAGACGCGGCGACACAAAAGAACCATCCTCCACTGTTTATTGCCTCAGATTTTCTTTTTCTTCGCTCCGTTCGCTCTCGTCACTCCGGGACCGACAACGACAAAACGTGGTAGGCGATACAGAGGGAGTACACTCAAATCAAATCCCAGGAAAGGCCTCTGAAGCGCGTCTTTCTTGTTGACGGTAAGTCGGCTGGAAACAGCTAAGCACTGCCCTTTGCAGCAGTAATGGACAGGGATGCTTCAATATCTGGTCTTAAGACATTTTTTCCTCCAAGATTCATGTACTTTTATCAACTTTACGTTGAGTCGTTGTACCATATTAAGTGTTTTTGAAGTTTTTACTAAGAATATAATTCGTATTGCACCAATTTTATCTGTGTCACTTTTGCTCCAAGAGCACTTTCACTCAGTTTTTTTTTCTTTCCTCGCCAATCATCTTCGCAACACTCGCTCCAGAAGGAGCCCTCGTTACAGCTTAGATGAAAATGTTCACATTGGCGGTATCTACAAGTTTCAATGCGATAAAATCTGTACTTCGCCAAGAGCTCATGAATGAAGGTCTCTTGTTTCTACACAAAAAGCCGACCAGTTGAACCTTCTTGCGCATGGATGTGTCCGAAGTCTCTGCCTCAGTAGATATTGTTTTACAAACGGTTAAAGACAATGTCAAGTGGGTGGAATTCGCATGATCTCGGCACCGAGTGTTACACTTTTACTGAAGTAGTGAGACCATCTGGTAAGTACACAGATGCACGCTGTCTGGTTTACCGTGAAGGAACTCAGCACGATGTTTTTTTAAGAAGGAATGGGAAATATCAGGACGCCTTTCTCTCGAATATCACTCGCATACATAGGTTCTTCGAGTGCAGGAGACTCATTCACTCTCTTCGTATGTTTTTTTATACCGATCCTATTTCCGTTGGCTAAAATAAATCTGCGCACACTGCGGAAATCAAACGAAAAGATGGGGCACATGGACAAAACACTGTGTATGGCCGTAAATCCGGCACATCGCAACCTCGCTTTGGTGTTGAGAATGCTGCGAAGCGTTTGCTCATGTCCTAGATACCCAACCCGCTTTGAGGAGTGCAGCAAAGAGACAGACGGACGCGCGCTTCCAATTTGGGACAAGTCCGATAATTGCTTTCTGCGGGGAGCAGCGAATGTGACAGGTATCGCACGCGTGCAGGGTGCACTTCTGCGGTAGCCCGTGTAGATTGCCCGGGGCAGTGGCAGGGTATCTCTTTCTCACCTGGCATTCTTCTACCCTTCATACCAAACAATTACCGAAACTGCGACTCTCGACGTTTGATAAATCTTCCTGAAAACGTCACCGCTTGTGTTGCGATGAAAGAAGCTCATCTTTCATAACACCATCTCTTTTCTCTGTATATGATATTGATTGTGAACACATTGCTCTCCTTTCATGTCTAGTTCATTTCTCTAGAGAATTTTATGTAGGCGTGCGGCCCACCTTTCCTTTTATTCAGGAATACAATTTGAACCCTAGGCATGAAGTCTCCAAACGAACAGTAGGAACCCACCAAAGCAAGTAATTAGTCGTTGTCTTAAAAGGGTATTGTTAACTCTGCCTCACGACCCCGTGGTGCTGAATATACTGCAAGGCTACGTCAGCGTTACTGCGCACCAACCTAGACAAATGCACGTGCCGTAACAGGCGCTGAATGCCCCTTTGTGTGCGTGTGTCAACATCAAGTACAAACTTGTATTCCCTATCTTTCAGTCAGAGATTTAGGCATCTCTGCCTGATAGCCTAGAAGAAACCAGACAAAAAAAAAGAACGTCTTAATTCATAAGCATGCATCAGGCTAAATGAATGCATTGTTTTGTGGCAAGCAGAGAAGCTATTTTGCTTTAAAAGGGCTGTTTTCATGCTGACATTGTCAAACGACTGCTACAGTGAGCATAGGTGGGCCTAGATAGATCTTTTACAACTGCGCACTGATCCTAAACCTTGCTGTGTAAACTGTATATACATATACTGAATCGTTTTTTTTTTTTTTTCGCCCAACTCGGTCGATTTGAAATTTACTGGTATTTTATATGGTACTGTGCTACTTCTTTATTTTTTAGAGATTGGGACATTTCTCTACAGTATTAGTCACTCGAAAAAAGGCGGGGTTTTGCACATATTTCATGCGCAAAACATGGCATCTAGGGTTTGTTTAGGTAAATATTTTTACAAAAATAATTACGGGGACAACCCCAGCGCAATAATGTTACACTTCTTGCGCATTATCACATTCAATAAACTGCTTACCCTACGATCTTTCACGCTGCTTATAATTTGGCCAGCTGCTGGTGACTTCGCTTCTGTCATTATTTTTAGTCACTTTTTATTTTCAATTGCTGAATCCAGCAAATGATATGCGGTGCTACTGTGTGTTTTTTTTTTCACATTACTTTTTCTAGCCTCCTCCACCCTCCTAACCCGGAATATTATTTTAATCAAAGACAGCAACAACAATGCCAGTAAATTATCAGCTTTTTGCTTCTTTTGTTTATTATGTACTGTACATGCGCTTACTTTGTTTGCAGTTCTTCGTTTGGAACGTACATGCGTGCTATCCGCTGCGTAGCGTGCGCTCCTTGCTTTCAGCAATCGCGCTACTTTCACCAACCTCACCTTTTTAAACACAGCTGTCATACATTCAGTGAACAAGACGCTCCATAGCTTTAATAGTAGCTTTTCCTGCTAAGTAATGCGCAGCTTAAACAGAGGACGATGCATTCAGGTTCAACTTGAATTAAGGACGACGCCGCGAGCGATGGAAATGAAAATCATAGGTTTACCTTTAAGAGCAGGAAGGCAGCACAGCAGGTCAGTGAACAAACGAGACTTAAGGATATCATGGTTGAAATCAAGAACAGGGGCCGGGAACGTACCGCGTAGGTAGGAAAATTACTTACCATTAATGGCATAACTGACTGCATTTCAAGAGAAGGAAAACGCGTGAGAGGGAGGCAGAAAATTAGGTGGGAAGATAAGATTATGAAGTTTGCAGGTATAACGTGGAAGCGGAAACTACAGGACTGGTTTGATTGGCAGAACATGGAAGAGGCATTTGCCTTGCAGTAGGAGTAGTAAAAATGATGATGATGATGATTGATGATGATGAATAAATGGGGCATAATAGTATCTGGCCAAAGCCATTACGTCCACTAGCTCCAGATGTTCCACGCCTAATAGCTAAACGTTTCAGCGACTTACGCATTCAGAACACACAGTCGGAACGTATTTTTATTTTTAATGTGCCATCATGTTTAGGAAGTATCAGTGTTAACGTGCGCTTTGTTAAGCCCTTCCAGCTTAATGTATAAAATGTGCTACTCGTCCTAGTTTGATAAAAAGGAACGAGTCGAGAGGAAAACCTTGACCGGCACAAACACAGGTCACAGGTATTCACCCATGTACTTTCACTGTACGGGTACCAGCGCTGCGAGAATTGTGTAATGCCAGGTATGTACCAACTACACAGGATAACGGGACCTCTCGAATGCTATGTGTGGTCGCATGCAGCGACCATATAAGTATTCACAAAACTTACATATATCAGCAGCGAGCGTAGATGCGCAGAACAGTGGGCAGAGAAGGCTGTTGGTGAACTTTCCAGCGAAATATAAAATCTCCATAATGCCTTCTCACCAGCCGAGTTGATTTATTTATTTGATTTGCAAGGTGCTACGCCAAAAATACTGCATACACAACTGTCGAGCGCAGCATTGTACTTTAATCTCACGTGCACCTTTTCTTTTATGTTCTCTTCTATATTTCGGTCGTTTTATCCCTTATTTCCTTTCCCCCGGCGTAGAATAGCAGACCAGAGGCGCGTCTTGTTTACCTTACTACCTTTCCCCTTCTCCTTTCTCCTCCTTCTCCTTCCTTTGGATTCCTATTTATTTATTTATTTATTTATTTATTTATTTATTTATTTATTTATTTATTTACCTGCTGCTGCTCAACGAAGTAAAATGTAGTGGCTAAGGTGTTCTTTGCCCCACCGTGGTGGTCTAGCGGTTATGGCCCTCGACTCCTAGCCTGAAAATCGCAGGATTGAATCCCGGCTGCGGCGGCTGCATTTTTAATGGAGACGAAAAGGTTCGAGGCCAGTGTACTTAGATTTAGATGCACGTTAAAGAACCCCAGGTGGTCAAAATTTCCATAGCCATCCACTACAGCGCCTTTCATAATCATAACTTGGGTTTCGATACGTTAAACCCCATATACAATTACCAGGTGTTCTTTACCTTAGTTCTTCTAAAGCAACCAATAAATGACATCGCCTAACCTGACATCGCATGACATAGGGGAGTAGAGCAATATCTTCCCAAGTGAACACTACGCCATTCAAACGAAGGAACCTCCAGTTTCTTCAGAGTTGTTGAAGATTTAGCAACCATTGTGTCATTTGAGTTGCACATACCACTAGTGCGCTAAGCGGGGAACAGCCAACGCTTTATCAGGTTAGATGAGCCAACCAACACTGAAAGGTGTAGCCGTCAAACAACGCACCAACACCAAATCAGAGGGACGCTGCGCTGTCCGGCTCAAAGCCTGAACAAAAGCTCAAGCTGATCGGCAAAGCTCGCAAGATGGCAAAGGCCACAGGGGCTCTGGACTGAGGACTTCACTTTCGTTGGGAAAACTCCTTCTCTAAAATGGTTTTTTGTTCATTCATTGAATGCGCACGTTATGAGTATGGCTGTCCCTTTGCTTGTTGTTGATAGCGTGATGCGCGATAACGCTTACCTTACTAAATGACAATGATTTGGGTCACGGAAAAGAAATTGGTCATTCTGGTCATCAACGTTGGAAACTGCTTATACAAGGCACACACCAGTATTATACTATAAGTCTAAAACAAAATTCAGTTAAAAGTTGTGGAGTTACGCGCATTGGGGTCGGAAAGAGAGGAGGTAGAGAGGTGCCTGTGTCTTACCCCGGACACCCCGTAACCGACGCCTCACAATGGCCTGAAAACGTTGAAAGTTCAACCGTGATAACGGCATAACAGTGTCATGCAGACTACGAATAAGACAGTGTTAGAAGTCTAACGGCTCACAACATTAGCAGACTCGAGGCGATAAAAAAAGGCTCGCACTGTTTCCTCGGTGAACGATGCCGTGTGTCCTTGCAGTATTCGCTGGTGCAGTTTTTCGACGTAATGCTGCAATTTTCTCAGTATTACCGTACGATTCAAGCAATAATTTTTTTTCTTTGTCTTTCTCTTTTGTTTTTCCGTGGTACTTTGGTAGCGTGCGTAACTAGACCTTTAACGAGCATTGAAATGAGCAGTAAACTTGATGCGCGACACTATTTTCTATGGTTAGTTCACCACTACGCGTGAAACATGGGGCGCACTGGTGGCTGATAGCCCGCAACTTCACGTTGGTCTGATATGCAGCCGGCTGGCATTTACGTTTCCTTCTTTTTGGGGGGATGGAGGAGGGGTGAAGGGGGAGGAGGAAGGGGGGAATCGCGTGTGTGTGAGAATGCTGGAACAGCTAGAGCACCGTGGTGGGCGTTGCGTGTTTGCGCTCAGCTCGCGTAAGTCATTTCTTGCTGTCGCAACATTCTGCCGCCAGGCATAAAGCCAGGGGCCGCACTTGATAGCCCCTGCGGCGTAAAGTTTACGTTGGCAGTTTTCTTACGGGCAATATACCAGCGCTAACTGCCGTGTGCCCGAGGTTATTTCGTCCCCCTTCTTCTGGCCCTGACGGCAGACCGGGAGAAATGTCGGTCGCCCGTTTTCTCGGCCATTCGGCCTTCCTCGGGGCCACTTTCACATCAAGATCGGCCGCGAGCCAACAAAGCCTCTTTCACCGTGATCCCCACGCGCATCTTTCCCACGTTGCGATGTTTTGTTTTTGTTTTTTTTCAACCAGTGACACCGAGTGTTTTATGCGGACGAAATTATTCAAATGTAATAAAGTTGTTTAATATTCGCAGGGATCGAAAAGTACTGGCCAGTTTATTATAGAAGTGGCCATGCTGGGCTACTGCGGCGACTGAATAGCGGCGACACTTTGCGGCACAGCGCCAGGCTGCAACGTGCACTTCTCCGCCGCAGTTGTCGCATTCATCCTTGGTGGTATGCAAAACCTCTCTCGAAGCGTGCTTCGAGTGCCGATGGCCAAAGTTATTGCGGAGTCTCTATACCACACGGCGTATTTCATAGTTCACGCTGTGTGCGGCTGAGAATAATAAGAATGCGTTCTGCTTTTTGTTAAGATACTAAAAAGCGAAATTTGGCGCTACAAAAGTCCCGCTGTTGGTGGAGAAAAAAAATACCATTTTGGCAGTGCACTGCTGTCAGAGGCTCTCCTTGGCTGTATATATATATATATATATATATATATATATATATATATATATATATATATATATATATATATATATATATATATATATATATATATATATATATATATTTGTGCAGTGAAGTGGGCGAGAAAGTGAACTTCATACCGTACCATCGCATATGATGGGAACGTGAACAGAAGGAAACAAATGAAAAAGTGCATTTTCTGTCTGGTATTGTTGTAAATGAGTTATGCAAGCTTGGCTTCCAGGTTAGAAATTTCGCGAAAGTTTACGGCAGATATCTCATTAAACCTTTAAGCGTAGAGTTCATCTGGACCACTATCTGCATAAAGCACGATCGCTTGAAATATTGTAAAAAAACTTACAGCCTATCCTGTCGCTGTACATGTTTTTAGTAAACGACGCCGACCATTTTCAACCACCGCTTCTGATATAGAAGCCTCATGAATTACGTTTCTTACTCCTTTTTCCTAAACTCTATCGACCAGTGCAATGCTTCTGTTATTGTGGTACATTACTGGCTTCAACAAGAACCAAGAGTGCCTAGCAATCAAACGAAACAATCTTGACCAACAGAAGGCGCTCTTGGCGTCAAGAACTATAAACAGTGTGCAGCCACTGAGTCATGTAGGCAGTTCTGTAGGGACAGAGATATGACTGCTCACTTCAACTTTATTGAACCAAGACAGACTCGCAGACTGTCATCGTTTTTCTCAATAATGACGCTGGAATGTACGCAGTCAGCTGCCTCTGCCATTGCCATGTTTCATAAATGAGAACTCAACTTTCATTTCGTCTTCTTTTTCACTTGATATTCTATGAGGGGCTTCTATTGCAGCTTGCGTATATGGCTTGAGATGTGTGACTTACGGGGTTTCTCCGAAAACTATAACCAATGTTTATACATCAAAGCGCCCATACCTCACAACAGTCTAGTACCACTTGATATAGGTGAAAAGGGACGTTCGCTTACGCACGTGTGGTCGCACTGTTCTATGCTACCATCTGGAGACTAAGAAAATACTTTTTGTGAACTTTTCTTTCATTTACCGCGCAAGCCTCAATGCAGCGATGAAGCAATTGCTGACCAAATGATTGCGAAAAACTCGACAAGTTCGAACTGCGAGCTTTTTCTATAAAAAATACTTTTCGTGACAATTGTTAGTCATAACGTCAAGTGTACCGGTGGCATAAGACCTTTTTAGAAGGTCGTGAAGAGACAAGTCATGAAGCCCGTGCTTGTCAGCCGTCAACAAACACCACTGATGGCACCGCGTCAGTCCTTGCCGCCTTCCTTCCTGACCCACTTTCTCGTCAATTCATATGTGCCGAGAATTCCCCAGCGGCCAAACAGTGGTAACATGGCTCCTCCAGACACTCTTTATGTTTGTTTATTTGTTTCCATGCTTGAGAACGCCCCTGAACGCGCTATCCGCCCAGCCGCATCACACATGCCGGTACACCTGCTGCACGCAAGCGGAGGGCAAAAGAGTTAATCGGCTACGTTCTTTCACGCTCCGCTTGTGTGTGGCAGGTGTCTCGGCCCGTGCGGTGCAGCTGTGTGAATAGAGCGTCCACAGGATCTCGGAAATTATTTCTAAGCAGTTGGAAAAGTCGAATTGGCTTGCACCAACGCTTTAAAAAACATCCCGGAGGAGACCTACTGTGACAGCTGAACATCTCATTGTAAGTGATGTATTGCCACAGAAAAAGCCTGTTTAGAAACCTTTCTTTGCGTTGTACTGACCTAATCAATAGATCTCTCTTAATACGCTTGATTTAATTACTTTTCAGGCATAACCTGTGGATTGGGTGCTCTGACTGTAATGCATATAACGTTGCAGTCGAAAACGCAGAGCCATCTGAAATGACTTATGAGGAATTCGTCACTGCTCTGAATCGAGCAAAACAAAGCAGCACCAAGCATCTAGAACCACCTCGAACTCAATCAGTGGTCGACGTGGAGAGGCTGCGGGCTATTCGTCGCTGATCTGAAAGACGTGCTCGTAGGACATTGTCTGCGGATGACATTCGTGAGGCCAGGCGAATACAAAAGCGAATTAAACGCCACCTGGACAAACTAGATTAGAGGCAATGGCGGCTCTTCTGTTCAAAACTGGACCCAAGAAAGCCGCTGTCAAGAATATGGGGTATTGTTCGTAGCCTGAAAACCACACCGACCCACCTGCACCCCTTCAGCTCAGTTGCTTTGTCTCGTAACAGCAGGGAGTTGGACATGGCGGAGTCTTTCTGCTCTAAGTTCACTGCAGCAGCTCTGGCAACGTTACCTCGTGCATCACAAGTTTCAACACCGCAAATCACCATTCAGGTAAATGAACCTTTTACTATCATGGAACTTTTTGGTGGTTTGGCACTGATGAACAAAGCGTCATCTCCTGGACCTGATTGCGTCAGCCACGCTGAGTTAACCCATTTAGGCGACAAGGCAAAGAATTGTCTACTTGCCATATTCAATGCCAGCTGAGACAGTGGCTGTCTTGAACCTTCCTGTAAACGAGCTCGTGTTATTCCTACTCTAAAGCCTGGCAAGCCTCCCACGGAACTCAACTCCTATCGCCTCATTTCTCTTCTCAGCTGCGTAGGAAAGCTCATAAAGAAGATGGTGTCGATACGCCTGGAGTGGTTGCTTATGAACAAAAATGCATACCCCCAACAAATGTCTGGATTTAGAAAGCGTCGCAGCAGCATTGACAATGTAATCAATCTCATCAACTGCGTCAAATTGAACAAAGCAACGGGCAATATCACTATCAGTGTATTCCTCGACGTCAAGGGAGCGTTCGATAACGTGACTCGTGAGTCTATCCTACACGCCCTGAGGTTATTATGTGTAGGAGGTCGTATGTACCACTGGATCTTGGACTACCTCAGAGACAGGACAGTCTACATGTCCAAAAAAGAAGGTGACACAACTCCACACACAGCGCATCAAGGAGTTTCCCAAGGCAGTGTCCTCAGTCCGACCTTATTCAACATCTCTCTCATCGGACTAGAGAAGTGCATCCCTACATTGGTAGAAATCTCACTTTACGCAGATGACATTTTTATATGGAGCAGTGGTCACAACAGATGTGTTCTACGAGCAAGATTGCAGAAAGCTTTCAACTCCATCGAGAAATTCTTGCTCGAACGAGGTCTAACGATGTCACCAGAAAAGTGTGCCGCCGTTGCTTTTACGAGGCGTGATGTCTCACGCTACACATTAAAGGTAGCTCCTTCTCCCATTCGGTACGTGACAAATCATAAGTTTTTGGGAAAGACAATATACCGGCTAATGACGTGGACTCTCCAAATGATGATATTAAAGGAAAAAGTTGCGTCATATGCGAGCATCTTTCGGTTGCTATCAGGCAATGCCGGTGGCTGTTCCGTTAATGCTATGTTACGAATGTATACCGCTCTCTGCGAAGGTCTTCTACGTTACAGAATTCTTTCGATACATGAACTTTCTTGAACAAACATGCAGGAACTGACCAGAGTCCACGCGCAAGCCCTGAGGGTGTACCTTGGCCTACCAAAGAACACATCAAGCATCGGAACCCTTGCTAAGAGCAGGCGCCTTTCAGCTCCTGTACTTCTGCAGCAAGAGTTTCTTCGAGTTCACTTGCGTTACGCCACCAGAGCGCCGTATCATCCGTTAGCTTCAGACAGTAGTCTGAAGCTAACGGATGAGACAGTGAGGGAAATAGATGAAGGTAAGTGCAGGGAGGTGTGGCTGTTTTGTATAGGTGAAAAAACAGACGGAGCGCAACTATCAGAGTGGCCTCATTGGCATCAGCCTCTTCCCGCTACACTATCAGAAAGCATCAATGCATGCAGAACCATCGTGGAACACTCCTTCGTGGACCATAGTCACTTTTGTGCCTGGGTTCAAGTGCAAAAGACGCACACCTGGACCAGCACCCAGACATTTCACTCTAGAAAATTTGGAAAACTGCTACAGAGCTCATCGTCATATTTACACTGACGGCTCTGTTACGTCTACATCATCCGCCATTGGCGTCTGTATTCCATCTGCCAATGTCACCATCTCTGCCACTCTGTCACTGCACCTCATCTACAGCCACTGAACAGGCTGCACTGCGGGTTGCCATTAATTACATCGTGGACCAGACAGCCGAGTCCTGGGTCATCTTCACTGACTCAAGAGCAGCGCTGCAGTCGCTGAGGTCTCCGTGCACACAGGACCAACTCTTCACGGATATCAGACGCCAATGCAAAAAAAGCCTGTGACCTCCATCATCGCATTGTTCTGCAGTGGATACCTGCCCACTGCGGAATACAAGGCAACGTCCGGGCTGATGACGCTGCCAAATCTGGACATGACTCTTCAGCAGAAATCGTCGAGATACCTTTCTCCAGAGAAGACACAGC
Organism: Rhipicephalus microplus; assembly: GCF_043290135.1. Taxonomy (NCBI): domain Eukaryota; kingdom Metazoa; phylum Arthropoda; class Arachnida; order Ixodida; family Ixodidae; genus Rhipicephalus; species Rhipicephalus microplus. The sequence goes on from NC_134710.1 coordinate 228,002,030, forward strand.
AACGCTAGTGTGGGCACACGCCTGGCACCTCCAGCGATCCCTCTGGACAGATCCTAGCGAACAGTATGGGCCTCTGTACAAGATTAATCCATCGTGTGACTTCAGGATGCCGCGAAATCTCAACAGGCAAGATTAAACGTGTTTACACCGCATCTGATTAAACGTTGCATATAAGAACTACTTCAGGAACGAAATTGGACGGTCCGACTCAGCAGTTCGTACCCAATGTAACGTCGTTGAAGACATCATTCATGTCCTCTGTGAGTGTGCGAAATACGGATCAGAGAGACAGTCTCTGAAGATGGCCTTAAAGATACAACAGGACACAAACTCGGAGTTGAAAAATATTCTAGGCCCATTGAAGAACGCCTCCAGTACGTTATATTCTACAAAAGCACTATTGACATTCTTACGGGCCACAGGCTTGAACTAAACGTTGTAAATAGTGCAGTGCGTGTGGGTGACTTTATGTGTCATGTGACTGTTATGCGTGTATGTACCTGTATGTGTTGTATGTTTATCATTGTATATATCATTGTCATCACCCGGCAACTGAAGTAGCCTGTCATGTAAAAAACCAGGCAAACCTCTCCAGCTCCCCATTAAAATAATTCTCTCACTGTATCAACCTGGAACCATTCATATTCCATTACGCATGCCAATAAATTAATTAGAGACATCTTCAAACAGCGAGAGGACAGTGACAAAGAGCGGCCTTATTGGCCTCAATATGTTTCAGTCGTTTATGTGCATTCAGTGCTACGACACCCAGCTTGTTCTAGGTGCTATTTGCGTTGCAAAGCTAACTCTCACTTCCATTGTTCAGTAGCTCGCCAATGTAGGTAGTGGCGCTTCCATAGGTGTGACGGAAGGAAGGGTGATGCACCCTACTCAGAATATTGACATCTGACTGAAGTCACGATGTTGGCATATCAGCCAGCATCAAAACTGAAGTACAACCAGGGGCCGTTATGAATGGCCAGTTAGCGTCTTTTGTTCAGTTCTGTTTTGTTATAAGTGTTTTGCTGTGGAAAAGTTCAGGTACATATTACCTCGGCTACTAGATATTTATAAGTTCTGCAGCAAGAAAAAAATAACAAAGGGTACTCAAAACTAAAAATCAGCAAAAAGAAAAAAAACATAATAGCGCATATAAGAAAGTTGAAATAACATGGCAATGTAGTTTGCTTGCAGCAGTTCACACTGCAGTAAAACGTTCTCACTCACACACACATACACACACGCACACACGCACGCGCACACGCACACACACACACGCGCGCGCGCATACATGCGCACGCGAACACGCACGCACACACACACACATACACACACATACACACACACACGTAGACTGGCAGAAAGAGCCCAGCTGAAGGAAGTGCTCGATTTTAAACTTTTTTCAGCGCCACTCACTGGCCTGTCAAAAAATATTTTTCAATCGAGCATTCCTGGTTGACTTCAAGCATGCGAACACCATCAGTTTGCAAAGTCGCGCAAAATTTCCAGCTGCTGTTTACTGGCTGGATCTGGAATTACCTTCTGTTTTGATGTATATATTGCGGTCGCTCCTGCCGCTTGTTCCTTCGTCTATTTGGCATGTGAACCATCGTAATCTCTACAGGCGCGGGCCCGTAGAAACGACAACTTGAGCGTAATATTCTCTTGTCACTTCCAAGACAGTGAGAGAAATAGATGACATGTAAGTGCAGGGAGGTGTGGCTGTTTTTATAAGTGAAAAAAAAACAGACAGAGCGCAAATGCCTGTTGAAACAAGTACAGCTTGTCATGAAAATTTAGTAAATGTGAAAAATATGGTTTGTCAGAAAGCTTTTATAGTTGCACATTATGCTTGAGTGTTAAGGCGTATTTAGTGAGACGAGAGCTCGCAGCAACATCAGCTAAATTGAAATGCTGATATACTGAACGACTCATCTTTTGGCTGAAAAATCATAAATAAGGCGGTATATTCTGCAGTATAGTGTAATACTTACTCAAGCTACAATATCGGTAATAGTAGTTTTACAACACACTGAAGTTTCATGTGTTCTTCCCACATGTGTGACGAACTAATTAAGATTTTTCCATTTTCTCATGAAAACCTTTTCTCTGTATAGTCGTTGTTTTCTTTGTGCTACTTCTCGTAATTCAATAAATATTTGCTTTTCTCTCGTTTCGCTGACCAAATCCGATTGAGCCACCTTATGTAGCACTAATGCCGTTCCGTGTCAACTTAATGTCACCGTTGTCCTGGCATCCAGTAAGATGCCGAACAACATGTTGTTTCTAACTTCCTAACAGCCAACACGATGAACAAATCTTGTATTTTCCTCTTTGTGCAATGAAAGTGAAGACCGCAAGCCAACGTAATTCTCGACAAGTGTTGCAAATAAAACATGTGGCCAATAGTATTTCTGATTACAAGTAAAGGAAAGAACTTCAAAATAAATGGCTCCTTGTCTTTGTTAGACACAATAATGACAACTAACAGACAATGAAGCCAGAAGTATAGGTGTGTTTTTATAAGTAATTGCAATGTAAATGGGAACAAATAAGAGTAAGCACTTCATGATTAGCGACACGTGTAGTCGCAACCTGTGAGAGTAAGTTTCTATGCATATGCATTAGTTGATCTGTTGTCTGCACTGAAGCTGACATTTTCTAATTCCGATTAAACTTTTGATATATGAATGTTACATTCTTTCATGAGGTGCTAGCATATCTAATTAGAAGATCTCGACAGTGTATGACAGGTCAAATAAGCGAAGCGTAAATAGAACTTAGGCTCCAAGGTAAAGCGATGCAATAACTTGGTTGTTTAGTCCAGAAGCATCACCTCTCCGCAGCTGACAGCTAATGAGCACTCCTAAAACACTTCCTCTCTTTTTCGGGTGTGTCATCAAGTACCTGATTCCAGAAGTTTCTCGATTTTTTCTTTGCTGCTTCTTTCAGGCTAGAGGACAACAAATCACATTAAGAGTAAAATTGTTTATTTGTGCGCAATTCCGTCATCGACGTGTTAATATGTCATGAATGTCAAAGATTTCTTACAACAAAATTAATAGAAGCCATTTTGTGAGAGCCAGGAATCGGGATGTCTTTGCACTACCCACGTATGAACTTTTCTCTCTCTCTGTTGTGATCTAAAAGTCTTCAGTGGAGAGGTTGAACGGCGTTGAATGGCGGTGAACTTTTTCTAATTTTGTTTTCAGGCTGTCTTGATTACTACTCAACACGACTGAGGCACATTCTTGTAGTGGTCTAACGAAGGTTTTGTAAGCTACAAGTTTTATATCTCGCGTAGCCTGATGTAGTTTTTGTCTTAAGAAACCTAGTCTCTAATTCATTTTCAAGCACACATTGTCTATGTGTGTATGCCATGCCAAATTCTCAGTAAGGGTGACTCCTAAATATTTAAATTGGTTAACATGGAGGAGTAAATTCCCATCAATAGAATATTGAAAGGGCATAACGTCTGTTTTTTAGCCATATGTGTAATGTTGATTTTTTGTAGTTTACTTCCATATCCCATAGGTTACACCAACGGCTGAATTTATCCAAGCAATGACTAATGCTCACTTGATCGTGCTTGCTCGTTACAGTAGAATAAGTTAAGCAGTCATCTGCAAAAATTTTCACTCATACCGGGTGTTCAACCACTGAAAAAATATTGTTGATATATATCAGAAATAACAAAGGGTCCAATACCGAACCCGGGAGAACACCAGAGAACACTTCGGGTGGACGGGACAAGCTGTCATTTAAACGTACTGTCTGTGTTCGGTTACCCAAATATTCTTTTATCCAAGTCACTAGTGTTCTACCAATACCGATTTCTTGAAGCTTAAAAATTAGCTTACCATAAGTCACTTTATCAAAAGAATTTGCAAAGTCTATACAAATGGCGTCAATTTGTAGCCTACTGTCTGAAGCTGCCACAAAATTATGAACAACTTTGAATAATTGTGTGATTGTCGATAGTCCAGCTCGGAAGTCATGCTGGAATGAGAATAATAAATTGTTCTGTTCAAGATATTGTGAAATGTGTGTTGCGATGGTGTGCTCCAAAATTTTGCAACTAACACATGTGAGTGAAATGGCGTGGTAATTGTTTACAAATCTGCGATCACCTCCTTTGTATACCGGTATGACAACTGCCCTGCGCCAGTCCAAAGGTAAAGAATGGGTATTTAACAATCTCTCAAATATTACTGTAAGGTAATACGATATCTATTCAGCGTAGCGCTTCAAAAATTCAGAACAGATTTCGTCAGGCCCACTAGATTTTTTCCCGTCTAAGCTCAGGAGTAGTTCGAACACTCCTTTCCGTTTGATTATAAGTTCTTCCATCGATTTACGTATACAATATTCTAAGTGCTTGCCCGCGTTAGTGTTTGCATTTTTGGTAAACACAGACTGGAAAAATTAATTGAAGTATTCAGTAATGTCAGCTGCATGTGTTAACGTTCCTGTATCGTTCGAGATTTCTTCAATTTTATCTTTTCTACTGCTCAGATACCTCCAGAATATTTGTGGGAAAGTTTTTAAAGTTCAGTCAGTGTTTTGTCAAAGAACCGCTTTGTATTTAGCGTCCAAGTGCGCCTCAATTCTGAGCAAAGTCTGGATATTTCTTCAGAGCCCTTTTTTTCTTTTTCCAGAGATGCTTTAGCTTTCTTTTCATATGAAAAATACTGCGGTTAATCCAGGGTTGGTGTTGTTTAAATTTTTTCCGAGGGGATTGCACAAAGCGCTCCACGCAATGGTTTACTATAGTCTTGAATTCATTCCACAACTCATCTATTGTTTTTTCGTTTGCGTGTTGTTCAAAAAGGCCAAATTAGAATTCCAAGAAATCTACAACTGCAGTGTCATCAGCATTGTTATAGTCTTTTATAGTTATTGCAACAGCGGTTTTTTCTGTACGACGTAATACTAGCCGTCAAATTTAATACAATCATTTTATGGTCAGAAATACCATCCTCAATTGAACATGAATATTCCTCAATATTGTTTGATAGGAACACCAGGTCTAACAATCACTGTGACGTAGAAGTTATTCGTGTGTATTCATGAACAAATTGATTTAGATTAAAAGGCAACATTATATCCAATAGGTTATCTGCACTAGACTTTTCAATGCCATTGTAAACCAGGTCCTGCCAATTATTATGCGTAAATTGAAGTCCCCAGCCATAACTAGACGTGTGTTCCTGCATACATTGGTGCCCAAGAATGTGCTCAACCGTTCCAAAATGTCACAGGAGCTCGATGGTGGACGGTATACTGCACCAATAAGATAAGCAACATTTCCAAAAGTCTATTATGGACATATAAATAGATTCCTTTATTATCATACACACTCTCCCACCACTGGAATCTCTTTCCTTTCTGAACATTTTATATCCAGGGGGAATTATTACGTCAGTATGTATACCACAATGCATCCAAGTTTCTATTACCAAGACCATAGGAGGAGTTTGTGAAAGCAGCGAATACTGCAGATCAGTTGTCTTGTTAACAATGCTGCGTGCACTTAAAACAATAAAACCTAGCTGTGACGCCACGGGTGAGGTGGGCGATAATCTCGAACTTGTTGACCCCGCCACGGTGGTCCAGTGGCTAAGGTACTCGGCTGCTGACCCGCAGGTCGCGGGTTCAAATCCCGGCTGCGGCGGCTGCATTTCTGATGGAGGCGGAAATGTCGTAGGCCCGTGTGCTCAGATTTGGGTGCACGTTAAAGAACCCCAGGTGGTCGAAATTTCCGGAGCCCTCCACTACGGCGTCTCTCATAATCATATGGTGGTTTTGGGACGTTAAACCCCACAAATCAATCAATCAGCGAACTTGTTGAGCTGTGCGAGTCAGGCGGGAAGTTGGTGATCTTAGCCGTTTCCTTCTTATCTTTATCTAATCTACTTCCTTCAACCGCACACGGTATGCGCTTATCTTGGGTGATGTCCCAGGTGTACGTTTTGCCTTTTACTTTTATTTTATCATAGACGAGCTGGACTCTCGTGCCTTTTCACCAATCCGATGCTGTACTTTCCCGAAGCTTTCTTCTTATTTCTTCTGTTTCTTTGGCATAATCTTGGCTCACCCGCACATTAGTGCCTTTCAGTTTGAAACAGTTATTCAAAGCGCTATCCTTTTCCCTGAAATCAAAGAATAATGGGTCTCGGCTTATTCTGTTTTGCCTGATCAATGCGGTGAATTCTTTCTACCGTTCTCACGGAAACCCCTAGAGTTCTGTCAAAAATATCATCAAGGACCTTTTCTCTGAGTTTGCTTTCTATTTCATCACCACTTTCGGTGATTCGAAACACTAAAAGGTTGTTACGCCTACTTCTATTTTCATACTCAATTAGCTTAGATGCCTGCAGTTGTACAGGCGATTCTAATGTCTGAATACTTTTGTTCATATCTTCAAAGACCGTCAGAATACCTTGTAACTTATCAGTTTTAGCATTGACAGCGGTAATTTCTTTTCTTATTTTATCCATTTTGCGGTCACTTTCTTCTTACCTGTCAATAATAGCCTGTAACATTTCCGTAACCTCCTGACCAGAAGTCGGTCCTGGATTTTCTTCTATGTCTCCGGACACAAGCAACAATATGAACATTGACCAGCAGTTAGACAAAATTGCAAAACACTTCTGAGGGCCCGGCAGGACCAATAAAAATCTATCATCACTACGATAACCAGCCAAATTGCCCAATGAACTAACCTGCGCAAATAGCAGTGGCAATTTAGGCATGTTGTCCTTCAGGCAATCGCTGCAGTGCCCTCTGAAGAGATCACGGAAGGGTTGCGCCTTTTGTAGACTGTTCAGGGGTGACGTCACTTCGGCAGGGTAGGCGTTGTCAAGCTGATGGTGCGCCGTATCATTTCCACGCTGAGGCCCACCGGAGAATTCCAGTTCAATCCAGTTGTTTGCTGTTGGCAGAATGGTGATAAACCATGACAGAATCTGCACAAAAAGCAGTAGTGATTCAGGCATGCTGTCTTTCAGGCAGTTACTGTGCCCTTTGTAATGTAACAGTTGCTTTAGTTTTGTTCTATAAAACTATTTCTTTATAGAAACAGTGGTTAGCTCTTTCATTGTAATATCCCTAGTATTCTGTCAAGTTCATAAAATTGCGCAATCTCGTTCCTCTGATATACTAAGTTTATTCAAAAAGTAAGGCCGTTTGTTAAACTTTATATATTTTTGCATGAGAATGCAAACTTTTTTTACGCAGGGCCACCTCTTCATTCTCCTGCAAGGTACTGAAGTTATTGTTCTGGCCCAGTATTCATCTGCTTCACGGGAAACGGAGATGACACTGCCCTCGAGACTTGTTGCTTCACTTACTTGAGAAGGGCGAGCTGTAATTTGATTTTTTTGCAGGCAGATGGGTGATCAGCTTTTCAAACTTATGAGAAGCTTTGCTTAGTTTACGAACTTACAGCAATGAGGGAAGAAAGTGACAGAGAATGGTGCTCATACTTCACAAATGGCCATACGATTTGCATGACGAAGAGTGGAGTGGCAGGCTCAGCATCAATACCAAGGAAACTGTCTGACAAATGGACCAAAAATTTCTATTAGATCGATGACTGACAGTTTGTGGTTGGTCAGATAGATTTCCTTTTCTTGACCTCCCTACAATTAACTCGATTGTGACGGAAAAGCTCAGAATTCACAATGTGTGTGCAAAGTGGTACTAAAAATGCTTGCCGACCAACTAAAAAAAGCTAAAATTTCCAGGGGACAAACTTCTATGCAGAGGAACCAAGGAAATTGGGGTAGCGGTATGAAAAAGGCTTGGAAGCTCACGGTAGTCAAGTCAAAAAGTGAACTGGGGTTGTACTACACCAACTGCGCTCAGAAATACTTTTACTAACGAATATTTGTTTTTGGGAGGGAGACCGATTGGTCTTCCCTTTTTGTTTGAATGAACCTAATATAAATATTCGCTTACAATATATATATATATATATATATATAGATATATATATATATATATATATATATATATATATATATATATATATATATATATATATATATATATATATATATAGCGAGAGAGAGAGAGAGAGATAGTCACGTGGTCGTGACGTGGCCGAAGGGAGCTGACGGGGTGTTCAGAGATAGTCACGTGGTCGTGACGTGGCCGAAGGGAGCTGACGGGGTGTTCAGGTTGAACTTTTTATTGGGCCGAACATGCAAAAAGAAAAAAGCCAGATTACAGCAAGACACTGGCACTGATTGCGGCAAACAGACCATCGGCCGTCGATCAACTGGCAAGCGGCAAAGCGTGTCGGTTGTTTATACATGTCCCGTCGAATATTTCAGCCTTATCACTGGTCTTCGCTCAAGCTCTAGAATAATCTCGAGTGTTCACGTCTTGCATGCGATCTTAAAAGAACAATGTAAAATAATCATATATATATATATATATATATTGAAGGATCAAGGTAACATTATTGATGGTTTTTTTTTCGGTTTGGCCAAACATTCCTAAATCATCGGTTCATTTCTGCACTGGATGACCATCCCCGTCAAACCTTTTCGTTTTAAAAAGCGATAAAGTGGTACGAAAAACGTGGGACTAAAACGAAACTATGAATGTGACACGAGCGATTTCATGGTGTGATTAGCGCTACATAATTATTTTGAATGCGTACCATCTGGCCCAGACGCCAACTCCATCGGTTGCCATTTTTGAATTCCACGTAATTTTTCAATCCAATGTTTGCATATTATTTTGAGAGAATCGAGCTTCGCGTTTGCATTTTTCGGGTTGTTTGTTTTAAAATAAGGTGTTTGGGAACAGTACTTCTTTATGAAACAGAATTGCTGTCTCAACAACTGGCGTCGTAATGGCGGATCCAGCCTAAGCACTGAGAAACGTCGTCCTCTTCTCGCTCTGGCATGTACGCGTTGCCCTTCGAGTAGAATTAATCTTCTTCACTACGGCTCTGATACTCAGAAACAAACTAAATCCGACAATTTTTCACGAAAACCTATAAGAAATAGTCAAAGAGAATATCCACTACCGAATTCAACTGAATATCAGGGAAGGGAGCTTCACGCAGAGACTGGCGTTAATACTGAGAACATATCTTTTCGTTATTGGAACAGCGATAGCAGCAACCCCCATTACGTCATCAATTTGAACAAGAAAAAACAAGTAAATTGGATATCTAGGTGTGTAAAAGTAGTAACTTTAACTAATATATTGAAGTATATATAGAGGACAAGATTACAAATCTAAAAAAGCACGCTGAACTTTCTTTATGATTTTTTGATAAATTTGAAAATGTGTGTCATTAGAGAAATGAACATCTTTATTCATTCTCATTTGCATTATTTTGACATTACCATGCATAGGAACCGGAAACTTTTCATTCCCTTGAACTAATTTTCTGAAAAAAAATTAACAGTTAGCCATACTTTTTTATGTTTGTTGGGCGTGTTGTAACTACTTAGCACTGTATTTGGCGCCATCAAAGACAGCGACAGACGGGACGATTAGGTGTCGCTATATGTGCATCGAGGTGTCAACGACAACAGTTTGTCCTGCTTTTACTAGGTTATTAGAAATAAAAGCTAAAAAAGGTTGCGCACGTAGTTATCCACATGCAGAATGTCAGCAGTGTCCAGTTAGGCTGACGAGGCACGACGGGAAACTGCACGGCGACAGATAGAAAATATCTCACAGTTCCACCATAGGCAAAAAAAAAAGGCCCGCGTGTGACTTAAACCGGATAATTATGTCTACAACACACTTGTGCAGACATTGGAATTTCCTTTTCTACACGTTACTTTTTTATATCTTGGTAGTGTATTATTTCCAACCCTTCTTGGTTACGGTACGTCAAACTTACTTTGAATTTCTTACGATGGGTTGCTATGCAAATGAAATCGATAACTGTTCATATGTTGATGACCCGTTGGCATATAGTTCGGCCTAACTGTTTCGTGTTTGATATTCCTTTGAGTATGCTAGATGCTTTTTTGCATAAATGTTTGTTAGGCTTATTTCACGAGAAAACGTGGCTTATTCATATCCTGCATATGACGACTTGGCATGCATATTCCTCATATCAATGAGTGAATCCGAGTGACTGAAGCTGAGTAGAATTTTGGCAAGTCTATAGTTTGAGTGAACCTAATAGCAAAAAAGAAATGCTACGATGGTTCCCGAGTGAATTTCGCTGATTTCGGCGATACGTAAGGTTGCATTGTTGAACCGCTATAGTTCCTTTAACATCAATATTCATCTTGTGATTAGTTCTGCAAGAACATCTTTTGTGTAGTGCACAACGAGCAGAAATGTTTTCCACCCGAGATATCACATTACAGTGCTCTGAAGCAGGCGTCTGGGCTTGTGTTTATTAGTCGCTAAGCAGGCCCGTCTAATGATTAAAGCAGTTTCGACTCTGAAGCGTTGGTTAAAAGGATTTATGATCACCGCGCAGCGGGTTCAACTGAAGTTCCGTCAAATGAAACCATGCAATATAATTTTGCAACATATATATTGCATGAACAGAAAATTATAAAACGGCAAAGTGCATTGTGCATTGACCATTTCTATCTGCTTCAATAGAAGCCACAGCATTGCCGCAAATGCAAAGCAATGAATGCGATAGCAACAAATTGAATGTCCCGTGAAGAATGGTAAGCAGATTGAAACGTGCCCCACGTTACTCGTGCACAAATGAAGCACAAAACGTACTCACAGGTACAGAATAACGCGAATAAGTGTCTCAGTTCCAACTTCACTGTGTCTGAAAAGCGCGCCTTTTTCGCAAACGAAGACGATGCAGTGAGTGCAGTGGTGTTTGTGCGCCCGTAAACTACAACAAAATCATCCCGGTGAAACCTGAAAGCGTAAAATTCTTCCCACTGCGATATAATCGCGTGCACGCGCGAGCGTATTCGCCCCATCTTCCCTCCTCTGTGGGGCAAAGTACGCGTGGGATATCAACGCATGAGAGAACGTCACCGCGCGCTCATTGCGCCATTTGGCTGGTAATGCTGAAAACAAGATAGTTCCCCCAAGACCTGCATCGCCAGCGGTAAGTGCCAGAAGTGCTAGGTGTGAATATCTTGCCGTTTTAATGTTGAAGAACGTGCTCCTTTGTGGCTCAGTGGCTAATGCCACGCACTCATAAGCAGGTCGGACGTTCGATTTGGCGCGCCAGAATCTTTTTCTGGATTATTTTTCTATCTTGCGTCTCCATATATATATATATATATATATATATATATATATATATATATATATATATATATATATAGGGGAAAGAAGTGTGTACTTAAGGGCTCGCTTTTTCGTGTTTAGACACAGTTTTTAATGAGATCTAACAGACAATAATGCCAAAGAAAGTACAGGGGAAGTTATTAGGCCAATCGTAATGAAAATGAGAAGAAAGAAAAGTGGGTGAAAAGATAACTTGCCGTGGGCAGGATCCGAACCTGCGACCTTCACATGACGCGTTCGATGCTCTACCACTGAGCTACCACGACAGCTATCCCCCCAGCCACTTTATTGGGTATCTATGTGAATTTAAACAAGGGAGTGTCAGTCAGCGCCACCAGTAGCCATGGCGGCGAGTGTGGCACACTCTTTATGAGCCTGTTCGGCGTCATGTAGCACGCGAACTTATTACGAGCTGGCAGCTGACCAGTAGTCCTTCGTATACAACCTGACGGCACCAAGTCTGCCAGTACGAGACCCTCGTTAATGAATAAGGGAAACAAGTGTATACGTTAGGCAAGTTATCTTTTCATCCACGCCGAATCCGCTTCTTCTTCATCGATGCGTCTACGCTATATATATATATATATATATATATATATATATATATATATATATATATGTGTGTGTGTGTGTGTGTGTGTGTGTGTGTGTGTGTGTGTGTGTGTGTGTGTGTGTGTGTGTGTGTGTGTGTACGGTGAATGCCGGCTGCAAAATCCAGCCGAGAGCATCCGTATAATGACAATCACAATACAATATTTTCAACTGAAATGAAGCACAAACCATCTCGTACGGTTGCGCATGCATTCACTCAAGAAACGTCGCAAGTGTACGCGAGCGTCACAATGTGACAAGTAAACAAAAACTACAGCGAGAGTTACATGCAAAAATGCGTTTCAGTTTTACGGTGTCAAATAATATTGGCCGGGGGTAATACCAGCTCCCACCCACATATACGCGTTCATTTTCTTGTGGCAGGCGTCCGCTAAAAGCGCTGAGTGTTTATCAACATAGCCGCTTTCACAACAGCGCTCTGCGTACGCTCGCGAGCAGATCAATTTCAAGTGTCTGTTTTTGAATGCTCTGGCAAACGCCACGGCACTTGGTAGAGCTAAGAGGAACCACAGGCGCTGCCAACTTCCTAGCAGAGCGTCACGGGTTTTCGACCACCCACTAAGTTCGGCACGAGGTTGGTTGTCCTTTTCTGACGCTGTGGTCAGAATCTACAAATTACCAAATGCGCCCCTGGTCTCAACACCACACACTGATACTCTACCTGGAAACACCTGCCGCGGACGTTGCGTATTTCCCAAAGCGCTAATTGCGAGCAGATTCCTTCACGGTTAATTGAGCAGCGCCTCCAAACCCACCCTCTGAGGCTGTTAGCTCAGGGCTACTTGCACTGGTGCACCGAAATACAAGCTTGTAGTAATGGCGCAAGGAACCCCCCCGGCAAGTAGTTATGAAAGGCCCCCTGCATAAGGCACGAGCAGGCTGATTCCTACATTGCATTCAAAGAGAAATAGGGGCTCACCTACCCATGCCACCATCTGCGCGAGTATCCTTGAACGATGTTTTCTTGGAAGCTATTTATTGATTGATTGGTTTATTGATCAAAGCAGCGCTCTGCCGATAAAAATACATCAGGATGGGAAAGTTTGGATTCATTTTGACTTTTTTATATTTCCTTAAAGTGGCCCTACAACCAAGTTTCAACCACGACATTTTACGTTGCAACGCGTTTCTTGTATCATCCTGAGAGGTATTCAAGGAGAATTTTGAAGAGTCCGAGCATGCAAACAATGTATATTGAGCTTCCAAATTCAAAATAAAAGCACATGACAGAAATTGGCATTACATTTTGTATTTCACTCACCCCAGTGACATGCCATTATATATTGTGTGCTTCTTACCAAAACGTGTACTCACAGCCCCAAGACAGAGCTGGCAACTCTCTTTGTGAGAGTAGAGACTTGTCCCATATTTCACTCTCTTTTCAGGAGTGCTATCTGCTGCAAAGAGTAGACACACTCTCTCGACAAAGTGCCAGTAACTCTGGCTGAACGACAGTGAACGAGCTCCCTCGCCAGAGTACAGTCACGCTTCTTAGACAGAGTTAATACACTCTCTGTGGGAGTTGCACTACTCTCTCACAGAGGTTTACAATCTGGTCGGGCGAGAGTGCGTCAACTCCCTCCAAGAGTGGAGTCCCTCCTGCTGCGCTAGGACTGACGTCTAAAAAGAAAAAAAAAATTATGTCGAGCAGTTTCTAAAAACAGTGAACTTGCATATATTGCTTCAAGCTTACGTCACATATACCGGACGGACATCGGCATACGTGTTTATAATCATACGCAGCACATCAAAGAGCACCACTTAACATATATACCTCTCGCCCTATGGACAACAATTTTTACAGCAACCGGTATTTATACTCATGCTGTCCAGCCTCCTACTCGTGCGGGCGGAACAACATCTCTATTACGCGTTTTCAAGAGCAAATATACATCTGGCACGTTTAAGTATCTGGTGATCGTTAGGGGCTCTGTATGCACGTCGACATTTTAATATAAAACTGCATGATATTCAACGCCATTTTCATTACTAAACTCCAATTATCAGCTGGCAATCTGTCATATCAATCTCAAGGCGGTGAAGCCACTTATGCCGAAGCCTGGGAGTTGCAGCTAGGCGCTTACAAACACAGTTGGTACGACTTTTCAGCAGTGCTGACCGAGAAATAGCTTACGAGCTTTACCATCCGACGTCCAATCCGACTCGCGGTGCCGCGGTGTGTACTAGTACGCCAAATAAACAACGTCTGTCGGCAAAGCAACAACTCAAACGCATCTATGAAGATCCTCATATTTTTTATTAACTCGTGTACATTTTCATGCAACAGTGAGAGGCTTGTGGTGTGCTCAAACTTCAGCCTTCGCAAGATTGATTGATTGATTGATTGACTGATTGATATGTGGGGTTTAACGTCCCAAAACCACCATATGATTATGAGAGAGGCCGTAGTGGAGGGCTCCGGAAATTTCGACCACCTGGGGTTCTTTAACGTGCACCCAAATCTGAGCACACGGGCCTACAACATTTCCGCCTCCATCGGAAATGCAGCCGTCGCAGCCGGGATTTGAACCCGCGACCTGCGGGTCAGCAGCCGAGTACCTTAGCCACTAGCCCACCGCGGCGGGGCCAGCCTTCGCAAGCCACCTGCACTGAGATCACTCCAACTAAATGTGACCCGTACAAGTTGCAGCGAATGTATAGGCCTATATATAGCTTACCAGCCGAATCCATCATACATATGTCATCAGCGCTTCGGGTTTTCATATTATGCTATGCAGAGAAGTAAGAATAAGTTTACAGTAGAAACTTGTCATCGGTTAACTTGGAAGAACCATTCTTTTTGCGTACGGTGTCCGCACAAGGAGCGATGAGCATTGATGAGACGCGCTTTCAGCCTGCGGCGCAGCGCACACGAGCCGCCGCTGAAAGCCGCCGGGCGCACTCGATTGTCGGCACTTCGCTGGCACATACGTGAAAACACAGGTTTGTCGTTTGATGCGCCTTCATAAAGTAACACGATGAGACACATTCATGCACATGCATTTTGGTTTTAACAATCGGCTATGTAGTTCCACCTATCGGTTTATATATGCAAATCAGTGTACTCCGACAAACGGCTGCACTATTGCATATCGTCGCTTGCGCAGAAAAATACACCTTATTCAATCAACTACGCACGTACTTATCGAGCATTACAGTCAATATAAAACTTCTGCGCACGTCAACCAGCAGAAAAAGTATGTAATGGCATTGCATTCGGCAGTAAAAGCTGATAATCTGCCCCAGATTCTCGGAAATTTTTGTACATTTTTTTCTATGTTGTGAATTCTGAAAGACGATTGGCGTATTGGCATAGGCGGCATGTGATGCGTAGACACCAGTAGATTTCATATTATGAACACGCAAAACTTAGTTAGAAACGAAAATCGCGTATGTGTTCGAACTCCGACATATGAAATGAAGGGCGTGTTTTCTTATCAGTTTTTTTTTTTTTTACTACGCTGCGAGCATAGCGCGCCCTAGCATATATAGTGGTAGAGTATCCACCTCTTCACGTAGGTGGTGAGTTCAAACTCCGCTATTAGGTTTCTTTCGGAACTAATTTCTTTTTCACTACATCTATCAAGCCTCTACCTTACTTACTATAGCAATTCGTTTGTGCTGTAAATTAACTTTGGCGACGCGTTGTATGTTGCCACTGTTTCTTGCTCCGTCAGCAAGGACGGAGTGCCAGACCCCATTCCCGCTTCATCTGCACGAGAGTTGCATAGATTGGGAACTCCACCTGAGTAGCAGAGCGTTCGCCCTCTCTTTTACTATGGCTTCAGGGAAAGGGTAAGTTCCGTGGCCAACTCTGCTCTATACTCTCCCACGAAGTTAAAATAACCCTGGAAAGAGTAACACGATTCCTCTGTTCTTGCGGTATACTCCCTCAAATTCTGTAAGCGTGGCTTAATTTTGCTGTATCGTAGCGCTGCCGCACATAATGTTCTTCCTGTCGCAAGTGGGCACCGCACTATTTAGCAACGAACACACAAGTGTTGAAGATTGTGTGAGTTGTTTCGTTGTACTTGAACTGATATAGCGCATTGTGGGAAAGAAAGAACGACTGAGTAGACTAACACAAAGAACAGAGGGCTACAAAGTGCTTTGTCTGCTTGTAAAAGTGATTTGATGTCAACTGAGGGGATACCACGGTCTCAAAACTGTAGTGCTGTTAGACGCTTTAAAGATTCGAAACCTCTAATTGCCTGTTATTGTTTAATGTACCAATAATTTGCTGTTCCGCTCAAGAACGGTGCGTGATTTAAAAGCCGCTGTAAGTGCATCGACAGAATCCCCGGGGCGCCCCAGCTCAAAGATTCAGTTTAATTCGAAAGAAGCAGGTTTAATAGCACTAAATGTGTTTGGTGCGTTCAAAAAAGCAACTTGGTGAAAGAGACAGGGTGAGCGCTGTTACAAAAAGTGGTTGATCCTTCAGATATAGAAATCGGTATAATTCAGGAGAGTGAAACGTGTCTTCACAGTAGTACATTTACGTTTATTGCACATTGATGTATAATATCTACAGATGTTTGGTGTCTACCGCACCCTTACATGTTGATGCACCTATGTTAACACCTGGCAGCACATCTCCATCACGAAAACCCAACGACTCGCGACCGGGATACGTGCACCTTTCTGTGACACTGCAATGCACGCACCGCATCATCGCGGAAATTGCACTTGAACCACTGCCATTCGCAAACCGTGCAATCGAAACCGAGAGGGTTTTCACTGAATCGTTTCTCAACTCATGGTCCACGGCAGCAAAGGGTGCGTGATTTGTGGGCCGGCGACCATCCTGTGGTTGTGCTTGGCATGCGGCGTCGTGTTGGTGAGCAGCGCCTTGGTGGTAGGTCACTTCGGCGAGGATACAATCATTTTCGGTCGGCATCAATGATTTCGGCAGCTGCAGTTGAGTTGCGATGCGCTGAACTGCACAAACGTGAGAAACGGAGCTTTGCTTGAGCCGTGAACGTGCGAAGGCCTCCCTCTCCCTTCCGCCGTACACATCGCTGCAGTAAACGCACTGGCGCGACCTTCATCCGTCGACACCTTTGTTTTTCGGCGCTGCTTTATGCAGCTGTTCTCGTAGTCGGTATCATCACACTTGTGTCAGTAAACGAGAGATATATACCATTGGCGTAGTAGTTAGAGCATGCGCCTCGCATGCAAAAGGCCTGTGGTTCAAATCCCGGTGCCGCGTAGTTCCCAACAGGATAAAAAAACAGAATCCACGTGGTGATGTAACTGCATTAGGATGCCTGGAGTGCGTCCTCACCGGTAACCACTGCCGGTAACGCACTCCCTCACCAGAGAATGATTGGCTACCGTGGTGCAATATCTGGCCACTACCTCCCATATGACTACGTCAATCAACTCATGGCCCTCAGTCCCCAGCAGCTGCGAAGCAACTGATCACGGTGGTGGTCATATCTGCAACGCTGCAGAGGGTGCTAAGAATCTCTGGATCCGGACAGGCCGCCATTGGAACCTGAACTTGGCAACGTTTAACGCTAGAACCTTATCTAGTGAGGGAAGTCTAGCTGTACTATTCGAGGAGCTAGGGGGTGTTAAATGGGATACAATAGGGCTAAGTGAGGTTAGGAGGACAGATGAGGCCTATACGGTGCTACAGAATGGGCACGTCCTTTGCTATCAGGGCTTGGCTGAAAGACGAGAACTGGGAGTGGGGATCCTAATTCTATAGAAACACAGCTGGCAACATAGAGGAATACTCTAGCAATAATGAAAGAGTGGTAGGTATCGTAATTAAACTGAATAAGAGATACAAGATAAAAGTGGTATACAGGCTTACGCGCCTACACCCAGCCATGATGACGCTTCAGCTCAAAGCTTCTATGAAGACGTGTCGGCAATGAGTAAGGTAAAAACACATTATACTATACTGATGAGAGACTTTAATGCAAAAGTAGGGAAGAAGCAGGCTGGAGACCAGGCTGTAGGAGATTATGCCATTGGTACTAGAAAAGCCAGGGGAGAGCTACTAGTAGAATTCGCAGAACGCAATAATTTACAGATTTTGAATACCTTCTATCGAAAACGAGGGAACTGTAAGTGGACATGGAGGAGCCCTAATGGTGAAAATCAGATTGAAATTGATTTTATAATGAAAGCACACCCAGGCATCGTGCAAGATGTGGAAGTGGTTGGCGTGGTATGATGCAGTGACCATAGAATGGTACGGTCTCGAATTCGGCTATACTTGAAGAAGGAACGACAGAAACTGATACGCAGGAAGCCAATTAATGAGCTAGCACTCAGAGGAAAAGTACAGGAATTCAGAGTCTCGCTTGAGAACAGGTACTCAGCTCTTAGTGAGAAAACCAACCTTAGCGTAGATACAATGAAAGATAATATGACGAGTATCATTACGGAGTGCGCAGTGGAAGTTGGAGGCAGGGTAGTTAGACAGGACACTGGCAAGCTTTCCGAGGAAACGAAGAATCTGATTAAGAAGCGTCAAGTCGTGAAAGTCTCAAGTACAACAGACAAAATAGAACTAGCAGAGCTTTCAAAGTTGATTATTAGGTGTAAGGTATCCGATGTAAGAAATTATAACATGGAGAGCATTGAACACGCTCTGAAAAAGTGAGGAAGCGTCTAAGCACTGAAGAGGAAATTCGGGATAGGCAAAAATCGGATGTATGCACAAAGGGACAAAGAAAGCAAAGTAACTACCGGTCAGTATGGAGAGGATAGCTAAAATAGCGCAGGAGTTTTACAGAGATCTGTACAGTGGCCGGGAAAAACACGACCTTAATAATATAGGAACTAAAAGTAACCCAGATTACACCCCACCAGTAATGATAGAAGAAGCCAGAAAAGCATTGGAGAGCATGCAAAGAGGCAAAGCTGCTGGTGAGGATCAGGTAACATCAGATCTGGTGAAAGACGGAGGACAGATTGTGTTAGAAAAACTAGCCACCCTGTTTACGAGGTATCTCCTGACGGTAAGAGTACCGGAGTCTTGGAAGAATGCTAACATCATCTTAATATATAAGAAAGGAGATGCCGAGGACTTGAACAATTACAGGCCGATCAGCTTGCTATCTGTAGTATACAAGCTATTTACAAAGGTGATTGCTAACAGAGTAAATAAAACATTAGTATTCAATCAACCAAAGGAACAAGCAGGATTTAGAACAGGCTACTCAACAATCGACCACATTCATACTATCAATCATGTAATATAGAAATGCTCTGAATATAGCCAACCACTATACATAGCCTTCATTGATTACGAGAAGGTGTTTGATTCAGTAGAAATATCAGTAGTCATGCAGACACTGCGGGATCAGGGCGTCGATGAAGCATATATAAACATCCTGCAAGAATATACAGGGGATCAACTGCTACCACAGTGCTTCATAAAGAAAGCAACAGAATACCAATAAACAATGGTGTAAAGTAGAGTGACACACCTCCCCAATGCTATTTACCGCGTGCTTACAGGAGGTTTTCAGAAGCCTAGAATTGGAACAGTTAAGGATAAGAGTTAATGTAGAGTACCTTAGTAACCTGCGCTTCGCCGATGACATTGCATTGCTTAGTAACTCAGGGGACGAATCGCAACTCATGATTACGGAGTTAGACAAGGAGAGCAGAAAGGTGGGTCTTAAAATTAATCTGCAGAAAACGAAAGTAATGTACAAAAACATCGGAAGAGAGCAGCGCTGCGAGATAGGTAATAGTGCACTTCAAGTTGTAAGAGACTATGTCTACTTAGGGCAGGTAATAACCGCGGAGCCAAACCACGAGATTAAGGTAACTAGAAGAATAAGAATGGGGTGGAGCACATTTGGCAAGCACTCTCAAATTATGACAGGTAAATTGCCGCTATCCCTCGAGGGGAAGGTATATAACATCTGTATCTTGCCGGTACTTAGCTACGGAGCCGAAACCTGGAGACTTACAAAGAGAGTTCAGCTTAAATTGAGGACTACGCAGCAAGCAATGGAAAAAATTGGTAGGTGTAACCTTAAGAGACAAGAAGAGAGCAGAGTGGATTAGCGAACAAACGGGGGTTAAGTGTATCATAGTTGAAATCGAGAAGAGGAAATGGACATGGGCTGGGCATGTAGCGCGTACACAGGATAACAGCTGGTCATTAAGGGTAACTGACTGGATTCCCATAGAAGACAAGCGGGTTAGGGGGAGACAGAAGGTTGGGTAAGCGGATGAGATTAAGAAGTTTGCGTGTATAAATTGGCAACAGCAAGCACAGGACCGGGTTGACTGGCGAAACCTGGGAGAGCCCTTTGTCCTGCAGTGGACGTAGTCAGGCTGATGATGATGATGATGTTGTTGATGATGATGATATACCATTGATGCACTGGAAGCTGCATTATGCAAGACATAGTACGACGCGAAAAACGAAGGACCTATCGGCGTCGTCACCGAGTCAAATCAGCGCGTATATACAAGATCGCGTCGCAATAACTACTTCCGTTTGTGGCCTCCGAGATTAGCTCTCAAAACTTTGTCGGAGCTGATTGTGGAAGCAATGCCACACTGGTTTTTCAAGTAAGGTCAACGCCAACTAAGCTGCGTTTGTAGGGTGCTCTGATTCCAGCGTCCGTTCAAATGCTTGCATTGATTGATTGATTGATTGATTGATTGATTGATTGATTGATTGATTGATTGATTGATTGATTGATTGATTGATTGATTGATTGATTGATTGATTGATTTGTTGGGTTCAATGTCCCAAAACCACCATATCATTATGAGAGACGCCATAGTCGAGGGCTCCGGAAATTTCGACCACCTGGGATTTTTTAACGCACACCCCAATCTGAGTACACGGGCCTACAACAATTCCACCTCCATCGGAAATGCAGCGGCCACAGCCGAGATTTGATCCCGCGACCTGCGGGTCAACAGCTGAGTACCTTAGCCACCAGACCACCGTGGTGGGAAAATTCTGGCATCGAGACGTCATGCAGTGCTTCGTAGGGACGGCTGGTTATGTAGGCTCTTTAGTACTGGGGCTACCATAACGGTCTCTGTCAGCGTTAATTAGTGTCATTATGCAGTACGTCTCTCCTCCGGTCTTAGGTGAAGGCACGGCCCCGACAAACGAAGAATGCAGGCTCAGAGCGAATGAGTGTGAGGTATATAAGGTCCTTCAGTACTCTTTTCAAATGCCCCGACGGCACCATCAGTTAAGCACCCGCTTTTTATAGCAGCGAACTGAGAAGTCATGGGCTCGATTTCTGGGTCTTTAACTTCTGGTTTCTTTTTATTATGCTTGTGTACATTTCAACAACGTCATATTTGTGATGTTGAATACGTCACTGATATCTTGTGGAACCTTGGCATAAAACACTTTCGTTGTAAAAGAACCGTATTTCTCATATACTCCGGTGAACATTCTTTGTGCAAGTGTTTTTGAGCATTAAAGGAATGATGAGGCGGTGTTGCATAAAGAGGTTTTTCGTGGCGGCTGAGAGACACAAAAGAGACGACGAGCAGGCAACTCAATGTGAATGAAAACGTCTTGAGGCCATTTCACTTTTCGTAGGGTAATTTAAATTCGAGCAGCTTCCACAATGCTGCAAGATACGACTAAGACGGAGGCACTGGATGGAGACTATTATTTCAATTACGTAGATCTTTTAGTATTGAACCCTTTGTGGACGTTGCCAGCATTTTTATTTCACGCTGAAGCATTCAGCAAGCATTACCTCAGTGTGCTTTCAGTAATTGTGCTTTTGCGAGTACGTGTTGTTCGTGGTTTGAACTGTCAGAACCGGTACCTATGTGTTGCTCACGTGATCTTCGCACACCAGCAACATGTTGAAACGATGCCGCTCCAGTGACACGCCACCACTGAACTCTCTTAATCGGCCACGTTGAACTCTCAGCAAAAAGACATTGAAAATACCAAGTAGCATTATTTAAATATTATACTGCGCTTAAAATAATTACACAAGAAACGTTCAAAGCGCTTTCAACATTCTTAGATCTCATGTAGCCAGGGCCAAGCCATTTTATAGAAGCCGTGGTACACTATTAAACACGTTGTTCGCTTTGCAGTATACAGTTAGGGCTCCTGGTTTTCGTAGTTTATTTTTCTTGAAATGCGGAGACCGTTCTTCCAGTTTACATTTCTGTATGGAAATCCGTCATTTATCGGAGTATATTTATTGTAAATTTTTCGACATTCAAAAATAAATGGGGCAGTGCCAGTAGTGTGGTGAAGTGGCCAACACTTACCATATGGTCTGGGCCTGCCAAATGAACCTAACATTAACCCCCATTTCAAACCCCCCTAAAGAGGACTGGGAGACGACCCTACTGAATAGCTCCGCACTAGAGAAACAGTGGACTAAGGTCCAGCGGGCTCGAGTAGCGGCTTCGACTAATGGCGTCCTAGGAATGTCGACCAGCCCGGTTTAGATAAGGACTATCTGGCACTGCCAGCTTAAATAAAGGTTTTCTCCTCCTCCTCCTCCTCCTCCTCCTCCTCCTAATTCTCTGGAGTTCAGAGTTTCATTCTGCATTATTTTCAGTACTCCAATACAACGAGAACATCCGAACACACGAAGCATATCTTGGTTGTCTGGAAGGTTTGGACGCACAAACATACACAAAGAAGAAAGTACTTGAATACTTCTACCAGGGTGCTGTATATGAAGATGTCGTCCCGCACCCTTGGGGGCCCTACATACGTTGACGTCTCCCACTCTGTGTGTCACAATTGCTTCGTTAAATGTTCAATGATTGCAGTCTGCAAAGTTCAGGTGGCCGAAGTGCGCGGATGTATCAAGTGACCCCTTAGAAAAGCATCGCCTTTTCTAATAAGAACGGAACAAAGTCATATTGACCGTGAAAACCGGAGCTCGTTGGATAAATCCTAATTGTTAAAAAAAATTCACAGATTGCACGTACAGTGGGAATCGATAATATGCGAAGCTCGAATGAGTAAGGTTGATATGTCCCAATAAAATTAGCACAACGTTACGAGGCGGACGTAAATTATGCCGTACATGATATCCATGTCCTAACTATCATGTTTGTGTCAGGCATTTGTGTTCGTCGTTCATTCACGTTACGTATACCAAATCAGGTAATGTGAAACTAGCGAAACGGCCACTACCACACAATAGGCGTGGTACGTAGTCAAGTTTTACATGACACGCATGTCATGATTATCATTTTTGGACGTGTCATTTACCTTCGTCGTTCATTCTCGTCACGTCATACTAAGTTTGGTATATGTGAAGCTAGTCCGGCCGCGCTGGTCTAGTGGCTAAGGTACTCGGCTGCTAACCCGCAGGTCGCAGGCTCAAATCCCGGCTGCGGCGGCTGCATTTCCGATGGAGGCGGAAATATTGTAGGCCCGTGTGCTCAGATTTGGGTGCACGTTAAAGAACCCCAGGTGGTCGAAATATCGGTGCCCTCCACGACGGCGTCTCTCATAATCATATGGTGGTTTTGGCACGTTGAACCCCACAAATTAATCCTTATGTGAAGCTAGCGAAACGACCGCGAGCGCATCACGAAGAAGGTATGTTGTCTTGTTCTTATATGATACGCATATCATGATTATCATGTTTGCACCAGTCATATACATTCGTCTTCCACTCAAGTCACGTAACACCAAATTCGGTATATGTGAAGGTAGCGGAACGGCCGGGAGCGCATCATGACCATGGTATGTCGTCACGTACACACATGACATGCATATCGTGATTATCATGTTTCAACCAGTCACATACCTTCGTCTTCCATTCAAATCACGTAACATGAAATTTGGTATATGTGAAGCTAGCGAAACTGTCACTAGCACACTATGAGCGTTGCGTGTAGGCATGTTGTACATGACACGCATGTCCTCGTCAATCAATCAAGTCTTTATTTCAGCTTGTACGCGAAAACTAAGTATGGCAAGGAAAAAAGCAGCAAATTTAACGCCACTGGACAGGCCTCGCCATTCGCACATGTAAGCAGTAGGCACAAAGCGAAAGACAATTACTGCACGGAACGTTCATAAAAAACACTACGTATAAACAAAAAAATCAAACAAGGAATTAACCCAACTGGTACAACAGACCTAATTTGCAACCGTACTGCGAGTACAAAACAATAACACAGAATAATACAATGCATGAAGATATAACACATCGTGTCACACATCACACATTGCTGAATAATGCTTTTGCGGATGGTAAGATAAGACAAAGTATTTAGGTGGTCATAAAATGAGGTATTCAAAAATTTCCGCACAATATACCTTGACATAAAAAACCATAGTTAGTTATACACTTTGGTAACACAAAACTTTTTTGTACTCTGGTATCATATCAATAAATCAATCATTCATTTTATTTTCTTTTGATTAGGAGGAGAACAAGACTAAAAGCTCAAAAACTTGACGAGGCCCTGACCCCGTTCACAAGTTGGCAGAGCAGCAGAAATGGCAGACAAGCATGCATAAAGAATATCAAATAAACTTATACGTACATCGCAAAAAGTAATACAAAAATTTACAAAATAAAGCGCTAAGTGTAAAAGAGAAAAGTTTTAATGTATAGTGATCAAGTGGCATGAACATGGCAAAGCAATAAGAGAAAAAAAGAATGGCCATAAATTCTGAGAGATGTGTTATTTAGAAAAATATATCAGCTGGGCGAAATGTCTGATGTGACATTTTTGTTTAGGTCGAAGGATCGAAATCTTCGTGGTTTAGAAAGTTTAGCAGAGAAGGTAGCCTGTAGGACAATGATTGATCGTCATAAAAAGTTCTTGGGGTGGGTACAGTTCAAACTTCTTTGTGGCTGGTGAGTCGAACACATGTGTTGACGTCAAGTTTAGTATAATATATTGTGGTATTAGTACCATGCTTAACAAACCCTTTCTAACATAACATCAGCCTGTAATTGTACAAAAAGAAAACTGGAAGAATATCATGTTTTGGAGAAAGAAGCTCGATGAATGATGAATGGTATATGTGGAACAAACGAAACAGACATGTTTGGTCATGTCATTTACCTTCGCCGTCCGTTCGCGTCACGTAATACCGAATTTGGTATGATTGAAGCTAGCCAAACGGCCGTGAGCACATCCTGAGCGTGGCATGTACCGATGTTTTTTAACGACGCACATATCATGATTATCATGTTAGCACTGGTCTTTCGTAATCTCTTCCCCTAATACCAAATTTGGTAAATGTGAAGCTAGCAAAACGACCACCAGTGCATCATGAGCGCGGCATGTAGGCATGACTTACATGAAATGCATGCCATGATTTTCACGTTAGAGTCTGTCACTTATGTTTGCCATGCAGTCCTGTCATCCCATACCAGTTTTGCAATATGCCATGTTAACGAAACTAGTGCAAGAGCAGCAAGACCACGAAAGGTAAATCATGATTCATGAAATTCATGATGTACATGTCATTTTATTGGTATAACTAGTCACTTATGCTCATCATACACTCATGTTATGCCATACCAATTTTCGTACAGATACCATTACCGAAACAGCCAGGAGAGCTAAAAGCCATAGGCGTCTATATAGATAGATAGATAGATAGATAGATAGATAGATAGATAGATAGATAGATAGATAGATAGATAGATAGATAGATAGATAGATAGATAGATAGATAGATAGATAGATAGATAGATAGATAGATAGATAGATAGATAGATAGATAGATAGATAGATAGATAGATAGATAGATAGATAGATAGATAGATAGATAGATAGGTAGATAGATAGATAGATAGATAGATAGATAGATAGATAGATAGATAGATAGATAGATAGATAGATAGATAGATAGATAGATAGATAGATAGATAGATAGATAGATAGATAGATAGATAGATAGATAGATAGATAGATAGATAGATAGATAGATAGATAGATAGATAGATAGATAGATAGATAGATAGATAGATACATAGATAGATAGATAGATAGATAGATAGATAGATAGATAGATAGATAGATAGATAGATAGATAGATAGATAGATAGATAGATAGATAGATAGATAGATAGATAGATAGATAGATAGATAGATAGATAGATAGATAGATAGATAGATAGATACGGTAAAAGCAGCAGAAGTTCGCTAAGTCATGCTTCGCATTTATTAGTTTAACGACAAGTGTTACGCATAAAAGCCCTAGATAGGAAGTCTGTCACAATGAAACGACAAATTGTAGGTAGAGGAAATCAATGAGAACGGTTCGAAAAGCTGTGTTAAATGCCAAAGGTAACATCCAACTTGTTTAATAATGACGTCCAGGGGATTCCACTGGTGAGCGAAAATAGGAAGGAAGGTGGCACTGAGAAAGAGCTTGTACTTGAAAATTTCAACTGCAAGGAGGCTTGAGAAAAAACTCCAAAGTGTAATCCTCCTGGTATAGTTTGGGTTCCCGTAAGCCCTAATGAACTAGGACATAATGCTAATGAAGCACTGTTGATAGCAGTAGAAAAAATGCCTACCGGACAGGCAATTACCGAACTGTTAGCGAAAAAGTAGAACGAGCTTAATTTGTAGAGACGAGTAAAAGAAAAACAACATTCGCTCACATAGACCCATATAACTATCACACTGGTACTATACATGTTGGTGATGCAGGTAATAAAATTAAAAAAGGAAGCATAAACAGAACATAACAATAATTTGGGAGAAGTCGAGAACAGATTTCGAGTCGGTATCCAATTAGAAAATCACTTATTTGTTCTATGCACTGTATAAAAGTATATAAAATAGAAAACAGGCTCTTGTTGATGGCTTTTCTAGACATCACTTGGGCGTATGACCACGTTAGTCAGAAAATTTAGTGTGATATATTGAAAAAAGTGGGCATATAAGCGACGACTGTATACAGATTTTGAGGGAGATGAACAGATTCAAGATTTGCGAATAATGCCTTTGCACAGAATACGATTTGCATAGAATGGGAAGGAATCAGCAATAAAGAGAACGTTGATATTAGATATGGTATTAATGTAGGGACTTGTATTATTTTTCTTTCGAAACGCCGTTCTCCTAAAAACAAGTTTTGAACACGTTGAGTTAGCTACACTCTCGTTAACCTTCTTCAATACATCTTGTAATTCTTGAACCTCTGCATAATGACCCGACGGCTGGAAACCTTGGACTTCTCTATACTCTTGTGCCCCACCGCGGTGGTCTAGTGGCTATGGTACTCGGCGGCTGACTCGCAGGTCTCGGGATCGAATCCTGGCGGTGGCAGCTGCGTTTCCGATGGAGGCGGAAATGTTGTAGGGCCGTGTGCTCAGATTTAGGTGCACGTTAAAGAACCCCAGATGGTCAAAATTTCCGGATCCCTCCATTATGGCGTCACTCCTAATCATACGGTGTTTTTGGAATGTTAAACTCCACATATCAATCAATCTCCATACGCTTGCCAGAATACAAGAAAACCACTGCTTGTCTCGCCTCATTCACCACGTCGCTCATTAAATAAGGACTTACCCGACTGTAAGTGACGGAAAACACCACTGTCTATAGGCCAGCCACACTTATGCAGCCAATTGATGATCGAACCACCTCGCAGACAGTTCCAGAATATTAAGATGGGCTTGCTGAGGCCATTTCCGACGTCAACGTGCGACAACAAGTAGATCGTCATATCGGCCATTCCCGAAGTCAGCTTTCGGAAATAAATGGGTTGTCGTAACACTGACTACCTCAGCCGCTACTCTGAAACAAGGGCCCTATCCAAAAGCAGTGCGAGCGAGGTAGCCAAGTTCTTCACTGAGAATATCGTCCTTTATCATGGTACCCCGGAGATACGGCCTTTGCTGGTGCCACAGAGGTACGGCCTTTGCTGCTGACCTAACTCATGAGATTTTGATAGACAGACAAGCCACCGTCTGCCTTCTACAGACCAACAGTCTTGCCAAGCGTCCAAATAAGACCACCGCTCACGCGCTCGTCATGTACGTCGACGTCGACCACGAGGCGTGGGACGTCATCCTTCCTTACGTGACCTTCGTATACAACAGGGTCGTACAAGAAACAACGCGGAAGACGCCATACGAGTTGGTATACCGAAAGAACCTGGCAATGAAGCTCGACGCAATTGTGCCGAACTTCGCTGACGAAGAAGATATCGACGTTGGTATATACGCATACCTACAGTGCACCGAAGAAGATCGACAGCTCGCCCACCTTCGTATCATGTACCAATATATTGTAGTGCCTTGTCGACATTCGTGAACACTGTCTTCGACGACGCATCACAGAATACTAACCCAGAGACTGCGTCTGGGTCTGGACATCCTTCGACGACGTGGATTGCGTGCAGTGCTTCTGCGGACATACTTTTGATCCTACAATATAATCCGATGTTCTGGTGTACCAGACTATGAGGTCATATTTGAAGGGGTAACGTTATCAAAGTGGCGCTGCGCATGACCCGTATGGTGCGCCTTAAAGGGTCCCTAAACACACGAAGTTCAATGGCGATACAATGGTTTCTTTTTGCCTTCACTTCCCTTCCTTCTACAGTTATATACTCCTTGCCCCTCATATCTTCATGAAAGCTGTGGAATGTCAGCGCTAAATTTTGAGCCTGTCAGGAGTTCGTGATTTTCGAATACACGCTGGCATCTCCATTGGCGCAGTCGCTTAGAACGAAGTAAAATCAATTTTTCAGCCACGATAGTCATGCGAGGCAAGGAAGGATGGGCATGCGACTGCATGGAAAAAGTAACTACGAGATAATTCACGTGTTTTTCTCGTATATCGGCCAATTGACAGCTCATTTCACCCTGACGTCACATAAAGAAACCTGCTGCTGTCATTAATTGTACCATAAGAACGGGAAACACTGAGAGGCAATAACGCGCTCGTTGTTTCCGTTTTCAGAGGTTGTTTAGGGCCTTTTAAACCTTATTACATGCCCGAACGAATCGTGACATTTTATAAACTTGCTCCGTTAGCTTAATTTATGCTTTTTCAATTTCCTGCAGCATCCATACGATGCTTTTCCAGTGGGGTGCTTTGACACGCACACTTGTTTTCTGCCCCGCTGTGGTGGTCTAGTGGATAAGGTACTCGGATGCTGACCCGTAGGTCGCGGAATCGAATCCCGGCTGAGGCGGCTGCATTTTCGATGGAGCCGAAAATGATGTAGGCCCATGTACTCATGTTTGGGTGCATGTTACAGAACCTCAGGTGGTCGAAATTTTCGGAGCCTTCAACTACGGCGTCTCTCATAATCATATGGTGGTTTTGAGACGGCAAACCCCACATTTCGATTAATCAACATTTGTTTTCTTTTGTTTCACGGGAACCGCATTGTTCTCTATTTCTTGTGATGCACTTTATTGTTCGGCGTAGGCCATGCGTAAACTTGCACGCTGCTTTGTCTATGACGCCGGCTGTTCAACAAATATTGCATGACCAACGCATATGTTTGACTACCGTTCAAATTACACGCCAGCATTAGGGATAATACCTGCATCTCCTGTCACGCATTTCACCGCAAACCGTTTTTTTTTTTTCATTTTACCGACGACTGCTTGATGCTATTCTTGCACTGAGTGTGTCACTTCTTTTCTTTCTAGGTGCAAGTTCGCCCGATAAGCGATTCATCCTTACCTGCTGGAGTTCTGCTTGTTTCGCCGTCACAACCACGTCGTAATATACAACGGCTGGTTACTATATGTAGAAGGGAATGTGAACGCTCTAGTAATGTGTAATTTGAGGGGTTTTACATCCCAAAACTATGATGTTATTATGAGAGACGCTGTAGTGAAATGCTCCGGAAATTTCGGCCATCTTGCGTTCATTAATGACTGACATTGCAAAGTACACGGGTTTGTGCTATTTCGGCTCAATCGAAATGCGACCGCCATGGCCGAACGTCAAAGCTTTACGAGGAGAATTTAGAGCAATAAATAGTGCATTGATGTCATTTAATGATGGTAATGAATAAGTGCCGCCAATACAGGGGGACAACATTACTATAGTAAAATAATACAAATACCTCGGAGTAGGAGCAAAAGAGTTGATATGCTTGTACTTGTAGCATCGGAACCTGTATAATTTATTTCACGTCAAATGGACAAATACATCATAAGCATATAAAGAAGGAGGTCCCGTAGTGCCAATGAAAGGTGAAATGTAGGTACTGGAAAATCACTGAAGCGAGATGAACATAAATGCTGCATTAATGAAGAACAGATCTTTATGGTAATACAATAAGTGCGAGCCTCTTCGGGGCTTGTGAGATGGTGTTATGCTGTTCCGGGGCTTACATTACGGAACTCAGTAGTGTGTACAAAATCAGAGGTGCAAGCACGCAAGGCTTGACGTCAATCAAGACTGTGGGACGTCTCACGTATATGGCGATCACGGAAAGACGACACGTAGAGCTGTGAAGGACGATGTGGGATGGGCGGAAAAGTTTTGCGGTGAGAGGAGCTCCGACTGAAATCAGGTTCGAAGAGAGGAGAATGAATGTGAGGCACAGTGGACGGGCACAAGGGGTGTTCCAGTGTTTGCATAGGAAGAGCGTTGACACACAGTGCAAAAAAATAACCAGAACGCTCACCAGCAGGTATGTGGTTGGTAGTGTGAGTTATGTGGTTACAAGGAAGATTTAGTGAAGAGTGAGAGGCGAAGATTTATCGAATATAGCAGAGAGAAAAAAATTTAGGCAGTTTTGCGCTGGGGGTGCCAAGCCTGAAGACCATGTGGAGCTGGGCATGCAGCTTTCTTTGTTTTTCTTCTGTTTTATCTTTAATAGTCTTTCCTTATTTTTCTCTTTTCCCATATCTTTTTTCGGCCTTTTTCTATCTTTATTTTTGTTTATTTTTTGCTCTCTCTTTATCACTCTCTTTCTCCATCTCTCTATTTTGTTCTCATTTCTCCTTTCTTGCTTCCTCTTTTAATATTCTATTTTTCGCCAAGCTCCGACAGCATACGATGAAAACATACGACAGCCTAGTCGTGCAGCCCCTGAAAGTGCTCCCCACTTAAAAGCCGGCTCTGAATAACTACCGGAACGGCCTACGTGAAATAAGCGGGCGGGCATTTTACGACCATTCCAGGGAAGGCACTTTACTGTTCGAAGCTAGGTTGGGTTGCCTTGGTACGCATAGTTAAAGCGCGATTCGTCAAAGAAGAACAATGCACATGCTATGGAGAAGCTTAGGAAGAGACGGATCATGTTCCAACTAAACGCGGAGATATCCACCCAGTTGTATGTTTGGGCACTAACCTACATGAAGCACCAGGTTTAAGGACAACAATAAAAAACTGAACATTTCCGCGATAGAAGTAAGAAATTGTTAGAGTATTGGAGACAGAAAAGTATATAGAAAAAAACAAAAATAAATTTTGGGAGAAAATAAGGTCAGGGCAGAGAATTGCTTTCAACCTAGGGTATTTTTTTTTTCATCTACAGTGAGATAGGTTTGGCTAAATCACGTTTTTTTGCTGAACAAGTACGGTGAAAACCATTTGAAGTAAAGAAGGCATTAGGCCCACATTCAATTTTTTAATGCAAAGCATTTCTTCGGCAAGTTTGACCATATCTATCTATCTATCTATCTATCTATCTATCTATCTATCTATCTATCTATCTATCTATCTAAATAGATAGATATCTATCTAGCCGCCTTCGACTTTTAGCTCTCCCAGCCGTTTGAATGATGGGATCTATACCAAAACTGATATGTCTTAACATTACTGTATGACGAGCATAACTGACTAGTTATAACATGATAATCATGACACGCATGTCATGAATGTCATGATTTATATGTCATGGTCTTGCTACTCTTGTGGTGGTTTCGTTCACATTACATATCGCAAAACTCGTATGGTATGACATGACTGCATGGCCACCATAAGTGACAGGCCCTCTCATGAAAATAATGACATGCGTATCATGTAAGAACATGACTACATGCCACGCTTATGATGCGCTATCTTCATATGTACCAAATTTGGTATTACGTGTCATGATTGTACGACAAATGTATGTGCCTGGTGCAAACGTGATAATATGATATGCGTGTCATGTAAGAACATGGCTACATGCCATTCTTATGATGCGCTCGCGGCCGTTTCGCTAGTTTCACATAAAGCAAATTTCGTATTACGAGACATGAACGGATGACGAAGGTAAATGTCACGTCCAAACATCATAATCATGACATGCGCGTCATGTAAAATATGACTGCATACTACGCTCATAGTGCGCTCACGGCCATTTCGCTAGTCACGTGTACCATATTTGGTATTACGTGACGTCAATGGACGACGAGCAACAAATGCCAGGCTCAAGCATGATAATCATGACATGAGAGTCATGTGCGGCACAAGTTACGTCCGCCTCGTAACGTTGTGCTGATTCTAATGTGACAATTCAACCTCCCTCATTTGTGCTTCGCAAATCATCGATTCCCACTGCATGTAGCATCTACTATTTTTTTTTCTTAGCGTGGTGACGCAAAGTTCACCACCACGTTATAAAGGGTACACTCATGGCATACGTGCATCAATTCTTCCTAATTCCTGGCCATGCTGTTGTTCAAGATCTCGTTCATTCCTTTTTCGCCAGTTCACAGTTTCAACTATCATATGCTACCAAGGTTTCGATAAAACCGCTGTCGGCGTCATGCATGCATTAGGCTGGAAAACGGGAACGTCAACCAATGCTGCGGCTCATTCCCATTACCTTACTGAAATATCCACTGATCTCAGAAAGTCTGCAGACATTGTTTTGCGGCTATACCTAAGCAGAAATAAATCACATTTTCTTTGCGAAGCTGTTTGCAAGCGACGTGACGGTAGCTTTGATGTTCTGCTCCAAAGTATAACAAAGAAAACGTGGTCGTTACTTTAAGCGCGCTGATGTAGCTGAGTCGAAAGAGCTCCAATCTGCTAAGCACGTATACACTTGGCCGCACTCCGATATTTGGTACACAGCACACGAACTCCGGAACGAAACACTTCGCGCTAGGAAAGGTGGAGGGCCTCCTCCTTTCCTCCCACCCGTCGGTGCTTTCAATTCGTTCGCGTTCCCCTGCCAACAAGCTCGACCCGAGGGCAAAGAAGGGAAGGGAGTAACCTCGGCGTCGCGTACCGATACGGCGGCGGCAGCCACGCTGTAAAAGTGCGGAAGTGTCAACGACCACTACAACATGCATCAGCTGCAGAAGCCAAGCCAAGTGCACCGTACCTAACGGCCACCCCGTTCCCGTTTATAACGCGCCAGTCGCGCCAGTTCCACCCCATCTTCGCGCACCTTAAAATTGCGCTGCGTATACTAGCCAGCTATCCTTCAAGGCAGCCGCAAAGAAAAAAGACGGAGAGAGGACTGCGGTCGTTGGGTCGGTGGTGTTTTTTATGCTCTCGGCTTTCGTGACTGCGAATAGTTTCTTTTATTCTTCGTGTTCATCTTCTTGCCATTTGCCCCCGCACATTGGCAGTGCAGTGCGCGCTCAAACATTTACTCAGCCGCTTTCGCCTCGTACGTGGCGTCGGCCGGCTTTATTGGTCCTGGCCCGTCTGGGATCGCCACAGGCACTGATGGAGTGCGGGACGCCTTTGATAGCTTGTGCCTCTGCTGGAGAAGGAAGCCCAGGCCGAAGAGATTGGTTCTCATTCCGGCGACGTTTATGTCTCCGGGCATATCTGCGCTTGCCACACGTCTGCTGGTGGACCGCCTGGGCCCGGGAGCTCCGCGCTGGTTGTCGATGTCATGAGAGCTTGCCGGTTGGGTCCAGTGCGAGTGTCTCCCCGCTGATCTGGCAGCAGGGCGCAGAAGATTCACAACTTTGCCGGCATTTAATCTCTCGAACTACAGAGTGAGTGACGAAAGAAGAAAACGCGTATGTTCGGGCCATAATTTTTTTATTAATATTAATAAAGAAAGCCCGCCTAACTATTGCCGCTGTTATTTACCCAATTTTCGCTTCTCCTGCCGTTCCGCACAAGCGGCAGGCCATTTTCTGGGTGGGCATTAGAGACAATCTCAAGAAATTGACATTGTAACGAGGGGCAAAATTGTGCAGTTTCGTTGCTATTGGCGGCAACGTTTGCGTTCGACGTGATATGCAGTGCATTAAAAAATTTGGCATAATTCTCATTTTCTAAAGAATGTGCCATCTGTCATAAAATTGTGATGAAGAGGTGGTATGATTAGAAATATTTAAACAACCAAATCTGTAATGTAGAAGAAGCCAGACATGCCAAAAGTAAACAAGGTAAAATGAGGCATAAGATGACCAAATATGAAAGACGCCTGAGCCCACTTTTTATGGTAGATTTGTTGCGAGGGTGCAAACGTAAGACAGCTTCGCAATAGTGGTGCCAGGGAAGTGTGGAGCTGGACAGCCTGCTTTGTTTCTTTTTCCCTTACTTACCTTTTGTCTTTTCACTATGATTGTTCTCTTTTTTTTCTTTGTTGCCCATGGTTACGCGTGTTCCTATTTTTTATTTCTCTCTCTCTCTCTCTCTTTATCTCTGTTTCTCTTTTTTGTCTTTCTCTTTTTTTCTCTCTTTGTGCACTTCCTGCTTTCTATTTCCCTCTCGTCATTTTAACTCTCCCCTCCTCCTTTTTTTTTCCTCCTACCCACACTGACTTTCCTTTCCCACCCTCTTGGCTGTTCGATACTAACGAAGGCTATGCTATGTTCTGTCAGCGTGCCGTGGATATAGTGTCCGCCGCGGTGGTTGCGTTGCTCGGCTGCTGACCCGAAGGTTTGCGGGTTCGATTCGGCCACAGCAGTCGTGTTTTGACGGAAGCAAGATCCTATAGGCCTATGTGCTGCGCGATATCAGAGCAGGTTAAAAAAAGGCGACAGATAGTAAACAATTCCGGATCCCTCCGCTACGGTGTGCCTCATAATTATACCATGAATTTGACGCGTAAAACCTGACATGTTATGCTATAGACGAGTGGTTGACACGCTCACCTCCAGATTGTGGGCGCTCGGGTTCGAATCCCACAGACTCGTGAAGTATTTTTTTTGGCCAAGAGTGTCTTTCTTTCTCGAACTTTCCGTCTCTTTCTTTCAATCTGTCTCGTTTTTTTCACTCATCCCCTCTCTGTCGACCTTTTTTTTTTTTTACGGAGAGGATGATTTCCTCCTTT
Source organism: Rhipicephalus microplus (assembly GCF_043290135.1). Classification (NCBI taxonomy): domain Eukaryota; kingdom Metazoa; phylum Arthropoda; class Arachnida; order Ixodida; family Ixodidae; genus Rhipicephalus; species Rhipicephalus microplus. The sequence continues at coordinate 228,037,026 of NC_134710.1, forward strand.
CTGGGCTGTTGCACGAGAGTACGAAAGCCGACGCCAAAGCCTCGGCAGTGCAATTTTTGGGGGTCATGTGCACTAGCAACGGCCTACATATGACTATGGCGGCACCCAGGGAGCCTTCAGTGAAAAGGTCGATAGGCTAGACAAAATCTTCGCTCCGGAAACGAAATAGAATAGAAAGACGATGACAAAGACAGCACGGGCCGCTCATGATGATGATGATAGTTTCGGGTCACGACATTAACTTGACACCTCACGTGACCGAAAAGTGTTTGTGTAAGTGTATACGTTACCCGTTATAGTTCCGAAATGGTAACGATTGCGTTACTAAGTTACCGAAAAAAATACCGCATTACTGATTAACGCATTACTGGTAACGCCATTATTCGCAACATGTTACCACCAACATTGGAAGTGCATAACTCTGTGTGTAGCTGGGGACGCCCCATCTGATTAGAAAAACTCAGTTGTCGTCCCGATTCCAAAGCCCGGAAAGTCTCCAAATAACCTGCAATCTTTGTGCCCAATTTCATTGACTGCTACTGCCTGCAAGCTTGCTGAAAAAATGCTGGCCACACGTGTTTCCTGGTGGCTTGAACGACACGATAAGTACCATCCGCCTCAAATCGGGTTCCGTTCTCATTTGGGGACTGAAGACGGTCTTTCTATTTTGTCGGATGACATTTTATAAGTTTCTCCACACAGCCACGCAGTACGCACTGTAGTAGCAACAGACGTAACGAAAGCTCAACATAAACCATGACGCCATTTTATCGAACCCCATTGAGCTCGGATTTCCACTGTGGGTAGTAAGATTTATTTACTCTTTTCTTCACAACCACACATTTGCGATAAGAGAAGATGAAAAGCCTGAAGCTTGCTTCATGTCCAACAGAGTGTTCCCGCAAGGATATGTTTCGGCTCCTCTTCCTGTTCAACATTGCTCTAATACCTCTAGCATGGCAACTACACCGAATTCCAGACGTGAGATTTCCAATATACGCTGATGATGTGACTTTATGATCTGTGCATAAAGATATCTCAAGACAAGCACAACAGCTTCAGAAAGCCCTTGATGTTCTTCAGCGCTACATTTGGAACGCAGGGTTAGACAAGTCCGCCCAAAAATCAAGCTATGTTCAGGTGGCTAACAAGGCAGGACGCAGAAAAATTAAGCAGTGCACCTTTACATTTACTCTTGGTGCAGTACCATTCCTGAGGCTTCGGAGGTCCGCATACTAGGTCTTGATATTCACCAGTCCAGCAGTGGAGTGCACTGGCTTCGCAAAGCCAGACAGAGTTCCACAAAAACACTTCATCTGATTCACCGCATTGCATCCAAAGCAGCTGGAGCTCGTACACATGTATCTCAACAGCTCGTCCGCACAGTTCTGCAGCTAAGCATTTTATACCAGGCGCAATTTCAACGGTTAACATTCGCACAGTTGGCACAGTTGGAGACTATTAATCGTGATGCTATCCACACAATAACAGTGTTACTTCGCATCACTCCCATACCAACTTTACAGGAGCACCCCCAGCTTTACACAATTGCAGAGCTGACTTTGCAAAGAGAAAAAGCTCGTGAAATCAAAAGGCAACTTGTGCCAGTTGTTACTGCGTTGCATGCTCACTTTCAACGTGGCTCTCGCATTAACAACCAGCCCGAGTCTATGCCTCCCTGGGAATTCACCACCATCACATCTAATAAAACAACAAAGTTACGGCACTCCGATACATCATCTACAATTGACAAACGCTCCATCATTTGTAAATGAATGTTGGGTGATTTCTGTAATGGTTATTCAGGTTTTATTCTTTCATACATTGCTTTGTTATGAATATTTTGTATGCATTTTAGAGATGTCTTTCTATTATTTGCTGTCATGGGCCACATGCGTGTTTCTTTTTGTATTGTCGCTTTCCGCTGCCTGTAATTTTTGTAATTTTTGTATTTTTTGTAAATTTGTAGTTTTGTTTTTTCTGGGTGAAGGGACCAGTCAAGTTGTGAAATGCAGCTTTTTTTCCCTTCGCATCAAACCACGTATACAGTGTATTTTCGTGTACTTGTCACGTGCCCCGCCACGGTGGTCTAGTGGCTAAGGCACTTGGCTGCTGACCCGCAGGGCGCGGGTTCGAATCCCGGCTGCGGCGGCTGCATTTCAGATGGAGGCGGTAATGTTGTAGGCCCGTGTGCTCAGATTTGGGTGCACGTTAAAGAACCCCAGGTGGTCTAAATTTCCGGAGCCCTCCACTACGGCGTCTCTCATAATCATATAGTGGTTTTGGGACGTTAAACCCCACATATCTATCTATCTACTTGTCACGTGGTTGAATAAACTCAAACTCAAACTCATTGAGACCCCATGCGCTAATACCTGTAAACTGTATGCGGATGCTACTATCCTACAAGAGAGTGGAAAGAAATCATTCCTGAGTACTACGCATAATCTTTAAGTGACCACCAGCGTTATCTATTTACAGAAGCCACTCCTCTTGTGATGGAACTTGAAGTCATCCATGACGCAATCCAGGATGCTACCTCTAAGCTTCCCACAATTAAGCAGATTGACGTATACACTGATTCCTTTGGAGCTATTAAAGAGTTCAAGAAAGTACACAAGGCGATGGAGATTTGCGAGGTGGTTCATAAGCTGAACCATAATATGGCTACTTGCGTAAAAGTACATTGGTTTCAAGGCCATGCTGCGAACCCTCACAACATTGCTGCTGGCCAGCAGGCGCTCTGCCCTCCAGACATAGAGCTTCCAGCCATTCCCCTTCTAACTACCCCCTGAACTTACTACATACCCGTAAAAATGTTCTCCAGCAGGATACACGTGCTCTCATTCCACCGTGGTCTGGTCTCTCTCCCCTCACCTTACTAGGGCGGAGGAAGTTGTGCTTAGGAGGCTTCGGGCAGGTCTGGCCCTTACACCGGCCGTTATATCGTCATGGAACTGGTCACATTTACGAGTTGGTGATACGTGTCCGTATTTTCCCACTACAGCGATGCAAGCAGACACATACCACCTTTCATGGACATGTAAAGGGTTGCAGCCAGAACGCTCCCGTCACCTCCTTCAAGCCGAAATTCGCTACAGCGACACATACAGTTACAGCCGCTGGACACATGAAAAGAGATTCCACAAGACACTACTTCACTTCATACACAACACCGGCCTAACAGCACACATTAAAAAAAAATATTATGCCTTAAAAGCAAGTCTTTGTCGCAAAAAAAAACGCTGTGTGTAGGGGAAAAGGTATATTAGGACATTTTCAAAAGGGATTTAAACCATTAGCTCAATGATTTCGGAAAGTAGTGAGTTTGATAATGCATAAAATGAAAATGGTGAATACGGGATTCTTTTTGCCTTGGCGAAAACTAATTGATTAATAAATATTGAGTCAGTATGGCCTGAAACATGATGCGCTGGAAAGACGTTCAAGTACTAGAGAATGACGGATTTGTGTCCTAAAAACTGGAAATTCGTATCGGCAAGCTTTATTTTTGATTCGTATGACAAGCGGCGCAACCTTTTATTTCAATATTCACTTCAAAAAGGATACGCTGTCGAAAAATGAGCACCAGAAGGTCATAAACAGCATTGTTTTCTTTTGTACTGATTGTAACGGGCTCACAAGAACGCCACCTGATTGATGAGTTTCTAAAGGACGCTCTAATGACGGCCTTATGAACCCATTTGTAGTCGCTGGACATAAAAGTCATTTCAATATACGTTGCTTTTAAACCTTTAGTCAGAATATGTTTTGTGTAATCATTGCGGCTTGCATCAAAGCTAACAATTACATTCGGAGACTTCGTAAACGAAGAAGCTGACTCAATAAGGACCCCACTCACGCTGTATTGCTTAGCAGGTCTATTCCGATTTGGATGCTTAGCCAAGCGTACTAGTTTCGCATCTTTTAATCTTTTACCTACGGTCCCTTGCACATGAGAATATTATTCTGATGCCGATAATGCGGGGATTTTTTCGTAGCCAGCTGTATATGGCTATCACTACCCACCAGCGACATAACTGTCTCAGGTGTCTCGACTCCATTTTTTTATTCAGGAGTGGGTTTATGAATACAATGTCAAAATAATACAATAAAAAAGTCTGGAGTGACGAAATTTCATACCTTCTCTGACAAGGTGAATAATGAAGCCTGCTTCACTCTTGCTAATTAAATGTTAGTTGATAAATCATACTAGGAGATTTATTATTTAAAGGGCAACATCGCCGTTACGTACGGGAACATGCCTGGTGCTTGCGGTTCACATCAATATTTTATCGATCACGTTTCAGGCTCACTGACACCAAGCAAAAAAATGTCTGTGGTGCAAATAAACGAGGGAAAAGTTGTAAAAACGTCATATCACACGTGTGAAATTCGTCGAGCGTCATATGCAGTAACAACAAAAACTAAGAGAACACGAAGCTCGTGTCCATGCGAAAACGCGTAAAGTAGTAATTTATGGACGCATGGTCCGCGACGAATTTCGCACGTTCGAAGCTCGGGCAACGGTTCGTGAATCTTGAATGTGCACTTGGACTGATCATTTTCTCGTGCATGCGTAAGACGCCTGGCTCTAAACACCTCTGTCTCTGCCTTCGTGATGAGTCTGCATTAAAAAGAAGCCTTCGAGTCTCTTCTTTTCTTCCATTTAGTAGGCGCGGCGAACGTTTATCAATGAAGCTGCTTTGTTTTCTCGTCATGTTATGCCGCAGCTAACAAGAAAGGAAGCAGTGGCGAAACACGACGCGAAGCTCCCGTGCGAAGACTTCTCTCTTGTCATTTAGTATGCACCCGTGTCTGCGCGCGTAAAGCAACCCGAAGAGAGAGAGCAAGAGAAAGAAACCTGATAAGAGGGCTTGATGGAAACGAAGCTTCTCGACGCTGACTCTACGCAACGCTGCGGCACTTAAAGGGCATTGACACAGCTTTGGTATCACCAACTCGGAAAGTGTCAGATATTGTGGGGCTTCCTTATTTCTGTTACTTAAGTGCCAGGCAGTTTATTGTTTTTTTTTTCTTTTTTGTTCTGCTTTAAAAATGATTCTTTTTTTTTTTTGTAGCACGCCACGTTCGCTTCTAGCTGCTGCAGACCCCGTTGGCGAGAGATCGATTCCTAATTGTGAAAGCTTACCATTTCATTAGGACTTGACTTGAAAAGCGGTCACGTTTAAGTCCACGTGAAAAACCTTAAATAGTTAATACTAGCTTCACGTCAAAGATCATCATGCCGGCGCTTTTTCTACACCGCCGGCGCTCTCTTCCCGCAGTTTTGTTCATGCACTTGTGAGAAATTGTGCGCTAGGGGGCCTTTTGGCATCGCAAACACTTGCCGACATGGGTTGATCAGTTTTGCACACACAAGACACTTGCTAGGTCTTGTCTTGATCCCTGGGCTCCCCCTTTTTAAGATTTCTGGCGATTTCCTAATTTTCAATGAATTTGTGAATTTGTCATATTCTGGAATGTTCTGAGGATTTCCATTTAGTAAACACTAACAAGACAAGTTGGCCATCTTTCGATTGTGGCGCATCTTCACACAGCCGTGCGTGATTTACTTAACAAACTTGCACTGGCGTGCGCCTGATTCCCCTTCAAGGAGAAAGGGGGAGAGAGGGGTGACGAGAATGAAGATTCGTCGCAGCGCACCCCTTCTTTATTAGGTCAATGAGTGAGGCAGACATTGCGCCCCCCCCCCCTTTTATGTGACTTGGGCACCCTGCCCTCCCCGTGGCCTAGCCTGTGCAGACTAATCTTGGCGACCTTGCCCAACTGATGTGATGCGTGCACAAGTGCACATTTACCGGTGCTGTAAAGAAGGATGTCCTCCTTATCTTTGAAATTATGCCGTCACAAAGGTCCTGCAGTGGTGAAGAGCTGTTAGCCATTCCTTAACGTTAAAGAATTGCAATAGCTCTTAGGAATGTTCTTGGCGCGACTTCCGTGAAAGCCGTAGTGTAGTTAGGTCAAGACTGATAGCATGCTCTTTACGTGCGCGCCCAATTAGGGTCGCAAAGTCGCCAAATAAGTGCACTAACTATGCTTAACTTTACGTGCGCACACCGTCATTGATCGTCAGTTAAAGCCTACTGAACCTATAAATACTCGTGAATGGCTCGCGTAAACATTCCACAACAAAAACGAAATTGAGCACCTTGCGCTGATCTTACTAACGCCAAAGGTTTACGCCAAAGTCAAAATTAGCTCAAGTTGCCTTATTAGTATGCTCACCGTAGCTCCCACACATGCGTTTCTCTTTATGCGAATTTATTTCAAACATTTTTTCCTGCCTTTCTGTTTCGTTCCTGCATGAAGCATCAGGCCAATATCGCTGTCTTACAAGTAGGTCTTCGAGTCGTTTCATCTGTTATGCTAATGATGAAAATGTATCCTCAGCTAAAGAAGTGCGCTGCTTGCACTACTGGCGTGAGGCAGAAACCATCAGCAGAGCTAGTGTACGACCGTAGATATGTATTGGCAGCAATGCCAAGTTTTACTAAGTTTTTGCAAGTAATACGTACAGCTAGACTTGGTTCGACCTGTAAGGTGACGGTACCTGCTACGTGTATTGGTGATTTTTATCCCGGGAGTTGCCGTTACGGGGTTTGGTGGCACGATGTCCCGCGACTATAACGCGATATTGCATGACTAGCCACGTCGCTATATGTTTATTATCTTTAGACACGGGGCGATATGTTGTGTGCTGTTACGTGATTTTCAGTCCCGCGAGTATAGTTACATGGTGTTTCGTGGTTCTATATTCACGTGACTAGTTGCGCGATGTTAAGTGATCTTTACTAACGTGAGTGTTGTGGCGTGGATTTTAGTCACGTGAGTGGCTGTTGTGTTATGTTACGTCAATTTATTCACGTGTCTACATGTAATGCAATTTTAGTCCCTTCACGAGTTACTACGTTATGGTTAGAGATTTTTGAGGTTCCAATGGCGGCCTGTCCGGATCCAGAGATTCTTAGCACCGTTTGCTACGTTGCAGATCTGACCACCGCCGTGGTCAGTTGCTTCGCAGCTGCTGGGGACTGAGGGCCATGAGTTAATTGACGTATGCATGTGCGAGGTAGTGGCCGAATACTGAAACAGGGTGGCCAATCCTTTTCTGATGAGGGAGTGCGTTACCGGCGGTGGTCATCGGTGAGGCCGCACCCCCGGCCTCTTAATGCAGTTCCATCACCATGCGGATTTTTTTTATCCGGTTGGGAACTGCGCGGCACCGGGATTAGAACCTCAACTTGGCAACGTTTAACGCTAGAACCTTATCTAGTGAAGGAAGTCTAGCTGTACTGTTCGAGGAGCTAAAGGGTGTTGAATGGGATATAAAAGGGCTCAGTGAGGTTAGGAGGACAGATGAAGCCTATACGTTGCTACAGAATGGGCACGTCCTTTGCTATCGGGGCTTAGCTGACAGAAGAGAACTGGGAGTGGGGTTCCAAATTCACAGAAACATAGCTGGCAACATAGTGGAATACTATAGCATTAATGAAAGGATGGTAGGTATTGTAATTAAACTCAATAAGAGATACAAGATGAAGTTGGTACAGGCCTACGCGCCTACATCCAGCCATGATGACGCTTTAGTTGAAAGATTCTATGAAGTCGTGGAATTGGCAATGAGTAAGGCAAAAACACCGTGTACTATACTGATGGGAGACTTTAATGCAAAGGTAGGGAAGAAGCAGGCTGGAGACCAGGCAGTAGGAGATTATGGCATCGGTACTAGAAACGCCAGAGGAGAGCTACTAGTAGAATTCGCAGAGCGCAATAATTTACGAATTTTGAATACCTTCTAGCGAAAACGAGGAAACCGTAAGTGGACATGGAGGATCCCTAATGGCGAAAGTAAGAACGAAATAGACTTTATAATGAGTGCACACCCAGGCATCGTGCAGGGTGTGGAAGTGGTTGGCAAGGTACGATGCAGTGACCATAAAATGGTACGGTCTCGAATTCACCTATACTTGAAGACGGAACAACAGAAACTGATACGCAAGAAGCCAATTAATGAGCTAGCACTGAGAGGGAAAGTACAGGAATTCAGAGTCTCGCTTCAGAACAGGCACTCGGCTCTTATTGAAGAAACCAACCTTAGCGTAGATAAAATGAATGATAATCTCACGATTATCATTACAGAGTGTTGAGCGAAACTTGGAGGCAGGGCAGTTAGACAGAACACTGGCAAGCTTTCCGAGGAAACAAAGAATCTCATGAAGAAGCGTCAAAGCATGAAAGTCTCAAGTACAACAGACAAAATAGAAGTTGATTAATAGGCGTAAGGTATCCGATGTAACAAGGTATAACATGGAGAGAATTGAACACGCACTAAAAAATGAAGGAAGCGTCAAAACACTGAAAAGTAGATTTGGGATAGGCAAAAATTGAATGTATGCTCTAAGGGACAAAGAAAACAAAGTAACTACCAATATGGAGAGGATAGTTAAAATAGCGGGGGAGTTTTACAGAGAGCTGTACAGTAGCCGGGACAACCACGACCCTAATACTATAAGAACTAGCAGTAACCCACATGGCACCCCACCAGTAATGATAGAAGAAGCCAGAAAAGCTTTGGAGAGCGTGCAAAGAGGCAAAGCTGCTGGTGAGGATCAGGTAACATCAGATCTGCTGAAAGACGGAGGACAGATTGTGTTAGAAAAACTAGCCACCCTGTTTACGAGGTATCTCCTGACGGGAAGAGTACCAGAGTCTTGAAAGAATGTTAACATCATCTTAATACATAAGAAAAGAGACACCAAATACATGAAGAATTACAGGCTGATCAGCTTGCTCTCTGTAGTATACAAGTTATTTACAAAGGTAATCGCTCACAGAGTAAAGAAAACATTAGTATTCAATCAAGCAAAGGAACAAGCGGGATTTCGAACAGGCTACTCAACAATCGACCACATTCATACTATCAATCAGGTAATAGAGAAATGCTCAGAATATAGCCAACCACTATACATAGCCTTCATTGATTACGAGAAGGCGTTTGATTCAGTAGAAATAGTAGTAGTCATGCAGACACTGCGGAATCAGGGAGTCGATGAAGCATATATAAACATCCTGGAAGAAATCTACAGAGAATCAAGTGCTACCATAGGGCTTCATAAAAAAAGCAACAGAATACCAATCAAGAAGGGTGTAAGGCAGGGGGACACAATCTCCCCTATGCTATTTACCACGTGCTTACAGAATTTTTTCAGAAGCCTAGAATGGGAACAGTTAGGGATAACAGTTAATGGAGAGTACCTTAGTAACCTGCGCTTCGCCGATGACATTGCATTGCTGAGTACCTCAGGGGACAAAGTGCAACTCATGATTACGGAGTTAGACAAGGAGAGCAGAAAGGTGGGCTTAAAATAATGTGCAGAAAACGAAAGTAATGTACAAAAACATCGGAAGAGAGCAGTGCTTCGAGATAGGTAATAGTACACTTCAAGTTGTAAGAGACTATGCTAACTTAGGGCAGGTAATAACCGTGGAGCCGAACCACGAGATTGAAGTAACTAGAAGAATAAGAATGGGGTGGAGCACATTTGGCAAGCGCTCTCAAATGATGACAGGTAGATGACCACTATCCCTCAAGAGGAAGGTATATAACAGCTGTATCTTGCCGGTACTAAGCTACGGAGCAGAAACCTGGAGACTTAAAAAGAGGGTTACAAATTGAGGACGACGCAGCGAGCAATGGAAAGAAAAATGGTAGGTGTAACCTTAAGAGACAAGAAGAGAGCAGAGTGGATTAGGGAACAAACGGGGGTAAAGAATATCATAGTTGAAATCAAGAAGAGTAAATGGACATGGGCCGGGCATGTAGCGCGTAGACAGGATAACCGCTGGTCATTAAGGGTAACTGACTGGATTCCCAGAGAAGGCAAGCGAGTTAGCGGGAGACAGAGGGTTAGTTGGGCAGATGAGATTAAGAAGTTTGCGGGTATAAATTGGCAGCAGCAAACACAGGACCGACTTAACTGGCGGAACATGGTAGAGGCCTTTGTCCTGCAGTGGACGTAGGCTGATAATTATGATGATGATGATGATGATGATGATGATGATGATGATCGTTAGAGATTTTATTATGTGACTTGTTACTACGGGATGTTACGTGATATTCAGATGCGTGACTAGTTGTTACACGATTTTAGTCACGAACATACTCGCCCATCATAATTTTCGCCTTCCAAGCCGGACAAATCGGCGCATGTGTTGTGCGAGCGAAGCAGAAGTTGAAGCAGACTAAGTGAGCACGTACTGGTTGATGATGATTATATAATTCCTGTTCGCACTACTCGGCACAACGAAAATCTTAGATAGCTCCAATTTTAAAAATGAAAAGCCCTCGCAAAAATGGGGTGAGAGCGATGCTTTGGGGTCTCCGAGCCTACCGTACTACTTATTGTTTATCTATCACATTTTTTCACATTTTTTTCACATTTTTTATCTATCACAGTTTTTTTTTCTATCACATTGCGCAAAGCTCCCTTATAATCGTTCCCTTCCTCCATGCCGGAAACAGAACCCTTCCGGAAGTACGACCACGTGCTTTGTAGTGCACTTCATTTGCTACAGGCTACAACGATCGCCATGCGTTGGTATCCTCACACGTGATTATCAACAAAAAGAAATGTTCCATTGAGGCGATTGAGGTGTCACCCCGCGACATTATCCAAGCTTGAATATCTTGTGGCAACATGATATGACAATTCGCCTAGGTAAAATATCACGTTGTCATATCAGAAATTGCTGATTTCCGGAATTCTCATGATTTAGAGAACATCGAAAAATTTACCACGTGTCTACGTCCTTCATTGGAAATGTCGTCGAAAGACGATAGGCGTATGGAGGCCAAACAGCCATATATTATTTCACCTTGTCTCAGAGAGCACCTCCCCTATGTTGAATCAGCCGCATCTGGCTGGCAATAATAGAATAGGGGGAGGCGCAGCGTCAGATATGGATGCCATCTGACAGTGGTGTCAGGAAACATGAGATTGTTCAGGATCACTGCCAGGTGGCAGCCCCATATTCTCAGCCTAACACCCAAAGGGCTTTTTCGTGCATATCGTCGCATTTTCCGAGCAGGTTAAGAAACACTAGAACCTTTAGAGTTACGTATCTATGTATATTCAAGTAAAGGAACATACCACCTAATACTTACGTATTGATGTGGCGCCTCAGGTATGTTTAATATTTGCTTTTTGATTGACAATATTCAGTAGTATAAACGCAGCCACCAGTTCAAGATGGCTGGGCGTTCTGCAAGTGCTTAAACTTTGTCCGGGTGACTGAATCGGGTGACAGACAGACAAAAAAACAGACAGACCGAAATTTCTGTGTTCATATATATCAAGGGAAACGGTCGTCTTCAATATGAGAAAACGGCGCATACACGCATATGCATGTAATCCGCGCCCCTTCGAGAGTCAGATTTCTGTACGCTCGTCAGTGCCGGGTTTTTCGCGTATGACGCCATCACTGAAGTATATGCATTATATAAGCTTCTTTGAAAGATCATGCATCCTGTGTGGTTTCAACTCATCGATTCCCAATAGCGAATCTGGAGCATGTTGGGTTGCTGACGACCCAACCGGTGAAGCAGAGACGGCCCTCAGTTCTTGTTCTTTGTGGTCAATTAGTGTGACTCTGCAAATATTGGAATGCTCTGCGTGTTATAAAGAAAAGGCTCTTAGGGGCTCGTTCATGCCACTAGAAGGTTTTGGCATGGTGTATTAAGCACTGGAAACGTTCTGCGAGTCGATCAAGGACACAAGATTATTCAACTCTGAACCGGGTTTCTCGTGCACGGGATCTGCAATAAAACTCAAACACTTGAGATAGGAAATGTCAGTCAATGATCATTAACACCTCATTATTATATGATCTCAATAGGCAGTTATATAGTATACTGAGTTTAGCGAGATAGCGGGCTTACTGTGATAGCGGGATCGAAGTGCGCATGCACAGATACGTACGTTACCAGTACCGCTTACCATACGCGCGCCATTTTTCAATCTAACGTTAGCGTGATGTACGTAGTCTGCATAAACATGAGGACGCTTTCGAACGCATGCTTCGAAGTTATTTTGGCGTAGCTAGTTGTTGAAATATTCACTTCGTTCGCAGCTAATGTCTATTTAAAATGGCTTCGTTTGCGTTCAGTTAGCTTTGATGACCGAGTATTACGGATAAGGTAGGGTAATTTTGAGATCGCTTCCCATTTTGAATGTTTCTAGGCCTAACTAGAATATCGATGCAAACAAACCGGCGACATAAACGCTTTCGCATTTTGTGCATGGTTCATACTTGTTTACTTTTAGTATTAATGAAATAAAGTTGTAACAATGCTTCATGCGGTGACACAGGGCAACATCTTAATTTTTTTTTCTCTAACCGTTCTTTAACTTGTCCTCTTTCTGATAGGTGGTGCCACCATCCCAGGCAAGGCACGCAAACCGCGTAAACGCTTTCCTGCTAAACGATAGGACGCTATTCGCAACGACCATTTGCTGCACGATAACGCCATTCCCTTCACCCCCACGATCGCGCTAAGGGTACACGATAACTGTCTAATATGTGATCACTGATTAAGGCGTTACTTTCTTCAATGGCTTCAGTATATGCACGGATGCCTTTATCAGAGAGAGTGGGTGTTACTTTTGGGATGGTTATGAGCAAGTGATCTCATTGCAGGAGTGCTATTTCATCGTGTACTCTGGGATAAATTAGACGTACGCTATACTTTGTTCTGAAGGGATCAACTTCAGCCAGCCACCCAGCATCGAGTTTTGTGATACGGACGTGAGAGCGGAGACTGCATGTGGAAATGTAGTGAAACGTTTATAATGAGTGACGACCATTTGGGCAGTCATCGCAATGAATAACGTCATGGTAGATAAATATATGCAAAAATTGGTGCGCGTGCACAAGTCCAGACAAATCGACGTAAACGCTGACTAACGACTGCAGAAGCAAAGAAGTGCAGGGAGGTTGACCAGACAAGCGTCTGGTTTTCTGCCAGGAAATCCGGAAGGGATCAAGGGGCTAAAAGAGATGGAATGGATGAGAGGCAAAGGAAGGAGCGCGCATACAGTACGGGAAGCACACTACGTCTACAAACAGCGGCGCAGACCTGTCCACTTCAAGCACACCAGCAAAACTTTTATTGCTTTCTTTGCCATCACGGAACGTATCTATGGTTCAATAATATTGGCTACATTGAGTAGAGTGAGTTCAGTAACATCTAAAGTGGGCATCACTGGATGTCATTGCGAGTGCAGCTGCGCATGCAGAATGTCTTCAAGTTTCTCTATAAGGTCACGCAGGAGTCGCGAGAATAATTTTAAAAGCTCTGTGGATTATAAAATATGCAAAATGCATACACAGGTGAAGCCCCGCTATTACATGTTTTCTATTGCCAACAGCGCGAGACTGGGCGTACAGCATCATCAGCAGATCAATCCTGTCAGCGTTACTAGTTCCGTACGCCTACCGCATCTTTCGTCACAGACATGTGACCTCATTAGAAAGAATCATACGCTTCTCGTCAGCCCAGTTCCACAGCCTCATCGTGTCAGCTGTTCTATCACTGCCATCAGACAGAATTTGAACTTATAGCGCATATCGACCATCTCGCTCTACATCGTCATTTGCTGTAAAATATCGGAGGCCGGGACAGCCTCGCCTTCAGGAAAGAGTTACTCGAAACAGGAAATGGCCGCAGTGCTTCGTTGTCTCTGTTTTCGTAGTGCGAGACGAGAGAGTAAGCAGTAGGCCCGTCTGCCAGGCAATGAAGCACATCATGGGGATACCTCAAATGTTTGATGAGAACTGGGCGATTGGCGTGCACATCTCCTTTTGTGTTCGGAATACAAAAACAATGCTAAATATTCATCATCAGCAGCAGGCAGTCTGACTAAGCCCACTGCAAGATAAAGACATCTGTTCTGCCAGTCAACTCGGTCCTGTGCTTGCGGCTACCACTATATACCTGCAAACTTGCTTATCTCATCTGACCAGCTAAGTTTCCTTCTCTCTTCGTGCGTTTGTCTTATCTGGAAATCCAGTCAATTACCCGTAATGACCAGTGCTTATCCTGCCAACGCGCTATGTGCCCGGCCCATTTCCATTTCTTCTTGATTTCAACTATGATATCTTTAACCCTGGTTTTGTTTTCTGACCCACTCTGCTCTCTTCTCGTGTCTTGAGGTTACACCTATCAACTTTTATTTCCTTCGCTCGCTGTGTCATCCTCAATATAAGCCCTTTGTAAGCCTCCAGGTTTCAGCTCCCTAGATAAGTACCGGCAAAATGCAGCTGTTATATGCCTTCCTCTCGACAAATACACAGTAAAAATTTTTACACCCAGAAGGGTGTAAATGAGCTTGTCCCGTGGGCGAGACCCTAAGGGTGTTAATTCAGCACCTTCCAAAAAGGGTGCTTTACCATGCACCCTTAGAATAGGGTGTACATGTAAAAAACTGTAGGGTGTTACAAAAACACCTTTAAGGAAGGGTGCCCTCGATGTCCATCCCTTTTTTAGCACCCTCTGAGGAGGGTGCGAGAAGGGTGCACAAGGGTGTTGAGTGCCCCTGGCAGGGGTGGCAGTATTCTTTTAGACTGCACTAATAGATATCAGCATGGACTGATTACACACTACTTGAAGAAACTGGTCCTGATTATTGATGGTGCGCCACCTGTCGAGCTCCATTCATTGCGTGTGGGCAAAAATATAAATGCGTACAATCGTGTATGAACTTGCGCTGGATCTATATATACTTCACAGTATATGCATAATGCGCGTTACAGAAAATGAAGCCTTGTTGCCCTTGCATATTGCGTTTATTTAATAGGCAAATGAAACATAAACTTTCCTTCTGCCACACAACTTTTTCACCAGATATACGTTCACGTATACGTACACTACACATGCAACACCTCAAATTTTCATTATAATTTTTCAGTTTCACTTTATTGACAATTCTTTGCAACATACAATTACACTGGTTTCAGTTTAGTATACTGCTTCAAGTACATAGAGACTACAAATGAAATACACGCTTATATATCCCTATAATTCTTTCAAGTATCTACAATCCCAGTGGTTTCCAGTTTAATACTCCTTCATGTACACAACCGGTTAATAGGAATGAAATACAGGCAAATATATACTTATGATTCTTTCAAATATATACAATCACCATGATTTCACTATATACGCCTTCATATACACAATCGTTCTCAAGAAGTTATGCACACAAAAATATATATGGATATTGTTTTCAAATGTATACAATCACAGTGGATTAAGCTTTGTATTCCTGGATGTATAACAATTGGTTATGAGAAATGATGTACATGCAAACATATACGGGTTTTCGCACATATAACTTTAGCGAATAATTAAGAAACCAATACAATAATCAGAAACACGATAAGCTAAAAACGAACACAAAACTGAGTCAGGACACACAAAAAACAAAAGAGGTAATACATAATTATGGCTAATGACACAGCTGGGTCACTTTATGCCAAATGTCCCAGCCATTTTGGCAACCATCTCAAATGTATTCGAAAAACTCGTGCTGCATTGAAAATAGTGAACTTCTGGAATATTTAGGAGAGGAAAAATATTTGGTCACGTGGCTGCCTTCTGAACTTCCTGGAAGGCCGTCTAGGTGTTGTATGTGAAAAATTTTATTTTAAAAGCACCGCTCCTTCTTTCCATACGAAACTTGGTCTACGTGTTACGTAACAAGAGCTTAATTTGGGAGAGTTGATTCATCGTGGTTGTGTACTAGTCACAGCGCGACAACTTTAGGAAGAGACAGAAAGGACAGGAAAGAGCACCGACTGTCAAGTGAATTTAATGAATGTGCTACGAGCGCTTTTATACGGAGTACAAGAACCGTGTTCATGCGCGACGACACGTGTGAGCACTACAAAATAATCTCAACTGTGAAAAGAATACTCCCTCTCGGAAAGGATAAGTGAACGTGTAGTGATGCACTGATCATTGGTTTACCTGATAAAAAGTACTTCTACAAACGTTAAATTCGCATTAAGTAAACCTATTCTCGTGACGAATGGGGCAAGATTGACTATTCCTGTTGCTGTTTAGTACACACACTTTTGAAAGCTTGCAAGGGGTGGAAAACAACACGCTAATATCATATCTGCTGGCTTTTTTTTTAATTGTAAGGCACGTGATGTGGTATAACATGCAAAGGTTTTGGTCATTGTTTTTTGTTGGTCCTGTATTCTTTAACTTCACTTTCTGCAAGAGGGTTTTGAAAACGGGTGTGATGGTTCTGTTGGGATACCCAGCATCTTTTAGTCTTTTAATCTGGTTTTTAAGCCTGACCTCACCCTTGTGCTAACATGACTTCTGAAGGGTGGCCTGAATACATGTGGTATCAATTCCTCTTTCTACTAATTTTGAATGCCCACTATCAAAAGGCAGAACATTCTTAGCACTCCTGGGCTGATAGCACCAGCCAATACCACAACAGCATCATCACACTTGTTTGCGAAACCCTCCTGCAGAAAGTAAAGTTAAAGGCAACAGGACCAAAAGAAAAAGAGAATGACCAATCACCTTTGCATGTCACACGGTACTACGTACATAAGGTGTCTCACAATTTTAGGAAAAGAACCAGCAGATATGACATTGTTGTTTTCCACCCCTTGCAAGCTTTCAAAAGTTCATGTACTTACACCAACAGGAATAGTCAATCTTGCACCATTCGTCACTAGAATAGGTTTACTGAATGCCATTCTAATGTGTATGAGATACCGCTAACACGTGGAAAAGTAAACATAGGACAAACTGGGCAATGCTTCAATGATCAAGCAAGACAGCATGCTTTAAATGTTAAGAAGGGCTATAGTAGTCTCATGGCCAGACATCGTAAAGAATGTAAGTGTAGTCCTAGGTTTCATAAAACACGGTTTTTGAAAAAAAAAGCAAGCAGAAAAATGAGAGATTTTAGAACTCTTTATTAGGAAGGCCAAGGATCAATGCATCAGTACACCTTCACTTATCTTTTCCGAAAAAGAGTATTCTTTTCTCGGTTAAAATTATTTTGTCATGGTCACACATGTGTTGTTGAAGATGAGCCCTGGTCTTGTGCTCAGTATAAAAACGCTCGTAGCACCTTCAATAAAATTCAGTTGACAGCGCTCTTTCCTGTCCTTTTTGCGATAAGATTTTTATTACAGAAAGAATTTCATTTTATTACAGTTTAGGTATAATGATGAGTTTTCATTGTATCACAACATGGAGCAAATCGCATCACAATACAGACAAAAATCACGATTTTGTGAAATTCGTGATATTTTCTCGTATATTTCAGCAGCTTGAGAGGTATAAAGATATTTTTTCCTCAAAATATACTTTCTGTAGAGTAAGTATTCACTGCTCAGATATTCATACAAAGTGCAATATTGCAATAAAAAAATGCAAACATAACACATTTTGGCTTTATTCTTGGAAGAGAATGTGGCGAAAAAGTGCACTATTATTATTGAGCTTCAAATACCTTACAGAAGCACATTTACTTAACAGGTAGACCGAATTTGCTTTAGAAAAAATAAGCGGTAGTTTTAAAACGAAATTTTCCACAAACAGCACACAGACGGCATTATGCCAGGAAGTTATAAGCCAGCCACATGAACAAAACTTTTTTCTCGCTGAAATATTCTAGCAGTTCACTGTTTTCAACGCAGTAAGTCAGCACATTTTTTTTCAAATACAATTCAGATGGTCGCCAAAGTGGCTGGGACGTTTGGCATGAAATGGTCCAGCTATATTTAAGCAAAATAACTTACACAAATAACAATATTTGTTCATCTACCATGACCACACTAAAAAAAGTTGTTCAGGCATTGTGACACTAAAATTTTCAGCGTCGTACTGCCTGAACAACTTCTTTGATAAACTCCAAACTCACGCCGAGAAAAAGGCGCTCAGTCACGGTGGTTGTTAAAGGCCTTGCGGCCGTAGACAATGTTGAAAATAAAAAAAATCAACTCATTAGTGCTGTCACTTCTTCTTCGTCATTACTGACACGGAAGATTTTTCGGTTATCCATGTGGAGGTTCAGGAAGTAGGCCTGCTCTAGGCTGGGGCCAGGGTAGACTACGCAGGACGTCAGCGGCACCCTCTCATCCTGTAATAAGAGCAAATATGACTTCTCATAAAAGGATGTTCGTGCTGTTCTGGCAGCACCATATATAAAGAATGTGTAGTGTGTATCCTTCGAAATGGCGTGTAATTGACATTACACTGAACTCGAAGCATACAACTCATACTTTCCAATAATTTCGTATGATAAAGATAAGAGTTTTCCAGCATACATAAAATTCCCGAAATGAAGTGAAGTGTAAGACTACAGCTCAAAAATGGCACTTAGGAAAGCGTGAACTCACCTAAGAATCAAATTCCTCCTAGGGTAGTGAGCCAGTGTGAAAAACAATTCTTAAAGTACAACGTTCAGAACATGTAGCATTAATCAAAACGCACAAGAAACTTACATCTTCATGTACAAACAGTGAAGACATCTCTGCTTTCTCTTTTACATGAGAACAAATGATCTTGGGCGTGGCACTAGCGAAGAGGTCTGCAAAAAAAAGTAAAATATTTACTGACTTCAATCACGCCTCTAATAATCTCAGGAATTTTTACAAGTCACCAATCAGTGCGATTCTGACTGCCTCTACAAGGGCATCAAAAATGAACAATTTTCTCGTTCTTTCTACCCTCACAAGACGCTCCGTCAATGGAATCTAATCCAAATTTGACGCTGTGCTTCCTATTTGCCTGCTTTCTAGACGTAGGGCTGTGAACATGTGTTTTGTGCACCTAATCTAGAACAGAAATTCGTCATCTATAATTCAATCATCTTAATTCATTGTAATTTGATAAAAGATGTGATACCTCTTCCAGTTTTTAAAGAGTTGCGGGCCTGCAATAGGCACTGCCTAGCACGTATGAAAGTATTTCTTTAAAAAATTTTTTTCAAAGCTTGCTTTCAGAAAAATCATCTGGCATATTTCGACAACCAAGCCCATCCTCTGATGGCAATCTGGGGCACGCTATTAGCGATTATTGACCACGGGATTTACAAACGTAACCCGTGCCTAAATACTCAGTTAAACACAATCAAGCAAGTAGGAGCGCTCGAACGACACCAACGCGCGCGGACGCCGTCTACGTTGCAGCAGCCATGGCTTATGCTAGAGCTACCGCACATAGCTCCCACAGTCACGTATACTCTCTCGATTCTGTTATAACGCCGAACGTTATCGCAGATGAAGGCAAAGCACGAAAACAGCAAACAGAAATGAGGGAAAACAACGCATGGCGATGGCCACAACAACGCGCCTTTGGAAGCCTGCTAGATCCTTCCCTGTTGCTGGTGACACTTGTCCTAAATAGCTTAAAAGACCGAGGCGCACGTGCTGGGAGCATCGCGGCATATAAGCACCTCCAACTATACCGTCTTTAAGCAAAAAAAGCCATTTCGTACAGTGCGCCTGTGTACATAATTTTTTTCTTTTTCTTTCTTTTTTTACGCTTACACCTAAAGAAGCACGTTGCACATTTGAGTATTAATATAAATGTTATTACGATGTAGCCTAAAGCACATCTTAAAACAATATTAATCACTTTGTGCAGTGTAGAGACAATGTGCGATCAGCAACTAATCCCGCCCTTGTTAAGTGATTACATCACTCCCTGTATGAGTGATGCAGGCTTTTACACAACATCGCGCATAGCAGTGTGAACTCGTTAAGTCACACGTTTAATCGGGCATCTGCAACAGGCCCGCGAACGCATGCTGTTGTAAATGGCTGGCAGCCTACTTCGGCAGAGCTGCTGAAGGCGCCCAGCTGGCGCTGTATGATTACTACCTACGAAAACAGTACACTCACCGTTAACAGACCCATGTTGTCCGTGTCCGCCACTCCATGAATATTCCTTAATCCGAGCGTCACTTCGAACACGGTGTCATGCGTGACCACCATTGAATATGCGCCTGTTCGCTAGAACACACACAGCGACCAAGACCCCAGACCAACGCAACGCATTTGAAAGACGATGAGACAGAGAGACTGAGAGAGCAACGTTGAGAGAGAGAAGGAGGAGGCACTGGCGGCGGCGCCGCAGCTGTTGACGCAGGTGTTCGGTGACGCAACTATTCGCTTATCTACGCCGCCGTTGTGGGAGCAACGCTGGCCGCGGTGAGCGGGGGGGAGGGGGGAGGAGCGGGAAACCCGCCAAGACGGCGCCGAAAGGCAAACGCTATGGCGCATACGGCGGACGGCCGTTCGACACGGAATGACTCCTTATAAACGGCAACTCTCCTTCCACCCAGTCGCACAGCGACGCAGGTTATTTTTCGGGTTCTTTGAGTATTTTGACGGAATGCGATTGCAGTGGGCGAAAAATAGTGAAGCAAAACTTGCGGAAAACAAAGTGCATCATGGAATGGCCAGAAACAATAATTATTTCGTCCTCGGTGGCATTAGCGGGAGAGCATCGCTACACCTTTTTCCAGAGGAATTTCTTTTCACATTGTCTGTCTGGCAATTCCGCGTATGGTGCCGCAAACACTGAATGCGTAGTCGAAGCAGGAACAAATTAATCCACAGTCGCGGATGTTTAGAAGGCTTGTCACGCACCACGAAACGTGCCGAGGTTGTTATAACAAACTTTTTGCTGACCACATGATCAGCACATAATTCCATATGGTTGCCCAATGAGCTAGCTAAGCACTGGATTGCAGTTAATTGCCATTATAGATGAAACGCGATTCTCTTCTGCTGGCATTCTGCTGTATTCGGAGAGCACCTTCACACATTCTAAGTCTAGGCCGTCATTTAACGCAAGGTCCACATATTCGTGCAGTAGCTACGCTGCTCAGCCGCCAATCCGAAGGTCACGGGTTCGATGCGGGCCGTGGCAGTCAAATTCAGATGGAGGCGAAAAGGTATAAGCCTGTGCATTGTGCGATATCAGCGCCCATTAAAGAACACCAAATGGTCAAAATCTCTAGAGCTTTCCACTACGACGACCTTCATAATCATATTGAGGTTTTTGAGACGTAAAATCCCAAATATTATAATTATGTGTTCTTCTTATGCTGCATATTCCATCTGATGAATCGTCACCTACACCCTTCTCAGGCACAAAAGCACCCTTAGAGCCTATTTTAGGGTGCTATCGAGGCAAGCACCCAAACAAATGGGTGCTTTTTTTTCAATCGACCATTTATGGGTGTTAAAGGGTGTTGCAAAGGGTGCTTTCTCGTAAAAGCACCCTTTTTACACCCTTTTGGGTGTAAAAATTTTTACTGTGCAACTTACCAGTCATGATTTTAGGAAGCTTGCTGAATGTGCTCCACCCCATTCTTATTCTTCTAGTTGCTTCGATCTCATGGTTGCGCTCTACGGTTACTACCTGTTCAAAGTACAAGTACTCTTTTACAATTTCAAGTGCGCTGCCACCTATCTCGAAGTGGTGTTCTCTTCCTGTTCTCTTCCGAGGTTTTCGTACATAGCTTTCGTTTTCTGCAGTATATTTTGAAGACATACATTCTGCTCTCCTTGTCTAACTCAGTAATCATGAATTGTAATAAGTCCCCTGAGTTACTCAGCAATGAAATGTGATAGGCGAAACGCGGATTACTAAGAGGCTCTCCAAGAGCTCTTCTCCCTAACTCTTCTCATTCTAGGCCTCTGAAAACCTCCTGTGAGCCCATGGTAAATAGCATGGGGAGGTCCTATCCCCTTGTCTTACACCCTTCTTTATTGGTATTGTATCGCGTTCTTGATGGACCACTATGGTTGCAGTTGATCCTCCGCAGATTTTCTCCAGAGTGTTTATATATGATTTGTCGATGCCCTGATTCCTTAGGCTCTGCATAACTGCTGATATCTCTACTGAATCAAATGCCTTCTGGTAATATATAAAGGCTATGCATTGTGGGTGGGTGTATTCTGAGCATTTCTCTATCACCTGATTGATAGTATGAATGTGGACGATTGTCGAGTAGCCTGTTCGAACTCTTGCTTGTTTCTTAGGTTGATTGACTTTCAATGTTGTCTTAATTCTGTTAGCAATTACCTTTGTAAGTAGCTTGTATACCACCGAGAGCAAGCTGATCGACCTGTAATTACTCAAGTCTTTGTCGTACCTTTTCTGATGGATCAAGATGATGTTAGCAGTCTTCCAAGATTCTGGTACCTTATACGCATCAGGAGACACTTCGTAAATAGGATGGCTAGTTTTTTTAACAAAAGTTGTCCTTATTGTTTCATCATATCTGACGTTTCTTGATCCTCACCAATAGTTTTGCCTCTGCTTTTCCTCTTAAGCTTTTCTAACTTCTTCTGTCATTACTCGTGGTATGTCTTCTGGGTTACTGCGAGTTCTTACATTATGGTCGTAGTTTTGCCGGGTATAGGTCTTTGTAAAACTCCACCACTACTTTAACTGTCCTATTCATATTTCTGGTTACTTTGCCTTTCTTGTCATTTACTGCATACATCTGATTTTCGCTATCCCAAGTTTCCTCTTAACTGCTTTGCCGCTTCTTCCGTTGTTTCGTTAGAGCATGTTCAGTTCTCTCTATGTTCTACCTTTTTACATCGGATACTTTACGCTTCTTGATCAATTTCAAAAGCTCCGCCAGTTATGTATTGTGTGTTGTGTTTGAGGCTTTCATACTTTGACGTTTCGTAATGAGGTCCTTCTTCTCCTGGGACAGCTTGCCCATGTCCTCTCTAACTACCATACCTCCTGATGCTAAATAATGTGTGCCTTTTATAACGTTTGATAAACGCTGGACGACTCAATAAATGGTTTAATGCTGGCAGCGGTTGCGTTTAGCAGGGCAGGCGGTAGTTTTGAGCAGCCTCTGTCTTTTTCATTGGGCAGCCATACTGAGTTTTGACGAAGCTACTAAGGAGGCAGCGAGGAGACGTTATGATTGTCAAGTGGAACAAAAGTTATCTGTATTTGAACAGGCTCAGTAGTTCAGCGTAAACGGCATGTGTCAAAGGAATGGCCAAGCGTTCGACAAAACTGACATTCTGGTTATCAGTGGCGTGACCTTTTGACAGTTCTGGCAGTTCAACTTATAGCTGGCAGGAAGTTCAGTATGTGGGGTAATATTTTCACGATTCTGGTAACAATAATAATCAGAACTGACAGAAAATTGTACTCTCTCTGACATGATTTTCTGTCAGCTCTCATTAATAGTGTTTCTGACAAAGAAAACGATCCCCTAAGTTTACCCTTCTTTTGTTAAATCTGGTAACGAGGAAGATTTGTGGAGGTGCGAAGGCCTTGGGCGTCTCTTATGTCTAGATACGTGCGGCAGAAGCACGCTTTAACATGGTGAAATCAGCGTGACATGAGGCCAGCATGGCCCCGCTGATGCTCCTGCGTGGGACGTAGTAGCCGATAGATGCGATGAATGCTGCCGACGTGTAGCTTTGCAAAATTTCAAAATCTCCATTGGCTTCTACTTGGTGCACGGTGCTCTTAAAAAATAGTGAGGTGTGTGTCACATTCTACATTAACAGAGTGAAACTTATTGCAAACATTACTCAGTAAAGCACACGCAGTCTCTCGTTTTCTTTTTTTTTTTTTGTTACGTGCAGCAAACGTTGTTATGATCGAACATTGTGAGTCATATTAAAGTGAAATCCCGTTTATAAATACTCGCGTGTCCTATCACATTCTCGTATCTCTTTTTCTGTTCATGTGATGATTACTGCTCAGTTATTGAACTTCTTTTTTTGCAAACCGCACAGTTGTCTGGTTATTATTTTTTTTAAATATTGCCTCAATCCTGGAAATTTTTCAAACTGAAAGTAGTTACAGAAGTACGTCGGGAATTACGGCGACGGAATCTAGCCAGGAAAAACACTGCCTAAATACTTGGTTTATTGCCAGTAAAGGAAACAAAAAGAAGAATAAAGAGACAAGAGATGGGAAAACACTATGCAGTATACCATACCTGTTCCTCTTTTTCTTTCATTTTATGTTTTTTTCTGGCTTCCTTCACGTTTTTTAACATATTTCACTGAGTTGACGAGTTAGTACCACATGTACCTATACCAACTCGTCTCGTCAAACTAGCTACTTGTATGCAGAGTTATCAATCGAATAATCAAACATTAATCATGGATGTTAGTCGTCGGGATGGAGATGTATCACTAAGAGTCAACGTGGATGCATTTACCTTAAATGGTCCTTTATTGTGGTGAGTCAAAGCGTACGAAAGTAATTCAGGTTAGCACAAACTTTTCATTTTTCAAGCCTCATGCATTCATCAGGTTAATGTCTCAAAGTAGCACTGCACTTAAGATAGGCGGTTGAGTTGAGGCTTTCGTATAAATTTTAACTATCTAGGACGTGCTTCTGTAACTCGAGAGTTTTAGTTTATAGAGTGCCCAAGGTGGTACGTTGGCAATGGCTAGCGTGCTACGTACGTTACAGCTGAGGCTGCTTTCTACAGTATTAGTTCAGCGTACGTGACAACAGACACATGGATTGCGCCTAAGCGTCAACACCTTCGTCTTGGAGTGCTACTTGGTGCCACCTAGTGACTAAGCAATAAACTACAATAGCCAATCATAGTTGACATCAGTCAAGACATGAGCCATGAAACTGCGGACATTCCGGGCGTTGAGAGGCATCGCCGTCAGCTCTTGTATTTTCGCAGCGATAACTGTCCATCGCTAGGGGTCCGCGAACATGTTTAAGCTCCTCACATAAGCAAGGAGCTCCAACTCTAGGTCTATCGTAAGATGCATGAGGGATTTGCTGGCAGTCATGGCCGCACTGCAGCTTGTGCTGCTGTTGGTCGCGGCCATCTTGGTTTTCGAGCTCTCACCAGGGGAAGATCTCGCGAAAGCCACTGATAAGGTACCCAATGGCTGTAGCATGGGCAACGTAAGAGCCGAGATCTAGTGTACGCATCCCTCGCGTGCGCAAACGCACGCATCTCTCTTACGTAAAGCGCATACGCAGCCGCGCTCCCTCTTGGGCGATGCGTGCGCTAGACCATTGGGTGCGCTAAACAAAAACTGTCTACTATCTGTACTGTACACACCGGCGCTCTCCGACTACCCCCGCCTCCATGAAACAATCGCCGTGGTAACCAGAGTCAAACCCACGGCCCCTGCTCAGCAACAAAGCGACAGTCACTCAGCCAGTGCAGGGTCATTTTCTGGATGGAAAGTATACAAAAACTGTCGCTTCTCTTATGTCTTTTTTTACCCGAACGGGCTTTATGGTGGGGTTCATCGAGATTTCTGTGACGTACTTTCGTCGCAGACATGACGTCAAAAATGCATACGTTCAGAAGACAAAAACGAAATTCCCCCAACGGGAGTCGAACCAACGACCGTGCGGTCGGTACTTTCAAAACCATAAAAATACGTCTTTTAAATATTCCACTGCACTCTCGAAGTGCTCTTGGTAAAGTGTAGTAATGCATCATGACCCTGACATCCATGACCATCTTCTTCAACGCATCGTTTTTAGCGTCCGTCCTAATCAGTGTGTTTCAGTTAAGAGAAGTACAATGTTATCAATGCCTTAACACACCCCCAGGTGGAAGCGTTGGCATGACTCACCCCGCAAAAATAGTGGCCGGCCAACAGACAAGACAGTACCCGCGTTGCGTTTCCCTCTAATCAGGTACTGGCGTTCAAAAGCACTCCGCGAGTAGGCGACATTAGCCGAAGTTTAGTGTGCAGTCAGTCACGCTCTTCTGGCTGCCACAGCACTTTCTTTGGTTCCGCTCTCACCGATAACTACCAGAGCTACCAAAGGCATTTATGACCACAAGGGCATGTTGTATCATTAATCAAACATTAATCATGGACGTTAGTCGTCGGGAGCTAGAAGTATCACTAAGAGTCAACGTGGATGCATTTACCTTAAACAGTCCTTTATCTGTCAAACGCAAAGAAATGTTGTATAAGCTCTACTATATTTATGTATACAGTAAACATTGAACTAATTATTTAAGGGGCGTTTAACTTTCGTGTTTCACCGATTGCTATGACGGAGGGATCAACCATATTCTGTTTTATTTTTTACTTTTAATCTAGTTAGGCACCACTCACTTTTTGAAACCGCATATACAGATTCATGTAGAAGTGTACTCGTTAAAACTACGATATGAAAACGGAAAATAAATTCCCTCCTCAAACAGCGTGAATCTGTACTCACAAAAACGCCTCGCCTAGCATTGTTTGTAAGAAAAAAAACTTCGCTCAGTTTCAATGTTTAGCATATTATTACAATGGTGGCCAGCCCATGCCAAGGAGCAATAACGAATGAAAGACTTCGCGAAATCAGCCCCTGGGTTTTACGCAATCTGTCTGGATAAAGGGGCACCGGTACAAATGGTACTTTCTTCAAAGTTCGCAAAGGATGAACACCGAATGGCAACGGGACTACCGCAGGAACGCGACGAGAGCTGCAGATGAGTTTGTACAAACATTCCACCACTTTCTTGTCACTACGCATACGTCACACCCTTATAACCGGTGAAACAATGATGGCAACCACCAAATAACAGGAGCTTCTGGAAAATTGTGCTATATTATTCGCATCAGCGAAGACGACGGAAAAGAGCAAGTGGCAGAATGCTTGCGCATACTCACTGCAGAACTTCTCTATTTTTTTCAAGACGATGGTCTTTCTTGGGGACCTTCGACGCAAAAATTTTGGTCTGTCGTTCGGTCTGTCTGTACATTTGTCTGTTTGTCCGCCCTTAACGGTACCCTGAACGGCACCAAAGCGTCCAAACGATACTCCGAACGGCTGACCTCATCCGAAGCGCCCACCAATATTGCTCAAAATTCAGAGTTCATACTTGTGCGATTGTTAATTATAAAGCAATTATTGCGCATAACTAAGGCGCCATAAGAGCACATTATTAATCTGTATGTGTGTCTTACAAGAAAAAGCATACATAAGTATTTCTAAGGACCGTAGCGTTTATCACGTTGCGCTGACCATGCAACGCTTGCACGAAAAGGCAAGTGTTTCCAATGCTTTGCTAAGACGACATGGTGTTGGCACCTACCTGTCGCCTTGCGTTCTACACCTTATCACCTCCGAGACAGGCGCGCACGCTTCGTTTTCTAAGATAGCGCTCGTGTCTCACGTGTGACGTACATGACTTCATGCGCTCACTCACATCCGTTGCTCGCTCGAGGCACTTTACCGCAGCACCTCCAGCATGCCATTCACCGATACAGAACATCAAAACTTTGTTCATTCTCTCCAGACGCAAGACTATCGTCTTTCGACGACATTTGCAGTTTAACATGCAGATACGGGGCCAATTTTTTATCTGGCATTACTACTTGGAAAAGTTAATGTGTGAATGTGA
Source organism: Rhipicephalus microplus (assembly GCF_043290135.1). Taxonomy (NCBI): domain Eukaryota; kingdom Metazoa; phylum Arthropoda; class Arachnida; order Ixodida; family Ixodidae; genus Rhipicephalus; species Rhipicephalus microplus. The sequence continues at coordinate 228,064,478 of NC_134710.1, forward strand.
CAGTTGAGAATCCGTTAACGACAAAAAGACGTAAACAAATGTGAATGCCTACTGCAACTTGGACATATTGCACATTGGGTTATGGCGGGTGATGTAATACTGGGGAACTGCGGAGTCAGTTCAACTATCTGAATTTCTGTGACATGCACACAAGTACAGGCTAAACAGCAATTTGGGTAACGTTCTCCACGCTGAAAAATAGTTCGCTAGAGAGAAGAATTACAGTACGGCGATTCTCTATTTTGACCGGGTTGTCAAGTGAGATCAAAGGCCGGATTCCTTATTTATCGGAATGCGATCACCGCCCCACTATGGGCAACGGAGGCAGCGCGGGGGGTATTGAGGCATGAAAATGGCTGAGCGTGTCATGTATGTATGTATGTATGTATGTATGTATGTATGTATGTATGTATGTATGTATGTATGTATGTATGTATGTATGTATGTATGTATGTATGTATGTTCTGTATTGCTGGTATGGAAAAGCATGCAATTAAAAGCATTTGTCGCACTTAAAAAAGACTTCAACACAATGTGCACAACTCCCGACACAAAGCAATATTCAGCGGGGCCAGCGCATGTGATCACCCTCAATTTCCATTCGTGCGGACTGGCGTTTGTCGTTTCCAGGGTGATTTGTACAGGCCGTAATTTCTCCGCGACTCCTTTGATGCCGTACCTTTGTCATTAGTTGTAACAAGCTTGCAATGGCTCAAGCGTTGCATTAATATGAAAAAATATATAAACAAAAGAAAGTTTGCCTTCAAACTAATTTCGTTTCGGCCCTTCACTGCCTTCCTCTTTTCTTTCTTGCATTTGTTCGGTCTCTTCATCCTTCATTTTATTTCTTTGTTCACGCGTCGCAAGTGTTTTTGCCGCAGTTTGGTGCGCAAGAATCTGGCGGGTCAGTTACTCTGGCTCTCGTGCAGCTTTCGGCATGGTCAGTGTAACGGCCGAGTATCGCGTAGCGTCGCTTGCAATCACGAGCAGATTTCAGAGCGCGTCCGTCGATTGGCACGTAATGAGGCTGCAGATGCTGGGCAGTCGTGCCTATTTGTTTGGCTCGTGAGGCGCGCTAACGGCACACTAAAGCCGAGCCCGCGACTCGGTGGAGTAGGCATTAGCGCGGCGGGCTCTGTGAACGTTGCGCTTCCAGCAAGAGCGGGAATCGGGGCGAGAGCACGTGTCCAGCCCCAGCCAATTTCCAGAGCTTTTGGGTTTGTAGATTTATTGAAGGTTTAGGTAGCGTACTTATGACAGACAACCCATCATCGACGTTATCCGCAAAAAATACATATTTCTCGTTGTTCCCGTTATTTTTATGATCGCGATGGAGCATGAATGCAGGGCACAAAACCCCGTGGAACTTTTTATTCTTTACTTATTTATTCATGTACTTATTTATTTGTTTATTCCGTTTGATCACTTATTTATACCATTCGCTCCATGAATCACCACGTTTCTAACCGTGTCACATCCGTACAATACGCATGTCACTTCGTATTTTGTTTCAACAAAAAGAAATAGACTTATAGACTTCGGATTCATTAACCAGTAGACTTTATGCAACTTAGTGGCAGCGGCATCTATGTCAATTGCTGACGGGTGTTTTGTGTCCATCAGATGCGGCCCTCGCCGTGTCATTGTCATGGTATCCACATGGCAGAGGCACGACAGAGTGCCAGCTATAAATTTGATAATCAGAAAGTATGATGAGGCTTGTTTCTGCTAAAAGGTTGGTGTGACCCATGGCACCTTTCAGTCCACCGCAAGTTAACTGCGTCATTCAACGCAGATAAATTTATATTGCTCATGATACGATCACGCCCCTCCCTCTCTTCTTTTTCTCTCACCGCCACAAATATAGTCGCGAAAGCACAGCTACGATCGAGAGTACAGCAGCCCTAAGAAACTCTCGACCGTGAAGTAACTCTCAAAAATTACTTTTTTTGGTAAAAACAGTAAAACATTATGCCGACGTTGAAAACGTCAGCGCGATGAATAATTATGGCCGTTTACATCAACTGGTGCGTATAGTAAAGAAACAGAAAAGACAATGCGCTAGAGGACAAGCAGTTCACTTTGTTTTACGCTTACTTTTGTTTAGTGTTGCAGTTCAGCTCTGCGAAGACGCTTAAGTGCACGGTTGTCATAAAATCAGCGCGAGCACACGGGTCTAGAAAGACTGAGAGGACGTCTCGCTCGCTAACAACATGGACGTTTATTTCGCGTGAACTAATACATATCCTTCCTTGGAAAGGAAAAAAATAAGGAAAGATGAAGAGAATCTGCTAATACGTTTCGACTAGTAGCTCCGCCGCGGTGGTCTAGTGGCTAAGGTACTCGGATGCTGACCCGCATGTCGCGGGATCGAATCCCGGCTGCGGCGGCTGCATTTCTGATGGAGGCGGAAATGTTGTAGGCCTGTGTCCTCAGATTTGGGTGCACGTTAAAGAACCCCAGGTGGTCGAAATTTCAGGAGCCCTCCACAACGGCGTCTCTCGTAATCATCTGGTGGTTTTGGGACGTTAAACCCCACATATCAATCAATCATTAAGTTTCGACTAGTACATAAAAATGCAAAGTTCAATCACGGACACAATGAATCTCCTTGTCTGTTAGTACAATGAATGGTGTGCTGATGCACATGATGGCCAAATGGAAGGAATCGAGAATGGTTTCTAGATTTCCCAAGCACAGAAATCGCGACATCTGCACAAGATGCGCGTCTGCTCAAAACTCGGAGTGCGTCCACACTCGGCGCAGCGAATTGCCAGATTGCTTCCGGTATCTTCCTTCTGCTCTCGAAGGCAGTCGTCAACGCGCAGCGACTAGGTTAATCACCAGCGACTAAGGTTAATCAACGCACTGCGTTAACGGTTGCAAACATTGCTTTGTTAACGGTAATTTATACATTTGTGTCGGGATTACCAGACACAAAACTACAAATTGTGGTAAAAAAGTCCGAATCAAAACTTTCATTGTCAGTGATACTTTAAATATACACTCCTCTGTCACATTTATATGTAAATGTTTCCGACTTTGGAGGTGCTACAAACTACAGGGCTCTGCCGTCACTGAAGTCGCGTGTTGTAATTGAAGATTACCAAAAATTAAAAAAGCGTCATGCGTTGCATGTTTCGTGAGTATATTACCACGTAGAAATGTTCGTGTGGAATACGTGGCCAGGCCGCGTTCTATCGTAAACAAGGTTAGTTTTTTGTTGTTTTTTTTGTCTGCGTTCAAATGTACTAATTTTTATTGGACGCCTAATGAAACTCGTTTCAACATAAGACTATACGATATGTTCAAACGTGTTTCACTAAGAGGCCAACAGAAATCGGGTAACATTAACCGAACTTAAAAGCTGTGGTTTTTACGTTAATACGTTTTTATGACTACGTGTGAGATTTCATCTGGCTAGATGCGCATGCGCCTAATAATGTTGTACATGTTGCAGAATAATTTTGTGATTGTTGTTCCATTGCGAAAAATTCGTGAATAAGAGAGAATTCAAAGCAATGGCTTAATGCAGTAAATACTATCTGTTGGTACTGCTCCTCCATCCCATATCTTGATTATATATATATATATATATATATATATATATATATATATATATATATATATATATATATATATATATATATATATATATATATGTGTGTGTGTGTGTGTGTGTGTGTGTGTGTGTGTGTGTGTGTGTGTGTGTGTGTGTGTGTGTGTGTGTGTGTGTGTGTGTGTGTGTGTGATATATAAGTGAAACAAGTGTACACTTAAGGACTCATTTTTCCGTGTTTTGACACAATAATATTGAGATCTAACAGACAATGCCGAGGATTGTATAGGGGAGTTATTAGACAGACCAATTTTAATATAAACGTGAAGAAAGAAAAGTGGGTCAAAAGATAACTTGCCGTGAGCAGGAACCGAACCTGCGACCTTCAAATAACGCGTTCGATACCACTGAGCTACCACGGTGGCCATCCCCCCGGCCACTTTATTGGGTTTATATATGAATTTAAGAGCGTGGGAGTGTCAGTCAGCGCCACTTGTAGCCATAGAGGCGAGTGTGGTACACTCTTTATGAGCCTGTTTGGCATCACGTAGCACGTGAACTTATTACGAGCTGGATATATATATATATATATATATATATATATATATATATATATATATGGAGAGAGAGAGAGAGAGAAATTTTATTTATTTATTTATTTATTTATTTGTTTATTTATTTATTTATTTATTTATTTATTGTGGGAACTCTCCACAGCCATCCACTGTGTGTGGCGAGTTCCCGCCACAGTGGATGGCTCATACCCTTTTACATGTCACATTATTCCCTCTACTCTAAAATCATCATCTCGATGCTGGTCATGAGCGTTGAAACAATGAGAAAAAAAAGGCGCTACTGTACAATCTAACAACTGCGTCGTGAGGCAATGGGAGTGGGCTGCTGTCACGGAAGTACTCAATAAAGAAAGGAGCTAGGACACAAGACACATCAAAAATAAAACAAGAAAGTGATTAAAAAAATAAGTACTCACGACGTCAAAAGTCAGTCAACGTTCGATTGACGACGCGAGAAATATGGCTTGAGCCTTCAAACATGCACCACATCACTTTGTGAAAGCCGTCTTGAACGTCTTGAGGTGCCCTCTGGGAGAACTTCGTACGTTACGTCGCAGAGTTGGCGTAGAACCTTGTACGCGCCGAAGTTCGCCGAACCTTTCAGAGTGGCCACGCTGTCGGATGGGCGTCCACACGCAAACTTCATCGCCTGGTTGGAAGGTAACCGCTCGGTGTCGAAGGTTGTAGCGGCGTGCGTCGGCAGTTTGGCAAGTCTGAATACGGTGTCGGGCGAGTTGACGGTCCTCCTCAGCCCGTTGAGCGAAAGAGGCTGCGTCCGCGTTGAATATGCCCAGGTTGTCGGGAAGGAGCATTGCGTCGAGCATTGTCGTGACTTCTCGACCATGAACTAAGTGAAACGGGGTGAAACCATTACCCTCTTGGACTGCAGTGTTGTAAGCAAAACTTACGTAAGGGAGTATATCGTCCCAGTTCTTGTGATCAATGGCCAAACGCATTGACAGCATATCTGCAATGGTGTTGTTCAGCCGTTCAGTGAGTCCATTTGTTTGTGGGTGATAACCAGTGGTTTTCTGATGTTCTTTACCACTAATTCTCAGCACTTCTTGAAGCATCTCTGCGTTGAAAGCTGTCCCACGATCAGTAATTATCACTGCTGGTGCTCCGTGACGGAGGGCAATGCTGGCGACGAAAAACTGGGGGATTTCGGCTGCGGTATAGCTTTGGGCAGGGCCTTTGTTTCGCCGTAACGTGTTAAGTCATGGGTGGCGACCACAATCCACTGATTTCCAGACGAAGACGTGGGAAACTATTTGAGCAAGTCCATGCCAATTTGATGGAATTGTGTTTTCGGTGTGGCGATAGGCTGTAGTAGTCTTGCTGGTCAGACAGGTGGAGTCTTACGGCGTTGGCAGTCGTGGCATGTGCGGTCGTACTGCTTGACTGACTTCGCGAGGCGTGGCCAGTACTAGGAGTGGCGGATTCTTTCTAAGGTGCGCATGTAGTCAAGGTGTCCGGATGATGGTTCGCCATGACAAGCATGTAAAATATCGTCACGAAGAGAGGTTGGCGCTACCAGTAGGTAAGAATCTTGCGTATTCTTATAGAGGCAGACCTCCATCCCTGATGCAGAACGAGGCCAGCGAGCGTGCGAAATTTCAAGGAAGACTGATTTTGCGGCCTTCGGCGTAGCCAATGAGCGGGCTTAGCTCCATGTCGTCGCGTTGATGTTGAGCCAAGTTGGTTGCTGATACAGAAAAAAGGAATGTATCGTCCCTTTCAACTTCAGCGTTCGTACTTCCAATTGGCGCACGTGAGAGACAGCCAGCGTTTGTGTGTTTGTGTCCTGACTTGTGAATCATTGTAACGTCCAATTCTTGCAGCCGAGGGCTCCACCGTGCTAGACGACCAGAATGATCTTTGAGGTTGGTGAGCCAGCATAAAGAATGGTGGTCGCTAACTACTCTGAGTGGGTTACTGTACAAGAAAGGCCGGAACTTTGTTATAGCCTAAACAATGGCTAAGTATTCTTTTTTTATTGCAGAGCAGTTTTTGTCTGCGTATGATAGTGTTCGGCTTCCCTAGGCAAGCACGCGCTCTACGCCATATTGCCATTGAACCAGTACAGCTCCAAGCCCGATGTTGCTGGCATGCGTGTGTAGCTGTGTGGCAGCGTTGTCGTCAAAGTGACCGAGTACAGGTGGAGCTTGGAGATGGTTTCGTAGGATCTCAAAGGCATGGCGCTGATCCTGACCCAAAACAACTGGTACGCCATTTTTGTCGGTCCATTGAGAGGTTCAGTTATTCTAGAAAATCCTTTGACAAAGCGTCTGTAATTTGCGCATAGCCCCAGAAATCGGCGGAGATCGCGCTTGTTCGTTGGTACAGGAAATGCGGCAACAGCGCTCATTTTCTCAGAGTCTGGGCGTTTACCGGCATGGCTCACAACGTGACCAAAAGACTTGAGTTTCACGAAAGCAAAACGACATTTCTCAGGTTTGAGAGAAAGTCCAGCTGTTTGAATCGCCTGAAGAACTCTTTGTAAGCGCTGTACGTGTTGCTCAAACGTGTCCGAGAAGACGACCACATCGTCGTGGTAGACAAGACATGATTGTCATTTTAGCCCAGAGGAAACGGTGTCCATCAATCTTTGAAAAGTAGCTGGCGCCGAGCATAGGCCGAAGGGAAGGACTTTGAACTTGTTGAGAACATCAGGAGTAATGAAAGTGGTCTTTTCGTGGTTGCGCTCATCCACTGTATTTTGCCAATAGCCATTGCGTAGATCCATGGAAAAAAATAACGAGCGTTAAGAATATGGTCCAGCAAGTCATCTATTCGTGTTAAAGAATACACGTCTTTCTTCGTGATCGTAATCAACTTTTGATAGTCGACGCAAAATCGCAAGGTACCATCTTTTTTCTTTCCCAATACAACAGGGGACGCCCAGGCACTGGTCGATGGCTGGATGACATAGTCCTTGATAATCTACTGGACTTGGCGTATAGTGCCTTGTTAGTTTTGTGAGATTCTGTAGGCATGTTGACAAACGGGTTTCTCCGCAGGCTTGGTGATTATACGATGCTTGGCCAGCGGTATTTGGTTCCCTTTTAATGTTGTAGAGAAGCAGTCCCGATGAGTCGAGTATTTTCAAAAGACGTTCCCGTTGTGCGGATGGTAGACCTTGGTTTACGTCGAGAGTGCTCGCGAATGTCATGGCGGAGTGGTCGCACCACGAAAGGGCAGCTAATGTTAAAAGACCAGGGACATCGGCAATGTCCTCAAGGTATGCGATCGCACTGCGTTCTGTAAAATGGCGATACTCCTCGCTGAAATTCGGGGCTAGTAGGCAAGCCTTCCTCCTCCTGGGCTGAACAATACCTCGGGCAACGCAGATTTGTTGCGCAAAAAGTAGAGACGAATTGCCTTCCGCAAATACAGCATCGGGGACGTTTTGGTCACATTTAACGCTGACAAAGAGCCTGCTGCGGGGAGGCAGAGTAACAGATTCGGATGATACACGTAGGGAAGTCAGTGTGCTCAGGTTTAAGATGAAACGGGTCCTCGAACGACACCTGCAAGTCTCGTATAGTTCAATGATTGCACCGTATTCGGAAAGAAAGTCCAGTCCCAGAATGAGTGGACGGAAGCACGAAGGTAATACGAGGAAAGACCCTGTGAACGTCGAAGCACGGACTCGAACACGGGCCGTGCACAACCCAGTCGGCGTGACGAGGTGGCTGCCTGCTGTGCGCAACGGTGGTCCTTGCCAAAGGGTACTTACTTTCCTCAGTTTGGTTTCCAGGGTGCTGTTTATAACCAAATAATCGGCGCTGGTGTCGACAAGCGCAGTGACGACGTGGTTATCGATGTGTACGGTGATGCTGGCAGAAACAGTCTTTAGACTTTCGGAAACGACTGAAAAATCAGAATGGTCATCATCGGTTTTTTGTGTCGAGGGAGGCTCTTTGATAGTTCGTTGGGTCACAGCTTCACCCCAAGGAGCCGCGGTTCCTAGTTTCCCCTTTGGTGACTCGGTGAAAAGCCTCTGAAAGAAACGTATATCATGACGAGGGAAAGCTAGGTGACATGGAGTGGCGAGGTGATGGTGATCGTGATTGGTGGCGTTGACCAAGGCGAGGATCTTGATGGCCCGTAAGGTACGCCTCGATATCGCGAAGGCACTCACCGTAACGCGGGCACCGAGCATCCGGGTGGAAACCATGGAGACCAAGTTGGCGGTACTGACAATTGCGGTAGACGTGACCCGCTTTGCACAGTGGTAGCAGAGTGGACGGTTATCCCATGTGCGCCACACGCTCACCTTTGTGGCGTTCTGTCAAGATCCGGACGGATAAAACTGGGTGCACCCGGGAACCTTGAGGTGCGTGGCGGAGTCGAAGAGGTGCCCTGGAATCGATAGCTAGCCTGAGCCATTGTTCGCACAGTGGGATCAGGAGCGTGTGGTGCAGGAAATTACAGGGCTGCCGCAGAAGTCAGCACAGGGTCCTCAGGCCATGTTGGTGTGAGTGGGGCGACCACCTGCCTGATTTCATTTCGGATGACGTCAGCGAGAGCAGTTACGGCCGATTGGGGTCCCCCTACTTGGGGCTGGCGCAGCTCGTGCTGCACGACGCTTGTATGAACTCTGTGATGCATGCCTTTCGCCATCAGCCCCGATAGAGCATGCAGCAGAAGTGAAGTCGTGACGTCCATACTGCGACGAGCGATGCTAGAGAGTGCGCTCCATTGTGGTTGCCTCACTTATGAACTCGGCGACCGTCGTCGGTGGATTGCACACAAGCCCGGTGAAGAGCTGCTCTTTTACCCCACGCATCAAATGTCGCACCTCCAATTCCTCGGACATCGCAGGGTTCACACGCTTGAAGAGTCGAAGCATGTCCTCGACAAACAATGAAACTCTCTCGTTACGTCGCTGGTTCCAAGACGAGATGGCCTGCTTCGCTCTCTCCTTCTTTTCGGTGCTGCGGTACGCATCGCGAAACTGTCGGCTGAACCCTCGCCACGTTGCAAAGGAACCCTCGTGATTCTCATATCACGTTTTGGCAGAGTCCTCCAACGCGAAGTGAACTCTCCGCAGCTTGCGAGCTCCATTCCAATCGTTGATGCTGGAAACTCGATCGAAGTGGTGAAGCCAGTCATCAACATCTTCATAAATGTTTCGATGGATTGAGCGTGGTGTTTGTGGCGCATGAAAAACATGCGGGAGAATGGAATAGGCGTCGTTGGTTTGACTCCCTTGGTTGGTAATCGAGGTTGCCACCTCGTCCTCAGAGAAGAGACCGAATTCGGGGGATAGTCCTCGCAGGCGCTGGCTGCTTTTTGTCGTGAGAGCTGTAGCTACCTCCAAGTAGCTCGTGTGTCGGCTGAAACTCGGGAGCGGAGACGCATTTACCCAGCACCTCCACCAGTGCCATGAGCGGAATAACAGAGAAAGCCAGGAGTGGACGTCTTGCCCCGAACCATATATATATATATATATATATATATATATATATATATATATATATATATATATATATATATATATATATATATATATATATATATATATATATATATATATATAAATATTGTTACGAAAAGGAGACCGTAGCCGATTCTTGAGGGGTCATGTTGAAATTCGCGAGGGAGCGTCCGCTTCGGAGTTTCGTGGCGAGGACGGGGAGTCGTAGGTTCGATTCCTGCTCGCGGCAAATTATTTTTTCATCCACTTTACTTTCTTCTTATTTACATTACATTATTACATTGGTTCTAACAGCTTCCCCTATACATTACTTGGCATTATTGTCTGTTAGATCTCATTATTATTGTGTCAAAACACGGAAAAACGAGCCCTTAGGTTACACTTCTTTCTCTTATTCATTAACTAGGGTCTCGTACTGGCAGACTTGGTGCCGTTAGGTTGTGTACGAGGGACTATTGATCATGATGAAACAAGCGCAAAAATACACACACTCATAGAGGACACCGACAAGCGCTTACTAGCAACTGAAAATTTTATTTCGGAACGAACACTAATAAATAGATCACACGCATGTACGTCATTCCCGACTTCCCCTATACATTACTTGGCATTATTGTCGGTTAGATCACATTATTATTGTGTCAGAACACGAAAAAACGAGCCATTTGGTATACACTTCTTTCCCTTATATATATATATATATATATATATATATATATATATATATATATATATATATATTCTTTTGTGCAACGGATAACGAATAGCATTAAACTTCAAAATTGAGAACATGTGCTCGCAGGGGAGACCTCGCACCACCCGGTGCTTGTTCCACGTATGACCACCAAACTTTCAAAGTATATTGAAATCTTTAAAGTATGACGTATTATCCGGGTTTCACATATTTATTTCATACTTTGCCTCAAGTTGCCCTTTAGCCCAAACACTATAGTTATCCAAGATTAAACAATTCCTAAACGCGCAAAAACGCTTCAAGACACCCGCCGTCGGATTTAGCCTGACAGTCTGGCTCATTAGATAAAACAGGTGCTTTGAAATCACCGGTGGCGATGATGTGACATAGGCGGCAACAACTGATGTCGCCACATGGTGCCTCGAATTTAGACATTTCCCTGCTGAAGTAAGTTCAGCATCTGTCGAGTGAACAAAATAACATGCAGCACAAAGAGAAACAGAAAATATAAAGGAAAACGGCGATGTTTCCCGTCCATGAAACTATAAAGCAGATGAGCTTGGCGCGAACTACGAGCGTATAATGAGGCAACTTAGCACAAAGTTTGCCCATGGAAATCTGTAGGAGCGTGTTTGCGTTATATGATTTTTACAGCATTAGGCTTGCATCTCATCTGCACTACGCCAGCATTTTTTTGCGCTGCAGAATGAACAGTGTTTTAAGGCCCCTTTCACGAGCATTCAGAGCTTTATGCGAGCACTGGTTGAAGGATAGTGAACAGTGTTGCATACATTGCCGAAAAAAAAATCAACTCAGTTCGTTACTCACTACTCTAACATAAAATAATGCGTTACCGCCCACGTTATACCTACAAAACAAGTTAACGCGTCAACACTACCGTTACCGAAAAATAGTAACGCAAGTCGCACTCTCAGTCAGGTACTCTACGAATTAAATAATGGCGGGGTGTTTCTACGTACTGAATAAAATCGTGCTTTTAGGAAGCCTGCGATAAAAAATAACAATGACTGTCTTCAATTGACTGTGCAAAATTGAAGAAAACTGCATATATGCGTGTAAAAAACAGCGCCGCGTGGCAAGAAAGTTTTTTTTTATTCTTTTTATAAGATGGAAGCGCGGTGGGTGCGGAGGGAGGAGGATGGGAGTGGGGTGTTGCGATGATTGATTGATTTGCGGGGGTTAACGTCCCAAAACCACCATATGATTATGATGGACGCCGTAGTGGAGGGCTCCGGAAATTTTGACCACCTGGGGTTCCTTAACGTGCACCCAAATCTGAGTACACGGGCCTACAACACTTGCGCCTCCATCGGAAATGGAGCCGCCGCAGCCGGGAATCGAACCCGCGACCTGCGAGCCAGCAGCCGAGTACCTTAGCCACTAGACCACCGCGGCGGGGCAGGGGGGTGGGGGGGTGTTGGGAGCCGAGGTCTCACCCGACGCGTCTCCGCTTACGTGCGTTGCCGAGGCACCATCGTTACGTTGGACCTGTACTCCTGTGGTAGTGTAGAGCAGCTTCGGGTGGAGGAAACGATGCTGACAAGTTGGGGAAAGGAACAACAAACAAGTTTACTGGCACTATTTACAACTATTTACGGCATAAAAGGTTACAGTTCCGCCAACCACGAGCGTGGTGGATGAACCGTTAAAACCCAGTTTCAGAGCGACATCCTGCACTTCGCAGCGTCGTTTTAAACACTCTCTGGCTCCTCCTTCCTGATTGAAACACCAGTCACACACATGACACCACCCACCAAGGCATCAGCAAATAACACATGGTCGCCGAATAGTCATTGAACTTGATGATGCAATGTTCCTCCGGTCAGTTTCACTGAAGAGAGAGGAAGTGGGGTACGTCACGGAACAGGTTGGCGTATGAGTGCTTTCTGCCGTCTTTCCCTGGAAGGGCAGCAAGGGTTAGCAACTAAATCGTCACGACTTGCGCGTTCGGTCAGTCGCGCCGCCTCTCCAAACAAATCATCATGGAGCAAATGCCTCTATGAACACTGGTTCACGGACCGTCGGAAGTTGCCACATTCTTATCCCATTGTTGCTTTCCACCGCTAGACGCTCGTTCCGAGAGATAGGCACTGGGGTTTCAGGACGTGGGAACGCAGCCCGGCTATGCTCCCACGGATGGTAGTCACAACAGGGGAGAACTGCAGCTGTCGCAGCGCGAGCTCGCCTGCCATGTCTGGCATAGAGTTACTGTATATTTACGGTAGCATATACAGTAACTCTAGTCTGGCATGAGCAGGGGCGACTCCAGGCGACGCCTCGCCGGCGCCTTTCCCTTCCCGCAGTTTGCTCAGTGGCGCCGTGCGCTGACACGCGCATACCATGGGCCTCATGTTGTGACCATTTCATCCCGTTGACCATTTCATCCCGTTGTGATGGTCGTTTTCTAATTGATCAGGGGTGTCAGCCATGTGCGCGTGTTTTTTGCTGACAGCGTGACTGTGTTCTCGGCGCTGGAAGTCAACCGCGCTTTGCGATGACAACAAAATTCTCCTTATAGCGAGCGCGTTCGTTTCGTAGTGGTATCGGGCCTTGAGCGAGCATCGCAGCGACCAGATGATGCACGCTGCGTGCTCGGCACCATATAGTTGCCTAATATACTCACGAGAGAACTCTGGCTCTAGTGTCTATGAGAGATGCAATGCACGGCGCTTCACTGAGCATGGGAATGATGAGTAGTACACACATTTGTCTAATTTTCGTACTTCTGGCCTGCTTCTGGCCCCGTGTGTGTTTGTGTGGCTTGGAGCTGTTTTTTTTTACAAAAAAAAATTAGCAAATGTTCAGCGTTTGCGCTTCATAATCTTATTCTTTTAGCCTTACCATTTCGAATCGAGTCACAAAGTTAAAAGAGTTCGTTCTTTCCTTCAAAACAGAACCGTAACCAGCAATAATTGAAGCCGCAAGTACGATTCGCCGCCAGCAAGTACGAAGACTAGGCAAATGTGTGTACTACCCATCATTCCCGCGGTCACTGAACGATCGCAGAGCCAGAGTCCCCTCTAGTTCATTTTAGGAAACTCTATGCTCGGCACAGTCCGGAACACGAATGGTGAGTAATTCTTCTGCTCTCAATCTGCTCATCACTCGGGCGCTTGCGGGTGTCACTCTGCATTGTGCGTCGTGGGGAAAGTCCAATTAAAAGCAAAAAAAAAATAAAGAGGGGGGCAATAGGATCACATATATCACTACGTTTTTAGGTGCCTGATTCGCGTGTAAAAATTACTGTTGGGAGGATTATTTACATGATTCATACGGCTAGTTAGTTGACGCCCGAGCGCGCTGTGTTAAGGGTGACTGCTTGCGATAAAACACGCAGGCAGCGGTTTGCTTTCAGGAAATAAATACTCAAGCGAAAGGCCTCGTTTATCACGCCGTCATTTCATCGCATGTGCAGTAAGCCGAAGTTTCTTTTGGTTCTTTTTGGTATCATACTTGGTCTATTTGTGTTTATCGTTAGTGTTGTCTTGTGCTCAATATTAACGTGCAACGTAACCTCGCGCCCCCATTTTTCAGCTTTTAGAGTGGATACAGAAGTGAACTACCCTGGACGTCTTTGTTCTGCCGCCGCACAGCTGTGCCCGTGGGACCAGCTAAAATTTGAAATGCCATTATTTGCACATGTTTTAATAAGCACAAAAACATCTCAGGCCAACCCTTTTGGTTGGAGAGTGTCATCATGAGTTGGTTTTTGTACCTTGTCAGAACATAAGTAAATAATTTTGTTTTAAGGGGCTCTTTCAATAAAAGTGTCAGCTTAAATTCAGTGCTCGTTTTGTGTTCACTCATGGTCCTTAAATTGGCCAGTGCCACGCAAGTAAACGTGCTTAACAGGACAAACAGTTGATAGATTACGCTGTATGCATTCTGTGATAGGCTTACCTCTGTTCGGCAAATGTATACATTCATGTTAACTTAAAAAGGCATGTTGATTGCACATCCAGTGAGTGCTGGTAAAGGGATAATTTATGTAATATCAAATGCCGATTGGCATAAAAATTATTCAATACAAACTCATTATTTCACAACTGGCCGAATCAGGGTGGCATGTGACTCACAGGCATGTTTTAAGTGCACTTTCATAGGTTTAGCCAGAAGGGTAAAGTACTAGCAAGAATAATTAGGTCCTGCTATAGCATTAGCAGTGTTTGTTATAAGTGCATATTAACGCCAAAACTGTCCACTTTGTTATGGCTCATAGGTTAAGCATATCCGTTTTGTATCATCTAGCCCCAGGTTTAATTGATTTGGCAGAAGTTGCAGAATGTTTTGAGGATCAATGAATTATTGTTCTTATCAGAACACCTTTTATAAAGCAGTGATCAGCCGCTCACACTAGCCACCATCCGTTGTTCGTTTTCCTTGAGCTAAGAAGTGGTAAAAAACATGAACTAGATAACCTCCAGTGTTGTTGTTTTTTTTTCATGTTTTTCTACATAATACCAGAATGGCAGTCTACACTTGGCTCATTACATGCAAAATGAAGCATGAAATCTCCGCAAGCAACAACCCAATTTTTCTATTTATTTTGCGTTTTGCAAAAAAAAATAGTTCATCATAAAATGTACCTTCTCAGTGAAATATTCAATCTGATGAATGCTGAAAGCCTAATGGACTACATTGTTTGATATTCTTTTCAGGAAGATACTTCTGACGAAACTGCAAGAGTCATTGGCCTACCTGTTTTTCTACCAGATGGTCTAGGATGGGAATATTTTCCAGTGCCTTACAGCAAACTTTATTCAAGATATCATACAACTCCCAGCATTTGGGCAAACAATAGGAGATGCAGTCCCAGTGTTACTCGTTTGATTTCAATAAAAAACTGCAAACAATTTTCCTACCATCAGTTAACGAGATGTAACATTTGGCACGCGCTAAATAAAAGAGTACTTGTGCATGCGCAACAGCTTACTGAAACACTGGCTTATGTATGATGATGCTCGTGTTCTACAAAACAAGTTATTAGATGATTTTTGGAAAGCATTGCAAAAAAATAATAAACGGAAAGCAGTGAGACAGGGTGATCAACATTGAAAATTGGTGGGTTAATGTTTTATTAGTGGTCGCGAAATTTGACGATGAACTTGAACTTCAAGCACAGGTGCAGAAGTCAGCCGGAGAGCTTATGCCACCCACATGTGCTCCCTCTTTTGAATATTAACTACTGTGCTCATATTCCAGCATGGATTTGTAAAAGTGAACCACGATCAAGCCAATGAGTGTACTGCACTGTAGATTGTGTACCAGCTATAAAAGTCCCTCCCTTACAAAAATGGATTTAGACAGTTTATAGGGCTTCTGTAGACCTCTTATAGTCAAATTTTTATTTATGTATATTTATCATACCGTCTAAACAAAAGCTATTTGAAATCCATAAACAAAACTACAAATTGCATATCAATTTTTGTCTACTTGTAATCAATAGATTGTCTATGAACAAAATTTTAAAAAGCGTATACTATTTTTGTCTGATTGTATTCTTTGGGCTGTTTATAAACAAAAGTTAAAAAAACGTATGCGACTTTTTGTATTGTTCTATTCTGTAGATTTTTTATGAACAAAAGTTTAAAAAGCGCATATGTTTTTTTGTTGTTGTTGTTAAATTGTATCCTGTAGGTTGTCTAGAAACGAAAGTCAAATATGTGTATGTTTTTTATGCTTCTATGTGCGTAATACCAGGCTTAATATAGAGAATATCTCATTTGTTGAATATTATGTTTTACATTAAGCTCTCAAAATACTGTAAAAACGAAGGCAAGGTCGATTTCTTTCATATTCTTCTCATTTACGAGGTCTTTCATTGAAACTTTACCAGACATGTGTGTAGTTCACGTAATTTTGCTGCCTTTTCGCTCAACTTCTGCTACGCACTCCTTACTCAAGTCCCATCAAGCCTTTTCAGGCCAGGTGTCTGACAAGCTAATAGTTTAATTGACTGCGCCGATCGACTACCAGATACGGTTTAAAAAGAAAACATGCGGGAGTAGTGTGCATGGTATATATGCACCTTGTCTCATCGTTATGCGCCACTAAATACGTAGTTGTTGAATGTCCGAGAAAAGGATTTTGTGTGTTTGTACATGCGTTGACAGGCCCGCTCACGGAGGCTACTCCTTCTAATTATCTAAAGAGGGCGAGGGGGCGAAGTTGGCCCTGTATTTCACTCAGGCGAGGATTTCTGTCATTGTTTCAAGAGCACTGTTATGGCCACGCAGCTTTTGGACAACTATATTGGCGACTGAATGGGCTTAATGATGCGTTCCAAGAACTGCTGACTTGCCATTTTTACACAGAAAGGCTATTTTAGGAGAACTTCGTCGTATCAGTACAATTTTTTCCTCCATTGAAAAGTATGTTGTCTTTTGAACCCTGTGCATGCCTATGTGCGCGGGTTCCTTAGTTCTGACTCTACCGGATGCGACGTTGCTTTAAAAACACATCGGAAACTCCTCTTGTGAGAGTTTAGACTATTAACGAACGCGATCATTCATGATAAAAACTAAAATATTTACTAGGACTGTGTCGTTTTTTCCGCCTTCGTGGCTACAATACAAAGAGCTTCGTGGAATATCGGAAAGCGCAGCTTCGGAGCGGGACAATGGGCACACAGCTAGCACAGCACTTCATTAATGCATGAAGTGCTTCTATTTTTCTTACTATTGATTGATATGTGTGATTTCACGTCCCAAAACAACCATATGGTTATGAGAGATGCCGTAGGGGAGGGCTCCGGAAATTTCGACCACCTGGGGTTCTTTAACGCGCACCCAAATCTGAGCACACGGGCCTACAACATTTCCGCCTCCATCGGAAATGCAGCCGCTGCAGCCGAGATTTTCACCCGTGACCTGCGGGTCAGCAGCCGAGTATCTTAGCCACTAGACCACCGTGGCGAGGAAGTGGCTAAGGTACTCGGCTGCTGACCCGCAGGTCGCGGGATCGAATCCCGGCTGTGGCGGCTGCATTTATGATGGAGGCGGAAATGTTGTAGGCCCGTGTGCTCTGATTTGGGTGCATGTTAAAAAACCCCAGGTGGTCAAAATTTCCGGAGCCTTCCACTACGGCGTCTCTCATAATCATATGGTGGTTTTGGGACGTTAAACCCCACATATCAATCAATCCTTCGTGTGGTTGAAAAGGCTACCGCACTGTTGGCAAAGCTTCTATGTCGCGAGAAAAAATGGTTTTGTGCTTTTATATACCTTCTTGCCCATTTACAAATGTCGGGTCAAGAAGTACGGGAGGCAAAGTCAATGCATGTGTGTTTTATTTTCATATGGGGTTTTTATTTTGCTGTACATTTGTGCCGCCCATATTAGGGCACTTATAATTGCAATGCCTCTGCAAGAGATCTGCATGTTCTGGAAACTTACCATACTTCGAAGTTCACGGGATGGGAGGGGGGGGGGGGCATTGGCGAAAGAGAAAGAGAGAGGACAGTTCGATCCGCAAGTGAAGTCAGAAAGTGCTGCGTTCTACTGTGTACCCTCGATTAAATTGGTTCTTTTTGCTTTCATGGAACTAGAGCTGCTTTTCATCGTAATGCTGTTTCAAGAATTCTTCCAGAGACCCTGATGTAATTTCAGTTGCACCGCGACGTGGTTTTATTGCTTCTTAGAAGTGTTCTTCGCTTCTTAGGCTGGCACGTCTGCCGTCCAGCTGTGCTCACCCCAACTGGTCTCCTCTATAGATGAGGCACGTTTAGTGGGACTTCTCTACGAGGAGCAAAACGCTGTTCGGGTTTGGCGTGCGAGGGATAAATAAAAAAGTCACAGCCTATCCACGCAGTGAATTATGAGTGGGGCGAGGCGTCCATTCATCCTTCCATCCATCTGTCCGTCCGTTCGTCCACTCTTATCAGTACACTAGAGCACGCATCGTATGGACGGAAGCTTCGTCCCACTCATCATCCTTCACTCCATAGATACGCTGGCTACGCCGGATGGAAGTACGACCAACCAAGTGATGCTATAATAAGCTTCGTCCCTAAAAGAAAGAAAACCACGTCGCGCTACGCGTCGCAGCTGTGTTCACATCAGCGCGTCTGTAATGATTCTCTAAACAGCGTTACAATGTAAATCAGAGGTAGTTTCATGAAAGCAACAAGAAATTGACCCATTTATTTGCGTGTAACCCGTTAGCGCAAAATGCGGCATTCTGATAACACTTGCGGATTGGGCTGTCGGTTTTTATTCAATGCGGGGCATTTTATAGTCACACTTATACTCGCATATCCAGAGTCCACGGCACCGTCGACAAACCCGCAGTGCATGCTCGCGTCTCGTGCCCAAACTTCTTTTTCATATCTAAAATGCAGAATAGCACGCAGCAGTATGACGTATTCGTGAAATTAAAGAGAAGAAACAAGGCCTCACGTCAATTTCTCTAACAGGAACAAACTACAGCATTAGCATAGCATCAATTTTATAACCGTAACCAGCCGACAACTTAATTAATAAATCACTGCTAATAAATAAACCATTCTTTTTGACTTCCACTCCATAAATTTCTATCCTCTATGCAGAACGCAAGCGACGCATGCACGCAAGGTAACCGTGAACGCAAAAGCCACATCATGAGCGCGTTACGAATAAATAACGCCCACTGGAAGGAATGGTTGCTGAGCCGACCAAACTCGGTGCTCAGCATCAGCAACGACTGTCATGCTCTCTCTTCGCAATGTGCCAACGCCGTCAAATGTGGCGTGATAACCGCACTCTCAAAGCGTACAACACTTCGCACTCGCCCGCGAGGCTTCCCCAGCTTTTCTTTCCGACAGTTTCCCGTCGCGCCGCAGAAACAGGAGACAAGGAGGAGGTCTAGACATCGCCTAGACAACGTCACCGGCTCTGCCGTCCTTCGACGCACAGGATACCAGACCACTCTAGAACCCAACGAAGAACGCAAAGGCAAAATACCGTCACAGCTGCGAGAAAGCCTTGAAATTCCGCAGATCCCTCGGAACATGCATCCTCAACATCACCGAGAAAGGCGGCTCGCCAGGGTTAACATGATCCGGAAAAAACATGGCAATGACCCGCAGGCGCGATACGTGGACGCAGCCAAATATCAGAGACGTAATGCCTTCGCGATTACCGTCGTAGATTACAAGGGCGCGGTACTGGCATCGGCGACTATCCTCGCCAAACTTGCGGAAACAGCTGAAGAGGCTGCTATAGCACTCGCCACCCAGACAAGTGAGGATCCCATCGTGGTCTTTACCGACTCACAAACAGCGGCACGGAACTACCTGAAAAGCAGGGTCTCCACGGTGGCGATTAGGCTACTAAAGCGCATGGAAAATCCTCCTCCATACACATGCATCGTGTGGATTCCGGGTCATGAAGGTCTCGAGGGAAATGAAGCGGCACACACCGCAGCCCGCGAATGCGTCAACCGGGCATTCCCATACAAGATCCGAGGCACCTCCCACTCAACAACAGAATCAGAGACAAGAGAAGCCATACCACTAACGTACCATGCATTACTGCAACATTATCGGCTCGAACGCAGGTTATACCCCCCGCCACATCCAAAACTCACAAGAGACGAAGGGACTGACTATAGGCGTCTTCAAAGCAACACGTTCACACACGGCGTACTATTGCACTATATGAGGCCAACGTTGCACAGCTACATCTGCCCTCACTGCAAAGTGGCAGACACTCTGGCGCACCTCCTCCTGCAGTGCGAAGTAAGCGTCCCAAGAATACGAGCAGCAGCACCAGATGCGGACCAAGACCTCCTCAGTGAAGCGTGGGAGGCTGCGATCTCCCAGCCGGACCTGGTCGAGCAGCGTCAACTCGTCGCTCGAGCTCGGCGGGCTGTCCAAGCCAGAGGGTTCCTGGAATAAGGGACCCTCCCACCTTCACTCACAAGCTTCTTTCAATAAATGTTTTCTCTCTCTCTCTCTCTGCGACGACCACGAACTGGTTACAGGCGCGCTTTGGTCACTTATGGTTGCCCATTCGTAGTGTGAGTTCTACGGTGTTCAGTGGATATGTTGGGGAGTTTAAGAACGAACATCGAGATTTTTCGCTCGTTCGGAGAGGGCAATTTTTAGACCACTTCAATCAATTTCACCATATGCAATTATTGCAACGCTGTAGTAGAACAGAGAGAAGCCTGCTATGCTTCTCCTGGCCTAATTGCCTGTTTGATGATTTTAGTTTTATTTTTCTCGCTTGCTGTTAATGTTTTCTTTTTCCTATATTTTTACATGTACACCTATTGCCGTATAAATGTGTATATAACCTGTACCACCTTTATTGAAAGTTACCTAAATTTATATATACGCTTGTATTTTGTGTAACTATGGCCAGTTATATGTTGCCATTTTATCTGTTCGGTCTCAACCACTACATCTGCCTTATGTAACTGAGGTATCAGAACTTAGTCAAGCGACTAGTCACTTTTCTTCCCACCTCTTTCATAACACTGTATTTGTAGGAAGAAATTATTATTATTATTATTATTATTATTATTATTATTATTATTATTATTATTATTATTATTATTATTATTATTATTATTATTATTATTATTATTATTATTATTATTATTATTATTATTATTATTATTATAAAACAAACACGGCTCCCGAAAAAAATTTTCTTGTTTCATTGGTTTGGTTTGTCTTAGAGGTTCACTGGAAGGCAATGCATTAGTGTGAAACACGTTATGTTTTGGTAGTAGGAGTGAGTAGACACGTAGGTACAACTACAAACGTAGTTTATGCGTCGCACAGCACGTTAATGTAGATTATTGTTGGTGGAAGCTAATTTCACCTCATTTGAACTTGTGAGTGTGTGCTCTGCTCGTTGCTCTATTTTTGCCGGAAAGAAGGACGTAAATTTGGCCCTGCCACTCCTTATTATTTTTTTGGAAGAATCATACATCTGTTCCATAAAGATTCTTGTAACACTGAGTAGCACCATTTCATTGTGTGCGAAAAGTGGTCGGCTGTTATAATTCGCCCATGCTCTGTCTTAAGTTAGTTTGTGTGTATTTGCATAGTTTTTAATAAAGCTCAGTTGTTAATCAGCGCTTGCGCTTGTCATAATTTTCGTGTGATTTTCTACAAGTGCACCAAATTGATGCGCAGAACATGTAAAAGTTAAGAAATCCCCATATGGCATAGTCCAGGAAAAGATATATTCAGCATCATTCTTCATTGCCCCTTTACCCTTTACAATAAATTTTGCTGCTGGACTACTTGGTTCATACTTCGAAAGACAAAAATGGTTGCGGACCACTAACAAGGACACAGAAAACACGATGAGCGCGAACTTTCAACTAACTTTATTTATTCGTTGTAGTCAGCGTATACACCCATCAAGCACAAGGTATAATCACATTGGACAATGATAATCACACTGTAAATCTCTGCAGATTACAACATGCCACGTAAGAACCTTATTTCACAATCTAATCAGGAAAATGAAATCTGACTAACACACGCGCTACTTTTCGTCGAAATTTGAGACGCTTATACGAGTTTTCGGGCTGTGCTATCATGGTTTCTGCCCAAAACTTTGATGCTTCATAGATTCGGAGCACACATGCAATGCCGGACATGCGCAGGCAAATGCGCATTCTCTCTATTGGGTATACCTATACAGTTGCCCCAAAAACTGCCAGTGTCTATGCGAAGGCGTCCAATTGCAGCCGCACTCGCTCAGGAATTCAACCACCAGGAGCATATACATACAGTTAGCAGCACATAGAATCAGAAGTTATCAAAAAAAGAACTGATAAAAACATAGCTGGTCCCTGTTTTTAAGAATCGTTATAACGCGAAAGGGAAACGTGTTTTCACCAAGGAAGTTGAGCGTTTATTTTGCATTGCTTCGCCAAAAAAGCGAATGAATGAATGCTACAGCAACAAATTGCAATTTCATTGCAGTTTCGTGGTTTCAAGCAGGTGGTTGTTCCGAAGGAGTTAAGACGGAATATTTTGGAAGTTGCCCATGAAAACATTATGACTGGGAACCAAGGAATTAAAAGGACACCTGATCATATCCTGCAAGAATTTTACTGTCCAGATTTACACGGAGACGTAAAACGCTTCGGGAAATCTTGCGACATATGCCAACGGACAACACCTAAAGGCAAAGTAGGAGGTGCTCCATGGGGCAGCATGCCTCTAATCCGCACTTCGTTCGAAAGAGTTGCAGTGGATCTGATCCGCCCTTTTTCACCAAGGTCAGACCGTGGAACTCGATACCTGTTAACGCTGATCGATTTTGCAACAAGGTATCCGGATTCTGTAGCACTCCCTGAAATCGACGCCGTTCACGTTGCTGAAGCACTCATTGAAATATTTTCTCGCATCGCGTTACCCAAAGAAATGGTTACACACCAAAGAACAAGCTTTACTTCCGACTTGATGATAGAAGTTAGTCGGCTTCTTTTGGTGAAGTTGCTCAAGACGATGCCATACCGTGTCATGGCGAATGATATCGTCGAGAAATTCAACGGCACGTTGACGATGATGTTAAAGAGAATGTGCCAAGAGAGGCCACAATCATGGGATAGGTACCTCGGCCCGCTGCTCTTTGCCTACCGAGAAGTACCACAAGCTAGCTTCGAGTTCTCTCCTTTCCAGCTCATCTACAGTCGTCGTGTCTGAGGACCACTCACAGTCGTAAGAGAGCTGTGGAGTAATTAGGGGCTCGATGGAGGAACACGGAGGACCTTCACACTTATGTGTTTCACTTGCATAATCGGCTGTAGGAGGCGTGTAAGATCGCGCATGAAGAAGTAGAAAAGAATTGTGCCGAGCAAAATACACACTATGACAAGAAGAGCCGTCCAACGAAATCAGCCTCAGGCGACAAAGTCCTCATGTTGTTGCTGACCAAAGCCAATAAGTTCCTTATGTAATGGGAAGGGCCATTTGCAGTGATTGTGAGAAGGATTCACGTGGGCTACGTCATTGTTGTGTTGTGGAAAGCCAAGATATTTCACATAAACATGTTAAAAAAATACGAAGAGCGTGAGCCTAGCCCACCCCAACATGTGTCGGTTGTAACAGAAGTCAACGAAAGCACCATCGAAGGACCTGGAGACGAAGTGAATCCCATGCCTGTATTGAACCTGCATCGCACGCAATCTAGCACTGATGTTAATCTTTGCAGGGAGCTCACAGCCAAAAACGTTGAAGAAGTTGAATGCTTAATGAAAGAGTACGCTGACATTTTTTTCAGACCTGCCTGGAAAGACGGAACTCGTAGAGAGTTCGCTTCGTCTTACCTCTGACACACTCTTCGTCGGTACCCCCCACAGTAAGAAATTCCGGGCACCGCCCCTACTCATGTTACCCGAAAAATATTGACGTAGTTTTGTTTGACGTAGTTTGGTGAGGTTCGTTTTTGTTGTGCTCTATAAAAGACAGCAGTATTTTAGATATGGGTGACAGAGCACGTGATAAATATTAGTTGGAGACACCTGTGAATACCCACAAGTCAACATCTCAAGGGCAAAGCAACTGACTAAGAAGCCTTATTAATCATATGATTTATATGCCCGTTCATATTCATCTTTGAGTAAAAAATTATCCCAAGTGGTTAGAAGCAATCAGCAAGCTCGACCTTATAGCCAGTTTCGTTTGTGATGAGGTTTATATGTTTAAATAATACTTCTTCCAAGTATGTATAACCATGCGTCCTTTTCAGTGGATCACTCATGCAATGGAACTAGCATTACGTTACTATGACGCATTCTCGTTGAGCGAAGTACCATTTAAAATGTGGAGTTATCGGCATTCACAATTGAGCTTGGCCTGCTAGAAATTTGGTTTATACTGTTGATGTAAACTTGAACAAAATTTGCCGCGTACCTGTGTGCTTCGCTGTCAAAGGTCGTCGAAATACGACAGTCTTCTGTCTAGAAAGAAAGAATGAAAACTGCGGGACTCTTAAGCTTTGTCTTTAGGAGTTGAACGCGACAGTGAAATCCGGCCCCTAGTGCACCCGTCAACCACTAAGTGCATACTTATTTGTATGTTTTGTTACATACACACGCACGCACACAAACACGAACACACACAAACACGCACACAGTAGATTGCACCAGCACAATCGGCTCGTTTTCGTCGTGACACCTGACGAACAAAATGCGTTAAAGGGGCCCTGAAACACTCTTTCAAGTAACCATGAAATGATTTCACTAGAAGAGCTTATTGCCTCACGAATTCAATGCCACAAAAATTTTAAGAATCCGTCCAGTGTGAGTGAAGTTACAAAAGTTTATCACATGCTACAATTGCATGATGTCTTCTCTCGTCCCGACGAAAGCGATGGAAACTAAGCAGGAAGGGGTCGCAGGGCAAAGAAACTACAGAGCCTCGTGACCTTGAGCACTTTTTTTTTCCTCGAATGCGCGGCTTTCCCGCGGCTATCTCGGTAACTTGATTTTTCGGTCACAGACGGAAAGACGATTTTTCGCTCCCAACCAACGGTGCCAACGCCGGCGGCGAGTTTCCTGCGACACGAGCCCTTCGATGCCATCGTGTTAAAACGTTTATTTGACGTTCTGCGCGAGAAGATCGCTGAATGGGATCCGGGGGGTGCTGCGTGAGATATGGGCGCCATCTGGCAGCAGCAGCTACGGCTCTACGTATCGGCGTTTATTTTAAAGGTTTTTTAACGCTTCTGCAGGCTTTTGGATGATTCCGAAGAAATCCGGTGTGCTGTTGGACGACAGTTGCCACCGTTTCGGTGGTCCTGTACTGGCAACCGTTTCAGCTTTTCTACGCCTGCTACCCCACCTGACTGAGCCATCCGTATTCGTGCATTATGCAGGAAAATCAGCGTCGGCTATCCTTGATGAATAACGAATCATCTGCGTGGATCTACTGCGCTAATCACCTACTCGAGTTCCGGGATAAAGCGGTGGCCCGTCTCACCTAGCGTCACTTTGCAGCAGCAGTTACGGCTCTACGTATCGGCCTTTATTCTAAAGTATTTTCAACACTTCTGCAGGTCAGTGTTGTCCTGCTTTGTTGTTTTGGTCATAGTACGTTGCCGCGACTGCTGCTGTGAGTGGTTTAGTTCTGCAATTACTACCACACTGTACAACCTTGCTCATTATTTTTGATTGTCTACAAACATGCCCTCAAATCTCGAGTTGGCGAAGCTCATTGAACAGCTTGAGGTCTGAGGTGAGAATAAACTGGAAAAAAATAGCCTCTGAACTCGTTGAAGAATGCAAACCCAAACTCCTGGCACTTTAACCAGAGATGCCAAAGTTGAAGGCTGAAGTCCAGAGCCTCCTGTGAGGCGTCAATGGTCTTAATGGCTTGTTGAGGAGCTACGCTCCGAGAACGCCATGTTAGTTGCCTCTAATAAGTCTGACAAACGAAATGAAACTTTAAGCAACCGTGTGTCAAAACTGGAACTATACTCGAGACTTATCAACGTAGAACTAAAGGTAATTCCGTGCTCTCAAGGGGAAAATAGCACAGCCATAGTAAAAGCTGTGGCTTCTAAAATCAACTGCACTATTCTTAATTCAGACATCGACGTCATTCATCGTGTCCCCACTAAGAACGACTAAAGAACATTATCCCGCACTTCTGTTATCGCAATAAGAAGCAATAATTTTTAAGCAAGGCTCGCAAGACCAAACTGCACACAAATGATCTCGGATTCCCAGGCCCACATCACTATCCTCTGTATGTAAATGACCATCTCACTGCAGAAAACAAAAGGTTGTTTGCGAAAGCTCCTTCCCTCAAGAGAGAGAAGGGTTGGGCGTTCCTTTGGACGGACAATCACCATATTAAGGCGAGACAATCTAATGAAAGCAGGGTGTATCGCATTCGCACTGAAGCTGACCTTTCTATCTTTCGATATATCTGGTCACTTATCTATCTAGGAGATACTGCGATTCATCATGTCGTCCTATTTTAGTATCAATAAATTAGATTCCTTCTTGAACGACTGTAGCATATCAGGATTTAACATTAACGCGCGTAGTGTAAGAAAAAAGCTTGATGAAATAAACGCTCTTTTAAACTCTTTCAAAAGTTCATTTTCCCTCGTCTACATCTCGGAAACACGGCTTACACTTGAGGATGAAAACTTGTTTGGCTTACAAGGTTACTTGTCAGAATACTGCAATCGCACATCAAGTAGTCCTGGTGGCGCAGCCATCATTATTTCACCTACTATGCTTTATAAACGTAGATCTGACCTCCATATTGTCGTCAATAGCTGCGAATCTGTTTGGATAGAACTAGAGAAGCCTTCATCCACTGGTAAACTTATCATTGGAACTATCTATCAGTCGCCTTCATCGTCAATCTCAAAGTTCTTTTCAAGTCTCAATGCTGTCTTTGAAACATTATCATGTGAAAGTAAAAATGTCGTTATTGTGGAGGACTTCAACATTAATTTACTTGAAGATATTTCCAATCGCATTGAGTATGCAAATCGTTACCAAGGTTTTGGTTACGAGTCCTTAATCACACTACCAACTACATGCATTCCTGGCCGCAGTAGCACACTCATTGACCATTTTCTGCCTAACTCTCTTTAACCTGAATACTGTGGTGTTCTTAGAGTAAATATTACTGACCATTACCCTGTTTTATTTTTATGTAAAAACTTCATGCATAATCTTGATTAAAGATTTTCTAAATCCATTCTAAACGAAGAAGAGTTTGTGAACCGCGTAACAAATGTCAACTGGTCTTTCATTGAAACATGCACTAATGTCAACATAGCTTTTGATTTTCTTTCATCTCGCATATGCAAATGCGTTCATGATAGCGTCACGGTAGTCAAATGTAAAAGAATCTACCCAGCACCCTATACTCTAGATAACAAACAGCCTATTGACATGCATGCGTAAAAAATAAAACCTCTACAACAAAGACAAACGCCGTCCTTTCAATGTGAGCCTAAAACATCATTACACTCTCTATTATAATACTCTCAATAGACTGTTAAATGCAGCTAAAAAATGTTATTACACAGAACAAATGGCACGTGCTAGTAACAACTCTAAAGAACAATGGAAAATTATTGACTCTTTCCTAAACAAGAACACTTCCGAATTAACTATCACTGAGCTTCAAATTGTTGACCGTGTCTTAAATGAGCCAATTGACATTGCGAATGAATTGAACTCATTTTACTGTAAATAAGCTTTTAGTACACCCCATCATTCAAAAAATTTCAGGTCCGCTTTTCACAATCTTTCTACCTTTTCCCAACAGGCCCTAATGAAATTATCAGCATAATTCATAGTCTTAAAGTAACCTCTCCTGGACTGGACGGAATTTACTCGTCCAACAATTAGCTGATTGCCAACCATATTGCCGTCCCTCTATACTATATAATCAATTTAATATTCAAGACAGGTTCATTGTCATCACAACTAAAACAGGCCAAAATAATACCAGTCTTCAAAAAAGGCAATAGAACTTTCATATCTAATTATCGCCCAATAGCCATCCTTTCATCTTTTAGTAAAATAATACGAAATTGAGAAACGTATCACTAATTACTTGTCTAAGTTTTTCATTTTAACTCCTAGTCAGTTTGGTTTTCGACCTGCTTTCTCGACTAATCTGGCATTGTTAACTTTCACTTATAAGATTAAAAAAGCTACTGATTCTGGTGAATTACTGGAGCATCGTTCATTCACCTAACCAAAGCTTTCGACTCACTTAATCACAGCATCCTGGAAACCGAACTCACGGCCAATGGTATTGTTAGACCTGCCCTAACAATCATGAAAAGTTACCTCTGTAATAGACATCAAGCTGTTTACGTTCGCTCTACTTTATCAGGTTTTTTTACTACTAATCAGGGTGTTCAAGGGTCCATTCTTGGCCAGCTTTTATTTTTAATTTACATGAATGACCTTCCCGTTTCAGTTACTAACTCTGCGCCTTTCCTTTATGCCGATGACACTACAATACTAGCCACTGATAAATCAATTCCCTCTTAAACAATAAAATTACAAAAAGATCTAAATAACATCATAAACTGGTGTCTAACAAACTCCCTTAATATCAATCCTAAGAAAACTAAGTTCATGATATTCCACTCAGCTAACAAAGTTGCCCCGCCGTGGTGGTCTAGTGGCTAAGGTACTAGGCTGCTGACCCGCAGGTCGCGGGATCAAATATCGGCTGCGACGGCGGCATTCCCGATGGAGGCGGTAATGTTGTAGGCCCGTGTGCTCAGATTTGGGTGCACGTTAAAGAACCCCAGGTGGTCGAAATTTCGGGAGCCCTCCACTATGGCGTCTCTCATAATCATATGGCTGTTTTGGGACGTAAAACCCTACATATCAATCAATCAGCTAACAAAGTTCTTCCCTCCCAAATTTATACTAAACTAAATGGCTCACTTATTAACCCTGACACTGAATGCTCTTTATTAGGAATCATTCTCGACTGTAACCTAAAATACTCTAATCATGTTATCTATTTACGCAAAAAAAACTCATGTTTGGTGCAAGGATTCTAATCAGAGCACGTAAATACTTTAACACTTCAACTATAATCAAGTTATATTATGCTTTTATTCACAGCCATACTAATTATTGCATCACCACTTTGGGAAATACATACTTGACCCACTTATCTCCCGTTCAGAACATTCAAAACCAAGCCATGAGACTAATGACTTTCAACTCATCACCTTCTATTGCATCATCATTAATTCATAACTTCGAGATAAGTTCTACTGTTAGTTTATTTAAATATCACCTCATTATCATGCTGTTCAAGTCATTGCACTATCTTGTCCCATCAAGCCTCTTTTATCCTAATGCTTTGTCTAACTTTAATCCTACTAGACTTGTTTCAAATAAAAAGTTTTTACTACCTTCTATCTAGACAAATTTTGGTCGCCACGCTGCATATTTCTCAGCATTATCATTATGGAATTCATTGCCATCTCACATCAAACAATTCTCGACGATTGGCTTATTTGAAAAACAATTGTATTCGTATTTGATAAACTACTAAAAGTTTTATCCTGTTACATTGTTTATTCCACTCTTCTGTTTACTTGTTTCTTAGTTAGTGTTGGTTTTATATATTTACTCATCTCTCTGTTTTCACTGTTACTGCTAATTGAGTAAATTTTGTATTCTTACTTTGTACAGGAGGTCCCCCTGCAGCCTTGTGCTTTCGGACCTCCTCCTGTATATATACTTTGTATACTGTTCCTTTTTTTGTACTCATAACTGAAATAAACTTGAAACTTGAAACTTCAAGAAACGAAAGCTTTTCTTGAACGCAGAGTCACTATTAGCCTGGTAGCTCCGTGTAGTTTTAGTGAAGTGCAGCAAACACCAGCTTTTTCGTTCATTTTCCATTTTCTTTGTTGCTTTTTCTCGTTTTTTTTTCGCTTTTTCGCGTTGTTAGTGCAGCATAATAAACACTGTGGAATGACGTGCGTAAGCATTTTAAAAATAAAGAAGCACTCTACCTATGTTTCGATGTTTACCTCAAATGTTTTATTTTTTATTTGGGTCATACCCATACACAGGGTCTGCCTGCGAGGTAAGGCAAAAGGAGGAATTAAACCTCCTGACTAGGCCTCCCCACACTGGTAAGGCCTAGGTTTATTAATACACAGCCGGCAAGTCAAGGTGACTGGGTGTCAAGGAAGTGTTTGAACTTTCGCCGGGTCGCTGAATCGTGCTATGGACAGATCAATCGACAGACAGGCCAATATTTTTGCGTTGAAGTATTCCAAGAAAGGCTCTCATTTTTAGAAGTCAGAATGCCCTACATTGAGGAACACTTCCGCAATAATGTCCCAGTTACGAAACTTGCAGGCAACCGTCGATTACGAAAATTCGGCAGATCCCATGTAGCTTGGGAATTGAGGTTATGCGAAGCATGCGGATGGAAGGTGATTGTGTTACTACCTTTTTATTGAGTGAAACGCTAAATAAGTGTACAAATGCTCACAGAGACATACGTTCAACAGTCGCATATGTTTTTTATAACCAGTTGTTTACGTTGCGTGATGACGCAAACAGCAACATGGATAGTAGCAGCACCAGAAGTGGTAAGCTGATTTGAAATGGTGGTGCTCGCGAGGATGTTACCCTGAACACTGCTACTATAATCACCTTCAGCTAATTGTGCCTACTACAATTCAGGTTAACGTGACGTGACAGCTGTATCATACGAGTCCATATGTAATGCATGTTTATAAAATTGGATAGCCAGCACTGCAACCAAAATTCATGTTTCACGAACATAAGGGCAAATAAAGTATAGTTCTGACATTTAATGGCATGGCTCTGTGGTGGAATACATGATCGCCACGCAGAATGCTGGGGTTCAATCCTGCTGGCACGCTGACATTTATTTATTTTTTTGCATTCATTGGGTCAACGCTGCTGATGTCAGCTTTTTCTTAATGCTCTTGCAATAAATTAACCCATTCCTCTTCTCGCCGTTCATCGGTAGATATACACTGTCAATCACCTGTGGCACATACCTGCCAGTGGGTATGTGCCACACGTCTGTCAAAAAGCGTTTGATGATGTACGCGTTGGGATTGAGACCTTATTCATATTGTCACGGGTATAGAAAGGTACCTCACGCACGGGTGCAGAAATGACGCAGAAGGGATGAAGACGACGATGTTGTGCGGCCGTGTCTGTACTGCCCTGTTGTCCTGCATCCTTGCACACTGTGTGCAGCGTTAGCCCAACCGACGTTCACTTAATAAATGCTCCCCGTTACATATTTTGGTGGAGGTGCGGGGTAACATTCCGACTCTGGATCGCCGTAACGGACGTCAGCTTCGTCCCGCCACGATGCCCGAAGGCAGTGCGCCGTCCGTTCAGTATATGCCTGCTCCGTCACCTGTGATCCCTTCCCATCTTCTCGATCCAGGTACATTTTGCGGCACCGACACAACTGACGTTGACCAGTGGCTCGCCTTATAAGAGCGCGTCAGCAAGTAATACAGATGGGATGAGACACTTATGCTGGCCAACATCATCTTTTACCTGCGAGGTACTGCACGCGCCTGGTACGAGACGCACGAGGCAGACCTGACGAGTTGGGACGTGTGCAAGCAGAAGCTCCTTGTCTTGTTCAGCCGGTCAGTTGCTCGACAAATGGCAACCAGGCCGGAACTCGCGTCACGAGTTCAATTTTCCACCGAGTCGTACGCCACCTATATCCAAGACGTGCTCACCTTGTGTCGGAAGGCCGACAAAGGCATGACCGAACTAGACAAGGTCAGCAATGTGTTGAAGGGCATAGGGGACGATGCCTTCAACATACTGATATGCAAGAACTGCACCACCATTGACTCAATCGTCAGTGAATGTCGGCGGTTCGAATAAGCCAAAAGCAGGAGAATCACTCAACGTTTTCTCCGACTCCCGAACACCGCTGCGACTTCTTCCTGTGAGGATCCTGTGGCGCCAAGTCCATTCGTGAATTCTCCAAATATCACAAGAATTGTACGTCAGGAGCTGGAAGCCATGGCTCCTTCCACTTATCAACCCCCTGTGCCTGACAACTTGTCCCCAATATCTCTTATTCAGGCTGTTGTGCGACAAGAGTTTGCCAACATGGGTGTCTTAGTTCCCCAAAACTCCAGCCACACACCGCAGCCCTTAAATCCCAACGCTGACTACCACGCCGCCCCACTTGCTGCTGCCGCGTCGGTCCCGCGGTTTTCATCGCGCTACCGAAATCCATCTGAGTGGCGCACACAAGATGATCGACCGATATGCTTCTCTTGCCATCGCGTTGGCCACATTTCCCGCCACTGCCGCAACAGATGGTCTTTTCGGCAACGTTTTCTAGACGACCACCGACAGGATCGTGGGCAGTATTCACCACCTCATTTTGCCGATGGCCACCTTCAGGACCTTCCACCTAGCCGTTCTACGCTACGCTCCGAATCATGCTACGCCGATGTCGTCACCCAGGGAACCCGGTCCAGCCGCTCACCGTCGCCTCATGATCGCCAGCCGCGCTCCTATCAAAGCCGTCGCTCCCCGTCACCGGCGTATTCTGGGCAGTTCTCGGGAAACAAATAGATGCAGCTCCTGGAGGTGGCGCTGCATTGACAAATCGGACCGAAAAACCTCTACCGACCACTAATTCCAGACGAAATTTGCTTGGTGTTCTTATCAATGGCCTGACTGTTACAGCTCTAATAGACACTGGTGCCCACATATCCATTATGAGATCACGTGTTCGATTCCGCCTCGAAATGTTCTTATTCCTACCATGTCTTCGACTATGCGAGTAGCCGACGGCAGCCGAACATCAGTTTTTGGTATGTGCACTGCCGCGTCAATGTTGCCGGCCTTCACATTTCAGTCCTCTTCGCTGTTCTAGACTCTTGCCCACATGACGTGATTCTCGGCATTGACTTCTTGACCGCGCATTGAGTCCTCATCGATTGTTCAACCGGCACTTTACAGTTAGAGTTGTCTTTGTACTCTGATGTCCCTCCTGCAGCTCGCACATGGCTACGGTTCGTGGAGTGTCTACGATTACCACCTCAGGCCACTGTGTACCTTTCTATGTCGCCGTTCCCACCTGTTCCTGATGGCGACTACTTGGCAGCTCCACTCATTGACCTGACCCTTTCCCGGAACATCATACTTCCTCATACTACAGTGAGTATTAGCGACAACAAGACCTTTCTTCCTGTCCTCAACTTCTCCGTGTCGACCCAGGTCTTTCCTCAAGGTATTGCCTTAGCAGAACTCTCCACTCTGGAGCAATGTACAATTTCATCTCTCACTCCCGACATCTAGACTGTAGCCGAACCTGTCGCAGCCGCACAGAATAGAGTTTTCCTAGACAAAATGATATCAAAGGACCTGTCGCCGTCCCAAGTTGAAGCGCTCCGTGGTCTTCTAATTTCTTACCTCGACATTTTTGATATCGACGACCGTTCCTTGGGCCGCACGAGCGTCGTAGCCCACCGTATCGACACTGGCGATGCCAGTCCCCTTCATAAGCGTCCTTACCGTGTGTCTCATTCAGAGCGCCAAATAATCCAGAAGGAGGTAGAGAAAATGCTCGACAAAGACGTCATAGAACCTTCAACCAGTCCATGGGCATCAGCTGTTGTGCTTGTTAAAGGGAAGGACAATACCTGGCGGTTCTCAATCGTCATCTCAATAGAATAACCAAGAAGGATGTCTATCCTATACCTCGAATTGATGATGCGCTTGACTGCCTTCATGGTGCCAAGTATTTCTTTTCCCTGGACCTACGATCTGGATATTGGCAAATTTCAGTCGATGACCGCGACCACGAGAAGACGGCATTCATAACACCCGACGTGCTTTACCAATTTAAAGTCATGCCTTTTGGGTTGTGCAATGCTCCAGCAACTTTTGAACGCATGATGGACTCCCTCCTTCGCAGTTTTAAATGGTCGACGTGCTTGTGCTATCTAGACGATATCATCGTATTCTCGCCAACCTTTGAAAGCCATCTTCCCCGTCTGTCGGCCATTCTTTACGTTTTTCGCTCTGCTGGCTCCATGCTTAACGCGTCTACGTTCACCTTTGAGCGCCGTCAGATAAAGCTATACTTGGCCACCTTGTTGGCGCTACTGGTGTGCGACCCGACCCTGATAAAGTCCGCGCGGTGCGCGAGTTTTCGGTCCCATGTTCCCCGCAAGAAGTCTGCTGCTTTTTGGGACTATCTTCATATTTCCACCGTTTTGTCAGCAACTTCGCGGAAATCGCTCGGCCCCTCACGGATCTCTTTAAAAAGAACGTGGATTTTTCCTGGCGTAAAAACCAAGAACATTCCTTTGCGTCGTTGATTTCTGTGCTCACATCACCACCTGTGTTGGCTCATTTTGACCCAGCCGCTCGAACGGAGCTTCGCCCCAACGCAAGTGATTATGGCATAGGGGTAATACTCGCACAAATGCAGAATGGCACAAACCGTGTCATAGCGTTCACTAGCCGCCTACTTTCTCAGTCGAAAAGGAACTATTCAATTACTAAGCTAGAGTGCCTGGCTCTCATCTGGGCTATCGCAAAATTTCGTCCGTACCTATATGGACGCACGTTCGCAGTCATCACAGACCACCATGCGCTCTGCTGGCTGTCAACCTTTAAGGATCCTACAGGAAGACTCTGGCGATGGGCATTGCGATTGAAGGAGTACACGTTCTCTGTTGTGTACAAGTCTGGCAAGCTTCACAGCGATTCCGACTGCTTATCTCGACACCCTGTTCATCCACCCGACTCCTCTGAGTTGGAAGCTCATGCCAACATTCTAGCCATAACAGATTTTCTGCAAATAGCCGACGAACAACGCCGAGACCCATCGCTGCTATCGATCAATGACCGTCTTCAATCTAGCCATGAAGACCCTTCACTGATCCTGTTTTCCTTCAAGACAACGTTTTGTACCGCCGCAACCTACAACCCGATGGCGCGGAACTTTTGCTTGTCGTCCCACGTCATCTGCGCAAGGACATCTTGCAAGAATTTCACAACGCCCCAACTTCCGGACATTTAGGTGTCTCCAGAACCTATGACCGCGTCCGCCGATGGGTATTCTGGAAGGGCCTTTATCGTTCCGATCGCCGCTACGTTGCAGCGTGTGACCTGTGCCAGCGTCGGAAGAAGCCTACGTCTCTCCCTGCTGGTCACCTTCAACTTATTGAAGTCGCAGCCGAGCCGTTTCATCGTGTGGGTTGTGATTTGTTAGGTCCCTTCCCAACATCGGCCACGGGAAACAAATGGATAGCAGTAGCTATGAATTATGCCACTCGGTATGCAACTACTCGAGCGCTACCGACCAGCTGCGCAACGGACGTCAGAGATTTCCTACTCTATGACATCATCCTTCAGCATGGCGCTGCTTCTCACCTACTCACGGACCGTGGCCGCTGCTTCCTGTCTCGGGTGGTTGACGACCTCCTTAGATCCTGTGCTACGCAGCACAACTTTTCGACTTCTTACCATGCTCAGACTAACGGACTTACTGAATGCCTCGACCTCACACTGACGGACATGCTTGCTATGTATGTTTCTGACGACCGCACCGATTGGGACACTGCCCTTCCGTTCTTAACCTTCGCCTACAACTCGTCGCGTCATGAAACTCCCGGCTACTCGCCATTTTGTCTTCTCTTTGGCCATGATCCCTTACTAACTTTCGATACCCTGCTTACACATGACCTTCCGTCCACCACTTCGTACGCACAAGATGCCGTCTCCCGTGCTCTGATCGCACGTACAGTAGCCCGCGCCAGGTTCTCATCGTCCCAGAGAGCACAAAAGTCGCTCTACGACAGCCGACATAGGGATGTCCATTTTTCTCCGTGCTCTCTTGTGATACTGTGGCTGCCATCCTGTCGAGTCGGCCTGGGCGAGAAACTTTTATCGCAATACGTTGGGCCTAACCGGGTTCTGCGCCAAGTCACACCTGTCACCTATGAAATTTCTCCTATTACGAACCCCACTGTTACATCCAGAAGTGACATTGTGCATGTTTCTCGCCTGAAGCCCTATCACAGTGACCCGTCCGTCTAATAACAGCAGGCACCGGGACGGTGCTTTGCCGCCTGGGGTAATGTCACGAGTATATAAAGGTACCTCAGGCACGGGTGCAGAAATGACGCAGAATCTTGTCACGCATAGTAAACTCATTTCTAAATTACATATTCTAGGTCTACCTGTTAACCTCATTGACTGGATCCGGTCTTACCTTCACAATCGCAAGCAGTATGTTAAAGTAAATGACTGCATGTCTGGTATTCTACCAGTATCATCCGGAGTTTCTCGAGGTAGTGTTTTTGGACCTATTATATTTCTAGTGTATATAAATGACATTTTTAAATCAATAAATACATCACAAGTCCACATAAAGCTTTTTGCAGATGACTACATACTTTTTAAAACGATTGCTGCTCCGAATGACCAGAAATGCCTGCAATCCAACCTTTGTGCCATTTCTAAGTGGTGTGAAGATTGGTCAATGAAATTTAATAGCGATAAATCAGTTGTCATGCATATAACAACTAAGAAATACCGTTTTAATTATACGTATTCTCTCAACAACTCTCCATTGACTGAAATTAACGAATATAAATCTTTGGGCGTCACAATTACAAGCCACCTAACATAGTCAAGCCACATTAATAAAACATGCTCATCTGCTTCTAGAAAGCTCGGTTTTTTGAGACACAAATTAAAAACAGCGCCCTCATAAATCAAAATGTTGGCCTACAATGCTTTTATAAAACCAAAGTTAGACTATGCTTGTGTCGTTTGGGACCCACATATAAAGAAAGGTGTTAAGAAGCTTGAGATGGTGCAGCGAAAGGCGGTTCGCTTTATCTTTAATGCCTACCACAGAAATAACTTGCCAAAAACGATCATGGCCATTAATTATATCCCTACTTTACAATACCGAAGAGCTGTTGCCCGGCTGGAATTTCTACACTCACTTTATTTCCGTAAATTTACATTTGTCCAGAAACTTATATAACAAATCGAATCTCAAGACAAACTCGACATACTCACAGTTACACTCTTGAACCTTACTTCGCACGTACTAATCTTTTCATGAACTCGTTCTATCCTCGGACGATCAATGATTGGAACGCGTTACCTTTTGAAGTATTCTGTGATAATGAAAATCCTGACTTCGATAACTATGTATCTTTCCGTTTTTAACCGTACAACTCAAGATCTCAGACTGTCTCACGTTGTATCTGATTTGCATTCTCCGGTTGCAATTTGCAATTTCTTGCTGCCATTTAACTTTGTTCAAATGTTATCCTGTGTTCTACTGCCTTAACATGTTTTTATTGCTTGAACTTTCTTTTTATTTAAGTTACATTGTGAATCACTTTTTGTTATGCCCCCCTGCTTGGTCTTTCGGCCGCAGTATTCTGTAAATAAATAAAATAAATAAATAAGACGACGATGTTGTTGTGGGGCCGTGTGTGGACTGCCCTGTTGTCCTGCATCCTTGCACACTGTGTGCAGTGTTAGCCCAACCAGCGCTCACTCATTAAATACTCCCCGTTACAATATTAAGACTAACGAGACATATTTGTCAAACCATCTCACCCTCCCCTACTAATTTTGGTTTACCCAAAGTTGGGTGGGATGGGATGGGATGGATTGGATGGATGGATGGATGGATGGATGGATGGATGGATGGATGGATGGATGGATGGATGGATGGATGGATGGATGGATGGATGGATGGATGGATGGATGGATGGATGGATGGACGGGTGGGTGGGTGGATGGATGGATGGATGGATGGATGGATGGATGGATGGATGGATGGATGGATGGATGGATGGATGGATGGATGGATGGATGGATGGATGGATGGATGGATGGATGGATGAA
The DNA here is from genome assembly GCF_043290135.1 of Rhipicephalus microplus. Taxonomy (NCBI): domain Eukaryota; kingdom Metazoa; phylum Arthropoda; class Arachnida; order Ixodida; family Ixodidae; genus Rhipicephalus; species Rhipicephalus microplus. The sequence continues at coordinate 228,102,151 of NC_134710.1, forward strand.
CGGACGGACGGACGGATGGACGGATGCACGGATGGACGGACGGACGGACGGACGGGCGGATGGACGGACGGACAGGTGGATGGATGGATGGATGGATGGATGGATGGATGGATGGATGGATGGATGGATGGATGGATGGATGGATGGATGGATGGACGGACGGACGGACGGACGGACGGAAAGAAAGGTTTCGCATTTAATTATTTTCATCAGTGTCAGCAATAGAACGCAACATCTCAAGGTAGATACTTTTGACGCAGTAGTTTATAAATTTTAGAGTCAACCAATAAGGATTTTCGGGAGTGTTGGCGAAGCCCGCTGCTCAGCTGAAGACTGAATAATCAACTGGAGATCCAGCAGGCCAATGAAGCTGCTAGAGAGACATGGTCTCTCGGCCGACTCCTATGCGGGAACCCAGCCTGGTTACCTGCAGGAAGTGAATAAAGTTGTTCACTAGCTCACTCGCTCACTCACTCACTCACTCAATATAGGGATTCAGTAGACCAAGCACTTTGCTGAAATTCGTTACTGTACCTAAAAAGCTAGTTTGTTCATTTTGACACTATTCGGTGTAATATCATACTGCATGTACATGACTAATGCAGATTCTGTAGGTCTTCTCCAACGTTGGAATTCAAATCGGCAATTAGACAAACAAAGCAGTTTTTATAAATAAAAGAAACAAATCGCAGCTGACTTCCATTTCTCCTTCGAATAATTTCATAAATATAGGTATATCAGAGAAGTCACCATCGCAATTTTTATCACATCACCCTTCAACAGAACAGCATGTATGCCACTTTGATTTTTTTAGAAGAGAAGTTGATAAGATTGCCCCATTGTAAGTGTGGGCTAATCACTTAATTTTATAGTCGTTAACACGCTTGACAGGTTTTATTTTTGAAGTATCATAATCAGTGCTTGAACTTTATTATCTATTATCATGAAGCTACATGATAAATCTCAAGTCTTGCAAGCTGTTCCCGGGTCCATCTCTGTTTAGCTATACTCGATCAATTGCGTGACCCTATTTAGCAGCGTAGCGTTCTGCCGAGTGAGCACAGCAATTTGAAGCATCAGCGAAATGCCACTATGTTCAATTATATGACCACCCTTTTGGCCACAACACATGTACCCACTGGGTGACAAAAGTGAGACAATATTGCGTGTAAAAGTAATAAAAATTAAGATGTAACAAATAATTCTAGGCATTTCATAATTGTTAGTACTTTTCCGGGGGTTTCGACGAGCATAACTCTAAAGTAATAGTATTAAAAAAGAGCTGCAAGTGTCGCGCCAATACTTTTTTATTCCAGAGCGCTCCGCTGAGCCACGTATACCTAGTAAACGAATAGTGTAAGTAAAGCGGGTGACACTTGCTCCACACATTATGCCTTTGGTTAAGTCCACTGTTCTCCTAATTAAACTTTCCTGGGATAATTTGGTTTTATTGGCCGTGAAAAGAAACCTACAATTTATGGAAAAGTTCGGGTTTAATACATCAATTTCATACGTGACTATTTTATTGGTACAGTGAGTTCAAAAATGAAAAATCACATAAATGATACATGCAGCATACAAAAGTGCAGGTCGTTCGACTGATTAGTTTGGTAATGAATCATGAACATAAGAAATCTTGGAAAATGTAAAAGGTAAGTGTAGTTCCTAATTTATTACGGCAAGTATTCTGTTTTATTACAACAAGTATTCAATTGCAACGGACTGTGAATCGCACACGTTTTTCCGTCATAGTGAAAAAATTCGTTATTTCATCCAAGTGGACAGTGTCGACACGCACCTATTTTAGAGTGACATTCATTTTTCACCCAGTCGCAGCATGGATTTCGCAAATCGTACTCATGCGAAACTCACTGCTATCCAGGGGCGGGTCAAGGGGGGCGGGGTGGTGGTAGGGGCAATCCCCTCCCCAACTGTGTGTCAGCCCCCCTCTCTTTTTCAATGCTTGTAGTCAACCTCCTATCACCAATTAGGAACAATTAGTGAAATCACTGCGAGCACACATTAAGAGTATTTATGCAGCGAAGGGGTTTTTCTGCTACTGATAACAAAAAGTAATGGCCACGCCCCCTCTCCGATGTTACTTTAGGTGACTGCCCCCCCCCCCCCTAAATTGAGTGGCTGCATCCGCCACTGCTGCTATTCGCACTCCAACTGAACGCTACTCTTCTCAAATGTCATTTTGTTGACTGCATTTTCCTTTGTCTCAGGCTTTTGACAAAGTGGACCAATAACTCCTCCTTTTTAAATTACGATTACGTACGTAATCTTGATTGCTGCCTTTTTCCTGGATTCAAACGTTTTTCAACTGCTCTCAATTTGTCTCAGTTAACAGCACTAATTCGAAAGCATATGCAGTGTGTTCTGATATACGCCAGGGCGCCGTTCAATGTGATCTTCTTTCTAATTTACTTTAACGATTTGCCATCCTATTTTTTTCTAAACTTGTTTATGTACAGATGATTGTGTGATTTTTTGCTGAAATAACTGCACCTAACGACATCGCTCTTCTTCAATCTCACCTTAACCATCCTTGACAAGTGCAATACAGGACTTATGAAACGGAACCTTAAAAATGTAAATTCATGCGTATGTCTAGCCAAATTACAAGTAACGGATTATAACCTGTACAACCAAGGAGAGTCTCTTCACACAAGTACCTCACACTTAATATCAGTAACAGTTCAAAATGAAATTCTCATTTCTCCCGTGCTATTGTAATGCTAATCGCACGCTCGGATACCGTTCTCATAACTTCGCTAAATCACCTTCATGTATACATCTAACGTGGTCAAATCTGGTATTTGGAATACAAATCATTTGCAACCTTAGTAACCAATATTTCAGAGTACCTTGTTGCATCATCTGTTAGTTCTCAATATTGTTGTTGTATTTGTATTTTATTAGTCATGATTGAAAAAGTTCAAATCTCACACTGTTTTTTTCCTCATATGTATATTTGTTTTGCACACTGATGTGTTTTGTCAATTTATAGGTATTATTGCATAACCCAGTACTACCTACAATCCTATATTTCTTTTTACCGCTCCACACTCTAATCTGCATTCACAATAAGGTTTTGATTAATAAGTTAATAAAGCTAAATAAATAAATAAGGGGCCGGTTTATATCATTTTACTAAAACCTGCACGTTCATCGAGTCGACCACAGTCAAACTATTGGACAAGTGTCGCCACCTGCAGTAAAAAGGCTGAAGTTGTGTAACATGCCGTCGTTCTCAGTCGGCACCTCTTTCTTATTGTTCGCAACAGGAATTTCGTCTTTTGCGGCGTGAATTCATGCACAAGATCGCGATATACATATATACTCGTTTTTAAGCGAAATGTAGGAGTGAAAACTTGTGGGAATGTAAGCACAACAAACGTCACGAGTACCGGAGAACCTTTTGACTTCCGAGCGAGAAGAGCATTTGTGCCAGTCTTTGTGACCAAGTCAAAAAAATAGCGTACTCTGCCGCCACTTACGACAAAATAAGGTTTACAAAATACTATTGTAAAGAAAATAAATAATGGGCGGAGGCGTTCGCAGTCGTAATTTTGAGCGATCGCATTATCTCTCTTTTTTTTATATAAAAGAATTGTCGAATAATGCTTCGTCGGTGCTGCAAGTAAGGCCAACAGAAACAAATTTATTAGAAAAAAAAACAGGTCTCACCGAGATTTGAACTCGGATCGCTGGATTCAGAGTCCAGAGTGCTAACCATTACACCATGAGACCACACATCTCTGTTGCCGGGAATCTAACATGGGCCTCCTGAGTGAGTTAGAAGTGCACTGTAAAAATGTTCAAAAACTTGCACGACGGTTGCTTTTTTCGAATGTATCGTAGTTTCATCGCTCTGTTGTATGTTACGTATTAGGGCAAAGCAGTTCTGCGGGGGCTTGCTTGGTGGAGGAAAGCTCAAGAAAGATAATTGGCATTGGTCGGCCAATTTGCATGCGCCGAGTCTACTCTGGATTCAAGTTTTCCGTAAGGTTTTCGAAAGGCCAGCGTGTACGGGCGAGTAATGGGACAGGGGAGTAGGGTATGTTTTTTTTCTTTGTTTGTTTAGTAGCAGACTTGCCACTAATAAAGTCTCAGTAATTATTTTATTGGCAGCTATGAGTAGCGTAACGGCTGTTTTAATTGGCTGGTAATTTAGTAATGTATTGAACTGCTTGATTAATTTAACAAAAATTACTCGCTTCTTTCTCTATTACTTTCGACTAAAATAGAGCACCATCACTTCACCATACAGCATAACAAAGCTCGTGCAAGCGACGGCCAACGTTTTGATGAGAAGCGCGTCCCGTGGGCAGCGCATGCTACTAAGGGACATACGTCGTGTATCGCTGCTGGTGGCACTTTGTTATGTGCAGAGCGCATCTGTATGTGGGAAGGCCCTCCCTCTGGTGGGTTCGGAATGATAGTAGTGCAAGACCCACATGGCGAAATAAATTACGTAATTAATGACGTGTATGAACTAAATGCAGCGAATATAGTATTCGATAGAAACACGTACCAGTAAATATAAATAAAACACAGTTCACTCGATTACAGCGAGAACCACCTTGTGGTCATCGAAGTATCTGGCTACGGCACACAGTGCACTTGTGACGCAACACTCCAAACACAATATTCAGTTTGCTATTGTGGCTGGGATGTGATTGCACAAAATCAGTTTCACCGCAAAGGTGAAGCTCCTTAAGGCGTGGGTCTTTCCATCCTCCGTCGTTGTCGTACGTAGCCACCGGGATGCGAGATGGCGGTACTTGGGGTGTTCACTAGATAGACGCATGGACGGACGCATGGACGGACGGACAGACAGACTAGCAGATGGACTAACGAATGGATGGACGCGCGGAGCTGGTATGTGCCACAGGGAATGCGAGATGGCGGAGTGTTCACTAGATGGACGCACGGACGGACGGACAGACTAGAAGATGGATGGACAGATGGACGGACGTATGGACGCATGGATGGATGCTCAGATAGTCACGCGGAGGGACGGAAGCACGGATGGGCTGATGGACGCTTCGCCTCAATCGTCATCACTCTGTCGATATGCAGTGATTTTTTCTTACTGCCTTTATCAACGAACCTCAGTTCGTCCATCTATCTTTTACATCGAATGCCTCAAGTCTAGTCAGTGTATATGTGTGTTTCGAATTGGTACAATGTATGTTTGGAATTGGAAAATATTTAGGGCAGCACGAGTACTAAGTCACGAAATGCTGGGTTGCATCAGTCTATCTATTTATCTATCTATCTATCTATCTATCTGACTATCTATCTATCTATCTATCTATCTATCTAATCTATCTATCTACGTAAATTACTCTTCTACGTAAATGACTCATCTACGTAAATTCTCGGTGCATGCTCTATTGTGGGTGCATGGTATGTTTGATATTTATCATCATCGTCGTCATGCTGATCGCCCTTGTGTCACCATCACTGTTTCCACAATTATGGGGACTAGTAAATGCATGCAGAAACGTAGCCGTATTGCGACGAATAATTCCTGGAAAAGTGTAACTCTTGTTTACTCAGCAGCATTAGTCATTCTAAACCGCCCGTCCCGTTGTTAGCTTCACTTTACCAAGTTCCACGAGCCAGTCAAACGTGTTACCTTAATGAATACTAAACCTATATTTTCTAATAAGCAGCAAATTGTGGCGGCAAATTCATCACCACGTGCCTGGCTCCAGTGACAGTATACATGACTCCATGGGAACCATTCCTTTGATCCTCATTTGGTGCAATGTCCGCACCGTTTCCATGCATGGTAACGGCGATTCTCTCGACGGAAAAGAGTGAGAATCGTTTTCCTGACGCGGACAGGCAAAAAACAAATAAGAAATCGCAGCAAGCGTCTGGCGTATAGAGTTTCGTCTGCCGTCGGGCAATTGAGAAGCTCGCATTTGTAGGACGTACATCTGCTACTATTTCCTTTTGTTGTTGGCAAGCCGCGATGCACTGTGGACTTCTGAGTGCGCCAGACAGGATCACATTCTTTTTGGTTGGCGTGTGGATTTCCTGTCAGTCTGGTTCATTTTCGTAACAATAGAAAACATGGACGGCAGTCTTGGCGTCTCCAGGCTACAACCATCGTCTGCCACCGGAGCGGCGTCGCACCGTCATAGCAACAGGGCACAGCATCCGCCTTCTGAGCTCTAATCTCACGCTCCCACGCCGCAGTGTTTCCAACCGTAGGGTGATTACCCTAATTGTGTGGTAATTTCGGGATTTTTTGGCGTGGTTAGCGTAGTAAGGCAGTAATGCGAGTTTCATAGAAAACGTAGGGTAGTTTCCACATTTTGCTCATCGTCGATCAGGTAAAAATGTAGAATAACCACGTGACATTTTTTTAGTGTTACTGTTTTAATGAGATCAAGGATTCTCATTGAATAAAATTGGAACTGTCTACATTCACATCACAAGCATAGGGCAGAGACAAAATATGCATTTTTATTTTATTATTTACAGAATACTGCGGTCGAAAGACCAAGCAGGGGGGCATAATAAAAAGTGATTCACAATGTAACTTCAATAAAAAGAAAGTTCAAGCAATAAAAACATGTTAAGGCAGTAGAACACAGGATAACAATTGAACAAAGTAAAATGACAGCAAGAAATTGCACATTGCAACCAGAGAATGCAAATCAGATACAACGTGAGACAGTCTTAGATCTTGAGTTGTACGGTTAAAAACGTAAAGATACATAGTTATCGAAGTCAGGATTTTCATTATCACAGAATAATTTTGGTGTTGCCTATATGCGCCTCATACAAAGCTTCTAGTTAACTAAAGGTCAACTCTGTCCTTGCTGCCAGGCGTACGCGTGGAGGCAATGTATTTATTCCTAACAGTAACACAGGATAAAGAGTTCACAATTCTATTTTTTGTGTTTAGAAAACGTGTTTCACGATTTCGAGTACTTAGTACTCAACTATGGAAGAGCACTGAGCCGTCACGAATAATAGGTGAACTGTATTGACAATATCAGTTCACCCTTGGTGGAAGAATGCGTGGCCTACTGTTCAAAATGGTCGTATATTTTAGGCTACGTTGTCCTTGCGTCATCCTCATCGGCCTCCGTTGTTGGTATAGTGAGGTTAAAGACTTTCGATATTTTGTCGGATTCACTTATCTTGTAATCTGTGCAGTAAAAGCATTTTTCAAAAAATTATATGTCATCCGATTTATCCTTTAATCAAACTACTACAAGATACTCGCAATGTTAAAAGTGGCCTCGTAAGACATTTCAAGTTTTAACAGCTAGGTACGGCGGATTCTATGAGGACGAGGAATCCAGTTCAATAATTGGGAGATGCTATATCGAAAAAGCAAGTGAATACCCGTCACAAAGGAAGCCCATAAGAAGCGTAAAAATTGAATTTTACCATTCTTGAAAATTATGGTAAATGCGCCCGACCTCCGCTCGAAGCGGAGCACAGTCACAGGCGAAAGCTTGAAGAGCACACTCTCTAGAACCCGTTGCACTCTTCGCGCTAATATATAATACAAGCACTCTCTCAAGGTACGCACTCTGCTACATTAATTGATTCAGCGGCTGATGAAGATGAACAATTATGGCTGAACCCTTTGTGATGGGTTAGAAACATTCAGCGATCCACTCGTCATGCATTTCACATTGCGTAATGGTCGCCTTCTGTGACGCCTTGGTTGCTATCTTAATCTTCTGCCAAGTTATATTGCGTATGTTAACGCGGTTCCTTTCCGACATAACGCTTGTACAGCTAGGGTTTTGTGCAAAGAAATTTCCAGCACCAGCGTGACTCACCCACCTCAGTGCCACGCTCTTTGTTTTCGAAAAAAAAAACTGCCAGGTGGCGCTTATGTCTCACGTGTGACGAGCCTTGATGCGCTCGTTCGCCTCCGCTGCACGCTCGAGGCACTCTAACGCAGCTCCTCCAGAATACCATTCACCGATTTTCTTGCGCAGAACATCAAATAAACGTTTTGTTTTTTTTTTACTCTCTCTAGACGCAAGACTATCATCTTCCGACGACATTTGCAGATTACATGCAGATACGGAGCCAATTTTTTAATCAACATAACTTTCTTTGACGTCACTGTTATCACCATCTTCAGGCATATCAGCTGGATGAGATGCTGCGTGCACTCTTGCTCGACCGCGCAGAGGAAAACACGGTGAGATCAGATTAGTGCCGGTGCACCTTCTAGTTCTTTGTGTACCGCCTTGGCGCGGCTGTGTAGCGCACGAAAGTGGGGAAAGCACAAAAGAATGCGAGAGCTGATCGACTCACTGCCGTCCTTTGCACTGGCGCTCTCAAATGCGATAAAAAGTCATGGTGGCCGCCATCCTCTGGTACCCAGCTCAGAGAACCTGTCTGTGACGTCACGCGCAAGTTATGTACTTGCAAGGCGGGTTCGGTGTACATGCGGGGCGTAGAAGCACTCGCCTGGCAGTCATAGTCGCAGATTAAAAAAGGTTTTCGTGCGAAAAATGTGTAATAAAACTAGCTTGTGATGTGTTGGTACCTACAGGTTATCTCTTTTTTTTTTTTGGCTAAATTCCCCTGCGGTTGTTAGAATAGTTGCGGCCCCTTACGCGCATATGGCATCTGGATCTGGGGCCTGTTTGACAACGTGAAAAACCTGTCACTCGTGCATTGTAATTTATTTTATGAGTAGATGATAGATATGTGGGGTTTAACGTCCCAAAACCACCATTTTATTATGAGAGACGCCGTAGTGGAGGGAGGGCTCCGGAAATTTCGACCACCTGGGGTTCTTTAACGTGCAACCAAATCTGAGTACACGGGCCTACAACATTTCCGTCTCCATTGGAAATGCAGCCGCCACAGCCGGGATAATTTATTTTATTAGTGTGGGATCCATCTCTCAAACTAGGAAAACTAAAGGCAAAACAATTTGAACGCAATCTTAGGGAGTCTTTAACGCTGTCAGCTTAAAAATAGAGTTGCTTCTGTCTACACTCAACGAATTTCGAGGAGTCAGGAGCAACTCCAAACTGAAAAAAGTACGGACAGCCTTCATCACACCATCTATAATTTTTATGTTGCAAAATATTTAGTTGCTTGCGTAAACAATAATACAAACGGTGATGAAAGAAGAATGGTGTCCTTACACAAAATAGGTTCTTGTTCACAAGTTTAATGCTTAAATAAAATGTGTGCTCACAAATAGAACAACTAGAATGAGGTGTGACATTCCTGCAGTGGGGTTTTAAAAGCCTTCCACCCCTTCGCTGGAATGTAGAAGAGGAAATTTCCTTGGAGCTATAAAGCTAGTTTAGGAGCTCGAGGTTCGGGTAGAAAACATGCTCGTGGGGACGTTTTTTCAAAGCTTAAGTAAGTAAGCGCTTGCTATTTCGCAGTGTACATTGGAACACCAAACATTTCCCTGTAATTACTGTCGGCTGTTTCAGGTACTAGTGCCCTATACGAGTGAGTTATAATAGTGTGGTGCTTCCATTTTTGCTGGACTCGAAGACAACATCGAGGTAGCGATAAGAGACCATGACCACCGCTCAGAGAGCAAGAGCCAGGGGTTTAATGATCCTCCCACCACCTGTTTTGGGGGGGAGGGGGGGGAAGAGGCACGCAAGGCCGTATGTGGCCTGCTTGGTTGGCGTGGCGTACGAAATCCCGCTTAGATGCAGTAGGGTTTATATAGGCGAAACAGGCCGTTGCATGAACGACTGAATTAGGGAGCATGAAGTTTCTGAAAAAAAAAAAAAAAGTTTCGGCACATTTACCTGTGGACGGGGGTTCCTGCAAGTGTGAGCCTCGGTTTTCCAGTGTATCCGTTCTTGGAAAGAATAATTATGCCTTAGTGCATGAAATCACGAAAGCACACTACATTAAAAAGGAAGGGAGATATGCGTGTTAGTGATATCTGTTGCTCTGCATGGTGGTGAATTAAAGTTCTTCGAATATTTTTCACTTAGTGACTTTTCCTAATCATTTATATTTTTGTCAATCCTATCGTGTCCATTCTGACGAGCATGTGTGGCGATGAGCGCGCGCATGGCTGCTACGGTTATATATGTCACTGATGTTCTGAGAATAAAGTTAGTGGCGAGTGACACCCTTCTGTTCTGTCCCGGTTAATTTTTTTCTTCCTTGATGGTACGCATCTTTTGCATTTCAGTAGGTATGTACCAACTAGACTAACGAAAAGGTTTATTATTAAGCCAAGGGTTACGCGCTTCGTATCGCAGCTTCCCTGGGCAACCTCTCACTATATCGACTTTTCAAATTTTAGCACAGCTTGTTTGTATGAAAGGCATCTCGCACGTGACGTCATGGTCACAGCTTCATGCGTACTCGTTCACCCACGTGGCACTCTTGATTACGTAAAGGCAGCATAATCACAGCGTGTTGAGCTTGCGTCTATATGATAACGATGCGGCCTTGATTTTCTGGGCATCTGTCTGTCAATAACAAGAAAATTTCGACAGCACTGGAACAAACACGAATATACGAAAAGTCAAGCAAGCACTGTCCTTCGTGTTTATTCCCGTGCTGTCTAAGTTTTCTTGATAACGAAATCCAGCTCGCCGAAACACTCACTTTACTCGGTTACGTCAATAACATAAACTTGCAAGAGAAGTAATAACACGTGACGTCACAAACCTTGTGTGTGTCATGGGGTGCCCAACATTTCAATTTCAGTGACGCCAGTGCAAGCCACACCTCGGCTCATGCCGAGCTATACAAGGAATCACTCTTCTATTCGATGACATGTGCAGTAATGTGTATAATGTTCTAAATGCGAAGCATTTCTTGGCGAACTTCGGCATCTATCTATCTATCTATCTATCTATCTATCTATCTATCTATCTATCTATCATCTATCCACCTAGGACTTTTAGCTCTCCTGGCCGTTTCGATAATGTATCGATACCAAAATTGGTATGGCATAACACGACTGTAAAAAGAGCATAGGCGACTAGTCATAACATAAAAATCATGATGTATGTCATGTATGTCATGATTTACATTTCATGGTCTTGCTGCTCTAGCGGTGCTTTCGTTCGTATGGCTTGTTGCAAAACTGGTATGGTATGACATGACTGCATGGCGAACACAAGTTATAGACCCTAACATGGTTATAATGACATGCATGTCATGTAAGTCATGACTACACGCCACGCTCATGGTGCGCTCACGGCCGTTTTGCTAGCTTCACATACAACAAATTTAGTATTACGGAACGTGAATGGAAGCTGAAGGTGTGTGACTGGCGTAAACATGATAATCATGAGATGCGTGTCATGTAACAACATGACTACATGCCACGCTCATGATGCGCTCGTAGCCGTTCCAATAGCTTCACATATACCAAATTTGGTATTACGTGACGTGAATGGACGACGAAGGTGACTGACACGTCCAAACGTGATAATCATGGCATGGAAGTCATGTTCGGCATGGTTTACGTCCTCCTCGAAACATTGTGCTGATCTTAAAGTGAGATATCAACCTTCCACATTCGTGCTTCGTATATAATCGATTCCCAATATACGCGGGATCTGCCAGTTTATTTCTTTTTTGAAGGCTTGACCCGCATGCGAAGAGAACATTGCTGTTAAAAAAAAAGGTGCAAAAGCGTATGAACAATGCACGAAGCCGGTGGAACCTTCAATCGGGCAAAGTACTTTATGTTCCGCTATATTTAGGTTAGGCAGACATTTTGTCGTTTCGATATTTAAATGTTTCGCGATTTTGATTTTACGACATTTGAAATTTTGCTTTTTCCTAAATTCGGCTTTTTGCAATGTTTCAAATTTCAGCATTCCGATAATTCGTCATATTGAATTTCGGCGTTTCGAATGCCTATCAAAACGCCGAAAATTAGGAGGTCGAATCATAAAAAAGGCCGATTGTGCGAATAGCCGAAATTATAACGAGTAATAAAAAAATGCCAAAAAAATCTAAATGCTAAAAAGACATAACGCTGAAGACCCCGTGAAATTTCATTAATTGATTCAGAGTTTCATTTTTTCGGAGAGAAATGGACAAAGACGCAGTGTGTTGTGCTCCTAGAAAGGAAAAACAAAAACTTTGAGGACGGTTGAGGTTCGCTTCCAAGGGAAAAAAGCGGTAGCGTAATCAGGCCCCATGCACATCGCTTTCTCAACTGCTAGCCTGGCTTACGTTCTCGGTGCGTACTTCAACCAGGCTGTGAGAAAACGAACTACTGTGCCCGTAACACTGGCGTTTCAAACTATCGTAGAATGTCTACTGCAAGTACATTTAAGTGCACACCAGAATTCTTCATTTGGCGAAATAGTGAAGGGCCCATGCACATCTCCAAGGTAACACGCGAACCTAGGCAGCTGATCACTTTGCTGATGCTTTAACAGCTGATGATGGTCTGAGAACATCATAATGAACGGCCCTTTCAAGCACCCACTCGTTGCACAATTGACTTCTTTTGACACACAGCGTGATTCTACGCTTCAGCGAGACAATGTTAGAGGCGCTATGGAGGCTCCTTCTACTAAATCACATTTATGAAACCAGGCAGACAGATGACGGTGCTGTGAGGCCACAAACTGTACATTTCGTCGGAAGCTGTTTATGCTGACAGGATTTTCTTACTTGATTGACCCTTTGCATTTGGCTCATGCCGACTAGAGGGATTGGCCAATAAAGCGGTGGTTGATATTGTCGCAGTACAACGCGAACAAAGCACAAGTACGACTTGAGGCAGCAAAAGCAGCGTGTTCTCAACAGCTGAGCCACAAGATCTTCTTCGTTCTCGCGTCAAGCCAGAGGCCCACTACCTGGTGTCCGCTAAATCCCCCCATCATCGTTTTTGTCCACATGTAGACACGGGTCATTTGCCTCCCTCTCAAAGAGCATCGACCCGATGCGAAGTCAATAATGCAGTTTTTGTTAAAGTACAAGTCTCACGCAATCACTCGCTCACGTAAGGCTTCATGCGCACTACGTGAACGAGTTCAGGATGGTGCTGGCGACGATTGGGACTACACGAATTGTCGGGAACAACTTCGTAAGTGACGTCACTCAGTTGTCGCAGCACTCGGTATGGCCCAAAGTATCTTCTTAAGAGCTTTTCTGATAGTCCTCGTTTCCGTACGGGTGTCCAAATCCATACTTTGTCGCCAGTTTGATAGACAACTGCTCTGCGGTGAGCATTGTAGCGGCCTGCATCGTACTCCTGCTGCTGGCGGATCCGTAAACGTGCCAGTTGTCTAGCTTCTTCCGCGCGTTCCGTAAACGTGTTGGTGTCTGGGTCGATGTCGTCACTTTCGTGCAGCAGCATCGCATCTAACATAGTTCGTACTTCTCGTCCATGAACGAGGCTGAAGGGGGTCATGCGGGTCGTTTCTTGCTTGGCCGTGTTGTACGCAAACGTTATGTATGGTAAGATTTCATCCCAATTTTTGTGTTCTATGTCTACGTACATCGAAAGCATGTCTTCAATGGTTTTGTTCAGACGCTCCGTCAGCCCGTTTGTTTGTGGGTGGTAGGCAGTGGTCTTACGATGCGTTGTTCCACTCAGCATGAGGACGTGATCCAAAAGAGCTGCCGTAAATGCGGTTCCTCTGTCTGTGATCACGACGGTTGGTGCACCATGCCTCAGTACAATATTTTCGATGAAAAACCTGGCCACCTCCACTGCTGTACCTCTCTGAATAGCTTTTGTCTCGGCATAACGGGTCAGATAATCCGTCGCGACGATGACCCAGCGGTTTCCTGCAGTGGACATAGGAAGTGGGCCCAAAATGTCCATGCCTATCTGATAGAATGGAGCTGTTGGGACCTGCACGGGTTGCAGTAGGCCAGCTGGTTTAGTCGGTGGTGACTTGCGTCGCTGGCAGTCGAGACAGGTACGAACGTGGTGCTTCACGGCTGTGGTTAGTCTCGGCCAGTAATACCTTTGCTGTACTCTGGCCAACGTTCTCATGTAACCCAAATGGCCAGAGGTCACCTCGTTGTGGCATGCTTTGAGTATTTCGGTACGAAGGGCTGCTGGTATGACGAGCAGATAGGCGGATCCTGTCGACGAAAAGTTTCTTTTGTAAAGTACTCCACCCCGTAAACAAAACGATGACAATACTCTTGCGAAAACTCTTGGCGCCTTCTGAGATCTGCCTTCCAAGTAGTTAATTAAGCCAAGCAACTCAGTGTCGTCCCGTTGTTGCTGCGCAATGGCGGCCGTGTCGAGGACACCTAGAAATGCCGTTTCCTCCTCCTCGGGTAGGGTTGCCGACTCAATGGGTGAGCGGGACAGACAGTCAGCGTCCATATGTCGCTTGCCTGACTTGTGCACGACCGTCATGTCAAACTCTTGCAGTTTTAGGCTCCAACGCGCTAATCGGCCGGTGGGATCTTTTAGATTAGTTAACCAGCAAAGGGAGTGATGGTCACTAATAACTTTGAAGTGTCGGCCATACAAGTACGGGCGAAATTTCATTACTGCCCATACTACGGCGAGGCATTCTTTCTTTGTTGTTGAATAGTTAGCCTCTGCGCGTGTTAGCGTTCGGCTTGCGTAGGCGATCACTCTTTCTGTGTCCTCTTGCCGTTGCACAAGCACAGCCCCAAGACCTACATTGCTAGCGTCTGTGTGAAGCATCGTCGGGGCTTCTTCGTCGAAGTGGGCAAGCACAGGGGGCGTTTGGAGACGTTGACGCAGGTCATTAAAGGCAGCCTCCTGTTCTTCTTTCCACTCAAAGGCAACATCATCTCTTGTGAGACGAGTTAGTGGCGACGCGATGCGGGCGAAGTCTGCGATAAAGCGGCGATAATAGGCACAAAGGCCTAGGAAGCGTCTGACAGCCTTCTTATTGGAGGGTACTGGGAACTGTGCGACGGCGGCAATTTTTCCAGGATCGGGCCGGACGCCTGCGTTGCTGACGACGTGACCGAGAAACTGAAGTTCATGAAAACAGAAATGGCACTTTTCTGGTTTCAATGTTAGGCCCGCGAACCGTATGGCACGTAAAACAACTTCCAGCCTTTTGAGATGCTCGTCAAAAGTGGTCGAAAACACTATAACGTCGTCCAGATAGACTAGGCACGTCTTCCACTTCAATCCCGAAAGTACCGTGTCCATAAGCCTTTGAAAAGTTGCGGGCGCGGAGCACAAACCGAAAGGCAAGACTTTAAATTCGTATAAACCATCTGGGGTCACAAAAGCGGTTTTCTCTCGGTCTCTTGGGTCTACCTCGATCTGCCAGTAACCACTCCTCAAGTCCATGGAAGAAAAGTAGCGAGCGTGCCGAAGTCTGTCAAGGGAGTCATCAATACGTGGGAGCGGGTACACATCTTTCTTGGTCACCCGATTCAGCTTCCTGTAGTCCACGCAAAAACGCAGGGTGCCGTCCTTTTTCTTTACTAGCACTACAGGCGATGCCCAGGGGCTCTGTGACGGTTGAATGACGTCATCTGCAAGCATTTTCGCGACTTGTTGTTGTATGGCTTCGCGTTCCTTTGAAGCTACACGATACGGGTTCTGGTGGATAGGTCTCACCGTGTCCTCGGTGATTATTCGGTGCTTTGTCAAAGGTGTTCGACCAACTCGTGATGTCGTTGAAAAGCAGTCGCGGAATTCGGCTAGCAGCTGAAAAAGTCTCTGTCGCTCGTCCTTTGACAGAGTGGTGCCAACATCGTGAATGGGGTCTGGTTCTGGATTAGGCTCTTCGTCCAATACCGACAAACATAAACTGCCTTGCATTTCTACAATATTGTCGTACGAAGCGATAGCTGTGCCCTTCGGAAGGTGCCGGCGCTCAGCACTAAAGTTCGTCAAAAGTAAATTCGTGCGTCCACGAGTGAGACGGACGATACCTCGTGCGACCAAAATGCCATGACTAAATAGCAGCGAGCCAATTTGGTCAGCAATGCCTTCGCCATCAAACGCTTCGTCACCTTCTACTGAAACAAGAGTGCATGACCGGGGCGGGACGACCACATCATCATCAATTATACGTAAAGTGTTGCGTATTGCGTCTGAACAGTCAACTAAACCAGGGCTGTTGCGGAATGTAATTGAACGGTCCGGGATGTTGATGACGGCACCATATTCTCTTAAGAAGTCCATCCCTATGATCAAGCCCTTGCAACACGAAGTGAGGATGACGAACGTCGCCACGAAAGCAGAGCCACCGATGTCGAGTCTTGCTGTACACCTTCCGACAGGCATCAACAGCTGGCCGCCTGCGGTCCTCAGGTGAGGTCCCGTCCACGTAGTCTTCACTTTTTTGAGGCGTATGGCAAGGTTTTCACTTATGATAGAAAAGTCGGCGCCGGTGTCAACTAAGGCTGTTACTTGCTGTCCGTCTACCGAAACGGTAAGATCTGTGGTCACAGTTTCGTCGGTGTTACAACTTCTCGGCTTTACGGCGTCCTGTGGTACAAGTAACGGGGGCTTTTCTTCGTCGCCTTGACGGCCTGCAACCTCACCCCCGGAGGTCGCCGCCTTCAGTTTCCCCGGCGCGGACTTGGTGACCTCCTTCCACTGACGTCGGCTGTAGTTCGGTGGCGCGACGAAGGCGAATATGCCGGAGACGGAGAGCGTGGTCGACGTCCCAAACCTGGCTGGTAATCAGGCACACTGTCGTCATTATTGGCACGGCGGTTGTCAAAATGGGACTGAGACAAGGGGAGTCCTTGAGAATGAGTGTCCCGGCGTGGTGCGTAGCCGTCGTTGGCGCGTCGATCGTCAGACCATTGCCGAAGAGGTCGAAACATATCTACGCGGTGCCAGCAATGGCGGGAAATATGGCCCACACCTCCGCAGGTAAAACAAAGCGGGCGCCTATCTACAGTGCGCCAGGCGTCTGTTTTACGAAGCTGAGGACGCCGCAACGGCTCGTAATGTGGCAAATGCCGTGTCCCGTTGGGAGACGGCTCTTGGTACGGCGGCATTTCGTACGGCGGTACGACGGCAGGTCGTCGCGGTGTCTGTTCTTGTGGCGACCAAGGAACGGCTGCCGATGGCTTGTGGTACGACGGCGCAACGGGCGGCGGGCGGCGAAGCGCGGCTGCGTAGCTCATAGGTCGCTGATCGTGAGTAGGATCAGCTGTTGAAAACGCTTGGCGTATTTCTTCGCGGACGACTTCAGCGACAGACGCCGTGGGTGGTTCCGTGACCAGATTCCGGAACTTCAGCAGCTCTTCGCGAACAATCTCTCTTATCAAATCGCGCAACGAGCTTTGATTTTCAGATGCCGTAGCGGCGACTTGCATGTGGGCGCTGCTGGACAAACGATCGTATTGTCGGCATCGTAGGTGAAGCGCCCGTTCGATAGCCGTAGCTTCTTTGATGAAGTCTGACACGGTGCTTGGCGGGTTCCGCAAAAGTCCGGCGAACAATTGCTCTTTAACGCCGCGCATGAGGTAGCGCAACTTTTTGTCGTCGGTCATGTGCGGGTCAGCTTTACGGAAGAGACGGGTCATGTCCTCAGCGAACATTGCGACCGTTTCATTGGGTTTCTGAACCCGTAGCTCGAGTGAATGCTGCGCACGTTCGCGCCGGTCGGCATCGGCAAATGTGTCAATCATTCCTCTTTTAAAGTCGCTCCATGATGACAAACTGCCTTCTCTGTTCTCGTACCAAGTTTTAGCGCTGTCGTCGAGATAAAAATAGGCGCGGGAAAGCCTTTGTTCAAGGGACCACTGGTTGGTGTTAGCGACACGTTCATAGTGATCAAGCCATTCTTCAACGTCTTCATGTGCTCCACCACCAAAGCGATCAGGCACCAGCGGTGAAAAAAAGGTTACCTGAGATGGGGTTGGCAAACTACTGTCTCGTAGTAACTGTTGTGGATTGGCGGTGGCCATTGGTAGATCTGAGCGGTGCTTTGTAGAGTGTTCCGGTGAGAGAGTGAACTCTGGAAGGAGGCCTCGCAAGCGACGACTGAAGCGATGCACGGGAGTGTCGACAAGTGCTTCTGGGCTGGATGAACGGCTCCCCGTGGGAGTGTGAAGCATCAGGCGGGGTCGCGGGCCAGCACCTCCACCAGTGTCGCAGTACAACGCGAACAAAGCACAAGTACGACTTGAGGCAGCAAAAGCAGCGTGTTCTCAACAGCTGAGCCACAAGATCTTCTTCGTTCTCGCGTCAAGCCAGAGGCCCACTACCTGGTGTCCGCTAAATCCCCCCATCATCGTTTTTGTCCACATGTAGACACGGGTCAATATAAAGGGAAAAAATTAACAAGAACAGCTGCAACCTTCTCATGCTCGGTGTCTTATTGTCTTCTTCTGATCGGATCGTTGCAGTTCACACTATCGCACTACACATTTGTATACCGTTTCCTTTTTTCGAAAGCAGTTTTGAAGAAATTGCGTGGCTTTGTGCTACTGCTTGCCAGAAAGCCTGCATGGGTTTGATTGTCACTCCAACAGAAGTTTTTCAATATCTGTTTTATTTATTGCTTGTTTCTAAATGCTTAGACCGCGGGCATGATTAAGCTTCGCTCACAATCAACTACACCGACACAATATGTAGTTCTGCGAACCAAGCACACTGATGCCGTTGTGTTAGACTTGTTTGGCAGCTGCTCTGGGCAACTGGCAAAAGGTGAAAACCTAAGAAGGCGACCACCAAAAATTAAATTAGGTTTTTTTGATATCACGTACACGCCCTAATATGATATCACGTACAGCCTAATAAGTGGGGTCGGCGTGATATGTGCTCACTGCGTCTGCGCACCATTGTGCTTGTATTTCATTGCTACCTTTGCAATGAATCAGTTGATATTAGTGCCTGTCTGTTCTGTGTCTGTCACATGTGTACGTCTTTTGTAGCGCTAAAATCAACATGCTACGAAGAACATGATGGTAGACGCCGGTTGCATGTGTCGGCGGGTTGAGAGAAGAAGTGGTGGTTGGTACTTAAGTAAAAAGGAGAAATCTGGGGTCTTAATTAGGGGCTTGTACATGCGTTGCCCCCGCTAGCGTGCGGAAGGTGTCTCGACACGTGGAATGTGGCTGTGTCGACAGCGCGTGTACCGGCCCTATAAGTGTCCACAGGTTGGTGTTTAGTTGGAAACAAGTCTTACTCGTTCTAACATGGCGATGGACCAAAGTTAAGCCGAACTAAATTTGAAATGAGTAGGCTATTTCTGCAGCTTTAAATGCCGGATGGATCCCACCTGATGGTACAAGGTGCAAGCCGAACTGATCAAAACGTGAATTTCGTAGCGACAATGATCCTTTGAAAAAATAATAAGCGCACCTTGCAAACACCTTTCCTTAAAATGTTCTCCTGTCATGACTTTTTTTTTTTTTGACAACTTTTTTTTCCGTTCATCCTTGCGCATTCCAACAAGAGTGCTGACCTTCACAAATACTTTTTTAATTACTGCTTAAATGTCACTCCTTAATTTACGCAGGCGTCCTGGCGTACAAAGAGAAGCAAAATAAAGTAGGGCATGTGTTAGAAAGAGAACTTCGGAAGTCGTGTTGAATGAAAAAAAAAAGTATTATGTCTTCTATATATGTCTGGGGACAACGTTTTTCGTGGTGTAAACACACCTGCTCATGTATATATATCTTTTTCCCGAACTGCAGATTCCAATCGCACTAAGAATGAAACAAAAGAAGAACGAAACAAAAAGTAACAGTGAAATGTTATTTGGTCTTGCTAATCAGCCAGCAGAAGCGCCTCCGAATCATTCTTAGCCCGTGTGCGTCATGATAGGTGAGCCCGAGTATCGTTCGCTGTAGCACCGGTCAACCGACTGCGACCATATCGAACAAAACTTGGCCAAAGATGAGGTTACCGCGTGCAAAAAGCAAACAGGATACGATCATTCGAACGATAAATCGCCTTACAGTATCCAGCAACATTGTAATTCCTTCAGAAAGATCTGGCAAGCACAGTGGGCCACGTACTCCGTTCTGATAGTTGGGACCGTCATGCCCGATAACCACTCACCGCCGCCCTCGCATTGAGAGCCGTATGCACTGCCGTTCTCGTTATGGAACCTAGCCTTCCATCACTGAGACACGCAACCGCACAGTGGCGAAGGAAAACAGAGAAGCTGCGGCGCCAGCCATTTTCGGAAAAGTGTTTGCGAGCTTCGAAAAATACCGCTTTCGACCGCAGGTGATATGAACTGAACTCCCGTGAAGACCAACGCTCACAGTAGGCTTCTAACACACTGCATCATCTTTAAAGGGCGACAGATGCATAAAAACGCACATTAGGAACTCTAGCTCACTCTCAACAATGCGGTCACATGAGTGGCGATTCAGACGACGGCGTCACCAAGGAACCCCAAAGCCCCTGCAAAAGCACGTGACTGATGCTGCCCTTTTCGTTCTGCAGTTCGGATTGCGAGGGTCTCTTCGGGGGCATGACGTCACGCAGTCAGCAGTGGCAAGCCAAGTTTTGAATCTAACAGTAGTGTCGGCCAAACACGCAACCTTTTCCGGCAATATCACGCAAGCAACAAGACTTGCCGAGAATTCGGGGTGTGGTGCTCTGCAGCTTTTATTTTCATTGCATTATACTTTTATCGAAGAGTGCTGCTGCTTCGGCGTAGTCGGTCGGCTTCGGATTGCACGAAGTACGAGTATTCACTAAAGGGTTGCATGTCCGCCCCTCAGTAAATACTAAGCCGTGGACTTTGAGCCCCCCCCCCCCCTCGGTAGTTTAGCCCCTCTCCTCCCCCACGTGCGCACGCTGATGCCGCGGTGAATGGCACTTGCAAGTTTTGATAAAATAACGTCGAGTGTTTCTCACAGCAAGTTCAAATTAAAGCCACACGCGCAACACGACGGAAATAACGGTGTATTCCGGTACAAATGATCTGAAAAAAAGAAAGAAAAGTGACCTTTCTCGGTCGTGTCGACACTTACCGTTGAAGAGTGCTCTGGTGATCGAGTGGACGCTGAGCCTGCCATCGCGAGCGAGGGAAACCCTAGTCACTCAGACCTTTTCCTTCAGCGTGGATGGCGTGTGCAGAGGCCGTTCGGACCACATAGCCGGCCCGTATACGCGAAGCTCAGCTCCAGCATCGAGCGCTACTCCACGCTCATCCATCGAGGGGCCGCATCTTTCATGGCTGTGACAAATGCCGGGAAAGCCAGCGTCACGTACAGAGGGAGCCGCGCCGTGACAAACTGCCGATGCGAGTCGAGCTCCTACAGGCAATTGGAGCGTTGAAAGGTGTCGCCATATAAGAGATGAACAAACCAGCTTTTACGAAAGTTTGAACAAACCTATTATGAGCCGTTTGTATTACTTGTTTTTTGTGCTCTAATGATGCATGCCTTGCTAACGATGTTCCACCTAATGAAGGGGTGGCGATCGGAACACGCGGGTAGTCCGCCGCGATGGAGCAGTGGTTACGGTAATCGGCTGCTGACTTCGAAGGTGGCGCGCATTCGATCCAGGCTGCGGCGGTCGCATTTAGATGGAGACGAAGTGGTAGAGGCCAGTGTACTGTGCGATGTCAGTGCATGGTAAAGAACACCAGATGGTCGAAATTTCCCAAGCGTCCGGTACGGTGTCTCTCCTAATGATATTGCTACGTAGATGACATATCAGCGGTCAGAAGACGACAACGAGGAAGTGGTCTGTCGGTTGTGCGTGCTGTCCTCCATCTTAGTCGACGTCATACGCATTAGTTTGAATATAGATTTTAAATAGACACGCCTCGTGTCATTTTTACGTAACATCTTTGTGGTGGACGTGCTGGGTACTTCCCCGTCTTCATCACGAAGCTCCGCAACGGCCGCATCATCATAGGTCCAACCATGTCACAGGTTGAACAACCATCGTCTTCACCACCTGCCCCTTCCGTGACTTCCACATACGTCGTTCTACCTCCTGCTCGTGATCCCGGTGTATTTTCCAGTCAGGATGGCGTCGACGTCGACAAATGGACCGGGACGAACGGGTCAGCGCAAGCTATAGGTGGGACCCGACTCTTATGCTTGCCAATGTGCTTTTTTACCTCGATGGCCCACCGCGAGTGTGGTTACAGACGCACGAAGCGGAGATTACGAGCTGGGACTCCTTTAAAGAGAAGATCCGCGACCTTTTTGGCGACACCGTTGGGCGGCAGATCGCAGCGCGGAATCAACTGGTGGCTCGTGCACAGACGTCGACGGAGTCGTACGTCGCGTACATTCACGACGTCATCGCCCTATGCCGCCAGATTGACGAGCACATGAGTGAGTCAGAGAAAGTGGTCCATGTGCTGAAAGGCATAGCAGACGACGCATTTAATCTTCTAGTTTACAACAACGTTGCCACTGTTGTCGCCATCATTAAAGAGTGCCGGCGGTTCGAAGAAGCCAAGAGCTGCCGTATTACTCAGCGATTCACCCGGCTGCCCAACACGGCCGACCCCTCATCGTGTGAAGCCGCCCGCCAGTCCCCCACGTATGACAACGTCACACGCATTGTTCGTCGGGAAATCGAAGCCGCCTGTCCGGCTCCTCTTCAGCCACCCGTTTTCGCAACGCTTGCCTCTGACCAACAACAGCCGTCCGTGGCGTTAATACAAGCTGTGGTGAGGCAGGAGTTTGCGAACCTCGGCCTTCCATCAGCATGTCCCTCGACTTGCCCTGATGTCCCATCTTACTCCCGAGGACACACTCGCCGTTCACCTCCAACAATGCCCTTCCGTAACCCTTCGGAATGACGAACACCCGACGACCGGCCTATTTGTTTTTCCTGCCACCAGCCTGGGCACGTTTCTCGCTATTGCCGCCGCCGTTGGTCAAACGAACTACGTCAGACTTTCTCTACCTCAGCGCTCATGCATCCGACGACCCCTCGACGTTCATTCGCCGCACCCTTCAATTTATATTCGTCGTCATCTTACGAGCCTTCCACTGACGCCCCTTTGCCCGGTCGCCGCTACCCTGACGCCCCTTCGTCCGGTCGCCGCAGCTCTCGCTCCCCGTCGCCAATCCCGCTCTCCGCCATCTCAGCGCTTTTCCTCGCCGAGCTTCTCTGGACGATCGCAGCAGGAAAACTAGATATTGCAGCTTATAGAGGTGAAGCTGCAATACCAATGACGGCCGAAAATCCTCTACTGACGCTTCCCACGCACTACAGCCTGCTTGAAGTACAAGTCAACCATGTTCCTGTGACCACCCTCATTGACACAGGTGCGCACCTGTCTTTTATGAGCGCTTCTCTACGCTGCCGCTTACAAAAGATTATGACGCCATCTACGACGCAGGCAATACGTGTTGCCGGTGGCGGTACTGTACCAGTAATCGGAATGTGCACTGCTCGTGTCAGCATTGCCGGTCGTCACGCCGTGGTCCTTTTTGCCGTGCTAGCCTGCTGCCCTCATGACCTCATACTTGGCCTTGATTTCCTTTCGGCACACTCGGCTTTAATTGATTGTTCGTCTGGTACCCTCAGCCTTGATCTTCCAATATTTGCCGACTACTCTGCAAAGCCCACCAGCCGCTTGAGCCCAACCACTTTCGTTCGCCTGCCACCTCGAGCCGTCATGTACGTGTCTTTGTCATCGACCCCTCCCGTTCCTAACGGTGATTATATCCACACGCCAATTACTGACGTTCGGCTGACGCGCAGTGTTACTGCGCCCTATACCATCGCGACCATAGCAGATAACTGTGTGTTACTTCCGCTCCTTAGCTTTGGTTTCACCCCTCAAGTGTTGTCCTGCCAGATGTCTCTAGCCCAGCTAACTGCCATAACAGAGGAGGATGTCAGTGTTGTCGCTGTATCTGCTCTTGATCGAAGCGCAGTCTCACGGTCCCCCAGCTCAGACGATGGTATTTTTCGAAACATAATTGGATCGGAGCTGTCGCCTCACCAGGCCGACGCTCTCTGCCAAGTTTTGGCCTCATACAGTGACATTTTCGACACCGACGATCGTCCCTTGGGCCAGACTAAAATTGTCACTCACCGAATCAACACTGGTGACTCTGCGCCCATTCACCGTCGGCCGTACCGCGTGTCAGCGTCCGAGCGAGAAGTGATTCAGAAAGAAGGGACCAAAATGCTTACGAAAAACGTAATCGAACCATCAACGAGCCCTTGGGCATCTCCCGTGGTATTAGTGAAAAAGAAAAACGGCTCATGGCGTTTCTGCGTTGATTATCGCCACCTCAACAAAATTACCAAAAAAGACGTGTACCCTCTACCACGCATTGACGATGCCCTCGATTGCCTCCATGGCGCCACCTTCTTTTCATCTCTCGACCTCCGATCTGGCTACTGGCAAATTGCTGTAGATGGCATGGAGCGAGAAAAGACCGCCTTCGTTACCCCTGACGGTCTTTACCAATTCCAGGTCATGACATTCGGTCTCTGCAACGCTCCAGCGACCTTCGAGAGAATGATGGACACGCTCCTACAAGGATTTAAATGGTCGACATGTTTGTGTTACCTGGATGACGTGATCATTTTCTCACCTACCTTTGCAACCCACCTTGAACGCCTTTCGACCATTCTATCCATTTTTCGACGGGCCGGCCTGCAGCTCAATTCCTCCAAGTGCCACTTCGGTCTTCGTCAGATTACCGTATTGGGTCACCTTGTTGACGCTGCCGGCGTACGGCCAGACCCGGCGAAAGTACGCGCCGTAACAAACTTCCCAGTCCCACGCTCTGTCCATGATGTTCTCAGTTTTGTGGGCCTCTGCTCCTACTTTCGCCGGTTCGTGAAAAACTTTGCGGCACTCGCACGGCCACTCACCGACCTTCTCAAACAAGACGTTCCATTTTGTTGGGGCCCTCCTCAAGCTGACGCCTTCTCTCAGCTAATCCCCGCTCTAACGACACCTCCTATTCTTGCACATTTCGACCCCGATGCTCCTACAGAAGTGCGAACAGATCGCGAGTGGTCACGGAATCGGTGTAGTTTTGGCGCAAATTCAGCGGGGCAACGACCATGTAATCGCGTACGCAAGCCGTCTGCTTTCTAAGTCAGAACTCAATTATTCTATGACAGAATGGGAATGTCTCGCCCTTGTTTGGCCGGTCTCGAAATACCGTCCTTACTTGTATGGCCGCCCTTTCCGTGTCATCACAGATCATCACGCGCTGTGTTGGGTTTCTTCTCTGAAGGACCCCACTGGACGACTCGGTCGTTGGGCATTACGCCTACAGGAGTATTCCTACTCGGTTGCTTATAAGTCTGGACGTCTCCATCTGGACGCCAATTGCTTATCCCGCTACCCTGTTGATCAGCCCGACGAACCAGACATCGAGCCAAGCCTCAGCGTCATGTCAATGTCCCAGTTCAGATTGGTGACGAACAACGTCGTGATGCTTCTCTGCGACAACTTATTGACCGTCTCGAATCTGCTCCAAACGGCACGTCACTTCGCATGTACGTCCTCCTGAAGGGCACGCTGTACCGTCGTAGCCTCCAGTCAGATGGCCCTGAGCTCCTTCTTGTCGTGCCGAAAAATTTGCGTTCAACCGTCCTGCACGAGCTTCACGATGAACCAACTGCTGGTCATCTGGGTGTATCTCGGACGTACGACCGCGTGCGTCGCCGCTTCTTTCGGCGCGGTCTCGCCCGGTCCGTTCGCCGTTACGTGTCCTCCTGCGATAAATGCCAACGTAGGAAGCGACCTACTGCGCCCCTGGCTGGACTTCTTCAACCAATCTCCATCCCAACCGAACCTTTCTTCCGTGTTGGTGTAGATCTTCTCGGTCCTTTTCCCGAGTCGAAATCGGGCAACAAGTGAGTCGCCGTTGCTATAGACTACGCGACTAGGTATGCCATCACTCGAGCGCTCCCCACCAGCACCGCTACTGAACTTGCGGACTTTTTGCTCCACGACGTCATCCTACACCATGGCGCTCCTCGCCAATCACTCACGGATCGCGGCCGCGCATTTTTGTCCCGTGTAATCAACGATCTTCTGCGCTCTTCCTCGACGCACCACAAGCTGACCACTTCCTACCATCCCCAAACAAATGGCCTTGCCGAACGGCTAAATCGGACCCTCACGGACATGCTCGCGATGTATGTGTCTTCCGACCACAATGACTGGGACCTGGCGCTACCTCACGTGACCTTCGCGTACAATTCTTCGCGCCACGACACCACTGGTTATTCACCCTTTTATTTGCTTTATGGCCGTGATCCGACGTTACCACTCGACACCCTACTTCCAACCACTACAACGCCGTCAACTGAATATGCACGCGACGCTATTCCTCGTGCCGACCACGCACGTCAGATCGCCCGCTCTAGACATTCGGCTTCGCATGCCACCCAGAAAGCCATCTACGACAGCCGGCATGCTGACGTTCACTTCTCACCCGGTTCTCTTGTTCTCCTGTGGTGCCCAGTTCGTCGAGTTGGCTTATCAAAGAAGTTGTTGTCCCGCTACATGGGTCCTCACCGTATCATCCGCCAGGTAACCGACGTCACCTATGAAATCATTCTTGCATATGAGACCACAAGCCTGCCTGGAACCACACCCAGTGATGTGCACGTCAGCAGGCTAAAACCTTATCACCGGCAGTCTACTGAAGAACGTAGTTAATGTGCACCGAGACGGCGCTTTTACCGCCAGGGGGGGGGGGGGTGGTAATGCTATGTAGCTGACATATCAGCGGTCAGAAGACGACAACGAGGAAGTGGTCTGTCGGTTGTGCGTGCTGTCCTCCATCTTAGTCGACGCCATACGCATTAGTTTGAATATAGATTTTAAATAGACACGCCTCGTGTCATTTTTACGCAACAATATCTTGGTTTTGGGGCGT
This sequence comes from Rhipicephalus microplus, assembly GCF_043290135.1. Classification (NCBI taxonomy): domain Eukaryota; kingdom Metazoa; phylum Arthropoda; class Arachnida; order Ixodida; family Ixodidae; genus Rhipicephalus; species Rhipicephalus microplus. Next base: position 228,128,890 of record NC_134710.1, read on the forward strand.
TAAACCCTAGATACTCCTATTATTGGACTTCGGGGGTAGTACTACTAGCCGGACCTGGATGGAGATATATCGAACTGTTTTCTAGTTTCATTTCATTCTTAAAGGTCAAGGAGCGAATACTGAGGTTCTCGGCGCTTACTCATTGCATGCTTACAGTTCCAGGTAAAGAACCCCAGGTGGTCGAAATTTCCGGAGCCCTCCACTACGGCGTCTCTGATAATCATATAGTGGTTTGGGACGTTAAACCCCACATATCAATCAAGTTCGAAGTAAGGGGACATCATCCGGTAGGGAAATCGTAACTGTGTTTTTTCAAGCCAGATATGTCGTCAAGCGAATACACTTTGCCCCAATCCCTTGCCTAATTGACCAATGCTATTACTGTACATTCCTACGCGGCTGCGGCACTATCATGTAGCTCTCGCATCATACAGAGGGACACGACGAGAGCTCAGACGTTAAAAATGTGGGCTGTGGATGTCGAAGTCCCGTCACATGACCACTGAGAGCCATGACAGAGTCACGGAAAAGGAACGTTTCTACATAGCGATTCTTCACAAGACTATACACGCAGGACTTTCGTCTATGGACTTCAAGAACATTCAACAACATTGCCCTGCCTCTAAGCTCTGTGATCGCTCTATCGAAGATTAGTAATAGGTATATATTTATTATATGAGTTTAGTGTTACATTTATCACTGCGATTTCAAATCACATTCCTGATTAAAAATAGTAGCAAATGCAAGCAATAAAGACGCGTATATTGAGATTTACTATGTAAGCACCTAGTTCATCAGGTAGCCGCATATGCTAGAAAAGAAATTCAGTACTTGTCCATCATAAAACTTCTCCGATTGCTTGCCCCATGAAAGAGGCACCCTTTTTTTAGTTACAATACGTGGAACATACAGAAGGTATAGACAACCATGCCCGGACCGCAGAGTCCGGCCGTTGTTTTTAGTGCTGCCACAGCACAACGTATCTAGAACGATCTCAAGAACTCAGCAAATTGAGAGCCCCATCTTAGACCCGGGCCCAGCCTCTAACATGGAACTTCAGGCCCGAGCCCCCCATGAAAACTACTTTACCCGGCCAGGCCTGGCTAGTAAGGATCAGGCTCGATCCTCGACGTCTGCCATGTTGTGACCGGGGTTCGCTGCACCGGAGATCCGGGATCAAGATGTCGAGGCAGGAGCAGGTTGAACTTCGTAGAGAGTGGTTTATTTACATTATCTACAAGGCACGGGCTTTCTGGCCCGAAGCTCCACATTGAAAGCTCTACATCGCAAACAGATGTCTATTTTACAAACTCCGTGAACCACCCTACGCAGACCGCGAGAGCTGAATAAATACAGTCTCATCTCCCCAGATCGCTAGATCGTGGAATAGGTCCGTACAAACCTCCAATAACATGACGTTGTTATAGCGCGAAAACAAAACGACGACACAGAGACAAGAAGGACACGAATGTCTCTGTGTCATCGTTTTGTTTTCGCGTTATAACTATCGTCATGCCATACCAACTAGCCCAAGCTGCCACACTACCAATAACATGTTCCGCTGCGCACACGAGTGTCATTATGCTGGCACCACCCCCAACATACACATATACAAATACACAAACACGTGTATGGTCCCGGCGATGCTGCCTCCTTCGGCGAATCTTGCTTGTGCGGGGTGAAACGAGTCCCTCATCTCACCGCTCGGGCCAACCACCCATGCTTTGTCGACCGGCAGTCGCGATCTAGGCGCCTCCGAGGGGCCATAACTGGACATTTGGTTCTGATTTGAGCGTCGGCGGCTCATCAGCCATGGCATAAACACGGTACGGCCGCACGCCCGGTTCCGCTCCATTTTTCAGGACCGTTCCGGTTTACAGCCATACTGGAGACGGAGACTGATCACGGTGGGGCCGCACGAGCGGAATGCATGAGCACGCTGATTGGCCGATGCGATGTTCGCGAAGTGCTGGCAATTGTTCGGTGAAACAGAGGTGTTCGATGGCGACTATCATCAGCAGACGACACAAAACGTACACTTTTGTCCTTGCGGGTTCAATTTAAACGAATTACGTGCACTGTTACGTTCTGTTCTGCAGTGGCATGAGTTCCATAGTTGCGGTCGTGGACGCTAGAAACTCTACAGAAGGGCCTTAACCTGCGTCATTATTGATATTCGCTTAAGCTGCCGTGTCTAGCATGCGATCATTCCATCTGCCCTAGGTGCGTTCTGCGTGACATCGCCGTGCTTGAACGTGCCCGCGCTTCAGCTTCTTAGAAAACGACGTTCCCGCACACGTTCCAAACCAGATTATTCAAGTAGGAGCGCTGATGACAATCAGCCATCAATCTCGAGGTTACAGACATGTAGGTCGAGACATACAGACAAAAAGCTCATTACACCCCCCCCCCCCCCCCCGAAACGCTACTCCTTTAGATCAGCGCCGCGGGCCGCTCTCATGAAGTGCGCAGCGCCGGCACGATGTGCAGAGCCACAAACCAGGGCTCGGCAACCTTACTGCGGCCGGGCCTCATGGACGCACCCCCGCACGACGTCCGAACCCCCCCCCCCCCCCTTACCTTGTGACATTTTATCTGAAGGCTAACATAGCACTTTTGTGCTGAAGTAGATGTTCGCTCGTAAGTTTTAATTGTTTGTAAATTGCAACTTTGTGACATTTGTGCTAAAATTACCCAGCACTTCTATATATCGATCTATTCCAGTTTTTTTTTTTTTACATTTTTCTCAATTCATCAATTTTTTTTTCTCCTTTACCTGTGCTGGATTCCTCATCCTACATAACTGGGATTTTGAGGGGAGATAATTGCAGGTTGTGCAATATTACGACTCATACACAGACCAGTGGGCAGGCACACATTTCATATTGTCGCGACGTGAAGACATAGGTCCTATTTTAAGAAGCTGAGAAAGCAGCAGCGGGTCGGTCTTTTTATTTACCGCACGCCAGAGAGTTCCTCGTCGTCCTTGTTGCGCTTTACATAAAAGTGTGCAGATCGCGTATGCACTGTCACCTTTTGTCTTTCTCGCAGGACCCACGTGATGATATACTTAACATAACGAAAAGTACACAGCGTGAGACAGCATGAAGGCAAATATTCCTACAATGCACACAGACATTGTTTAGATGCTCCCTTTACCCAGACAGAGTCACCCCAAATGACACAAGAAAAGACAGCAATCATATGAGAGTGTACAGTGAATATAGAAAGAAAGATGAACGACATAACATCTACATTTTCAAGTGTTTACCATTTATTTTTCAAGTAGTTGTAGCCTGAATGGTAATGAAAAGCAGTTAGAGTCATCCATGATCCAATCAAGAGCTATACTAGCAACAATTCTTTGACACCAAGGTCAGAGTGTGATGAAAACAGCACACTGTACTGTTCATGTTTATTACCGACCCACATGTACATAGCTCTTTGCAATGTGCCCATTGTAACAGATGTTGATCGATGCGATACTAAATGTGAGCTGAAAACACCAAGGAAGATGGCGAATTGCCCATTTCATTGATTTTTACACAAGCCAACTATGTAATCAATAAAAGAAGGGGATTCAAAGGGCTCGTTTTTCTGTTTAACTCAACCTTAATGAAAACCACAAAATAAGTAAGCCGATAAAGGTATGGGGATAGTTAACTATATTGTTTTAAGTGTATTGTAGCCATTGTGATATAGATGCGCATAACAACAAAGTGAACGAAAGGCAAGTTCCACCGACAAGCACCCAACCGGCAACCTTCAAATGATGCACCTCATGCTCTACCGTAACTCAAGTTACGGTAGAGCATTGCCCGCATTATCCAAAGGTGGCAGGTTCAGTCTCTGTTTGGAGTAAGTTGTCTTCCCATCCACTTTGCTTTATGCACATGCATATCACAATTATACATTTACAACGGTACTATTGAGGTCCCCTGTACATTTCCTTAGCTTCACAATTTTCCGGTTTTTATTATCCTGCATAAGTGAAACTGGAAATTTTACAAGAAGAATGTAGCAGCACCCGAATGGTTTTATGAACGACAATGCAAGCTTGAATGCCACAACGAACCATCACTTGAACACTAACTGTGTCTGAATAAAATAATCTGATGGTCATCACATCTAACCAAATTATCAAATTCAGCCACTAATAATGCATATGAACAATGACAAATTGAAGTCCACACATTCAACATATACCTATTTAATTAGATGGTTTTTACAATACACATGTTATTTCAATTGTTTAATTTGGTATCAAATTTTCACCAAGCATACAACTACGATATCATTATGTCTTCCCTTGGTGTTTTTATGCATAATATTGTAACGCTATATGTGGTAATTCTATCTTTTGTACAAATGTACATATTGATGATTGGTATTTTGCTTGTGTAGTTACCTCATAAACTACTTCCCCTTCTTCTAGTATAGTTATTTGCTTCTGCTGGTACATATCCCTGTATTGCTCCTGCATTGGTTGGTGCAAGCTTTTACCCGATCTTCTGTTTCTCAAATACTGCACTTGATTCAGCGAAAAGTAAACACCAACTGACTTACTAGGTGTCAATAAACAAATTTTGCAACTCCATATGACACACTGATCGTGATATTTTGAAATGATATGAGGATTGGCTGTGTCACCAATGTAAATATAGTTTTCCTCCACATTCATCTATGAATATTCAGTCAAAATAACTTAACCTCCGTGGTTCGAGGCTACATGTAAGAGAATGAAAAACAACATTATTGAAATAAAGACTGCTCGGTTACTATGGAAGGAGTCAGGGCAAGGGAAGAGTTGTGCGGGTTCTGACACTCACCACAGCTTCTTCATGCTTGAACTTTTTGGGTTGCACTAAAGTATTTACACGGCTTCACATCAACTACCTGTGGCTAAAGTTAGCCATTTACCACATAAACACTGCCCGAAAAAAATTCTTGAGTTTAGCCATGCATCAAGCACCTTTTGAAGGGCCCTGTTGGCTATTGCAGCTTAACGGTTGCCAATTGGTTTCCAATTAAAGATTGCACAGCCACGTCTCCCATGGCCATATGTTGGGTCTCTTGTTAAATGATCGCAAGACGACTCTTGCCAGACGTTGCGTGCACTGGTAGTTGGAGTTATTGCCTCGCTAACTGTATCAGTTAAGAACTTGTTTGCATCCTACTGGCTTCTGCGCAGGGCAACTGCTCAGGCTTGTTGCTGTTTTGTGTAAACATACGAGTTCATGTAACATGGGATGAGGTCCACATAGATTCTTGCTCCTAGATCAGGTGGCTTGTGTGTGGTTCTATTTTATCATACCTAAGGCATTGAAGAGTAACATAGTCACATTAAGACGGAGGGCCCCTGGGGTGTTTCACTGAGTCTCGTGCTGAATCCATTTTGGAGATCAGTTCCCATTGGCTATACCTCACTTAAATTCTCCCCCCTTAGGTGCACTCAATCCTGCTTTGTCAGCCAAACTACCACAACTATCGGCGAGTACTTTCCTGAATTAGTAGAAATGCAATATAGTGCATGTTAAGAAGCCACATTGCTGATGCACTAGTATTCACTAACTTATTCCTTAATTTGTTGCCTGCATTTCACTTGAGAGTATTGCAGAAAGAGGGGTCCAGCAACAATAAGGTATGGACTGCACGAAGTGTAACAGTGCCTACAATCTCAGCCTTACAAATACAAACACATTGCTTGTGTAACATAATAAATGGTCTGAACGTTCCTTGACCATCTTGAAAAAAAAAAAAAATATGTAGCATCCAAATCGTAACAAACACAAAAAAAGGACAGATACATTGTTGAGTACGGTAGTGGATGCTCACAAAATACATAAATATTCTGCCATGGCATTAACTCCAGATAGTTCAGGGTAAACAACATATGAGTGACATGTAGCTTGCACAACTTCAATCGGCAGTTTTCTATTGATTCACAGCATGAAAGCACCCCAAATTTGGCTAAACCTTGGTCAGCTGGGTTTTTTGGTTTAACGTGGTGAACAGTAACAAAAGCTATTGCTTTTTTATTTAGTTAACAACTGTAGTAGAAAGAGACAAGCCAAGAAAGAGACAAGACAAATTCAATCAAATTTACTTTCATCCTGTATTACAGAAAGGACTGTGATGAAAATCTATTTTCAGAACAATGAATGTTGAGAAATTTGATCACAAGCGAACTTAGCAGCCATTAACAGGGCACTACGTGAGCGCAGGAATGCCGACATGAGCTTACTGAGAAGCTTGTGCAGTGATACTTTAGGTCCATAATTTACTACAACAATTTGGTGCAATGAGCTATGAAATTCAGCGTCATGGCATGATGCAATTGTAGTGGCACTACACATGGCTTGAAGTCTTCCATGTATTGCAGCTTAAACCTTACCGTGTGTGCTCACGGACTATGGGGCGTCACTTCTGACCTGCTTTCTTAATTGATATGAGTGCATTCACAGTTTCACATTGCTTGCAGCACTTGGGCAGTATTTTTTCAGAGAGGTAGTAACACATGTATTTATTCTTTGTTTTTACTGTTATTGTGTTCCACTAAAACCTTACAGTTGCACTTTTTCTCTCGTAGCAAGCCACACCTTCATGTATTGCTACATTCTTAAATCGTGTCCATCATTTCAACACTCACCCTAACAATGACGAGCTGAGCTCATCGACACAGTTATACCTCTTCTACGGAAAGCAGGTAGGCCTAATTCACACTCAAAGAAGTGCTTAGGATACCGCATTTAAGATACTCTAAATAAGTTATCCTAGTTTTTTTGTGGTTTGAACAAATAGTGCACTAAAAAATTTTAAAATATGCTCGAAGCATGCATTTTGATAGAGATAGGACTGGATTCTGGAAACTGTAACTTCGAAATAGCTGCAGCTCTCTTTAGAAAAAGAAAGTGCATGTTTGCCAGAGCTTTGTGCAATGAAGAATTTCACTCCTGCTAAGAGTGTGGCTCCAACTACATAGAACAGCGTTTTTTTTTTCTTAATTTTATGATTAAGATTATCATTGCTTTTTAACCTTTACTAGTAGTGGATGCTGGTAGATGTAAACACCTCCCCCCCCCCCCCCCCTAGGCTTTATTATCCGGCTCGCTTGTCCCTGCGCATTACTACTTAAAGTTGCAGCTGGACATGTTCTGCACTGAAGGCTGGAGCCGTTGTGGCACTTTCTGTGCTGCAGTGAAATGAATCTTCTGCATATTCACAAAAAACATTTACCTGTTGTATAAATACATGTGGAATCAAATATGAAAATAAGAAAAAAAATCGGTCTTTTTGTATCCCTTCTGGCAAGAAGTGTGGATGAAAAGGGGCGATACCAATTACAAGCATGGTAATTATAGCACAGTACATAACCAATCACCTAAGTAGTCCTGGAATGTACAGTGACTCAATAATGAAAACCTAGGATAATTGTTTGCTATATCTGACTATTGACAAGTGTACTCATCACTGTAATGTTGGTGTCATGGTAGCTTAGCAGGCAAAGTGTTGTGCTGCTAAGCATAAGGAAATGGGTTTGATTCCTGGTGATGGTGGCTGCATTTCAATGGGGGCAGAGAGCAAGAGCACCAGTGTACTACTCTGAACAGTGTGAGAGAACACGAGTGGATGAACAGAGAAATGGCTGTTGTTGCACTATGCTTTATTATTACAATATATTCACATGCATCTAGTGATACAATCAGCACTAGCAAGGTGGCAGTGGCAACGCCTAATAGAACCATGGTGCCCTTTGTTAAAAACAGAGAACATAGCGCGCGCTAGATGAACAGAAAAACTAAGATGGCGCGTGGCACAAGAATCTTGTCACTTTTTCACCGGAATAAATGGCAGCGTTGAGACGCACTGCTCGAAATCTCCAAGCGTATTCGTGCCAAAAACCCGTTCATCTACGAACGAAGTCTTCGTATTTTACACCCTTTTCAGTGTTTCCATCAGCTGCTGCAGTGAACTACGCAACAGTGTGTTCGAGGCTATTTGCCACGCATTCCGCGTTCCCTGCCATAGTGCTCACTATAGTACTTTTTTTGTGTTATTGTTTAGGTTAATGTTAAAATGTTAAAGAGCACAAGGAGAATAATCCACAATATCCCTTTACAGTTTATTATAAACGTACTATGGCTTTTGTGCATAATGTCCCAAATGATATGTTAGTTTACGGGGCTCACATTTGTCCAACAAAGGCTTCATTTATATTTGACAAGTTCAGCTGCTGAATTATTTGCAAACAGTACCTAATAAAAGTACAAGGTTTCCATTAAATGACTGTCTAGATTGGGCTCTTTGTGACTGTGATCATCCGAACACACCTGATTCAGTTCAAAATAAGAATAGTAGTCCAGCTATTCGAATGAACTAATTGAATTCTTACACACACATAGCTTTCTACAAGAACACAAACATATGTAAAACATTAAAATCAACTTCACAGTCCTCACCAAATAATTGTTCACTAGTCATCTGCTCTCACAAATGCCTGTACTATAAACCCACACAGTTACATACCTGCAAGAACTGAGAAGTTACGATTCTTTAATGTGCGAAATGTTCTAGTCTGAACACAAAAACCACACGCATGCTTATTGTCCAGTTCAAACTGACGTCCACATATCAAAAATGAAGGTACCCAAAATTCAAATTAAAACACTCCAACAAGTTGACCTGTCAGCTCACGCAAATTAAGCCACTTAGTAGTTGCACGTCACCAAAAGATGTACTTGAACCACACAGGTAACTAATTTTTCAAACAGATAGTACTTGGGAATACGCTCAAAGCGTGCAATAGAAATACACTCAAAGCGCGCATTTTGTGATAAAGATAGGAATGAAATATGGCAACTGCGAGATAAAAATAGCTGCAGCTCTGTTCAGAAAAAGAGGAATAACAAAACGCATGCTTGCCTGAGCGTAGTGAAATGAGGAATTTCACTTCTGCCGAGAGTGCGGCTCTAACTACACAGAATAGCCTTTCATTTCTAAATTTTATGTATAAAATTCTCACAGCTTTTTAACGTCTATCAGCAGTGAATACTGGTATATGCAAACAAACCCCCACAGGCTTTATTCACTGGCTCGCTTTTCCCTACACATTATACTTTAAATTCTAGTTGGTGCTGGTACATGTAAACAAACCCCCACAGGCTTTATTCACTGGCTCGCTTGTCCCTGCACATTATTCTTAAAATTTTAGTTGAACATCTTCTGCACTGATGGCTGGAGATGTTAAAACACTTTCTGTGGTGCAATGAAAAGTAATCAATCCTCTGCACATTCACAAAAAAATCTGCTTGTTGTATAAAGACACATAATATTAAATATGGAAATAAAATAAATCAGTATTTTTTTATTGCTTCCGGCAAAAAGTGTGGTTGGAAAAGGGGTGATACCGATTACAAGCATGATGGAAATAGCGCAGTACATAACCAACCACCTAAGTAGTGCTGGAATGTTCTGTGACTCATTAATGAAAACCTAGAATAATTGTTTGCTGTATCAGACTTTTTGAAAACTGTACTCATTATTGTAACATGGGTGTCTGGGTAGCTTAGCAGGCCAAGTGTTGTGCTGCTAAGCACGAGGAAAGTTTTGATTCTTGTGATGCTGCCTGCATTGCGATGAGTGCAGAGAGCAAGAGCACCATTGTATTATTGTGAGCAATATGAGAGAGAACACGAGTGGATAGGGATGGCTGTCGCCGCACCATGCTTCATCATCACATTAAATTCACAAGCAGCTAGTGATACAATCAGCTGCTGTTTTGTATCAGCACTAGCAAGGCGGCAGTGGCAAGGCTTAGTAGAACCATGATGCTCTTTGTTAAAAACAGAGAGCGTAGCGCACGCTAAAAAACAGAAAAACGAGGGATGAAGCATGGCACGAGGATCTTTGCGCTTTTTCACTAGAATAAATGGCAGTGTTGAGACTCGCTGCTTGATCACTCCAGGTCTTTTCATCAACAAAACTCATTCATCGACGAACGAAGTCTTCGATTTTACACCCTTTCCAGTGTTTCCATCAGCTGCTGCCATGAACCATGCAGCAGCGTGTTCGAGGCTATTTGACATGCACTTCCGTATTCCCTGCCATAGTGTTCATAATAGTATTATTTCAGGTTGTATTATAGAACACGAGGAGAATAATCCACAATATCCCTTTAGAGTGTGTAATAAATATGCTATGCCTTTTGCGCATAATGTCAAGGATGATATGCAAGCTGCTTTACTGGGCTTGGATTTGTCCGACAAAGGCTTCGATTATACTTTACAAGTTCGGATGCTGCATTATTTGCAATCAGAACCTAATGATAAATATAAAGCTTCTATGAAACAATCGTCTAGATTGGGCTCCGCTATGAATGTGATCATCCGAACACACCTGATCCTGTTTTTTAAGATAAGGGTAATAGCCCAGCTATTCGAGTGACTTAATTGGATTATTACACACACATAGCTTTCTACCAGAACACAAAGATATGTAAAACATCAAAATCAACTTTACAGTCCTCACCAAATTTGTTCACTAGTCATCTGCTCTCACAAGTGCCTGTACTAAAAACCCACACATTTAGGCACCGACAAGAACCGAGAAGTTATGATTCTTTAGTGTGTGAAATGTTCCTGTCTGAACACAAAACCATACCCCTGCATATCATCCAGTTGCATAACGTCCACGTATAAAAAATTAGGGCACCCAAGATTCAAATTAAAACACTCCTACAAGTAGTGTATAGACCTGTCGTCATATGCAAATTAATCCACTTTATAGTTGGACCTCACCAAAAGATGCACTTGAAGCCCACAGGTAACTAACTTTTCAAACAAATAGTACGTGAGAGATGCAGATAAATGCAGCTTTTATAGTTTGATCAAGAAGAGCACATGACTGATTACCTGCATGGATTAATTAGTAATACAAACACATCGCATGATGTGCAACACAAAAAACAGCACCTAAAGCTGCTCCAACCCACTGCAGGTATACGCCAAAGGACACTATCGGTCCCTCAAAAGCTATGCCATCACCATAGAGGGAAACAAACAGCAAAATAGTTCAGAAACAATAAAACATGCATGACAGCAATGAAGAGGCAATGAAACTAATGCATTTCACTGTGTACTCTGGACACCGAACGCAGCAATCTAATACGTTCCACGTTTGTGTTCAATGAGCATGAGTCCTATGTAGATTTCACCTGCATGGGATTACTTGAGGAGTTAATGGCATGAAACACACACAATTGACTGCACCTGACACTCACGTACAAAGAACACTTTGTGCATTTCCATGGGTGATATTACATCCAAAACCTAGCACTGCTCTGCTGTTTTTCGATGAATAATTCCTCAAATGCTGATTAACTCTCGTACTAAAATCACAATAACATCCATAATAGCTTCTTTTATGCAGATGGCAATTAGGCCTCAGCTCATGCTCAATCACTTCATGTGTACGTCATGTTTTAAGTCGAACACACCTGAAGACGTCTATTGTCAGTGCCCTTTTCTCAGCCTATCAGCGACAGTGCAAAATAGCTCATGGGAATAGTTTACTGGCATAAGTAGTTTTAGGACACGGTATCCAGCAGCAGGTGCAAACAAAATTGGTAATCAAAACGTACTGGAAGTAGCCTCCAAGAACACTGTTTGGTTAATATGGGTCAATTTTGTTTGCATTAAATAAAAGGTTCATGGCAAAAAGATACTCCAATAACAATAAAATGAGCAAAAGCCAATCTGCAAGGTACTGGAAAGCTACAATTTCGGCAACTCGGTTGGCTTTTGTAACTATCATCTTAATTGCCATGAAAGTTTGACATAAGTTGTTGTGACAGTTGTACGTTAACAGATTTTATATTGAACACACAATTTTCGTTAGTTGTACTGTAGTTTTCCTTACATGCATATAGCCTTCGATTATAATATGGAAATTTGTAGGAAACCGCAGCATTTTTTTTCACTTGACTATCAATAAACTTTCTGTGTGGTTAAGAAACATCAAGAATACTTTCGCATTACGACTTCCCTTATTTGAAATTTTCTGTGTGTATTATTTTCAAACGTTAGACATAAACGCTACCTGAAGTTGTCATTTATGACTCCAACATTCTTGCACGTATCTAATACAGCACTGTGAAAAGCAAAGCGTGCAAGTGCGGAAAAAAATTTGTAACAAAACACACGAGCAAATTTAAGTTTGATGGAATTCCTGTATCGAGATGCCAGATACACAATAAAGCTCCACTAACACCACCTATTCACGGCACATTTCAGAGCACACAGCACCGCAAACAACTTTTGCGTCTAGCACCGCTGCAGAACATCGCAGGCTCATACCCCGACCGGTATCTCGTGAGGAAACTTTGTCAACTGGGGACACGATCGAGCACTTCGGGCACAACGCGGTCACCACATCATACTGCCCGCGGCAAGGCAGCGAACACGCCGCAGAACATGTCGAATGACGGTAATAAAGTTTATCAGCGCAGATTGTGATTGTGTCATCACCTCATCACCCAGTACTCCTCACGAATGAACCGCGAACACGGCGCACACACAAATCACAAGCGCTGCTTGCAGCGATCGAACACTTTTGACGAAAAATACGAGTCATCCGAAGATGACACCTGCAGATGTTGACGTTCCGGCTTCCAAGTCAAAGCGAACGATGGCACGAAACACACGAAATCGTCGGTCTCCGAACCTCGCGTAAACACAACTCTCCGTCGGGGTTCCATCGGCGATCGCAGCCAGTGACGAGAGCAGGAAGGTGCCTTTTTCCTCTTCCTTACAACCACTCACCACCACCACCGCACAAAAAAAAAACGGAGCGGAACCGGGCGTGCGGCTCGGCGTTGTGGCTGTTACCGGGGCACGAAGACGCCACGTGTCGTATTTCTGCGCGGACCCGAAGGACAGCGGTGCTCCGTAGAGTAATTTCAGCCACGCAGCGCCCAGCACATGGAAACAGCAGTGCGTCTTGGCGCCGCTCCTTATCTCCACAAAATGAGGTGGCTGCCTCTCTTCGGTCCTGGCAGCCGCGGCAAAAAAGGCAAACTGGCAGGTGTTCTGAGGGGCGGCCCGCCAAACGCAACACCAAACGAAGCGAGGGTACCGCAGTGGTCGTGCCTAGCCACTCATCAATGGTGTCGTTTTGCCCATTTCTAAGCTTATTTTTGTTTGGGCATATGTGGTTTGGTTTCCGTGTGTGCAGACAAAGTGGGTAACGATTTAGAGTACTAGGTACTCTACTATGGGAGAGCTTAAAGCCGTACCGTGAGCGTGGACTGGTATCTCCGCGTTTAGAAAAAGTTTATTCTCTCCTGGGACGCAACAAAGCTAAGGGACAAGCGTCTGTATAACAGGCACAATAACAAACAAAAGACAAAGCACAACATACATTACACATTTAAACAAGTGTCCAAGTCCGTAGGATGTCCATCGTTCATAGTACTAATAACTATACATACACTACATAAATGCACTAATCACAATATGGACAATGTACATGATGATATATGTGCAGAATTTACAAGACTTGGTGAAGATGTTAGAAAATATGTACAACAGGTATCAATATTCATAAAAGTTACATTATTTACAGCGTTAGAATGAAGTGCATATATACAAGAGCTCACACCAATATGGGACATACACAAACACATAAAATAGTAAACACATACTGATTACATGCACCAATCAGACATTAACAGGTGACCTGGCTATAGGAACCAGGCCAAGTGGAAGACTAATCGAACGCGTCTGTCAACTACGGACAGAAAGCGGCACGACCATTGTCGCAGAAATTCTTCCTCCCCAAGGAAGAACAATTCCTCCGACAGAAACGATAAGAGTTCACAGTAGAGGCGTTCCAAAATCGGAAAAAGAGCACGACGACGATGACCTGCCGCAACAGCTTCGCACCTATTACGCCATAAACAAAAGGCTCCCGCAGCTATTAGAAGGCGTGCAAAGCGACTACGCGAGCAGCGACCAGATGTTACAAAGGGATTAACACCTAGGCCACGAAAACTAGCGTTAACTGACCTCCAAAACACCTTTGCGATGACACATTGCTTCAGCATATGCTGGTTAGACTCCTGTAACGGGCAGTCAGGACAAGTGGAAGATGGGACCATGCGCCACCTCTCCAATCTGTCCCGTGTTGGGAGTACTCCCCATCCAAGACGCCACATAAAGTCACGGAGGTGACCAGGCAAAAACGATGACGTTATCGCGCTCCACGAGACATGTCTCGATCGTGCTAGACGGGCTGGAGGAACCAGAGGAAGCAGAAGAGCCGCCGTTGTATCTACGATGCGGCTTTCAAGAATGTCCACATCGGGACAAACCTGCTGCGCGTGTCGATAAAATGCTACTGCCGTTGAGTAAAATGCAGGCACGTTAAGTGTTTGCGGTGCAGAATTAAGCCGTGCATCAGGTAGTAAATAGCGTAGTTTGGTGCCCAAGAAATAACAGGCAAGATCACGCGCGGGGCACTGATCACCATGCGACAACCGAAGTAAGAATCGTAGGGCAAGCAGCCATTGTGAGTGCTATGTTCCGTGAGGAACCGAAGAGCGCAGAATGTCTGCTTCGCTTTCGAGAGCATATCTACCAGCCTTATGAAACGACCGCACCACAACGCATGCTTGGTTTCAAAATTTCGCAACGTCTGTATTCCTCTGGTATAAACAATGCCCCATTACGGTATAACTTCTTGTCCTGCAGAGGGCTTTTATTTGACTTCGTACAAAATCTTTATGGAACCTTATAAAAAGACGATAGCTTAGCGCGAGAAAAGAACGACGACAAAGGAACAAGGACGAGACGAAGACGTCGTCGTTCTGTTCTCGCGCTATAACTATCGTCATGTTATACCATCTAGCCCAAACCATCACACTTCTAACTTATAGAAAGGGCTTTCTTTTTACATTTGTTTTGCATCGCGTCTAAAATGCATTCGTATAGGCGTGCACGCAACTTTCTATGTTTCGTGTTGCCGGCGTATTGCGCGTGTTGATAGTCTTTATTCTGCGTCTGAAAGAGGTTTGCTGTTTAATGCAAAAGATAAACCAAGACGTTTGCACTAAAATGAAAAGTCTTGCAGAATTGTTCTTTCATGATAATCTGGCAAGATTGAACCGCAATGTGTTCTAGAATAATATTATCAGAGCCTTTACGTCTCAAAACCCCGATTTCATTATGAGAGATGTCGTAGTGAAGGGCTCCGGAAATATAGACTACCTGGGGTTCTTTAACGTGCCCCTACATCTAAGCACAGGGGCACCAAACATTATCGCCTCCATCTTAAATGCAGCCGCCACAGCCGGGATTCGATCTAGCAATGTTCGGGTTAGCAGTCGAGCGTTATAACCAACAGAACACCGCAGTGGGGCAGCACCATTGTGTTCTGGTGAGCGAGAACGCCGGCAAGAAATAAAAAAAAAATGGCTGCGAATTCCTATAGTGAAAGCCGGAAAGATTTCGCTGACTTAAAGACGGAAATGGGCCCCCGATCCGAGTAAAGAATACCTTTGAAAATATTACCATTTCGTAAATGCCAAAGCAATGGACTTTTGCGCTGTTGATAATGATTGATATGTGGGGTTTAACGTTCCAAAACCACCATATGATTATGAGAGACGCCGTAGTGGAGGGCTCCGGAAATTTCGACCTCCTGGGGTTCTTTAACGTGCACCCAAATCTGAGCACACGGGCCTACACCATTTTCGCCTCCATCGGAAATGCAGCCGCCGCAGCCGGAATTCGAACCCGCGATATGCGGGTCAGCAGCCGAGTACCTTAGCCACTAGACCACCGCGGCTTCTCTTTAGGCTCAGACAAGTTTCGCTGTGCGAAACTTCTCTGAGCTTAAAGATATTTTTCATGCCGGCAGTGAGGACAAATTCATAGTATGTTTAGCATCAGCGAGAGCTTGCGAAAATACTTTGAAAAATTCAGAATTATGGCTGAATCGGTCAACGACTTTCCTGAAACATTTATTATATTCGAATCAACTAAATATTTTCGCGAAAGTGCTTGCAGCACATGAAATAATCAATGCTGGGATGCTTCCCCGTTCTCGGCTTCATCGAACATGCATCCCGCTGCTTTTTATTTTAGCGTATGCACGGAAACTCACACCAGGGCGAGAAGTAGAGACTGCGTTACGCGTTCCTTTAACCATACAAATACAAGCGCCGAACAGAATGGTTGCCGAGATACCACGCTTCGGGAATCGTTCTTTCAAGCACGTTGTAAATAAAGGCAATGAACTGCTATGCCTACATATTCGCGAAGTATACACCGTCATGCATACCGTATAATTGTGGATGCACGGACGCTCAAAAAAAAAAAAAAAAAAGGCCGCTGAGTGAGCTGCACGCTTGAGGATGAAGTCTGAGTTGTTTCGCCGATTTCAGTTCTGTCAGTGAAGTGTATCGGTACCACGACGTTTTGTAAGGGCTCATTCACTATAAGGCTCACTCGAATGCGCCCGGCACTGCGGGAACTAGCGTGTAAAGAAATCGGTAAGTTAGAAAATGAACTGACTCGGTGTTGGAAGCACGCGCTGCGCTGACGACGGCATTGGCGAGTCACGTCATGTCGCTTATTTCGTCACAGCGACAATACCGCTGGCCTCTCCAGTGGTTGCCCTACCTCATAACTCCGAACTCTCAATCTCGCCTCCTTCCACGCGTGCATAGTCAGCCCCGTGTGCACCTCCTTGCAGCATTGCTTGCCCCTGAAGCTGACGCTGCTTGCGCATGCGTATCACCGATACACGCACGGCATGCCCCGACATGAACGGCAGCTTAATAAGACGGACTTCGCTTCCGCAGACCGCATCGCAAGCGCTCACAGCTGTCGGCCGCCTATAAGGCGTGCTTGGAGAATGCGCCTCTTTCTTTTTCGCACTGTCACGGCAGGCTCTTGCCGCATGGTCTCCTGCAGCCGTGACTTTTTTCTGAATTTTGGAGCGTCCCACCTACAGGACGTGCGCTAGCCAGTACTTGATCAAGAGTGTACTAGAGGAGAAAACTGGCCGTATACTCCAGTATCCTCCTGTCTATTCCGAAAAACGATTAAGAACAAAAAATTATTCATCAACGTATTACGGGAACGGCCATTAGCTGATAACCATTTCGAGGCATGTCGCCTAGGTGGGCGTTTTCCTTTACCCAGAGAGGTCAATACAGAAGAAAATAATTTGATTGATATGTGGGGTTTAACGTCCCGAAACCACCGTATAATTATGAGAGACGCCATAGTGGAGGACTCCGGAAATGTCGACCACCAGAGGTTCTTTAACGTGCACCCAAATCTGAGCACACGGGCCTACAAGATTTCCGCCTCCATCGGAAATGCAGCCGCCGTAGCCGGGATTCGAACCCATGACGTGCGGGTTAGCAGCCGAGTACCTTAGGCACTAGACCATCGCGGCGGGGCAATACAGAAGAAAAGAAATATTAATCAGCTGAAAATGCAGATTTTTATAGAAAAATAGTTCTCAAGTTGATCGTATAACTTGACATGGGCGCAGCTGACCCTGGGATCAAGTTATTTCATCGTTAATACTTTTTTTATGTGTGTGTGTGTGTGTGAGCAGCTAAGAAAGTTTGAGCGTTCACGTCGTACGTCATAACTAAGAAATTTGGAAATAACTTTTCGGTTTACAGTAGATATAATCAGAGCTATTTCATACGGAGTCTAATTCTGTATCAGAAGCTACCTCCTGGTGACGCCGCTGTGCTAGACGTTCCTTCATTTGCTCCGGTGCCTCTGCATCACGTTTAACCTTCTGGTTGAGAGGCGCTATTAGGTAGTTCCGGCGCAGCTTCATAACGAAGGCGAACAGCTGGGCCCGCGCAGGCGCCAGCACGTCTGCCCAACACCTCCTAGGCACGTTTGCTGCGGCTATGACGTCACTACTCTAATATGCGCTGATTGGTGAAGAGCGTAGTGGTGGCTACCACGTGCTAGCTGTGCTGTGTGTCACGTCACAGATCTTCAAGCATGCGCAGCACGGCTCTTGATGAAGCATGCGAAACGGCTCAACTTTGGCCAATTTAGCTCTCACCACGCTGCAAATAGTGCAGCACCGCCGTTTCTTAGTGGAGGTAGACATGCAGTGATGGAAACTGGGTGTTTCGATGCGGTCGTCGCCGTGGGTTGTCGCCTGGGCGCGTGCATCGAGGCACGCGTTCACCGTGGCCGACGTCCGTTTTCGGCGGGAGTTTCTCAAGCGGCTTTGGCAGCGACTTCTGCAACTGCCTGTAGCCGCAAGTGTCAGCTTCACTGGTCAACCATCTGTACGGAGTGCTTTTGCGGTGATTCTTTTTTTTTATTTCTCTCTGGGCTGTTATACGTGGCCACCAAAAAATGCACCGCAGATGCTGTGACGGACGTCAGCCTTTGCCCTCCTGCTGTCATATATAGCTTAAAAGGGGGCAGACATGTTTGCTTTTTCCGAGAAAAAAACGAACGCACGCAAAACACGCCAAAAAGAAACGGGACGTGCGCTCCCTCACCGCTACTCGAGCACTTCCAAGCGATTGACGGCTGTGTGTGTTCATCACCACGTTGCGCACGACTTCATGTGCGGTTGATGCACGCAGTGTCAGCTGAATGTTTTGATGCGCGTCCATCAAATAGCCTGAAGCCCTATCTACAATGAACGGAGGCAGTCATTAGCTGGAATATATATATATAACATATACTAGTTTTACTAGTAATATATACTATAATATATAATAGTTTCGCCTGGCGGTTCAGCCTTCTTCGGAGGACGTAAATGGAATGGCACATACCGTAGCGAAGGCTCACCCAACCAGGTCGGAGCAAAAAAAAAACAGAACGAATTAGTGAGGGAATCCGCAGTGACTATTCTTTGCTGCCATGTTTGTCGGGGAGGGGAAAAAAGAAAAAAAAAAACGGAGACACAGTGTTGCCAGAAGCGTGCGGGTTGCCCGTGCATTGTCGCGACAGGTATAAAAGGGCCGCCTGATGACGGGAACAAAGAAAAAGGGGAAAAGTAAATAATTTCCGCTTCTTCGCACCACACGCGTGGTTTGAGTTATTCGGTCACTCGGTGGTTGGCCAACGGCGCCCAGCCGTACACACAAAAGAAGATGCAAAGATACGACAAGCTCCAGCCTTAGGAAAACAATGGCCATGGTAATACTCAAAATCAATAAACGGAGAATCTTTAAGAAATAAACAAACAAGAGCTTAAGAAACTGCATACAAACAGAAAAAAAGACGGTATATTAGCAATACAAAGCAAACAAAATCAAATCACTCACCCATGGAACTAACGAGAACCCTGTGTGAGTGACGTACCTTCGTGACCTCTTGTAGAAGACAAAGCGAATGATTCAATTTAATTATTTATACACAGGATGATCAACTTAGAGCTTGAAACTAAACGCTATTGATGCGTGAGTCGATTCTAGGGTGCCAAGCATTCCAGACACGGCCCTATGAAAACAGTTGTCAATCGCGTACTTTTGAGTTTTGACACCTCAGTGCAGCAGAACAAAAATATTTTTTCGGCGATTTCGCACTCGAATTGCACCCTAATAAATTTATACGTAGCAGTAGTACAGCCGAAAAAATGACTGAAAAAGAAAAGCTTTTTTTAATGGCCCGCATTTTACCATGACAAAAAAAAAATATTTCAATTGATACGGTAATAAGTTTCACAGATGCCCTTGAATCACGTAAAATCGCAGTACGTGCATACGAGCACGCGCGCGACGTGATCTGTAAAAATAGGCTCTTGGGAAGCCTGTGCCAGCGAAAGACGCCGTCTTCAGAGGCGTGTGTCGAGCGAGGCAACACGCAACGCCCAGGAGGCGAAAATGGCCCATGTGTTCAGATTAGGGTGCACGTTAAAGAACCCCAGGGGGTCGAAATTTCCGGCGCCCTCCACTACGGCGTCTCTCATAATCATATGGTGGTTTTGGGACGTTAAACCCCACATATCAATCAATCAACAACGCTCAGGGGGGGGGGGGGTGCGGGAGGGCGAGAGAGAAGAGTTGTACAATATCTCAGAAGAGTTCCCCTCTCCTCTTGCTGGGCAAGCGCTGCACGGGCACTTTTTTTTTTTACAATGTTTGACTCCGTGGTGGCACCTGTTGGGACACGTCCTCAGCTGCCGAAATGGCTGAAATTCCTTGCCATAATAGATATTGGTGCAGCAAAATATAGTGCGATAGATCACTTCACGCGTTGATGGAGAAAATTCGCGCATGCGTCTGATGGCAAATTATATAGAGAAGAGGAAGGGTATGGGGATAGTTGTTACGCTGGCATGACGTGATGATCTTTAGCGAACTATACTTGAGAAGAAAGCAATGAAAAACACGAAAACGGCGAAGGATCCAGACAGGACAAGTGCTTGACTAACAACTAAATGCTTACTAACGAAATCCGCACACGAATGAACAATCAGCGCATGCCTGCATAGGTTATTTGAGCCAAGCAACGTTGCAAAATCAACAGTACAAAGCCAAGAAGTGTGTGAAGGTGTTGCAAACAGCCCACCTTCACGAAACGCCAAATACAAACGCCACGTGCACCCGTTGACTGGACCCCGAATTCTTTATCCGAGGCAAACTGAACTGGAACCACATCGCACGGGTACTTTGCCCATTTTTTTTTCTTATTTCGAAAGTCTTCGCAACTTTCGTGTTAAATCTCATTTCTTAATCCATTTGCTTTCAAACAGTGATTTCAAATGAGCGACGCAGCTACAGCCTTTGCAGCGCCGGCGTACGTAACTTCCCACTTTTCCTTGTCATATGCGGCCGTGTCACAGCGGTCAGATCGTCCGATCGGCATCAATGACAGGCTACGTGACCACAGCATTCTACTTCCTACAGGTACAGTGGTGGAAACTCACCTCTGTGCTGCAAAGGCTCTGCACTCCTGATTTCAAATAAGTGAGTGTCATTGACAATTAAAAAAATAAACAAAATTGAACTTAAAGTTTCTTTAAAACCTCCAAAATAAAACAAAAAATGGCAAAGTGTCACGTGTAAATCATCCCTCAGTTTTCCTTGCAGATAAAGAATTCACGTTTCTATATAGTAAGTGCACATGGTGTTGATATTTTGGTGTTTCATGAAAACTTGCTGTTTGTAACACCTTAACACCTTTGCAGTGTTAGGTGTGCAACTGCGAAATGCCTCAGTTACCCTAATTATGCGTGCGTTCCTGGTTTATGTGTAGGTGGGCTTTCTGCAATAAACAATGTGTTTGTGAAGTCCAGCCCTTGTCCTGTCTGGTTGTTCTCCTTTCCAGTATTTGTGTCTTTCACTGGTTTCTCCTTCCGGATATTCTGGAGCAACTCGCACAGCAAGCTACGCTGATGGGCTGTGTCAAACATGATTGTGATAAATCGGCATCTAGATCCAGTTAGTCGAATTTAGTCCAAGAAAGAAAACGGGTGATGTAAAGGCTAACATTACTCGGTTTGATTGTCTCTCGAGTGCTTGATAAATTGCAGGAAACAAAGACATTGTACACACACACCTTAGTGTTTTGTGCTCATACATTCATGTTCTGTGTAGTACTTGACACGAAGTTTATGGTGATCCCCATCTCGTCCAATTGTCGACCTTGCTGAACCTGCCAACTGATTGGATCGTTTGGTTGATAAAGAATATTTCATTCGTTGTGTTTTCTATTTTCTTTCTGCTATAAAAGCTGTGTTCCAGTTACCTAACTGTCTTTTTCTAAATACATATGCCTCAAACTGCTCTCGCTTGTTCAGACTGTTGAGCAATGTAAGCAATTGCGTCCATGAGCAGGCGCTTTAATTAGATCAAAGCGCCGCTCTTTTCTTTTCAAACTGCCTCTCTTCCTTGACTCGCATTCACGGTCATATCGATTGTCATTCTAATACCGACTCTCGACACCTTTTATTCATACATATTGTGTTACAGGGAGTAAGTACATGAACTTGATCATCCACCAGAATGTGTTGGTAGTCCTCGCCACACCCCACCGTTGGCGATATCACCGACCTGGATTTGCTCAACTACAGTGACTACGAAAGTATATTGCCGCGTGCATAGCTGCATTTAGCGGCGAGATAGCGACAACAATGAAGAACGCGGATTTGCTCGAGAGGCGCAGTGCAGCAGAGTGAAGAAGACGACAATCTTAGCGGCCTTCTCTGAGAGCGTCTCTACAAGTCCTACTGTCCGTGTTTTTAAATAAACCCCCTGTCATTTATAACCCGTGACAATATTGAAATTAACCTTTATTGTGAGTCCAGTACTACCTCTCTGCGCTAGTAGGAGCACTGAACAAGCTTTTTCTGGTCCAGTTTAACTTGAACTAGCAGTCGAATCAATTACGATGCGTTTGCCCAGCAGGTAGAATTGAAAAAGGGCCGGTCATTTACTGGTGAAGATGAGGTGTCACAGAGAGGCAGTTTTACTAAAAAAAATTAATCGTACATAAAAAATAAACGCACCGATCGCGCAAAAAAAAAAAAAAAAAGGCAGAGACTGCTGCGCCGCGCGGCGCACAAGCCACCCCCACACAGAAACGGCTGCTGCGCCGCACGGAAGTGACGTGTTGCATTTTCTGGTTAGGCGCTTTGTTTGAATAGTCGGGAGTGCCTAGCGGTACGTCTAGACATAACAATAAAAGCCGTTAAAGTTACGTCCAAACGAAAAAGTGAACAAAAATGTTATTTAGGTTTCGCGTGACAACAATACAAAAGAGGCTTGTTTGTCTTCTCAAACCAATCGGCAGTTGTGGCGTAGTTGGTTAAAGCAACACATGAGCTGGTGAGGTCGGTGGTTCAAGTCTCAATGCAGTTATCGATAATTTTCTCTTTTTTTGTTCACGCATGTATTGTTTTAACATTTGCGCCTCCTCATCAGCCCAACTTGCTGCTGGTGGTGGTCCCGTCCACAGGCCCTTTAATATTGGATCTTCGGTGACGCTTGCAGGATTGACTATATTTATTATGATACAGTGCTTTGCGAATTAGTGCTCTTAATCGGCGAGACGCAAAAAGCCACAAAAACTCGAATGCAGCTGGCTGCATTGGTTTCTTCGGCACAGGTGTCAGGAATGTTGATTTCCACGGTTTATCAAAGTCTTGATGACAGAAAGGTGCACTGCAACGTAGTCTTGGGCAACTTTTTTTATGTCGCTCAGTGTACCATCACCTGACGAG
Source organism: Rhipicephalus microplus (assembly GCF_043290135.1). NCBI lineage: Eukaryota > Metazoa > Arthropoda > Arachnida > Ixodida > Ixodidae > Rhipicephalus > Rhipicephalus microplus. The sequence goes on from NC_134710.1 coordinate 228,152,113, forward strand.
GTAACCAGCAAGCCGCTTTCTTTAAAAATACTGACGTGTCACCGCAATGTTCTCGGCGATCAGCACTTGATAAACAATGCCCAAGGGCAAGTGATGACGGCGTTAGCCCATCTAACTACTTGTCTGCGTTGCTCAAAAACACGCGCGGCCTGTGACAGCACGGGAGCATTCACGTAGCAACGGACGAGAACGGCCGTACGTGTTCGCACTTGACAAAACAGACGGCAATGCAGTAGCTCTGGTCTTCGGAGATCACAGGCTTCGTGAGAACATTACAATAAAGGTGTTTCCATCCATCGTATGAACACTTCGCCGACGCACTCGGGTTTCATGCATGTGCGTCCGGTCAGTCACACGTGAACCGTGCGAAAGCATTTATTTCATCGTCGACCTTGTCCTTCGCGACAAGCAAAACTCGGCAGCAAGAACACTTTCTCCTTTGACAACACCACGCTTGGCATTGCAATCTAGAAAATGCAGTACGTCCAACGACTGTAATCCGCACATCATACTGAGAAACTTTATGGCGCACACACTCAGATGAAGCTGCGGCGCGGTGGATGGCCGCGCTAGCTCCAACCACCAGGTTCAACTAAGCATCCAGCAATCACATGAAGCAGCGACGACACTCCAGTCCAACTTGGGAGTGTGGCCTAGGCCATGGCCACGATTTCATCGGAGTTTTCACCATCAACATATCGCAGGCGGCTACTATCTCGCAGTGTTTACCTTTCGCTGCCGCAGCGCCCATGGCGCCCCCTGTATTAAAAATACTTGTAATATGTATTTAAATAACAAACCTGAGTTAATTGACTCGTTAGGCACCTTCTTAGTAAAAGTTTTGTAGATTTAACGCATTAAGCACGAATAATTTACACAATTAACTAGCTTTAGGTAATAATTTTTTATGTGATGACACTTCTGTGCGGTGCAGAAGCCACTTTTGTGTGAGGATGGCTGCTGCGCCGCGCGGCGCAGAAGACGTTGTCAAAAAAAAAAAACAAAAACACACATTAGCGGCGGCGCGTCGATCGATTGGCGTCGATGACTCAACAAGAACTGTTGGCGGCGGCGCGCCGACGTCCCGGCGCACACCTGAAAGGTTTTTTTTTAGTGTCGTGAACACGCGCTTTCTCCAACGGCCGCGGAGAAACCAAATTTTACGCACCGCACGGCGGCGCTGTCTGTTGCTGGCGCGTTGACGAGTGAAAACAGCGTCTCATCTTTTTTTCTTTTTTTTTTGACGGTGGGGGGGGGGGGTAACTGGCGTGGAAGCGCATTGGTTTTTTATTCTATGGCAACCCAGCATCATTGTCTCACAAATGCTGCCCATTACATATACTTTAGCGGAAGATTTGAATGCTCATTGTTGTTTCCGAGGCCGATCAACGAGAGAGACAGTCAAAATTCTATTTTTGCGGACCATATGAAAAGTCTTTTACAAATCCGCATATACAGGCCTCAGCAGATCGACGTGTTTTGCGCTGTAAACGTAATTTAAGTTGCCAAGACATCTTTTTCGCATTGCAGTTTTAAATGCGCAGCACTTTTTTTAATCACTCAAATTGCGAACAAACGCGCTTTGATTGTTTCTATCTAGCATTTAATCACCTACGCACGTCCGATTCTCGTAGTTGTCTTCTCCTTAACCTGGGATGAATAAAAAAATCATCAAATAAGTACGTAAGTACATGACGAACTCGATTGGCAGGTCACGAAATGCATAACATGATATTCTTGTCCCGTACGTCGTGGAATCCTTTTCCTCAGTCACGTGTACCCGCATACCCCTTCGGGCCATAGAATGCTGGATGTGTGCGCCACGCGCACAATAAAAGAATCACGTCAGATGTCTGTTTCTTGACAAATTTTAATAGACTCTTTATGTATATACATTTTGTTTCACTGTTTTTATTCTTACTTTTAATTGCTCTTCGCGTAAATAAAATGCAATTTCTTTTTCTTGGACTATTTACTCTCTATTAGTGCCAAAATATCTGTCCTTGCGCATTTTGATTGTTTGTTGTATTTTATGTTCTTGATTTAACCACTATAATTGTCTGTGAGTCGTTCCATCCTTAAACTCAAACATGACTGTGTGAAACATATTATCATTGAACTGGAACACCGAACATCCTACATCTATGTTCTGTGCGCGCCAGCATGTGGCGCTCTGAAGACGCTAGCCTGCCCGCATAGTCCCCACACTTCTTTTTTCCTTATGTGCAATTTATCGGCGCATGTGTGATGAACTCGACATGCTTATATTGCAACCTCAATAGTGGGTTTCAACGCGAGAAACTTGTCAAAGCGTGAGCTGACGCGCGCGAACAAAGCACGCCAGCGAGTGGCTGCGCCATCTAGAAGCAATATGGTAAACTTTTTAACATCGTTAGTAGTAGGTGTTTTCTGACGACACTAGAAAACCCACTATAGCTGTCTATAGTCCGACCATTTGCGATTGCCTCGTCAGCGGTGTCAACGGTCGTCTCCTCTCTGGCGCTTGGAAAGGCGGTCCCTCTCTTGCAGACTAGCCAGCGAAGCCCTGCTCGGCCAACGTAGTGGTAGTTGCCGTTGTTTTCTGGATCTTGCTGCCATTGTCCAACGTAGGTGTATGTTAAGTTGTTTTATTTGCCCGTTTCTCACTTTAAATTAACATTCAGGGGCGCTTTTGGTTAAGAATTGCGTGCTGCTTGGAGGGACGTTAGAATCTTCAGCCAGCAAGCAATGGAGAATGCGTCCAATCGTCCTCGCGCATCGCGCAGGAGCCGGTGTTAGTTAAGCCTAGCGCACCCGTGTGCTCACATGCTTTTGTACTGAATTCCGTGTCATTTTTCTGCGTGTTGAGAGCTGTAACGAGTCGGTCTCGTTATGGTGTGTGTGAAATTTGTGTTTTCGCTGTTGTGTGCTTTGGGCGCGGCGCCTTACTCTTACCGGTACGGCTTCTTTGTTCGTCGCGACGATTGGGTGAAATGGCGATATCGGCTGAAATGGCGGTAGCGGGGGAACCTCTTATCGAAGTCTGCGTGGGGGATGCAAATGACTTTGCAATATCAGCTGTTGATAGTAATGCTTGCTTATTGGCTGGATCTTAGATGCCGCGCGCGCGTGGAATCGTTCCGCCCATTGCAAGGCTTGGCGGCTGAGCGTCTCGCGCCACTGTGCATGCGTCGCACGCTAACCGCTTGCAGGCTCGCGCCATCAACCGCTTGTGGGCTCCCGCCATCAACCGCTTGCGGGCTCCCGCGAACAACCGCTTGAGACTCCCGCCGCTATTCGAAAACTCCCTGCTGACTTTTGGACTTTTGAGCTGTTGTGGGATTCATTTGATTGGTTTTTGTGAGCGAAATATTTAGCGATTCCCTTTCGTAGATATGCGGCGTCCCGGTTCGCGTACTGCATGTGGTGGTGGTAGGCCGGTAGGCAGCATGGCACAGCGCCTACTGCATGTAGCTGCCCACAGTGTTCTGCTAGCGAAGGATGCTGAATTCTTACAGAACAGAATGTCAACACCCGTGGACGACGAAGGGTTCGTTCTGCGCATTCGGGGCCTTCCATGGTCAACGACCAAAGAAGAGATTTTGAACTTCTTCACGTCGAAGGGTAAGCGGCTATATCAGTAGCCACGTTTCGCTGGAGTCTTGGCTTGGTATGGCGTATTTCAAATATTCAGTTTCAGTTGAAGCGTTACATGGACTCCATAAAAGCGTGAATGTTGGATAAAGCTTGCTTAACATTAGATAATTTTGCATTAGTGTTTGGCCCTTCCCCCTGCAATCTCAAATGTACCGTGGCAGCTACACCACAGCCTCGACAACAGCGCTTTACGCGCCGCACGCCATTTCGGCTGGCGGACCGCAAGCGTGAACGGCGGCTCGCCTTACAACGCATGCGCAGTGGCAGTGACCGCACCGCAAGAGTATGCGGTGCGCGATTCTAAAACTCCTCTTACTGGGGAGTTTTCGAATACCGTTTGCAAGCGTTGCGAGCGTAGCGGGCGCCATGAGTTTTAGAAGAACGTCTGCCCTGCTGCAAACCGCAAGGCACGATCGCAGTGACACCGTAGCTTGGAAACCAGCGCTTGCGGGCCGCGATCGCCGCACGCAATTTCGGATTTTCTGCGTGCGGTCCGCGAATGCCGACTCGCGTTACGACGCATGCGCAGTGGCAGAGACCGCACCGCAAGGGCTCCAAGTGCGCTATTCTAAATCTCCCTACTGTTTGGTTGGTGGGACAGTGATGTTGAACGTTATGAGTTTCGAGAGTATCTGTAGGTAACTTATGACTTCAGGTTGATAAAACCACTAAACCATTAAATGTATAATTGCCATGCAGGTTTTTAAAAATTTATTTTGTGTTCACTTTGCTCCTGCTGTGGTGGCCGACCGACTGTTGTGTTGTGGGGGGGGGGGTTCTGATCACGAGCGTCTGCTGCATTTAACTTATTGCGAAATGCAAAGTACACCAGTGTATGTAGGTTTAGGAGCATGATTAAAGAAATTCTCAAGTCTCGTGTGTGCTGGCGAGTCCCATTCACATGTGAAGTTCATATTTTCTGCTTCTGCAGAGTGTCACATCAAAGGAGGCATTAATGGAGTGCACATGACACTTTCAAGAGAAGGCAGACCAAGTGGTGAAGCATATATTGAGCTAGAAAGCGAGCAAGACATTGAGATAGGCCTGCAGCGACACAATGAGCACATCGGTCACAGGTACATAGAAGGTGAGTATATTCAATAATTTAGGTTGGTACCCTAGTAATATTGTTTCTGATTGTTTCTGGTAGTAAGCCCCGTTCACTAGATATAAGAACACTCTGCTAGGGTTTGTACTAGTCAACCTCGAGGAGTGTTAGTGTTGACCATGGCTGCTGCCATTGCTGGTAACGATTTGAAGTTTGTACTGACACGTATCTCGAAGGAGTACGGCCACTAGCGCGAGTCCGGTCTTAGCGAGCCGCAGGGCACGTGTTAACAGTCGCCGTGGCGAGACACAATGCTACTCAAGGTCGCAGCACTTTGTCTGTGGCAACACCAAAATGCAGTACAGCCTGTTGCAAAATCGTGGCGGGAAAGCAAATGGGCTTATCCACGCCACGGACAAAAAGTACTACATAGGGTGCCACGAGAACGTCTCCATGGTAAAAGTGATACACAGAGACACCGGGAGCAAGGCCGGTTGCTCGAGCGAGGGCAAAGGCGCTCGCGTTGCCCTCGGAGGGAGACAGGTTGGCGTAGCTGGGCCACGCACTAGGACACCGTACTGCCCTTCGGCTGAGTGTACGCAAAGGGGCAACAAAATTCGCTCGGGCCGCCAGTGAAGTCCGGCGAGCCCCAAACAACGGGAGTCGACGGACGGAAAATGGAATGCGTGCTCACCGTAAGCTGTCCCGGAGAACCTGACTCCCGACGCACTAGCATAAAACCTCTCGGGAGACCGCGCGCGGCGCCACAGTTAACATCCCCTACTGTGTGAGAGGGGTTAAACGTCACTCCTTGCTCTCCCAGCGTTGCAGATAGCGGAGGAGGGGAAATCATGTCGGGACATGAGAACGGCAAAAAAGGCGGCAAAGCCCGCACAAAGACAGCGGGCTAGCCTCAATTCCCACAAGTTCCAATGATAACATTTGCTAAAGCTGACATGGGAAGTCAAAGATCATGAATCGCAGTGGTTTTAGTCCTGAAAGTTCTCTTGCAAGTGGAACATATGCTATGTGAACCACGAGTGAAAATCCTGCCTGTTCAGTCAACCCACAGCTAGGTAGCCGGGAAAACCGTCACACATGCATTTATGTGGAATGCACTGAGTATATCTAGTCCCTATTCCATTCATTACAACTACCCAGTTAAATGGCTTCCGTAGAATCTGGATACCCAACACGCTTGCTCATATTCGTGTCTGGGGTGCTGTGCTGAAGACAAGATGGGGTAACACCGTTCTTGAAGTGCAAGCAAAGAGGTGCCACTTATTCCCTGGGTGAATGATACGTTACACAAACCTATATAATAGGCAAGTACGCAGGAATTTTCACTGCTTTTTCTGTGCACAGACAGTCTAAGTAATGTTAGTACAGACATGATCGTTAGATGGCAACGTGCAGTCTGCAGGAAGACAATTTAAGGTAGATCACCACCTTCGAGAAAAAGTGTATCATAAAAAGACTGGTGAAGTTGATATTTGGCAGTTGTGTGGCACAGAATCGGTCAGAGTACATAAAGGTGCTGCATTTTAAATTCTGCATGAATCCACAGTTGCCCATATATAGAAACCTCTCAGAAATTGTTAGTGAAAATATTTGTTATAAGGGAAGCTATCGCGTATATGGAGGCTTCCAAAAATCACGTTTGGAAAAAATATGTCCTTGCACATTTTAGCCCAATGTCCTTGTGACAAAGAAACATTTAGTGTCTGAAATTACCAGGCTCGGTAGTCTGGTAATTTTACCTCTTTTGAATCGACATGATCTTTCGTGCAAGCTGAAGCATGTCTTTTCCTAGCTCATTTCGAGTCTCCAGCTGACAGTCTTTCTCATGCTCAGGGGTGCAACAGCTGTGCCAATTTGATACAAATCCATACCTGCAAAGTCTCCCAAATTACCCGGGATACTCCCGGTTGTACGGGTCATAGGAAAATCTGCCGGAAATCCAGTTTTGCCTCGCGCATCCAGTGCTTTTTCTGGCCACTTAAGCAAATTGTCTGGCCATGTAGTAAAAAGAATTCTTTTTTTTTTTAGCGATGGTAGCAAGGTTCAACTCTGTTCAATGTACGTTTTCGAGAGGCGAAAATAGCGCCAGAACATGCAGCCTGCCGAGTAGGAGCAGCGAAATCGCGCATGGCTGTGCACTGCAGTTCTTGAAGGTCATGCACATTAACTAAAAAAAAATCCATTGTAGCAGAGGGAGGGCAGTGACCCTGTGTTACAGCTGATGCTTTTGCTGGCTATTAAATGTGCCAGTATTCCCACACCAGAAAGAAAGAGCAAGAAGGGAGCCCCTCTGGGCTTGCTTGTTTACAAACTCTTTGTGGCTGTTCTATTGCAGCCAGCAGTCAGCCCTCTACATTGACATAATGAGTGACACAGGGACTCCAGTGGACAAAAAGGGGAAGGGGGGTGAAGCAGGGGTGGGATGCTGGGAGGGACCTTCACTCTTGCCCACCTCTATGGAAGGCCCACACCTCTCCACACACTTTCTGTACCTTTCCTTTATGCGACCCCTTTCCCCTCTGCATGAAGGAGCTAAGCTGAACCCTGCTTCCACAAAAGTTCCCCAGTTCTTGGAACCTTTTTTAAAATGTTTTTTCTTTTTTTATAATCCCACTGTTTTCTCCTCACTGTCTCTTTTATCCCCAACTCCCTTATTGAGGGCTCCTCCCCTACATCCTTACCTTTTCCTTCAACATTCTTGGTTTTTTACTCCACAAGGGTTGCCAAAAAGAGTGCTCAACACTGCCTGTTTTTTCCGCGAGCTGGGGGAAGGCGAGTGGTCGGCAGGACTGTACCATGGTCCTTTGCCCAACAAAATAACTCCTAAGCAAGCGGTGACAGGCCTCGCACGCGGAGCGATGTTATTGCATATGCCCTTCGCGCGACGGTGACCACTGGGTAGTTTAATCTCTGCTTCAGCTGTGTTGGTCCCTAGCGCTAGCTTTTACTCGCACGTAAAACAGATGAACGATGCGTAAGTGATGTCATCAGTTTGGACTCTGTACAGATCAGAGGCAACCGCAAAATGTCGCTGACAGTGTTGGGCTCTGTACAGATCAGAGGCAACTGCAAAATGTCGCTGACAGTGTTCATATAATTAACTGCTATCGCAATACCTCCCCCCCTCATGGACGACATGTTGTATACTGCACCCCCCCCCCCCCCCCCTTGTTAAGTAGATTTCTCGGATTGCGTTTCTCTAAACTTGGCAGGTATGCAAATCCCCATTTCTGAGCCAAAATGCCAGACCAGCCTCAAAATTATCTCAGTTGTGCTAATTTCAGCAAGACATAAAGGCCACATTGGTCATCTGCAGTTTTGCATCATCAATCAATCCAAGCGCCCTGACCCTAATCTTAAACCACAATGTCGGATATATTCCCATCAGGTGAGGGCACTCGCCAGACGCGATCAACCAGTTACAGTAACAAAGCCACGTGCCCATCAGTTCGCTGACGTCAGCGGATACCTATTGGCAGAATGGTGCAACTTCTAGACAAAAAATGTGTTGCCGTAGCCACCAACGCTTCGCGGGAAAGATAGACTTCCTAGTCAGCAAACGTGGCTATGGCATGAAGCACCTAGAGCTGGAAGCGCGAACAGTCGACGTGCTGCGAATGATGGCATTGCTGACGACCACGTTGGTCGCCATAGCAAAGGCATATAAAACATTTTTTCTGTTTTGTTTTATTGAGTCGTCCTGGCCATAACTGGTGCTGTCGCTGGATCAAGGGGCGCGGGCCATTACTTTATCTGGTAGAATGAGTCTTGCAAGTGAGCTTGAAGTTGTGGCCTTAACCTAACCCCATCGTGAAAAAAAAAAAAAAAAAAAAGAGTGAAGGAGTAGCAGTGTTCGAAAATTTCTTCGCCTTTGTAATAACCGGTGCAGAACGCTAGCTAAGCCACTTTCGCTGCACTACACCATCGTAAAAAAAAAGAGGGGGGGGGGGGGGGCATAGGGGTGTTAAAAATTTCTTGGACTTTTTTCTGACTGGTGCAGAATGCTAGTTAAGCCCACTGTTGTCGCGCTACACCAGTGCCCTGCTGTGTCCCGTGACTAGTGCTAAGGGGCTCTTAGCACTAGTCACGGGACACAGCTCATTTTGTTCCTGCGTGTATACACCACATAACTTTTAGTACTAGTATGATTGCTGACTGTTATAAAAATGTTACATGCAATCATTTCAAGCAGTGTATAAAATTGCTGGTGCCTTACAGAAACTGCGGCAGTTTTTTTTTTGCCCCTCCTACTCCTCAGTTTTACTAATCCCTCGATTTTCAAGGTCACCAGCTTGGCAGATCCACATTTTAATTCGCAAAGTCTGTCAAAGTATATGAAAGGTGGAGCAATTGTTAAAGTGGTACTGACACAAAATTTGTATATCATCTGCAAACATATGTATATCATCTGCAAAATATCAGTAGCAAATATAGCTTGGAAGGTATCTTAAGTTAATTTTGAAGTGAGCGCTCGACTCCATCGTGCCATTGACGCCCTCGAAGGGACCCAACTTCCTGCACATCACCACGCTGCATCAATAAAACAAGTTATGATGATGACTTAGCCGCCATTTTTCTTTCTCTGCGTTTCTTCCCGCAATTTTACTTCTTGGCGGCTGGTCGCGAGTGTGTGGTCGTGGCGCACGCTTTTAGTTTTCTGTTTGGTGTCACTGTAATCGCCCTTCTTATTCGAAAGTAATTCTTGATGCGGTCCATGCGAAGTGTCACAGTTATGTGTGCTGACATGGTCGAGCGCTGCACACACTAGGTGGCGATTGTTGCATCGGGTGGCTTCTCGTTTTTAGAGATTTCTCAAACCGTAAAAGAAACTTGTGAATAATGAGGGGCCTGTAATTATGTCGTGCACTGCATCAAATTATGTGTCGTGTTACGACTAACAGGCCCCCAGCAACACATTGCAGCAGAAAGACACGAGGCCAAGTTTTTGGTGTCAGTATCCCTTTAATGTGGACTTAATCATTGTTTGCTCATTGGGGTGGTTCAGAATACTACTTTTATTGAAATAGCATCGCATATTTTTAGTCTGCACGTTAATGTGATGCTGAATGGTTTCTACATACTTTTTTTTTCTGAATGTAAGCCTTCTCTTTTTTTACTGCTCCTAATTTGGTCTTTCGTGATAAAAAATGTTTTTTTTTTCCGAAGCCTGCTCCAAATTTGCGTTTTAGTGCTCCAAAAACTAAATTTTACTGCTCCTCAGTTGGTCCATGCTTGGTGTACCGACTCCCCAACTTGTGTTGATGCTTCATGTTGTCCTATGCTTGCCATATTTCATAAAATGCTGTAGTTTTCTTGCCAAGCCAGAATTAAGTCTAAGAGCTCGAAATCGCATTAAAAAAAAAGCACTAACAGCCGAGTGAAAATACGCAATTGAAACAACCGATTGCCACAGACTTGTAGTGGATATTTAAAAATAAATTGAAAACTTGTTTCACAAACTTGAGAACGTACATGGAGAATTAAGTATTACGTTATATTTATTGGGCGTGAGGCCCACCACTGGAGGTGCGGGCACTGCAGCAGCTGTGACTTGTTAAGTTGGATAACGTGATCTTGCCTCGCTGTGGCGAGGGGAAGCGGATGGTTGAATGCATTGTTTTTAACTGTGACTTAGCAGTGTTCTCACTTTTAATAGCATTTTTTTTCGCTCTCACATTATGTGTGTGAACTTCTGGAGACGACACAATCCAGTAAGTGCAGTAAAAGTTAAGGGTGGCTCAGTACTCTATTGCCCTGTGCCACGTAAGCGAAGATTCAGGCAGGATATTTCACTTTTGCCCCCACCTTTCTTTCCGAGGGCATGATACCACTGTCACCTCTCCCTTTTTCTTATTTCGGGCCGATGGGGTTAAAATGAACACCGACCATGAGTGTTCACGTAGAAGCAGAACGTTTCAGTTTCCACACAGTATCTTTGTTCACAATGAAAAATGAATGTGCAAATGCCCAGTTATGTATGTTTTGAGATGTGATGTAGTAACATGTATACATCAGTTGGAAGTTGCTATCATTAATTTGTCTCATTTGTCAGAGATAAGACCGATAAGTCCTGTTCTTTTCTCTTTTTATTATGTTTGCCCTATTCCACTCATTATACATCCCCCAGTTTTGCAGTGACCCACATTTTTCAACGAATCGGGTTAGTCCAGGCAGAATCTCCATTGAAATGTATTCAAAACGTTTGTTATATGTAGAAGTTTTACACTGACCCCGCATTTTAGGACGACTTTCAAATTCCATACGAAAGAAAAAAAACGCGCTTACTCTGATCGAACGTTGACCAAATATTCGAGTGCAAAATATCAACTTACGTTTTCTAGGTTGCAGGGGTGAGACAGCTAGCTGCGCACATTGCGCATTTTTTTATACATTTCCGCTTTCTTACAGCAAGCTGCCCCAGAAGCATAAAAATCTCGAAAATTGTTTGAACTGCTCTAAAACAGCCTCGAAAGCTGGAATTTTGATGCCAACCTCAGCTTCAGCAGGGCGAAAAGGCCAGGTTGACTAATAAGATGCACCCAAGCGTGTTTTTTTACTTTGCACCTTTCTGGTGCTGCCATAATCTCCTTTAAACTGTTGCAATTATGCATGACCCCGCAAAAATGTGCTGCCGTGCATCGAGCGTGCTGCTTCTGCTAGCTACGCTGTGTTGTACCACTGCCACCTAGAAAAAAACCACAGTCAAGTGGAAGGCATAGTTGGGTAGACTCTTGGATTCTTTGTTGTGCGTAGCGCGTTCCTCTGGTAGCTGCGATTTTCATGTCGACGCTGCTGCGTGTGGTCGCCTACGCGTGCGCATTTGCCATGAGCAAGTAACTGTAAATGTGCAGTCATTTCCCTGCATATGATACGGTTCCTGGATGCTGTGGCGCCTGCACATTGTACATTGTTTCTCAATATGGGTTCAGTGAGCGATGGAACGTGTGCAACCCATTCCCAGTTTATGCCCATTAGCTTAGCTTTACGTTCGATCAGTGTTTTGGGCGGCAGCTGTTCCGCAGTGTGACTGGTGTACTTTGTTTTCTTTCTTTCTTTTTTTTGCAATAAAACCGACCTCTGTACGTTTGGCGGTTCGTTTGCGTGGACACAAATTTTTTACCTGCACTGTGTGGTGCCATCGCTTTAAGGCCCAACCACACGTAAACATTGCAGCCCGTCAGCGCATGGCTATGACAGGGCGTCGTGCCTTTTTATTTAGGGTGAGAGTGCGGAGTGCAGCAAATGGGGCGCGGTGCCCCATCAACAAGCCACACGCTGACGTGCTGCAACCGGTACGTGTGGTCAGGCCTTTATGCGAGTCGCAGCGCGGGTGGAAATCGCAAGTCCATATATCATCGAAAGTTCTACATTGTCGATGGTGACCCTTTATTAAAGAAAAAAAACAGGCCAACGTGGGCCATATTAATAACACATCGTTGCTCACATGGAGAGGCGTTACAGTAGAACCCCGCTGATACGTTTTTCACGGGACCAAAAAAAATAAACTTAAGAGCCGGGAAACGCAAGAGCCGAGAAACGCGAAAAATTTAGAAATAAGAGTAGTGGTGAACTGCACAGTTTTAATTTAATTCTTTCGCTTGAAAAAATCATGCAAGGTTGCCTGGCGCATCTTTTCACGCCCGACAAGCACAAAGCATTTTTCAAGCACCTGTAGTGCCATGTGGCTCTTGCCATCGTCACTGGTGCGCACATATCTTCGCAATAAATCCACTACTGCTACGGCCGATGAGGACGTTGGCTCTGGTATCCGCTCCACCTCCTCCTCAACTTCCTCGTCACTGGCGCACGGATCGGCGCACTCAGCCACGATGTCGACGGATAACATCGCGGAGGTGACAACGGCGTCAACAGAAGCGTAGTCACTCTGCGGGATTCCACTGGCACCAATAGCCTCCATGGCAGTGTTCAGTCTGTCGCAGTCTGCGAACGCAGACTGTTTGAAAACTATTTGAAGACTATTTGGAGCGTTGGAAGTGTAGAGGCACTATGCTGCAAGCTCGTATAACCTGCGCAACGACCGACACGAAACAAAGGCAATGCGAGAAGACCGCAGCAAGCACGGGCACACATGGGCGATGGTGATGGCGATCGGGCTATACCCTTTGAATCGGGCCACCTGCGTGACCTGGTGGCGATAAGTTTAAGCCAGCGTGACATCCCATGAAAACAAAAACGGGTCTCGGAGACCTTACTTTTACAGATGCCAGAACCAATTTTAGGGCCCCAACACGTCATAGACACAATCTTTCTTAGAGTGCAAATACGGATCTCAAAGGTCATGCTTTTGCTGGCATGAACCGAAAATACGTCATAGCTGTTGCCCCCGGCACTTTGGGCGGCCAATCCCTTTGTCAAGCCGCGAAGCCAAGCTACATGAAAGACAACATGGCCGCTCGGGCCGGCGCGTCGTGGCACTTCGCAACGTATGATGCGGGAACGGTCCCATAGTTGCGAAGCAGCAGCGGGGTTCCTAATGCTTTGGATCCTATGGGAGCTGTGCCGGGACCGGCCGAAAACGACGTAACAGCCAGGAAAACGCAGCACACGGGAACGCAATAGCGGGTTCTACTGTATCAATAACATTCGCTTATTACTTAGTGCCATACACACATGCTTTGAGACGGTTGTTGCGCCGATGTTTCTTGGCTCCAGCGCTGCACTCTTGAAGGTGGTCCTGCTCGAGGTGGCCGTGAACAGCAATGCATCGCGATTTTGTCTGTCAAAAGTTCGCAGTACAATTGACTCTATTATGTCAGGCTTTTTTTTTTTTTTGAAGGCCCACTGTTATGCGACTACGATTCTTGTGCAATCACAATTTTTTAATTTTTTTTTAGTGTGATTTGTTATTCCTTTAAAGTGTTTCTAGAGAACATAGTTTTCAACAAAACCCTGTTTAAAATATATTTCATTTGTTATGAAGTCTAGATAGGTCACAAGGTATGTGAAAAGGTACTGCAGTTCACTCCTGGCATTAATCTGTTCAAAAATTTCCTTCAAAATCTGTTTCAGTGGTATGTGTATTTTTAGCAAATTAAAATATGCACTGGGGCCCCCACGTTGCTAAAAAAATGCTGCTAACTGCTTCGAAACAAACTTATTCTGCTCCAAAATTGAAATGTTGCTGCTCCAAAAACTGCTCCCAATTTAGCCTCGGCCGTCTCACCCCTTAGGTTGATGATTAAAAAGTAGAAAGTGAGACAGGATGTCTTCTCGGAATGGAAAATTTATTATTTTGGCAGTTCATGTGCTTTTGCATGTGCGTAGCCAGGGTTGTTATCTAGACAAGCTCTATTCATACAGAGTAGCTTGATCTGGCCAAAAAGCTGATTCAGGATCCTTATACAGAGGAACACTTACACCACATTCAGGGGACCACGCAAAACCGTTGTATAATCGAGAAACCAAGATGATACAGTGACACTCGGCCTTGCACCCCTCCCCCCCAAAAAATGGGTACAGACCACCTGAGTAGGCCCTGGCACGACCTTGTGCCTCTGCGAGGAAAGTGAATTAAGGGGAGGTGCTACTCGAAGACACTTTTTTTTTAATATTCACCCTAGAGCAGTGAAACTTGAGCTGTTTATTGAACTTTTTATGCTGATTTCAAATGTATAGTTAGTTTTCTTGCAAGTTACTCATGTTTAGCTTTGCAACATGACAAAGGGAAAACCTTAACCCTTTTGCCCCCCCCCTCTTTTCATCCCGAAACTTTTGAAATTTTTCACCATTAATAGCTCATAATGCTTCAAATAAAGTGTAGAGGTGTAGAGTGCGAATAAATAATTAGGAAGCATATACAAAATATGTAATACGCATGAAAAATAATAGATGTAAATAGTACATATTTCACCTACCCTAGTAAAGGTATACACACAATTTTTTTATTATAGAATAAAATATTGAAGTTTAAACCAGATAGTTGCATTTGTCATACTTTGGAAAAAAATTGGGCAAAATTTTATGCAGATCCGAGCACTAAATGTGCCCGAAAAAAGAGGCACATTGGAAAAAATGTCAAAATTTGTGTTTTGAGAAAGTTTTAAAGTTAAAATTGACTTCTTATTTATGAAAGATATCATTAAATCAGATGAAATTTGCACACCAAAAAGAACAATCCTTATTGTAGTGGCGACTGCGACTAAAATACGCCAACACCATGAGTTTGTCCCTCTCGGCTTTTTCGAGCCAAATCCTCACATTTCGCTCACAGGCAGGGCCACGAAACGCTTGCCAAACTTTCGCTCCATCTGGCTGAGCCTTGTGCCAACTGCAAGCTAGGAAGAACGTCGACAGGACTGTGAAATCCAAACCAAGTCCTGTGTCATGCCATTTTGAAGCCATGCTTGTGCCACATACTGTTGTACATAATGGCCCCGCCGCGATGGTCTAGTGGCTAAGGTACTCAGCTGCTGACTCGCAGGTCGCTGGATCGAATCTCCGCTGCGGCGGCTGCATTTCCGATGGAGGCGGAAATGTTGTAGGCCCGTGTGCTCAGATTTGGGTGCACGTTAAAGAACCCCAGGTGGTCGAAATTTTCGGAGCCCTCCACTACGGCGTCTCATAATCATATGGTGGTTTTGGGACGTTAAACCCCACAAATCAATCAATGTTGTACATAATGGCAATGTCGTCCTTGCTAAGTTCTCACTGCTAGCTCTTTCGGCCTCTCAAGATTGGCGCCAACGTCATCCATTTTTGATCAAGAACTTTCCGGCTGACAGGTGTGAATGACTTGATGCATTGGCTTTTGCAAGCCAACAACTGCCACAAATCGGACCAGCTGCTCGTAGCCTATTTCTGCAGAGCGCGCCGCACCACGGCTTTCACTTGCAAGCAATGCTTTTTTTCATTCATAACGGAGATAATTACACGAGAAAAGCATTGTTCATCTGCGCTGCTCGACAAGACATGGACCCCGCAAATAGGTTTCACAGCACATACAGGCGTGCAGCGGCTAATGGCGGTCCCCGATTCGTACCATGTGATAAGCCAGTCGCGGCACTCGAAAAGCACTCGGAAGAGTGCTTCTTTTTATTATTTCTTGCGCTGTATCAGCGAGAGAAACTGTTCGTATTTGAAGAGTGAGGCTCGAATTTTTGACTCGCGCGATCAACAAAGGCGAGCGGCGGCGCATTATCGGTGGCAAGGTGCTCGAAGACTGCACACTTTCGACCTTTAATAGGCACCTTGTGCTCTTTAGATGCAATTTTAAAGAATTTCCAGTTAGGTCTCGGCCTGTATTATGTTTTTCATAACAGTAGAGGTACTAATCTTATCAAAACAGACGAAAATAAAAAAAATTTTAATTTTGATCGGTAATCTCCCTTTAACTTATTATTGCCCTTAGTAGCAATGGCAGCATTACATAGAGGTGGTGCGAGCGAATCTTATTCTCAACTGGAGAAAAAGAAATCGAATCGAATGTGCAGCTTCCTACCAATAAACAGTCTGATAATTGCCTGTGCATGAAATCAAAACTGCATTGGCAACAGCCCCCGTCAGAAGAGTCGGACAGTGTCATCGCTAGCACATAATGGCAACAACCACAAGTTAGCATAGAATGCCTTTGTGTATGACTGAGCAGTGCTCATTGTAATTGGCATGTAAAGTACTACTAGTGATGTGCCACTGTTATTATGAACGTTGACATCCAGTGAAAGTCATTTTGCAAGGTGAAAACGGCTATCGCGCCCTTATGCGCACGCAAGCCTGTGACTGTGACACAGGCAGGATCAGCTGTATGTGGACCAGGAAGAGTTTCCACGGACCGGAGACGTGAAGTACAGTCGATCCTGGATATATCGAGTTTGGATATATAGAATTATTGGTTATATCATAGTGTTCAGAAATCCTTTGAATTTTCCATGCAAAAGTATGGAATCATGCACTCGTATATCAAACTCCTGCACTGTGGGACATCCACTATATAGAACGTTGCGCCGCGACGAAGTACAGAAAGTGCATTTTTCCTAGCAAATATACAGTAGTGTTATCGGAAATCTGTTAAACGGAACAGCTGCTTAAATGGAACAACTTCCTCTGATATGATATGTTGCATACTTGATTGCTAGAACACACTTCTCTCAGTAAACGGAACTCCTGTTAAATGAAACACATATTCCGGTCTCTTCAGGTTCCGTTTAATGAGTCTACTCTAGATAAATTTTCGGCCTTGTTATAACAAGTTGTGATTTCTTTGCGTGCACAATTGACGAAAAGGACGTATTGTTCCAAGGCGCTGATCTGGTTCCTTGCGCAGCGCCTGCGAGTGCACCGTTATGTTAGATGCGCGATCTGCTGGACCTAACGTAGGGAGGGGTGCATAGTGTTTTTCAAAACGACCAGTGGTCAAGGACACTATCATAAAAATGCGAAGTGACTCGGTGATCTCGTTGCAATGTTCGCATTTCCTTCCTTCTTTGTTAGCGCACAATGGCGCATAAGCCTGAAATGCATGGACTTTGACATGTTCAACTTCGTGACATACTTTTGGTGTTTTCGCTTTTAAAACACCTCTGAGGCTACGCTGTTTCTAGCTTTTTGCATCAAAGCAGCTGAAAGCAGTGTTTGCTACAAAGGTCGAAGTGACATCGGTAGCGGGAACTCGACATTGTCTTTTGTGCCTTCTGGACTTGTGTGAGGCCTGAAATTCTTTAATTTAGGCCTTAAATATGCATATTTTGTATCTTGAATTATTAATATATCGAACTATTTCTCCATCCCCTTCGAGTTCGGTATATCGTGGATCGAGTGTATCAGCTTTTCGGCCGGTCGAAGCCACTCTGTGTGGATAGAGCTTGACTAGGTAACGACCCCGGTTACATATGCACGCGATCGAGGCATATGTAGAAGCGTATGAATTTCCAAGAGAATGAATTTTTCAATCTCGGAAGACATCTAGTCTCTCTCTCTACTTTTCTAATCCTCAATCTAGTGGAACCTAACGTCATATTGTGCACTCTTGATTATTTGTTCGACGTTTGATTCGAGTGGATGTGGTTTTTTTCTTTTGGGCAGATACTGAAAGTTATAAGATGCGGGGTCAGTGTAAAACGGCATCATATAACCAAGGTTTTTTTAATACATCATTTCTATGAGGATTTCGCCTGGACCGAACTGATTAGTCGTAAAATGCGGGTCGTCGCAAAACTGGGTTACGTATAACTGTAGTTTTTGCGTTTCATCTCCGTGGAATCTTTTCCTGGTCAACATACAGCTGATATCCTGCCTTTAGTCACAAGCTTTTGGTCACCCCAGTCACAAGCTTAGCACGTGAAAGGGTGCAATGCAGCTATTTTTACTGTGCAAAGTAACTTTCACTGGACGCCAAGCTTCATATAACGGCGGAACATCCGTAGTTGCACTTCACGAGGCAACAAATTACAATTCGCGTGGCTCAGTTGTGCACAAAAGCATTCTATGCAAACTAGTTATCTTTCGCCATTTTGTGATAATGGCATTGTTGGACTCTTCTGACTAAATGCTGTTGGCAACACTGTTTCGGTTTCTCACCCAGGAAATTGTTGGATTCAATTCATTGGGAGAAAGATGCACATTGGATTAGAATTTTTAATGTTGAGAATAAAGATCGCTCGCACCTCTTTCAGCTTAAGTAATGCTGTCATTTGCAAAAATAATTTAATCATTGATTTGATATTCTGAAAGATGCTTTGCAAGGCATTGGGGATTTCACTCTTCCTTGTATTATGTGTATGGGGCTAGCGACTATGTTGTGAAGTTGTGGGTATTGTTGGCTGGGGGGTGACTGCTGTAGAAATTGACTAGATGTTATGAATGGCTGGTAAAATATTCACTTTTGTCGACAGTGTTTAAATCAAAGCGCAGTGAAATGGATTGGGTCGTGAAGCGCAGTGGAGCACACCAACAGGACTCTCTCAATGACGGCTGCGTCAGGTTGAGAGGCCTGCCCTTTGGTTGCTCCAAAGAAGAAATTGCACAGTTTTTCTCGGGTAAGTTTCTTTGTAAAAATTGTTCCTTAGTTTAAGATAAGTATTTCTGTGGCAGTGACTGATTGGCCTGCATCATCACTGGGGAAACAAATAAATGGAGAGGCTCAATTTGGAGATATTATAGCAGGAGGAAGAAGCACTGCTGCATTGTGCTTGCCTGCACTTCAAACTTGCGTGCCAAAGGGGCATACCCAAGAATGAGCATTTAGGAAAGGGGCATCACTTGTGCTCAGTAAGCCTTTATGCTGCAATCGGAAAGGCACTTTATGTATTGCATGTTTGATGAACTGGGCTCCTTATCTGCGGCATTAAGGGGTGGGGGTTAGTGTGTATACAGTAAAAAAGAAAAGGCTGCCTTCAATTTATTTGCACCTTGTACTGATGTAATTACCTGTTGTGAGAAAAGAGTGTTAGCATCTAGTGGTGAGGCAGCTGATATAGCTTTGCTTGAAGTGTTTTATGCTTGAAATGCAAAATGAAATTCGACTGCTGGAAGTTTAAGATGGAGCTGTGAGCATTGTTGCATGGTGGCCTTAATTTACAACCATGTTGTGGTGCATTGTTGACGCGTTAGTGTGCCTCTTTGTGTGCAGAGAGAGCAGAGCGAGTGACAATGTGTTTTTCTCCCATTCTGGGCCTTATTGAAGGGTTGGAGATTGTCCCCAATGGGATTACACTTCCTACCGACTACCAGGGGAGGAGCACAGGGGAAGCTTTTGTGCAGTTTGCCACTCGGGATATAGCTGAAAAGGCGATGGGGAAACACAAGGAAAAAATTGGGCACAGGTGGGAACAGAGTGCTACCAGGCGGTGAACTCGTTTGGGCCTCCATTTTTCTCATTTTTCTTGTCTCTCCTGTGCCAATTCTGTGTACCATGCTCATGTATCGCTTGCATTTTGGCGTCTTGGAGCACTTTTTCTTCAGAAGCTTTCATCTTGAGTGCTGCTTGCCTAGCGTTTATTTTCACTGAATCTGGCAGAGCTAACCTGAAGTGAAGACACAAGTTAGTTCTTGGAAATGCTAGGAATGTTTTCAGAGGGTGCACGTTAAAGAACCCCAGGTGGTCAAAATTTCCGGAGCCCTCCACTACGGCGTCTCTCATAATCAAATGGTGGTTTTGGGACGTTAAACCCCACAAATCAATCAGGAATGTTTTCAGATGGTAATGCTGTTTTCTTGTCTCACGTTTTGTTTGGTGCACTTCAAGAGGGAGTGGAAGAAGATTGCAGGCTGAAATTGTAGCTAAAAGAAGTTTTATCTCGTAGCTATATTACTTATTTTGTAGTTATCTTACTTCAGTATGCTCTGCCTTGTTCTATGAGAATTAGTGCACATTGAAAGTTCTTAACTTTGCTGTCTTTGTTAGAACCTTTGCTGAAAACAAGCAGCAATTACAGATCTGACATTTTAATTAAACATTCCTACTGCTGTTATAAAATTGAGCCTGTGTTAATGCAGTGTTCAAGAAACTGTGCCGCTACACACTTCTATAGCTTTACCCTAATAAGCCACTAAGTTGTGCTTTAAGGGGAGACACTGGTCTTAAAAATGAAATTTTTATTAAGAGATAATGAAAGTAGGTGTGTATATCTGTTTATTTCTTCTGTACTTAAACAGTGTTATTAGTTACCTGAAGTAGTTCTCCAGTTATCAGACAATAGGTGAAGTTTAATTAGGTCATTTCTTGCGGGTGATTGGGGCACTTTCCCTTAATATTTTTTGGTTCAGTTTAAGATTCAGCGTTAGTAAAGACCTGCCATGTGGAGCTATGCTATTTATATTGATGCTGATATCGATCATCATATGAAAATTATCCATTGTATTTATGCTTCATAATTCTGAAGTGTAATAAAAAAATAGCATAGCTCCTCAGTTTGGTTCCTTATGAGTTCAAAGGTAGAACATTTATTAAAATTGGCTTACAAAAACATAATGAAAAGTTTTGTAAGGCTACTCAGGCTGGGAAGAAATAAGAAGCTGAGAAAATCGCATGTAAAGTTTTGACACGCTGCAGAAATTTCTAAAAGGAATCTTCAAGAATAAATTTTATTCAGCTTTTTCCTATTTGTTTCTCTGCGAAAGAAAACTCTTATTTTATCAAAGGAATCATTTAAAAAAATTTTTGAATGAGGAAAGCAGGATTTGAGCCCCACCATGGCAAAAGGTTCAAGGAGAGGGAGTCCTGAAAAGACCATGGGGTATAAGACTAAAGCCACTGGTTCCTCGTAAATCAATGAGAACTTGATATGTACTTAGCTGACATGCACAATCATTAATTAAGCACCTAGAGGTTAGGCAGCATGTCCCTGTGTACTAGTTCGCTATGATCTGAGCATCGCTTACGCTCAGCCATGTGCAATGTAAAATGTACTTAGCTGACATGCACAATCATTAATTAAGCACCTAGAGGTTAGGCAGCATGTCCCTGTGTAATAGTTCGCTATGATCTGAGCATCGCTTACGCTCAGCCATGTGCAGATGTGTAGCGTCCCAAGACGGTGCAGGGTGTGCAGGGAACTGCATAGATTTCACGTTTCTGACAAGCACGTTTTTAAAAACCGGGCTAAACCAATGGACGCACCTTCACCATTCATTCAATCGCCTTCTTAAGCGGCTTGTGACATGCGCTCTCTGTTAGACTGCTCGCGTGATCATTCTGCTCACAGAGCGGGTCGTAAATGTCAAGGTGCCTACTGGGCACAGATTCCACCAAACTCTTGTCCCAACGGTGCACTTCTAGCCAGCACATTCTTCTTCTAAGCCCGCTTTTTACAGCTTCCAAAAGCTCATTGTGAGGACTGTTTTAAAGACGAGAGTCTCCAGGCATCTTGATCGCGTGGATAAACTACCGGCGCGAAGCACAAACACGGTGCGTTGAGAAACATGTACGAGCACAAGAGCAGCAGACATACACAATCGGACAGCCATGACAGCGAACGCGCAAGAAAAAGACGCGTTGGTCACGCCAGTCCATTGGAAACGTGGAACTGCGCTCTCGATTAGCATGCCGACCACTTTAGCCAAAGGGAGCCTCAGTATGGCGCGCTCAAGATGCGCGCTGAGCAAGAGCCAATCATCAACCCAGGAACGACCTTCAGAAAACCCGCAACGGTGGCCATTCTGCTTGGACGGCGCCATTTTGAGATGGCGCGAATTGCACAGAAAGGAAATAGCTTCTAGTTTTGCTCAAGATGGCACTCGCCCTCTGCAACGTTCATGGCGCACGTGCACAAAGAACAAATTTCGTTCTTTTGGGGGCATTTTACTGCTGCCGGGGTGCTTGGAAGGCCCCCCCCCCCCCCCTTTTTTTTTTTTTTTTGAGGCCGGGGTGCTTGGAAGGTCCCGACCGAATTTGGCTAGTAATTTGAGAGTGGGTGCTCAGTTACAAACGCCCCGAAAATAAGTTTTGCAAAAAACCAATTTTTTGGCAATTTTTTATCGTTCTAAGACCCGCGTCCCCCCTTAATAAAGCATTTTCCTGTTTATATCGCACAGTAGATGGTGCAATTATTCTTGGGGCTTTTTTTTTTCATCTTTTCTGTATCTCACCTGTTGAAGGGAAAAAAGAAGTTTGAGCAGTTTTTTAATTTGCTAGTCTGAAGGAAGGCTTTTGAAAGTTAATGCTGGTGATGCTGCTGCCAGGATGTTCAGTTTGTGGTATGCAGGTCATTTCACATCTAATGCATTTATTTCTATGCTTATGACACCTTAGTAATGATGTAGGCGTTTGCTAAAGCTTGATGGTTTGAATACTGAGAAGTCTTCTGATCAGATTTCAACATCAGAAAAGCCTGGTTTACAGTCAGGTCATAATTGAATCTGGAGTTATAATCAGTGCAAAGAAGAAAATATCAAACCAAAGGGCACTTCTGCTTTATGTTCGCTGCAGTTGGAATATGTGGATTGCATGTGTACTGCATAGTATCATTGAAGTTGAAGGCTTTCTCCTTGCAATCAATACAAAAAGCAGTAAGTACCTCTGCAGGAAAGTAGATTTGGCCCATCGGTGTACTACTCATCCTTTGAAGCAATGACTGGAGAATGCTCGATTGATTCTGTGCTTTTGCACATCTTTCTTACCACCTCTGCAAAAATTCTAAATGTGTTCCGCATGTTTAAAACACTTTCACCCCTTGGGGATTTTACTTGTCAATTAAACGGCTCTTAAATTACCTGCGATATTAACATTTAGAACAAACACTCATAAATTTCAGAATTCCATCACAATCACCAATGTCAAACATGTTGGTGTTAGTGCTATGCACTGCTGGCACTTAGTGAAATTTTCAAAAAGTAGAAAATTTCACTCTAATTTCTATATTCTGATATCGTTAGTGCTGGCCTTGACGTCACCCATCGACGACTTGGAGGGTGACATTACAAGAACCTGTTCATATGGTTCCAAATACGCATGCTCCCTGCTTTTCCTTGGACAGTGAGAACTGCTCGTAGAGGAAGAGAGCAAAGCTAATGAATTGGGTGTAGTGAAGGAAAGAGCAAAGCAAGCAGGGGCCATGTTTGGGTCATCGCACTTTTAAGGGTGCAGACTCATCTTAGACATTTTTTTGTTTATTTCTTCAGTGTTCTTGATCAAACTGCACAGGATAGTGCAGTTTTTTCTGATTTCAAATATTTCATTACTTTTGTAACTCATCTTGTTCCTGAGATAACTTTGTTCAGGGCCACCATAGAAAAATAAGTGCTTAATTAAAAGTGATAGTGAAGCTATGACAACATTGATTAATGACTAGAAATTGAAAGTATGCAAGAGTTCTTTGTTTTTAGTTTTTTGGTTATTTTACAGCAAAGTGAACCATACATTTTCATAAGAAGTTGGAATTGTTAGAATTTTGATGAGTAAATAATTGAAAAGGCTTGTGCTCTAATTTCTGCTCCCATACTTGCATTCTACACACGTACAGGTTTCCATTCCAAAAAGAATTGTTGTACCTGCTCTAGCTGCAGAGATATTGAGGCCTCTTTTGAGAAAAATTTACTCTTTTGAGAAAAATGGAAAAAGCTAACACCCAGTTTCTTCAAAAACCACCAATCATGGTGTGCATTTTTTGTGATGTTCATAAAAGCACTCATAAATTGGTAGTAGAGCTTCGGACACAGGTGCTAGCAAATTATAAAGAAGCTTCAAAGTAGGCTCCCCACTTTTTGCAGGTTCTGCATTGTGCTAGCACGAAGACCCTGGGCAGTCAGAATGACATTACAAAAAAAATCACCACTTCCTAGTGTCTGAAAATTTGCAGAGATCAGAAAATACTTGCAGAAACCAAATATGTCAATTCAAAAAATGAATTTTTTATCACTTTTTGGTCCCAAAGACCAGTCTGCCCCCTTAACTCCACTATTACGGACCATTTCGTAAGGTTTCTGGCAGCTAGATACCACAACTAAATTTTGACTTGTAGATGGTGTAGCCGCCATTTAGATCCTTTCTTGACAAAAAATCTAACTGCACTTGCTATTTTCATATCAAGAATGCTATGTCGCGATGGTGGTGCACATACCATTCTTGACCTGAAAGTATTCGGCTTGCAGTGAAGAAGCAAGTAACCGAACACTGTATAGAATGTGTTTATTCTTGTGGCACAATGACTCCAAAAAGGGAGCAAATGTCACTATGGCTTGTATATAAAATTCTGAACAAATTGTGAGAGGGCCCATTAAGTCTATTAAAAATAGGTATACTAAGCTTCTGCTCTAATGTGTGATCATGGTTTAAAGCAGGACCCTGCTTCAGAAACATTTTTGTCATTTTTGAGCGAGTACCTATTAATCTCACTGTGCACTCAAACCTTGTTCCATTAAAATGACATATAACACATTGAAATGGCATATAACGAAATCTTCAATATAACCAAGTAAGTGAAGTGCCCCTAAAAAACTCGTATAGAAAGGCTAGCATTGGAAATCTCATCTTGAAGAAGTAAAATTGACGTGTCAATGAATTTGACAAACCTAATTACCAAGTCTCTGAAACCAAAGAAATCCCCATGTTTGTACAGACTACAGGGCATTTTAGCCATGACAATTAGTCTGAACAGTACGTGCTATTATGTTATCACTCTGTTTGAAATGTGGCACATTTGAAAAGCATTTAGCTGTAAGAGTTTCTTTCGGTGCGTGTGGTAACATCAGAAGATTTTTTCAGTGTCTGTAGTGACGTGCTACTATTGCTCTAGGGTACTTCCATACTGACTGTACAGTAAACCGGTACTGCTGATACACGTTTATATAGCTTCTCGCAGTTTTCAGTAGGTAAAACTGTACTTTCGCTACTGTGTTTCATAATATTGCAGACTCGTAAAATTCTGTGAGAAACTGAAACATCGAAAAACTTGAAACCTGTTTCTGAAGCAGGGTGTTTCGTTAAGGTCTTTGTATTTATTGATGTACATATAGCTGAACTCTCACTTGCAATGCAAGTATCGGGACATCATAGATATTGCGGCCCAACTGTGCAGCATCTCTCTAATATTGGCTGGCTTGCTGTTACTTGTTTGTCAAGTTAGGAAAGTTGGAATTTAGGCTAGTGTGAATCTGTACAGTTGCACAGAGATTTTGTAGCATTCTAAAATACCTTATGCTCTTTTGCATTTAGTTACCTGACTACGCAATACTTTTTTGCAGACTAGTTGGTTCATACTTGAAAAATTGAATTGCTGCATAAACTTGAAGGAAAACAAGGGAGACAGGAAAGAGCGCAGACTACCTACTGTTTGTCGTTTATTGAAGCCAATATATACGCATGCTACGCTGCGCTTCCACGAGGCGCACAAAACCAAAGATGCCGCAAACAAAGCCGACCCAAAACAAATCAAATCAAAATTGACTGCCACCACAATGACAAAAGTGAAAAATGGCAAAATACAAAAGTGATACCCACCACAAACCAAACTGCGTATTCCCAAGGTGTGTGCTCATCTTTTTTGGGAATACGCAGTTTAGATTGTGGTGGGTATCACTTTTGTATTTTGCCATTTTTCACTTTTGTCATTGTGGTGGCAGTCAATTTTGATTTGATTTGTTTTGGGTCGGCATTGTTTGTGGCATCTTTGGTTTTGTGCGCGTCGTGAAAGCGCAGTGTAGCATGTGTATATATTGGCTTCAAGAAACGACAATAAACAGTAGGTAGTCTGCGCTCTTTCCTGTCTCCCTTGTTTTCCTTCAAGTTTGTGCAGCAATTCAATTTTTCAAATCTACCTGACAACCTTGTAACTTGAGGCATGCTGTGTTGCACTTGAAAGGGAAAGTCAAATAACAATTTACGTCAGAGTGCAAGCTCAATGTATGACACCTAAAATGACAATATTATCAACACAGGCATAGTTATCGAGAAGTTAAGCTAAATGCAGAAGAAAACAAGCGCCGCAGTATACTTTCAAAATGATCCCGGTGACATCAGGCGGACCGCCTACAATTAATCACTAGTAATCATTCTAACTGCATTAAAGAACCTTCCGTGCACCAAGAGACACAATAAAATGCTGCTTTTCCATTTATGTTTGATTCATGAAAAAAAGAACCGCCGCACGTTACTCTGAGGGATGGCACGAGTGGTTCAAAAATTCAATTTTCGCGTGGTTACACGGGACAGGTGGTGCTATCTAGCGGAGTGCAGTTGAAACAAAAGCATCTCATCTGCAATCTTTGAGCCAATGGAGGAAAATTGATCAATGGTCGTTTTTGCTGCTGTGGCTCCCACTGCTTTCGGTATGCTGCTACTAGCAGCAGTAAAGCTGGGCAACGTTGTGCACAGCAACAGTGACTCGAGACTGACCGGTCGGTTCGCTTCTGGAGGCTGGTAATTTGAAGCGCGCTAACCCGATGTGGACCACTAAAACGTGATTTTATTTCAAAATATGCCCTTTCTTCGCACAAAAGTAACACTACGAGGTGCAAATATGTATCTCCTAATGTGCCCCATCCCCAACAATATAGACAGTGCCACAGCAGATGTTGGCATTGACTGAAATAGCGACAGACACTGTTGGCTTTCCTCAATACGTACCTGCACTTCTCTACAGTGGTGTGATACCAATGCGCAATTGGTAGTTTTAAATACTGAGCCTGCACAACACATGCAGTTGTGTATGCAAGCATGCATTTCTCGTGGCGGCCCGACGTGTATGGGGGAGAGGGTGCCACCTATTCGATGCATCGCCAAGCAGCCTCGGCTTCCCATACGCACCGCTTGGTGGTAATCACACTTCTAGTGTTTTAGGCACTAACCTCGTCGTCTGTCGCCATTATGTGTTAGTAATGACACTGTGCCTAACTCTTCTGACAAGAGGCTGTTGGCAACGTGGAATCCGTTTCGTTTTTATGCGCAGGCAAATTTCGAACTCAATTTATCTAGAGAAATATGTGCGTTGTATGCAATTTTTTAAGTTTGAGAAAGAAGGATCACTGGCACATCTTTCAACTAAGTAATCCTGCCATTGGCAAGAATAATTTAGTCTACATTTTTTGGAGAAACACAAGGTCGTGTTGTGAGCTTATTCAGGCAGTCTGTGCCCGTTCTTCTGGCAAGGCTGAGTGTCGCTGCTCATATTCTTAGTTTTTCTATTATATGACAAACGGACTATGCGACTGTTTTGTGTGGTCCCCTGAAAGTTGTATAATTGGGGTTCCATGATATGGTTAAGCTCAACACTTGGGGGCATTTGTCTTGGAATAGCTATCACACTACTGGTGGCACTGTTGATGGTGTTAAAAAAAAAAGGTGAAGGGCTAATGGTAGGGATGGTGATACTTCAGTTATACAAGGGACTATGCAAGGGGTTATGCTTTTCCCAGCCAGAACTCGCAATATATTACTCTAGTTTTCAGGTCCCCTTCAGGCGCCTTTGGTCACTTGTGCAGACTCCCAAAGAGTGGTTTTATGATTATCTACTTATGGTTGAGTTACGATTTGTTGTGCTATCTGTATGCAGGAAAAGCTTGTTGGTAGTTTCTTTTGCAAGTAAATTAACTAAAATTTAAGCGAATTATCTTTTCTTGCTTTTTATGGTTACTCACTGAACCAGTCGTCCTAACTCTAGAATAGGTGAGAAATAGTGGTAGTGCAATCGCCCGGAGTTGTGCGTTTATTCTTGCAGTTATTTCGACCATAATTTTTGGTTAATCACCTCTTCTGTATATTATCTACAGCTCTTGCATTCAAAGGGGAAACAGTACTTAACAAATACAAAAAGCTTTATTAGTTCCCACATTGCAGTGCTCTTGTGGTCTGTCTTATCAATCCATGGTAGGGCAATTGAGGATGAATCCCTCAATACATTTGGCAAATTGATTACAAGGCAATGTTTATTGATCACTCTGTACTTCCAGTAGAATTATCATGCTACTTTATCTGTCCGGTATGGTGTCAGATGACAGTTGGCCAGAGTACTGCCGAAGGAAATGAAGCATGTGTGCGAGTGATACTACAGTATACAGGTAGTTCTCTGAACTTTTCTTGGCCTATTATCTCAAGACAAATTGTCACTGAAGCTCAGTTTGATATGTAATGATTGTCATGGATTGTAGTGCAGTGATGGAAGTGCTGCTTTAAACTACTACTCCAAAAGAGAAATGCTGCTCCAAAGTGCACTATTTGCTAGTAACTGCTCCAAACCTGCTCTGAAAAGATGTTGGCAAACTAAAAAGAATGTAGTTAAACTATAGTGTCTAGAATATACTTACTAGTGTGCTGACCGCGCGCGTCGCACATGCGTTTTATGCGGGTCGCGTGTGCTTTGGATGTACTTTGGATGTGCGTTCGTAAACGGTTGTGGTGTAGTTGCAGGGCATATCTGCTGTTGAACACACAGCGCATTCCTCCCCATATCTTTGCAGTGTTTCTTTTCAGTACGCATCGTTCACGCTTGTGTCCCTTCACGAAACCGGGATGTCGCAGAAAAAAAGACGCAAGGAGAGCCCATTTTTTTTTATTTTTCATATTGTGTGAGTGGATACTGCTCTAATGAGCACATATTATTCAGCGGCCCTGCAGACCCAGAACTTTGAGCAGAGTAGGATAAAAACATAAAGCGAAATGATCGAAGACTAACTGTGGCGGCTGTGGTTAGTGAGAAACATTTTAGGGATTGCTACATTTAGCGCTCCTTTAATATTAGTCAATGGTGTCATCAGTGAAATTCCCCGTGAAAAACTTAAACTAAAAATTTGTATCCTTCATTTTATTTGCAACTCTCTATTTCTTTTCACGGCCAAGATGACTTCTTGTTTAAACTAGCATCGCCGACACCGGCGTTTCTACGAAATCGGTTGTTTAATGCTGTTGCGTTAATATTCATTATTTTTTTGCACCACTTGAAAATGTCCGCATCGGTACCGGGTGTTTCAATAAATGTCCGAAATCCTAAAAAAATCTATATGTGCTGTAGCACTCAGACCATATTAGTTATGAAATTAAACTGTTTAAGTTCAGCTAGCATCAACGACATTGAAGATTTGAAGTTAATGTGAAGAACTCATCCTACCTTTGAGCAATAGAAAAATTGGCTTATAATAAGGAAATGTTGTGCCATAATTAAATCAACCAAATGCGAGTGTTTCACTGTTGAATTTTGTCGAACTTCATTAAAGTTCACTTTTTCTCTGGGAAATCACGCGTATTTATTTATTTATTCGTAATTTTTTTATCAAACACTTGGTATCGTACACCGTATTAATGATAACTGGGTGTATATTCATTAGTAAACTGCAACGAACAAATATTGCCTTGATTACACATCGCCTCCCAATCAGCATTCTACAGTTCTAAGTGAACTGGGAGAGCTCATCGGTGCCTGTCGTACGTGCGCTTTGGCAGAGAGACTGCCGCGGCCATTGTAGAGGCACCGCAGACTCCACTCCGCTCTGGCTCGGGTTGCTCGGCATAGCACTGTCACTGCGGCTATCGCTGTCTGGTGGCTGCCGGTGGAAGGCATTATACACTAAGTATCTTCTAGGCACTATAGTTACACCATTGGACCATCCCTTGAGCCTAAGTGAAACCAAAAGAAAGCTGTATATATACACTATCATCTCAGTATGCTACTCGGTGGCGTAAATCTAGGAAAAATCTCAAGGGGTGAAACATATCGGGCCATGGTGTCCAATTCATATTTTTAATGTGGGTTGTATTTTTATTTATGTAAGAAATAAACCATGCTTTCAAATAAAATTGAAAAAAAAAAAACGAGCATGGGGTTCGAGCTTGACGAATTGCATTGTTCTATTCATTCTTTTTTTTCCTTTTTTTTATTTCCATAGTTCACACAGCTTGAGGGGCATTAAACCCAGGTTCGCAGTAAATGATAAAAAGCCCTTTAAAAAGTTTATAGCACTATACTTAGCTGTTAACTCAATTATATCGTGTGTTAAAGCTAAATCTTGCAAGGGTCGTCCTCTCCAGCCTGAACAGAAGGAAGTCTGGACTCTCTTGGCCCCCCTCCCCCGCCCATAATTTATGCAAACTATTTTACTTCTTGTATACTATATGCATACTGGCATACGACACATTCAATAATATATATAAATGTTTATTAGGTGCTCAAGTGGTGCTTTACACTTCAGGAGTCATTAGGAACATGCGTAAACACCAATAGCAACTCTAAGTTATAGCTTTTTTTTATTGCTCTGAAGAGACTTATTGCTTCAAAGCACCATTTTTTTCTGCTCTAGAAACTGCTCTAAAAAGCAAAATGTCGCTTCCATCACTGGTAGTGGCATTGCCGATTCTTATTGCTGAGAGTGCATTTCAGAAGTCTTCCTTCTGTCGGATTTTTTTTTTTTTTTCCTGTGACTGTGACAGGCACAGATCATACATGCTCTATGTGTATACATTGCTCCGAATTCTTTCGTATTGTTTTTGTGATAGAGCTGCCTTCAGGTAAATTTTTATTAGATTGGCTACAGCATTAAATCAAGTAACTGAATTTTGAGAGGGGTCTGTGGATTTATGAAATCTTGTAGTTGGACAAAATGTTCTTGAGAACTGAAAAAATGTATGAAAGTAAAAGCTCTAGTCTTTTCTTTCAAAGCGAAATGCCTGAAAGCAAAAACTTCGTCTTGCAAGTGCACTGCGTGTCCGTTTGTGCAGGGATGTATCCTTCAAACTTGGATGTAAAGGAGTAATGCCAAAACATTCTTGAGGCTTTAGCATTGTCATTCATGAAGCAAGCCAATTCGGTATATATGCTGGCAACAGTTGTTCTATATTTGTTCTTAGTTTCACTATACAATATGTATATGGTTAGAAGTATGGTGTCAAGTTTCTTTAGCTTCTCAAAGTTTGCAAATTTAGGTAAAACTGCAGTTTTTTGTTAGCTTTGGTTAAATAGAAATGTGTGCAAAGTTACCAGCTATTCTGAAAGCATAAAACAAGAAAATATGCTAAGAAAAGCTAGTCTGGCTGTTGTGAGAAAGTATAAGTTCAAAGTTTTCACATTGGAACCATCATGATGCCTTATGATAGATCCAGAGGAACTACAGAGGCTGAAGCATGTTTGTTAGGTTGGCTCTGTCGATTCATTCCCATTGCCAGGAATTTGAGAATTGTGACCTGGATATCTACTTTGAGGGTGAGGAGAGAGCTGGAAGTATCTGGAGTTTGTTCTAGAAGCTAGGATTCTTCTGACAGACGTAGCTGTTGCTTTGAAATAGACTGCAAGAGATGCAGCCATTTCTAAAGCACTTCTTTGAACATTAGGACTGTGTAAAGTTATTAGGAATTATTTTTTGACATGTAGAGAATCTCTTGTTAGAAACTGTAGGATATTCGAAGAAGCGTAGCTTACTAGGCAAGTGTGTACGAATGCACATTTATTTGCAACATTTCAACTGCTACAGCATTTCTTTTTATGGTGTGCTAATTTGAAGAGCTAGATGGGTAATTCATGATCTTTTTTTTTACTTATGTGAAACATTGAATTGACACATTCTTTTGTTCCTTCCCTCATCAAGGCAGGTAAAAAGTTAAGAAAGTTTAGTAAAGCATTGTGGGTTGTTAGGTGCCTTATAGAGACCATCCTTCCACAAGATTTTTTAAATTGCTTTATTACAAGCAGTGATGAAAAATTACTTTGAGGCAGCGTGCAGCCATGAGTGAGGAGGCGAGCCTATAGCAAGCCAAACTCCTCCCCTGCATTCTTTATACCAGAGGGGGGATCATGTTAGGCACACCTCGAGCTTCTTGGGCAAGACTGACCCTTCTTTCTCTGAAGTCTTGCTGTGCTCGAGTGCGTTGACGCCCCCCTTTCACGCTGCTCCGTGCAGCGTGTGTAGAGGACGTGGAGGCTCTCTTTGGGTTGTCATGCAGCATATTTACCTAGGTCATTGCCCCATCTTGGAGAACGGCACCCACAAAAGTAAAAGCAGATGACATTGTTAGAAATTAAGTTTTTCCCATGGTACATATTGCCGAGAATCTTTTGTTAACTCTTGGCAGACAGAATGGCGAGTGCACAGTGTAAGCATTGCAGCATTTCACTGGACAGCTAAATATGGCAAGACCTGATGAGAAACCCTTCACATTTCTGTCCAAGCAAAGCCTTTTGCGCATTATGATGCAGTTCTATTTAGTCTCGTAGATAACGCAATCACAAATATACTTGAATACATTATGCCACAGGACCTAAAGGATGGGCGTTACGAAAGTACACGAACAGGCAAGTTGATGCAATCTTCCGGCAAATATACCAAAAAGATTTTTGTGTGCAGCAATAGTTCCTGCATTTTTATTTAGCGTTGCATCATGGATGGAGTGTTCCAGTTAATATGTAAGTGCGATGTCGGTCTTACATCACTGGCCTGGTTTGTGGCCAACCTGTTTTTTTACCTTTATAGGTACATAGAAATCTTCAAAAGCAGCCTGCAGGAAATACGCTCAGCAGTTGGTATGGGTGTGCCCAAGATGATGCGTCCTATGGGCTCTGCCAGACCAGGGCCCTATGACAGAGCTGAGCGCTATGGCGGCGGTCCTTCGCGCTATGGCATGGGCCGTGGGGGGCGCAACTTCCGTGGTGAGTTTCTCTAGTCGGATGCTGACTTTTAGAATAAGTATTTACAGGAAGATGCCTTGCTTTGAGCAAGTCTACCAGTAATAAGAAAACTCATTTGTTGCTTCTTTGTACTGACTTCATGCTGCGAACATGGTGGCTTCATTATCGTAAAATACTCATAGCTACTGCCTTGTCTCACATTCATTTGTGAGGCAGTTTCTTCCCTCTTTTTTTTAGGTCTTTCTGATTTTACTCCTTTGTTGTAACTCTTGATATAGCCCAAAGCCTGAAACACTCTGGCAATAATATAAAAGTCGCAGCTTTGCCGGAAAGGCAAAGCAATGAATGTGATAGCAACAAATTGAAAGGTCACGCACAGAAGAGAAAGCAGATCGAAACATGCCCCGCGGTCCCCACACACAAATGATGCACAAAACGTACTTACAGGTGCAGATGCATGCGAATAAGCGTCTCATTTGTTACTTTGCTGTCTGAGCAACGGAGACTGCAATGATTGCAGTGACGCAGGTCGCGGGATCGAATTCCGGCTGGGGCGGCTGCATTTTCGATGGAGGCGGAAATCTTGTAGGCCCGTGTGCTCAGATTTGGGTGCAGGTTAAAGAACCCCAGGTGGTCGAAATTTCCGGAGCCTTCCACTACGGCGTCTCTCATAATCATATGGTGGTTTTGGGACGTTAAACCCCACAAATCAATCAATGATTGCGGTGACCTTTGTGCACCAGGTAACTATGGCGGAATCATTCCAGGTAAAGCCAGAGGCCAGCCAATAGGATGTTCCCCCTCCTCGCCACCACGAGATAAGGGCGAGTGGGGGTGCGACCCTCCCCTTCTCCAAGCTGGGCATCAAAGATTAGAGCGGGCGCCGCTGCGCGATCTGGCGATGCCCAAGGGGAAGCAATTTCAATTGTTGCAAGGTTTATATAGTTAGGGTGTGAGTTTTTACTTTTATAATAACTTACATTTCAAAAGTTATATTTGGCACGTGCTTTTACCATCTGCCATAGTGGAGCCGTGGTTGATGGTGCTTGGCTGCTATCCCGAAGGTTGTGGGTTGGATCCCGGCCGAGGTGGTCGTATGTAAATGGAGGTGAATCGGTAGTGACCGGGGTACTGTGCGATGTCAGTGCACATACCCTTCAAAATGAAATTTTTATTAAGAAATAATAATGAAATTAGGTGTGTAAATGTGTCTTTCTCCTGTTTTCAAAAATGTAATTTCGATCTCGATCGCATGGATAACCTACCGGCTCAAAACACAAATGCCAGCCAATGGGAACGTGAAACGGCGCTCTTGAAAAGCGCGCTGGCCACGTCGGCCAATGGGAGCCTCAGTACGACGCACTCAAAAGGCGTGCCGAGCGAGAGTCAATCAGCAATTCCAGAATGACCTTCACAAATCCGCGAAGGCGGTCATTTCGCTTGGACGATGCCATTTTGAGATAGCGCATATTACGCACAAAGGAAATACAGTGAGACCTCGTTAAACCGTAGTGGGCCGGAGCTTAGAAAAAGTACGTACTAAACATTAGTACTGCTTAACCGAAATAGCGCCAGGTCGCTCACTTACCTGTCAAAAAAAGAAACCTTCAGGGAGTGCGATGAAAGAACAAAAACGTGCAGTAATTTATTATCTTCGCGCGACAGTCTGTAATCTTATTTGACGACGTGGCGGCCTAGCAGCAACGACAGCGGCCTCAAACTCACTTATGCTGTGAGCCAGCTTTTCTGCCAGCCCCCCCTTCTCGGCAAATACCCGCATGACGCTGACGCAATGCGCAGCTTCGGCCACTCTTTGACCTGGATCACCAGTGTTGTCGCTTTCCATGTCGTCCTCATCACTATCATTTGGCGCCACTTCGACAACCGAGGCAACAATGGCTTCGTTAGACATGTCCGGAGATGTCTGCACATTGCTGTCTGCGTCTCTGAAGTCGGGGAAGGAAATGCCTTCCGTAACGCCCTGCCGCTCCAGCACTTCAGCTAGCAGAGTTTTGCAAGCTTCGTCTACGATGTCTGAAGTCTGGTCGATGGTGTCACTGGCGTCATCTGCGTCGCCCGCACACACACTGAAGCCAGCACGCTTGAAGCAATTTTGAACTGTCGTTGCTTCAACCTGCCCCCACGAGTATTCGAGCAGGTGAATCGCGCCAATCAGGTCGATGGATTATAATTTGCGACATTCAATGGCCAGAAGAAATCTGCGCAGCAGATTCTTCTTGTAGAGCTGTTTTTCACCTCGAATGATGCCTTGGTCCAAGGGCTGGGCAATCGCTGTTGTTTGGTGGCAGAAACGCCAACTTCACAGCCGTCAGGTTGTCCAGAGCGACGTGCGCCGAAGCGTTGTCTAAACTAATAACTCTTCTGTTCTTAGCCGCAAACGAAGATCGATGAGGCGCACATACTCCTCAAAGAGTTTTGCCATCATCCATGCTTTGGTGTTGCTGCGATAGATGATCCCTGATGGCAACCGGGCGCCTTTGAAACATCTAGGCTTCGCCGACTTTCCAATCACGAGGAGCGGAGTTTTGTTGGTTCCAGTCATGTTTACGCAAAACGCCACTGATATTCTGTCTTTTGCATGCTTGCCGCCGGTGCACGTCTTGCCTTTGAACGCGAGCGTTTTGTCTGGTAGCAGCTTAAAGAGTAGCGCCGATTCATCCATATTAAAGATGTCATCGGGTGCGTAGTCTTCCAAGATGTTCGTCAGCTGACCATTTTGACACTGCTCCGCGCCGTCCACGTCAGCAGCAGCACCTTCTCCCGAAACAGTCCTCGTGGTAATGCCGTGCCTTGCCTTAAAATCTGGCCAGCCAGCCATTGCTGCACACGAAGTTGTCATGGTTGAGCGGCGAGGCAAAAACCAGGGCCTTCTCCACGAGCAGGGGTCCGCTGATAGGCACGATTTTTTTACCGTGCAGCTTTTAGCCACTTCACCAGCACCTCCTCTACATCCGAAAATGCCGAACCGCGTAGCCAGCACCTTTTCGCAGTTGCAGCAGCACTGCCGAGCAAATTCTCTCTGGAATTCCAAATTCCACACACCGTGGTTAACGGCAGGTCTTTTTCGCGTGCCAGAGCCGATTTTTTCGAGCCACTTTCAATAGCACGAATTATTTCCAATTTCTCCTCTATTTTCAGCACTCGATGCTTTTGTCGCAGCTTCGGCATGACGCAAGTACGAAGCAGCACAAGCACACATACACAATACGTGAAAAATGACGCGATAGCTGTACAGCACGGATCAACCAGAGAACACCTATGCACGGCGCCAATGGAACAAAGAAAGCAAAGCAAGCACACACCGTGTTTGTGTGTGTGCAAAGTGCCATCGCGTGGACAACACCAGAAGCCTAGCCGGCAGAGTGCTTCTTGTTGCAGAAAAATCCAAGAGATGGCGCTCACCAACACAGCCGCCATCAACACAAACAAGGGAGGCGTGTTTTGATCTCTGGGGCTTGCTGTTGTGTCGGGACGCCCAGTGGGGGACGACATGCTGCGGCGAGTGCGCAACGAAAACGGGAAAAACTATCTTTGACCGATACATACGCGATAAGCTGGTACGGCTTATGCAGATACAAAATGCAATATGTTCAATGACCGCTGAGTCGGGGATTCGACTTCACTACTTTTAAAACGAAACTACTTTGTATGCGGGTACGGTTTAATGCGGTTTCACTGTAGCTGCAAATCTAGATCAAGATGGAGGCGCTCAGGCCCACTGCAATGCTCATGGCGCTCACAAAGTTCAAACTTCCTTCTTTTGGTGGCATTTTACGGCTACCGGGGGGCTTTGAAGGCCCAATTTATCGTATTTACTGACTGAATTGGGTATTTGTAATTTGAGAGTAAAGGCTCCGAGGTACAAACGCCCCGAAAATAGATTTTGCAACAAATCCATTTTTTGGCCATTTTTGATTGTTTTAAAATCTGCGTCCCCCCTTAACACCAGATGGTCAATTTCCAGAGCTGTTTGCTAAGGTGTCTCTCAATCATCTTTGTTTTGAGGTGTAAAACCTCAGATGTTCAACACGTTTTTATAAAGAATAATTAATTGAGGTGAAGGTAAAATGTGAAGTATTCACTGATTGAAATAAGATGCCTGGAGCGCATTGCTACCGGTACATGCAGCGCTAATCGCCTGTGGAGCTTGTGGAACCAAGGTGTTAGTTTTTGTATAGAATGAGACTTAAAACAACTACAGAGCAGAATTACACCTTTCGGTAACAGTCTGCCTGTAATTCACCACACTGCCAGCATGGCACCCAAATCGAAATGGTACCCTGGTGTTTATCTTTTATATTGCAGCAAAAGCAGAGGATGCTTGCATTACATTGGGTTTCACGATGTGGCATGCGTGCTGTGTAAGTAATACACAGGATTCAGCTGGGATATTGTGCCTTACATGTGGTCATGTAAGCTGTGCATCCTGCCAACATTAAAGAGTAGAGCCTCCTATCATATAGCTATTAATTGCAGTGAACTACTGTGTCTGTATTCTTCCCGCTTTCTTGATTCATGTTCGATAAGCCCATTCCACATCGTGTTGCGAGCAGTGGCCTGTGTAGCGTTACATATGCATGTAAGGTGCAGTCAGATTGCTGAACACTGTCTTTTCACGTCATGCGTATTGCATCGCCAAAGCGTGTGCCACGACATCATCCTCTGTGCATTCCACAATATAGACTATTTTACAAATTCCTTTGTGTGCCGCCAGTTTCGTCTGTTTCCATTTGTTTTTTTTATATTTAACAACCAAATGAAAGGGCTACAGTGGTTGCATGAAAACAGTTGGGTTGATGTATACATATTTTATGACCGTATCAATCCACGTCGTGATATACAAAAACAAAACATTGGCCAAGTGGTGGAAAATAGTCATAGAAGGTGCGCATTGGTGAGCAATCCTGGTCACCATACGAAGGTGCACAACTGTTGCAGTGATTCGCTAGCAGTATGGGGAACTGCAGGGGGGTTTGTTGGGGGGGGGGGGGTTAGCAATAGCAAGGAGCGACCCTACTGTGCAGATGTTCTTCCCTTCCCACTATATGAAAATACAGCAGCTTCGTTTCATGAGCACCCAGTCTTGGCATTGCAACTACTGGCACGATCAGCATGTCCTATTTCAAAGCTTTGTGACTATGCGGATTTCCCCGAGGTGAGTGGTTGTACGGCACAGCACCCGACACTGCAGTAAATCCACTTCATAGGGCAGTAAAACCACCTTTATATGCGCTAAAATATATATATGCAGTGCCCGTATATGCCCATCTCATTACTTAATGCTTTGCCAAATGTGCTGGCTGAACATTTATTTGTTTCCACACTTCATATATCTGCTCGGTTTCTTTAAAAGCTACTGTGCAATAGAAGCTAATATTGCATATATTTTATATGTGACAGGATTTGTTGAAGAGGATGGCTACGGAGACTTTGGTGAGTGTTACATAGTGATGCTTTTGTGCCTGAAAATCAAATTCCAATGTATACTTAAATCTGATTATAACAAAATAGCATCTTACCTGAAATTAAGTTCGTTATATCCAAATATTTGTTATAAAGGCATGTTCCTAACACCATGTCTATTGCATGACTTTCTCATTTACTTCATTATAACCAATATATCATTGTATCTAGGTTCGAGTGCAAGGTCTTCCATGTAAGGGTCAGACAAGATATCTTGAGAAAAAGTTTGATCATTCTTTTTTTTTTTTTTTTACTTTGAGTTTTTAAGCGAGCATTTTGGCAGCCGAGAACAAACCAGTCACCTTGAGCTGAGAAGCACAATGCCGTAGCCACAAACTACCGTATTTACTCGATTCTACCGCGCCCTCGATTGTAACGCGCACCCGATTTCCACCACAAAAAAAAAAAAAAAAAAAAAACGTAAGACATCGATTGCAACGCGCACCCATTTTTCTCGCTGGCCCGCACGATCACACCACTCGAAAAAACGACTCCTTTCGGGAGCGTCTTCCTTTTAAATATGAGGTACGGGCGAAGCTTGTGCCCATCTGACATGTAACAGAGCATTGCCGTCACTGTAGTTTTACCGTGGACCGATGTCAGCACGCGAACTTGCTTCGCCCCCTTATCGACGGTTGTGGTGCCAGGCATGTCGAAGTAAAGAGGCGTCTGATCGGCATTCCCGATTTGCCCAA
This sequence comes from Rhipicephalus microplus, assembly GCF_043290135.1. Lineage (NCBI taxonomy): Eukaryota > Metazoa > Arthropoda > Arachnida > Ixodida > Ixodidae > Rhipicephalus > Rhipicephalus microplus. The sequence goes on from NC_134710.1 coordinate 228,190,992, forward strand.
GCAGGTAGCTGTTGTTGCGCCGCAAGTTTAGGACGAACCTCTGAAAACTGTGAAGCTTTTCATCGTACTCCTCCGCAAAACATTTCGCATATGCATGTTCCCCTTCGGAGGGAAAAGCCTTTCCTCTTCATAAAGTTAGTTAGCCAGCACCTGCTCGCTATAAACTGGCTCCGCATTAGACCTTTTTCTAAGACTAATTGCATAGCCCGCACTTAAAGCAGTTCTGTCGTCACAAGCCGCTGTGCCGCTCGCTGCTCAAGCACACACTCGCCGAGCAGCTCTTTAATTTGCGGATACCGACCCTGCTGTGGTCCACTGAAGCCTTTGCATAAAGCTTTGCTGTCGACAATCTCCTGCTTTTGTTTCCCCCGGTCCCGCACGCACGTTGCGGGAACTCCGAACGACCAAGATGCGGCCCGATTTCCGTCCGTTTCTGCACACGCGATGACTTTTCTTTTAAAAGCGGCATCAAGGTGCACTCGAGTTTTTGGAGTCGGCCCTTCCACACCGTCGATGCTAATGCACTACTAGATGACGAACTCCTCAGCACACATACGAAGTGCCGCACATGGGAAACACATAAGAAATGGCCGACGCGCCATGCCGACGCACGTAGGGGGCGGCCATTTTGGATTTGCCGATGGCAATAGATTGACCGTAATTTTTTTGTTCGTACTCAATTCTAACGCGCATGCGATTTATGAACTCGCTTAACCGGAAAAAAGGTGCGCGTTAGATTCGAGTACTTACGGTATACTGCAGCAGGTGCCATTCTAACCATCTCGTGGCACATTTATACAAAAATTTTCACATAATTTTCTTATGACGAAATTTCCTTCAAGTCAAGGTGTTTTTCTTTTCCAGTAACTTTTTAAAACAGATTGTAGTCTGTCTTACGAAAGCACTGTGGTGCAGAGCTGAGACACTTCCTGCATTCTACTTAACAAAATTTGAATTCTTAGGAGGATCTGGTGGTGGTGCTCGATTCTCGGCCACTGGTCACTTCGTGCACATGCGAGGTCTACCATTTCGGGCCACTGAACGTGACATTTTTGAGGTGAGTTCTATCTTGCAACGCTGTTCTTCTAAATTGGCACAGGTCTTCTTGTCTCGTAATTTTACTGTGATTATTGCACCTTCAGACACCCCTCATGCTTCGTTGGCATGAGGACTTCGCTACAGGTGCAACATTGATACAGTGCTTCAACTAAACCTCATGTGAAAATGCTTGGTCATGTGAGGGTTATTTGTCTTTAGCACAACAAAATAGTTGATAATTTGAAATTTTCGCATTAGTTAGGGACATAGAAGTTCAACGTAAAAAAATTTTGCTTGCAGTTCTTTCAGCCGATGAATCCAGTGAACGTGCACCTGATCTACGAGGACAGTGGCCGCCCATCAGGTGAATGTGACGTTGAGTTTGCCACCCACGAAGAAGCTGTCAAGGCCATGAGCAAGGACAAGGCCCACATGCGTAAGTAATTCATTCATCAGTACAGCGTGTGTACAGGTCCTTCACATCCTTATAGACGCTGCTTCTTCGATATCTGTCGTAGTTGTCGTAATCCTGCGTAATTCGACGAATGATTTCGTCATCGGTCAATTCCGCACACAGCTCGAGGCCTTTGTTAGCGTCGGCAAAGCCCTGAAAGGATATGCCAGCAGCACGCAGACCGTCAAAAGCAACGTGCCGGACGGAAGTTTCTTCACACATGCTGTCCATTCCGAGCGAGATTGCATCTCGGCGTCGAGTGTGAAGTTCGCTTGGTGGCTTTCTTTCTCTTGTAAGCCTACCAGAGCGATTGTGTGCTTCAAAGCGGCGGACGGAGTAGTCTGCACCGTGACTGTAAATGGCAAATTCGCTTCACGAAAACCACAGCACCAAACAGCTAGAAACTGTCGATGCTAAAGATTGGGAAGCATGAATGCTGAAGATATCGTGCAAAGGCACACAATCTACCGCAGAGCTCACAAAACATGTGAACGAACGCAGTGAGGTTTGACCACAGGTTTGTCTAAGCTATGGTTGTCAACGATTGGCATGTATAGATTGCGGCAATACCGGTAAGAAGCTTGAAAAGTTGGACGGCAAAGGCTATAAGCGTCTGAAATTTCTGGCTTTTTCATGGATTCTATTGGGAACTTGACAGTGCCACAGATGAGTCCAAGAAATCGGGAATGTCCAGAATTTTAAGAGTGAGAAATTGGATGTCGACTGTACATCCAATTCTGCTCGTCCCCAAGCGTAGCCTGAAGCAGGGCATTATTGGGATTTTCGTTTGGCTCCTCTAACCCCAATAAAAAAGATTTTCATATCTAATTTGCTGCACTTATATTTTTCAAAAAGTTTTGTAGTCCCCGCCAGATACGAAAAAGCGGGTGGCGACTGTACACCCTTGCACCATGCTAAAAATCTAGTGTTGGCATTCGATGCGTCAATTGGCGAACATTCAAATTTGCTTATTTGGAAGAAAGCCCCAATAATATTGAGGTTGGCTTCAGCTTGCGGATGTAGAAACGAGACTATAGCATGATAAAACTTGACATGGCTCCAAAATTTTTCTTTCGGGGAGGGGGGGCTGTGAGCCAGGTAGCTGGTGACTGATGTTACGTGACACGAGCTAGACTATTTGTGTTTGCAGAAGCCATCAGCTGTAGAATTTCGGTCATTTGGTTACCCACTCTCTTGCCTTCAGAAGTTGTATCCAACTCTAGCATACAGACTATGGGCTTGCAAAATAAATTGTTGTAACACGCAAAGTAACTAGTTAAAATGGATTGTTTGTTTGCATATTGCAGGCATGTGAAGTTCCTACTTGTTACAATGTCTGGAAGCTATTAGAGAGCTCGTATTGCTTTAATATGTCTTAAATGGGCATAAAATTAGTGTACCAGCTATAGCGTGGTCAAGCTAAGTACAGTCGGACATGGATATATTGAACCCTCATATATAAAATATTTGGGTATATCAAACTCGCAAGTTATCCCCTTGAAATTCCTTTGTAAAACTGTACAAGTTTGCACATTTATATCGAACAGTACTCTTTACCCGCCTTCGGAAATATTGAACACCGCGCGAGCTGGAAGGTGCGCTTTGGTACTCACAGTGTCCCGCGGTAACGCGGCTCCACACTAGAGTTGAAAGTGTGCTTTGGCACTTGCAGCGCTTGGTGACCTCTGCGCGGTCCCACGGTTTTGTGAACCCAAAACGCCCGAAAAAAGGTCAAGACGGGGCGGCTCCGACGGCACAGTCTTCAACTAGCGGAAAATCTTTTTTTTTTCTTTTTTATGCTTTCTCCGCGTAACCATCGGTTCAGAGAGCCGGAACGAAGGAGGTAATGACCTCCTCTTTTTGCCTTTTCATTAATTTTTCTCATCTTTCATTTTTTTTTTTGCTGTTTTGAGTTTTTATCGGCCAACCTCAGCGCATGCCTTTTGCTGTTGCCTTTTCTTAGCGAACACTTTTTGGCAGAGTCCGCTTTCATTGTCGCGTCGTCTACGTACCACAGCATGTGCAGCATTCTTTTGCGTGCGTGGTGTGCATTGCTGCTGCCGACTCCTTAAATTGTCTAGGTTTCATGTAGCTATGGCCAGTGTCAAGAAGCGCAAGGCGGTTGACTTTGTGATGAAGTTGAAGGCTAATCTGCGTGTTGTGGCAGGCGAGAAATGTTGAACCGTTGTGGACGATTTTACGATACCACGGAGCGCTCCGAGTACATTGTTGAAGAACAAGGCAGATACCAAAGCAAAGGTGGCGGAGCAGCAAACGTCGGGAGCCTGTCGCGTTACGGTGGAACTTGCGGAAACCGGTGAAAACTGCGATAAGGAGCGCTTAGACGACGCATTTCGCAAGTTGTCCCTCTTCCCGACAGCTGTTCCACATGGGCCTGTGGACGATTTCGTGGAAGCGGACTACAATGTTCCGGCCGTTGCGAGCCTCGCTGACGAAGACATAGTAGCTGCAGTCGCAAGGACCGAGGATGCACAGGCCGACAGCTCAAATGACGAAGAGGATCGTCTGGACGAGGCGCTGGCTAATCGCGCGTACTCCACCGCTGAAGTGGCGGTAGCGTTTGGCGTCCATTCGCTGTTGTATCGGTGACATAAAGGGAACTGGGCTGTTGCAACTGGGCAGCCTTGCTAAGATCGAGACTGGGTCTTCAACTTTATTTCGAGAACGCAAAAGCAGGCCAAGATAACCGATTTTTTTAACACAAATGAAACATCCTGTTGCGAGTGTGTACGGAATTGGTTGTCATTCATGAATGCGGCCATTGTAGGTGATGGTCTGTTATAAGTAAGCTCTCGGGGCCTGTATTTTCTATATTGAATTTTCGACATATTGAACTATTTCACAATTCCCTTCAAGTTCAATATATTCGTGTTCAATTGTATATCCGTGATCGACTGTTTTGCATTCTTTCTTGTGAATAAGGGGCTAATTTGTGGCTGCTCTCACTGTTGGCCTAGCCTTTACTTACATGACAGTGGCAGTTTTGGTTAGCACAGAGATATTTGCATGAAATAATTGGTGCAGTAGAACTAAGTAGGGGCAGACGCTTTTTATGCTTTTAAAGAAAATGGATTGGCTGGTGCTCCAAATACGCTTAAAAATCTTAAACTTTCTCGACCGCCACTGGAATTCATCTGGTGGGAGTGAGAACATCAGTTACTCTGATGCTCCCTGAATTGAGGAAATAAAAGAATGAGTTTTACAGTTATTTAACTTTTTGTTTACCTTCACACATTTGCCATAGTTTTTACGGCTACAAGTGCAAATTGTGTCGACGTTATTCCTTTTAATCAAATTTTAACAAAATGATGGGACACCTCTCATTTCAGAGCACCGCTACATTGAGTTGTTCCTGAACTCAACCCCAAGTGGCTTGAACTCTGGCAGCAATGCTGGTGGCTTTGGTAATGGAGTAGGTCCTATTGGGTCGGCCTCAGGCACCCCTGCTTTTGCAGGAACCATGGCTAGTGGAGGATCTGGCTTCGGCTCCAGCAATTTTGGCAGTGGCCGTTTTGGAGGTAAAGTTTATTTCGCTTTCACTCGCCATAAATATAGCATAATGCAAAACTGGGTAGTGCAGTATAGCCTTTTTTACTGGGGGCATCACATTAACATTGAATAACGATAGCAGTGATAGAAGTGTTGCACTGGTCACACTGAAAAGGAATTGTCGATGTACCGTGAAACCAGGATATAGGTCAAAAATTTTTTTCAGGCAACAGCCATAAAAAATCTACCCTACACCGGTCATTGGCAGCAAAACTGATAGACTGGTGGCCAATGATAGTTCTGCAAAGATATTATTAAATCTGGTCTGCAGTGCGTAAAGACTGTGTTGGGATACTAGCACACATGAACAAAAGAAGCTTGAATCAAACAATGCAAAGTTTGTCTTTGCACTGGTGTTCAATCCAGTTGCATTGGATACCCTTTGTTGCTTTTTGTGATGCCAGCAGCTCTAATTAAAGGGGCAGGTATGGCTATAATCAGTAGGTAGATCGAGTGCACCACAGAATCAGCGCACCGCACAGTGTACCATTCATTGCTGGTGGAGCACATCGCGCTCGTGTTGTGAATGCTACCAATGAAATCAAAGGCTGTCAAGTCAAGACGGTTTTGATCTTTTATGAAGATAATGCTTGAATCTATCCTTTACCATTCTGCTATGTGGAACATACGGCTGAACAGACATGTAAAGAAGTAGCATCATGACTGTCCACCGAGGTGGTTTAGCATAATAATAAAATACTAAAGCGATCCAGTCTGCAAGAAGATGCCAGGGGTCAGTTTTGCGGGACTGCAGTGGATGAATGTAGGCAGTGTGTTTATTACTACATTGGGAAGAAAATTTGAATTTTGATGAGTAAAGTTGGTGGTGTGTTTATTATGCGAGTACGTTCATTACGTCAGTAAATACAGCATGCGAAGAAAACGGCGTGAAAACATAACAAAGCAAAGACAACGAAGTGGTTGCAAATCTACAATTAACTGCAAGCCTTGAGAAGTACTAATGAAAACTTAGCTTAACAATAAAACCACAGGTTCAATGCAAGGCAAGATTTATTCGAGACATAAAACCCACAAGCAAGTAGTAGAGAAATGTCGTACGCAAAGTTTGCGGGTTTAGCGTTGGTGTTCGTCACTCCAAAAGAGCTCGCGTAATGGCGGTGTGCGAAGTCAACCTTGAGCCGATAACCACCTAACACGGAATCATCTGCAGTTGCCTTCTGACGAAATAACGTTTTACCATCCATCCGTCCCAGTCTTACAACACGTCTTGGTGGCTTTCAGCTGCTCGTGCTGTCGTCGCCAGTAGCAAACACAAAAAAACTCGTAGACTCCCAAGTGCCTACTGGCGACCCTGTTGCCGTTGTTTAGTGCATGAGCATCCGTGTAACTGTCGTATCACCTCGTAGCATAACCACAAAACAGACTGATACGCCGCAACATGCAATTGCCACTTTAGATTGGATTAGATTAAATTAGGGCTCTTCCGTTGAATGTAAGCATAATGCTTGATAGTGCCAGGCTTTTGTGCGCTATCATCATCAATTTGAAGGAGCGGTTGACTTCTCTGCTGCAATTTTCAGGGATTCGATAATTACTCGCAAAAAACAAAAATTTAATTTTCGCTTGGCAATGCGGAGGATGTGAGAATTATGTGGTTGAAGGATTATTCAAGTAAATATACTGCTACGTTTAGTGAAATAGCAGTGTTCATTTAAAGGGGGACAGGGCTCTTGGAAGGCCAAAAATCGCAAATAAATTGACTTTTTGAAGTTGACATTTTCAGAATCTGCACCTATTTTTGCACATATCTGAGAAGTTTCTAGCTTCTCGTGTAATTATTTCTGGCACAAAATCAATTTACAACATCCCTGCGAGATGAATGTGAGCGCAAATTGAGGCTAAAATCGCCCTTTTTCTGCGCCAAACTGTTGCCGTTACACACGAGCTATCACGTTCATCTTGGTCTCATTTGGAAGGGTCGTTTTTCATCTTCAATTTGCAAAACGCATGATTCTTCAATGCGAAAATGCATCAAGAAGCACTATCGCGCGATTCTATTGGCTGTTTGGAGCACGTGACAAAACCTAGGCATCCGATTGGCCGAGGGGCCAATCGGATACCTAGGTTTCCATATATACTAGGATGCCTAGCATCCTAGTGGATATGGATATGGATACTAGGATGCCTAGTATCCATATATATGTTAATGACTATGTAGTTCTAAGTACATACATTTTTATAGTTAAAATGTTAGTATTCTTTGTTTTCTTGATTTTCTCAAAATGGCAATTTTTTGCACCCTGCAAGAAAATTGCTGCAATATATCGAAAACTATTACAGATAGCAGAATAATTTTTTTTTTGCAGCATGAAGATATGTTTGGAGCACACAACATGGGAAGCAGATTTCGATTTCTCTTGATGCAAGATTTTAAAATTTGTCTTTTGTGTGAACACACATAGGCCACATTCGGAGCTATGAGGCTTAGTGTACTGTAAATAATAATGACCCAATCAAAAAAGTGCTTCCTATGTTGGGTAGCTTGTGCTTTCTAGTGTTGATCCCTATGCTATTTGTAAATTTTGGACTGGGGGTTATTTTCCATTGTAGTAAGAACAATAGATATTGTTATCCTAATTGAATAGTGAACTAATGAATATACAGAAAAAAATAACTACATTTTCAGAATCTGGAGAAGAAACTGAGTAAGCATGCCAACTTTTGTCACATTTGGTTTGAAAATGAATGAAAGCCCTAGGACCCATGTCCCCCCTTAAGTGATGTTGAATGGGTTCTACATAATGTACATATCTTTTAAAACTAAGCTTTCTTTGTGACAATACTAGTGAAAATAAGGGGTTCCTTGCTTTAAAAAAATTGATGCTTTTTTTCTTCTCATAACCTGCCTGAAATTTCAGTTATCAGGCTTTGAAAGCATCATTTTCCTGCTCCAAAAAGTTGCTCCAGATTCTATTTGGGCTGTTGCACCCCTACCATTGATCATTGAGCCCGATTAAGGTCAAGAATTGCTGCATTCTCGTATTCTGTATCGTAAATTTGACCAGTTCATTCAAATTTTTTGTGCTAAATGCCAATGCTATATAGACTCCGTGCACTGAGACTGCCGTGCGAACGTCGGAGAAGACAAACGTTCAGAGCCCGAGCAGAACAAAACTCCCCCAACGTTCGCTAGCACATAGTTTGTCTGAATCGTGAACTGCTGCGTAGTCGACTTGTCCATGCTTTATTGGGCAGCGAAATAAGTAGATCATGGCTGTGGGACGTAAAAAGTGTTCCCATTTCCTTTGCCGTCTCGCATTCTGCCGATGCGTGCTTGAACTGGTCCGAGACACCCTTTGCAGGTGCGATGATCTTGAGTGATGTTCTTGCTGCCATAGAGCTGGTAAGAAAAGAAACGCATGCACGAAATTTCATTTCAGATCAAGGCTGATGGGACGTTTGAATGGACCTTAATAATTACTACCTTGCCGTGTACCGTTCGCAGTTTTGAGGAATGCAATGCGAGGTCACTTAGTGCTTTCCTGAGTTGATGGTCCATCAGTGAAGGGGCAAACTGAGTTATGTAGCATTTTACTGTAAACACAAGTAGCCACCCAGCAGCGTATATGCGCTCGATGGGATCAAGCTAGTACATCAGTTGTTTGATTGGTCCTTATTAAATTGGTGCAAGGAACTAGGAGGATCGGCCATGAAATGGGCGGTGCCTTGTTATATAAATGATTTTGGTTATAAATCTCAAAATATTTAGCCATAGCTCATTTTCTAAATAACTGATTAGCTTAAATGACGAAAAAAAGCGTAATATCGTTGAAGAATAAGTTTCACTTGCATAACCTTACAATTCAATTCATTTCGTCTCTCGTAGCGAATTGCATATGGCATCCCAAACACTCCTACGTCTAAAACCAAGTGCTGTAGCTCCAAAGGAAATAACTGCCAAAAGTAATGAATCGAATCCCATCTCTCGGATTTGGTTCTTTCAAAAGCCTTTTTCTTTGACTGTTGACCAATGTGTATGTTAAGAAATGATGCAGGGCGTAGAGTATAGCAGAACTATACATGCTAAGAAACAAGGCTTTGCGAATGCTGTAGCGATCGATGTGCATGTCAGTGTTTCTTTCGGAAAGCAAGATAACGCATGAGGCTGTAGTGAATGAGAGACGCGGGACAGTGGCCGAAAAAGACTGTGCTGTCGTCGTCAGCACTCTACAAGGTGAAGCGAAAGACTGAAGGGGTATGAGCCGTCATCTGTGGACTAAGTCTTCTCGCGTTCTCTTTCTCACCCACGCCTCAAGCTCTTAGCATGAGCTGCGCGAGCGACGAGGTAAAGACTGATTATGGTGAGCGACGATGATGCCGCGACAACTTCAAGCAAAGCACTTGGCAAGACTCGGTGGCTGAAAATTGCCGTGGCACGACGCCGCAACAAACGAGCACGCCAGTTTCCATAGCTAGTGGCAGTGAAGTCATAGATATTTCTAAATGCTCAGAGTATTTTGCAAGTACGCGGGTAGTGGGAAAGCACCGATAATAATCTAAGTTTGAAAGAATGACAGCTTGCCGCGATAGTTATGCAGCAAGCCTCATACCTTACGCACACCTGACACACGCATTTAGCTGTTATTCCTGGCGACGGTCAGCAAAGTGCTCACTAATGCAGAAAAGTGTGGTCGCTTTCGTGAATGTTTTCCTATTTATTCATGGTGGCATCACGGAGGATTGTCCCCCTGCGATATCTTTAACTTCGGAAATTCTGCTCGAAGCACGCACTAACCTGCCAGCCATGGGCGCTTGTGCCACCATAACTATCAAAGCAATTAAGCGCTGCTGTCTGTTACGACTCACAACGTTGCGCGCCAGCCACAACACAAGTGGCGCTGCTCGCGCCTTTCAAGGCGCCCCTTGGTCCCGCACGGAGTGTATTGGGGTTTCGCTCTAAACTCGGTGAAGCCGTCCTCCGGATCCGGCTTTGAGGTGATGCCATATATCCAGTAAAACCTCGTTGATTTGAAGTCATTGGGGTCCTGTGAAATCTTCAAATGAACAGAACATACGAAAAATGAGATTTAATAACAGTAATGAACTTGGAGTTATTCTAAATGCCGTATTTACTCGCATAATAGGCACACTCCCACTTTAGATGCGAGAAGTCAATTTTTTTTATTTCCGCGTGTAATAGGCGCATCCCGAACTTGGCCGTGATCAGACGCTTTGTATCTTATTTTCAGGTCGCAATTGGACGCGCTCTTACTGAACTGGAGCGAGGAAAAAGAAAAAAGACTGCGGCAGGGCTGTGCAGGCTTGCCGAGTGACGAAGGGTGGTTGCCTGGGTGTCAGAGTAATCTTTGCGCCGGCATGGTTCCGGCCGCGCCTGCTCTGCTTCAAACATGTAATTGGGTCCTCAGCAAGTGCACTTGTAGTTCACTCAAAGAAGAAACATCGTTATCATGTTTGCTCTCTCATTCGAAAGTATAAAAGCTGTTTGGCTTTCTGACACGAGGTTTTGCCTTTGCTGCCACTACGCACACTTGTGCAAGCTCGGCAGACTTTTGTCACCGTTGTTTTCTCCACCACGAACCTCAACATCGTATCACATGCGCTACTCTTCGATTAGTGCTTCAGTGCAATCTTTTCAACGCCCAGTCTTCATGTTCCCTTGTACAAACTTCCTCTAACAACATGTGGAACAGTATGCTTGGCCTAATCAGCGTTTATTGCTTTTTTGTGATGAACAACCCGCCGTGGTAGTTTAGTGGCTAAGGTACTCGGCTGCTCACCCGCAGGTCGCGGGATCGAATCCCGGCTGCGGCGGCTGCATTTCCGATGGAGGCGGAAATGTTGTAGGCCTGTGTGTTCAGATTTGGGCGCGCATTAAAGAACCCCAGGTGGTCGAAATTTTTGAAGCCCTATACTATGGCATCTCTCATAGTCATATAGTGGTTTTGGGACGTTAAACCCCACATATCAATCACTCAATGAATGCTTTTTTGTGATGGTCGTGGGCAATGGAAGTTTAGTTTGTTTTGTACGGAATCCACTAAACTCTATGCACTTGGTCTACTTAAGGGGGGGACATGGGACCCAATAGTGAAATATATTAGTATTAGGCCTAGAGACATGATTTTTTCAGAGAATATTCATCTTTGTACACTGTTTCAAAATATCGAAGTACATTTTCTTTACATCAATCCAAAAGAAAGTTACTATTCTTATTTTACAAATTTGGGATGTGACTTGCATAAAAAGTAATGCATCAAGAGAGCTTACATTGAACCTGTATGTTGCAGACTATTCAAATAGTGCAAATATACAATTTAATGCTAGTACCTACAGTTTACCCAAAGTTATGAAGTTTTTAGCTCTGAATTTTCACTGCCGATTTATGGAAAATTTTGAAATTTTACAATGTCTATCAAGGTTTTCTTGCACAATCTAATATCCTATCATTCAAACAAAAAAAAATCAAGTAAATTGAATCGGTATTAGCCACACAGTGCTCATCCGATAATTGAAAACATGCAAAAGTTTGTATTTGCAACAAATGCAAAAAACTGAAAAGGTTGTGAAAATGAAGATTTCATGCATGAAAGCCACAGCACTTGTATTGACAATCACTCGGAAAGCCCCTGTGAAGTAGTCTGAAGCAGACTTTTGCTTGTGCTTTTTTGCGGCTGCCTGGAACGCCGGTGAAGACGCACGTTTCCTCTCTGAGCCGACGGCACAGCGATAGTCTTTCTCAACAGCCTGCTGGTTACCTGTGCACGTTTGATCTAGCTGCAGTTCACGCAAAATAAGCGAACTAGATTCCTTGTTCCCCAAGGTGAAACGCATAACTGCATCTGCCACGGCAGCCTCAAAGGCGAACAATGACTCGTTCTTTTCCTTCTGTGAGAGGCTCCAAATGACCGAATGCAACGCCTCATTCGCATTCGGCTTCTTCCCTCTGGTGCATCTCTGCAGGAGTTTATTGGTTGAGAAGCGTTCATAAATAAGACAGTGCATTGCTCACGACCTCTGGCAAGTTGTACTCGCTTTTTGGGATGGGCTCATTCTATGCCATGGCTGCATTATGCTTGTACCAAGATTCTGGGCCGTGTGGACAGAACCTCTGGTTGAACTTCTCGTCAGTGGATGCCACATGGTAATACGTAGCCGACCCAGCCTTGTGCATCTCGTGCACATTCCCAGAATGGGATTTCAGAGCCCAGCCGTTATAACTCGTTAATTTTGTGAAGTCACCCTTGAGGCGGCCCTTGCCACTGATGCGCTCGCTGCTGTCCCTTTTGTGCTTCTGCACATGGTTCGAGCAGTCTTCTTTTTCAACATTTATGAAGCTGTACACCCTAGCTTTTTTTTTTTACAGCACTGTACAACCGGCTGTCCTTATCACAAAGCATGGTGGTGTACCTGAGGCCATGAAGTGAAAGGGAGTGCTGAAATAAAACCATTGCTGCCTCAACTTCCATTTGGCCAGCCTTGCATGAGGTATTTTCCTGGCATGAATGTTTGGCTTTCTATTCGGAGTAGTATTCTTGGCCCTCGGGTTTTGGACCACATTCACAGCCAAGGCAAAAATTGGAGAGCACTACTTAGTCTAGCACATCACCTGAAATAACTTCTATCACAGTGGCTATTCCAATGTGAGAGGTGTGTCCTCTTGTGTGCCAGCTTCCATCAAAAGAGACGGACGGCAATATTTCCGCGGTTGCCAAAATTGAGGTCCTTGTAGAGGCACTTTACCACTGTGGCACACTTAGTCAAATGTTTGGCACAAGCTCTCGTTGCTGCTTGCTGAAGCTTCATTTTCAAGTACTCTTGGTACGTTTTCGTTTGAAGGCCCCAATGTGAGACACTGATAGTGGCAAAGATGTCATTCAGAGCTGTCTGACCATTCCCAGTGCTCTGAATTTCGGGACGTTAAACCCCACATATCAATCAATCAACCAGTGCTCTGAACCGCACATGCCATGCGGACGTTGATTTCGAACTGGTTGCAGTTACTACTGCCACCAACCCGTCACGAGCTCCATTTCGAACCAACTTCTCCACAGTTGCTGCAGTGAAGCTTCAGTCAACTGACCACGACACACTTGGCAAGAACGTTCGTTTAGTAAACTGTTCACCATGTCGAGGTCAACCATAGTGTGCGTTGAGGCTGACGAACTTTCGATGCCACGCTGACTTGCAGGAACACTAATTTTGTGATTGGTTGCCGAGACCGAGGAAAATTCTGCTGCTTTTTGCTGTGCGCGACGCTTGATGAGTTCCCGGTCAGCCGATGTCAAAAATGTCACATCTATCCTCGCAGCTCGATCACGCTTACTTGAAGTACTGCAGGCAGCAGTTGCAGTCACGCTTTCTCCGGCTGCGAGATCTGCTGCAGCAGCATTCTCTGCTGTCGTAATCACCAGCGGCGACGTTGTTTTCTGGTGCCTTGTTCAAGTACCACTGCAATCGGCAGATTCCAATGGCACCATGGTCGCCATTGCGATCGCTTGTGTTGCAGTGCCGCTTCGTCGCGGAATCTGTTGTGCTCTTCCACTGAGATCTGTAGATGTCTTCGTCGGTAGTTGCGATGATTTAAGGCACACTAGGTGCGCGCCACTGGTAGCAGTTGTGACGATTGAAGGCTGTCATTGCGTCGGGCTGCTGCATCGCGACGCCTGCCGGTCTCCTGTCGCGCTCAGCTCTGCCGACGTAGCCACCGCTGGCTGCGATGACTCCTTGGGCTGCACAGCACATTTTTTCTGTCACTTGCCGAATTTGTGCAGTGTGCGGAACTTTCGATCGCAAAACTACAAAACTTGCACAAGGCGCGGGTCGAAAAGTCGTGGTTTTCCGGAAAATTTTCCCTTCTTTAATTCCGGTTGTACTGGCATATTTTACTTCTGAAAATATCAAGCTGAAATTCGCATGAGAAATTATCTAAAAATGCTTCAAAGTGGGGAGCTGTGATGTGAGAAATGCGTGAAGGTCCCCAAAAATGGCGTACTGTATTTGCTCGCATAATCCTCCCACTTTTTTTGTGTGTGCCGGACAACCAATGCAAAGTTGGGGGGTGCAAGAATTGCGCGGGGAAAACTTTCCACAAAAACGTACAAAGCGAAAAAGAAAGCGAAGTGGCTGCAAATCGGGATTCTCACACCAGCAACTAACAGCAAGCTTTGAAAAGTACTAATTAAAGCTTACCTCAACAATAAAAGCACAGGTTCAACACAAGGGAAGATTTATTTGAGACGCAAAAAGTGGAAGCAAATAGTCGAGAATTGGAACACCATATGCAAAGCTTGTGGGCATTGCGGGCGTAGCGGTAGCGTTCGTCACTCAACAGGAGCCCTCAAAAGGTAAGCGTAGGACGTCGGTATTGGGCTGATGGCTATTTAACAGAATCGTTTGCAGTTTCCTTCTTAATCATCGATCCCAGTTTTAGGCACACGGCAGGCTCAACGTGTCGTGGTGGCTTTCAACGCCGTCACCAGTAGCGAACACATAACTCGTAGACTCCGAAGGGCCTACCAGCGGCCCTGTTGCCGTTGTTTAGTTGATCTATCACTTGCAACCTGAAACGGCCGTGTAGCTTCAATATGGCCCCATAACGTGCCAAGATTACAGACACAACATACAAAACATGCCGCAATGCGCACTGCAAATAATCCTAACATTTTTAACTGCAAAAATGTATGTACTTAGAATTACATGGGTATGATGTAATGAATGCTAGAAAGCCTAAGGAGTGCAATGCTGCAAGCTGATCGAAAATTGAACGAGTACTTCTCGAATTGCAGCACAGTAAAGCTCATTGCATGTAACCAAATACAATCTTTTATATTAAAGTAAAAAAAGAAGCTGCCCATCAAAAATAGGCTTCCAGCATTGTTTTTGCGCACATTTAGCTACATTGTGCAAAAACTATTACAGCTCTAGCTGTCCTAGGTCCACTTTTACTGAACAAAAAAAAAAGTGGTCAAAATCTGTGCTTCAAGAATAATGCTGTTAAAACTTTATTTTGCCGTTCCATGGGAAAAATATCATGGCACACATATCTTTAGTCAGTTAATATGCACTGGCAATGAAATAGGACTGATAGTTTGCACGAGCGTGTCCTTTCTTCTAGTCCTGTAGCAAGTTGTCGCCGTGTGTTCGTCTGCTGCGAGGCCGCTTATCAGTTCGGTGACTACTGACGGCGATGTGCGACAAATGTGCGTGTGTCATCCGCTATACAATAACACGGCAATGTTTTCCTGCTTGTCCAGAATGAGTTACCCATAAATGTTGCGTACCAAAGTTGCTCCCTCGCTCATCAATTTCGAGGCTACGGGAGTGCCGAGGTGCTAGTTTTCTTTTCACGTAAGACTGCCGAATTTTCGAGCGGAGATCGCGACAACATAGCGAACACGGCGTTAAAAACCAGTTGCCAATAGCCTCTATTGCGGGGGCGGTGAGCATGTTCACCGCGAACGGATTGACTCTGTAGTTCGTCGACGCGTGGCGTACTCCACTCTGACGACCCGCCGCGCAGTCCTTTCGTCAGGCGGGGGAACAGCGGCATCGGCGCGTTTAGCGATAAGACTGCAATTCCGTTCCCTCTCTACAAAGATTGATATCTCTTGTAGCTTCACTTCTGTCTTTTACTTGCCGTTGTCTAACTGATGAGGCTGCAAAACACAACCGTTTTGAGTAACGTTGTTGGCAACCAGCGGCTCGTACGTGAGTTAGGCTTACGCCGGTGACAGCCATTGACCGCGTCCAGTTCGTGATCCTCGTTGTCCTGAGCTATAGTGGGGCTCTTTCTGAAGTTCACAGCGAACGAACGAACGACTGCCACACCCGCTTCACAAATTACTGTAGCACGGAACTTCTTTACTGCCGCAGGCAGTCAGTAGCACCATGACAAAATGGAGCATGTATGTGCGTAACACGATGGTGAAGCAGACGCCGAAAGCGCCCCTTGGCCAATCGGATGCCTAGGTTTTGTCACGTGCCCCAAGCAGCCAATTGAATCGCGTGCTAGTGCTTCTCGATGACACGTTTTTGCTAAAGAAAAAACTAATGAACAAGACGAGCCAGTGGTGGCAGGTAATTAAAGATGAACGACCCTTCCAAACAAGACCAAGATGAACACGATAGCTTGTGTGTAACGGCAACAGTTCGGCGCGAAATAGGCGAGCTTTTAGCGTCAATTTGCGCTCACATTCATCTCACAGGGATGTTATAAATTGATTTTGTGCCAGAAATAATGACGCGAGAAGCTAGAAACTTCTCAGATAGGTGCAAAAACAGGTACAGATTCCAAAAATGTTAGCTTCAAAAAGTCAATTTTTTTGCGATTTTTGGCCTAAGACCCGTCTCCCCGCTTAAGCTAGGGTGATGAAAACTTACGAGATGGAGTATTTACATGTGCAGATGTCAAATATGAACTCAGTTTTTATGTACCTCTTACCATTTTGTTTTTAATTAGCCATGAAGTTATTTTGGTCACCTTTTCAGTAAATTGGCTGTACTGATCTTGCTGAATTAAATGTCATTGCATTCTACAATTAGCAATGAGTGCAAAAAGAAAGTTTCATGGCTCTAGCTTTCCTAGAACACAAGTTGTGAAGCTTAGAAGTTCATCCTTCCGTTATCAAAGAACGGTAATTTTTATTTTATTTTTTTCTAAAATTTTATGGTGTCCTATAGTTGCATATGGCACTTTATTGCGCTCACCAAGCATTCAGCTTCTCAGCAAGACAAAAATTATCAAATTCCAGTGTACCAAAGCTGAGAAGTGCTTGTCAGAAGAATGAAAGGTGGCCAAAAAAACAAACTGAGAAAATGGCAAAAAAACAAAGCTCTGTATATTCGAGGCATTCTACACAAACAGAAATGCTTCTCTTTGCATATAAATGCCTCGGAAAGCACCAGGGCAGTTGTCTTTGTCACACTTTTGTTGTTGCCGCCGCTTTGCTTGCTGCAGGATCCTGGAAGATGGTGAATGCTTCCGCTCGGCACTCATGATCCGACTAGAATTCATCTCTTCTGCCCATCGTTCGCTCATGCAGTTTTGCTCTAGCTGAAGTTCTTTCAGGATATGTGTAGACCCTTCTTTCATTCCTGAATTGAAACGCATCATGGCCTTAGCAATTGCAGTCTCAACAGCTATGAGTAAAGCATGCTTCTCTTTAGGCATTAGAGATCATGTGACAGAATGGAGTGCCTCGTTTGCATTTTGTGTCTTGCCTCTTTGGCAGCGTTTGAGCAGCTCCTTGTTATAAAGTCGCTCGGAGACTGAAAGTAGTGCATCGTGGACATTTTGTGGGAAGTTCTAGGTGTGTCTTGGCAGCGGTTCTCCTCTTGCAGTAGCAGCAGCATTCTGCTTGCACCATGAGTCACTGCCACTTGGGCACAAGGTGTGGTCGGACCTTTCTTCAGTCGATGTCACATGATATGTGGCCATGGCTGCCCGGTGCATTGCATCTGTCGCCAACATTGGACTTCAGAGCCCAGCCACAGTATCTTGACAATTTCTCTATGACATCACCTGTCAAGCGGCCTCTTTCACTTAGTAGTGTTTTGCCAGAACCTTTATGCTTTTGAACAAGATTGCGTAGTGCGGTACCGATTCGTTTTTGGACATGGTTTATACAGTCCTCTTTTTGAACCTGTATGAAACCATAGACCTATGATTCTTCAACAGCATGGACCCCGCAGGGGCACCTGCGCAAGTAGGCGTTTGGTGTGTAGCGGCACCACGGACCCGAGCTAACGGGGGAGTTTCGGCTCCCTCCCACGCCTAGCCGTGCGTGGCTTTGCCGTGTCCGGGGAAAAGGGGATCCTGGGAGTTGAGCTGACGCTGGGTGATTGGACCTTTAAGGCCCCCCGGAAGAGGCAACACACCCCTTTGGCCCCGGCTTCACGTAGACGGCACCACGGACCCGAGCTAACGGGGGAGTTTCGGCTCCCTCCCACGCCTAGCCGTGCGTGGCTTTGCCGTGTCCGGGGAAAAGGGGATCCTGGGGGTTGAGCTGACGCTGGGTGATTGGACCTTTAAGGCCCCCCGGAAGAGGCAACACACCCCTTTGGCCCCGGCTTCACGTAGACGGCACCCCTGGGCTGACCCACCCAGGGGAAATCGGCCGTCGCCTTTTCCTATCTCTCTCTCCCTACATCTTCGTCTTTATCTCTTACTATTTCTGTCCTGTCTTCTACACTCTTCCGTTTACTTCCAAACTTCCTGGCAGCTAGTGTTAACCCTGTGCAAATAGCCTACCTTGGTCTAGGCGCATTGGGTTATAATGGCGTTGTACGGCTGGCGTCTGCAGGTTTCAGCATCCGTAAACTTGCAGCGTCCCCTCGTTGGGCTCCGTGGTGGGTGGCCGCCAACGCTACTGAACAACATACAATTAGCATGCACAAAGCATTCCCTTTACTTAGTGATCGTGCGTCCTCAAAGCGGGTACGCACCGAAGATATCAATTTTTTCATCCGGCCAAGACAAACCTTTCCTCATTTCCACGTTATACACTGCGAAAAAACTAACAAGTAAGCCAGAACAGTATCCCCCTTCGTAGTGGCTAGGTCCTTAACCGAAACTCTCGGTGCCGGGTACAAGGTTACCAAAATGGCCAGTGGAGATCTACTCCTTGAAATACGTGACAAAGACTAATTCGATAAACTGAACACGCTCACAACGTTTGGAGACACACCCATCAGTATTACGCCACACAGGTCCATGAACTCATCTCGCGGGGTCGTATCGGACGCAGATTTGCTTGACCTGACCGAAGCTGAACTTTTTGAAAGATGGAAGAGCCAGAACGTGACAAACGTACAGCGTATTAAGATAAGAAGAGATCAAAAGGAAATACCAACAAAACACTTAGTACTGACGACCTTTGCTTCGAGCGATTTGCCGGAAACAATTCAGACTGGGTATACAGACATCTGTGAGGCCATATATTCCCAACCCCCGCCGTTGCTTCCAATGTCAGATATGGCCACGGCTCGCAAAGCTGTCGTGGCCAGAAAACTTGTGCTCTGTGTGGAGTCGTGGGCCATGCGTCCGACAACTGCGAAGCACCAGCACACTGTGTGAATTGTGGCGGTAGTCATGCCGCGTACTCACGTTCCTGTTCTTTCTGGAAAAAAGAAAGAGATCATCACTTTAAAAATAAAAGAAAACATTACATTTAAAGAAGCAAGAAAAAGAGTCTTGCCATTTTATGGCCCCACATATGCTGATGCAGCGCCCCAGGGGGCAGTGTCGCACCAGCCCTCGCCACTCCTTCGGCCTGCGCAGAGCGAGCCATTGGCTGTGGCGCCTGCCCCCAAGGCGGCAGTAGTTGAGTCTACTCCGCCTACTATCGAACAGAGACCAGGGACTCCAGGGTCCTCGGGTCTCAAGGCCTCACCTCGCCAGGCGAGGCCCAAGCTTCGAAAAACCAGCTCGCATGAGCGGGCATCCAGTGCCTCCGAGGAGGCAATGGATACGGCGGCACCCCTGGTGCCAAAACAGGGGTGCCTAAAACTAAAAAGCTCGTAACAGGGCCTGATAATAGCCCTGCTACTTGAGCTCGACCTTTCAGCTTAAACAAGTCACTCCCTTAACGTACACACAGCACTACTTTACTTCCAATATGGAAACACAAATTATACATTGGAACGTCAGAGGCCTGCTTAAAAACCTCGACGACGTCCAAGAGCTTTTATACAAACACTCACCTCAAGTGCTGTGTGTACAGGAAACACACATCTGAAATCCTCCAATACAAATTTTTTACGAGCTTATGTCATGTACCGAAAGGACCGAGATGATGCTGTGGCGTCATCCGGTGGCGTAGCCATTATTATTAACCAAGGAGTATCGTGTACACATTTACCACTCCAGACATCCCTTGAGGCGGTGGCTGTTCGAGCGGTACTTTTAAACAAACTCGTCACCATCTGCTCTTTGTATGTACCTCCCCACCACCGTCTTGAAAGACGTGAATCTCAGTCTTTAATAGACGAACTGCCTGAACCCTATTTGCTTCTTGGGGACCTAAATGCACATAGTGGACTGTGGGGCGATTCTCGCTCTGATGCACGAGGTCGTCTCATTGAACAATTTCTCTTACTCAACTTACTCGTCTATAGACCTCAGCATCGTGTAACCTTCACTCCTACCCCTACTGAAATGGAAAATCATAAATCTATATGGAAGTGACCATTTTCCTGTAGTGTTGAGTTCACAAACAACATATGAATGTCCTCTACATGTTCCCAAATAGCTGATAAACAAAGACTGGGAACAGTTCCACAACACTACACGTTTGAGTTGGACAGACATATGTAGGTTAAACATAGATGAAGCTGTGCAGTACTTCACAGCTTTTCTAACTGACGCAGCAGCCAGGTGCATACCGCAAACATCTGGAATGCCCGGCCAACGACACGTCCCATGGTGGAACACGGAGTGTCGTAAGGCGCGACAGGAACAGAACAGGGCATGGAGATTGCTGCGGAACTCGCCAACAGCGGAAAATCTTGACACCTTCAAGAAAATAATGTCTCAAGGAAGGAGAACGCGTCGGCAGGCCAGAAAAGAAAGCTGGCAGAAGTTTTTGTCGGAGATCAATTCATACACCCAGGAGGCTAAAGTCTGGAACATGGTCGGTAGGATAGCAGGGAAACAAGTACACACACTTCCACTCGTAAACACTCAAGGTGATACCTTGGAAGATCAGGCAAACTTCCTCGGGGCACATTTTGAACGGGTATCCAGCTCGTCCCACTATACTGACACTTTCCAAAAATACAGAACAAGAATAGAAAAGCAGAAACTCGAACACAAATCCACTAGATACGAGGCATATAACCAAGCTTTCAGTCTAGCGGAGCTCCGAACATCTCTAAACTCCTGCAGTACTTCTGCCCCAGGTTCTGCCCGTGTGGTGTATGAAATGTTAAAAAACCTACCAGCCGAAACACGAAAAACCCTACTTTGCTTGTACAATGCTATCTGGTTTTCTGGCACTATCCCTACCTCCTGGAAAGAGGCTATTATTATTCCCATTTTGAAAGAGGGCAAGGACCCTTCTTTAGCTTCAAGTTATGGGCCTATTGCACTTACAAGCTGCTTGTGCAAAGTATTCGAAAAAATGATAAACTGCCGACTTGTACATATCCTTGAAACAAACAATTTGCTCGACCCATTTCAGTGGGGGTTTCGAGAAAGTAGATCCACCACAGACCACCTTGTTCGTATCGAGGCACAGATCAGAGATGCCTTCGTCCATAAACAATATTTTCTCTCTGTGTTCCTCGATATCGAAAAGGCGTACAATACAACATGGCGTTTCGGAATTCTAAGAGACCTGTCCCACCTTGGTGTGCGCGGAAGAATGTTTCATATAATCGAAAGTTACCTGTCAAACCGGACATTCCGTGTCCGTCTGGGCAGTGGGCTCTCCCAAACATTTGTCCAGGAAACGGGCGTGCCACAAGGTGGCGTGCTTAGTTGCACACTTTTTATTATCAAAATGAATTCTTTGCACTTGTCCATTCCCTGCAATATGTTCTATTGTACATATGTCGACGACGTTCAGCTTGGCTTCAAGTCATGCAACTTGGCCATGTGTGAGCGGCAGGTTCAGCTGGGTTTAAATAAGGTCTCCAAATGGGCAGATGAAAACGGATTTCGACTTAACCCACAAAAAAGCACGTGTGTCTTGTTCTCTCGAAAGAGAGGCATGCACTCGGAACCTGACATTCGACTGAACGGGCAACGTCTGTCCGTCAAAGCCGAGCATAAATTCTTGGGCTTAATCTTGGACAACAAGTTGACCTTCGTACCGTACATCAAGTATTTAAAAACAAAATGTTTAAAAGCCATGAATGTTATAAAAGTGTTGTCACGTACTACATGGGGTAGTGATAGGCAATGCCTCATGAACCTCTATAGAAGCCTCATTCGCACCCGCTTAGATTATGGGGCCGTTGTCTATCAGTCTGCTACTCAAAGTGCCTTGAAGATGCTGGACCCCGTGCACCACTTGGGCATCCGCCTTTCTACGGGTGCTTTTCGCACCAGCCCCGTAGAAAGCCTTTATGTTGAGTCAAATGAGTGGTCGCTTCAGCTGCAGAGAACTTACATGTCCTTTGTTTATTTCCTTAAGGTGAAAGCAGACAAGAAGCACCCCTCATACTCTACAATTAATGATTTGTCGAGCTCAACTCTGTTTCAAAGCAGGCCTTCGATGAGGCAGCCCTTCTCAGTTCGCCTGAAGTGTCTAGCTGAAGAAACTGCAGTGTCACTTGAACACAGTTTAATGGCTCCTGTAGCATACCCGCCACCGTGGCAGTGGCAGACTATAGACTGCGATGTGTCTTTCCTAGAAGTTACAAAACATGCACCTATTGCCCATATCCGAACATACTTTTTGGAACTCCAACACAAATACACACGTCTTGAGTTCTTCACAGATGCCTCCAAGACTAACTCCTCTGTGTCCTACGCTGCTGTCGGACCATCCTTTTCGGATGCTGGCCCTCTACATCCATGTACAAGTATCTTCACAGCGAAAGCTTACGCGATACTTGTGGCAGCTAAACACATCAAACAATTACAAATACAAAAAGCAGTAATTTAGACTCCCTCAGTGTGGTAACGGCTCTGCACAGTCTTAAAAAACAAAAAAACCCGGTCCTTGTCTCGCTTTACTCCATTTTGTGCACACTCTACACACTCAAACATGTTGTAGTGTGCTGGGTGCCAGGGCACCGTGAGATCCAAGGCAACGTGAGGGCGGATCAGCTCGCTGCATCCGTCCATGAGAGCACCGTCATTACATTCATATCAATCCCGGCCCTTGATCTTAAGCCGTCTCTCAAACGAAACCTCAGGGACTACTGGCAGAGCAAGTGGGATACACACACACAAAACAAACTACGCATTATCAAGCCACACCTTGGCCATTGGCCACCAGTATCAAAATCACATCTAACAGAGGTAACACTAACAAGACTCGGGATAGGACACACATACACGACACACACACATCTTTTGTCCGGTGGTGATCCACCATTGTGTGAAAAATGTGGTGAGGCATTAACAGTTCTTCACGTTTTAATTCAATGTAAACAGTTAGACACTCTAAGAAGACGACACTTTCCATTATCCTACCGAGAACATATACCTCTACACCCTGCAATGTTCGTTGGCAGGGAACCGCTGTTTAGTAATAAATCATTGTTAGCGTTTTTAAAAGATATTCATAATTTTCATATCATATACCCGGGCATTCCGTAGCACAACCTCTCCAGAGAGGTTTTTGCTGCGGTGGCTACACAGGAAAGCACTTGCCTCACGGCCCTTGCACGCAAGGGTACTAACGTGTGAGGTACTTGTGCTAATGCCATACATGTCCACCATCGTTTTTCATTATGACCAACTTTTGTCACCTATTCACACCACAGACACCTTTCACGGCATGGTCATGATTTTATTACTTGTATGTTTTTACCCGCCTTATTGCGAGGAATTTTATGTCCCTTATACAGCCGCTAATCACAATCATTGTCCACATTCCTTGTCCCATGAACTGGTGCTCCTTGGCCATCAAATGGCCCTTGCGCCAAAAAACACCATATATCATCATCATTCAACAGCACGGAATGATCTACTGTCCCCATCACACTGCCTCACTGTGTACCGCAAGCCGTGGCGGGAAATTGAGTGCTCAAAGAGTGACTCCCGCCTCCACTTCCATGTGCCCTGGTTTGCACAGAGTATTTTTCTGCCAGATGTGCGTGGACTGCCAAACCAAGTAATTTGGGTGCTCTTTTGGTGGTGCGCGCTTGCGTACGGCACAAAAATTTGACAGAACAGCATAGTCCAAAACATAGCCAGAAAACAGCTCTATAACAACACGCACACCAATGTGCGACAGGTGGCCTCTGGTCATCCATGTGCTATCGTAACATATGGCCACATTACCTGGGTTGTCAAAGCACAGATCTTGGTATAATGTTTTCACTGACATGGCGCGATCGGAGAGGACCTTGTCTGCAGCTCTTGTTGCCGCAGGATTCAGTTTATTTTTCAAATAGCTCTGATAGCTTTTGTGAAGTCCCCTGTGAGAAATTCCTATTAAATAGATGTCATTTAGGGCTGTCTGGCCATTCCCTGTGCTTTGCACGGCACGAGACGCATGGATATTAACTTCAAATGCAGCGCATTCAGCCTGGGTGGGTACCCTCCCAGAGCTCCACTGGCTGTCAACAAGTCCACAGTTGCGGCACTCTGAAATCAGCTTCATCGCAAGTACATATTCACGCTCGCCTTTTTCAATAGAAATTGTCCCACTGCATGTTCGGCATTTAGCGGTTCTTGTTTATCGCAGATAAGTCGACAATCGGGTAGGTAGCCGCCGATGGGTCCGAGTCCTCGCCAGCGTTAGCAGCTTGCACTTGCTCGCCCAAGTTGCAGATAAGCTGCTGATCTTATCGGCACTCACATTCTGCTGTTGCAAAGAGGTTGGTACAAAAAGGTTCAAAAGGTTGTCTTTCCTTATGCGCTGTCTATCGCCGGCGTTGTCCGAGGCGGCCGGGGAAATAGGCGGAGATGTCGGCGTTTCATCCGACGGATCGTGTTCAGTCGCCGCGCCGTTCTGTACTACGTGCGTGTCGCATATACTCGTGTCATTATCTCTTTGCCATAGATTTCTTGCACTTTTTTTTAAACTTGTGAGCGGTGCAGAACTTGCGATACGGCTTCGGCATGATGAAAGGTTCAAGCCGGGTTCAAAACGTGGCCGAGAACATAGGCCTAACGCACTTGCCCAGTGGCTGCGCCACGCTTTGTTGGGCTGGTTCGGAGGCATGCCTGAATGTGCAGACTTGAGAAACGCTTGCTCCCATTTCTCGTTAGCTCGCGTGAGTTCAGGAAGCAGACGAGAACAATGGCATGTGAGCGAGATACACTCGCGCTTCACGTGCGCTCCACTGCGGCACGCAGCAGACAGCTCGCGGAGCCCGGCGAATCTGAAGGCACAATTTAGACCCACGCCGAGGGAGGCGCTGCGAAGCGTGGCGCTGTCAGTCAATGTGGGGAGAAAACTGGTTACTCGAGTGTTGGCCTCTCCGCTGTCCCATTCAACCTGCTTGAAAACGCGTTGCTTTGCTCGACCGCTGCACGCGTTTTGCACGTGTTTTTGAGAGTCTCCCGTCGCGCGCGCGCGGTTATGATGTATGCGCTCTGTCCGCATTTAATAGGTTGCCGCAATTGAGGATTTTTTTTTTTCGTGGCAGCAATTTGGTAAAAGGGTAGCGAAGCAAGTTGTAGCAGACGACGCCGTCCTCGTCAGAGCGAAGTGCGTTTCGCAAGTGAAAGACGACGCTGTTTATGTCGTTAGAGGTGAATAAAACTTTCTGTACGTTCATAATTATATACCTGTTTTATTTGGTTTACTCTGTGGACTATGCACTATGTTTGTTCCTGGATGCATGGGTAAGGCCGCTTCTCGTGCTTTAGGTTAAGCGGTTCTTGCGCTGTGACTGCTATTAGTTGGGATACCTTAATTTACTAGCACCCACCCAAGTTATCGTGCGGTGTATACACAACACTTCAAAAATAAATGGTCTATTTGGGGCTTCTTTTTGACCCACAACAGTAATTGACATCTATCTCGTGTGTCTTTCCTTGCATTATCACCGCTCTCATCGCGCGTACCTTGAGTTCACGAACAGCGTGCGTACCGTCATGATGAGCGGCCAACTTTCAGAGAAACTTTTTTGTGTGTGTCTAATCTTCAGGGGAAGAGCGCATTGCTATAAAGGCATTTTATCTTAGTCGCGTATCGAAAATGCACCGTGTTGTTTGGGCTACCCCTGCACACTCAGTAACAACTAGTTCACTGTATCTGTCAACGGACGTGCAACAACAGCTAATGCATTTTTTTTTTCATAGTTGTCCAAGCTTTTGGCAACCACACACTTCCGTCGGCGCTGCGTAGATTTAAAAATATATAACAACACATTACCAATACCACATGTGCACACAGCTTCAACTACTACGTCCCCAACAATATCAAATAATAGTAGCAGCATAAAATATTTCTTAGCTATTTTTTCTTAGCTATTTTTTAACAGTGCTCTAAGACGGGCGTTGAAAATTTATACTTTTAAGATGGGGACGTGCACCTCCCACTAACTCGATAATTAGAGGAACGGTGACGCAGGAATTAACACCCGTAATTTTGAATGCATTGTGTGCGTGCTAATTTTTATGAATAAAAAATGTTTACATACTTTTTTCGGCGCACTGCATTAATCCATTTCTGTCGGTTTGGGAATCAATAGAATTTCACTGGTGGAGTCGACCTCTTCGTGTTTGCATGGTTATTGTGACAGTTGACGACGCAGCGATGTCACCCCCTTTTCTGTTGGGGTGACATCGCGGAACGAGGAACGTTTCACGTGCTTTGCAAATGCGTGGAAGCCAAAGGAAGTGGAAGGGTCGGAAGACTCTATTGTTGTGCGCTTTTTCTGGCAGGGGAAAGGCAAGCGCTGGCGTTGCCGGGCAAACTTGAGCGGGTCTCCCCTATAGGCTCACGCGAGGGGGCTTTTTGTTTACGCGGATTCACGGCGTGCATATTGAGTAGACGAAAATAAGCGTAGTGGGATATGAAAGAAAAAGGACGGCTCTTTCGAATGCGACCAAGACTGCTGCTGTAGCAAGCATAGAACGGCAACACCACGGCGCCGAAAAAGCCAGTTTTTCACGCGTCCAACGGCAAAACTTCACTAACGTCGCAGAAAATTTTTATGGCGAAATTGCCAATCTAATACACGTGAAAATTGGCGAGATTATGCAGCGATACTGGGAGAATTCAAATATAGCATTTTCAAAAAATCATTTTTTTGCATTTTTCAGCCTCAAAGACCCACTTCTCCTCTTACGAGATGGCACGCTATATTATCAGTGGCTGGAATGAGCACATGACATTATTGCTGCAGTTTTTGGGGGTGCGATAATTACTCGAAGAAAAACGAAATCTTATTCTTCTTGGACGATGTGGGGGCGCGAGAATTATGCGAGTGCAAAAATTGTGCTAGTAAATACGGTAGTTCACGTCTTGTTGCTAAAACGACGCGTTGGCCGCCATTTGCATTCAGGCGCGCATGCTGTGAATGCCTTCCCCTTCACAATTCACAAGTAGCCAGTGTCGTATCTTCACAAAAAATAAACAAAAAACAGTGCATACATCACGCGTTTTGAATATCGTGGCAAGCAGCGCGAGGCCACCATTGGTCGGCGGTGCGCTCCACCTCCTCCCCCCCCTTATCTTTGATTTCGGCGTTTCTCTTCAGTTCGGCGTTTCTCTGCGGTTTGAGCTGTTCGGCATTTCTCTGCAGTTTTGCATCATGGCAAGCCCCAAGAACTGCAGTTTAGGTAATCGAAAGTGCAGAACTAGCCCCAAGTATCGAGGGAAACGGCGCGGACGCTTCTCAAAGAGACGGCGAACACCGACCAACGCCCCGACGCTCAGATTTCGGATAGGCCTAACACTGACACCGAACCCCGCGGCGACAATGGTTGTGAAATAGCCGCTGCCGCGGAATTCGTCGGTGCATCCCAAATGAAGAGCAGGTTCTTCGAGAGTGAATGTAGACCAGTAGGTGCTGCTACTGCCAACACGCTGCTTTGCTAAATTGATGCGCTGACTGGCCTTGTGGTGGGTGCGCAATTCCTAACCTGCCGCGAATGGAAACTTGGCGTCTGAGAGGTAGCTGGAAAGCGCAAAGGGCTTTCAGCATTCCTTGTACTGTGCTGTGAAAATACCATTTGTCCTGAATCTACTTTCATTCACGCACGTGTCGAGACGTATTACTTTGGTCAGGAAGCAAGGGACGAGCGCTCGTTTCGACAGCGGCAGCTCGTGTGATAACTTGACTGTAAATGTGAAGGCAGTCCTGGTAGCACGCGCTATAGGTGCAGGCCATGACCAACTTTCACAATTCTGTGCGATTCTCGGTCTTTCGTGCATTCAGTGGAAGCTGCTTTTTATTGTGGCCCAATATGCAAAAAAAAAAAAAAACGGTTTCCTAATAAATGCCAACTTTCCAAACTTGTTTTTCTCATTTTTTTTTTTGATAATTTCACATTTTCCGGGCAGCCTTTTAGACACTTATACTTATTGTATAGTAATGAAACTTGGCACGCATATTCTTCAACACACGCGGAATGCAAATACCTACTTCAAATTGCAATGCCTACCAGAATTAGTTGTGAAAATATTAGGTTGTTGTTTCAAGTAAAATAAGATCAGACAATGCTTTTACAGAAAGTCAAGTTCATAAAAGAGTACCCGCAAAACGTGTAACTTTTTGCTAGTGTGCATGGCATAACTAACTATAGCAGCTACACAAAAAATGATTGCATATATGAAATCTCCATGAAAAACTATAACAAAATTTTCTAGTGTCTGACTAGAAATAAAATTAAGTTCTTTCGAGGAGTGTCTCCCCTTAACGATGCGTCATTTGGAGTTCATTTTTTGCTAGCAGGTGCAGGATGATATAAAGAGATTGAAAATCGCTGAACTGCAAAATAGGTTTTTTTGGGTGTTTTTTTCGTCGCAAAGACCTGGGAGACTGGTCTTAAGGCTCTTGTCTAATTTTGAAGTCTATTTTTGAACCAAACGTGACAAAAGTTGGCATGCTTACTCAGTTCGTTCTCCCGATTCTGAAAATATGGGTATTTTTCTGTAGGTTCATTAGTTCATTATTTAATTGGGATAACAATATTGTTCCTACTAAAATATAAAAATAACCACCAGTCAGAAATTCATCATTGCGTGTAATTCCGTCACTACAATGATTGATCTCTTGTAGCTTCACTTCTGTTTTTTAAACGTGCCGTCCTCTATCTGATCAGGCTGCAGAACACAACCGCTCTTGGTAACGTTGTCTGCAACCAATGAGCTCGTACGCAAGTTATGCCTACACCGGTGATTCAACGACCGCCGTCTCCCGCGGCGAGTTCGTTATCCTCGTCTTGAGCCATAGCGGGGCTCTCTGAAGTTCACAGCGAGCGAATGATTGCCACATCCGCTTCACAAATCACTGTGGCATGGAACTTCTTCACTGCCGCAAACAGTCAGTAGCACCATGACAAAATGGTACATGTCTGTGTGAATCAGGATAGTGAAGCTGACACCGGAAACACCACTTGGCCAATCAGATGCCTAGGTTTTGTCATGTGCCCCAAGCAGCCAACATAGTCGTGCGCTAGTGCTTCTTAATCATGCGCTTTTGCTGAACAAGCAATGAGCAAGGCGAGCCAGCGGTGGCGGGAAATCGAAGATGAACGACCCTTCCAAACGAGACCAAAATGAACACAATAGCTATTGTGTAATGGCAACAGTTCGTCCAAGAAAAAGCGAGTTTTTGGCGCGAGTTTGCGCCCACATTCATGTCACAGGGATATTAAATTGATCTTGCGCCAGAAATAATGACACGAGAAGCTAGAATTTTGTCAGATACGTGCCAAAATAGGTACAATTTCTGAAAATGTTAGCTTCAAAAAATCTTTTTTTGCGATTTTTAGCTTTCTAAGACCCCTCCCCCCTTGGAGCAAAGGGGGATAGGTAGCGCTTGGGACACTCGAATGGTGGCTAGCAATTGCCTGTCCTTTTCCTCTTTCTTCCTTTTTTGCCTGCCGGAAGTAGAAAGGCTGCAATGATTTAGTTGCCACTCTTTAGTATTGCTGTGTTGCATTGCCTTATGGCTCTCACGGGCCATCGTTTCCACGAATTGTGGTGGCAAAATGGGGATCTGGGCTTAGCACAAGCCAGTCCGTTTTCAAATTATTCGTACTGGTGATGACCGTCACTTAAACTTCTCCTCTCAGACATGCATTGCAAAGCACGGGACCACAGAAATATTTCGACGACTAAGGCGGGAGATCCTCCTCGAAAAACTTACTTCAGATATTTGTGACAGCTCAATGAATCTTTCACCAGTTATAGTTTGAGCTGAGCTCCTTTTTTCAAGTCTGCTTTTATTTTTTATGGCTCCTTAGTTAACTTTTTGCAGACCATGCGCTTGTAAAAACAATGCATTTTTATGTAAGCTTAGGTAACCATAGTAAGCACAAGAAAGCTCTAAAAATAGCAAATGTTGCTCCTAATTAATTGCATGATTCAATAAAGCAAAGAAACATTGTGTAACATTTGTGTGCTAGCCTAGACAAAAAATTTTAATGCTGAGTTTGAGTTTTACCATACTCGAGGAACAAGCTTCTGGAGTTATCTAGCTGAATATGTTTTGGAGACCTCTGAAAGTTTGGAGACCTACTGATTTGAATTCGGTACATGTTGAACTTTAAGCATGCCAAGTTCCATTGCAATCTGATTACGTAAAGCATACAAATTAGTGCACGAGCTCTAAAAATGCCAAAAATGTGGAACTTGGAAAAAGCGGTTTGAAAGTTCAAAAACATGTTTAATACTATACTCTTCAACCATTCTGCATTGAAATTCAGAGAATGTCAACAAAGCTATCTTGAGAAGGTCGATAGTTTAAAAATAATCCAGCACTATATATTGGACCCTTACAGTATCTGCAAGCTGCCTCCTCCCGACGGGCCTTTTTTTTTTTTTTTTTTTTCTGGTAGGGTACTGCGGCGATGGGCTGTTGCTCTCGGGCTCGTGCGAGGTTTTCGGCGGCGGTGGCGGTGTGCACTTTGTTTTTTTTGCTAATGGCAGTTCTTGTGACACACTAGTTTTCGAATGCCAATGATGGCACAAAACCCCACAAGCTGCTCGTGTCTGATGCCGATCGCACGCGGTGCGACTACAGATTTCACGCTCACAGCGAAGCTGGTTGGTGCACTGCCGCTGGCGGACGTTTCCTCGCTTCCAGTGCCTGGCAGATACACGCGGCTTGACGTGTACGTGGACGAAACAACAGTTGCAGCACATGTGTCATTTCGGCGCTAAAGTTCCGAGAACAATGCCAACAGTTGCAGCACATGTGTCATTTCGGCGCTAAAGTTCCGAGGACAATGCCAGTCTTTATAGTCTACTTGCCATTACTCGAATGGACTGCTCGCACTGCCCGCAGTTGGGGCCTACTGCGCCGCTGACAAGGTTCTGCATCGCTTCGGTTCCACTAATATGTTTCCGCGTTCGTCTTGACACTTGCTTTTTTCGGCGAACATCTTTCACTCTAAAGCCTTCACGAAGTCATCGACGCTAGGAATGAAGCTTGAACAATCCAAATGTGGTGCGTCGCTGCTGCCGCAGCTAGGCCTAGCTGCAGATGAATCTCTCACGGGTGCTCACTACTTGCATTTGGGGCGCCTTCCCTCGGGCTGGTGCCGCGTAATAAACTTTCGTGAACGAAAGTAGTGTTTCTCACTGGCATTCATGGTGCGGAAATTATAACTCGGGTGCTTGCGTTCGTCAATGTATTGGCAAACGCAGAACAAAAAAAGTGCTCGCAACCAATGGCAGGGCTCCGATCATACCACGTGACATCGAAGGCCCACTCGCCTCGCTAGAATGCAGTGGCAAAACGATTTTTAGCGTGAATGCCACTCTGCCGAAGTGGGTTCTGAGGGAAGAGGGTCAGGCCTACATGCCCGCAAAATTTGAAGAGCCGGCGATGCCGTATAGGGATGTGCCACATGTTTGAAAATCGGCTAATTTCGCACTATTTTTCGATAACTTCTACTTAATTCTCAGCTTTGATTTTTTAATATATTAAGGAGGAGGCGTGGAAGAATGCACAACACAAGAAAACACAAAATCGACTTTTTCGAAAAAAATTTTGGTTTTTCGACATACCCTAGCCTCGTAACCGATAGCCATTGCTCCGATATTTCAGAACTTTGTCCGGACTGCTAGAATCGCAGTGATTTTAACCACACGCTCTGGAGGTGCCCCTCTTTAGAGAGAAAATATGAAGAATTTTCTGAGAACTCCTTTCATTTAATGCTCACGAGTCCGGTTCTCGTACAACTCAAGGCTGTCCAGAAGGCCCACGATGCGGCGGTGGGGCTAGGCCTCCCCGTCCCAACGTGGGAGCGGCCCGCGATCCTACCTCTATAAAACGGGGGTGTAATCCTTCAGGACCCCAATAAGTTTTTCATCCATCCATTCGGCCCACATCTCCTTTTAAGCAGAATTTTGACGTCACTCAGAGTTCAAATTGGTAAGGTTTTGCTGTAGATTGATATGGCAAGCTAGCAGTGGTTGTCTAGCATAAAAAACTGCCCGCATAAATGCCTCGTATACCACTTTAACACGTGTCCATGGGGATGAGCTATACGGCCATATATGATCATGTGTCACACATTGTCGGTTCTCATCCCCATTGTAGTTGCTACGCGAAGTCTGTGCCCATTTAACTTGAGCTACGGTGTCAGTATTAGTGCATCTGGTGATGCAACCACTCTGCCAATCCTGCTTGCCTGCGACAGTTGTGCCGCACTGGCATGGGGTGATGTAACAGGTACCGTGGTCTTGTCTTTCATATGACTGTAGGAAAAGCTGTAACATTAATACGAAAAGTCACATCTTTCATAGCATTGAACTTGCTATAGTGTTGATTACATGCTTCTTTTTCTTTCAGGAGGAAATTATGGAGGTGGCTCCATGGGCGGAAACATGATTGGCGGGAACAATTACACCTCATTTTGAATACCATAGTGGTCATGAGTTCATTTTAAAATTCTTTTCTACTGTATAGTGAATGTGTTAACTCTCTGTATTTGGAACCTGAAGATTCATGTCATTGTCCATTACAAATAAATGTCTCGACAATATGTAATGCAGGGGTCATGTCATACAGTGGTGGAATTGCACCAATAGAGTTTTTTATGCTGCTCAAAATGGAACTATGTTGCTGCCATTTACTATGAGGTAATATGTGGCCTTTTGTTGGCTAGCCATTTTTGCGATTGTGCGGCTAGGCAGCAAAATTGGTTTTCTAGTCTGAACACGGCATCTGTGGCTGTGGCTGCCAGTTTTCGAACACATAAAGGATACAGAACTTCAAATATTGAATACACAGATCGTTTAAATAAAAGTTCAAATAGCTCTTCTGCTATTAAATTAAATTGAGGGACAGCATTGTATTAGGTTGTAACACTGTGAAAATGCTTCTGGTTATGTGCAAATATGCCAAAATATAAACTTAACATATTCACCTGGTGAGCTAGAGCACTGCACAGGCCCGGCTCAGTCCGCCTGGTGTTTTTGAATATCGCCCGGACCTAAAAATGCCAGAAACAGGCTCAACTTTTTTACACCGTGCAAACAAGTTCGCCAACTCTACAGTAGACCACGGCGACCACATTTTTCAAATATTACACACCCGCTTGCCGCAAACTCCATTTCGAAAAACAATCATATGCCCATTTCCTTCGCCTGACCAAACCTTGTTACGTGCACAGTGACTAAAGCTGGACATGGAGGAGTCTTAATGGCGAAAACAAGAACGAAATAGACTTTATAGTGAGTGCACACCCAGGCATCGTGCAGGATGTGGAAGTGGTTGGCAAGGTACGATGCATTGATTATAGAGTGGTACGGTCTCGAATTCGCTTAAACGACAAACTGATACGTAAGAAACCAATCGATGAGCTAGCACTGAGAGGGAAAGTACTGGAATGCAGAGTCCCGCTTCAGAACAGGTACTCTGCTTTTATTGAGGAAACCAGCTGAGCGTAGATACAATGAATAACCTGACGAGTATCATTATGGAGTGTGCAGTGGAAGTTGGAGACACGGCAGTTAGACAGGACACTGGCAAGCTTTCCCAGGAATCGAAGAATATCAAGAAGAAGCGTCAAAGCACGAGTTTCAAGTACAACAGACAAAATAGAACTGGCAGAGCTTTCGAAGTTGATTAATAAGCATAAGGTATCCAATATAAGAAGGTATAACATGGAGAGAATGCAACACGCTCTGAAAAACGGAGGAAGTGTCAAAGCAATGAAGAGGAAATTTTGGATAGGCAATAGCCGGATGTATGCACTAAGGGGCAAAGAAGGCAAAATAACTACCAATATGGATAGGATAGTTGAAATAGCGGAGAAGTTTTACAGAGATCTGTACAGTAGCCGGGACAATTATGACTTTAATACTATAAGAACTAGCAGTAACCCAGATGACACCCCACCAGTAATGATAGAAGTCGGAAAAGCTGCGGAGGGCATGGAAAAACGCAAAGCTGCTGGTGAAGATCAGGTAACATCAGATCTGCTGAAAGACGGAGGACAGATTGTGTTAGGAAAACTAGCCACCCTGTTTACGGGGTGTCTCCTGACGGGAAGAGTACCAGAGTCTTGGAAGAATGCTAACATCATCTTAATACATAAGGAGGTGACAAGGACTTGAAAAATTTAAGGCCGATGAGCTTGCTCTCTGTAGTATACAAGCTATTTACAAAGGTAATTGCTAACAGAGTTGAGAAAATAGAATTCAATCAACCAACGGAACAAGCAGGATTTTGAACGGGCTATTCAACAATTGACCACATTCATACTATCAATCGGGTAATAGGGAAATGCTCAAAATATAGCCAACTACTATACATAGCCTTCACAGACTACGAGAGGTGTTTGATTCAGTAGAAATATCAGCCGTCATGCAGACACTGCGGAATCGGCGTCGATGAAGCATATATAAACTACAGGGGATCAACTGCGACCATAGTGCTTCATAAAGAAAGCAACAAAATACCAATCGACAAGGGTGTCAGGCATGGGGATACAATCTCCGCAATGCTATTTACCGCGTGCTTACAGGAGGTTTTCAGAGGCCTGGAGTGGAAACAGTTAGGAATAAGAGTTAATGGAGAGTACCTTATAATACCCCTGTCACACGGGCACCCGCGAAGACCGTTTACCTCCCTCGTCCTTACGACAACGAAGATGCGGTCCGTGTCACACGGCCACCCTTACCCAAACGAAGGTAAACGGAGCGTTTCGCAAAGGACGTTCAACTAGGGTGGATCGTTGAACTAGGGTGGCCACCCTAGTTCAACAATCTCCCTTCGCAGCGAAACGAGGTACTCTCGTCCCCAGCAGTCTAGAGGTCAGAGAAAAATTTCGAGCACTAAGTGGCCGCAGTGAAAGAATAATACATTTTGGCAATCTTAAACGTTCTTTCGTTGTACTCATTCACAACGCGTG
Source organism: Rhipicephalus microplus (assembly GCF_043290135.1). Lineage (NCBI taxonomy): Eukaryota > Metazoa > Arthropoda > Arachnida > Ixodida > Ixodidae > Rhipicephalus > Rhipicephalus microplus. Next base: position 228,226,199 of record NC_134710.1, read on the forward strand.
TTTGTTTACATATATTTACGCCCGACAGAGTTTACTTACTCTCAACACCGATGCTCTACACTCCGTGCCTCGAACGTGGTGCCTCGCGAGTCGGGCCGGCCGGCGCCATTGAAAAATATTTCGTCCATGCGTGTGGTTGTGGTCGTCGCTGTGTCACTCATGGCTGAGGAACACAAAATGTGCGCTCACGAGGCAAGGAAGCACAAGAACTTTCGTACACAAACATGAACACAGGCAACAAAACACGGAAGTAGCAACAAAACAACTAAAAGCACAATGTGGCCAGCGTCACTAGTAGCATCGCTACATTTAACGAATTTGTTTTTATTTGAAAATATTTTTATGGTTTGTTAGCCTCTTACCTCCTTAATAGGGGTTTTTTTTGTAAAAAACCCTAGAACGAGGATTCACAAAAAATCAATAGAGATGAAATTAGAATACTTTTTCGAAAATCAAACAGCGCCAGCTGAGCCCCCTCGCGCCAACTGTTACAACCTTTTCATTGCCGTGTGACACTGCAACAACTCCTTCTCTGTCAAACCACCTAGGGGAGATTCACGTTGACGGCGTTCAACGGAGTTTAGTGGTGGCCGTGTGACAGGGGTATAACCTGTGCTTCGCTGATGACATTGCACTGCTGAGTAACTCGGGGGACAAATTGCAACTCACGATTACGGAGTTAGACAAGGAGAGCAGAAAGGTGGGTCTTAAAATTAATCTGCAGAAACACGAAAGTAATGTACACATCCTGGGAAGAGAGCAGCGCTTCGAGATTGGTAATAGTCCACTTGAAGTTGTAAAGTACTATGTCTATTTGTGGCAGGCAACAACCGCGGAGCCGAACCACGAGATTGAAGTAACTAGAACAATGAGAATTGGGTGGAGCACATTTGGCAAGAACTCTCAAATAAGACAGGTAGATTGCCACTATCCCTCAAAAGGAAGGTGTATAAAAGTTTTACTTGCCCGTATTTAGCTACGGAGCAGAAACCTGGAGGCTTACAAAGAGGGTTCAGCTTAAATTGAGGACGACGCAGTGAGCAATGGAAAGAAAAATGGTCGGTGTAATCTTAAGAGACACGAAGAGAGCAGACTGGATTAGGGAACAATCGGGGGTTAAGGATATAGTTGAAATCTAAGAGGAAATGGACATTGGCCGGGCACGTAGCGCGTAGACAGGATAACCGCTCTTCATTAAGGGTAACTAACTGGATTCCCAGAGAAGGCAAGCGGATCAGGAGGACACAGGAGGTTAGGTGGACAGATGAGATTAAGAAGTTTGCGGGTATATATTCGTAGCATAAAGCACAGGACCAAGTTAACTGGCGGAACATGAGAGAGGCCTTTGCCCTGCAGTGGACGTAGTCGGGCTGATGATGATTAAAGAACACTTCGAGGCCTTGAATATACACCACATGTGTGTAGCCCACAATTCTGATCGATTCGATTTATTTGTATGTGTGGTATGAAAACGCCCCAAAATGCCATATGATTATAAAAGACGCACATGGGCCTACAACATTTTCGCCTTCATCAAAAATGCCGCCGGGACTCGATCCCTCGGCATGCGGGTCAGCAGCCGAGTACCTTAGCTACTAGACCACCGTAGTAGTAGTCCACAACTGCGATTTTTTCTCGAGTATTTCTGTTTCAGGAAACGCTCAAATGAATGCCAGCCCTGATCGTCGTCCCGGCGACTCTCTTCATAACAATGCATGGACGGCGTCATCACTCGACTCTTCAAGGTCGACTGACCGCACTACACGACTCGGTCGAACCGCTCGAAAGATCAAAATTTCTTGGTCGAGCGCCCTCACCTCCGTCACCTCTCCCTCGGATCCTTCCCGGTTTCACGAATTTATTAAATGATTGTTCGGTGCGTAGCGCGTAACACATCGACAGCTGTAATATAGGCAAAAGGAATTCGTTTCTGTGGTTCGTCTGCGGACCAGGTCGGCCCGCCCAACTACGATGTCTACCGATCTGCGCGGGCGTTAATCTGTTGCTGTGTAGAGTGCACGGTGATATAAACAATTATTTGTACCGTACCCCGTGCTATAGGGTACGATACAAACTGTACGGTTTCAATTTTATGCAATGGTCACAATAATTGAAGGTGGTGGTGGTGGTGGTGGTGGTGTTGCAGCAGGCGGGGTTAGCCTGGCCTGCATGGCCGGCAATTGTTCCGCCTGAGCATCTCCTTAATTTGGAAAATGTCACCACGTGTCAGACAGCCCAGTGTCTCGCAGGAAGACCAACAAAGTTCGTTGCACGTTCCTCCTAGTTGCCGCGGGTCCTTCAGGAAAGATGATGTCATCAACTGTCCGGTGCCTATGGCAGCCTTTTCGCAAGGTGCGGATCATCGCTGCTCTTTGGGCATCAAACTGTGGGCAAAGCCAAATGAAATGTTCAATATCCCCGATGTCACCACAGAAGGCACAGAACGGGGAAGCGTATCTCCCAGTCTTGAATGACCAGGCCGGGGTGTATGCGGAGCCGGTTCTAATGCGGTACAACAGCGTCGCTTCTTCAGGAGAAAGTCCATGAATTACACATGCTTGGTGTGGAAACCTGTAGATCGCCTTGAAATGATTGCGTATCACATCTTTGTTGTTCTGGTAAGTCTTGGGAGTTCTTACTTTTGGAAACGATGTACGTGCTTCGCATGCAAGGGCATCAGCCTTTTCATTGCCCTCAATGCCAACGTGGGATGGGATCCACTGGAACTGTATATTAAAACTCTTGCCATTTAGGTGTTTGATTAGTGCCAGAGATTGCCTGGTAAACTTTTCCTGAGGTAGGCCACGATGCAGTCTTTGTAGCGCCGATTTGGAGTCCGTCAGCACTACAACATCTCGTGCAGAAAAGGATCGCAGTTTTCGCAAAGCCGCCGTAATTGCAGCGCTTTCTACCGTTGTGGACGAAACCACGCGATCCAGGCGGCCCGACCATGACACGCCCAGGCTGGGTATGCAGAAAGCCGCTGCGCAGCTATCAGTCTGTGTGCACACTGATCTGTCGGTGTACACTTGTAGGTGGCCACGGTACATGGTGCTCAAGTGGTCCAGCGCAAGAAATTTTGCTTCCGCGGCTGGAATGGTGCGCTTCGCTGGTAGATTGGGTACGCTGAAGTTGCACGCAACATCCACAAAAGACCATGGCGGGTCCATAGGGCGCCGTTTAGGCAGTTTCAAGCCTAAATATTGAAATGTGTTTAGTGCCGCGTTGAAATGTGAGCCAGTTCTTGCTCTTAGCCGCCGGAGAAGCGCCGTGCCTGCGAAGGACTCGCCCAGTCTTGACAGCTGCGTCAATAAGGCCTGAGACGCCAAAAGGCGGAGCGGAAGAGACTCGGCTTCATTGGTAACCTTCGTGTTTGAAGCCGCCTGAGGGACTCCCATCGCCAAGCGAAGACCCTTTCTGTGCACTGCCTCTAGGCGTTCGAACTGGCTTGGTGATGGTGATATCAGGGGCAGCTGATAAAGAATGCGGCTTGTTATAAGCGCATCATTCAATTTAAGCATGGACATAGGATTGTTGCCCCAACGGACCCCTGCCATGCGACGAAGAGCGTTGATCCTTTGCACTGATGCAGTTACCATACCATCAACTGCACGTCGCCATAATAGCTTGTTGTCGATGGTAATGCCCAGGAAGCGAAGACTTGTTGCACAACGAATTGAGTGGCCTCGAATATTCAGCGACAGACGTGTTGACTTCCGTCGCACTCCCGGGAAGAGCATGAAGGCCGACTCTTCCGCTGATAAAGATAGGCCAAGTGTCAACAAGTGACGCTCAATGATTGAAATAGCGCTCTGTGCTATCCGGGCCAAACGTTTGTGCTGGTACCCTGAGATCCAAATGCAGATGTCATCGGCGTAGATGGATATTTTAACTGCTTTTAGAGCTGAGTGCAGAGTGTCGGGAAGCCTGGCCATGACAGCGTTAAAAAGCAAGGGAGATAGAACACTTCCTTGTGGGACGCCGAGGGAAACGCGTCTCTCTTCGCTCGTTACATTTCCAAGCTTAACACGGACACAGCGGTCTCTGAGAAATTCATGTACGAACCGAAGAGCATTTCCCGACACACCCATGGCTTGGAGCCCGTTCACGATGCCTGCCTGAAGCACACAATCATATGCCTTGGCAACGTCCATGAAGACGGCGAGTGTCGAGAGTCCGCTGACGCGGTGGTGTTCGATGTGGCTTAATAGGTCCAAAACACTGTCCTGGGCACTCAGTCGTGGGCGAAATCCGGTCATACACGGTGGCCATCGTCTTCCTTGTTCAAGGTACCAAGTTAATCTTGTACATATTAATCTTTCCATCAACTTAGATACGCATGATGTTAGAGATACCGGTCGATATGACGCGAGGCTCGCAGGATCCTTTCCGGACTTTAAGACTGGCACCACCCATGCTGTCTTCCAAACAAGTGGGATCTCTCCCGTGCTCCAGACATGATTAAATATGTCCAAAAGAGCCCTTTTTCGCTCATATGGTAGATTTGTCAGCATTTGATTGCTGATCAAATCGGGACCCACGGCACAGCGTCTTCTTAATTTGCTTAGTGCCATATCCAGCTCTCGGAAGGTGAATGGCGTATTCATCGTGTGGAAAAACTGGGGTGACAGAGGAATCGCCGCTCCTGCTGATCTACCAGGTATGTACACGTCTGCGAAATCCTCTGCAAGGGTTTGCAAATCTATCCCTTGTTTCAAAGCGAGTGCTTCGAATGGCCTGTTTGTTCGGATCTTCCCAGAAAGACTATTTATTACTGCCCATATCTTTGTCAAGGGCGTAAACGTTGATAAACTCTCACAGAAAGCGGCCTATTGATTTCGTCTTAATTTTTTTGTATGGCGACGAATTGCAGCGTTGATCCTGTTATATTCGGTTTTCGCAGACGGATTTCCTTTTGTTCTCATTATTTTCCGCTCCGCTCGTCTACGTGCTGCGCAGAGGTTCTTCAATTTCAAGTCTGGAGCAGGAAAATGGTCAGGCAGTTTCAGCAATGAAGTTGCTGATCGCTTGCTTTGCAACATATCTGCGAAGAGCTCACCAGTGGATTTGTCCAACACTTCTCTGTAGGTGTCCCAGCGTGTTACATTGCAGAATTGCCGACCAGCAGTTCGAAATCCCAGGATATTGGTGAAGATGGGGAAATGGTCGCTGCCCATCTTGTCTGGAGCCGTGGTCGATGATACCAGAAGGTCCGTGGAGTGAAGTACAAGGTCTATTGCACTCCATGAATCAGGTGGCCTGAAAAATGTAGGTTTACCATCGTTCGCCACACATAAGTCGGCAGCATCTGCAGCTGCTAGAAGTTCCCTGCCTCGAAAATCTACACTCTTATCTCCCCAGAGTGGATGGTGCGCGTTAAAATCACCACAGATTATTCGAGGAGCGGGACATCGAGTGCAGAGGTCCTTTAGGAAAGTCTCCATAGAGACCTTTTTTCGTGGGCTTATGTACACCGATACCACACTCAGTTTTCGGTTTCCCAGACACACTTGCACAGCAGCGACTTCCAGTGAGCTGGAACAGAGGTCTTGCAGTGGTAGGGTGACGTGAGGTATTTCCCGCCTTATGTATATCATTGCGCTTCCATTTGCAAACGACGTTATGCTCGGGTTGCCGTGTCGGATGTACCCTGGGAGCGTCCTTGCATTCGGTAGACCGGCTTCGGAGAGGGCTAGAATCGGTATTGGAATGTCGCGCAGGAAAAGGTTGAGTTCGCACAGGCGTTTTATAAGACCGGCGCAGTTCCATTGCATTATTAAGGGCACTTTTGAAGGACGAAATAGACCAGGTGGGCGAGACAGCGCCATTATTCTACTGTGTGTTTGTGGAAGCAGAGCAAAGTAACACTGACTCTAGAGCCAGGACTGCTCCCAACATATCCTTCGTTGAACTCGCAGGCATTTTAGCGACGTGTGAACGCAGTGCTGTGAACAGAGCGCGAATAACGTGCTCGAGGTTTTCTTGCTGTTGGCTTCCAGATGGTACTTGAGATGGGCTCAGTGCATCAGCGTAGGTGCGCTTGGCGGACTCTTTCGTGATACATTTTTCACCAGCGTTGAGCACTTGCGTTGACTCAGTACCAGCTCTTGTCGGATTTAGGCGTGGAAAATTTCCTGCGCACTCGTTATCCGAAACGCAAAGTTGTGGCGCGCCGGAAGTCTTCTTTGTGAGCGATGGTTCGTTCACAGTCTTCGGGCCGAGGACAAACGTCTTATTTTTTCGCTGAGCAGCTGTTCGTGCTGGACATCGGCCGTAGCTAGCTGGGTGGTCGCCGCCACAGTTTGCACACACAAGTTTTTCTTTACTTGTACACGTCTTAAAGTCATGAGGCCCCCCACAGCGCTTACACCTTTGTTCCCCACGACAGTGCTTGGCTACATGTCCAAAACGCTGACATTTAAAACAGCGTGGTGGCGTCTCCACGTAGTCTACCAGCTCGTGTCTGGTGAAGCCAAGGTTGATTTTCTCTGGACGTTCCGAATTGGGAGCGAATGTGAGAACTACAGAGTCAGTGCGCCTTGATTCCCATTCGGTGGATGAGGTTTGGACTCGTCGTATGATCCTTCTTGCGTGGTATACTCCCTGAGGTCTCAGGTAGGTTAACAGCTCTTCGTCCGAGTACCATCTTGGGACCCCTTTTATAATGCAGGTATTTTTCATGTAGCTGTGTGGTACACGGGCAGATATGGCCAGGCCGCAGATAGTGTTGGTCTCTAGAAGCATATTAGCTTGATGTTCTGTCTCTATATCCAAAAGCAGGGCTCCCTGTGCTGTGAAACGGCTCTTAACTGGGGCTCCACCGAGAATCGTTTCAATTTCCGAGTATAGGTGAATAGGATTCACTTGCCTCAAGTTAGCTCCTTCGGATGTTGGAGCGATTAAGACAGGAATGCCCACCGTCCTGTCTTTGCGATGTCGTACAAGGCGGAAACCACCCTCGTCCATGTCTTGATCTGTGAGGTTCGCCCCGTTGTGGTCCCCGACGACAGTTGATTCGTCCTCTGATTCAGCGCTGTGTTGTCGCTTGCAGTCAGGTATGCTTGCGCAGACCAGCTGGTGCTTCTGACCTTGTGTCACACCTTGGGAGGTCATGGCGGCGCTCTCCCTGATGCTTGTCTCGTTTCTTCTAGCACCTTTCGACGCGGCGGGCTGCGCAGCACCCGTCGGTCGCCGATACGGCAGGTACCTTTTCGAGTCGTCCGACGTCTTGAGCAGTGCTGAGCCGTAATATAAACAAAAGTAAACGATAAAAGCAGACAGAGCTGCTTAGCCAAGCAGCAACAGCTTCGTCGTCTTCTTCCTCCTAATTGAATCCATTTTGAATAATTGAAATCCATTACACTGTACACAATAGAAATAAGCATGAAAAGTCTGCTGACTTGCGTTATGTTTATTCAGTATGCGCCGATAAATTACCGCTTCGTATGCGAATGCAGACATGTGAATTGTAGCGTGATAACGTGGTGATCTGTTCACTGATAACACGATTAATAGTAGACACTGCATGTTCAAAAAGGAAACCGGGCTGCATGAATAGACGTCAGACTCTGGAGTGGATGGATGGATGGATATGGCTGTACTCTTTAGATCGGGCGATGGCTAGCGCCACCAAGCCGTAACACTTTATGAACCTTAATGAGTTTTGCGGACATGCAGGGCCACCTGTCGACGCAGTTTTGAGTAGTGTAAAGCTCGACTCCTTGGAGCAGTTTGCTGCGCAACCAGGTGCAACCACAGCGTATGGAACAACGATTGAGCGATATATTAAATGCATTTGCATATCGAACACTCGGAAAAAGAGCTGCGAATTTCTCTCTGCTAGTTGGGCGCGTCACCGAGCCGCCGAGATAAGCTTGCTACTTCACTCGCCTGAAGGACGGCGAAAACAAGAGCAGACGCAACAGCTCCGCGCTCTACGAAAAAAGACTTCATTTTGTGCTACTGTTGCGTTTTGAATTGCCGCGTACGTAAATGGCTCCAGCTTTACTGATTTACGCAGCTTTCGCAAAGCATAATGGCGGGAGCGCTAGATACAGGCCGTTGCGAACGCGTTGGGTAAGCGAATTACTCTCGTTCTCCACAGACGGTTGCTTAAGTGTGATAATGTAGGTCTAGTAGCCTTGGTGGAGAACCGTGGTAATTTTTATTATGAAGCTCAAGGGACCCTCTCACCGTGGTGCGTGACGTACAACAGTAGACGGGTGACGCCCGGTGGTTTAGGCGTCGCACACGTCGCGACCACCGATAATCTGAAGTGGTCGCAGCCACACAGCATTACGCACGTGGAGTTTTAAAGGCTCTAAGTTGCGGCTTTAACTAGGAAATGAGAACAAGTTCGTCAAACAGGTAAATCTCAAAATTATCGCGACCACAAACAGTTTTTGTTTTCTTTGTCGTTGGTCTCCGTGATTACCGGAGCTATCTCGGTGGCATCGGTTTTGCGTTTCGTTGTACACTGAGAAAGTGGACACGCATGTATCCTCATTTGCAGTATATACGAACGGAGGACAACCGTCACCAAAGCATTTGAGCATGCGTAGTAAAACAGTTCATTGTACAGGAAGCAAGAAATCGATGGAGAACGCAACTGCAAAGCTAAAATCGCCACGGCCATTCGTGCCGGATAAAGCAAGCTTCGTACCACTGATCGCATAGATGGTTCGTGTATGCACCTGTTCGCTTTGACATCATGTGTATGCCCAAGTTTAACGCATTTAGGCGTTACAGAACGCACGTCGGAGTGCTTGCCTCGAACTCGATGTCATGCGACGCTCGCTTGCAGTTAAATTACCAGTTGCAGCACGCCGAAATAAATGAAACTTCTTTAGCATTGTGTCCGCATTTCGTTTTGATGAGCTTCCTACTTTTATGAAGCGAGGTTGGGTTGAAGGAAGAAGCTTGCCAGGTCCTTAATTTTCAGGAAACTGTGCCTCAAGACCAAGGAAAAAAAAAAGAGGGCCTATGCACGTTCGTTTGCGGGCGCCTCTTTGTGCACTACCTTTTATGATCGGTGCGGCGCTGGTGGCGGCGTATGTCGCAGCGCTGCCTGGGCAGAGTCTGACGTCTATAGATGTTTTTTTACGTGGGCATCGCCGTCTTGCTAGCCGGTGGTCCTTTTCTGGTATGGCAACCCATCTGACATGCGGGAAGCCAGCTGTTTGCATAGAAGGCAACGTTTTTAGAGTGTACTAGAACTGTTGAGGGGTGTGACCGCGCCTCGCCGCCTGATACCTTCCGCGTTGCCCGTAGCGGCGGCGCTGCAGTCGAGTAGTACTGAAAGTGCCGCGTGCAGGAACTGCTATGGGATTCGGCTTCTCTGGTGTGCTTTTTTGATGCAGATTTCTTCGTACCTGCCAATCATTCATGCCTAGCACATGATTTTATAACCCTGCCTTCATGCCTAGCACATGATTTTATAAGTACGATACGCCAGTCTGCTGAATTTGAGCTCCATGACAATCCTTGTGAGAGATCGAAAATTATCTGGAAAGGGCGTGTTTTATTATGATTTCTTTTGTCTTAATTCTTTCTTCCTTGGGTGGGTGTCTACAATATTAAAAATAACTGAGCCGATTTATTGGAAATTAGCTGTGCTCAGAAAGCTGTGAAATTAAAAAAAATATATACCATGTCAAACGCACAGAGAACCAGGAGGCTGTAAGTGAAGAGGAAGGGAATCTGAACCCCCCCACACAACAAAATATTTTCGTAATTCAATTTTTCAGGGTATACTAAAATATTTACACTTATTCACAGCGACCACCAATTGACAAAGTTAGTCGTTCTGCTGCACCCCTCACCCCTAAAAAAAAGTTTTGGGTAGCCCTGCGCCGAACGGTTACAGTTGGCGAATCTGAATATAGCGTGCTTTTGTACAAATGCGCACGGTAAATATCACCTTTCGACAGTATGAGGACTGAAAACTACGTCTAGTCTACCGTAGTCGGACGAGAAATGCACCGCGTAAAATAGCGGCTGTTCTATGCGGCATTGCATGAATATATATATATATATATATGTGTGTGTGTGTGTGTGTGTGTGTGTGTGTGTGTGTGTGTGTGCATTTGCTGTGTACATATACACTTAAATTTCTCCAAACACAAAATGCTGCAGCACTGCCTGCCTACACTTTTGACAATAAGAACTACACCTATAATACTAAACATCGCCACAAATTTGTTGGCTTGCAATGACGTTACGCCAATACAATATTTGGAAAGCAGCACAATTTAAGCTGTCGACAGAAAATGAGAACTGGTTTCAGTGAATTTACGCAAATGAACAAACGGGCTGTATATATATATATATATATATATATATATATATATATATATATATATATATATATATATATATATATATATATATATATACTAATAAATATAATACTATAACTTCCCTTATACATTCCTTGGCATTACTGTCTGTTAGATCTCATTAATATTGTGTCCAAACACGGAAAAACGAGCCCTTAGGTATACACTTCTTTCCCCTATTTATTAACGAGGGTCTCGTACTGGCAGACTTGGTGTCATTAGGTTGTATACGAGGAACTATTGGTCAGCTGCCCGCTCGTTATAAGTTCACGTGCTACGTGAAGCCACATATGCGCATAAAAGGGTGTTTCACACTCGCCGCTTGGCTTATAGATGGCGCTGACTGACACTCCTACTTCTAAATTTACATATAAACCCAAAAAAAGTGGGTGGAGGGAAGGCCGCTGTGATAGCTCATTGGTTAGAGCATCGAACGCGTAATTCGAAGGTCATAGGTTCGATTCCTTCCCACGGCTGGTTAGTTTTTCACCTACTTTTCTTTCTTCTTATTTACATTCCATTTGTTCTAATAACTTCCCCTATACATTCCTTGGCATTACTGTCTGTTAGATCTCATTAATATTGTGTCAAAACACGGAACAATGAGCCCTTAGGTATACACTTCTTTTCCATATATATATATATATATATATATATATATATATATATATATATATATATATATATATATATATATATATATATATATATATATATATATATATTTACATACATATGTAACTGGCACTTTTATTATATTTAAGATAAGCCCTTCCGCATAGAGTTATTGACTAGGAGGTACAGGGGTTCCTTCAGCTCTGCTCCCTGGCTCAGCCACCTGGAGCTTGCATAAAAGAAGCAAAGCCAGCGCCAAAGCATGCGTTTAAAACAAGAGAGCCTTTGAGACAGCATCAATTATTATCTTCCATAAAACTGGCACTATATAACTGAGTCGTCACCGATATAAATTTCGTGCCAACTTATACTTATATATACTTATACTCGGGTTTCTCATGAAACAATCAAGCGCATGTGGACTTATATGACGAACAGCACTCTTAATATGGAAGCTTCCAAGAAAACGAGCGCATGATTTAATCGCGGTTTTGATTCTTATCTATTTTTAGTTCGCCAGTAGCCACTTATGATGTAGCGCAGCTCAACGCGCTGCTTGAATGAGAAGCTAGGCGGATCCGTGCGAATTCCGATTGTAAGTTTTTTTTTTTGTCAGCAGGCTCTTGAAACAGTGAATGTATGGACGCAATTTCGGCGTGCCTGCATATTCCCTCGTGCACCATGGCGCTTAGCAGGTGTGCATACTCTAATAACGCTCAGAAACGCATTGAACGCGCTAAAAACGAGCAAATACACGCTTTCGCAGGCTACGGCGCGGGTGCTCCCTATGTAGATACTCTTAAGATCTTTAGTGGAGGAGGAGGGAGGGATATGGCTGTACCCTTTAGATCGGGCGGTGGCTAGCGCCACCAAGCCGTAAAACCTAATGAACCAAAAAACTAGATTCATTTTTTTTCTTTAAAAAGTGAATTTGAGGATTCGTAATTTGCAGTGAAGAGTTTAAATTTCACCCGTGCCTTGACTCTAGCCACCAATCAGATAACTTCCTTCTAGTTAAGTCTACCCACTTAAAGTCTATTTGGCCTTCCCGGTCCCTAAACCCCAGTGCTTTGAAAAACTCTGCGCCATCATCCTGAACTATAGGGTGAAGCTCTTTACAGAACATTATCAAGTGTTCGGCAGTTTCTTCTTCCTCTCCACACGCACTGCATACTGTGTCTACCCCTTCGTATTTGGCCCGATATGTCTTGGTTCGCAGTACTCCCGTCCTGGCCTCAAAGAGTAGAGAACTACCCCGAGTATTATCATAGATTTTTTCCTTGGCGATTTCCTGCTGAAAAGTTCGATAGATCTCTACTGCGCACTTCTTAATCATGCCCATTCTCCACATGTCAGTCTCCGTTTCCTTCACTTTCTTCTTAACCGATAGTTCTTTTTGGTTTGGCCACCTGCTGTTTTCTAAGTCTTTACCAGTCAATTTCCTGGTTCGCTTCCTCCATTTTGTATCGACACTCTTCATGTACAAGTAGCTGAAAACCTTCCTAGCCCAACGCTCCTCCCCCATTTCTCTCAATCGCTTCTCAAATTTTATCTTGCCGCTAGCTTCCCTGCCCTCAAATGATGTCCATCCCATATCACCTTGTACTCCCTGATTTGGTGTATTCCCGTGAGCTCCTAAAGCAAGCCTACCTATTCCACGTTGTTTAATTCTAATCTTGCTTGAACTTCTGATCTCATGCACAAGACCGCCTTGCCGAACGTCAGCGCAGAAACCTTGACCCCTTTCCATATTCCTCTCACAACATCATACCTATTGTAATTCCACAGTGCCCTATTTTTCATCACTGCTGCATTCCTGTTACCTTTAGTCGTCACGTATATTTCGTGTTCCCTCAGATAATCGGTCCCATTGCTTATCCATACGCCCAGATATTTGTATTTATCTGTTATCTCTAGCGTGACCCCCTGTATTCTAAGCTCACTACCTTCGTTGTCATTGAAAATCATGACAGCTGATTTTTCCTTACTGGATCTAAAATCTAACCTCTAAAATCTCCCTCATTACCGCAGATGTCCACCAATCTCTTTAAATCTTCCTTGTTGTCGGCCTTTAGCACTGTATCATCTGCGTACATTAATGCTGGTAGTGCTTATCAATGAGTTTTCCTTGTTTGACTAAAGAGAGGTTGAAGCCCAGTCCATTCCTTCTAATTTTGCCTCTAATCCTTGTAGGTACATCATGAATAATAAGATCAGAAGTTTGAAACCGCGCCGTTTTCTTTTTATTTCTAATTTTTTTAAAATAAAGGCGAGCCAGGCGAGCTAGGATTCATGGAAAGTTGAGAGATGCTAGGTAGTCAGGTGGTACTATACAATGCTAAGAAAGTGCAACAGAACCGTCTACATAGCGATAGCGCAGCAACCTACTATGCGATGGCAATATTCGGTTCGAATGCCCATGCCGGACCATTCCCAGTCGTATACTTACCTAAACGCATGATAAAGAAATCGTTAAATAGGAAAAGAAAGAAGTAGATTGGGCTGTGGCCTCAGTGGCGACCACCTGCCGGGAATGCACTTCCTCACCAGAGCCAGATAGGCCACCCTGGTGCTTTGCCACTACCGCCCTCGTGAAAGTACCAATCAACCCTTGGTCCTCAGTTCCCAGTGGCTGCGAAGCAACTGTCCAAGGTGGCGGTCAGACCAGTGACGCAGTGGAGGGTGCTAAGAATCTTTCGGTCCGGACGGGCCGCCATTGGAATCTGAACTTGGCTACGTTCAACGCTAGAATACTATCTACTGAGTTTAGTCTAGCTGTGCTATTCGGGGATTTAGAGGGTGTGAAATGAGGTGTAATAGTGATCAGCGAAGTTGAGAGGACAAGTGGGGCTTGTGTGGTGCTGAAGAATGTACACGTCCTATGCTACCGTGGACAAGTTGACAGAGAAGAACTATAGGTATACGGTTTCTTATACACAATATCATCGCTGGCAACATAGAGGATTACTATAGCATCAGTGAAACGGTGGCAAGTATCATAATTAAGTTTATCAAAAGGTACAAAATGAAGGTGGTACAGGCCTATACGCGCCTACATCGAGCCATGATGGTGATTTCGTTGAACGCTTTTATGAAGACGCCATTATTAAAGCTGTTAATAAAATAAAAACACATCATACTATTCTGATGGGCGTCTTTAATGCGAAAGTAGACAAGAAACATGCTGGAGACCATGTAGTGGGGAAATATTGCACCGGCTCTAGAGAGGCCAGAAGGGAGTTGTTAGTAGATTTCGAAGAATGTAATATAATTTACGGGCTAACCGTAAGTAGACGTGGCAAACTCCTAATGACGAAATTAAAGACGAAATAGACTTCATTCTGTGTGTACACTTGGGCATTGTGCAGGATGTAAAATTAGTTGGCAAGATCCGATGCAGGGACCATAGAGTGGTAAGAGCTCGTATTCACTTAATTTAACAAAAAGAGACAAAAACTGATACGCAAGAAGATAAGTAATTAACTAGCGGTGAGAGCGAAAGAACAAGAAATAACAGTTTTGCTTTAGAATAGATTTTAGGCTCTAAATGGGGTATAATCGACGTTAGCGTTGACACAATGAACGATAATCCTTCTAGTATAAGCAAATAATGGGCAATGGAGGTCAGAGGTACAGTCACTAGACAGGACACTGGAAAGCTATGTCAGGACACAAAAACTATCATTAAGAGACGATAAACCTTGAAAGCCGCAAATGCAACCGACAATATAGAGCTACAGGAGCTTCCGAAGTTAATAACAGGCGCAAGGTAGCCGACATCAACAGGTATAACAAGTAGAGAATTGAGAAGGCTGTAAAAAACGGCATTAACCTAAAAGCTGCTAAAGCACACTTGTGAATAGGTGAAAATTGGATGTATGTATTGAAAGACTAGGAAGTCAATGTCATAACCAATACGGAGGGGATAGTTGAGGTGGTGGAGGAGTTCTACAGAGAGCTGTACAGAAATCTAAACAACCAGGATGATATCGTAAGAAGCAATAGTAGCCCAGGAAAATTCGACATCCCACCAGAAGGACTCTTCACTCGACCATGTAACTGAACGGACGTGTTTTCCATCGCTCCTCCCAGTCCTTGGACGCTCCCATGGGTCTTTGTCTACGACGCTTTCGTTGAACAGACCTACTTCGGACTTTGCAGTGATGACTTTCACAGGCAAGACTGCTTCAAGTGTTTCGAAACGTGAAAGTGCTCTTCTCAGCAACTCTCCGGTGACCAAGTATGGCTGATACATCAGCGTCTCCATGACACCGCACCGATGCCGCTGCAACTTTCGGCGCTTGGCCGCGTTAGTGCAAACGCCGAGCGCGTTGCGGTGACATTTAGTGTGTGCCTGATCTCCACTGCTTGAGCATGGCTTCTCCAGTTTCTTCCATTGAATCAGCAGCAATGGATGCTGCAGACTCCAACGAATATCCAGTAGACCTGGATTATGGTTCTTGGTTCACTGTTACCCGCCGACGCAAGCCAAAGACCACAACTTATTCTGCACCCAATCCATTGTCTGCTAAAAATAAAGTGACTCCGCGGCCGCCACCCCTACCTGTAGATGACTTCAAAGTGGTCTTACGACCATAAGGAGGCCTTCGCTTGAGTGACTGGGCCCATCACGTGTTGGCACGCGCCTTCTGTCTGGTTGCTGGGCTGCCAGAAGAAACAGTCAACAAGCTTCTTTTTCACATACAAGCGGGACGCAACATAGCGATTGCGAGCACACCAGACGAAACTATTACTACAAAGTTGCAAGCTGTCACTGCACTAAGTCTAGGATAACATAGATATGAAATGCAAGCTTCAGTAGCCACTCCAGATAATTATTGCAAGGGAATCATCATCGACACCGAAAAGAATACTTCACCCAAAGCACCCTACGCCGAAGACTTGCCCGCCCGAATAACGGGATTCACAAACATGGCGTTGATAACTTTTGCAGGCCTTGAAGTTCCATGTTATGTCTACTACTACTGCGCGGAATACCGATGCTACATTCGCCGACCTCGCAAACAAGTTTTCACAATCTGCCTCTGTCACAAACGACTCCAATTTTCGGAGCATCCGCGGGCCCCACCTACCAAGGAAGGGCGCTTTTGTGTTAGGGGACGACATCCGGCGACTATAACGACCCAGCGTGGCGCCGGCTCGTCTTCCCTGCACCGGTACCGGAAGGAGCACCGGCGACCTAAACAAGAAAAATTACTCCCAGATGAGACGGGAGCACGTGTACGCCCCTGAGGCGGTTTGAACTGCATCGGAAGAGCAGTTGACGTACAGCCAGCAACAAGTGCGCTCGTCGGTGTCGCGAGTCTCGCGTAGGCGGCGAGCACGGAGTGACCCGCGCAACGTATTGAGACGGCTGCAATTCCGGGCACCCTCGTCGTCTACCAAGCCGGCGAGATCTTCAGCGGCACCCGTCAACTCCCCAACGTGCACAAAGAGCTGGCCTGGTCCGTATGGAACTTTTTATTGTGACTTTTTTTAAACTGTTAAATTGTTTTAACCAGCCTTTTTTTTTAATCTGTGTAGTTGTGTGCGCTGCGACGCACACAGAAATTCAAAAGCCCGACCGTAACCCTTTTCATGTAATTTTTCTTGTACCTCCTTTGATTCATGTCATCAGTTTGTTAACATTCCGCATATTTGTCTTTAGCCTGTATCTTTTGTAGTGTGTTTAGCACATTTTATTATGTAGCTGTTGTTTCTATCGCGCGCCTCAGTGTTAATCCTCTCTTTTATTTTTGTTAACTCCTGCCTTTGCCGTTGTTTCAATTAAATGTTCTTTATGTGTAATCAAACTCCGTGTCTGCTTATGAGTGCGTCGGTCAGGCCCACACATCACCACACGTGCAACCCCGCACGGGTCGACCAACCCGCAAATAAATTTGAAATGTGCCACTTCGAGGCCTTTTAGGCGTCGCAAGCCGAAGCGTAAAGTGGAAGCCTGCGAGTCTGCCGCACGTCGATGTTGGATCGGCGGGGCCTCACCAGAAGTGTGTGACATTATCTGGCGTCCGCGCGACAGGACTGGCCGACCACGTGGTGGTGTCTGGGAGACTGACGTAACTCTGAGCGTTCAGTATGTAGCCGGTCTGTTATTGCTTTGTTGGTTGACAACTGTGTATAGTAATGGACGACACGGTGTTTGACAGGCTTATTGAACAGGGCAAAGCCTTTGGCTTTGTAGGCAAGGAGTTATATAATTTCGTTGAAAAAGAACGAAATAGGCTTAAAGAGGAGCGCGATGCCGAACGCATTAGGTACAGGCAACATCTGGAATTTTTGATGGAACAGGAGCGAGAAAATTCAAGACTCAGAATACAGGAAGCAAAAGAGCGCTTTAAGTTAGGACAGTTCTCTACGCAGTCGGACCCCTGCCCAGGCTCTGGTATTTCGAATAGCGCGACCGTCCATGCCCCGAACAAGTTGGCACAGTCGTACCATGAGTACGTTGAGAAACTGCGCCTGAAGATTCAAAGCAGGCGGCGCGAGTTTGAGGCTTTTGATGTAATGCATAAAAGATGCAAAGAGCCCGAATATGTAGAGCCGCCGAAGGCCGGGCAGGCCGGTAGTACTTGGGAGGCGGACAGTAGGTTCATTCCTGAACCTAATGTGTTAGCGGTAGAAAGCGCTTTTGTGGCAAAAGTGGCCAACGAAAGCTGGAGAAATGGTGACGAGGAGCTGTGCCGGCAGAGTTCGAATGGTACAGAAAAACCCTCTGCTGGCGATTCGCCACAGCCACCATGTACGTTCGTCTCTATGGCGGCTGACACTGAAGTCTGCAGTACTTCCGGTCCGGCAGGCGAGGACCCCTGTACAGACAGCGGGACAGAGTCGTGTGCTGACGCACACTGCGAGCTGGGCAATGTTGGCGCAAGTAGTTCTCCCAGGTGCGAGCGGCGCAGCCCTGAGGAAGACGCTTGCATTGTTCAGCCGTCGGTCAAGTTTCCCGCAAGTCAGGGGGTCCACAAGTTAACGGAAAATCCCGACTGTATAGGCATTATAGCCGAAGAGACAAGCGAGACAAGTTCTGCTCTGCAAATGTTGCAAGCGGACCTCTCGAAAGTTAGCACTGAGCAACGTGCAAAAGGAAAAAGACGCCGCAAAAGCAAGAACAAGAGAGAAGCGAAGGGTGTAAATCCACCCATGAAATCGAGAATTGCCAAACGGCAATCAACGCAACGAAAGCTTCGATTGCGTTTTGTGGCATTCACCAGTAGAGGGGGTAGTCATGCCCCAAACCGCCCGACAGGTAGAGGGGGGAGGCAGGCATTTGTTCGTGGAGCTCGGAAGAGCCAACCCCATTCGCTCCACTGTCCTGCTCGAAGCGCGGGGTGCATGCCGAAGCAGCGCCTTTCGGCCAAGCGACACGACGTGGCTCGGGGACCCGTTTTCGTAGAACGAGGCGTCGATGAAGGCGTGCCTCCGGAGTGCAGACTAACGGGAAACAGGCGTCCGTGTAGCGGCCATACGCTCTTTTGTCTGCCCGGGTTGTTTCAAACGGCTCCCCCAAGAGTGCGACCACCTCGGGCGCGGATAAAACTTATGTGTATGTACATCGAAACGTAAACCCAACCTTCAAGGCGAATGGGATACTTTTTTGAAACAATGTTCATTTCAGTCATTCAATTTTGAAACATTTGATAAACGTTCGGAGCAATCGCTTAGTTTTTTTTTTTTTGGTTTGCTTGTGTCGTCTGTGCGTTTGTTGACGTGTTCTGTTGTTCAAACTTACTACACGTTCAGTTAGAAAGCCTTGTTTTAGGGATATTGTTATTTTAATTGCTTGGGCTTCTCTTTAAGAGACTGGTTGGTCACATAATCGAAGTCTAACGCGGTAGGTTTGGGTGATAAACATGGCGATATATGTTCTTTAAAGCTTTAGTTTTTGTTGTTACTTCGAAATGAAGCGCTAGTGTGCAGCATGTTCAAGAACTGTGCACAAATGATCATGCCGATTTATTACTCATTCATCTTTTCTGAAAGCTGCGTGTCAATAAGTGACTTTTCAATACCACTTAAAGCGTGTATTGTTTTTAATATGTGGCATCAAAGGATGCTACGTGCCTTAGCTTGGAAATGTGCAGTATTTTTGTCATTGTCTTTTCATGTGTGTGGACATGACGTTGTGCGCGGGTTATGACATTCATCGTATGATGACCGTGAAGTGTAATGTGTCAGGTGTTCTCTGCGATGTCGTCCACGTCAGAGAAATGGTGCGCGCGAAAAGAAAACGCATTAGTGGACAACCGGAACACGGCAGGCTCTCGAACATTGAGCGTTTGTGATTTTCTTGAACATTACACAGTAATATTCTTAAGAAGGGGGCTATGTCACAAACGACTCCAATTTTCGGAGCATCCGCGGGCCCCACCTACCAAGGAAGGGCGCTTTTGTGTTAGGGGACGACATCCGGCGGCTATAACGACCCAGCGTGGCGCCGGCTCGTCTTCCCTGCACCGGTACCGGAAGGAGCACCGGCGACCTAAACAAGAAAAATTACTCCCAGATGAGACGGGAGCACGTGTACGCCCCTGAGGCGGTTTGAACTGCATCGGAAGAGCAGTTGACGTACAGCCAGCAACAAGTGCGGTCGTCGGTGTCGCGAGTCTCGCGTAGGCGGCGAGCACGGAGTGACCCGCGCAACGTATTGAGACGGCTGCAATTCCGGGCACCCTCGTCGTCTACCAAGCCGGCGAGATCTTCAGCGGCACCCGTCAACTCCCCTACGTGCACCAAGAGCTGGCCTGGTCCGTATGGAACTTTTTATTGTGACTTTTTTTAAACTGTTAAATTGTTTTAACCAGCCTTTTTTTTAATCTGTGTAGTTGTGTGCGCTGCGACGCACACAGAAATTCAAAAGCCCGACCGTAACCCTTTTCATGTAATTTTTCTTGTACCTCCTTTGATTCATGTCATCAGTTTGTTAACATTCCGCATATTTGTCTTTAGCCTGTATCTTTTGTAGTGTGTTTAGCACATTTTATTATGTAGCTGTTGTTTCTATCGCGCGCCTCAGTGTTAATCCTCTCTTTTATTTTTGTTAACTCCTGCCTTTGCCGTTGTTTCAATTAAATGTTCTTTATGTGTAATCAAACTCCGTGTCTGCTTATGAGTGCGTCGGTCAGGCCCACACATCACCACACGTGCAACTCCGCACGGGTCGACCAACCCACAAATAAATTTGAAATGTGCCACTTCGAGGCCTTTTAGGCGTCGCAAGCCGAAGCGTAAAGTGGAAGCCTGCGAGTCTGCCGCACGTCGATGTTGGATCGGCGGGGCCTCACTCGAAGTGCGTGACAGCCTCGTATTTGGACATCGGGCAGACGTATGTCCAATGCCTACAAAACGTCGATGCCAAGTATGTGGAGTTGAGACATCAGCGCTGGAGCACAGTAGTACAACTCAATGCTTCCACTGCAGGAGTGACCACCCAGCTACGCACCCCAAATGTCCTGCGAGAGAACAGAAAGCTCCAAACAAGCATTACGCCAAGAAGGCACTGGAGGTGAACGCGTTAGTACCACCACCTACATCACCACCCAAGGGACACCAGCCGAGGTTCAGAACGAGGCGCAGACAATCCAAGAGCAGGGGGAAGTCTCAGGACAGGGCCTTGGAATCCTTAAACAACACGCGAGGAACCGCATCCAAAACCAGCACCATCACCCTGGGACTGATCCTCCAAAAGGACAGAACTGCTTGCGCGGAGAGATCAGAATCGTCAACAGCCAAGAAGTCAGTGCCCTCTGGACAGACGCCTCTGGCTACAATGAGTAGAGCAGCGGGGCCTCCTAACCTGAAATCTGCTTTACCTCATTCCTCCCATTAATCCTCATTACACACCCACCCCAACGTACATCTCACATCTAACGCCCATAACTGCACTAAGCAAGAGCTGCAAGATTCGCTCACAACACCGATGGACTACCTTAAGGCTGAAGTGACCAGCATGACCACTCAGGCAATTACTGATTTCCGTGCAGAACTTAGGGATATGTTAAAGGCCCATAACCAAGCACTTGAAACAGAGCTAAAACAGCACATACAAGAAAGCTTCGCGTCATTTAGTACAGGGCCCCAGGACTCATCCCTACTAGCTTCTAACACCAAAAGTCTGACCAAGTGACCTAATCCTTACATCCACCCACCACTCTTAACTCAGGACACAGCCCCCAAAAAGTAGGAAGGGCTCCCCTAGTCCTGCCTTCACCATGTAGCAGTGTAACTGCAAGGTGTTTCGCCGAAAGAAAAGCCCCCTGCAGCAGTACACTGCGACTTTCACGCACTTTCCGGATATCGCGGCTCTGCAGGAGACACACTGAACACCTACCCTCTTGGGCTTCCTTACATACAGAGATTACCAAACACCGTCACTTGTCGCAATACCAGTATCCAAACACTTGACAACTATAGAACACACACTTTCGTCATCCATTACACATGTTCTTGTTGAAATTTCTCAGAAACGCAGTCAGCAGAGCTTGTTTATACTGAACATCTACAGCTCCCCCAAATCTAGGAGGGAAGACTTCGGGTACCTTATAGCGGAAACGTTCAAGCTAGAGAAACAAGTTGTAGTGGTTGGTGATTTTAACGCTCCACACACGTCATGGGGATACCTATCGTCCACACGTAAAGGTACCAAGTCAGAACGCCTCATATGCAATCACAGATTTACACTGCTCACAGATCCGCAAGCGCCAACCAGAATAGGAACCAGCGCAACGAGAGATTCATGCCCTGACCTAACCTTTTTAAGAGGGTAAGCAGTTATAACTGGTTCAATCTACATGAAACGTTACGTAGTGATCATTGTAACATTTCCACTACGCCGCACATCTCCAATCCCAGTGCTGCAGAGCGGAAGGTCAGTCTCAATAATTGGGATACATTTAGAAAACAGCGCACTCAGAATGACAACACTGGGACACCTTTAAGTGAATGCTATAGTGCCTGCAAGCTGACCTTGATGAAACAACCAAGCGAATGAGCACTACAACCGCAACTACAGATGCAGACACGCACTTTGTACACCTGTGGGAAGTACGCCGAAGCCTCATAAAACGCTGGCGTAGGCAGAGACACAATCGCAAGCTTAGACTTCGCATTGCTCAACTCACGTTGCAGGCCGAACAATACTCCACAGAGCTCACGAGGAACAATCGGCACAACTTCTGTAAGTCACCTAATGGAACGCAAGCACTACGCGCATGTGGGCCATACTAAGAGCCCTTGTTGACCCGAAAAGTGCCAAGTCCTAAACAAGCACTTCTTCACAAGCAGGATGGGGGCGACAACAGCACCTTACAGGCGCTTCAAGAAAAGTACATCGCTGCAGGCCCTCAGCCAAAATATAAAAACTACCCATATTTAGAGTTAACACCGCTGGATGCTGATATTACTGTGCACGAAGCTCGAGCTGCCCTTCTGAATATCAAGCGCAACACAGCACCATGGAAAGACTACATCCAATACTTTCTCATACGAAACCTCAACGATGAAGATCTGGAACAGCTCATAGATTTTTACAACACTCACTGGGAATCCGAAACGTTACCCCAGAAATGAAGACATGCCGAAATAACACTAATTTTTCAATCCGGCAAACCCCTACAGCTTGGAAACCTGCGGTGAATCTCGTTGACGTCTTGCCTCGGTAAATTAATGAAGCACGTCGCCCTTCAAAGACTGCAACCATATCTTGAGACCCAGAGATTTTTTCCAGATGCACTGTTTGGGAACCGGGCCCATCTTTTCATGCAAGACGTACTTCTCCATCTCAAAGAGGTAGTAAAAGACAGGACAGGCTATTGGATTGGATAAACTTTTATTTACAGGACAGGCTAAGTTCTACGCAAACTAGAACTGTGCTTGCGTTGTCCATCCGCGGTGCATTTGACAACATCTCGCCTGACCTAATAGTGGATAATCTTGCGTCGACACGTTGCGGACGACGCGTTTACGACTATGTGAAAACATTCCTAACAAACAGGACGGCAACCATAGGATTAGGCTCTCTTCGCAGTGACATCATCAAGATCGCGGGCAAAGGCGCCCCACAAGGATCGGTGTTATCCCCGACACTTTTAAACATCCACGTAGCTAAATAACTGCATCTACTGGCCACCATTCTAAGTCTGCGACATCCTTTATACGCGAAGGACGTTACTATATGGGAGACCAAGGGCTCAGACGGACAAATACAAGATGCGCCCCAAGAAGCAGCAAATACAGTTCAAGCATATGCACGAGCTCTGCAGAGAAGTCGGAACTGCTACTCATTCGTCGTCCCAAGCGAAAGCCCGACAACAGCCCGCAAACCACAGTCACCTTAGAGGACCATGTAACCCTGCGTACAGAAACTCCGCGTCTTTGGCATTCATATACAAGCTGATCTCAAGGCAACGCACACCATGAAAATATTAGAACATCAAGTTTCTCAAATCACGCATATGATCCTCCACATCACCAGCCGAAGGCATGGACTTCAGGAGCAAGACAATCTACGTAAAGTTAATGTCTGCATAGTAAGCCGCATCACCTACCACGTCCCTCATCAAACTCTAACGCTTGTACAATAGAGAAGACTGGACATTCTCCTCCACAAAGCCGTCAAGACGGCGCTTGTACTACCTACGTACGCATCTATTAACCGTCTCCTAGCCATGGGAGTACTCAACAACCTAAGAAAACTAACCGAAGGACAACGTAATAGTCAGGTATACGAAGACACCGCAGCACACAAGTGGGAGAGTGGCTACTCGTCAGGCTATAGGCTATCTTCCGAACCGATGTGGATACAACACACCAGGGAAACAGCTACCCAGTGATCTCCGAGCAAGAATTAGAGTCGCGCCACTTCCCCGCAATATGCGCCCTGAGGGCAACGCTCAGCGCCGGCGGGCAAAGGGGAAAAACCTCACGCGCCTCATCAATCAGTCTCCTCCAAACACTCTTATACTGCGGCGCCTCTAAACACCACTCCCGCAGTTTTACAGTTGAAGCAGTGGTGAACGATGATCTCGACGTAGTATAGCCTCAATTAGCGCACCTACAAAGAACGTATCTGAGGGCGAAGAGTGTGCCGTTGCTCTGGCGACTTCCCACGCTGCCATAAACCTTCCTCACACAGATGTTATTGTAATTTTTACAGATTCAATGGATACCAGCCGTGCCTTCACACGGGGTATTGTTTCAGAGCACACACACCGAATTTTGATCACTGCGTTCCACACGCCGCTTAACTTCCGACTGGTCTGGACCCCTGGGCACGCCTCTCTCCTCGGTCATGACTGCGCACATGCAGCTACCCGAGCACTCACTAATCGAGATCCGGAGGAAGAGCTGGCCAAACCAGGTGAGGAGGCCACAAACACGAAACTTCTAGGATATCGAGACACTCGAGCACTATAGACGAGAACGCATTCGGTACCCTCCCCCACCCCATACGCTCACACGAAAGGATGCAAGTGCGGTGCGTCAACTGCAGGCGAACACATTTCCGAACCTCTATTTCCTCCACATCCTCCATTCAACTTCTTACCCTGACAAATGCCCTGGCTGTGAAGCGGTACTGACGTTATTTCATGCAACGCTAGAATGTCAGCGCCCGGCTGCCAGGCGCTCTGCCAACTTTTCTCCTATTCCTACCCTACTAGACTGGGAGGCCATGCTGCGTGATGAAAGCCCGAGTGGCCAGCGGAATCTGGTTTGGCCGGTGCGGGACGCAATAGCGGCTGTTGGAGCTCTGAACTGAGAGCCCCACCCGACATTTCTCTATCATTGAAATAAAAAGTTTCTTTATCTCTCCTACCAGTAACGACAGGGGAGGTAAGGAACGCCCTAGAAAAAATGCAAAATGGCAAAGCCGCTGGCAAGGATAAGGGAACAACGGACATGCCGAAATATGGTGGAAAAGTTGTGTTAGAAAAACTGGCCACCTCATATACGAAGTGTCTCTTGACGGGAAGGGTACCAGAATCTCGGAAGAACGCCAACATCATTTTAATCCACAAGAAAGGAGGCATCAAGGACTTGAAACATTACAGGCCGATCAGCTTAATGTCTGTTCTTTAAACAGTTCGAAAAAAATCTAAGTTAATACAATTAAGGGGACATTAGAGTTCAATCAACCAAAGGACCAAGCAGGATTTCGTGCTGGCTACTCCCCAATAGACCATATTTATGCTATCAATCATGTAATAAATAAATGCGCAGAATACAACCAACCCTACACATAGCTTTCATATAGATTACGAGAAGGTGTTTGACTCAGTCGAGACATCAGCAGTAATGCAGTCACTACGGAATCAGGGCGTCGACGAACCCTACATAAAAATACTGGAATGAATATACAGAGGATCCACAGCCACCATAGTTCTTCATAAAAAACAAAAATGACAGAATGCCAATAAAGAAGGGTGTAAGGTAGGGAGACACGATCTCCCCATGCTATTCAACACGTGTTTACAGGAGGTTTTCAGGGTCCTAGACTGGAAAAGTTAGGGATAAGAGTTAATGAAGAATATCTAAGCAACCTGCGGTTTGTTAATAACATTGCCTTGGTGATTAACTCAGGGGATAAATTACAGCTTGAGATTACTGAACTGGACACGGGAAACAGAAGAGTAAGTCTGAAAGTTAAACACAAAACTAAAGTAATGTGCAACAGAGTCGGAAGAAAACAGCACTTAGCGATAGGTGGAGAGACGCTGGAAGTTGTGAAGGATATGCTTGTTTAGGACAGGTAGTAAGCGCGCAGCCAAAGCATGAGAGTGAAATAACTAGCAGAATAAGGATGGTGAGGAGCTCATTTGGCAAGTACTCTGAAATCATGAATAGTAATTAGCCACGAACCCTCAAGACATACAACGGCTGCATCTTTCCGGTACTTACCTATGGAGCAGAAACCTGCATGCTTACAAAGAGGGCTCAGCTTGAATTGAGGACGACGTAGCGAGCGATGGAAAGGAAAATGGTAGATGTAACCTTAAGAGACAGCAAGAGGCTGAGTAGGTCAGGGAACAAACGGGGATTAAGGATATCATGGTTGAAATCCAGAAGAAGAAAGTGACGTGGGCCGGGCATGTAGGCGTAGGCAGGATAACCACTGGTCATTAAGAATAACTGACTGGATTCCCATGGAAGGCAAGCGGGTTAGGGGGACACACAAAAATACGTGGGTAGATTACGTTAAAAAGTTTACGGGTACAGCAGAACGTATAGGACCGGGTTGATAGGTGGAACATGGGAGAGGCCTTTGCCCTTCAGTGGGCGAAGTTATTCTGATGATGATGATTAGCAGTAGTAGTAGTAATATAATGTAGATGTGAACAAAGTGGACAAAAAGATAACTTGCTGCAGGCAGGGACCTAACCTGCATTTTTCGAATAACCTCAATAATATGTGTATGGAAAAACATGTATAATTAAAAATTTAGTATTTCGCAATTTGATTGCCAGCTCTACACATTATTTCACACTGTACTTCTCAAACTATGTTTTTTTTTATTTTGCCTGCAGCAAAACTCCCTGACAGCACAGTAAGTAAAAAAATGTTTCATTTCACTTAGTGTTAATTTTTGTAGATAAAAAAATACATCCAATACGAATCACAATCATAGTTACAACCCCAAAAAACTCATTAAAACGCAAGAGTTCATGAAACTTATTTTAGTTGTAAGTCTGCCATCGTTCTATTGAAAAATTTCGTCCTCACCTAATTTAGAAAGTACTAACTTTTTGACAACGCATTTCATGAGCCTTAGTTTTGAGTTTTCCGAAAAGCTTCACATGTGGCCTAAGTAGTGCAAAAAGCATGTTCGCAAAACATAATTTGGTGGAATACTTCTCATTTTAGTTAGGTAGTCCTTAATTTTTTCAATCAAATCGCAGATGATCGAGCGCGAAGGTTGGAACAGTTGATGTGGAATGACCCAATTGTGTGACTTCAATTAAGAACCACAAACAACTTCTACTAAACTTTACTTGGCTTTCTATGACTGTGGCTTTCATATTTCTTCTGGGTATATTTATGAGTTGTCATAGTACATTTGATGGGGAGCCCTATAGATATGGCGTAACTGTGCGTTTTTTTATTTTTGTTTTGTGAGTCAACGTTCAAATCCTAAATAAGCCTATTTTACAGCTAAAGCAAGTAACAGACATTGACGTTCTTAAGTCCGTAAACACAGGATTATTCCAACCTTTGCCCCGAAAAACAAGTGTACCGTTCCTTTCTTCATTTTTTCCCTCTCCCTCATTTTTCTCCATACCATTGTGAGTCGGCAAAAAAGTACGAGGTATTTACCATCCCGTGTTGTTTTCTGAGAGATACCAATGAGTGAACAACATAACTATGCAACTTTCCACCTTCCGTGGATCTCGTCGTATACATTGCAAGTGGACTAAAGTATGGCTTTATGAGGTGGACGCGAGGAGGCTGCGTGGAGAGACGCGCGCTTTGTCGGTCGAGGCCCCGCTACTCGAGGTCGCTGCACCGTAACAGTGGAGCAATCGCAGCTCCATTCTGCAGCTACTGGAACCGCCTTGCGGCACGCTGCAATCTTTGAACAACAACATTCGCCCAGCCAAGACCTGGCCCTTATTTCGAAGCGCAAGCACAAATACATCTCCCCTGAAAGAGTTTGCTTAGGTTGTGTCATTGTGTAGTCTTGCTTTAATGGGTTAGCCTGGTTGCATGTAAGCATGTTTGCATTTACCACGGTCGCACAGTGTACGCTTTCAAGCTTTCTTTGCTTTCATCAACATAAGCGTATACGCTTACGTGTGACCGCCAAGTCTTCCTTTTGCCTCTTCGTTGTGTGAAGAGGTGTCTATTTTTGTCTTACGAATATGACGACATGCACCCTTATGCGCCACCTCAGTCTAATAAAATTGTATCGGTGGAACTACCTTTGCTTGTTAAGATGAAGAAATTCGTAAACAGGGTGTCTGTACATGTGCTGGAGCCGACTTGTCTCCTTCAACTGAAGCACTTTGAAGAAGACGAGACCATTTGTCGAAACACGACACACACTCGCACAGTTTTTGAAGTTGTCCTCTCAAGCATCCATGTCCTGACCTTAATTATTGCTACTTGCAAAGTTACACTTGATAAAGGCAGTTCCCAGGTCGAAATGTATAATCAAATGATGTGTTTGCACGTGGCCCTGCATTTTTTTATCTATCAAATATTGATTGCCTGAATCCAAACACACATACACAATATATATATATATATATATATATATATATATATATATATATATATATATATATTGTGTGTGTGTATGTGTTGATTGATTGATATGTGGGGTTTAACGTCCCAAAACCACCATATGATTATGAGAGGCGCCGTAGTGGAGGGCTCCGGAAATTTCGACCACCTGGTGTGCGTGCGTGCGCGCGCGCGCGTATGTGTGTGTGTGTGTGTGTGTTGACGCCATTACATAGTGGGAACCAACCAAGCAAAGCTAATATTTGTTGGCAGAGTGCTGAGAAATGTTCAAAGCAAGCAAATCAAGAAGACAGCAAAACATTTCGTGCCGGTCAGCACTATCTGGTTCAGTGTTACTATGTAAAATTGGGAAAAGGAACTAGCGATAGCTAAATGACCCGAGCACCGTTTGCGAAAAGCGAATACGCCAGCTCATATGCTCTTGCGCATCCAATTTCAGGGTTGGAGCTTCTCAAGGCCGAGCCTTGTCCGTTAACGCAATTGGCGTTGTGCGTCGTAGCCGTAATGACGATGATGATGACCACGGACAACGACTGGCTGGTGCAGTATATGTATATGTCATCTCGATATGCTCCGCGATTCATTTCGTATGACTTGGAACAAGCAACAACCACCAGGGGTATTGAAAACTGGGCACGTATACCTCGACCAGCTACGAAAAACCAGGGGAACGTGCACACACCTCGTCTTTGCCAAGTTCAGGTTAGACCCCAAAGCAGAAAGCGGCAGTAATGACAGCAAAACGAAATTCACAACTCAACACAACATATAATTTATGACTAATAAACATTGTGTATAACTGTGCGCCACCTTGTCACTCATTTACGTGCGTGAGTCTTCGGCGTCATTGGTTACTTACGGCCACACCGAACGGTCCCATTGCTTCGCCCACTCACCATCATTCACTTCGTGGATATGCCGTGGTTTTCATCTTCTGCTTTTTCATTTCTTTTTTTGTCATTACTTCACTTATGCAAACTTAGGCAAATGTACCTACGCTTTCCTGCGTTCACGTTGTCTGTATGCCGACTTCACTATCATCGATATATCGAGCACCTTGGTTTTTCTCGTTCATTACACAACAGGGGCCTCGACTTCGGCAGCTTTGATGGCTTCAGATTACACGCTGGATTTTATTCGCCAGTCACCTTCACCACAAAAATGAATAAAACAACTGGCACGACACGCACGTATGAGTCATTCCATACAGGTCAACTTTTTCACAACAGGCAGTTTGGTCCTCCATAGAATCGTCGTCTGGAGCTAAAAGGGTCTGGAGGCCGGTCTGCATCGTGTACGTGCGAGCGAGGATGGGGAGGATATCTTTCGGTAACCTCATCATCCTGAGTGCTAGACACAGCAGTTGCATGACGCTGACCAGTAGTCTGGTATTCTTCCGCAGTGGCGGCCCAGAAACTTTCGAAGCAGCACTCTTCTTATCACGAGGAAGTGAGAAAGAGTATCTGCGCACAAAACACATGTACGAGCGAGCTTGTTTTCTTCCGTCACAACCTGCCTACAGGCATCACAATAAAGTACTTCGTATACGACGCGATGGTATAACTTTATTGTGAGAAGGGTAAGAAAACAAAGCGAAAGAATTAGCAAAGGCTTGTATTCAGTGAGAAAAAAAGCAGAGTGGATCAGGGAACAAACGGGGGTAAAGGACATGATAGTTGAAATCAAGAAAAACAAATAGTCATGGGTCGGGCACGTAGTACGTAGGCAGGATAACCGCTAGTCACTAAGGGTATAACTGGCTGGATTCCAAGAGACGGCAAACCCATGAGGGAAAGATAGGAAATTAGGTGGGGGGGGGGGGGGGGCAGATGAAGTTTACAAGTTTGCAAGAATCAGAACGTACAGAACCGGGTTCATTGCCGGAACATGGGAGAGGCCTTTGCCCTGCAGTGGGCGTAGTTAGGCTAATGATGTTGAAGATGTCGATGTGCAACAACGTTCATCTCCTATTCCGCCAAACGAATTGAAGCTTGTCAATATGCGAGCTTTTGTAACCCACAAGAGTGAAACCTTGGGCTAGTTGGTGCGTAGTCATATTTGCAAGATGTTTCAGCGCGCGAACAAAGGAAAAAGGACAGGGTAGACAGAAAGAGCTCTGACTTCCAACTAACTTTATTTCACAGAGTGGCAAGAGTATATACTGCTAAAAAGGATGATAACAGAGCATGAAGGTAAAATGCAAGCCTGCACTTTTCTCAGCCAGACTCACTCGAACTGAATTTCACCACTGTGTTACTCTGCCGGAATCACTCAGACTTAAGGCTTGACCTGAGTCTCAGTGAGCCAAAGGGAGTGTACGTATACGTCCGTTAGCGGAAAGTTATTTGTTTCGATCACTGTGTTAATGCTCCTTATGAATGACTGTCTGTCAAGAAATTTGCGGGGTCGTCATGCTCACGCCTCTCATCAATAATAGCATAAACGCTATACTGTGTTGTGGCACGTTGGAACAGACTTGAGTATCAGTGTAAGCCAATATAAGGCTGATAGTAATGCTGAAGATGAATAAATAGGACCATATTGCAACAAATCGAGCTAGTCGGAACATACTCATGACGGTCAGTGCAAAAAAAAAAAAGGGGGGACACAAAAAGCAAGAAAAGTACACAATACAAGTGCTGTCTAACAACTCAAAATTTAATAAAAAACGTGTTATATGTATATATATATATATATATATATATATATATATATATATATATATATATATATATATATATATATATATATATATATATATATATATATATATATATATATATATATATATATATGTATATATATATATATATATATATATATATTAAAATAAATGGAGACACAAACAAAATTTTTTCAACCACGACCAAGCATCTAATCCCGTATTCTGTAGATACAAAATTTAAACACGCGTGAAATCACAGAAGCGGTTGAACTGATAAAAGCGAAAGACTACTGGATGAGCCAGCCTTTTATTGTTCTTAATGATGCTGAAGTTTTGTATTTGCAGCATACGCGATTCAATTCTTGGCCGGGGGTGATAAGATTTTATTTGTGCCTTCATTTGTGTTTCTATGTACCGAGTTTTTTTTTTAAATTAAACTTTCCGTTGTTAGACAGTGCTTGTGTCGCGTACTTTCTTGCTTTTAGTGTGCCTTTTTTTTGCGCTCAGGACCGTCATGGGGATAGAGCCTAGGTCGGCAATGAAAGTTGGAGCTCATTCAGATTATACAGTAGTATCTGGGGTATAACGTCTCAAAACCATGCTGTAGTTATGAGGAACGCCATAGTGGAAAGCTCCGAATATTTCTGCCATCTGCTGTTGTTTAACCTAGACTGACATCACACAGTGCACAGGCTTATACCATTACACTTCCACTGAAACGCGACCATGGTGGCCGAGATCGAGCCTATGACTTTCGTGCCAGCAGCCGATCACCGTAACTATACTGGTTAACCGTATAGGCGGGAGATTTTTACTCGTATAGCAGGCGACAAGTAGGCCTTATTCCTGGTTATTTACACCCATAGAGTTTCCTAAAATTAACTGGAGAGAACGCTGGCGCTGCGATCGTTCAGCGACCATGGGAATGATGGGTAGTACACACATTTGCCTAGTCTTCGTATTGCGGGCGGCGAATCATACTTGCGGCTTCGTTTATTGCGGTGTTTCGGTTTTGTTTTGAAAAAAAGATTCAACTCTTTTAAACTTCGTGACCCGATTTGGAAAGGTAAGTCTAAAAGAATAAGAGGGTGAAGTGCGGCCGCTGAACATTTGCTGATATTTGTTTCGTAAGAAAGCCACGCGAACACACACGGAGCTAAAAGCAGGCCAGAAGTACGAAGATTAGACAAATGTGTGTACTACCCATCATTCCCATGCTCGCTGAAGTGCCGTGCGTTGCAGTTCGCATATACACTAGCGCCAGAGTTCCCTCTAGTGTACATTAGGAAACTCTATGTTTACACCAATTGCTTATTTTGCTTCGATATCCTTCTGTGTTTTGCATGCGCAAACGATTTTTTTTTTGTATTTAAAAAGCACCGCAATACAGTGATCAATAAATAAATCAACTATGGGGAGCTAAATCATTCTAAAAGATTGCAACGGGAAGAATGTTGCGGAGTGTTAGATACATAGGTTTTTTAATATAAATTATTAAATTGAAGCAATAACATTTTAGTAAACGTAGTAGAATGACGTCAGAGCTACACATTGTAGCACTGAGTAATGGACATAATATGGTCGTAAAAAGGCATGAAGCGGATTGATATACAGATACGTAAAATCATACGAATGAAACGGTATGGTCACTGTTTCTATATCCGTATCACAAACTGATCCTAAG
The DNA here is from genome assembly GCF_043290135.1 of Rhipicephalus microplus. Lineage (NCBI taxonomy): Eukaryota > Metazoa > Arthropoda > Arachnida > Ixodida > Ixodidae > Rhipicephalus > Rhipicephalus microplus. The sequence goes on from NC_134710.1 coordinate 228,258,756, forward strand.
GCTTGCAAATGCCTTTCATATGACTAGGAGCTGCACCAAACGTAGACGCTCTTGTTGGGCAAAGCCTGGGTGTAAGGCGGCATAAATGGGATATCCCCACTGTAGGCAGCTGTGCAATCAGTTCTCGCAAGTGATAAATATGGGTCCCATTGGTCAATATTGTGTACAGATGACACTCCTACGCGTTGCATCAGCGATTGCTGTGACACTGCAAAGGAGAAAGAAATGAAAAACTGCCCCATTACTCCTAGTCAATATGACACCATAAAGTTAGCCCAACAATTAGAGAAAAAAAAAGGTGTCTCCTTTGTGGCCATCTATCCAACATGCGTGCTGTGGCCTTTAGACATAAAATATATGTTGTGAAATGATCGTCAGCTATATATCCTGTAATATTATGCAAGTTGTACTAAAGCCTCCCCTGAAGTCTTGATAATATTGGCTCGTAAGAGTGTACTTTAGATACTACAGTCGTAGCAACAGCCTCTGATGAAAAGATGAAAAGCGGCGTCAAGTGTGGAACCTTCACACTGGAGTGTCTTTTCAAAAATTGATAAGGTTGATTTGCTATTTATAAAAAAACACAGATCATTGCCGAGAGATCGCAAGATAAGGTGAAATGTGCTGATGGTGGTATACAAAAATGCTTTTTTGTTGTTTTACGCCTGCAGTATATGCAGTGGTCATTTCATTCGGGAACACTTCTCTTATGAGTCAGCCAACTTTGGTTTGTGGATTAAATTTCTGTGCTGTTAAAAAGAACAAAAACACAGACGCGTTGTACTAGAGCAATGTAGGCTGAATTCGCCAATAAGTGGTTGTCTAAGTAGGTTCATCCTTCAAAACGCCTACAGTAACTCTAATTTCCATCAAAGTGCGTGCAGATGATTCTTTTGTCGAGTTCAACGTTACTAGAAAGACATCGCCAATGAACGTGTGATAACATATGTAATTGGAAGCCTATGACAAGGATGTAGTACATCCAAGTGACAAGCCCGAAGAATAGGCCTGATTATGATATGCAACAAGTTGGTTCTTTCTTCTTACAAGCAGGTACCGGCGCAGAGGCGTAGCCAGGAGGTAGCACACAGGGCCCATGTCCCCCAGCCCCCCTCTGATATTTTGTCATGGCATGTAGAGTCCAAAGTGACACCGGACCACATGTGCCTGCGCAGGGGCCCTCTTCAAATGACAGGTTGCCCGCCCCCTCCCCCCCCCCTCAAAAAAATTTGTCTTTGCTTCTGCACCGGTTATATGGAATAAACATTCTGCAAGACATCTCTCCATTTTGTTGCGAGCACTGAAGTCACCAGCTATATACTGTAGTATATTCTGCACGATGCTCAGTCAGGCTGTAAATTTTTGCCCGTTCAACACGCAGCCTCCAGGCCGCTTCATATGCAATCGTGGCTGTCTAACGCGTCGCAGGGCAGATGGCGCTGTGATCGCACAGGTAATAAAGTCCCCAAATAAACTGACCATTCCCCAATCGACCCCGGCTCGGAGTCGAGCAGGGGATTGCGTCGTCGGTACCATTTCCAGTCAGTGATCACCACATCGCCTATGGCCTGACGCAGTTTTGGAGTTTAGAGGGAAATGCTGATTTTAGTGATCGCTCCCGAGATTCTCGATTATATTCCATGTTTGTCCAGTTAGTGTCGTTATTATTATGTGTGAATGCCAGATCTTGGAACGTGTCTCGACTTACGCTGTTACTCAGCTTCGTAGATGTGGCTGAAATGCTGACCGTGCAATGCTGAAGACGTATGTAAAAAGTTCAACAAAGTCTTCGGGCTTATCTTTTGGAGGTCTGTATAAATTTAATATCACGGTTTTCACCTTGATTGCCTCTCTTAGGAGGAAGGAGGGAAAATAAATAATTGTTTATTCACAAGCTTTCTATGTGTTGTTCCTTTGCTGCAATACTTTTGCTAACCAGCGAGGCTAACAGGGATAATTTGGATCTTGTAAACACAATAACATCCTTGAAGTTTGACCATCTTGGGCCCAACCTCCTGCAGACAGATAACGTCTGGCGGGATCGGTGACCAGTTCATGCAATTTTTAAGTGCAATGGCGTGCTTGTGAAAAGTAATACAATCCCACTGCGAAATCTCTAATTTTTCTGCACCTTTCACATTATTTTCGTTCATACGGCATGGTCGTGTCCGCGTAGTCACGGCCCGCTTCGGATGGTTTGTCCCTGACTGCGGTGGAGAGGGGACGTTCGTTTAGTGCCCACTGCAAGCCTCCCTCAGCGTCATTTACGGCCTCTGATTTTTCAGTTCTTCTCCGACAAACGTTTTCTTCTGCCATAAAATCTGCTAAAATTTTATTAAAATTACCTATGCGATTCCTGTTTGTTCGAACCTTAATCTACACTTGCTTTATTAGTTCTCTGCTTTGTGACTGAGTAGTGAACTAATCTTCTCCTATTGTTTCCTCGCTAGTTTCAGTACTTTCCTCCTTGTCGGCTAGACGCTCTCGCACATTTTTATTACCCTATTGTCGTCGTAGGGGTCGCATCCGACCCTGGGTTTTGTAATTTTTAAATTCCATTTTCAAATTTGCTTTCCATTTATGAGATTGCAGTTCATACTCTTTACGCTCCGCAGCCATTTGATTTCTTAGCTTTTTTTCATTTTTTGTGCTACTCTTTTGTTCTCTATAAATTTTTTATACTAGTTGTTATCAGTTACCTGGGCACTGAGAGGCCCTGAACTGGCCCAGCTCACTTTGTTTAGGTGGTTGGTCGGTGCGTCCTCCGTACTAAGGCCAGCGGTTGATGGTGCTTCCTTTTTGGCGGTGCGAGTGGAGCTTTTTTCCCAGCTGCTATTCGATGTTTTCTGCAAGCTTGGTTTGCCAGGGACCTCCACAGGCTTGCTGATGTGGTTTGGTTGTTGCGGGGTTTTTGATGTTGATATATATTTTGATCGTGATGGGGAGCTGGACCATGGTGTCTGCCGCTTCTATTGCGCCTCTTCATCTCGGTCCAAGCTGAGCTAGCGAGGAGGTTTCTGTTGGTGTTGCTCAAGTTGAGGGAATTCGATCTCCGCGTAGGTCCATTTTGTTTGTCTTCGAGGCGTTTCCATTCGTGATATTCAGAGAGCCACATTTTTCAGTTTCTTTTTGCATGATTTGTCTCCTGTCACGTGCCCCTCACCGCATATGGCGCAGTTCAAGGCATATTCGTGTCCTTTGGTCGGATCGAATGCCTCACACTTGGAGCACACGTTGGCGTTTGGGGTCGGGCACACATTGGTTCGGTGTACAGTTGAGCGACAGATCTTGCAGACCGGTAGGCTCGTATGGGTAACACATCGCCTCTGCACCCATACACACACCTCAGGATCACGTTGCCCGTAAAAGTTATTATTGCTGACTTCGAAGAGCCCAGCATCCTGGCTCTCTCTCTCCTCACCCCTTGTGTTCGTATTTGTAGGTTTGCCATGATGTTGGTCTGGGTGGTTCCGGGTGGTAATCTATGAACGATGACTCGCATGACGTCCTCAGGGTCGGCCAAGTACGCATTGCAGGGGTGACTTCGTCCTTTGATTGTTTTGTATTGTCTTCTCTCTCAGATCGCCCGCCACTTCGTGTGGCGTGCAACATTATTACAATATTCGATCTCAGGTGGACTCGCAGCAAAAAATTGTCTCCTTCAAAGCTGTTCCAGCAGTCCTCTATTATTTGAATAGAAGGCTTTGATCCAAGTATATTTGTTACTGTGAGGCCCTTGTGCGGTCTCAGGATAACCTTTATGTCTTCCTTTGGGAGAGTCCTCGGATAATTGGCGTTTTCGGCGTTGGAAATACCGCTTGGCTTGGCATTCCCATGCTGCCTCGACAGGCGTGTTGACCGGTGACTTCTCTTTTTTCTTCTCCAGTCCCTTCTCGGACTTTTTAGGCTTTTTTACTGTTCTTTTTTTCTTCTGCGTGAAAAGACGGTGTGCCAGCCGTCCCCCGTCCAAGTAATGATGATGGCCTAAAAGCATGGCTCACACCAACTCTGGGGGATTGGCCAAGAAACAATTATTTAGATAGTAGATCACACATTACTTTTAAATCTAGTTAACATTAAAATGGTTAGAAAAAATCAAATTTTACTAATTGGGAGATTTGCAGTCAAAACCGCCTTGCTCAGATTAAGAATCTTTTTGCAGCAGAACAAATATCCCGGTGACGATGACCTAATGAGGAGGCTCCCAAAGAAAGAATATTAGAATTTATGAAATTCAGTCTAGTGCTATTAGAAGCAGCTTTACGAATCTTTTTCCTCGGTGACTTGAAGCGACTATATGCCATAAAAAATAATGCTCGATTGTTTCATCCTTGTTAAAGAACGGGCAAAGAGAAGGAAGAAGCCAGACCAGCTTTATGCATGTAGTAACGTAGTTTTGGAATTCTACAGCGTAATTTCATAAATATAACCATCCCAGTTTTGCCAGATACGGCTTACGTAACCGCGCTAAAGTTCCGAAATGCTTGCCTGCAATGAGGAAAAGGTAATTTGGATAAATTCAAAGATTTCGAGCATTTGAGCTATTGCTGGAATAAACAGTGGTGTGTATCTCGCCCGTTAGAGGTCACTTATACCAGATTGTGCTGTGCAGTTCCACAACTAAATTATTACCTTAATAAAGCTCGGCTCAAGGCGTCACCGCTATGCATTTGGTGCAACAAAATTGAAACAATTGAACATTTCTTTTTATTCTGTCATCGTTATTCTTATCAGAGAAAAATATTTTTAGTAGCCCCATTACAAAAGCTAGGAATACAAGTAAATCTACCAGTAATTTTATCACTTGGCAGAACTTCATTTGGTTACTGCCACATATGCTCCGCTGGGTTTGATTACATCAACGCAACTAAAAGATTACCATGCTAGTGAACCCCTACCTTTTCAGATCTTTAGTTTATAATTCGTAGTTATGTCTTTCAAAAACGAAAGATGGTTTGACCGCTTGCTCAGCAAACATTTTTGCTTTTTGGTAGTATTATTTTAAGCTACTTTTTCAGATTGGCTTCATTTTCAATTTAGTTTCATTTAAGTATCCTGCCGCCCGGTTCTTGGCCCATCCCCCTTTGTGGGTAAGCGCCATCCGTCAGAGGTCATCAGCATCAGCATCAACTTCTTTGCCTGTTGACCAGAACTTCATACGCCAAGAGAACATAAGGTGCTGATATTCATTTAGGTGAGTGATTTATGTTTTACCAGAGTCTTCGATTATGGCACGCCTTCGAAATCTGTCACGTACTATCAGTGCTGATGTGGGGATAATTGAAACTACTGGGCCACTGAGAGCGGCTTTCACCAGGGCGTCCGCCATTTTATTCATTTTAATGCCACTGTGTTCCGGAACCCAGATCAATCAGATTAAAGTTATATGAGTTGGGACCAGAAAATGAAACATGCGTGATAATATGAGCCACTAATAGAGGTGAGCACCGAACACAAAGATAACGAATTGGTAACTATAGCTGCACTAGAGGCTGGTTTGGCTGAGCTTTCTTAATGCCATAATCACCGCCATAAATTCTGCTGGGAACGCTGTCAAGAAATTGGGTAGTCTTTGTGAGAAGGACCAGTTAAAGGTCTCAGAGAAAATGAAGTGTCAATGGCAGATTTCTGTTCAGATTACGAGGCATCTGTAGCTATGATATTATTATAGTTATCTCCTCTAAATGTTGTTGCAGAAGGCTCTTTTTCGATGTTTCTTTAGAAGCTTTTTTTAGATCAGCACAACGTTATGAGGCGGGCGTAAATTATGCCGTACATGACTTCCATGTCACGCTTATGATGTTTGAGCTTGGCATTTGTGTTTGTCGTCTATTTTTGCCTCGTAATACAAAATTTGATATATGTGAAGCTAGCGAAATGGCCGTGAGCGCATCAAGAGCATGGCACGTAGTCATGTTCTTACATGACACGCCTGCCATTATTATCATGTTTGCATCAGTTGTATACCTTCGTCCTCCATTCACGTCACGTAATACCAAATTTTGTCTATGTGAAGATTGCGAAGTGACCGCGAGCGCACCGTGAGCGTGGCGTGTAGTCATGACTTACATGACATGCATGTCACTATTTCCGCTTTTGAACCTGACACTTATGGTCGCCATGCAGCCATGTCATACAATACCAGCTTTACACTATGTCATGTGAACGAAACCACCGCAAGAGCAGAGATGCTATTTATTACATCTAAGTCATGACATTCATGACATATATGTCATAATTTTCATGTTATGGCCAGTCATTTATGCGCTTCATACAGTCATGTTATGCCAAACCACTTTTCGTATACTCGTAGATCCCATTATCGAAATTGCCAGGAGGCCCCGCCGCAGTGGTCTAGTGGCTAAGGTACTCGGCTGCTGACCCGCAGGTCGCGGGTTCAAATCCCGGCTGCGGCGGCTGCATTTCCGATGGAGGCGGAAATGTCGTACGCCCGTGTACTCAGATTTGGGTGCACGTTAAAGAACCCCAGGTGGTCAAAATTTCCAGAGCCCTCCACTACGGCGTCTCTCATAATCATATGTTGGTTTCGGGACGGTAAACTCCACAAATCAATCAAATTGCCAGGAGGTGGCTCGATAGGCAGATAGATACGGTGAAAGTCACCACCAAAGTTCACTAAGAAATGCTTCGCATTCAATAAATAAGAATATTTCGTTGCAAGTACCAGTCTCACGTGATTTAATATGGTGCGAAAATGAACAATTCCCGATCGTCGTGCAAAATAAGCCTTGTTTTGACAGGCTAACTATAAAGGGTTACTAACATGAAGGCGAACCTTGAACTACCATCATTATCATCCCGACGTTTCGTCTGTGTCTCTTTCCTCGCATATTTTATCATAGTTCATTTCGCAATGACTTCATCTCACCTGCGCAGTATGTACCGTCACGCATTGATCACCGACATAAGGTAGCAGTTCCCTTTTGCTCGACATTCGCTTTCCATAATTCATTTTTTCTAGGACTTGCGAGGGTGGGAAGCACCTTCCTGCTATCACTGCAGACATTACTTACCGTCAATTTTTTGGACACTTTTCACTAATAGTAACTTATTAGTTTTGGCCGACGTATCTCTTGCTCATCTTCATTATTTTTTGTATAATACTACTCCTCTCTGTAATGCTCAGACTCGGAAGGTACAATAAATGAATTGAAATGAAATGATGGCACCCATCTGATGGAGACGTATAGGCACCCACAAAGGCCGCAAGTAACGAAAAATAGTTTAGTGACAGTTGTCGCTGTAATAAAGAGCGGCATAAACTCACAGGATCCTATATGTAGATTCACCTAAGGCGACTCGAAGGCGAAAGCCATCTTATTTTCTTTCTTTTCACAGCAGAAGGCGCGTGCGTTTGTGGCGATCTAGTTTCTAGCTCCAAGGCCTCATTCGACAATAAATAGCGCTGTATTAGAGCTCCCCCAAATTTCCTGGAAGGTATTATCGCTCTGAGGTAAATAATCTACGTTCACCGGTAGATTTAATCATGTTTTGCGGTTCAGACGCAGGCCTTAAAGCTGCAGCGCCGGTGCCACTCCGATGCCCACACGCGGGCGAGGGCGGCTCTAGAGGCCGCTTCTGTGCCTATACGAACTTTCCGCAGAAACTTCAAGATGAGTAAACGTATTGAAGTACTCTGATATATTGATTTATATGGAGTGTTTAACGTCCCAAAATGACCAAATGATTGTGAGAGATGCCGTAGTGGGGGGCTTCGGAAATTTAGACCTATAGACTATGCCTAAACAATCTGTCGAGATAACTTAGGACCAGGGCTGAGCAGTGTTGCGATACAAGACTATCGCGATATTATTTCACAGATACTTTGAGTACCTGTATTGCTGCATTGAGATGCGTTTCAAAAAAGTATTTGTATCTCAGTAGCGAAATAATTTTACGATGTATCGCCCGTATCGCTACACTATCCAGGACACGGGTATCTCGATATATTTTTTAATGAGATGAGACGTCTTTACAATTGTGATGGAGTGCTCGGAATCGAAAACGGGTGGAGTGTGCGGAACTTGAAACGGGGCGAGCAGAATTTGAAGTGCGCGCCATGAGCCAAGTTCGAAGTCGGCAAGGAAGAAGAAGCTGGCCCGAATGTTAAATGAATAACAAGAAATGACTGAAGCGCCAATTCGACGCAGACGCCGCATGGTTAAAAGCAGGCACGAGACGAGAAGAGAAAGAAGAGTCGCAGCGGTGGCCAGAGGAAGCCCGACATCAGGGCGGAACGAGTTCGGGACCAGAGACAAGGCTGCTGCCTTCATTCTCCAGTGGCCAGAGGAACTCCAGGACCACCTGGCTGCACTGCCGTTCCCGTGGACACGTCTGAGCTGTCAATCTTCGGGTTCGAGCTCGGGTGAGGCTGTCCGGCCGGGACTTCACCTCGAGGACAGTGCGTGAAAGGTAGCGTCCACCGGCAGCGTATGAAGGCTGCTGCTCCTGCGATTCATGCGGCTGTTCGACGGGGACGCCAACTTGGGTGACGACATCAGCCCCGTCCTTCGTGCCCAGGCTCCTGCGCATCGAAGTGGGTGAGATGCCGCTCCTTTAACGTTTTGTAAGGAGATGCCACTCCTTTAACGTTAACCTTTTGTTTAGGGAGTATGGTGTGCAGCTTCAGTATTTCTTGGTATTCATTAACATTTGGGCCCGCTTCTTCCTTGCCGACTTCGAACTTGGTTCACGGCGCGCACTTCAAATTCTGCTCACCCCGTTTCAAGTTCCGCACACTGTATACCCGTTTTCAATTCCGCGCACTCTATCACAACAATGGCAAAAAAAAAACAAACCTCTGTGATCTTGGCAGTCAGCGGCGAGATATGCGCCCACCATTTCTTCATTTATTCTGAGGCCGAAAGTGACTCTATACCTTCTTGAAAGCGAGCTAGTCGCTTTGCGACCCTCATCCCATTGTGCACCTTCAGGCATAACTGGAATGTGTTTGAGTGATCGCCGGCTTGAGCTTACCAACAAGGTTATACTGCCATTTTGAATTCCATCAGTGACATTTTCATTGTGTAGATCATTGTACACTACACAATTGGCGCCAACCAATAGCGTCGTTTTTAAAATGTGTTTCCTCATGCCGATTGAACTAGCGGTGCTTTTTTTTTTTCGCTCGTTTTCTTCTTCTTTTTCTTTTTGCGGCACCTATTTGAAAAACCGGAGCTTATTGTGGAAGCCAAAATCTCCCAAAGAATTAGGCGTGTACTGCCGTGTGCCATCAATGAAACTTTTTCTCCAAAGCATTTTGGAAGACGCCAGCGTGTCCGTACGGCGATTGAAAAGAGGTCTTTTTGCGTTTCCTTTCCTGATCCTTGTTTTGTTCGTTCTACTTTCTCCTTTAACAAAGTGTTTGATTCGTCTGGTTGGTGCTGCATGGTAGACGAAGAAAGTGCTTAACAGCGCAAATGACAGGAAGAGATAGAAGAGACGAGAATAAAGTGCTCAACTAACAACCAAAGTTTATTGCAAACTGCAATATATAGGAAAACAGAATCTGCGCATAAACACGCAACATCAACAAATCACACATACATGCGCTAAACGGCCTACCTTATCAAGAGCCAGGCATATATCAGTGGACCCCAGATAAATAATTTCACAACAATGAAAAAAATTGAGAGTACGCTAACACAGGAAGCACCAAGTTGTTGAATGTAGAAGGCTTCGTTAACCTCGCGCTCGCCCTGATTATTATATCGCCCCATGATCACACATTTGTCAAGAATTGGCTGACAACCACACTTTTTACGATAGTGCGCCAAATGGCTGGAAACAGATCTTTTTAGAGAGTAAGCGTGCTCCCTCAACCGATCATTCATGAATCGGCCTGCTTGTCCGATATAACATAGCCCACAAGTAAATAATATCTTGTATACAATCGCTAAAACACATTGAACATAGTGCTTAGCGTGTTTCTTAGTGCATGCTTCTTTATTAAGTCCTTCACTGTTTACCCTGCGATATAGCCCAGGGAGCTTGTCGCGTGCGCAGAACACAACTCTTACACCTATTTCGCCAGCGACATTCTTTAGCCTATGGGAAACGTCGTGTATGTAGGGAATAACAGCCGTGCTAAAATGAGGCTTGTTGAGTTGGCTATTGCTTTGTCCTTTATCAAGCACTCTTAGTGACGCAAGGAGAGTCTCGGCGGTAGAAGTTAGCAGGTGATTAGGAAAACCTGCTTGTTGAAGGTGAAGTACTTGATGTGAAAAACTGCATTCTATCTGGTGGTGACAAGAGCGAGTCCGGTTTTTGCGTAGTCCGGTCGAAGCCGCTGGACGATAATGTAATGATCGTTTCCGATTTCCAGCGTGAATTCGACGAGCATGGAAGGAGACGTGAGTGGCACCATCAAGACTCTCGTGTTCAGGAGCGAGTGCATTGCTTCCACAACGGCCGACGGCGAGCCCCCACGAAAACGCCAGCGGACTTCAGAAGACTTCCGGTCCTTCTGCAAGTTCGTCCTCGAGTACGTGAACTACGAGAGCATGAAGCAGGAGGAAGAACTGCAAGAGAAGGACGCGGCCAGCCCTTGGGACTGCTCGGCCGACAGCGTCGACAGCGTCAAGCAAGAAGACAGCGAGCATCAAGGTGGGGGCTCTCTGTCCGAGGTACCAACACAGGCGGACGAAGACTATGGCCTGATCACTTGCTTCTGTCTGAAGCCATTTGCCGGGCGGCCCATGATTGAGTGCTCAGAATGCCTCACGTGGATCCACCTGTCGTGCGCCAAGATTCGACGCAACAAGATTCCCGATGAGTTCATCTGCCAGCGCTGTCGCGAGGCCAAGCGCACGCCCAGGCGCTCGCAGCACGACGCTGTCTCAGCGGCGGAGGCGCTCAACGTGACAGTGTCGATGACGATCGTGTGTGCGCGCGACGGTGCGGACCTAGGGGTTGTGCCGTGACAGCGCTCTAGTCTTCTGCTCGGGCCTTTTTGCGGCAGACCTAAAAAAAAAGAGAGAGAAGGCTTTTCTTTGAGCGTGATCCACCAAGAAGCATTTCTAAATATAGAAAACGTAGCTTGTCATCAGAAACAGGCTCGGACGTTATTTGTAGTGTCTTTATTTCACGCCTAAGTACGCCAAGGGTCAAATTGATCGATGCTGTAAAACACTAAAAAGCCGCCAACGTAGCGGAATACTTTAACTGTGCTTGTCTCATGAAGGTTAGCCATGAGACTTCTGTCATACCGCGTGAGTAAAAGGTCACTATATAAGAACCGAAGCTAAACACGAGCCAATGCACACTCCTTCCCGCTGAGTGTAGCAGGTGTCCTTGAGAAGTACAAAGGCCGAAAGTAAATAAAAGCCCAGTACTTCCATAAACATGTGAACATGAATTCCACATGCATTCTGAAGTTCGGTGCTGCCATAACGCTCAATGCACTGGCTAACTTTATTGCATACAAGGTCATGAGGCTTTTCGAACCAAGTTCACCGTCTTGAACAAGCAGATTTTCCTAATCGCCTGCTAACTTCCATCGCCGAGACTCTCCTTAAGTCACTAAGAGTGCCTGACAAGGGACAAAGCAACAGCCAACTAGACAAGCCTCATTCTAGCACGGCTGTTATTCTCTATGTGAAGCACCGCCATGGTGGTCTAATGGCTAAGATACTCGGCTGCTGACCTGTAGGTCGCGAGATCGAATCCCGGCTGCGGCGGTTGCATTTCCAATAGAGGCGGAAATGTTGTAGGCCCATGTACTCAGATTTGGGTGCACGTTAAAGAACCCTAGGTGGTCAAAATTTCCGGAGCCCTCCACCACGGTGTCTCTCATAATCATATGAGGGTTTTGGGGCGTAAAACTCCACATATCAGTCACTCTACATTGGGAAGAACCATGTGAACAGGACAATGTGATCTCCCGTCAGCCACTAGTTCTTCGAGAAATATACAGAGGTACAAAAAGAGAAGAGGAGGCAGCGTGGTAGCAAGCAGCACGGGCATTTTAAATTCGAGCTCGAGATTTGCAAGCGTCTGCCTCTTTTCTGTGCACACCTGGAACGTCGGATATTCCAGAATAATTGCGGACGCTCAGGTGTACGTTCGAGATTCTGTACAGCACGGGCGCAAATAATTATCGCGCGAATAATTTGATGAGTCAATACTCTGTCCTAGTTGAACCGGCTATAATATTCCAGAAATTTCAATAACCGCGTGCATGCCTTCCACCGAGCAATAAATCGGTAACAGCGATAATTCGACAAGTATGTCCACCTTCAAAGCAAAAAAAAAAAACACACACACACACACACACATGGGATGATGCGCGTTTGGCTATGTCACACGAGAATAATATATCCGTTGACAGTGCTATATCTGTTCCAGTCAACACTAAAGGTTGGCCTTCATAAAAAAAAGAACATGGGCGGCGAAAATGATATGGTGCGGTAGCAAGCCGATGTGGATGCGTGCCATGGGGCGAAGTAACGATATCATCATCGCCTTATTACTCCACAGTGATGTCTGCTAATGGGACAACTACCGCCTCCTCCGAGACGTGGTCACGAGTCGAAGATGGCATCGGGATCGACGAGGCAACTATCCACATTTACCCTCCTCCACATCAGGTCAGCGCCCAGTCTCGCTCACCCAACAGCGACTGCATGCCGTTCACTCCGCACTTGTGTTGCATACGCGGGTAGCGATAGTGCGCATAGCATCGCATTCGTTTGCCATGCTTGAAGGGTTCGGGGTAAGAACACTCGGGCGATGCTTTGTGATAGGTGATTGCTTCGGTGAATTCTCGATAATTCACACAGCCAAGCAAGGCAGCTGACTTTTTTTTTCTCGTAAATATTAAGTAAGCCTTACAAAAAACGAGGTGAACTACCAACATTTCAGCTGCATATCTAAGGCAGAAAAGGTATATAATTATTGTGCGAACGATGGGTTCTACGAGGTAGATTATTTAGTAGTAGCCTTATTCATGATATGCCGCGATGTGCCGATACCTGATGAGGCAAAATTGATAAAGCGTAGCGCGAGTGGCTGCAGCGATTATTTTCCCGTCGACGTTTGTGTGTAAGGAGGAATGACAGACTTGCGTGGAAAAGCATGCGCATGTGTAATGCACTGATGTGCGGCCGTGCAGCTACTCGCTTGATAAAATAATCATTTATTCTCATGATTATTGTAGATTGTTTCCTTTTGCACGGTAAATATCATTTTCCGTTAGCCGTTTTACATCGTTTCTGAAGGACTGGTATCTGCGCAGCGAGTATTGTACCTAATGTTACGCCACGAACACTTCTCGGCGTTTCACCGCTCGTCGTGTGACTAGACGCAACCGTGCAAAGCGAGCGTTGAAGAGTCTTCGCGTTCAGCATGCACAAAGTTCAACAACAGCTGTGCGCGTCGCAGCGAATCTCTGGCCGTCTCCAGCACCCCCGTATGGTAAAACTCTGGCTTGTCGTGCCCGTCCTCGTGGGCGTGATTTTGCTGGTCCTGGTCTCCATGTTGCTCCTCACGCCGCTGCCGAAGCCCATCGATGGCCGGGCACGAGAAATCTATGTCCGCGACTCCACGCTCGGGGCTGAGACGTCGGACGCTGGTGGTTCTGCCAACGCGACGACTGACGCCGCAGAGGACGGCATGGCCGTTGATTTAGAAAAGCTTCTGGCAAATGTCGTCGAAGTAGAGCCAGAACACTTCTGGGCTAACTCCAGCGCGGACCCAGTGACGCCAGAGTTGCCTCGCTCGTGACGGTCACTTGTAGGTCAAGAATTTCAGGGGACTTTCATGTTCAGATAGTTTATCGCTTTAAGAAGGCCTAATAAAGGTTGCCATTACTTCTTGCTAAGTGCATTGTAAATCTCAACCATTCATAAGCGCTTCAATCCCCTAAACAGAGGCTCTCGAAGGGAGGCTGTGTGAGTGAAGAGCGCCAACCCCGTTAGTATGTAGTTTTCTTTTTCTACGCAAACGGTACGATTGAATATTTTATATTCTGGACACGAAGTCTGTCAATGTGAACGTTCTTCGTTGGGATACATGTATGAATTTTTCGAGCGGACGCCCTTAATATACTAGGGCGTCCGCTAAGGATCTCTAGGGCCGGAAGTCAGCCCACTTCCTGCATTTTATGAATTGCACCAAACACTTCGCAAGCGAATGTGTAGATAGGTTTTAACATATTTTGTGTGGATTACACGTAATTGATCTGTTAATGTATTTATTCTCTTCGCGTTGTTTTGAAACTCATCCGAAAACCTTTGGTTGGATAACACTGCATGCCAAGTGCGGAATCAGTGGCCGAAAACAGTTCATTGCCCTTGTTTCCGGCAGCCTCATGAAGTTTTCTGTCGTGCAACATCGCTTCGCACTGATACACTTGAAATGACCCTTTTACTTTGTTTCCTGGTCCGTATTAAGAAAAACACCTTTACGTTGAAACTGTTCGTCGTGTACAGTTAGCAGCCATCCTTGAAATATAACATTAGGAAAGGGAAGTTTTCTATACCGCATGCACGCTGCCGAGAGCATTTTCACGTCGTTTTGATGTTTTCATCTTTCTTTCTTTCTTTCTCTCTTTCTTTCTTTCTTTCTTTCTTTCTTTTTTTTCCCTTTACGCGTCGCGTCTACCATATAATTCAACTCTTCCCAAAATTTATACCCTATCAATTATGCCCTCGTCATGTATATAAACGAATTTTTTTTCTACCGTTTGTACTATCTTTCAACAAGCTCCACATTCGGTAAACGGTAGAAATTCGTTGCCACTAAAGCATTGTCGCAGCGACAGGCTATAGCCAAATTACCACCAGATCGAATGTGAACTAATGTTTCGGATCTGAAACTTGTTAGCTTTCGTATAGCGGATGAGAATTGAAGATTTAGTGCACTGGTACGCTCCAGTCACACAAAATAGCCATTGCACCCAACAGTCTCGAACAGGAAGCACTCTCGAAAGCACGATGCTTAGATAAATGGGAGGAGGCGGAAGCACTGTGGTCTGGAGGATCTGTGGTGGCTATATCTGCGCGATCGATAAGGCAGTCCATGTTGAATAGGAGGTCAATTATACTGTGGCGATTGTGTGTATGAAGTGCCAAGAGATTGTCCATAATAGCAAGAGGCGGCACTGCTTATGTATACGTGTTGTTCGTTGGCGGCGGTCTGGCCTCGTCCTGCTGCCTGCAGGTGACCTTCGGACGTACGCGTGTCCAGCCATTTTGGGACGATTGTTCTTGTCGGAGGATGATATTCGTTGGCTCCTTTAGATTTCAGTGCAGCTGCGCCCGTGGATGCTTTTATTTATTGTGCTTTTGTTCTACCTTTCCCCCAAGCTACGAGTTTCGTCGTACACGCGCAAGCATGTGAGTGTGCAGTGACGGCGCGCGTCTCTCCGAACAGGTGCGCGCTGTCTGTTGCTTCAGGGCCTGAAAAACAAAAGGACTCGTCCGAAGGTCTCCCCTCGTGCACTTATCGACTATCCAGTTGTCTCACCGCAACCATGTTATCTGCGACGAGTCTCTCGTCACGCCACGCCAGCCCTAGAGATTAACGATACTTGCGTCACTGCTATACTCGGAACTTGCTCTGCCTGCCGCCGAATCCTCAAACCGTTGCGTCCTTCGTAGTAATTTTACTGGCGACCTAATTGCGGGCTTTTAATTGTGATGAATTTAGGTAGTCTAATCGCATTGCCGCCACAAAGGCGCGTAAGATCTGTCACTCGATCGCAGCCGTCAGAACATTGGAAGTGACATCAGCGGCTAGCTGTGTGTCACTGGTTCAATGTATCTTTGCTTCTATGCAGGTGAATATTACTGCTTGTCACTATCTGGTCGATCAAGGCCTCAATTAGCGGGCTTGACATCTTTCCACTGTTTTTTTTTTACTCTAAAAGGAAAGTCCTGGTCTCATACCTTCTGTAGCGCTTTTGACCGAGCGCGCAACGTAAGCACGCAACAGCCAATGACGTAGACTATAGGGTCTCGCTAAGAGCTGCAGCTCTCGCCGAAAAAGGCGCATTGTGTTGTCATGAAAAATGGTTCTGCCGGGTTTCAAAGTGGAGCAAACTTCTACAAGCGTCACAATCTTGTATCATAATTTTGCAGTCGCTAGGACCCTCGCCAATTTTTTAAATGGGGCCTTCAGGAACGTTGCTTTATTCTCCGCTAGTTCAAACAGAGTGGTTCTCACAGTTAACCAAGGCCATTTTATATAGGTGCTACTCTTAGCAATGATCATTATTTCTTAGTCATTTAGCTCTTACGCGACGTTTTTGTTCGACTGCTTTTGACGACTGTTCGACGTCAGTATAATTGCATTTTGCTATAGCAAAATGCAATTAATATATATATATACTAATTGGCACAAGTATATATATGATTGATTGATTTGTGGGGTTTAACGTCCCAAAACCACCATATGATTATGAGAGACGCCGTAGTGGAGGGCTCCGGAAATTTCGACCACCTGGGAATCTTTAACGTGCACCCAAATCTGAGTACATGGGCCTACAACATTTCCGCCTCCATCGGAAATGCAGCCGCCGCAGCCGGGATTTGAACCCGCGACCTGCGGGTCAGCAGCCGAGTACCTTAGCCACTAGACCACCGCGGCGGGGCACAAGTATATATATATATATATATATATATATATATATATATATATATATATATATATATATATATATATATATATATATATATATATATATATATATATATATATATATATATATATATACTTGTGCCTCAAATATCTATGATCTCTTCAGCTTAGCCTATAGAAGTTTTCAACAACTTTCAACCATACAAAATTTTTGCATTAAATATTAGAATCGTACCACAGACAAACTCATACTCGTGCTAAATTTTACCTATAGTTACAGCTCTGAATGAGGCACGCGCGTGCGTGTGACTTTAGCGTTTGCCCGCAATCGTAACATAAAAGTTGCGGCTGCATGCGGCTGTAATAATGCTGTGTTGCTTCCCTGAAAGCGGGAAAACTGCTTGCGCTGTGCTTCATAAGGCTATGCGTGCTAAACAAAATGCAAATTGACGCATGGTTGTCGTATAAACTGCGACCCGTCTTTAGATGCACACCTACAATAGATGAAGTATAGCGGGGGTTGCGCACATTTCTTTCAGCAAAAATGTCTCCTTCCCGCTAGCATGAGTTAATGCCTATTTGATGCTTCCATTCGACACGGAATGAGTCGTTACCAGGCTTTTACCAAAACAGCGCGTTCCGCCCGCGTGGTTTTCATATATGTGGCCACAGCAGACGACGCCGGCAGTCAGGCATTATGAGAGGCGAAAACTTTTCCGGAGCAGTTATTTCGCACTTCGTACAATCAGTGAAGAAGCTGCATCAGCATTTTATGATTTCGTTAGGTGAAGTACAACAAGAATAAGAATAAAAAATTGGCAGATCCCACCTACAGTGGGAATCGATGATATGCGAAGCACAATTGAGGAAGCTTGATATGCCACTTTAAAATCAGCAGAACGTTACGAGCCGGACGTAAATTGGGCTGTACGTGACTTATATGTCATGATTATCATGTTTGGACATTTCATTTACCTTTGTTTTCTATTCACGGCACGTGATACCTAATTTGGTGTATGTGAAGCTATCGAAATGACTGCGAGCGCTTCATGAGCATGATAATTTTCTTACATGACACGCATCTCATGATTATCTTGTTTGCACTAGTCATATACCTTTCTCATTGATCACGTCATATCACACCAAATTTGGTATACGTGAAGTCACGCTACACCAAATTTGGTATCTGAAGCTAGCAAAACGGCCGCGAGTGCACTATGAGCATAGCATGTAGTCATGTTTTACGTGGCACGCATGTCATCACATCATGTTTGGATGTGCCATTTCTTTCGTCGTCTGCATGCGTCACGTAATACCAAATTTGTTATATGTGACGCAAGCGAAACGGCGGCGAGCGCATCATGATCGTGGCATCTAGGCATGCTCTTACATGACACGGATTTCATGATTATCATGTTTGCACCAGTCATGTACCTTCATCATCCATTCACGTCCCGTAATACCAAATTTAGTATATGTGAAGCTAGCGAAATGACTGCGAGCACATCATGAGCGTGGCATGTGGTCATGACTTACAGGACATGCATATCATGATTTCCGCGTTAGGACCTGTCACCTATGTTCGCCCTGCAGTCATGTCATACTATGCCAGTTTTGCAATACGTCACGTGAACGAACGACGGCAATAGCAGCCAGACCATGAAATGTAAGTCATGACATTTATGACATACATGTCATGATTTTGGGGATATTCATCATCATTATCATCATCATCATCAGCCTGACTACGTCCACTGCAAGACAAAGGCCTCTCCTATGTTCTGCCAGTTCACCCGGTCCTGTGCTTGCTGCTACCAATTTATAACCGCAAACTTCTTAATCTCATCTGCCCACCTTACCTTCTGTGTCCCCCTGATCCGCTTGCCCTCTCTGGGAATCCAGTCAGTTATCCTTAATGACCAGCGGTTATCCTGTCTACGCGCTACATGCCCGGCTCATGTCCATTTCCTCTTCTTGATTTCATCTATTATATCCTTAACCCCCATTTGTTCCCTAATCCACTCTGCTCTCTTTTTGTCTCTTAAGCTTACACATACCATTTTAGGGGCGAAGCTCCTTATGGCGTGGCTTGTTCGTCCCTCGTAGTACGTAACCACTAGTGGCACATACCCGAAATAGCGGTCCTTACAATGTCTGCTGGATGGGGGCACTTGTATATGATGAATACATGATGAAAAGATGTGAGATGGCTGTGCTTGGAGTTTTCTCTAGACATATGGACGGATGAACGGACTGACACACACACGGACGGACAGAAAGGGGCGCACGGACGGATGGACAGACAGAGGGATGGCCGCAAAAAGATATGGATGGACAGAAAGACGAATGAACAAACGGACGGATGCACCAAGGATCACACAGATAGGCGGACGCAAGAATGAATGGACAGACAGACTGACGAACGCTGCGCCCCACCAATCATCATTCACTCCGTGGATATGCTGTGATTTTTTCTTTACATTCATCACTGCGTCGTCCTTAACTTAAGCTGAACCCTCTTTGTAAGTCTCCAGGTTTCTGCTCCATAGCTAAGTACCGGCAAGATACAGCTGTTATATACCTCACTCTTGAGGGATAGTGGCAATCTACCTGTCATAATTTGAGAGTGCTTGCCAAATGTGCTCCACCGCACTCTTGTTCTTCTAGTTACTTTAATCTCGTGGTTTGGCTCCGTGGTTATTACCTGCCCTAAGTAGACATAGTCTTTTACAACTCGAAGTGCACTATTACCTATCTCGAAGCGCTGCTCGTTTCCGGGGTTGTTGTACATTACCTTCGTTTTCTGCAGAATAATTTTAAGACCCACCTTTCGGCTCTCCTTGCCCAACTCTGTAATCATGAGTTGCAATTCGTCCCTTGAGTTACTCAGCAATGCAATGTCATCGGCAAAGCGCAGGTTACTAAGGTACTCTCCATTAACTCTTATCCCTAACTGTTCCCATTCTAGGCTTCTGAAAACCTCCTGTAAGCACGCGGTAAATAGCATTGGGGAGGTTGTGTCCCCCTGCCTTACACCCTTCTTGATTGGTATTCTGCTGCTTTCTTTATGAAGCACTATAGTAGCAGTTGATCCCCTGTAGATTTCTTCCAGGATGTTTATATATACTTCATCGACGCCCTGATTCCGCAGTGTCTGCATGACGGCTGACATTTCTACTGAATCAAATGCCTTCTCGTAATCGATACGGGATATTACTAGTCCCTTATGTTCGTCATACAGTCATGTTATGCCATAACAATTATGGTATCGATTCCATTATCGAAACGGCCAGGAGAGCTAAAAGTCGTAGGTGGCAGGATAGATAGATAGATAGATAGATAGATAGATAGATAGATAGATAGATAGATAGATAGATAGATAGATAGATAGATAGATAGATAGATAGATCAAAGTCTCTGAAGTTCGCTAAGAAATGCTTGGCATTTAAAAAAGGAGACACGAAAACGGCTGCGGGCTGCACGCGAGAGCATTGGCGGAGCAATCCAACCACGTACGTCACAGGGATGGTGGCGCCACGATATGTCTTCGTGCCCAATACAACAAATGACAGGCGCGCAAGTGCAAGTTGGAAACAACGGTGTCGTCATCAGGTTTTCAAATCTTTTTGTTGGCGAAACCCAAGGGGAGAATTTTAAAGAGGATAGTCGTTTTTGGGGACCTTCGACAGAAAAATTTTGGTCTGTGTGTCTGTCTGTCTATTTTTATGTTTGTCCACTGTAACGGCATCGGGTACTCGAAATGGCTGACTCCATCCGCAGCGCCCACCAATGTTGCTCAAGGTTGAGCGTTCATGCTTGTGCGATTGTCAATTAAAAAGCAATTATTGTGCATGTCTGGGGCACCATAACAACACGTATATATTCTGCATGTGCGTCTTTTACTAGAAAATGCGTACATAAGTATTTTATGGATCGTAGAGCTTATCACGCTGCGCTGACCATGCAACGCTTGCACGGAAAGGCGAGTGTTCCCAACGCTCCACTAGGACGAGACGGTGCTGGCACCTACCAGTCGCTTTGCGTTCTACACCTTATCACCTTTGAGATGGGTGCGCATACCCGTCTCAGAGCCACGCGCTTTATTTCTAAGAAAATTGCAGATCGCGGTCAAGCCTGACGTGTGACGTGACTTGATGCGCTCGTTCGCCTCCGCTGCATGCTCTACGCACTCTAACGCAGCGCCTCCAGAATACCATTCGCCGATTTTCTTGCGCAGAACATCAAATAAATGTCTTGTTGACTCTCTCCACACGCAAGACTATCGTCTTTCGACGACATTTGTAGATTACCATGCAGATATGGGGCCAGTTTTTTCTGTTGTCGTTTTGGATGTGCGGTGTATTCATCTGCATTAAGCGAGAAGTGGGTGTCCTTAGTTCCTTACCGGACATTACTGATCGCTTCTCTTAAAGGTGCTGTTAGGAAGTTTATTCAGGCGCCTAGGAGTTCGGTTTCGAGGAGAGATAGGCGACGTGGTATATGAGGGGCGTGATTTATATGTGTTCAGGTGGTGGTGGGGTTCATTGGACTTCTCTTTGTGTGTGCGGAGGAGCGAGGAGTGTTCTTGAGGAGGCTGTTGCATGAACCACTAGTTATGCCTAATAGAATAGTGGTCAGCCCGCTGTTCGACAAACACTCATCGAACACATTGCGACTTATTGCGTATATATTGTGACGACGCGAGATTGACGAGCACACAAAGCGCCTCAAACAAATACGATTTATCGATCGCAGGAAACAGACTGCAACGACTTCTTCGTCTTTTACCCTCGGCCAAAGACACTCGCGCTCCTTCGTTGTCCTCATCACTGGCACATACGCGCGTCATTATTCCCCCTTTAAAAAAAACATCGTCCCGATGTTAAACGTTTGAGAAGCAAGGCGAAACTAAAACTGCACAGTTAGTCACTGAAAGGAAGGCTTCATCCGAAGCACGTGGACAATTTCTGGTGAATGTCTGCGCCGCTTTGAACACTGCACGCCGTCTGGAACAACCTCGTAGTTGACGTCACTAATGCGTCGCAGAACCTTGTAGGGTCCGAAGTATCTTCGCAACAGCTTTTCGGAAAGCCCACGCTGACGAACAGGTGTCCAGACCCATACTTTGTCGTCCACGTTGTATATGACGGGTCTGTGCCGGAGGTTGTAATACTTGGCATCGTCGTCTTGCTGTTTGGTGATTCGCAACCTGGCAAGTTGTCTGGCTTCTTCTGCTAGCTGGGTAAACTCTTGGGCGTCTGTCTCATTGCCATCATTTTCATGAGGGAGCATTGCGTCTAACGTTGTTGTAACCTCGCGTCCGTAGAGGAGACTAAAGGGTGTCTTCCGAGTGGTCTCTTGACGAGCTGTGTTGTAGGCGAACGTGACGTAGGGCAAAATGATGTCCCAGTTCTTGTGCTCTACATCTACGTACATGCTTATCATGTCAGCCAGGGTCTTGTTGAGGCGTTCGGTGAGTTCGTTGGTCTGGGGATGATACGCCGTTGTCTTCCTGGGAGCTGTACCACTTAGTCGGAAAATGGCGTTCAAAAGCTCGGCCATGAGCGCAGTACCTCTGTCGGTGATTACTATTGCAGGGGCACCGTGTCTTAAGACGATGGCTTCGATGAAAAATTGCGCCGCTTCAGCTGCCGTTGCCCGTGGCAGAGCGCCTGTCTCCGCGTATCGGGTCAGGTAATCCGTGGCGACGATTATCCACCTGTTTCCAGTGGCAGACTTTGGGAAGGGGCCCAGAAAATCCATGCCAATTTGTGCAAACGGTGTCGCCGGCACTCGAACAGGCTGCAGCAGGCCAGCTGGTTTGATGGATGGTGGCTTGCGGCGCTGGCACTCTAGACATGCCTGCACGTAAGTTTTGACAACTTCGGCAAGTCTTGGCGAGTAATAGTTCTGCCTTATCCTCGCCAATGTTCTTGCGTAACCCAAGTGACCAGCGGTAGGTTCGTCGTGACAGGCTTGCAGTACCTCACGGCGAAGCGAAGAAGGAACGACTAGCAAGTAGCTGCTGCCGGTGGGTGAAAAGTTCCTCTTATAAAGAACGTCATTTCGCAAGCAGTACGACGGCAGCCCTCTCGCAAATAACTTCGGAATGCTATTCGCTCGCCCTTGAAGGTAATCTATAAGTGGTAGCAGCTCAGCATCGCCACGCTGCTGTTGAGAAAAGGTGGCAGTGTACACAATTCCGAGAAAGGCCGTGTCGTCATCGTCGTTGTCCGGGGATGCCATCTCAACAGGAGACCGAGAAAGACAGTCGGCATCGGTGTGTCGTTGTCCCGACTTGTAGGCAATAGTGAAGTCAAATTCTTGGAGCCGAAGACTCCATCGTGCAAGGCGGCCAGACGGATCTTTCAAGTTGACTAACCAACAAAGAGAGTGGTGATCGCCGATAACGGTGAATGGGCGGCCGTACAAATAAGGACGAAACTTCAGGACTGCCCATACCATTGCAAGACATTCTTTTTCCGTCGTAGTGTAATGAGCTTCAGCTCGGGACAGCGCCCTGCTGGCATAGGCGATCACGTTTTCATTGTTGTCCTTCGACTGTACGAGCACTGCTCCAAGACCCACATTACTAGCGTCTGTATGAAGTATTGTCGGTGCGTCTTCATCGAAGTGGGCCAGCACGGGGGGTGTTTGCATTCGCTGACGAAGCTCGTGAAATGCCTGCTGTTGGTCTTCGCCCCATCTGAAGGGGGTATCTTCCCGAGTAAGCTGTGTCAATGGCCATGCGATGCGCGAAAAATTAGCAATAAACCACCGGTAGTAGGCACAGAGACCTAAAAAACGTCGCACTGATTTTTTGTCTGATGGTGTCGGGAAGTTTGCCACGGCGGCAATTTTATCCGGGTCGGGTCGGATCCCTTGGCTGCTCACGACGTGACCGAGGAATCGAAGTTCGTGGAAGCCGAAGTGGCACTTTTCTGGTTTTAGAGTAAGACCGGCCAAGCGTATTGCTTCAAAAACTGCTTCGAGCCTTCGTAAGTGTTCCTCGAAAGTCGCCGAAAAGACAATCACGTCATCGAGGTACACCAAGCAGGTTTGCCACTTAAGTCCCGACAGAACCGTGTCCATGAGACGCTGGAATGTTGCTGGCGCCGAACACAAACCGAAAAGAAGAACCTGAAATTCATAGAGTCCGTCGGGCGTAACAAAGGCGGTCTTCTCACGATCTCTCTCATCCACTTCAATTTGCCTGTAGCCGCTTTTTAAGTCCATAGACGAAAAGTAGCGTGCGTTTTGTAGTCTATCCAATGAATCATCAATACGCGGCAGAGGATAGACGTCCTTCTTTGTGATCTGATTAAGCTTACGGTAGTCGACGCAGAAACGCAAGCTACCATCCTTCTTTTTGACGAGTACTACAGGTGATGCCCAAGGACTGTTAGACGGCCGAATAACACCATCTTCTAGCATCGTTTTCACCTGTTTTTGAATTACCTCACGCTCCTTTGGGGCGACTCGATAAGGATTTTGCCGGATGGGTCTGGCATCGGAATCCGTGATGATGCGGTGTTTCGTCAGTGCCGTTTGACCAACTCTTGATGTGGATGAGAAGCAGCCGTGGAACTTGTTGATCAGCGTGAGAAGGCGGTCTCGCTCAATGGGAGATAACATTGGACCAACGTCTACAGGTGTCGGTGTAGTGATAGTAGACGCTGCTGCTTCCTCCACTAAATGACAATCTTCTGTTTGCGAGAGTTCGTCAAAATAGGCAACAGCCGTGCCTTTAACTATGTGTCGGCGTTCTCTGCTGAAATTTGTCAATAGCAGTTCAGCGCATCCGTCAATAACAGTGATTACAGCCCTGGCAACAGAAATGCCGCTAGTGAATGCGAGCTCCTTGATGTGTTCAGCGACGCCAGTACCATTTCGTAATTTGTCACAGTGCACGGATACGAGAGAACAACTTCGTGGCGGCAGTATGACCTCCTCATCGGCAATACGGAAGTGAGGTGGCTGGTGTTCCTCATCTGTAGCAGTCTCCGAGCTTACAGTGAACGTTACGCTTCTGTCACGGATGTCAATCACAGCCCCGTATTCGCGCAAGAAATCCATTCCCAATATGAGCTGTTTACAGCACTCGTGGAGAATGACGAGGGTGGCGACAAAAGTGGAACCAGCATTGAAGAGTCGGGCCGTGCACTTTCCAACCGGTGTCATCAACTGACCTCCTGCAGTTCTTATATTGGGTCCCTGCCATGGCATTTTCACCTTCCTGAGTCTTTCGGCTAGCTGTAGGCTTATTATAGAAAAGTGGGAGCCAGTGTCCACAAGTGCCGTCACTTGGTGGCCGTCAATGTGAACGACGAGGTCAGCGCTGATAACGTCGGTTACGTCGGCAGTTGTCTCATTCGTCGAATTAGTCGTTGCTGTCGTCTTCTTCGGTATCGATGGCTTCGAGCTGTCACTTGTCTGCAATGGGGGCTGTTCGGAACTCCGAATATTGGCAACCCCACCCCTCGAGGTCGCTGCCTCTAGTTTCCCCGTCGCGGGCTAGGGGACCTGCCCCTGGTGACGTCGGCAAAACTGCGACGATTAGGTGAACTGGGCCGCGCAGGAGATGGAGAACGTGATCTGGCATTACTGGATTCTGCGGCGGTGTGTTCACATGGGCGTAGTTGTACATGCGTTGATCGTCGTACGCAACGTAATCAGGGTAGCGAGGAAATCTCGAGTACTGAGCGTCGCGATAACGGCAAACTCTGTAGACGTGCCCAGCCTCGCCACAATGAAAGCATACCAGTCGACGGTCAGCGGTACGCCACAAATCGGTTTTCCGACGCTGGTAGGTAAGTCGAGACTCACTATTGGGCCACGTTGTGGGGCGACGTTGTGGGGCATGTTGGTTATACGGCATTCGTCTTGTCGGAGGAATCAGTGAGGTTGCGAAAGTGGTCGGTGCTGACAGTGGCTGTGTTTGCAGGGTTGGTGGTGGTCCAGTCATTGGGGTCTGCTGTGCTGAAGGAGCGACGACGGCGCGTCGGACTGCATCAGCATAAGTAAAATGTCGTCGCACACCATTATAGCCGGATGAAGAGAGAGCATGGCGGACCTCATCCCGGACAACATCAGCAACAAAAGACAATGCCGGCGTCGGTTCAGTTGCTGGAATTAAACCAAGCTGCCGAAGCTCCTCCCTCAAAATCTCCCGGATGACTTTTCGCAGAGGCCTGTCGTTGTCGCAGAGGCTCGCCGCAGTCGTGACAGGGCTACTCGCTCCAACGTTGACCGGGTTCTGCTGGCGGTACCGTTGCTGTAGGGCCCGTTCAATAGCTGTGGCTTCTTTCGTGAACTCAGCTACTGTTCTTGGCGGATTTCTCACAAGCCCAGCAAACAGTTGCTCCTTCACGCCTCGCATTAGATACCGGAGCGTCCTGTCTTCTGGCATCTCGGGATCCGCCCTGCCGAAAAGACGGGTCATGTCCTCGGCGAACATAGCGACGCTCTCGTTTGGTTTTTGAATTCGAGCTTCCAAGAGACGTTGCGCATTCTCCTTTCTGTCAAGACTACTGAAGGTGTCAGTCAGCTGGTTGCGGAAGTCATCCCACGTAGCCATGCTTCTTTCCCTGTTAAAGTACCACGTCTGGGCGTTGTCTTTCAGGTAGAAGTACACATTCGCGAGCTTGTCTTCTGGGGTGGCCCACTGGTTGTACTTCGCGCAGCGTTCGAACTGGTCCAGCCAGTCTTGTGCATCTTCATAGGTCTCACTATGAAAGCAGTCAGGAATCATGGGATTCTGAAGTGTCATGTGCGATGTAGCTGCAGTGGCCATGGTGGTTGAAGGAGGCAAGCGATTGCTGGCAGTTTCTGGAAAGGGATTGAGCTCGGGAGCCAGGCCTCGCAGACGGCGGCTGGAACGGTGGACTGGTGTGTCGACGGGTGGTGGTGATTCCGGGCTTGAATGTCGGGTCCGCGAAGGGG
Organism: Rhipicephalus microplus; assembly: GCF_043290135.1. Lineage (NCBI taxonomy): Eukaryota > Metazoa > Arthropoda > Arachnida > Ixodida > Ixodidae > Rhipicephalus > Rhipicephalus microplus. Next base: position 228,285,297 of record NC_134710.1, read on the forward strand.
TGCCAAGCGTGAAGACGTACCCAGCACCTCCACCAGTGTGACGACGCGAGATTGACGAGCACACAAAGCGCCTCAAACAAATACGATTTATCGATCGCAGGAAACAGACTGCAACGACTTCCTCGTCTTTTACCCTCGGCCAAAGACACTCGCTCTCCTTCGTTGTCCTCACCACTGGCACATACGCGCGTCAATATACAGCTGGCGACATACTGCGAATAAGAATCACAAGTGCGCGCGTATTTATATTAGCACATTATCAAGGGAATATCAGCGATGGTGAGTGCAAAAACGGAAGCGTGTTTAATGATATAGCATTTGAAATGGCTCAAATATGAAGGAGGTACTGTCGCCATAAAGGTAATTATTCAACCGAGTAGGCGCAGTGATTAGGTGATATAGCTAAGCTGTATATGGTATCAACGGCCCATTTTTGACGCCTGTGGAGACTATATATCCAGTGCACGACAAAAAAACATGAATGAAAAATACGTGAACTCTCTGCACAATAAAGGTACTCTGACCTCCAACCTCTGTTTGCCCGCATGATTTCAGAACAAGACATTTTTATCCCGGAAAACACTTTTGTACTTTAGAGCTGAGAAGCCTCGTCCATGTGTCTAATGGAAGAAAAATTTGATGATAGGGAGGTAATCGAACTGTGTGGATGCGTACTACGTTCGGATGTATAAAGATAAGTCATAACTGTTACGCATTTCTTTGTCCCATAGGACCTTTAAATGAGCAGCAGGCTTTTGTGCTTTTTTGTCATTCCTGTATCACCAGCAAAGTTACCATGTGCATGAGCATATTTCTCGTCGTTCTTGATCACCATGAGTGATAGATAAGAGACCTGTATCTACATTCTTTGTGCACTTTTGTATTTTTACAATGCGCTTTTGTTCATATAAGGGTTATACTCTCTTTGAATGGCAGTGTTACACACGTCGGCATTGTTACGTTGGGCGGAACAACTGTGCTATCATTCACCATGCACTTAGAAAATGATAGCTATTGTGCTCATTCCTCTCGAACGTTTCACATGAATGACATTAGCTTGTACGCTTACACTGTAGGAGGAGATAGTTCGATCTTTTTTCTTACGAATCTCAGTTTCATTTCATGGGGCAGGACAGAGCCCAAACTGAGCAGGAAATACGACAGAATTCCTCACACACTAAGCGTGTACACACATGCCAAATCTCTAAGCAGGCTTTTGCAAATACACCGCAATTCAGAAGTTATACTACAATTTTTCTTAGAATAAACAAACAAAAAAAGAAATGGACATCTTGTTTATCACATAAAATGCCACAAGTTACGAGGTGCACGCAGCGATGGCGTAGTGGTTAGAGCATCCGCTTCGCATGAAAAAGGTCCGTGGTTCAAATCCCGGTGCCGCGCAGTTCCCAACCGGATAAAAAAATATCCGCGTGGTGATGGAACTGCATTACGAGGCCTGGAGTGTGAACTCACCGGTAACCACCACCGGGAACGCACTCCCTCACCAGAGAAGGATTGGCCATCCTGGTGCAGTATCTGGCCCCTACCTCCCACATGCATACGTCAAATAACTCACGGCCCTCAGTCCCCAGCAGGTGCGAAGCAACTGACCACGGCGGCGGTCAGATCTGCAACGCAGCAGAGGGTGCTAAGAATCTCTGAATCCGCACAGGCCGCCATTGGAACCTGAACTTGGCAACGCTTAATGCTAGAACCTTACCTAACGAGCGTAGTCTAGCTGTACTATTCGAGGAGCTAGAGGGTGTTAAATGGTATATAATAGGGCTCAGTGAGGTTAGGAGGGCAGATGAGGCCTATAGGGTGATACAAAATGGGCACGTTTTTTGCTATAGGGGCTTGACTGACAGAAGAGAACTGGGAGTGGGGCTCCTAATTCACAGAAACTTAGCTGGCAACATAGAGGAATACTATAGCAATAATGAAAGGGTGGTAGGTATCGTAATAAACTGAATAAACGATACAAGATGAAGGTGATACAGGCTTCCGCGCCTACATCCAGCCATGATAACGCTTGAATTTAAAGCTTCTATGAAGACGTGGAATCGGCAATGAGTAAGATAAAAACACAGTGTACAATACTGATGGGAGACTTTAATGCAAAGGTAGGGAAGAAGCAGGCCGGAGACCAGGCAGTAGGAGATTATGGCATCGGTACTAGAAACACCAGAGGAGAGCTACTAGTAAAATTCGCAGAACGCAATAATTTACGGATTTTTAATACCTTCTACCGAAAACGAGAAAACCGCAAGTGGATATGGAGGAGCCCTAACGGCGAAAATAAGAACGAAATAGACTTATAATGAGTGCACACCCAGGCATCGTGCAATGTGTGGGAGTGGTTGGCAAGGTACGATGCATGCAGTGACCAAAGAATGGTACGGTCTCGAATTCGCCTAGACTTGTGAAAGGAACGACAGAAACTGATACACAAGAAGCCAATCAATGAGCTAGCACTGAGATGGAAAGTACAGGAATTCAGAGTCTCGCTTCAGAACAGGTACTCGGCTCTTAGTGAGGAAACCAACCTTAGCATAGATACAATGAATGATAATCTGACGAGTATCATTACGGAGTGTGCAGTGGAAGTTGGAGGCAGAGTAGTTAGACAGGACACTGGCAAGCTTTCCCAAGAAACGAAGAACCTCATTAAGAAGCGTCAAATTATGAAAGTCTCAAGTACAACAGACAAAATAGAACTGGCAGAGCTTTCGAAGTTGATTAATAGGCGTATGGTATCCGATGTAAGAAGGTACAACATGGAAAGAATTGAACACGCTCTGAAAAACGGAGGAAGCGTCAAAGCAGTGAAGAGGAAACTTGGTATAGGCAAAAATCGAATGTATGTACTAAGAACACAGAAGGCAAAATAACTACCAATATGGATAGGATAGTTAAAACAGCGGAGGAGTTCTACAGAGATCTGTACAGTAGCCGGGACAACCACGACTTTAATATTATAAGAACTAGCAGTAAAACCCAGATGACACCCCACCAGTAATGATAGAAGAAGTCAGAAAAGCTTTGGAGAGCATGCAAAGAGGCAAAGCTGCTGGTGAGGATCAGGTAACATCAGATCTGCTGAAAGATGGAGGACAGGTTGTGTTAGAAAAACTAGCCACCCTGTTTACGAGGTGTCTCCTGACTGGAAGAGTACCAGAGTCTTGGAAGAATGCTAACATCATTTTAATGCATAAGAAAGGAGATGACAAGGACTTGAAAAATTACAGGCCGATTAGCTTGCTCTCTGTCGTGTAGAAGCTATTTACAAAGGTAATTGCTAACAGAGTAAAGAAAACATTAGAATTCAATCAACCAAAGGAACAAGCAGGATTTCGAACAAGCTACTCAACAATCGACCACATTCATACTATCAATAAGGTGATAGAAAATTGCTCAGAATATAACCAACCACTATACATAGCCTTTATAGATTACGAGAAGGCGTATGATTCAGTATAAATATCAGCCGTCATGCAGACACTGCGGAATCAGGGCGTTGATGAAGTATATATAAACATCCTGGAAGAAATCTACAGGGGATCAACCGCTACCATAGTGCTTCATAAAGAAAGCAACAGAATACCAATCAAGAAGGGTGTAAGGCAGGGGGACACAATCTCCCCAATGCTATTTACCGCGTGCTTACAGGAGGTTTTCAGAAGCCTAGAATGGGAACAGTTAGGAATAAGAGTTAAAGGAGAGTACCTTAGTAACCTGCGCTTTGCCGATGACATTGCATTGCTGAGTAACTCAGGGGATGAATTGCAACTGATGATTACGGAGTTAGACAAGGAGAGCAGAAAGGTGGGTCCTAAAATTAATCTGCAGAAAACGAAAGTAATGTACAACAACCTCGGAAAAGAGCAGCACTTCGAGATAGGTAATAGTACACTTCAAGTTGTAAAAGACTATGTCTGCTTAGGGCAGGTAATAACTGCGGAGCCGAACCACGAGATCGAAGTAACTAGAAGAATAAGAATGGGGTGAAGCACATTTGGCAAGCACCCTCAAGTTATGCAGGTAGATTGCCACTATCCCTCAAGAGAGAGGTATATAACAGCTGTATCTTGCCGGTACTTAGCTACGGAGCAGAAACTTGGAGACTTACAAAGAGGGTTCAGCTTAAATTGAGGACGACGCAGCGAGCAATGGAAAGAAAAATGGTAGGTGTAACCTTAAGAGACAAGAAGAGAGCAGAGTGGATTAGGGAACAAACGTGGGTTAAGGATATCATAGCTGAAATCAAGAAGAAGAAATGGACATGGGCCGGGCATGTAGCGCGTAGACAGGATAACCGCTGGTCGTTGAGGGTAACTGACTGGATTTCCAAAGAAGGCAAGCGGGTTAGGGGGAGACAGAAGGTTAGGTGGGCAGATGAGATTAAGAAGTTTGCGGGTATAAATTGGCAGGAGCAAGCACAGGACCAGGTTAACTGGCGGAACATGGGAGAGGCCTTGTCCTGCAGTGGACGTAGTCAGGCTGATGATGATGATGATGATGATGATGATGATTACTAGGTGCACAAGTCGGACACCGTATTACCTGAAGTGGCCCCTCCTTGCCGAGCAATAGTTGGACTTTTATTCATTTATTAATTTTTACATACTGCAGCCTCAATCAGTCTAATGCAGGATGGGGGAAGAAAAAACAAGAACAAGTGAACATTCATCAGCAGGATTCCAGAAAATTTTGAAGGGGTAGACGACGAACACTTCCGGGCAGTGAATTCCAGGCTTGTGTAGTTGAAGGGAAAAAGCTGTATTTGAATATGTCAGTGTGGGGGAAAACAGTTGCGGTGTTAAGGGCATGGCCACTCTTCGTAGATGAAAATTTCAAAAATTTCAGATATGTTTCGAGAGGGCCAAAGCGAGAAGAATTAATTAAAATGTACAGAAATTTTAGTCATTCAACATGGCGACATTTCACACTTGTAGTGAGACCTACCTATTGCGAAGGCGATTCGTCGGAGATAAATGCCCGTCAGATCTCTTGCATACAAAGCGCACAGCTCTTTGTTGAACGGCTTCTAGTTTTTGATGTTGCATTTTTATGGGGCTTCCAAACCACACTACCATATTCTAGAATAGGCCCAATAAATTTTTTGTAGGTAAGTGGTTAGTTTTCTTGAGGAGCAAGACGGAGCGTACGATGTAAATAAGTCAAACTCTAAAGGGCTTTGTTGCATGTGAAATCTATGTTTAGACCACGATAAGTTATGTGCCATAAAGATACCAAGGTACTTGTATTCGGACACTCTGCACAAACTACCATTGTTGAAACCATCGTCAAATGTCAATGGGCACGAACGTTTGGTAAATGACATTACTGTCTTAGCGAAGTTGATATTCATTTGCCAAGATTCGGACTAGCTACGAAAATAAGGAAATGAATTATTAAGAATGGTATAATTCAGTGCAGATTTAACAGCATGATAGAGGATGCAGTCATCGGCGAAAAGGCGTTTTTTCACCGAAGTGTGCAGAGGTAGGTCATTATTATAAAGCAAGAATAAAAGGGGTCCCAGCACAGAACCCGTGGGAACTGCTCATCGAACCGGCATCGAATGCGAGTTAGAAGAGTTGAAGGACACATATTGCGAACGCTGCAAAACAAAGTCAGTTATTCAGCCAACCAATGATGCATTGTTTAGTATAACAAACAGTTTGTACAATATTTTAGGGTGTGATATAGTGTCGAAGGCTTTAGCGAAGTCAATGAATGTAGTATCAACCTGATCACCTTTGTCTAAGGGGCTGCTTATGTCATGAACAAATTCTGTCAGTTGAGTAATGGTGCTAAGACCACGTCTGAAATTATGCTGGAAAGTGCTCAGAATTTCATTTGTTTTAAGGAATCCCATGATGTGTTTGAAGATAACATGCTCAAGTATTTAACAATGTGTGTATACACTTAGTTTTTGAGGAACTCTGTCGTATTTCCGGCTCAGTTTGGGCTTTGTCCTGCCCCCTTTTGAAAAGATGGGTCTGTAATTGCCTAATAATTGAAGATTACCTCATTTAATTAAAGCGTATAAGAAGCGTCGTATACTTCATGGTAAACGAAGCGCAGGGCAGAAAATACAGCTGCAACAAACAACGAACGACACTACACTGGCACTGTGTCTTGTGACGGTAGGAATGAGACGTTCCGTCGCTCACACGCCACTCTTTTATTGTTTCTTCCTTCTTTTCTGCTTCTACAACCTGCAAGCCATGGCCCCACTGTTCACCACACTCGGCCACACTGCAGCTAGTCTACTCCTGCTAGAAATGCACGTACACCAACGTCGTGTTTGTCGACCGGCACAGTTCTTAATTCGTGTCACATACACAGCAAAGTTGTTTCGTTTTCTGTTGTCCTCGCGTGAATCGGGAGCCATGAACCACGCTCGCCAAGTTTTTTCTCCTAGGCACTCGGAAATTACGAAAAGAACTTTGGGCGCAGCTTGTTTGCGGACGTCGATGCACCTCGCTGCAGCCACACCTCGTCGTCTATTTTATATTTCAGTGTCTGATGGTGGCGGCGGTCGTAGCACCGTTTTTGCACCTCTCGAGCACGTACAATTCTCCAGCGAGCCTCAGCTCGGATGTCACGACAAAGTGTCTGGCATGCAATGGAGCATCCAACTTTCACGATCATCTCCAAACCGCATGTAGCATTTAGCTGCGGTAGCTGGCCGTATGAACAATCTTGTAAGGACACATTCTTGCAGAGATGTGTGCAGCCCTGTTCACTGCGTATGCAGCCGCTTGGAGATGATCATCCCAGTCAGCTTCTCCTCGTATGTGGTTCTTACAATACAGTACGAGCCGAGCCACGATAGTCTGATTCGACCTTTCCGTCAGTCCGTTCGCTTGCGGATGGTATGCCGACGCGAAATGGGGCTCAACTAGGTAATTGGTAATTGTAATAAAGGTTGTTGCAGGGCTCGCGACTGCGGAAAGTGGTTGATCGGTCAGAGATGAACTCGTCATGAAGACCATGTCGCCATTCGAAGCGTTTCCTTAACAATTCGTTGACGTATTTAGTAGCAAGTGAAGGCATGGCTGCGACCTCTACGAACTTCGGCAAATACTCTACCGCGAGTGTAATACAGTGATAACTCGCTGCCGACATCAGGAGGGACCCGATGTGGTCTATACCCAAGGTGTGGAACATTGTCTCCGGCGGCGTAATGGGCGTGGGCGTAAGGAAACCACGGGCGTAAGGGACCCATGTTGAGCTCACTGACTTCGTTTGTGTCGTTGACACACTTCGCAGCTAGCCACGTACGAACGTACACTCTTGTACATCTTCGGCCACCAAAATCATTTTTGGGCCTTGCGTAAAGTGGCTCAATAACCGACATGACCTCCTTCGGGGCTGTCAAGAATAGCACCCAAAATACTCGATCATAAGGGGCCAGAAATTAATGTCGTTCGTCTTATCAGTGCAGTGACAATGATACAACGTACCACCCCGTAAAACGAACTTAGCATTCTGTACCATACCCTTAGTGGAATTAATGAGGGATGCGAGACCTTCGTCGACGTGTTGGGTCTTCGTCAGATTTTGTTGAAAAAAGATAATCCAGCTTTCTCGATTCCGTGGGGAGGCTTCGTTGATATGATTTTGTGACAACGCGTCCGCAAGCTGATTTTGCGCTCCAGCATGTTGACGAATGTCGTACGTGTATAGGAGCCGCACCATTCGTCGAGCAAACTTGTGTCGTAGATGCTGCTTTGGAAACATCGAAGCAATTGAGGAGTTGTCTATTACCACCATGAACTGTTGACCAGACGGTGACGCGGCGACCAAGTGGTAGAACATTCCATCCACACTACACGCTACGGAGAAACAGTCCTGCTCATTCGAATGGTAATCACGTTCCGAATCTGAGAGTTTACGACTGGCGTAAGATATAACGTGTCCGTCGCACTTGTGTAGCGCGGAAGCAAAGCTGCCCCTAAGCCAGTCCGACTTGCATCGGTGTTCATTCGCTCTCCAAATCTTCGTTGAAGGGGCCGAATATCGTGCTCTGTGTATGCTGGTAATTGATGGTTCGGAAGGCTTTATTCTGGGAAGTATCCCACTGAAATCGAGAGCCTTTTTTCAGCAAGTCCTCGAGGGAAGCAATTGATTGATATGTGGGGTTCAACGTCCCAAAACCACCATATGATTATGAGAGACGCGAGCAACAGTCGACGCGAAGTTCGGGAAAAACTTGCGCAAATACAACGTCAAGTGTCTGGAGCTGTTTTACATATGTTGGCGTGGGATATTTGGCTACGGCGTCTATGCGTTAAGGTAGGGGTTGTACGCTGTTACGAGGTCACTTGTAATCAAGGTAAGATATTGTTGTCAACCCGAATTGACACTTCTTGAGGTTCACTTTTAACCCAGCGTTATGCAACATCCGTAGTATTTCATAGAACATTTGCAGATGTTGTTTTTTCTGTTTCCCCAAATACTAGAACGTCGTCAAGGTAAACACACAGATACCGTCTATCAGTGTGTCCAATACTTTGTTCATTGGACGATGAAACGTAATTGTGGCCGTTCGCAGACCGAAAGGCATTCGCTTAAATTCGTATAAGCCATATGGTGTCTGGAAAGTATGCCTTAAATTTTTCTTCTTCAGTCACGTTTATCTGCCAGTATCTTGATTTTAAATCTGGAGAAGAAAAGAATATGGCATGGCGTACAGCGTCAATAGCATCATCAATGCGGGGTGGTCTGCTGACCCGCCGGTTGCGGGATCAAATCCCGGCTGCGGTGGCTGCATTTCCGATGGAGGTGGAAATGCTGTAGGCTCGTGTGCTCAGATTTGGGTGCCCTCCACTACGGCGTCTCTCATCATCATATTGTGGTTTTGGGACGTTAAACCCCACATATCAATCAATGCGTGGTGGTGGGTACGAGTCTGGTATCGTGTGTTTGTTCTACTCCCGGTAGTCCACACATAATTGGAGACTGCCGTCGTGTTTACAGACTAAGACGACAGATGCTACCCATATGGGCTAGAAGACGGCCTGATGATGTTAGCGGCCAGCCTTTCTTGCACTTGATGGTAATTTACAGTCTGCTCTCGTTCGGCGTATCTACGCAACGTTATTGACAACGGGGGATAATTCTCGGTTGTAATATGGTGCTGTAGCACGCTGGTTCCGGGATGCTGATTGTCTGTTTCGAAAAGCGACGTGTGCCTTTCGTGTATAGCAGCAATAATTGACGTTGTCAGCTCACCTTGAGGCTGGGCCAAAGGCGTACTTGGAGCGGCTGATGGCGTACTCGGAGCCATGGGACTGAGGCTGACGCCAGTTCTTTCCGGAATGAGGCACACTTCATTTGGCAGGTATATAGCCGGACCCTAAGAACATGTCTGCCGGCAGGTCTTTGAAGACGGGCACCGAGGACAAGGACTTGTTGCCAGTGTCAGTTTGTAGCTGCATGTTCAAGGCACCGACAAGTAGTAGGTCGCCAACAAGGCCCCGCAGAGCTGGCTCAGGTCGAAGGCTGGATATCTTCTGGGGCGTGGCATCGAAGTGACGCCGTAGGCTAGGCTCCCGTGTCGACGAGAGCCGTAAGTTCTCTGATGTTGTCGACGGGTACAAACAGTGTTGGAAATGGGCGTGCTTAAAACTGCAGGAATGGATGCTGACCTTTTGAGCCGTTTTTACATCCGTGCATGAAACTCCCACACGTATAACACCCGCGTATTGACGGATGCGGCTCCTGTGGGCCATAGAATTTCCCAAAATTAACTAGAGAGGACTCTGGCGCTGCGATAGTTCCGCGACCATGGGAATGATGGGTAGTTCACGGATTTGCCTAGTCTTCGTATTTGCGGGCGGCGAATCACACTTTTGGCTTCATTTATTGTTGTGTTTCGGTTTTGTTTCGAAGTAAAAAATGGTCCCTTTTGAATTTCCTTACCCGATTTGAAATGGTAAGCGTAAAGAAATAGGGTAGTGAAGCGCAGCCGCTGAACATTAGTAGATTTTTGTTTCGTAACAAAAAAGCTTCACGCCACGCGACCACAAAGGAAACCAAAAGTCCGCAGATGAGAGAAATCCGTGTGCTACTCATCATTCCCGTGCTCGCTGAAGCGCGATGCGTTGCAGCTCCCGTAGACACTAGCGCCAGAGTTCTCTCTAGTGTATATTTAGGAAACTCTATGCTGTGGCAAGACTGTAGTTGCGTGCCGGTACGAATTAAAGTGTCCTGCAATTTCACTGCCTTGCGTAGAAAAGCGGAGATGTCGGCCAGGTGGGTGTAGACCGACAATGCAGCCGCGTCCGTCGATGACGTAACGGCTGGCTGGTGAGCAGGGTCATGGCATGTCGCAAGCCTTTAAAAGGTACAGCTTGTCGTAGATGTAGGTTGCGATGTCTTCGGTCGCACCTTGCCTACGTGACCGCATGAGCATAAAACAAGTGTCGAAGGGGCTCGGAAGTGGTGAAAACAGGGCCGTGAGGGCCGCGCTCCAAGCCGATCATATAGGGTATGCGCTGCCTTCGAATTGATGCTATGCTTGAGCATATTTTCGCAGACGCGTTCCGGCGACAAATTGCTTGGGAGCAACCGTGTTGACCCGTGTTGACGATGGTTACCCACCAACTTGTAGGGTGATCTTGAATGCAAAGATATATATATATATATATATATATATATATATATATATATATATATATATTGTTATGAAGAAGTAGACCTAGATCGGCGCAAGGACAGCAACATCGTGTGTTCAGCAGAGGCACCAGCTAGCGGACTGTGTTCTGAGCTGTGCGCGATCAGCCAACAGCTGCAGTGAAATAAAACACCTTCATTTTTGATGGAGCAGTGCTGTACCATCCTTGAACACCGTTCTCAGAAACTTCCATCTGTCATGCCCGACGCGGACTAGCAGACGCTTCCTTCACCAACCGTCACCTGCACTGGAAGAGTTCTGCTGTGAGAGCCTCCAACCTTCAGCGGAACCGATGACAACGACGTTGAATCCTGGCTGTCGACTTACAAACGGATGAGCACTCTGAACTAGTGGGACTACGCAGAGAAGTTAATGCGGGTATCGTTCTATCCCGTGGGTGTCGCCAGTTTGTGGTTCAGGAGCCATGAGGGTGACGTCCGAACGTAGTCACTCTTCAATATGGCAATCACGGCAGTATTTACTGACCCGCCATCAGGAAACTGCACGCCGAACAGCGTTTGCGCTCGCTTGCACAGGACACGGGTAAAGCGTTCAGCAGTTACATAGGAGACGCTGTCGATGTATGCAGACGTGTCAACGATCACATGACGAAAACCGACAAAATAAAGCACGTCACGAAATGACGATGATTTTCAAATATTGCTGGCGAAGAACGTGACCACAATTGCTGACGTTAATAGATTGTGCCAGAGCTACGATGAATTGCACAAGCAATGAGCTCTGCAAGGCGAGTTCCACCACCAAATGCGGCGCCAATCTCGAGTCTCACCATTGGCCCCGAACGTGTGTCGCTTTTAACGAAAATCAAGGCGTTCGATCGCGAAGAAGTTTCAAGGCAGCTCTCACTGGTGCCCTTCACTTGTTAGCTTACCTCAACTCTGCCGTCCTTCATTCTGGACGTCATCCCACGACAGGTCACTGAAGTGCTGCCAGCTGCCCGCGAGCAAAATCGGGTGGCAGCCCCACTTACATGTGCTATAGTTTCCATGCCCGCCCGCAGAGGGCCAGTGTCACCTATCCAGCGTCCTGTGAGCCATCATCCTCCTCCTCCTCCTGTTTCCTGGTCCAACACTGCCCCCCTAAACCCATGGTGAACGCTCGACAATCGCTCCATATGCTTCGCCTGCAGATACCCGGACACGTCGCCAGGCGATGCCACCACCGCGTTCAGACCTTCAATTACAGTCAGCGATTGCCTACTTCTCACTTGACTCCGACGCGCCTTACGCTCCCTCCGCCGCACCGGAACCTCGCTACCACGTTGATCACCGTCCTCAATTTGAACATGCCCGCTCACCATCCCCTCATCCCCGATGTTCAAACAACGAGGGAAACTAGATGACGCAGTTTCTGAGGCAAGAACTGTGCAATTTTTGGTTTCCTCAAGTCCTCGTTTTCACCTACCCATGCCATTCTTGTGTTATTCGAAAATGTCACAACAGTCGCTGTTATCAATACCGATACCACTGTTTTTGTAATCGATGCCGAATTTTGTCGCTCACTTCGTTAAGTCACGACGCCTCTTTTTGCATAGTCGCTTCGAACAGCAAGTTCTCAGTCCCTTCAACGAACCGCAGCGTGTACAGCACGTGTGACCATTCAAGAAATTGTGTACACTATACAACTTACTGTGCTTTCATCATGCTCCCACGACATAATCTTAGGATGGGACTTTCTCTCGCGTCACAATGTCATAATTGATTGCGCTCGTGTGGAGGTTGAATTCTCCTCCCTTGCCGACTTAACCTCCGTCGTCAATGAATCTGCCGCTAAGCTTATCGTGGAGAAAGACGCCCATACCGCACCGCGCTCTACGGCATTCGTATAAAAGATTGATTGATTGTTATTTGGGGTTCAACGTCTAAAAACCACCATATGAATATGAGAGACACCGTGGTGGAGGGCCCCGAAAATTTCGACCACCTGAGGTTTTTTAACGCATTCGTATATACAAATGTCATGCAGCCCCACATCTGACAGGATGGTCTTCTTCATGCCGTCTCGAAACTTTCTTACCCGAAGAGCCCATCCATTGCATTTTGCAGCTCTTCTTTATCCGGACGTTTTGGCACAATGCCCATTCACAACCTTTATTTGTTACCACTGTCATTCCTCCTTCGCGATTGCCTTGATAATGTCGGGGTGGTCAACTTTGCACGAATCGTCTCTGTCCCCGATGAGGTATCTTCTAAAGCAGAGTATGAACTGGGTGTTCTCTCCGTGCCTGCTGCATCGTCTACGGATGTATTCAGCCCGTTCATCGCCGAAGATTTGACGCCTTCGCAGTCATGGCAGCTCTTTACCGTGCTTCACCACTTCCTCTCTTCTTTCGAGGTTGCACAAACATCACTAGGTTGTGCAGGCACATTGAACACCATATTGACACTAGTTCTCACTCACAGTTGCGGCAACGGTGATATTGCGTATCCTCTACAGATGGTTCGGTTATTGAAGAGCACGTTGACAAAATGCTCTGCCCAGGCGTCATCCGGCCTTCGCAGAGGTCATGTGCTTCTCTAGGGGTACTCGCCACAAAAAAGAGATGGTCTATCCGGCTCTGCGCCGATTTTCGAAGAATGAACAAGATCATGCTAAAGGCTCCTTACCCACTGCCTCGCATTGACGATGGTCTTGACTGTTTAAAGGGTGCTGAATGCTTTTCCTCATCAGACTTGTGGTCGGGCTACATGCAGGTGCCAATGGGCGAGGCTGATCGCCCCCAAACCGCTTTTGTCACCCCAGACGGCTGGTATGAATTCACCGTGATGTCTTTCGGACTGTGGAACGCACTTACTACGCTCGAAAGAATGATGGACAATGTTCTGCGTTGTCTTAAAGAAAAATCTGCCTATGTTACCTTGATGACACCGTGTTGTTCGCCCTTATTTATCAACACATTTGCGCCGACTTGAGCACGTACTTACTTGCTTAACTAAACACCCAGTTAAAATTAAATCCAAAGAAATGCCGATTTGCTGTACGTCAGCTCACCATTCTAGGACACGTTGTGTCCAAGGAGGGCATTCTCCCGGATCCTGATGAATTGCGCGCCGTTACTGAGTTTCCTAAACCCACTACCATCAAAGAACTTCGCAGTTCCATTGGCCTGTATTCCTATTTCAGGCAATTCATTCGAAACTTCGCGTCGGTTATATCACCTTTGACGCAGCTTCTTGGTGGCTTTCAAGATATGTCATCATGATCCCCAACCTGCGACGAGGCTTTCACAACATTGCGACGTATCCTCATGACGCCACCCATTTTTCGCCACTTTAACCCTCAAGCTCCCACTGAGGTCCACACCGACGCAAGTGGCGTAGGCCTGGGTGCAGTGCTCGCACAGCGTCAATATGTCGTGGCATACGCGAGTCGCACTCTCACCAAGGCCAAGAGCAACTACAGCGTGACAAAGAAAGAGCGTTTGGCCATTGTGTGGGTAGTTGGCAAGTTTTGCCTTTTTTTATATGGTAATCTTGTTGACCTCGTTACCGACGACCATGCGCTGTGTTGGATTTCGAAGTTGAAAGTGTGATAGCGCAGCATGTCGCGCATCGTCCATATCTGGCTCACACTCTTACGGAATTCATGTGACGTCATTTATCGGTATATATATGTACGTGGGTGCTGAATAAGGGCAATCCATTCCCGTCAACCTCACCGACAGCATTATTACAACTGGCGACGAGGTTCCTACGTGCCCGCGTACTATAGGCGGCAGCCGGTGTGCTCCGTACGCGCTCCCGGGATGCGGCACCGAACCCTTTGCAGAGGCACTCACTGGACCAACGGTGACGGCAGGTCGCGCTCACAACAAGGGAAATCAAACCGATGAGTAGCAAACATCTACTTTTTCGAAATGCCGCCATTTGGGAAGATAGAGGAGTTTGACCCAAAGACTCAGAACTTCGAGCCGTACTTGGAGCGTTTTGAGCATTTGGTAACAGCTAGTGAGATAGTTGAGGCCAAGCGCCTTCCTGTCTTATTGACAGTAATAGGCCCACAGGCTCATGAAGTACTAAGAAGTCTGGTTGTGCCAGAGGTCCCGGGACAAAAGTCATACGAAGACGTAAAACGTCTCCTGAAGGAGCAGTACAGCACCATAAGTTCTGTCATAGCGGAACGGTGCAAGTTCAACCGGCGCGTACAACAGGAAGGGGAAAATGTCGAAGCGTTCATCAAGGAACTGAAACACTTAGTGAAGGGGTGAAACTACGGTGCCTTTTTGCAAGACGCCCTCCGAGATAGACTGGTTGCGGGGATACGAAACCAAGAAACCCAGCGCGCGCTGTTTGCTGAACAAGAGCTGACATTCGATGGCGCTCGCAGAATTGCCCTCGACAGAGAGCTAGCGGCTCGTGACACTGAGCAGATGTAGTCTATAGAACAGGAGGCACCAGTGCACGTCTTCAAGGGTCAATCCCATCAAGACCAGAGACCTGTTTTAAGCCCAAGGAAAGCAGAGCCTGCAAGAGCGAAAACTGTGAAAGGTGTGGCAGAGGGCACTTGTCTGAAGTGTGTTGGTCCAAAAATGCTACTTGTCGGAAATGTTCGGAAGTAGTTCATCTGAAAAAAAAAGTGCCCAAATGTCAGAGCGAGACCAAAGAGCAAACATGCGCTCGAATGTTTTGACGAGGAATCGGGGCATGAACTGTACCATTCGGTTAAAGCAACCCAGTCATGTTACGACGTGAGCATAGAAGTAGAGGGGCGCGCACTGAATATGCAAATAGTCACGGGGACGACAGTAACAATTATTCCGGAACAGGTCTACGATTATCGGTTCTCACACGTGAAGTGTGGGCCGTGCAAAATGCCACTGCGCACTTATACAGGCGAGCATATACAGCAAAAAAGAGCAGTGTGACGAGGCTGTTAAGTACAAAGACCCGAGTATGACGTCACCCATGATTGTTGTAAAGGACAATGGCAGGAATTTACCCGTTCTGATGGGGATAAATTGGTTCGAACGGCTAAAAATTGACTGGCTGCAGATTGGCCAAATTGCGGAAGAAGACCGAGTTGTGGCTTGAAAGAGAAGTACCCTGCCGTGTTCTCAACAAAATTGGGAACAATTAGGAAGTTTCAAGCAAAGATTGTCTTAAAGCAGGGCACGACGCCGGTGTTCTGCCGTTATAGGCCAGTCTTTTTTGCATTACAGAAGAAAGTTGAGCAGTAACTGCGGGAACTGGTGGAAACAGGCATGCTGCACCCTGTAATGCGCAGACTGGGCTACGCCACTGGTCATGGTTGTAAAAGAGAACGGCAGCGTCCGGTTGTGTGAGGACTACAAAACAACAGTAAACTTCTCTTTGATGACAGATGATTACCCACTTCCGAGACCAGGGGACTTGTACACGATCTTAGCTGGTGGAAGAATGTTCAGTGTACTATACCTGTCCTCAGCATATCAACAGCTCCCACTTACTTCAGAGTCGTTTCCGTAGTTGACAGTAAACACCAATCTAGGGTTATTTGAGTTCCAGTGCCTTATTTACGGGGTGGTTTGCGCGTCCGCTATCTCTCAGGTGATCACGGATGAGATCCTTCGAGGTATCCCACGCGTGGGATGCTATATCGACGACGGGATATCGACAGGGTCTGACACTGACAATTTTCAGCAAACACTAGAACGTGTCTTGCAAAGGTTGAGTGAATATAACATAACGCTCAACATAGATAAATGCTGGTTCTTCCAAAAATCTTTTACATATTTGGGTCACAAGGTTACGGCAGAAAGCATTTGTACCCAACAGACGAAAAGAAAAGAGGGCAATATAACAAGCACCAGAGCCCACTATAGTTACAGAGCTTAAGGCGTATTTAGGAATACAGACTTTTTATTCCAGGTTTCTGCAAAACGCCTCAACAGTAGCGGAGCCGCTCTATCGACTACTAAAAAAAGACGAAAAATGGGCATGGAAAAAAAATGCAGCGATGCTTTTAAAGCTGCGAGACACTTGCTGACAAGCAGCAAGGTGCTGACATTCCATCACGTCCAGAAACCACTCGCAATGCTTTGCGATAAGTCGTCCTATAGCTTAGGTGCTGTTATTTTCACCAGGACAGCCAAAGGTGATGAAAAGCCAGTCGCCTTTCCGTCGCGTACACTGACAAAAGCAGAAAAAAAGGTATGCTCAGGGCTCTCTGTTCCGACCTGGGAGATGCCCTCTACACCTGACGTCTAGCCGAGTGTCCTTCAGGACCCCCCCTTTTTATGGGGGGGGGGGCAATAAAGTTTGACCACCACCAGTCTGAACGAGAAGCTATGGCCATAATCTGTGGAGCAAGGCTGAAAGTTGGGCTAGTTGGTGGTACATTATGGTGATACATTCAGTTGAGAGTCAGCGCTTGTTTGTGTCTCTTTACTTCGTCCCGTGAGTTTGTGCGCTGTTTCTGTCCATAACATAATCTATGGCCTAAAATAAATTTCACCGGTACTTGTATGGCCGAGATTTTACCATATACAGCGATCATCAGCCATTACTAGGGTTACTAGGGCAAGATAAGTGTATTCCAACTGCAGCTGCCGCGAGCATGCGACGTTGGGCCCTGACGTTTGTAGCTTACCGGTACTGCCTGAAATTTAGAAGGCGTGAAAATCTAAAATCGGCAGACGCCTTGTCTATGTTGCCTCAACCAGGAGTCGCTAAAGACGAGGCTCCAGAGTGCTTCTCAATTTTCCAGTGCCTCCCACTCACCGTGGACGAGATTGCAATGTTCTGAAAGCGAAGCTTAACACTCAGCTGTGTGGCTCAGTTCACGCCCCACCGCGGTGGTCCAGTGGCTAAGGTACTCGGCTGCTGACCCGCAAGTCGCGGGATCAAATCCTGGCTGCGGCGGCTGCGTTTCCAATGGAGGCGGAAATGTTGTAGGCCCGTATGTGTGCTCAGATTTGGGTGCATGTTAAAGAACCCCAGGTGGTCAAAATTTCTGGAGCCCTCCACTACGGCGTTTCTCATAATCATATGGTGGTTTTGGAATGTTAAACCCAACATATAAATCGATCAATCAATCAATCAATCAATCAATCAATCAGTGGCTCAGTTTACGCTAAACGAGTGGCCCTGGCAGCATGCAGACGCATTAAAATGGCACTGTTCGCCGCGATGAGCCATCACTTGAGCAGGGGTGCGTCACATGGGAGCCAAGAGTTGTAATTCCGGAACAGCTGAGGAAGCGCGTGCTAAACATGCAACATGAGGAGCACCCAGGTGGAAGCCGCATGGCATTGCTAGCCAGAAGTTTGGTGGCCAGGAATTTGGTGGCCAGCTCAATTTGGAAATTGAGCAATACGTGCACAGATACAAGGTTTCTCAAGCAGTAACATCAAGTGCACTGCCTGTTCCATTTCAACCATGGCACTACCCTGTCTTGTATCTGCGCACGTATTGCTCAATTCGTAAATTGAGCAATACGTGCACAGATACAAGGTTTGTCAAGCAGTAACAGCAAGTGCACTGCCTGTTCCATTTCAACCATGGCACTACCCTGTGTTGGTCCCGCGTGCACATAGACTTCGCTCAAAAGGGGACGAACGTGTTTCTTATACTGGTCAACTCATTCTCAAAATCAATAGTAGTTAGAAGTGTGGCCCATGTCATCAACGTCAGCCCTAAAAACCCTGGAGAAACTTCGGGGTGCCTTTGCCACTTACTTCTTTCTCTAATTCATTAACGAGGGTCTCGTACTCGCAGACTTGGTGCCGTTAGGTTGTATACGAGAGAATACTGGTCAGCTGTGCGCTCGTAATAAGTTCGCGTGCCACGTGACACCACACAGGCTCATAAAAGAGTGTGCCACACTCGCCACCATGGCTACAGATGGCGCTGACTAACACTCTCGCGTTTAAATTCACATATTAACCCAATAAAGGGGCTGGACGGACAGCCGCCGTGATAGCTCAATGGATAGAGCATCGAACGCGTTATTCCAAGGTCATAGGTTCAATTTCTACTCACGGCAAGTTATTTTTTCACCCACTTTTCTTTCTTATTATTTAGATATCAATGGTTCTAATAACATCCCCTATACATTCCTTGGCATTGTTGTCTGTTAGATCTCATATATATATATATATATATATATATATATATATATATATATATATATATATATATATATATATATATATATATATATATATATATATATATATATATATATATATATATTGTGGAGAAGCTTCCGAACACTGAAATATGTCGAACTCTCAGGGGCCTTCTAGTGGGTCTACCCAAAAAGGACGCCGCTCGCGCTGAGAGTCCGTGCTTGGCCGTTACAGTCGCCATTGTGTATGCTCGCTGTGTGCCGGCTAATAAACGCCCTAAAAAATTGGTGGAGAGTGCTACTATCCTCTTCGATGCTCTAGGAACTACGATCACGTACACTGCCATCTACCACGTCCCACGACGCCTCTCAGCAAACACCTCCTCCCGTGTCGCCCGCTTGTCCCGGTGCCCCCAGGATCCACGATTCACCCATCTTCACGGACGCTGATGGCACTGACGTGGAAAACTGGCTCGCAATTTACGAGCGCGTGAGCGTACCCAAAAAATGGGGCGAGGACGGCAACTTTAACAAACTTGGTGTTCTATCTTGCGGGCGTTGCAAGTTTGTGGTACAACAACCACGCGTCCGATTTCGACACCTAGTCTGATTTTAAGACTGTTATCACCAACGTTTTTGGCCGCCCTGCCGTTGGTAAGCTGCAAGCCGAGCAGCGCTTACGCGAACGCGCTCAGCAGGCCGGTGAATCATTCACCAGTGACATTTTAGACTGTCCTGGACTTGTGCAAGAAATACAACGGCATGCTGCAGCATGTCCGAATCAGACAAGACCCGGAACGTCATGAAAGGAATTGACAATGGTGCCTTCACGATGCTGCTGCTGAAGATGATGGGTTTATATGTGAATTTAGAAGTATAGGAGTGACAGTCAGCGCCATCTATAAGCCAAACAACGAGTGTGAAAACACTCCTACTTCTAAATTCACATATAAACCCCAAAAAGTGGATGGAGGGACGGCCGCTGTGATAGCTCAGTGGTTAGAGCATCGAACGCGTTATTCGAAAATTTTTTCATCCATTTTTTCATCCACTTTTCTTTCTTCTTATTTACATTCCATTGGCTCTAATAACTTCCCCTGTACGTTCCTTGGCATTACTGTCTGTTATATCTCATATATATATATATATATATATATATATATATATATATATATATATATATATATATATATATATATATATATATATATATATATATATATATATCCTGATGAAGGCCAGACTCAAGGCCGAAACGTCGAAGTAAACCACGTTGTGACCACTCACGGAGGATCTACTGGACTATAAATATATATATATATATATATATATATATATATATATATATATATATATATATATATATATATATACATATATATATTGTGAAGAACAAAACGCATCGTTGGTAAGCAACATCGCCACCGCTTGGGTACTGGGTGCTGGGCTTCTCTCGCTCTGCTCGTGCTGATCATCGCCGGCATCTGCTTGACCGTTGCTCTGTCCCCATCGTGGTTTCATCGTAGGGCCACCGTCGCAACAGTCGCCAATAAACCCCTTTTCAATTGGTGGAGGGTGCTGAGAATCCCCGTCGCCTGAGCTTGGGTGCTATTATGTGTTTTCTTTTTCCTTTTACGTATTGTTAATTTTTGGGTACCGTTCCGTATTATTATTTTATTTTTCGCTGCAGAACTTTGTGATATGGAGTAGCCGAGGCAATAGGCTCCTCAACTTCTCCACAGCAAAACAGTTAAAACAGAACAGAACAGAACAGAACCTGGGTGCTGCCATTCGCCGTCGCCTAAACCTGGAGCTGCGCAACCGAACGCTACTTCCCATCATGGCCACCAACAGCGCGCAACCTGGCTCTTCCGCTCCATCCTCCAGCAACCCCGGCGTTCTTCGCTTGCGAGAGCCCAAGGTCTTTAGCGGAGCTGATGAGACCGACGTGGAAGACTGATTCTCTAACAGCGAACTGGTGAGCGCAAACAACAAGTGGGATGACGCGGACAAGTTGACTAACGTCATCCTTTACCTCACTGACGTGGCTGAAATGTAGTATAACAACCACAAAAACGAAATTACGACATGGTTCGTCTTCAAAACATCGTTTGCTGACGTTTTCGGCCGACCCGCTGTCCGCAAGTCCAGAGCCGAACAACGCTTGCGGACTCGCGCACAAAAGCCATCTGAATCGCTCACCAGTTACATCGAAGACATTATTGGTCTTTGCAACCGTGTGAACACCGCCATGCTTGAGTCGGAGAAGATTCAGCACATCCTCAAAGGGATAAATGACAGTGCATTTCAGATGCTCCTGGCGCGCGATCCTGCCACCGTTGCGGAACTTGTGACTTTATGTCAAAGTTTCGACGAGTTGAAGAAGCAGCGCGCCCTGACTCGGCCATTTTCCTCACACGCCGACTCACTATCCAGTCTTACTTCTGTTACTGATTACTCACCAACTCTGCAAGAGATTAAAGGCTTTGTGCGTGAAGAAGTAGCTCGGTAGCTGTTGTTGATTCCCTTCACGCAGCAGCCGCCGTCCCCTCGTCTGCCCTCACCACTCCACGACGTTATTGCCGAAGAGGTAGCTCAGGCTGTTCCCGTCACTGCCCACCAGCAGCCTGTGGCCATGCCTGTTCTCCATGCACCGGCTATGCAGCCCGTGGTCGCGCCTCTTACTTATGCCCAGGTGGTACGCAGCAGACCCCGCCAGCAGCTTTTGCCACCCATGCCTGCTGTTGCTCCCCACTCTACCCCTCTTTCGACACCTTGGGCCGCACCGCGAGTCAGCAATTCCTGGCGCACTGCTGACAATCGACCGATCTGCTACACCTGCGGTACTCCAGGACACGTGGCACGATATTGTCGTCGTCGCTTCCAATCACAACACAACGCTACTTGGCCGTTACCGTATGACCCGCAGCCCACGCACCTACCTGCTCCCTATCCTTCACCGCAGTATGGCTACACTAACCTTCCCAAGACTCAGTCACCCCAGCCCCCAGCTCCGACTCACTCTCCCCGCTCGCCGTCTCCTCGCAGGCGTTCTCTGTCCCCAATGCGTCCCCGACCCGCTTCCTTCAACCGGGAAAACTGAACGCCGCAGTTCCAGAGGCAAGAACTGCGCCGTCGTCGAAATGCCCAAGTCCTCGCACTTCACCTGCTAACGTCGTTGCCATATCCGTCGATGGTGTTTCTACCTTTGCCCTCATTGACACAGGTGCTGCCGTTTCTGTTATAGCCGCCCAGCTCTGCCGCTCCCTACGCAAAGTGACCACGTCGCTCTCTGGACTATCGCTTCGTACGGCTAGCGCACAACCAGTTCGACCTCTCGGCACCTGTACAGCCCGCATTTTCATCCAAGGCTCTATGTACGTTGTCGAGTTCATCGTCCTTTCGGTGTGCTCGCATGACGTTATCCTCGGGTGGGACTTCCTGCCACATCATCATGCCGTCATCGACTGCGCACGCGCTGAAGTTCAATTTTCGCACCTGTCTGACGAACCTTTGCACGAAACTCTTGAGCGCTCCCCAAAACTCGTCGTACGTAAAGACACTGAAACTCCGCCACCCTCTCTTGCCGTTGTCCCTGCTTGCTGCGATGATTATAACGATGCTACAGTAATGTTTACACCTTCCGGCATTTTCATGAGCCGCAGAGCCGTTTCCTTGCCTTTCGCTACACTTGACGTCACTGCTGGCCGAAGCAATATTTTCGTCCACAACCCCCTTTCTGCACCACTTACGCTACTTGCCAGTGAATGTCTCGGTCGAGTGGAGTACCTCGATTCCTCTTTATTTCTTAACATGCCAGACGAATCGTGCAGTAGCGCCGCAACCGAAATCATGTCCTTTCACCGCTGTAATACTCATCGAGTGACACCTTTTTGAGTTCCATCGCCGACACCTTAAGTGCCCATGAACGCGCCGAGCTTCTTAATCTCCGCCAGCTCTTCGCGAATTCATTCGACGTTTCTCAGCCGCAATTGCGTCGGACTTCCGCAGTGAACCACTACATTGACACCGGTTCGCACCAGCCATTGCGTCAAAGACCGTACCGTGTCTCTGCTGCAGAACGTCACGTCATCAACGACCAGGTCGAAGAGATGCTACGCCGTCGCGTTATTCAACCATCGCACAGTCCTTGGGCATCTCCTGTCGTTCTAGATCGAAAGAAGGATGGATCGATTCGATTTCGTGTCGACTACCGGCGATTAAACAAGGTGACGCGGAAAGACGTCTATCTATTACCGCGCATCGACGACGCCCTTGACAGCCTCCAAGGAGCCGAATTCTTCTCCTCCTTAGACTTACGATCTGGATACTGGCAGGTTTCTATGGCAGAAGCTGATCGCCAGAAAACTGCGTTCATTACACCAGATGGCCTGTACGAATTTAACGTAATGCCATTTGAAGAAGAAGAAGAAGAAGAAGAAGAAGAAGAAGAAGAAGAAGAAGAAGAAGAAGAAGAAGAAGAAGAAGAAGAAGAAGAAGAAGAAGAAGAAGAAGAAGAAGAATATATTTTTATTTGTCGCATAAAATATACACGCATTGTGGTGGAATATACAGAAGGAGGTCCCATAGCACAAGGCTGAAAGGGGACCTCCTTTGTAATGCTCCTGTCACGTTTGAATGACTCACGAACAACACACGGCGTGGACTGAAGTGGTCTGTGTGTCTATGCTACCTCAACGACATTGTCGTTTTCTCTCCCGATTTTCCAACACATCTGCTTCGGCTCCAACTGGTTCTGACGTGTTTAACCAACGCTGGGCTCCAACTGAACCTTAAAAAGTGCCGCTTCGCCGCGCGAGAGCTGTCCATCTTAGGGCACATCGTGTCCAAGCATGGTGTTCGACCCGACCCTGCAAAACTTCGAGCAGTCGCTGAGTTCCCGAAACCTACTACACTGAAAGAATTACGCCGTTTTGTCGGACTATGCTCGTACTTCCGGCGCTTCATGCGAAATTTTGCGTCGATCATGTCACCACTGACCAACCTCCTACGCGGTGACGCAGACCTTTTATCCTGGTCTCCTGACTGCGACGTCGCGTTTGCCACGCCCCGTAGTCTGCTAACATCTCCTCCAATTCTTCGGCATTTCGACCCAACAGCTGCAACGGAAGTTCACACAGACGCTAGTGTGGTTGGTCTTGGCGCCGTCCTCGCCCAACGCAGGCCGGGCTACTCCGAATACGTCGTCGCTTATGCGAGTCGCACATTTACTAAAGCTGAGGCCAATTACAGTGTCACCGAAAAAGAGTACTTGGCGCTAGTGTGGGCGCTTCGCAAGTTCCGCCCTTATTTGTATGGTCGTCCATTCGACCTGGTAACGGACCACCATGCACTTTGTTGGCTCGCCACAATGAAAGATCCTTCTGGCCGCCTAGCTTGGTGGGCACTGCAAATCCAGGGGTACGACATTCGCGTCATCTATCGCAGCGGACGCAAGCATTCTGACGCCGACGCCCAGTCGCGTTCGCCTTTACCTCCCGACTCGGCCTGCGGAACCACTGGTACCAACTCCGTCGCATCTTTCGTCCTTGACTCCTTTGCCAGTGAACAACACAAGGTCCCATGGATCGCTTCCTTTTTTAACTGTCTCTCTGGATTCCACTGCGGTACACGATCTCTCCGCCGTCAAGCTGCTCATTTCGTCATTCATGATCGGCTGCTACACCGACTCAACTACGCTCCTGAAGGTCGTAAGTGGCTCTTGGTTGTCCCGCGCAGCTTGCGATCACAAATCTGCGCCTCCTTTCACGACGATCCCCAATGTGGTCATGCCGGAGTTTTAAAAATTTACGAACGCATTCGCCATCGCTTCTACTGGCGCGGAATGTATAATTTTGTTCGAAAATTCGTTATAGGCTGCCCTGACTGTCAACGCCGCAA
The DNA here is from genome assembly GCF_043290135.1 of Rhipicephalus microplus. Taxonomy (NCBI): domain Eukaryota; kingdom Metazoa; phylum Arthropoda; class Arachnida; order Ixodida; family Ixodidae; genus Rhipicephalus; species Rhipicephalus microplus. The sequence continues at coordinate 228,309,958 of NC_134710.1, forward strand.
ATCACCGCTTTTCCACTCGTCTAGTGCGCATCATCCGCTTTCGTACCCTGCCAAACCTTTCGATCGGATCAGAATTGATCTCTGTGGCCCTCTACCGACAACATCAGATGAAAATCGGTGGATCATAGTCGCTGTGGACCGTTTAACACGCTACTCTGAGATCGCCGCCCTTCCAAGTGCCACTGCGCGGGACGTAGCATCCTTCATCCTTCATCGCTTCATACTACGACATGGTGCACCTCGAGAACTACTAAGCGACTGAGGTCGAGCCTTCCTATCAGAAGTCGTCACGCCTCTGCTCTCTGAATGCCATGTTGTTCATCGCAAGACCACGGCATACCACCCGCAGACTGACGGGCTCACGGAAAGATTTAACCGCACCCTTGGCGATATGCTCGCCATGTATGTGACATCCGATCATACTGAGATCGCATTCTTCCATTCATCACGTTCGCATATAACACCGCGGCACAGTCTACCACTGGATTTTCACCTTTCTTTCTTCTTTATGGTCGCGAACCATCCCACACCATCGACACTCTCCTTCCATACCGTCCTGACGCATCCGAATGCCCATCTGTGTCCGAAGCTGCCCGAAATGTGGAAGAGTGCCGTGAACTCGCACGCACCTTTACGTCACAAGAACAACAGTGCCAGAAAGAAAACAACGCCGACTCTTCACAAAGCCCCAGCTACTCCCCGGGATCACTTGTATGGCTGGCTGTTCCTTACCAAACCCCTGGCATTTCCTCAAAACTTGTTCGAAAGTACGAGGGCCCATACCGCGTTTTGGAGCAAACCTCGCCGGTAAATTTTCTCATTGAGCCACTTTCCCCATCTGACGACATGCGCCAGCGTGGACATGACATCGTCCACGTCGCCCGCCTTAAGCCATATCATAGCCCTCTGCCTCCAGACTCTTAGGTTGCCAGGATGGCTCTTTTTCGGCAGGGGCAAATTGTCAAGAAAACGCATCGTTGGCAAGCAACATCGCCACCGGTTGGGTACTGGGTGCTGGGCTTCTCTCGCTCGGCTCGTGCTGATCATCGCCGGCATCTGCTTGACCGTTGCTCTGTCCCCATCGTGGTTTCATCGTAGGGCCACCGTCGCAACAGTCGCCAATAAACTCCTTTTCAATATATATATATATATATATATATATATATATATATATATATATATATATCAGTCACTATACCGAGATAGTCTTTTTGATGCAGGCCTATAAGTTAAGCATCGTCACAGATTATTTTGACGTCCATCTCTAGATTTGAGGAGGGGCACAAGGATAAACACGACCGGAAAGAATGTTGTCTCATTGACTTCCTAATGTCCTGCTTGCTTCAGATGCAATTATGATCTTTACACTGTGGTGTAACACGAGGTAGGTTAGGTCATTTATTTTTTCTAATTATTTACTTGACATCGTACTGAAAGACACCTTTGTCGAGTTATTCGCAGATGAGTATTTTGTTTTTAAATGAGTATGTAGTGAGAATGAGCATGCTATACTTAAGTGCAGGCAGGTGCAATTAGCTGCAATAAAGCTCATTGCGTTAACGTGGCTTCTGCGTGAAGCGTAAGAGTCGCCTTCACTTGTTCAACGGCTGATAGCGAAAACGTTGCAAAAACTGTCTTGCTTCGGCGGGCAGCAATTTGAGGTAACAAGAGTACGAATGCTATTGCACATCTTACTTGCTTGGAAAGAAAAGCACAAGCACGTGTTTCGGTAGCAGTAGCCGGGGCACATGCTGGAAACGTCATCAGCTTGAAAAAATAACAAGGGGCATAGTTTATGGCTAACCTTTTTTCCTTCGGCATTTCGGGTTCATCTCTGTGTGCAGCAAAGGATGAAGCAATATGTCGGCATTGCGATTATTCATTTATTTATTTAATGATTTATTTATTTATTTATTTATTTATTTAATTTAAGAATAGTACCCTCAGGGTATAAATACATTGCAGAAGAGGTGGGGTGTACATAGTAAAACAAAAAAAAAGCCTAACAATAACAGTAAAATGGAAGCATTATAAAGAAGTACAAAAATTTTGTAAAGCAAGTTAGCGATTATCTAGCGAAGTAGTAACGTGCAATGTAGAAGAAACAAACATGTAATCTTACAGTAGGCTTTATAGGCCATTTTTAAATGCAGTTACATCAGTTATATCTGTTCTGAAGGCAGTTAGGTGGTTCCAATCTTCTGCTGAACTAGGAACAAATGAGTTAGAGGTGGCATTAGTTAAGAAATATGGTATGTTAACCCTATGATGATGACGATGAAGTTGGTGTGAGCGAAATAGAGCTGGGTGTACGAACAAAGAACGAAGTGCGTGGTTATGGTAGTACATTTTGTAAAAAACAAAAAAAAAACATATATGCGATTGACTTATACGGGTTGTTAGTGAAGGAAGATTAAGACCAGCTTTCATGTCTGTAACACTGGCAGTGTGATTACAATTACATGCAATAAAGCGAGCACGGTGATTTTGCACTGCCTGAATTGTTTGTATAATGTAGAGCTATGTAGGTCCCAGGGACAAATGGGGCGTATTCTAGCTGAGTATGGACGTAGGTAGTATAAAGCAAAGTTTTTAGTGATAGGGAGGCAAGATAAATTTTTTAAGTAATTTAAAGCCTGATTCACTCTAGCTAATATGTTATTAACGTGATGTTCGCATTATAGGTGACTACAAATGTGGACACTAAGGTAGCGATAAAAAGCGGTAGATTGTAATGGAATATTGTTAAGAGATTAGAACGGAGGAGCAGCATTGCGCCGGGTCACGCGCATGCTTTCGCACTTAGCAACGTTTACTTCCGTGTGCCACGTGTGGCACCACTATGTTACAATATCAAGATCCCTTTGTAATGATGTCAGATCTGAATCACTGGTTATTTTTTGGTAAATGACAGTCATCTGCAAATACACAAGCTTGGGAAAAAATGTTAGCAGGTAAGTCGTTTATATAAGTCAAGATTAACGGAGGGCCAAGGACTGACCCTTCGGGTACGCCGGAACTAACTGGTGCCAACTAAGGGTAAAAAAAATGTTGGCTGTAACGTACTGCACACGTAAGGAGAGAAAATGTCGAATCCAAGTAAGTACTTCAGAGCCAATATCACAAGCACTTAGTTTATGTAACAGCAATGAGTGACTAACTTTGTCGAAAGCTTTGGCAAAACTAAACAAGTTGTAATCTACAGTAAAACCAGAGTACAGTACGCATGCAAGTTGTTTGTGAAAGCAATCAATTGGGTCTCACAAGAGAAGGATTTTTGGAAGCCATGTTGCGAGGTACAGAAACGTGATTTTGTCCTCTAGGTAATTGGCAAGATGCATAAATATGAGTATGCTCAAAACTTTAAATGAAACTGACGCAAGTGCAATAGGTGAAAAGTTTAAGGGATCACCCTTTTTTTGCGGATTTGAAAATTAGTACGATTTTGCCTATTTTCTTATCTCCAGGTAGAGAACTAGTCATAAAATTGGGAAAAGATACAAACTAAAATAGGTAAACAGATATTTTTTGTGTTTTTATAAAATTTAGTGTTGATGTGATCTGTCTCATGTGGAACTAAGTTTTAGTCCGTCAATTATCCTTGCTCTTCCAACGCAATAAAAAACAATTGGATCCATGAGAAGATAGCTGAGTTGTTGAAAGTTAGGTATTTCATTGGTTTTCGCAGATGAAAATGATTTAACGAAGGTATCATTGAATACCTGGGCCGTAAAGAATGTCGACATTGGGTAACGAGATGGATACGATAGCGTTTTCTTATGGTCACTGTCATTTTTAGCACCTTCCAATAGCGTTTTGGGTTCATTTTAATCATCTTTAGAAGAGTGCTAATAAATAATAAAGATTTGCTACACTTCAAAGCGGAAATGTTGGACGAAGTAGCTCTTTTGTACGATAACCAATCAGATGCTTTTGAGAAAGTTTTGCCCTTCAAAATAAACGTTTTGATTGATAGATATGTGGGCTTTAACGTCCCAAAACCATGATATGATTATGAGAGACGCCGTATAGTGGACGGCTCCGGAAATTTCGACCACCTGGGTTTCTTCAACGTGCACCCAAATCTTAGCACACGGGCCTACAGCATTTCCGCCTCCATCAGAAATGCAGCCGCCGCTGCCGGGATTCAATCCCGCGACCTGTGAGTCAGCAGCCGAGTACCTTAGCCACTAGGCCACCGCGGCGGGACAAAATAGACGTTTATTTTTGTTAAAATGTCAGTTGAGGTACCTATTCTACTGGGGGGCTTTACTGTTGGATAATATACGACGAACAGGTACGTATTCTTGAGCTAGTTTTAAAACAGCAGGTTTAAACATGTTCCAATCGCTCTGCACTGAGCGCTGGAATACACCAGGTAGAAAAACAAGGAGTAATTTAAGTTATTCATTGATAGCATCGTAGTTAGCTTTTCCACAATCTTTGACAGTTTAGAACTGTTCACGTGTTTTTTGCATTTGTTATAGTAATACTGAAAGTCAAGATGTCCTGATCACCAAGGCCTGAGAAATGGGTTATCGAAGAAACAGAGTCACTAACTGACGTCAGAATCAGGTTGAAAAGGAGTGATGAACTTTGTGTGACGCGTGTGGGTGGAGCAACTAACTGCGACAAAGTGAAATCGGCGCAAAAAGAGATAAAGTTATTAGACTCGGTTGACGATAGGTCTGAAAACTGAAAACGGGGACATGGCAGAACAGACAATGTTGGGGAAGTTAAAATCACCCATGAGTAGTATTGCAGCGCCAGTATATTGTAAAGCAATTAGGCTAAAACAATCGCGAAGGTTTTCAATGAATGATACGCTGGCGGCCAATACACGCCTCACGTCTAAATGCCTTACGTATACGTATGCGTAAATGCACGCGGACTGTGCGTACTGCGCCGCGCTGAGCCTCTAACATAATGGTATAGTAAGTAAGTAAGTAAGTAAGTAGGTGCTCCTAATCCCTTTTGGCACAGGGCAGGCGCCAGCAGCGCCACAGGACAAAGTTGTGCGCTTCAACGCACATCCATACACACGCACACACACATCACCAGTCAGGCGCTTGCCGCGCCACCGTCAAAAAAAACATTTTGTGTTTTACACGCACTTCACGCGAACACGCACTCACACGTTTTCCACTTTACTGTTCGAAGAAAGAAAGGTCTGGTAGTAAATTGCCAGTTTCGCCACCAGGGGAAACGTGCCCTCGGCCAAGTCTATCCAGTGGCGTCGGCGTCGTTTAGATATTTTCTGTCGGCCCTTCGTTGCGCTGGACACTGTCGGGGTGTTTGTCCACCTGCCAGCACAGTCTGTCCCAGAGTTTTAGACGTCGCTTGGCACTCTCGGTGTGTTCGACTCGGGTGTCGACGGGATCATCTGGGAGACCCAGATATTCCGCCAGGTTTATCTTGGGTAGGTCCCTCGCTCCGAGTCGCGGGCAATCCATCAGGATATGTTGGATGGTTTCTTCCGTGGCCCCGCATAGGCGGCACGACGGGTCCGTGTCGAACAGTTCCCAATGCCGCTTCCGCGTGGGCAGTGACCCCGTCCTGGCTTGGAACAGGAGTGCGCTTTCCCGGTCGCCCCTGTAAAATGGCTCACGGTCTGGAGCCTGCTTGTATTCGAGGTATAACTGTAGGCTCCTTTTCTTTGCCGCCGACGTGCGCCACATCTCTGTGCTGGCTTCGGTTATAGTGTTTTTTGTTATTATACGCCATTCTCGTTCCGATTTTGCAGACCGATAGATGGCAGCAGTTTTGCATAAAGTCTAGGGGGCATGCTTTACGAAAGCACTGCGACAAAACGAAGTATTACATTGACGGTTGGTAACGGCGAGGGAAAGAGTCTCGTCAGTGAAGGCGTTTCGAAGTGAATGGTAAATGCGTTGTTTGCATGGGTCGGTTTCGCCTCATAAATTAGCCAGGTTTCGTTAACCCTTGGTGATTACTAGTAACCGCCTTTCGAAAATTTTAAAGTGTCCATGAACTATTCGCACAAAAAACTTGAATGCGCCTACTTGATTCGACCGCTTGTTTTCGCTGGTTAAAAAAAGTTAAGTGAGTTCATTTCTTTAATTACTGCTGTAAGTAATGTTTGTACACGTCGGAAGATGCTTTCAGCCACATAAAGGTAACGCCGCAGGTAGCTCGAAGATACCTCCTTTCTGTAATTTCTCAATAATAGAAAACACATGTCTTGAAACACCCTGTATACGTCTTTCAAGGATAGTGAATACTGGAACTTAGTGCAGGCGAATGTATTTGAAGGAGAGGATTTCGGAAAGGGCCTTAAAACTTTTTTTTGTATATAGCACAGTATGCTTGTTTAGGGTTTATATGCAGTTCGCCAGAGATTTTTGTTTAGCTTTCGCAGCATGTGATTGTATTATCAGTATTTTTGATTGTGTGCTGCTCCAATGTACGTTATTATTTATATCATGTTGCCCTTTCCGCTTCGGCCAAATACAGGCCTGCAGTATTTGTAAATGCCAAACGATGCTAACCCCATATATATATATATATATATATATATATATATATATATATATATATATATATATATATATATATATATATATATATATATATATATATATATACATACATATATATATATTTATATATATATATATACATACATATATATATATTTATATATATATATATATACATACATATATATACATATATAGTCCAGTAGATCCTCCGTGAGTGGTCACAACATGGTTTATTTCAACGTTTCGGCCTAGAGTCTGGCCTTCAACAGGATTAAAGGTACAGTTTGTTGGTTCTCAGCTTTATACAATCTCAAATCAGAGGGAAAGGAAAGAGGAAAAAGACAGAAAAAAAAGAAAAAAAATTGAAAAAAAGAATATCTACAGGTCCCGGGATCGAATCCTGGCTGCGGCGGTTGTATTTTCGATGGAGGTGTAAATGTTGTAGGCCCGCGTGCTGCAGATTTCGGTGCACGTTAAAGAACCCCAGGTAGTAAAAATTTCCAGAGCCCTCCATTACAGCGTCTCTGATAATCATATGGTGGTTTTGGAACGTTAAACCCTACATATCAAATCAAGTTATTACATAAAATGAAGCCGTCGACTTCATGTTGTCTGGATGATGTTCCGGCAGCTATTCTTAAAAAAAATGTTCTTGGATAGTGTGTTTTTACTTTTCTAGTTTATTTCAAGAAGGTTTATTTGCATGGTTTTCATTACCGCACGATTGGAAGCTTGCACGTGTCGTACCAATTCACAAAAGTGGATCGAGAAATGCCGTTGAAAACTACAGGCCGGTGTTGTTGACAAATATAACATGTAAACTAATGGAGAAAGTAATTTATACTTTACCTTTTAAGCTCTTGTCAGCATGGTTTTCGACAAGGTTTTTCATGCTCTGCCCCACTAGCTGAATGTTTTCATGATCTAGCTTCAGCGATAGATAAGACCCAAATAATAGATTGCGTATTACTCGATTTTCGAAAAACATTTGATGTAGCTTCGCGGGATTTTCTCATCTCAAAACTGCAATAGTTTGTCTCGTAGCTTGCCGGATTTCTTCGTGCAGTGCGCCAATCTGTGGTGCTCAATGGTTTCTCTTCTGCGTATGCTCCAGTAACTTCAGGTGTCCCGCAAGGATGAGTTCGGGTCCCTGTTTGTTTTTGCTTTGTATAAACAATATTGTAAATGACGTCAAATTTTCATTTTTAATGTTTGCGGATGACTGTGCGATTTATAGTTTTATACGCAAGAGAGTCATATTACTTCACTGCAGGCTGATTTACACCATGATATGATCATGGTGTAATGAATAAGAAATATTATTAAATCTTCAAAAATGTGTTCACGTCACCTTTTTAAGGAAACGCATGTTTCAGTTTTGCACATATACGCACAATAATATGACCTAAACAAAACTGAAGAATTTAAATATCTAGGCATTTCTATAGCGTCTGGTTTAAGGAGACGCATTCGGCATATAAAGATTAAACCAATAAGTTCACTGGGTTTCCTTCGCTGTAGTTTCAGTCAGTTACCACAGGAATTTAAAGAGCTGCTGTATTTCACGTACGTTCGCTTCATACTTGATTACAGTTGTATTTGTTGGGATCAGCACAGAGCTGATCTCACGGAGCAGCTTGAAAGGGTGCAAAATAGGACAGTTTGGTTTGACTCAACAGTTATAAAACATTAAGCATGATGGAAGGCAAACATAAGTTATCATGCAAGACTTTGCAAGATAGGTGGAAAAGTCTTAGTCTGAATGTTTTTCACGATATATACCATTTTAAAACCGGCATTGAGCGAGAAAGGTGTAATAAATTACCCACTTACGTCTCGTCTATGCGCGACCACGCACTGAAAGTTCGTGAATTGCTCTTTAGGGGTGACGTCTTCATGTATTCTTTTTTCCCACAAGCCATGGGCGAAGGGAATTATCTATAGCCTAACATTGTGAACATTTTGGACGACGATGTATTTTACCGTGTTTGTGAGTGTGTTTGCTTTGTATATCTGTTGTATGTAACCCCCCTGCTGTAACGCCCAATGCGGTGATGCTGGTGTGAAATCATAAATAATAAATGAATAAATAAATAAACATATTGAATGAGACGATGTTGGTTGTTTTGTTCGAAATTGTTGACGCAGTGCTGGTTTAGTGTATCTGGCTCATTTTGATTCAAACAGGTGCAGGATTTGGCTCATTTTTATTGGAAACTGCTTTTCCATGTTGTAATTGGCAATGGCTTCATTTTCATTACGAGTGTTGTAAAAAGGAAAGGTACGTGCTTCGCGTTCCTGTAAAACGATGAAAACGCCACTAATACACTGATAAGAAACGTATGCGGTAAGTTGTTCTTCTGCAGCCCGTGCCTGTGACGAGGCCCGTTTTTGTTTCGCCGATTTCCTGGCATTCATCTGCTCTCTGAACGCAGCGTACGTCACCAATTACAATACCTATGCGCGAGGAATCGCACACGTCTGCTCACCATGCACGGTCCTCGTACACCCTTGCCACTCCCGTTTAAGCTTTCTCGTGTCATGTACCTGCATGCTGCGAAGCTTGTCTCTGAGACACACTGCACTGCTTACTTTCGTGACTGGTCGTCTTGAACTTTCAGGCTCTTGAATTCATACGAGATATGCAGAAAATAGGAAATTTGAAGAACGCTCGAGCTTCGCGTTAAGAGTAATCGGGCCACCTTCACCATCGGTGGCCTTGCTTCGCTTGTGATGGACACCTCTTCCTGTGTAAAGAAAACTAACGTGTGTACGCGTAACATCAGCCATTTGTGACTACCCTGCAATGCTTACTGCAAGTACAATAGCGGAATGCCCTCTACGCCACAATTCTTTCTCTTGAGAATCAGCAAAGTAACCGATACACGCTTGTAAGGCAGCATGCAAACACTACGCAGCTGGTCACTTTGTTGATGTTTTCCCGGTTGATGATGATTAAATATGCTACGCTTACGCCACGCAATACTTAATTATTACATTGCATTCATATGGCGTTTTCTTTTTCGAAGCCTTACGGAAAGCCTGCGTTCGATTGCCAGTAGAACCAAGGATTTTTATTGCTTAGTTTTTTTTCACCTTTCTCGATTTTTCGCCCACGGACATGCTGGTTTTTTGTTCCCAACCAATGACACCGACAGCGAAATTTCTGAGAAACGAGCTCGCTAACGCTATCGTGTCAAAAAAGACGACAGTACCGAGTGGTTAGTGCAAGATAAGTGCGGTAGAATTAGTAAGGGAATCAAAGTACCGGAGGGGTTTAGGGTGCGTGTGTATGTGGAGTAATATATGGCCCCGCCGCGGCGGTCTAGTGGCTAAAGTACTCGGCTGCTGACCCGCAGGTCGCGGGTTCGTATCCCGGCTGCGCCGGCTGCATTTCCGATGGAGGCGGAAATGCTGATGGCCCGTGTGCTCAGATTTGGGCGCACGTTAAAGAACCCCAGGTGGTCGAAATTCCTGGAGCCCTCCACTACGGCGTCTCTCATAACCATATGGTAGTTTTGGAACGTTAAACCCCACATATCAATCATGGATTAATATATGTCAAGAGCATCCCGTTTTAATTGAGGGGAAGTGTAATGTCACTGAACTTGTTTTCGGCCCTCTATGTGTTCTGCAGTTTCTACTAACAAGTTTTCACTTCTGATCTTCTCCATTGATTGATATGTGGGGTTTAACGTCCCAAAACCACTATATGATTATGAGAGATGCCGTAGTGGAGGGCTCTGGAAATTTAGACCACCTGGGGTTCTTTAACGTGCACCCAAATCTGAGAACACGGGCCTACAACATTTCCGCCTCCATCGGAAATGCAGCCGCCGCAGCCGGGATACGAACCCGCGCCCTGCGGATCAGCAGCCGAGTACCTTAGCCACTAGACCACCGCGGCGGGGCCTGATCTTCTCCATACTCCCAACTTACACTCTCACTCTAAAATCTTTCCGTGTGTTTTGTGGTAAGAGTCGTCAACGGCGCCGTCAGTGGCAGCGCACGCCTCACTTGAAAAAAAAAAAACCGTCAGCTTCGTGAGAACGTTCCAAGCGACTAAAGGTACACGTTTGTACGCGTACGTGTCATTCTTAAAAGTTTGATACTCGTATTGCGCCTGCTGAGGCATGCACCTGTGGTGTAGCTGCTAAAACATTGGGCTTGGGTACCAGACAACGAAAGCTCAAATCCCGCTCCCTGTTCGATCGCTTACGCAATAACAGCAAAAGGTGACGTTGTGTCTGCCGTGTTCTTTCCTTGATGCATATTCTACAACAACATATTACTTCTGGCAGTCTACCTTAATTTCACATTGGTCGGCGTTTTTGTTATTTTGCACTCTGTTTGACCAGACAGGATTCCGTCGGACTCTTGACTATATAAATCTGAAATTACTTTTGTTTACAGTAAATGTTCCTGAAAATGAGTTAATATCAAATATTGCTTCTCACTGAACTTCATCTTTTTATTTAAAAAAATCACTAGTATGGATCATATTGTTCATATTAAGGCAACTTAAAAGACTCACGAAAAATGAAGAGTTCGTAACAATTATTCTTGGTGAAAAACGTATACCTTCTTTGAGGAAAATTTTGTTTTAGCCTATATCAAATACTAGATTTTTTGACATCGCATTTTACAAGCCATGTTTCGAGTTTTTCTAATTTAATATGTCGCTTGCCGTAGGAAAATTTCTTTTTTTTGCCGGAAGGGTTGTGGTTTTATATTAAAGCTCCTCAAATTTTAAAAATCAAAGTGGACATGGTCGAGTGCCAGGGTTAGAACAGTTGCCTTGGAATGATATCAATAATCAATATCAGTTACGCTCTGCTAATAGATAATCTTATTTCTATAGTGGCCAGCGGGGCATGTTCATGCGTACGTGCAGCATTGATGCTACCGAAAGAAAGCTTTTAACAGTATGATGTCCTATATATATATATATATATATATATATATATATATATATATATATATATATATATATATATATATATATATATATATATATATATATATTGTAAGACAGTAGACTCTTACAGAGTGGTGGAAGTTCTTTGATCCCCAAGTCCTCTTCGACGTCACGTTCCCCTGGAGCTTCGTTCGGGTCGCCACTTGCTTCCCCCGTCCGCTGTCATGGCTCAAGAACCGCTGCCCGGAACATCCAGCATCCCTATCCAACAAACCATTCCTGCGTGGATAGTCAACGCCCGGCAGCGCGACCCACCCATCTTCTGTGGTCTTCCACGCGACGACGTCAAGGCATGGCTAAAAGAATACAACATGGCCAGTGTTTATAATCAATGGGATGAGCCTCAAAAACTTCGTCACGTCGCCTTCTATCTGTCCGATGTCGCGAAAACGTGGTTTTTTAACCACGAGAGCAGCTTCCCGGATTAGCCTACTTTTGCTCAACAAGTCCGTAGGATTTTTGGAAAACCGAACATCCATTCCGAAGTGTCGAAACGAAAGCTCGATGGGCGTGCCAAACTTCCCGGGGAGACGTACACTTCGTACATTGAAGACGTCCTTGCCCTTTGCCACCGCGTGAACTCGGCGATGACAGAAGCTGATCGTGTTCGCCACATCATCAAAGGGATAGGCCATGTCGCGTTTAACGCTCTGGCTGTTAAAAACCCCACCACCGTTGAGGACGTCATCACGACATGTCAGCATCTTGATGAACTCCAAGCCATTCGATTGCACCCAGACTACCCAGCACCTCCACCACTCTGTAAGGCAGTAGCAGCGTTGGAGTCTCGACGGCATTTATTAGGCCGAATCGCCTGATCAACCCTTCGAACGAAGGCGACGTTTTTTCGTGATGATGAATATATACAGATGAAGATGAAGGTCAAACGTTGTCAATATTGTGCTTGCAATATATATATATATATATATATATATATATATATATATATATATATATATATATATATATAAGTATACGCCTCTAAAAAACTGTTTATTGGTGACGTTTCGATCGGAGACCGATCTTCATCAGCCTGATGAAGATCAGTCTCCGATCGAAACGTCACCAATAAACAGTTTTTAGAGGCGTATACTTAGTTTTATTTAATTCTACGGCAACCGAAGCCACACTCTTTATAATCTACGTATATATATATATATATATATATATATATATATATGTATATATATATATATATATATATATATATATATATTTATATATAAATATAAATATAAATATATATATATATATATATATATATATATATATATATATATATATATATATATATATATATATATATATATATATATATATATATATATGGTATATTCTTACAAGAAAACGTATATTTACAGATATTTACAACGATTACACGCGATGACAATGCCTGGTGGGCTGGAACCAGTCTCTCTATCCACTTCGTAGTCTTTTCTTTCAGCCAGGGACTCTCTACCGCTTTATGCCCCAATCCCACTACTGCCTTGTGGCACTACCCCGCGGCGTTAACGCGCCGACCCGGCGCTTGTCACGAAAGGGGAGTGTTGGGTGACACATAAGGCTTCAGTCTGACGACGTGCACAACAGTGGATGGTGGTGGCATTGAGTGCGCTTCGTCGACGACTCGCTGTATCTCGTAGGTGAGGTTGGTGATCTTGCGAAGGACTTTGTATGGTCCGTCATAGCGAAATTAAAGTTTTTCTGAGAGGCCGATGTGACGACATGGGGTCCACAAGAGTACGAGAGAACCTGGTGCATACGAAACTTCGCGGTGGTGACGATCGTATCGATCTTTCTGAGAGGCTTGAGAAAGCATGAGTCGTTCTCGGGCAATCTGTCGTGCTGCATCGGCTCGCTCTATGGCATCGCGGACGTATGTGACAGGGGAGCTTGAACCAGCGGGAAGGAGTGTATCAAGAGGCAGAGAGGGTTCCCGTCCATAAAGAAGGTAGAACGGAGAATAGCCTGCGGTGTCATGTCTGGAGGAGTTGTAAGCGAAGGTGACGTAGGGTAACGTTGCGTCCCAGTCACGGTGGTCTGGAGAAACATACATTGACAACATGTCCGTGATAGTGCGATTCAGGCGCTCTGTAAGTCCATTAGTTTGTGGATGGTATGCCGTTGTGAACTTGTGGTTCGTGGAACAGGAACGTACGATATCCTGAACGACGCGAGATAAAGAGTATCGGCCTTGATCAGTAACGAGCTGTCGAGGAGCGCCGTGATGCAATATGATGTCATGTAGCAGAAAGTCGGCGACATCGGTAGCGCAGCTGGTTGGAAGAGCACGGGTGATCGCGTAACGTGTCGCGTAGTCGGTCGCCACGGCAACTCATTTGTTCCCGGATGCAGAAGTGGGAAATGGCCCGAGAAGGTCGAGCCCTACGCGGTAGAATGGTTCAGCAGGGATCTAAATAGGGTTAAGAAGGCCAGCTGGAAGCGATGTTGGTCGTTTTCGACGTTGACAAAGGTCGCAGCTGGCGACATACTTTTGCACAGAGCGATATAGGCGTGGCCAGAAAAAACGGCGCCGGACGTGATCATAAGTGCGGGTGACTTCCAGGTGACCAGCGGCAGGTTCATCGTGAAGCTGTCGGAGAACATCTACACGCAAATGGGAAGGCACGACGAGAAGGCGGTCAGGACCATAAGGGCGCATGTTGTGGTGGTAGAGAACTCCTTCATGAAGGAAATACAAGTTCAGAGAAGTGGGTGGAGTAGCGGAACTCAGGCTTTCTATGATGGGAAGTGAATCCGGGTCACGGCGTTGCTCAGAAGCGATATCAAGAAAGTCTGATATTGATAAGACGCAAGCCTCCGTAGCTCTCTCTGTGGCGTCTGGTGGATCCACTGGATACCGTGACAGGCAGTCGGCGTCTTGATGGAGGTGACCAGATTTATAGACGACCGAGAAGGTGTATTCTTGGAGGCGTAGAGACCAACGACCGAGACGTCCCGTGGGATCCTTTAGCGAGGAAAGCCAGCAGAGTGCATGATGATCAGTTACAACAGTAAAACTGCGGCCGAAAAAGTACGGGCGAAATTTAGCGACAGGCCAAACAAGAGCAAGACACTCTCTTTCGGTGATGGAATAGTTCCTCTCGGCAGGGGATAAAAGGCGGCTGGCGTAGGCGATGACACAGTCACGTCCATGCTGACGCTGAGCTAAAACAGCACCAATTCCGTGGCCACTCGCGTCCGTACGAACTTCTGTCGGGGCAGTCTGATCGAAGTGGGCTAATATTGGCGTAGTCGTGAGGGCTGCAATGAGCGCCGAAAATGCAGCACTCTGAGGCGAATTCCAAGTAAATGGGACGTCTTTTTTAAGAAGCTCGGTGAGAGGCCGCACCATATCGGCGAAATTTCGGATGAAGCGGCGGAAATATGAGCACAAACCAAGGAAGCTCCGGACATCCTTATGAGAAGAGGGCACGGGAAATTGAGTCAATGCGCGAATTTTGTCCGGATCGGGCTGTACCCCAGATGCGTTAACAAGGTGACCAAGTACAGTTATTTCGCGACGGCCGAAACGACATTTGGAGGAGTTCAGCAGGAGACCAGCGTTGCGAAATACTTGGAGGATACTGGACAGTCGCTCTAGATGGCTTGCGAACGTCGGTGAAAAAACAATTATATCATCTAAGTAGCATAAGCAAGTGGACCATTTGAAGCCGCGCAGAAGGGAGTCCATCATGCGCTCAAAGGTGGCCGGCGCATTACAAAGCCCAAACGGCATTACTTTAAATTGGTATAACCCATCGGGGGTTACAAATGCTGTTTTTTCTCGGTCCCGTGGGTCAACAGCGATCTGCCAATAACCAGGTCGAAGGTCAATGGACGAGAAAAACTTTGCGCCATGAAGGCAGTCGAGAGCGTCATCTATTCTTGGTAAAGGGTAAACGTCCTTCTTAGTGACCTTGTTGAGATGTCTATAGTCGACGCAAAACCGCCATGTGTTGTCCTTCTTCTTGACAAGCACGACCAGGGATGCCCACGGACTAGATGAGTGTTCGACGACGCCTTTGGCGAGCATTTTCTCGACCTCTTTCTGGATGACAGAGCGTTCGGCAGCGGAGACGCGGTAAGGGCGGCGATGAATTTGGTTGGCATCGCCGGTGTTGATGTGATGGGTCACAACTGATTTCTGGCCTAAAGGGCGGTTGTCAAGATCGAATATGTCCGCATAGGATGTCAACAGACGGTGGAGGTCTTGTGCTTCGGAGGGCGAAAGATCTGGCGCTATCATTTTGGCAATGTCAATGCTTGACAGGTTGGGCGCAGTGAGCAAGTTGACGTGTGGAGTAGGTTGCTGAGCCGACAGTTCAGAAATATCACACTCTTGCAACGACGACATGACGCCTAGTTTAATACCAGCAGGCAGCACATGCGTGGAGAAACCAAAGTTCAAAAAAGACAGATGGGTCTGATTGTGGCATACTCTCACCACGGTGTGCGGGACAGCAATGGAGTGCTTTAGCACAACGTCGGTAATAGGTGAAACGACATATTCACCATCGCGCACAGGCGGATCACACACGAGCTGCACGTAAGTCGCGGCTTGCGGCGGAAGATGCAGGAACTCGGTGGCACAAAGGCGACTTTGAGCGTCATCGGCAACAGCGGCGTCAAAAGGCAGTTCCAACTGAAGAAGACCCGTCGAGCAGTCGATAAGGGCGGAGTGCGCAGAGATAAAGTCGAGGCCAAGAATCACGTCATGTGGGCACTGCTCAAGCACGGTGAACAATACGACGGTCGGGCGCCCAGCAATACACACGCGAGAGGTACACATACCGAGAACGGCAGATGTGCTCCCATCGGCAAGCATTACTGCACACTTAATAGGAGGCGTGATCACTTTTCACAGCTTAATACAGAGAGCAGCGCTCATGACTGAAATTTGTGCACCAGTGTCTATGAGGGCTGTAACGGTAACGTCATCCACCAAAAGGTCCAAAATATTGTGGCGTGTAAGAATCGTCAACAGAGGATTTGCGGAATGGGTCGTTAATGCAGCGTCACCTCCGGGAGCTGCATGGTCTAGTTTCCCGAGGTTGAGGGCCCAGGTCGTGCAGGGGACCTGGATCGAGAAATCATCGGCGAGAGAGATCGGCGGCCTTGGGGTGATGGTGACCGGCTGAACCTTCGGCCCTGAACGTTAGTAGGAGCAGGCTGTGGATTGTACGGAGTAGAAAAGCGGCGAGAACTGCCTTCAAAGCGACGCCATGTCCCAGTGTTCCAAAATGAATTGGATCACCAACGATTGCGACAGTAGCGTGCAATGTGGCCGGCGCGAGAGCAGTGAAAGCAGATCGGTCTATCATCCGACGTTCTCCATTCAGCAGGGTTCCGGTAGCGGGAAGGGTAGCGTGAAGGGTACACCGGAATCTGGTTAACAGAAGCCGAGCTCTCGGTGGTGCGAACGGCGCAAACAGGTGTGATGCCGAGATTTGCTATTTCTTGGCGAACGACGCCTTGGATGAGGGAGACGGTGGATGCGTTGTCTTGAGGACCGTCAGAGGCGATGGCTGCAGGAGCCATTGCTTCGAGTTCACGACGAACGATTCGGGTAACATTTTCAGACGATGTAGCTTGCGTGAACTTGGGGCTGTCTTCACAGGTCGAAGTGGCTGCAGTATTAGGCAGACGCGCAAACTGGCGGGTTATGCGACGGTTCTTGGCGTGCTCGAAGCGCTGACACTCCCTCACAACCGCGTCGACGGTGGCTCAATCTTTAACGATCAACAAATTGAAGGCGTCATTGGCAATTCCCTTCAATATGTGAGCGATTTTGTCAGTTTCGCTCATGTTCTCGTCCACCTTTCGACAGAGGCCCAATACGTCCTGTATGTAGGATACATATGATTCTGTCGATGTCTGCACGCGACATTCCAGGTCTTTCCTCGCGGCCTGCTGTCGCCCAAATGGCCTGCTGAATAACTCGAGAAGCTTCAATTTGCAAACGTCCCAGCTGGTCAACTCCGACTCATGCGTCTCATACCAGGTGAGCGCCGTATCCCGCAAGTAAAATACAACGTTGGCCAGCATCAACGTAGGGTCCCACCTATAGTATTCGCTCACGCGCTCGTACACAGCGACCCAATCTTCAACATTCACCTTGTCCTTGCCTGTGCCCGAGAAGGTTCCGGGGTCTCGTGGAGGCAGGAGAATCAGAGGAGGCAGCTGGTGCTGCTGCTGCTGGTGCTGGTGCTGGTGCTGGTGCTGCTGGTGCTGGTGCTGGTGCTGCTGCTGCTACAGCTGCGGCTGCTGTTGCTCTTGTGGGTAGGCCTGTTGAGCCATTGCAGGAAAATGAAGGTGGCGACCACTCCGAAGTTCCGTGTTGGTTTGCCGGAAAAGCCAGGTAGGCGTACCCCGGCACCTCCACCAATAATCTTACAAGAAAACGTATATTTACAGATATTTACAACTATTACACGCGATGACAATGCCTGGCGCACTGGTGGGCTAGAACCAGTCTCTATCCACTTCGTAGTCTTTTCTTTCAGCCAGGGACCCTCTACGGCTTTATGCCCCAATCCCACTACTGCCCTGTGGCAGTATATATATATATATATATATATATATATATATATATATATATATATATATATATATATATATATATATATATATATATATATATATATATATATATATATATTTGGCACAGCAAAAGGTGACGTTGTGTCTGCCGTGTTCCTTCCTTGATGCATACTCTACAACAACATATTACTTCTGGCCGTCAAGCTTTTCATTTTTTTCTTCAGTTAACTTCTGAAGTTGAAACGCACATTTGGGTTAAGGGGCCCACTATTGGGGCGGCACTACATCCTGAGCGAGACTATAGGCGCGAGTTGGCTGTATAGCGAGACATTAGGTTCTTCACTGCCTTTTTTTACAATATATACCACGTCATTCCTTATCCATTTGTCATTGCGAGACTTTGTTTATCCAACGTGAACTTCGATGTAACTCGTCGTGCCTGCAGTGCCATCCACCTTGACCAATCTCCTAATTTCCCCATGTTCCACTTGGGCTTGTTCGTACAACATAGCCAAGAGAACTGCGCAGTTACCGACGAGTACGAAGGAAGGCACAAGGTTGACAAGCGCGGCCGTCGACGATATAATAGGCACCTCCTGACTAGTCATCAAGTAAAGCAAGAAGAGGAAAAAGAACATTTACTCGTGGAAAGGGTTTTGTGGTGCGGGGCCAGCTTCGTCCGCAAGTCCCATCTGGCAATGCTGGCTGCCCTCAGTCCATGGAGGGCAGCCAGCAACTCCTCGCACCGCAACTCCAGCAACTCCTCGCACCGCTCCATACTCGCTTTATCAATGAGGGGCAGGCCTGGCTTAGCCCGACAGGTCCATGTTACTAGCACGCCTTAATGTAGAACACTGCAATAGTGTTTCTGTGAGTAGACGAGTACGTATTAGACCAAATCATAACGGAAAAAAAAACTACCATCAGCTGGTTGGTAATACTTTTGGCCCGTTTCACTCCTAAACGAAGCAGCCAACTTCGACAATCGAAGAGTTCAATGACAACATATTAAGATATTTATGCGTACAAATGGATTTTGAGAGTGTTGCATATGCAGGCCATAAGAATGCTGTTCTTGGAAAGATATACCTCCTTACACTTCAGCATGGGCGTCCGGAGGAGGATGTAAGGGGAGGGGTGGCTGCCTCACTCCCCCGCACCTCCCCCCTCAGTGCTTTATATATTTTCCTATGCAGTTTATAACAATACGCTACGCAGCTTGATCAGTACAATGACCTACAGAATCACCAGCCAATTTTGCGCATCACAAGCTAGCACAGACTAAGCTTGCCAGTGATTTCATGGTAGGAAAAAGCTGCCTGTGCTGGATGACCCCCCCCCCCCCCAAGCGGGTACATCTTCTGCCAAAGTCGCTGTGGGCGCCCTTGCACTTCAGCACACCCTAAGTTGGTGGAACGTGGCATCGTAAAATTTTCTCCATGAGAAACCTTTTTCTCTATTTTGCAACCACTTACTCATTGCCGGTTTTCAATTTTCCCTGTGGAAACAACGTCAATGTTTTTATTTGATTTCTCGCATTTGTCGCTCAGCAAAGCTCTAAAAGGCTAAAAAAAGAAACTCATGAACAGACAAACATTGTTTCGATCCCTTAGATTCAAATGACAGAAAAAGTCGTAATACAAACAGGCTTTTATGTTTTTACCAAGCTGATTAGCCCCTGCAAAAGTTCAATGGGGGAGGCTATAAACCACGTTGCAAAAATAAACAAACGCAACAATTCATTCGGAATTCATCTTAATTGCGCGATGCTACAACGGTCAGACTACTCGATATACAGCAAAACGACTCCGTGAGCATGCCTACTACCTAGCATGTTGGTTCAGCAGTCATCTTACCGAGAACTCGTACTGTAGCTTGAAACCTTTGTTTGGTGATTGTAGCGTTACAAAAATACGTAGAACAATGTCAGTGTGATGTTGCTAAATCTTTATTCATACAAAAGAGTGGATACATGTGTGTCCGAGTAATTTAGCTATAGCTTCGTTGAAATAAAATTTTGTAAGTATATCCAACGTGTGGCTTAGCACTGCTTACGGTGACGGTTCGTACCCCTCTGGGTATGCAGTCATCCTATAGTGCACTGTATTTCACTTTCGTGTTACACCGATTGCTATGATGGATGGATGAACTATGTTTTGTTTTGTTTTTCGCTCAAATTTACTATGACTGATTTCTTAGCGGGATTGTCCATTGGCGACAAGGCTTTACTCTTGTCGCAGATGGAGTATTTCGTGGGCGAGGAAGTTGCACGGTAAGTCTCGGTGTCGCCCATGACTGGAAAGCTTTCAGACTATTTGGCGCCATTGATCTGACAGATAATTTGAGAGCAAGTCACCGAATCTCTGCATGCTGGCGGGCTTTCTGATTTATGGGGCAGCCACAGCAAAAGCTCCTACACTGCCGGTGTGATAAGATTCAGAAGACAGAATCAGGTTTTGAAGCCGGTTCAGAAGTCCGATTCAAATGGCGTCACTGGGGTAGTTTTGACTGGAACGTGGTTCCTTCTACGCTAGAAAAAAGAAACTCCCTACAAAATTACTCTAATCTAGATTTAAAGTCTAGTTAAAAAATGATTGAAATATTTAACCTGTATGCAAAAACAAAAATGATCCTGTTTTCTAAAGGGCGTGCTCCGCTATTACCTCGTAACCAAAAGAGCAGCCTGTTTCATGTGTTGTCCCGTTATCCGGTTGTCAGGCTTTTATTACAAGTTGGTAGATTTTAAGTGGATGCCGACCGAAAAGGTGTTGGGAACAGTTCTGTCCCGATTTTCTTTTACAGGCGATGCATTCCTTTGCGTGCTGCAGGCGCATTGAGTGTCTGTCTGTCTGTCTGTCTGTCTGTCTGTCTGTCTGTCTGTCTGTCTGTCTGTCTGTCTGTCTGTCTGTCTGTCTGTCTGTCTGTCTGTCTGTCTGTCTGTCTGTCTGTCTGTCTGTCTGTCTATCTATCTATCTATCTATCTATCTATCTATCTATCTATCTATCTATCTATCTATCTATCTATCTATCTATCTATCTATCTATCTATCTATCTATCTATCTATCTATCTATCTATCTATCTATCTATCTATCTATCTATCTATCTATCTATCTGTCTGTCTGTCTGTCTGTCTGTCTGTCTGTCTGTCTGTCTGTCTGTCTGTCTGTCTGTCTGTCTGTCTGTCTGTCTGTCTGTCTACGTACAACTGGGTGCTCTCGTGGTCACCCTCTTAACTTCGCGTAAACCAAAATTAGTATGAAAATTAGTATTGAAGTTGGTTTAACTAATATTACTCGCTGGTTATGACATGAATAATGTCACAATACCGTCGCGTGCGTTGTCAAACCATTTCCGCCAGACGTGTGGCACATACTCGCCCACGGGTATGTGCCACTGGTATGGGGTATAGGCAACAGGTGATTGACGGCTTATATCTACCCAAGAACGGCGAGAACAGACACTAGTAATTTTGAAGCGCGAGCATTAATATATAACATACATCGTCAGCATTCACCCGATAAATGCAAAGAATGAATGCTATGGCCTGAGCAGCAATGGAACCCCAGCACCGTGCGGGGCAATCAAGTACTATACCAAGGAGCCACGTGAGTTTTCGGATCTACTTTTCACATAGACCGTATCGTTCGTCAAACGTCAATTGTGGTTGCAGTGCTGGCTATACGCTTTTATAAGCATTACATGTGTACTTCTATGATACAGCCGTCACGTCGGGTTAACTTAACTTGAAAGTAAGCGCTATTCCTCGAAGTTGATTTATGTAGCAGTGTCCAAAGGTCCAGGGCTACCATTTTCGCGAGTACCAGCGCTTCATATTAGCTTACAGCTTCTGGTGTTTAGAATATTCTTGTTGCTGGCCCGCTCTGGTGGTCTAGTGGCTAAAGTACTCGGCTGCTGACCCACAGGTCGCGGGATTGAATCCCAACTGCGGCGGCTGCATTTTCAATGGAGGCGGGAATGCTGTAGGCCCGTGTGCTCAAATTTGGGTGCAAGTTAAAGAACTCCAGGTGGTAGAAATTTCCGGAGCCTTCCACTACGACGTCTCTCATAAGCACATGGTGGTTTTGAGACATTAAACACTACAAATGAATCAATATGCTTGTTGATGTTGGCATTGTTACGCAATCGTGAACGACTGCTCATATATAACATATGCGGATGTTTAGAGCGTGTATGTACGTACATTTGAACGTATATTTAGCGTCACTTCGTAACTTTTCGCACAATGAAAAAAAATTACAGCACAGTCACATTCAATCCGCATGCTTCGCACAACACGAATTCCCAAGGTACGTGGGATCTGCCGAATTTTCCTTTTGCTTTTTTGCACCGCTAAGATTTGGTGGCCTCCTCCCTCTGATCTTGTAATAAGCAGGGGACGAGCCATCACTTCTATCTTCGGCTCGATTAAATTGAGCATGAAAGCACCTCCTTAAACTGCTGTCCTGGGATTGACTGGACCAGTTTTTTCGTTTAGGATTCCTGCTTTAGCAATAGATGTAACGCATGTCTACTCCGCGGCTAGGAATTGCATAAAGAGCCCAAAACAGTACTTGCTGAAAAGTATAGAATTTGAATATTGTTGTCATTGGACGCATATTTTTTTCACATCAGTGGCGCTTATTCTACAGCAGTCCAGAAAATATAACTCCTTAAAACATTGTGAAATAATCCCCACATTTCTGACTTGCTATGTGCGTGAGCGAGAGCACAATGTAAAATGTACCTTTGGGATATTTGTAGACTTTTTTCTCAGTAGCTGAAACTAGCCCGAATGAAATGTTTGAATCAGAATGCGCCAATCAGAATGGCGTTACATGTTTACAAGGGACACATTCAACAGTTGTCCTTGAATATACCGGCTATACAAGACCATCCGCATCTGAACTGCAGTGCGTGTTTGGGTTGTTTCGGTAGCATTAACACTCAGTTGCAGTGACAAATTGTTGGACAGGCAAACTGTTGAATTAGGTGTGACCGTATCGCAGTAGATAAAAACTCTTTTTTCCTTCTTAAAGTAAAATCGGGGTTTCTGAAAATGAACTATTCGTATACAATCGACAACTCGTTAGCTTAGGGTCATTAAAAATGACATATTAGTACTGCGAAGCCCGCAAGTTGTAAGAAGATTAATAAAAAGAAGGCAAATCATCCATCTTTTTGTATACCAGACAAACACATACCAGTTTGTTTGTTTTTCAAAAATAAACCTTCCGGGACGTTCTCGAGAAGGTATCAACATCAACATGAGATTCCATAGCAAAACCAAGATTTATTCTTTTGGGAAGCTGTCTTTTTGAGAAAACTGCATACGTTTCCTGTGTGGGCTTGTGCAACAAACGAGTGCTATAAACTATGCAGGCTTGCACAGAAGCGTCCTGCCTGAAAAAAAGCTATCGAATTGAAGCAGATCGCATTCGTTTCTTTGAAGTTGTTTTTTCGATGAGAGCAATGAGGCTCTCTCACGCTTTTGAAGAGACCTGAAAGCGCATGGAAAATATGGACGAAAAAAAAAAAAGCACTTGCCTATATAGACGCACAGGTGCTGCATATGTGTGCCTTTTTTCGTCCTTGTTTTCTTTTTCGTTTGGCTCTCTGAATAACTAATCACCAACATGTCAAAACGGCCGCAATGGTGCATTCGTAAACAATATAACCAACAAGCACATCATCATAAGTAGCAGCTAGTGGCTGTTAGCACTTGTTAATTAGACAGCCAGCAGTTCAACGAACATGTTTTCCTAGCCTAAAATTAACCAACGAGCGCACTTACTATGCGTATGCCACTCACGCACAAAACGTCGAAACAAATCGGCACATTTCTTGAGTAGATCTCGCACGAAGCTTCGATTACGACGTATGCCTCCCATCCCCTCTTTGTTTTGCGAGTGTATAGCAAATCCTCCGTAAGAATTCCTCACGTACGCATTATCTTCCGTGGAAAACGTCATAAAAGTTGCACACTGCCGTTAAGATAAAGCTCCCTGGATTATACACGTGGATGTAGGCCAAACTACGTACCATCTTCGGCAAGCAATTCGAGCCTCATGATGATAGACATGCGCACAAGATTAGTCCCAGTTGAAACATGAATACACATGTTACTAATGAAAGAATCTCGCAAAAAGCACAGCTCTAGCACGACTTGCACATAATGAATTATGTGTATTTTGTTACACTTTCTGGCACCTTTTTATATAGTCGATCATTTGTTCAATCATGGTGTTTAGTGTTCTTCAAGTACGTTTTCAATGATCACATATGTAGTCTATAATTTGACCAAAGCTCATATGCTTATGTGGTATCTTGCAAACGAAAGTCACGGTCACTAGCCAAGTCAGAAGGATTACATGACGTTTCGAAAGCAGTATGCATTACCCGTTCATAATGCCACGTAAGCTCATTATACGATGTAAAAGTAATCAATTACGTGTAATTCGTTGCACTTTATTGACGGCAAAGTGCAACACGCAATGTAGCTTTGAGCACTCACAAATGGTGGCAATAACAGTAGAGCACCCGAAAGCGTCCCACGAGCAGCCTGGTGGTTCCTCCTGTTTGTACACGTAAACTTGGGCGCTGTGCATTTTCTTCGAACTATAACACTCTTATAAGTTGAACCACTAACGACCACCTAATTGAACCGCCGGGCTATGGTTCGACATAGATGGCTATTCACCTCTCAATTTACCCTACAGGGAGCACCTTCTTCAGTGGAGTAGAAGTCTTACCCCCGTATTCAGAAACGCTCCTCGACTCGAATTCCATCCTTCACTTGACTGAACTGAACACTGCGCTGCTGCTCGACTGATAATGACGTTGCGTTTCTCAAGAATCGCTGCAGAATATTGCTGATATGCAGTGACTTGGTCTGCCAAGAGACAGCGCTTTCATCGACTTTTTCAAGTCGAGGAGAGCCCTTGGATGAATGAGCGTTTCTGAATAGGGGGGTAGCAACTGTAAAGCGCTGTACTTAATAAAGAACCCATGGAAACAGGCACACCGGCAGCATAACAACGCTTTTGTGCGCAAGCGATTCGTACCTTAAAAGATCACTTTTCCCTATACACACTAACTGAACTATTATAATAGCACTTTGACTGGGCCGAGTTGGTGCATAATTGGATAGGCTTCAGCGCAGTTTAGACGAAGACCAAGGAGACACACTGAGCAGCACTCGTCTGTGTTTTGTGTGTCTCCTTGGTCTTCGTCTAAATCGCGCTGAAGCCTATCCGTCACTGAACTACTTTTCAGCGTTGCTGCCGATGTGTTCACACTCGAGGGATGATGACCGGTACAAATTTTAAGAAACAATGATTAGTGGAGCTATAGCTAATATTTAAATGAATCTAAGGACTCGATGAAATAGCCAGGCCAGCACATTCAACTTGCAGAACGTAGTATTTGTGCAATTGTAATAATAATTGTTAGGGGAAAGCCGAAATAATCGATTGCATTTTCTTGTGATTCGTAAACTACTTTTTGGGCAGTAATTTGTTATTATAATATTGTTTTGTATTCTAACCGAATATTTTGTCCAAAAAATGTACAAATGTATACATACAAGCTTACACACGTTTTGTTGCGTGGATACACACTAGCATGATGCTATGGATCGAGATGCTTAGAAACGTACTTATTATATGACCATATACTTTTTCTATATAACAAAAACTAAGTTCAATAGGAAATTATGGTTTTGCATGAAATAGTTGTAATCCGTCATTTCTCTCTGTAACGAGTGCGATTTCTGGCATTAAGGCATGTCAAAGGGCATTTTGACCGCAGTGTTCTCGTGTAGTCTGCATCTGGCTTCACCTAGCTCAACTCAGCGGTCTAAATTGCCGAAGATTTCCTGGAATACGATGTCAATGTTCACTGTTAACCGCAGTGTAGTGCTCTTTTTTTTTCCTCATACTCGACCTGCGACAACACTTGCTACGCGAGTCGCCTGCGTCATAAGCAACATCATAACCTGTCAGAGTGCAGGGGAGCATCGTTATGGTCGCTCTGCATTAGGGTCGTAGTCAGGGGGTGGCACGCTGAGCACCTGCCCCTTCCCCGCCCGAAATTTTTTTCGCCATAGCATAGAGAGCGAAAATGGCCATTTTAAGGGGATGCCCCCCCTTTCCCCCCGAAGAAATTTCTGGCTACGCGCCTGCTCTGTATATAGTTCATTTATATGTTCTGCGAGAACTTCGCAATCGATGTTAGAAAAGCGAGCATCATTGACTTTATCTTTAATTTTGGAGACCCATAGGGTCAGGACAGTCAGTTTGTTGAAGCTATCATTCGATTGAGAGGCTGATGGCATAAAACGTCGCTGTCACACCCAGAAATACGTCCGTACATCAAGTGTTGACTCCACTGTGCAGCCTAGGCTTTTTCTCACGCCATGCAGTCCCACAAGAAGTGTAAATGTTTATTCCGTATCTACTATGAAAACCAACATCTGTGCTAGCCTAAATAAATATTTGAAAACGTGCATGATAGTGCACGTGGCTAAAGAACATTGCAGTGATTGCATTGCAGTGATCAATCAAGACGTGTTCAATTTGGCTGGCTAAAAGAGATAGTACGCATGTCCATTTGTTTGTTTTTTGTCGACAAAACAATACAAGTGTACATGTTTGCGCACCCATGTTATAGTACTCATGTTACCACCCATAGGTGGTATAACGCGTGCCTAAATATTAAAGAAAAGTAACTTGGGCCAGAGAAGGTCAAGCGTCCCTCTCATTTCACGTGTGCTGTGCTCCAACCTAGCATATATGTAGATCTACTGATGAGCTGGTATAAGTAGCACGGAGTTTTCGAGGTCTATATAATATCACTTTCGCGCTATTGAACTTCGGTATGCCAAATAAAAATGTGGCGTTAAGCACATCGTCCTGTATTTACCACCTTATCGTACATTTATGCACACATCTACGTTGGTTGGTTGTCCGCCATGGACGTCCGCACACATTTCAATTGAGTTCAGTTTTGTTGCTTTCAAAAAAGTAGTACTATAGCATCATACAAACGCTTATGGGGATAACTAACACATCAAATGAACGCAATTATTGGCAAAATCAAAACATATTAGATAAGACATTTTAGTTTGGAGCAGTAAGGCATGATAAAGCACGGCAAAAAGACACCAAAGTTACGAGAGGAAAAGAGAGAGAGAGAGAGAAGGGGTTTTTACCGCAGTTAGGATATCAGTACAGTTGCTACAGTTAATGCCACCTTATGTCATTTTAAAGACTACAAGGTAAGCAAGAGACTATAAATAGTTGAAAGCAAGTCACTTCAAAGTGAAATGATTGCAGAGGTTTTTTTTTGTTTCTTACTTTGTTTTTGCCGCAGTTAGTACGACCGTTCCAGTAGGTCAGGTGATATGAACGGAAGCATGGTGTTGTAATAAACCAGTTTGGAGAATAAGACGACTACGTTACCGTGAAACATATAATTAACAAGCAAGATATTGTAAGAGTGGAGTAAATCAGAGGGATTTTATTGTATGGAACTAGAAGGGATGCATATTGATTGATTCTGGATCTGTTCAATTGATTACAAGTGTACGTATTGTCCCATCAAACGATGCGGTATAGTTAATCTGACTGTGATTGAAAGCAACGCTACCAGCGCCTGACGGGAAAAAGGTAGAGCTAGTTTTAATTAATGCGCAGAATACAAACGAAGTATTTTGTTTTATATTGTAGAAGTGACAGTGAAATGTAAAGTTAGGGTTAAGCTGTGTGCCAAGAAAAGTAACATCGCCGCAAGCAGGTATAGAGTGCGTCCGAAGTTTTAGTTCAGAAATAAATGTTAATGTCCTTTGAGCAGTGTGAACGTCTTTTTTTTTTTTGTAGAGGGTTAAAAGCTAAACAACTAACTGTTGCTACACATTTTTTTTTACTCAATGCATTATTTAACTTTCAAGTAGCAATAGTAATAGATTTATCCGGTGAAGATGTGGTAGTGTTATCTATGTATAACACACAATGATCGTTATTGGAGCAGTTGAGAAAGTCACAATTTGTAATATAACGTATGCGATAACAAATTGGATTATCGTAGAATTAACGGGAAGCAACTTGATACTTGCGGAGCGTCGCTCAAGTGCAAAGGACGCACACAGGAGGAACGCGAACTAACTATTGTCACACTTGTTACTTCGTGTTTGATCAGCGCGCTGCATAGTGTCGGCTATGCCAGCGCCTCCTCGTTGAACACTGCGCCTCGAGGAGTGACGCTTCTGGACCTTCTGCGGCGTTCGGAGCATTGCTTTGACCGGAGTTCCACATCGCCAATGGTTACAGAAAAGGGCGCACTTTGGAGTGCGTGTCTCAGGACTATAGTTGAAACAAAATCTAGAAGCCTTGCTTTAAAGCGCGCCCTTTGCACCATCTCGGGTACTGAAAACGCCGAAGTGCCCCTGACGCATGCGTGCCCAAAGTGGTAAACGCCCGCCGTTATCATCACAAAAGAACGCGTGGAGCGCGGGCAAGCTGTCTAACGCCGCAGGCTGCGCAGCGAGGTGTCACAGGTTTCTACCCTGGTGGCACAATGCAGAATATATATACGATTGGTCGCCAAAGATTTCTATGCTCGATCCTGAGGCAGCACTACATAAATTTTGCTCTTCCTTTTTGATGCCTTTCTCGAATAGCACACGTATTGTAAAATGCAGAAAAGGTAAGTGTACCCGTACAAACCATGGATGACGGATGACCTTCTAAAAATTCAAAGTCCAAAGAAATCAAGTGCAAGAAAACTACATGTCGGTCCTTTAGCACTGTTTTGCCATATCAATATAACAATTGGAGTAAATTATTGAACGCTTTGCTTAAACAGACAAAAGAAAGGTTATACGAAAGTATATTTTTACGTAACAAAAATAACCCAAAAAACCAGTGGCAGCAAATAAACTCCTCTCTTAACAGGTCGTCTGGTGGCGCCCTCATAAACAAATCAAATTATAATAGAAGTATTTCAGAGCTTAATGTAATTGTTCATGCTTTCTCTGACAACTCTTCTTTTGTTTGTTCTAATAAGAACGCACATGCGCTGTTGCGTTGCAATTAGCGCCGCACGACACTTTTTTGTTGTTGTTGTTGTTGCCCATTACACCAAATGTAGTATATTTCAGAATTACTATAGTCATAAAAATACATGCCCTTGCTGAGATAACATCTATGAGACATGTAAAAGAAGTTACACATTTTAACTGACACCCAATCAGTAATGTTATTTACCTGGTTTTTAAACACGGTTCAGTACCATCTTTCTTGAAAAACGCCAAAATCATTCCTGCTAAAAAAAAAGTTATGTGACAAAGTGATAGTAATTGTTGACCAACTGCATCTCTTTCCTGCTTTAGTAAACTCATTGGGAAGTTATTTGCTCAGTATCTTAAAAGCTAAATAAAATTCGAATTGCTAAAGAATTACCAGTTTGGATTCCACCTTGGAAGTTCCACAAATTTGGTGGTGCTGCCTCTAACTGGCTGCATTGAAAATACATCGATACAGAATATTTTTGTTTATATTTTTTAGGATTCACTAAAGCTTTTGGAACAATTATCCATCAAGTTCCGTTTAATAAACATGAGTGTTATCATATAACTATACCTGCGCTGACATTGTTTAAAAAATGGCTTACTTGACTGGGAATATGCAGTGTATGGAGCAAACACATTCTTGGCGACTGAGTGCGTTAACCAGAGAAACCAAAGGGCTCAGTTATTGGTCCTCTGCTTTTCGCTTCATGTGTTAACGAAACAATCCTCAGGATATTTATTGTGAAGTCAATTATATGGACACTTTCGGCAAATTTTCGCCGTCCCTATCACCGTCTTGTCCTATATATATATATATATATATATATATATATATATATATATATATATATATATATATATATATATATATATATATATATATATATATATATATATCGTGGTGTGACTGTTTATTTAGTTAATATTAATATCACCAACTATCAGTGCATCTTTATTTTTAAAAGACAGATTTCACGGTACGTCAAGAAAAACCAAGCAACAAATCTTGAAGTGAAGAGGTCGCTGAGCGATAAGTGCGATCAAGAATTACGTTCTTGTTATTGTGATTAAATGATGACCGGTTGACCTATATCCATACTGACTCACCGTAGATACACATTCTGACTACAGGCCACTGTATTGCAGTGGTTATGGCATTCAACAAGGGCATGTATTAGTGGCAGCTTTGATACTAGGCGGCGCCGACCAAACTCTGTTGTGGACTAAACGCAGCACCACCGCAAACGTTAAAAAAATCAAGTTGGCCCCTGTGCCCAACACACATAGTCGCCACAGAGCTGAGCTTCACGTTGGCTCTTCGTTAGTTGCAGGCCCTCTCGAGAGGTGGCATATGCGCATTTTTCGGAATGTGTGCAGCCTTCATCGCACAGTGCGATAAAAAAAAAAAAGCCTCTGCAAACCATCTTTACGCCATTTACGCCATGCGTGTGCGACCGCCACTAGCGTAAATTGCCTTCAACTCGCACAATGATCCACGACAGCTGCAAGCGATGGAAGTGCGTAGGCGAATGAAAAAAAAAAACATAACACATGTAAAGCGTAAGTGAAAGCGCCCCTCTTGTTGCTTCAAAGGCTTTTCAGAGCTGCATGCCTGCGTTTGTCCTTGCCCCACAAAGAGCGCAGACCAAGTGGGCAGGCGCACAGAAGCCAATATTGTAGGCCCTGAGGATACCTTACTCCACCATCATATTGACCAATGAAGAACGTGCTGACGCCTGTATATTGAGGGCGCCAGGGCATTTATGAGGCGTCCGAAGAGATGTTGTCAAGTCCTCGTTAATGCTATCACACAAGAGGTACATCATCACTGCGGCTCACAACACGGATAGTGCTCCTCGCAGGCAGCTTCTGTATTCCCGAAATATTGGCAGCTTGGCCACACTTTTTTTTACATTTTTAAAAAGGATAGACAATTTTGGCTGCAACATGTCGACGTGTTTTCGCTCTCTTCGAGCCTATAACAGCGCTCAGACGAACAGTGTGATACTATACGGTTCTCGCAGATTCAACAGCTGCATACCGTCAAAATACAAAAAAGGTTACATTTGTGATAAGTCTGCAAAGTCGAAAACTAAAAGGGCGGAAATGACATACGCGCTTGATACGCAACATGAGATAGCTCGGTCGTGAGGTATTCCTTGGCCCGTATTTACAAAGGGCTTCGCCTAAATTTACAAGAAATCGCTCACCAATGCCAACGACAGACATCAAAAGAATGAAAATCGCCGGTCGTACGTCAAGAGCGTTTACGATAGAAAAGCATATTTTCGCCTCATATTCGGCTGCATGAACAGGCAGGCTATATAGTGCACGTTTTAATACGATAGAGTTAAATCACCCGGGTCTCAGAACAGGTGGTGTCGGAATTGGTGGGGATGTCGGTGAGTGAGAAATCCCGATGGAACCAAACACTAAAAATTGGGATCAGACGCCAAATCCAGTGCAGATATTCCACGCGGCAGTCAAATGTTCCATCGGCTGCTGACCCGCATGGCGCGGGTTCGAATCCCGGCTGCGGCGGCTGCATTTCCGATGGAGGCGGAAATGTTGTAGGCCCGTGTGCTCAGATTTGGGTGCACGTTAAAGAAGCCCAGGTGGTCGAAATTTCCGGAGCCCTCCACTACGGCGTCTCTCATAATCATGAACTGGTTTTGGGAGGTTAAACCCCACATATCAATCAGTCAAATGTTCCATTTCTAAGCCACAGCAGTGCTCGAAAATGCTTCGATAAAAGACACCATACATATTACCAAGTCGGTCGATTGGTCACGCTAACATAACAGACGTAAGAATACTGCGTGGCAAAAGCATAGAATATCATCGGGCGTCGCACCATGTGAATTGTGTAACGAGTGCATTCTTTAAAGCTTGCCCACCCGTTATAAAGGGCTCATTCATAATTCATCATCACCATCACCAGCAGCAGCCACTACATCGACGAAGTGTGTAGCTACGTGGGCGCATTTATTGCCTTAAACAAGCGCGTTTACGGGGTACTTCGCTACTACAGTAGGCACTTCGCGATTGGACTGGTAGTAGGCGCGCTACGAGAGTTCACAACAACGAATGTCACATGGTCAGGTGTTCCTTTGCTAAAAAAAACAGTTTATACGTCCACCGAGATGGGAAGCATGGCAAGCAAATGAGAAGGCAATGGGAACGGGGCCCGACCACGCTATCACCTTGTGTACTCTTGAATGAGAAGCTGAAGCGTCTTGCAAGCTTTTCTAATTGAAAGAAGAATCCAGTTACTTGGGGTATCCCCGTTGATTGATAGATATGTGGGGTTTAACGTCCCAAAACCACTATATGATTATGAGAGACGCCGTAGTGGAGGGCTCCGGAAATTTCGACCACCTGTGGTTCTTTAACGTGCACCCAAATCTGAGCACACGGGCCTACAGCATTTCCGCCTCCATCGGAAATGCAGCCGTCGCAGCCGGGATACGAACCCGCGAACTGCGGGTCAGCAGCCGAGTACCTTAGCCACTACACCACCGTGGCGGGGCAGTGGTATCCCCGTCGTTCTAGCTTCGGAACGTATAGGCCTAATCAAGAGACTGTAAAAATGTTTTCGAGGAATGTTATTCAAGGAATGTTTGTCGTTTATATCGTGATATGACCACATAGCTTACTTAACCTAACTGAATAAAGACGCTATAGGTCGTATGCTATAATAGACTTTTTTTCAGCATCGCTCGAAAGAAAGATTGCGACGGAATTCGTGATACGGTGCAGCGTTCGCAGCGTGGAAAATTGTGGCAGAAACCTTTTGAAGGTTATACCCGTTATACTAAATTCACACCAGAGTAATTCTTTCTGTGAGGAAATAAAAAAAAAGCATTTGCGTTTCTTGCGCGCCATTATGATATCTTTAATAGCAATTGTTAGAGCTTTAAATCTCAAAACCACCACGATGTGAGGCACTCTATTCTTGAAGCCTACGGAAGTTTCTATCATCTGGTGTACATTAACGTGCACCTAAATTGATGTACACGCTCCTTCATATAGCAGTTAACCTCCATGGAAATGCGGCCGCTGTGGCCACGGTTCGAACCCAGGGCTTTCGAGTCGCCAGTCGAGTGTCATAACCATTAGACTACCACGCAGGTCATTAACACGTATTCAACAAAAGAGGTAGAATGAGCATTCTCTGTCGTTTTTTTAATTAAAAATTTCCCTGTTTTTATAACTCTCCTTCATGTGCCCACACCCCTTCCTGCAGCGCTTGGAGAAATATCTGAAGGGACGCCAGGGAAGCATAACGCGATAGCAGTGTTGTGCTTCTGGAGACCGGGCTCGATTTCCGATCACTGGTGAATTTGAAAAGGAGCCTGAATTCAGGCTAGATGTAGCCCATGTAGCCATGCCATTTAACTTTATCACCATACACTGTAAGCAAAAACTATCCGAGTTTGGGGTTTTTGCGGCTCATGACCTCTGAAAACTCTCTTGCGTTTAAAATTACTACCTCGTGTAGGAGTAAAAGATGGTACATGACATAGTTTTACCACCACCTCTCAGGCAAGTAGTAAAAGGATGTCAAAATCCAGTTTTACCACTTAGGGAGTTTTCAGTCACGTGATTTTTAACCTGCGTTTCAGAGTTTATTACCACGTGACTGCAAGGTGCAGCTGCTTCGGTGGCTTTTGCCCCATTGTGACGCTCTCCTGAAGGTACGCGAGGACCACAGTTTTTTTTTTTTTTTTTGGCATCGCCGTGCCTCGGGACTGACATCGAGTCAACGCACTTTCATTGGAACTGGGGGCAGCATAAGCACAACAAGCGTGAACAGCATTCTGTGAACGAAAAAGAAAAAAAGACGGGGGGGGGGGGGGTCTCAAAAGAAGAAAAAAAGAAAGAAAGAAAACCTTCTCAGGAAACTTGTCCTGCATATTTTCGCAAATTGTTGGCTTTTGCTCGGCGTTGGCCTTGGAGACAGACGGTGCAAGAAGCTGGGTATCTGTGTGTCTGGTTGGGCTGATGGATCTCACGTGTTTCCTACATCGTCAAACGACCGTGCGCTTCCGAACGCCTCCGAACCTGCACGTCGCGGATATCTCGCTTCCGAGCCGAATCGCGAATATCTCCCAGTGGTAACAAAATCAATCTGGTGTCATCGTCCGTGCTTGCCTACTGGAGAAGCAATAAGCAAAATGCTTCACTCTGTCGTCGGCACCGAGCCGCGGCCGCCAGTGACCAGTGGGAGTGTGTCGCCGGGGCAGGTGAAAGAAGCATCGCATATGTTTTGTTCCACAGTAGGCGATGTCTGCATGAGTAAAGTGCTGCCCGAATTGCCAACCTCATGCACCAACTGCCCTCAAACATGTAGCGCAAAGCCTATACGAGGCAGACGGGACCAACAAACGGCTGCCGGTGAGCACGAAGAAAACCCGGACGGTGGTATTTACACCGCCCCGTCCCCGTAAGATAGTGGCCACGTGTTTATTTGTGTCTGGAACGACGACGAAATTCGCACAGGATATGTGTTCTGTGATCGCCAGCTTTGTTTCATCGGATAGCCGTGCTCCTCAAAAAGGCCTAGTGCGCCGTCGGTAAGAAGCTTGTGTGCAGGCGTGCACCGCTCCTCTACGCCCGTTGTGATGAATACGTGCTGCTACTGTGTTTGTGCACCGTCGCTCAATGAAAATCATTGAGCTACCATAGTTTGTGCGTACTTAGGTATATTTTATGGACTTGTGCATCAGCAGTGCTAACACGCGTGGGGCCATGAGCCCGGTGTGCCAAGTAATTATTGGATACTCAAAAAGGTGAGATTGGGTAGATTTACAATAAAAGGTCGGTGTGACATTTAGTGTCCTGCAGCCCACCTTAAGTTTACGCTTGCACCTTCAACTGTTCTTGTTTATCGATGCAGAAAAAGAGCTCTCTTACTGGTCCTACAGGGCCGGCCAAAAAGTCGTGCCTATATATATACCGGACTGTCAAAGTGTAGTTGAGCAACGCGTGCAGTCTGTTCTAGTGGTGTATTATTCTGTATTTGTTGTGTGTGCGTGTTTGTCTGTATGTGAATCTATGTGTCACAGATTCTGCCGTTCAATAAATTCAATCAGTTCTGCTATTCAATAAATTTGTGGTCTCTGGGCGAATGCACCCGTCAATTTTTATTTTTTACCACCAGAAATAACTCCCAGTAATCACCTCAAAAACCTTGTGAAGGTAGTAAAAATTTACTCTCTCTATACTCGCTGAAAACCTCACTGGGGTAAATATTTACTACTCTCCCTACGTTCAAAAACTCAGTTAGCACGAGAGTAAATTTTTACCTCGGTAGTAGGTGGTAAAAAAAACCCAGGAAAGGTAGTGCGCTAGAGGACAAATGGTTTACCCAGTTTTTGAGGTTATTTTAGGTCATTTTCGTTTAGTGTGTATCTTAGTCAAATATATAACAAAAGTGGTATTGTGATCAGTTTTTGTTACTACACGATAAATATGATATTGACTTTAGAAAACTTACAATAACTGCCTGTTTTCTTCCCTCTTGCATGAACGTCAAACCATCATAGGTGAGTTGAAAAAAAAATTTTATTTGCCGCAAGGCAAGAGCAATGCAGAGTAAACTGGTTAAAACATAAACAAAAAGGTAACAAAATATTGTGAGTAGAAAAAAAAACAATGAACACACTTCCAACAGACTTTTACTAGGGAATTGCTAGTTACTGCCTCACGAAAACGATGATTATCACAGCCACATCGATAAACAAGGTGATTCCGCTCGTTCGTTGCATGCGGTAGAAAAGCTTCGGTTTTTACAAAATGTAATACCTGTTTCATAGTGATAACAGAAGCGATGGGACGAATAGTGTGGTGACAAAATAAATGTGTTGTGATGGACGCTATACGGCGGTATATTTCATGAAATAAGTTCAAGCGGCAAAAGTTTTCATTCTCCGTTGGGTATGGTTGGGAAAGGCTGGGTTTCCTGGCTATTATGTGCGCAGTGTGATCGTAATTAGAATATTACATCCTTCTTCTCTATAATACATAATATATGAGCATATAAATATAAGGTAGTTTTCAATTACAGGCCGCCCCACCGTGGTGGTGTAGTGGCTATACTCGGCTGCTGACCCGCAGGTCGCGGGATCGAATCCGGGCTGTGGCGGCTGCATTTCCGATGGATGCAGAAATGTTGTCGACCCGTGTGCTCAGATTTGGGTGCACGTTGAAGAACCCCAGGTGGTCGAAATTTCCGGAGCCCTTTACTATGGCGTCTCTCATAATCATATCGTGGTTTCGAGACGTTAAACCCCACAAATCAATCAATTAATCAATCAAATAAAGACTCCAATTGTTTTGGGGCCCCAAAGAAATAGCGTTGAGGCCCCTGCTCATGCGCGAGACCCAAACAGGGATCGGGTTTTGTGTTGGGAGCGCTATTTCACGAATTTAGCGGGAGCCCCAAAGCCTGCCCCAAAAGCTTTGCGTCAGACAAACGTAACGGCACCCATTGAATTAAGTGACAGCTCTCGACCAAGAAATAGGGTTTAAAAGGCCGCTGACCCTATTCGAAAGTTCTTCACTCCTGCTTGACTCAAAGCGTGCATACGCAAAGAGCTATCGTGCTCCAAACTTTTGGGGCCCCTATTCGAAGATTCCCTATTAAGGGTAAAGCCTCAAATGACACATCAAACTCGAAAATTGGTCGTTGGCGTCCCGTGTCGGCGACTTGGAAGTGTCGCATACGTGATTGTGCCATCATGTGCCGTCGCTATGACGTCATAAATTGTCCGAATTTGTGACTTCATCATGACGCCACATAACGTGACGTGGCATGTTGACGTCAACACATCACATCATTGCTTTGTCAGAGGTGAGCCTAATCGCTTCTGGGCCTTTTGGCCAAGATCAAAGTGTAGAGGAGAGTTGATCACGGATGCCATGAAAACTGAGCGAGGTGCCAGAAGCTTGCAATGCCTTCAATCTTGGAGTCATAAAAGTTTCGTAAAGGGGTAGGGAGGATGAATATATCGACTGAGAAGAAAAAAAGATAGCTTTGGGATTCGTGACATCCCAGGCAAATGCGTAAGACCCTGACTGTTATTGTTTCGAGTGGCTAAAAGAACTTTACATTTTCTGACATTTAATTGCGATACCATATTGTGCACCAAGTAGTGCCACAGCTATATCGAATTCAGTAGTGCAAGTTCAGTGCAAGTGTATATAGTTATACCGAAGAAAATGAAATTGTTCATTTTAGCAGAGTTATACAGGATAGAGTTCTTGCCAGAGACGGGGTAACTTTTTTATCATTCCGGCCAACAAGTCTGTGGGAAAATCAAATTCTGAAGCAGTTTTTGCTTGAAGCCGCAGAGAAAATTTGACGACTAGATCCACCATAATAACAGGCCTGCTTCACTTTTGTGCGGATCTTTGTTTTCTGCCAAGTTCGCACGAAAAGACGCCCTGCACTATCAGCACTAAAAATTGACGTCAGCACAGATAGCGGGAAGCGCCAGCAGCGTGTTAGCCTCGCGTTGGCCAACAAGTGGGCTACTTCATCCCTCCGTCTTTTCAGGCGCGCCGTGCGTTGTGTGGGAGTGCATCGATGCGCACCAGTGTGCTGCTGGGGAGAGGACATCCGCCCGCATCAGCTGACGCTATGGAAGAGGTTGAAAACAGTGGGTGGTCGCTTGGCTGGGTTGTTCTTTTGTCTGTAAATAGTAAGAAAACTGGATAATGAACGCTTCAAAGTTTCACAATGTAGTCACATAGTAGCTATAACGCCAACTTTTCGTGGCCGGATGGGGTCCTGAAGTAGCCTATTTGGCGCAAGGTAGCCACCGACGGCAACCCTGACTCACTGCGGCCTTAGTGCCTGACCACTTGTACGGCACCGAGTCTACACACTTGTGGTGTGTAGACTCGGTGCCGCGACCCCTCCCTATAGGGGGAAAGGGCACGCGGGTACCCTCTCTCTCCGTAGGGAGAGAGAGGGTACGCGCGAAGAAGGTAGAAGTTGCGCACCCTCTCTCTCCGTAGGGAGAGGGCACGGTGCCTAGTCTACACGACACACGTTTACGCGCTGCAACGCCTACGTGTTTATTCTCTCGAAGGCGAAACACAAAGACACGATTTCTACATGAAACGTCACTGCACTATGTACGGGGGGGGGGGGAGATGGAAAAAAAGCGAGCAGTGCAGCACCTACCCCCCCCCCCCCCCCGCCGCCTCCTTTCTACAGTCTCTGCTGTTCCACATTTATTTTCAAGTGGTTGTAGCATGCGTGTTGATAAGATGCCTCCAGAGTCATTCGTGGTGCACTGATGTACCCTTATAGCTTCTTTTTACTGCCACCAAGGTCACAGCGTGATCAAAAGAGCGTGCCGGGCTGTTCGCGTCTGTTTCCTTTACCCCTGTGCATGCATTGTAAACTTGCTGAATGTATGAATTGAACTGAAAATATAAAAAACAGAAAAAAATGAAGAAAAGAGCTCGGCCTGTTTATGAAACAGAGCAAGGCTGGTTGAACTCTCTCACTTTTCTCTATATATACTCAATGCCACATCTTGTACCCCACACTTTATTCCCTGCTGATTAGCCCCAACCTCGATAATCATGCGACGGCTGCTGTTCAGGATGCTGAAACAGGAGAGTCTCAAGGCTCAAGGCGTCTTGAGCTGAAGACTTATTCCCATGTGGTTATTTTTTTTTTTTTGGTAAACGTGTTTAGTGAACGTGTTGTATCCTTTGTTGTCTCGATTCCTCTCTGCTTTGCGCATGCTGCCATGCGCGCAATGTGCCAACACACTGTGCAATGGACACACGTACCATATACCGCAGTGCAGAGGCTAGACTAAGCGAAATTGTAACAAAACTTCATCTCATCGTTTCCTCGGGTATTGAGGAACAGCAATGATTGTCTCACATTGTACACCACTCAAGTGCAACGCCTGAAACGCCGTTGTCAGCGCGCTTCACATCGGACTTCTGAGGTGCCTTCAGTGAAACGCTAAACTTTGCTATTGCTCTCAGTGCTTCTACTACAGGGCAAATATTTTTTTTTTCGTCATCGACATTTTAGCAACAACTTTTCCGAGCGTGAATGTGTCGTGCACCAAATTCTATACGAGAAAAAAAAGCGGGCACACTCCAGCACTCGGCTGTGTTCGACATGTCCAGTGATTTAATGTGATGACGAATAGTAGCAGAACAAGCCTTCACAACAATACATACCACCAAGTTTTCTCTTGAACCAGGCCCGACAAGTTCCATAGCAAGTGTAGCTTTAAACGATGGGCCCCACCTAAGGTCCCTAGATTTTTTCCAGTTGCTGGCAGAGCGTTAACAAGCCCACTAGGTGCTGACAAAGCGTTAGAAAGAACATGGCCGCCGAAAACGAGCGTTAAACAATGAGATTCGTCGATGGCGCTTCAATGGTTGTCGGTAGTTCAGAAAGAACAGGAAAATTATGTAGGGGCTTTAGCCCTACCCACTTTAAATACAATAGGAAGTACTAATTAACCTCTAGTGTTTTTTTCTCAAGCCACACGTTCCAGAATGTGTTCTGCCGCTTGCCCGGCATGAATTTTGTGTATTGATTACTGTCATACGGCCACGTCATGCACGTGTGCTCCCGAAATGGAATCTCTTCACGCGGTGCTTGGATGCGGCTGCATTCCAACGGAAAGGTCGGCGTCCGCCCCTCTCATGCGTATTCACAGGGTCGCTGCAGAACACCTGCGGCCATGTTTCAACTAGTTTGCAAAGTTAGCATTTCAGGCCAACGGCTCTGCCAGTGAAGTGTGGGCTGCATCGGCACATGTGGACGCCTATCAGAAAAAAAAATATGGACCGTCTCCCCGAAGGGAACCCTGATAGAATGAGAAGCAGCAGTGGTGCGCATGACGTGGACCCGGTTGAAACTGGCGTTGACGCGGTGGCTGGAAGAACGGTTTGAAGCGAAACTCGGCGTAGCGTTTACTCGAGTTAACAAACCAGTGGATGGCCTGATAGCTCATGTTTAAGAGAAAACACCGGATGAAGCAGAAAACGCAGGACAGGAAGGGCTGTCTAGTGCTTCTAGGCAAGTTGAAATGAAGCTAGGAAAAATAGGAATAATGGTGCACCTTGATGATTGCCAATACTACAAGAGGGGAAATAATTAAGTCAGTTTCGACAGGAAGAGCTGTTCAGTTTTCCTAGACAAGTTCAAAAATGCAAATAATTGTTCACCCTAATCATTGCAAATACTACAATAGGGAAATAGTCAAGCCAGTTTTGACAGGAAGGGCTGTCCATTTCTCATAGGCAAGTTCAAATGAAGGTAGTGACAATAGAAATTATGGTTCACCCCAATGATTGTCAATTCTACAAAGGGGGAAATACTTGAGTCACTTTCGACAGGAAGGGCTGTTCAGTTCTCTTAGGCAAGTTAAAATGAAGCTAGTAAAATAGAAATAATGGCGTACCTTACTGATTGCAAATACTACAAGAGGGAAAATAATTAAGCCAGTTTCCCCCTTGTAGTACCAAGCCTGAAGAAAGTGGAGAGCTGGGCAATCGGCCTTGTTTCTCTTCACACTTCTCTTTCATTCTTCATCCCTGTTTTTCTTTTTTTCTCCCTCTATTTATTATATGTCTTCTTTCTGTCTGTTTATCTCTGTTTTTTTCTCATTGCGGGTGTTTAAGAAATCTTTCCAAAATTGTCAAATATCTAAAAACAGGGAAATGTGATATTTGTTCAATGCATTCATAATTAGTGTTTCTGTAGCCGCCGGCACATTGACATAACTCAAGGCGTCATTTGGGACAGTAATTAAGAAATCCATCTTAGTCATATAGTTTATTAGTGGAGTTACGCCTTATGGAAAATATGAGAATAGAAGTCCATTATGCGATTACTCCTTGCAGTTCTGAGATTTCTAAAAACGTGGCCTCTCACTAGTGATAGTTGTGCATAATGAAATTCAACCTAATTCACGGATGAAACCAAAACGCAGAACAGCACGACTGTAGCACGGCCCAGGTTTCATCCCTGAATTAGGTTGAATTTCATTACTGCACAACTATCACTAGTGAGAATATAACTATTCATCATTCTTTCTACGCTTCTTTCACATCATATTTTCTCTATCTGCGTTATTTCACTGCTTTTTCTTTCTATCTCTTTCTATCAATATAGTTCTCTGATGCTTTTATTTATCTTTTCTTCTATTACTGTTTTTCTTAATCCGATTTTTTTCTTTCTACCTTTCTCGTTATATTTATCTTGTGCTTACTCTCTTCCAGTTTTCTTCCTCCTAACCTTCACTTTTCTTTCCCAACGATCTATGTCTTTTTATCCAAGAATTTCCTATCTTTTACTGCGAAAGCTGTGTATGGCTCGGCGAAACGAAACACTGGTCGCCACGAGCAACGATAGAGGTCTACATTGGCTGCGCCGTCAGTTACGTCGTTCCCTACGTCGTTATCTACGTCAAACCCAAGCGTGCGCGCCATCGGGGCACCATTAGTGACGCCATTCTTTGCGTCGCACCCAAGCACGCGTACTATTGGCTGCATCACCACTGACGTCCTTCATCTCTTCGTAGCCATACCGCCGAGCCCGAGCGCAGCAGTTTCAACTTACAACTCCATATGGGGGGAGGGCATGGATCTTACAAACGCCCGAAAAGTATACAACTTTCCAAAAGCAGCGCCGACAGCTGATCCGTCAGGCAATTCTTGTTCGCCGGGCCATAC
The DNA here is from genome assembly GCF_043290135.1 of Rhipicephalus microplus. NCBI lineage: Eukaryota > Metazoa > Arthropoda > Arachnida > Ixodida > Ixodidae > Rhipicephalus > Rhipicephalus microplus. The sequence continues at coordinate 228,351,775 of NC_134710.1, forward strand.
AGCTGTCCAAACACAAGAACAGGCCCGAGTGGCCAAGTGCAAGCAGCAACTGCGCACCGAGTTCCCGGCAGCCTTCCGAGCCGAATACAAGCGACAACAGCATACGAGGTAGCAGCGACGTTGCAGACAGTGCAGCGTCGACGTGGGAATGGCTTTCAGGGCGAGGCTACCACTGTGGTGGGGACTCGAAACCGACGACCGCTTTCGGCGGGAGTTTCACTAGTGACACTTTGGCTTCGGCTGCGACGTCTGCAACCACCTGTGACCACATGTTTCAGCTTCGCTGGTTAACCATCTCTATGGAGTGCTTGGGCGGTTATTTTAGGTGCGAAGCTCCTCTTAGTCTAACCTTCTCCTGCGTAAGACGTAACCGGCAGTATTAGACAGACAGACAGACAGACAGACAGACAGACAGACAGACAGACAGACAGACAGACAGACAGACAGACAGACAGACAGACAGACAGACAGACAGACAGACAGACAGACAGACAGACAGACAGACAGACAGACAGACAGACAGACAGACACGTGGACAGACGGACGGATGAACGGACTGATGCATGGGCGGAAGATGGATGCACGAACGAACGCACGGACAGACAGACGGATGGACGAAAGCATGGACGGAAGCACGGACGGACGCACGAATCGACGGACGGACCGATGGACAGGCAGACACACGGACGGACAGACAGGCAGACAGATTGATGGACAGACGGATGGATGGATGGACTGATGCCCGGACGGACGGGCAAATGGACGCACAGAAGGATGGATAGACGCAAGGACAGACAGACAGACAGACAGACAGACAGACAGACAGACAGACAGACAGACAGACAGACAGACAGACAGATGGACGGATGGACGGATGGATGGACGGAGGGACACACGGACAGACACATGAACTGATGGACAGACAGATGGACGGATAGATGGACGGAGGGACACACGAACAGACAGACACACGGACCGACGGACAGACAGACACATGGAAGGATGTATGGACAGACAGACAGACAGACAGACGGACAAACAGACAGACGGATGGACGTTTCGCACCACTCATCATCATTCACTCCGTGGATATGCTGTGGTTTTTTATCTCTCTATTTCTCTCTCTCGATCTCTCTCCCACTTGTTCTCTCACCCACAGAGTTTATATTTCGACCAACGCTGGACCAGTCGCCCCACGTGTTCTAGGAACGAGACAGAAGGTGAAGAAGAGGACGAAGATAGCGCTGGCCGGTTCATTGCCAGTACAGTTCTTTTTTTCAATTGGCCGATTACAACAGACGGTTAAGGCATTTTCGATGGAGAGGAAAATGCTTCAGGCCCGTGGGCTCAAATTTGGTGCACGTTAAAGAACCCCAGGTGGTAGAAATTTCCGGAGCACTCCACACTGGTGTCTGCCATCATGATATGCTGGTTTTGAGACCACTTATTATTAACATACGGGTGGGATAAACAGCTCCGCTGTTCAAAAAGCACCAACAATAAACGTGGGCCACTGTTCATAGAGTTCATAGAGTTTTCTGTCATATTAGGACCTATGTCAGGCCTCACTAATGAAGAGGTTTTCCCCTGCTGCAGGAAGGAAGGAAGCAACAAAAGGGAGAAGGCAGGGAGGTTAACCAAACCTGCTGCAAAAACCACACTTGCAAGGCGGACAATATGACCTTGATCGAAACATCGCTCCGAAGCCAAGGAAATTCCACGCTTGAAAGAACCTTTAGAAATGCTGAAAGAGGTGCAAACGCTGGAATGTACAGGCGTTGCCCAGAACGATGTTGTGTGAATCCGACAAAAACACGAAGAACATGTATCGAGTTAAGAAGCTTGTAACCTTAGTTATTATTACACATCAGCTGGAACACTTGATCGCCCGTCGCTGAATCTAGGTGGGAAACGAGCAGTTAATGAGTTATGGAATCACAGGTAAAGCTACCATTACCTCTTATAACACACGCTGGACTCCCTTACAAAAAAAATTGCAGCTGCAAGACAGTTGATACCGAGTATTGAGCTCTCTGATTCTTCAAGCTACCCTCCCTCACTTTAGTTCTAACGCTGACAATGGATTAGGCCTTATTTGTTGGTGCAAGGTGTGGGAGCGGGCTATTTGGTATTCCATGTCTTAAATAGCTGAAACGCAAAAAAAAAAGGTATCAGCAGACTAAGGGAACAACGAGGACAAGCGCTAACTTCCAGTCAGTTTTATTGCAAAACACTAAGAATGTAAACCTGACACACGACATCCCAATCAAATCAATCAATGCACAAAAATAAAGACAAAAAAACTGAGCAGCAGTGAATTTACATAAAACCAAAGGCTGCCGGTGAATTCATGTAATATATAGTTCTTTTTTTGTTAGTGCGACGGATGGCTTGCTGACGCAGCATCGATTGCTATCGCCGCCGCCTCAATGACGAGCCATACCCTATCCTTAGAGTGAGAAGCCAACGCAGTTGTTTTATCAAACACCGGTTTACACTTTCGTTCGGCGCAATGAGTCGCCAGGAAACCATAAAGCACCTGCGTTGGCTACTCATTCTAAAGATAGGGTATGGCTCATCATTGAGACGGCGGCGATAGCAAATTGAAGCTGCGTCAGCAAGCCATCCGTCGCACTAACAAAAAAAGAATTATAGATTACATGAGTTCACCGGCGGCCTTTGGTTGTTCTATGTTAATTCACTGCTGCTTAGTTTTTTTTCTCTTTATCTGTGTGCATTGATTGATTTGATTGGGATGTCGTGTGTCAGGTATATATTCTTGGTGGTTCACAGTAAAATATTAGTTGGAAGTTAGCACTTGCCCTCGTTGTTCTCTTGAATCGTCGTTATCCTTTTTGCGCTTGAGCTGTTTAAAACTTATTTGTTGGTTTTTTTTTTCTTTCGGGGCAGAAGATTTGCTCGCCGATGCCTCGCTCGACAATGTTATGAAGTTGTTAAGTAAGCTGCTTACTGAGAATACAGTTCTCAAAAACCCAACTCGCTGTGGTGACTAATACATCAGGCATTTATCACGATAATCGAAACCCGACTTCCACGCAATGCCCTGTTTTTTCATTAGAACTCCTAACACTAGAATCGTTGGGGAGACTAAAGTTCAACAAATTCCAACGTTGGACTTATTACGGAGCGCAGCCACCCAATAATATTTCATATCAGTTCATTTATGATATTTAAGTTCACACTTTAATAATTTTCCGAAGGCCTCTGATTCGGTACTTCATTCACAACTTTTTTCGGCTGATGACCCGCAGGTTGCGGGTTCGATTCGCGGCTGCGGCGGCTGCGTTTCCGATGGAGGCGGAAATGTTGGAGGCCCGTGTACTCAGATTTGGGTGCACGTTAAAGAACCCCAGGTGGTCAAAATTTCCGGAGCCCTCCACTACGGCGTCTCTCATAATCAAATGGTGGTTCGGGGACGTTCAACCCCACATATCAATCAATCAATTCATTCACAACTTTTGAAAAATTTTATGTGATTACAAAAAATCTTGTTTGACCAATTGTATTGTTAGTTTTCCTTAGAATGTGTCATAATACGTTAACCAAATTTAGTTCCACAATATCATCAGTTCTAGAAGTTGGCTCTGGGTTTCCTCAAGGATCTGACTTTAGCCCTTTATCGTTATTAATTTATATCAGTCACTTACCAAGAAGTGTCGCCTCAAGCATTTATCTTCACAAAGTTTATTTATTTATTTATTTGTTTGTTTATTTATTTCTATTAAGGTACCTTACAGGTCCCAAGAGGAGTTGGGGAGGGGGCATTGGGTAAGGGAGGCAATACACAAAATATACGTATACATATACATACGAAATTAGAAAACACAACAGAAAAGAAACAATTGCAAAACAACAAGTGAAATGGAAAGCATTACAGTTCAGCATGTACTGTATAGAAGATGCACGTACGGGAACAGTAAACGAAGGGGTGCGTTTCATGGGCACAGAAAAGAAAGCGGCTACAAGGCACAGTCTTCGCGTACATGACCGTGACAATCTTAAAGACGAATCTTTATTTTAAGAAATGAACAAAATGAAAAATACTAGCGTCCCAGATGAAGAAAAAACGATACAATTTTTAGTGGAAGTACAACAGGGTGAATTTCCTGCGCGAATAAAAAGAAAAGAGACAAGAATCGGCATAATTGACAGTCTAAATGAGCTTATCTGACGTCATATATAACATAATAACATATCAGAAATTTAGTATGATGATGATAATCATCTTCATCATAATCATCAGCATGACTACGCCCACTGCAAGGCAAAGGCATCTCCGATGATCCGCCAATCAACCCGGTCTTGTGCTTTCTGCAGCCACGTTACACCTGCGAACCTGCGTTACACCACCTAGCTTTCTGTCTTCCTTTCTTGCGTTTGCTTTCTCTGGGAATCCAGTCAGTTACTCTTAATGACCAGCGGTTATCCTGCCTACATGCTACGTGCCAGGCCCACGTTCATTCCTTCTTGATTTCAACTGTGATATCCTTGACCCTATAGTTTGTTCTTTAACCCACTCTGCCCTCTTCTTGTCTCTAAAGGTTGCACCTGTCGTTTTCCTTTCAATCGCTCGCTGCGTCATCCTCAATTCAACCTGAGCCCTCTTTGTAAGTCTCCATGTTTCTGCTCCGTGGCGAAGTATCGGCAGGATACAGCTGTTACCTTCCTCTTGAGGGATAGTGGCAATCTACCTGTCATGATTTGAGAGTGCTTGCCAAATGTGCTCTACCCCATTCTTATTCTTCCAGTTACTTCAATCTCGTGGTTCGGCTCCGCAGTTATTACCTGTCCTAAGTAGACATATTCCTTTACAACTTCCAGCGCCTCTCCACGTATCGCAAAGTGCTGTTTTCGGCCGAGACTGTTGCACACTACTTTAGTTTTGTGCATATTAATTTTCAGACCTATTTTTCTGCTTTCTGTGTCCAGTTAAGTAATCATAAACTGTACGTCGTACTCTGAGTTACTCATAAATGCAATGTTAGCGAATCGCAGGTTACTAAGATAATGTCCATTAACTTATATCCCTAACTATTCCCAATCTAGGGCTCTGAAAACCTCCTGTAAACACGCGGTCAATAGCATTGGAGAGATCGTGTCCCCCTGGCTTACGCCCTTCTTTATTGGAATTCTGTCGCCTTCTTTATGCAAAACTATGGTGGCTGTAGATCCCCTGTATAATTCTTCCAGTATGTTAATGTAGGGTTCGTCGATGCCCTGAATCCGTAGTGTCTGTATTACTGATGATGTCTCGACTGAGTCAAACGACTTTTCGTAATCTATAAAAGCTATGTATAAGGGTTGGTTGTATTCCGCGAATTTCTCTGTTATCTGATTGATAGTACGAATATGGTCTATTGGGGAGTAGCCTGTACGAAATCCTGCTTGATCCTTTGGTTGATTGAACTCTACCGTCGAACTATGATAACAGAGTAGGGTCGAAAGTTGCCAAAGTTCATATTTGCGTTACGATAAGGCATCTACTCACGAAAGTTGGTGAAGTGGCTCGATAATATATGATGGAAGGTATCATGGTTTGTCCGGGCAGCAGTGTGGTCAGGTAAGCCATTCCAGAGAAGAATGGCACGTAGTAGTGCTGACTTATTGAACGAGTTTTTGTTCCGTATATACGACAATAGCTAAGATGATTGTGTAGTCTACATGAGGTGAGATAAGGTTTTTGCAGACGAGTAACGGTGATTTGGGAGGAGAGAGTAATTTCATGAAAGAGCTACAGCAAGGCAATGTCGCGGACGAATGTTCAAGTGTGGAACAACTTACACAGCGTTATATTTCAGAAACAGTCGCATTAAAACAATGGTTATTGGTGGGAAAATAAGATTATTTATAATAATGCAAAATAGCTATTTTTATTTTATTACAAATAAAGAGCATTATCTGTTATTGCCACACAATCTTTGTATACATCATCTTCAAAGTTATCCAGTATGAATCCAACAGCGCAACATTAACTCGCAATCTATCATGGTCTTCACGCACTTATTTAACATGGTCTTAAACCTTGAAAATAACTGGGATACATGGCCGTAGCCAGGAAGGGTGTGGTGTTCAAACCCCTTTCGCCGAAAGTTTCGAATTTCGCTCGCGTATACGTATATATGCGCACACATACGTCGCCCACATGAAAATACAGAAAGTATGGTTGAACCCCTCCCGAAAAATATTTTGCTACGCTCGAGGTGAGATATCGACGTCGCATTATGGTCAGTGCTTCGAATTCTTAAAAAATGTTATTGTATAATTATCTTCTTCACTCTCTTATTGATTGGACTGGTTATAATGATGGGGCCTACTCATCCGTGACACTTAGATTGACGCCATATTTATCACATTTTCGAAAGCATGTGATGCGGTACTTTACTGTCAGCTCTTTCAAAAACTTTATGTAATCCTAAAAAAATATTCTTGTTTGCCCAATCGGAACTAGCTATAATGAAGAGGCCCGTCACTGCACTACATTGACGGGGCAGTAGTTTTTACACATGAACTGTGGCCGACTGGTATGTTACGAGTGCAGAAGTGACGTGGGCCGACCACTGACACGTAAAACATGCTGCGTGGGTGGCCGAACTGTATACGCTACGTGCGCCCAAGTGACATGTAGAGTCTACTCACGCTTGAAACGCTGCCTCGTCATTACATATACTCTCTGTCACAGTGTACAGCACAGCCGCTGCATGACAGCGCCCGTCATATAGTATAGCAGTTGAGTTTACGTGAGAGGCCACGTACCTTTACTCACAGGTGGGTGGTCACTCGAGTGCCTTATTAAGTGCCTTAATCTGGTCACCTTATGGCCACTGATAAGGTGACCAGATTCCAATCGTTTCCACAATGATAGTGGAAACGATTGCGCGATATACAAAGACGAAGGGAAAGGCCAACAAATGCAGAATGAGTGCTGACTAACAACTGCATTAAATCCCAAAAGAACGCTTGCACATAAAAAAAGAAAAGCGGAACAATTTCAAAAGGGTATTGGAAGGGACACTCGTGCTGGGAAGCGGAAGTAACTTAATTGAGCTATCGAAATTCCCAGCTCTGGTGGATCTGGCGCAATTGGACGTCTGACAACCATCTACTCTCAATTCGCGCTGGCATTTGCATCACGAATACATACCAACTTGTACGGCTTTTCATGCTTTTGTAATGTAGTAGTTTGGGAAGCGGGTTCGACAAAAAAAAAAAAAAACGTACGTTTCATCTTTCGCAAGTACGATCGCTCTTGCTCGCTCTCGTCTGCTCTCCCGAAGGCAACCTACATAATACCAAGTTAAGTACGCCATGGCGTGAAATCATAATAAAAATTCTTGCACGACATAATTAACAGGTCTTATCATGCCTCAAACATAGCTCGCTTATTTTTCTCCAAGCATTTGACCGCGCGTAACCCCCCCCCCCCCCCGAACATTTACGGGCTTAACTAGCCTTGCAGATATTATCAAGTGTCGTTCCTTTCCAGGCACTACTGAGCAATGAAATACCTTTCCTGGCTTTCAAATGGCTTTCAAAGCACTCTTTCTGAAAGCTAGTGTGCGTATCTAAAGCTTAAAACTGCTAATTTTTCCCCCAAAGCTTTCCTTTTTTCTGTTCACCACTGTAGAAACACACCTTTAAAATAGCCAACAGTCGCCAGGCTTTCAACCTTTCACCTCTCTCTTTTCCACCCCTTGCTCTACTATACGGTGCATGGCCATGCTTGCACTCTATTTTTCTATCTTTTTTGTCTGTTCCTTTTTATCTCTACCTCTGTCTATTTCTTTCTCTGCCCTTATCTCTTTCTTTCTTTTCTTATCTTTTTTTTCTTTAGCTCTCTTTTGACGTTTTTGTTTTTCTCCAAGTCTCTTTGTGTAGTCGGTACCTCGTCTTCTATCTTATCTATTTCTTGTACTATTATTTATTTCTCTCTCCCCGTAGGTGGCATCTCACCTTCTATTATCTTCTCTATTTCTATTTCTTTTTACCTATCTCTCTTTTTCTCTATCTCCAAGTAAGGATACATGCTCTTCTCTGTCAGCGTTCCTGTATAGCCGAATGACTTGAATGCTCGCCTTCGGGTCACGGGTACGTGGGGTCGAATCTCACCTCGAAAAAAGTTTTTTCACCAAGATTTTCTGTCTTTCTATTACTTTCTCTCTCTCTCTCTCTCTCTCTCTCTGTGGGGCAGCAAATCATAGGAGGAGGCTCTGATGAAGAGGACGAAGAAAGGGCGTGCCGGTTTTTTATTGATTGAGAGAAGTGAAGTTGCAGTAAGAAGACTAGTATGCCTTCCTCGCATAAAAAACAGTGAGGGTATATATATATATATATATATATATATATATATATATAAATATATATATATATATATATTGTAATGACGAAAACCGAAACTGGAACTCTCTCTGGCACAGACTCGCATGCTAGGAAGGAAGAGGACGAAGACGAAGCAGAATAAGAACAGCCGGCCTGCAGTAAAGGCGTTGTGTCTTATTTCTCTCGTCGTTACAATGGCGCAGTCGATGAAGAAGACGTCATACGTCCCGGCTTCGTCATCCAGGACGCCCGCCGACGTGCAGATGCGGTAAACGTCGCTTGGGGACGGCGTCAAGGCCTCCTCAGCAGCTGTTCACCTGCCGCCACTGCCACCACCGTTCGGGGATGGCGCCAAGGCCTCCTCGGCGGCTCTAGTATACCCATCACCGGTATTTCTTCATGAAAAGGGACACCGTCTACGCGTCCTTCGCCACGGATTGTGCCGTGAGCACAGGTCGACAAGTGAACCCTGCGGCACAAGCCACCTGTCCGTACCCTCGTGGATCATCGGCAGCGTGGTTCTCTCATCGTAAAAACGCTGTTCACGCTTCCTCGATCATGGAGCCGACAGCCCTCCTGCAGCCGGGAGCACCTGTGCCGCCATTCGGGGACGGCGTCCAGGCCTTCTCGATGGCTCCTGGGCAGGCTTGCCCCGGCCCCACCACGACAGTACATGGCCTGTCGTTGACCGGGAATGCCGTTCACGCTTCCCACTGCGACAACGTCCTGCTCAGTGCTTCATCGGCACCTCAGCCGCTCAGGGGTGCTGTTCAAGCTCCCTCGGCCGAGGGTACCACAGCAGTGAGTACGCTGATCGGGGAACACGTCCCCACTGGCTCCGCATGTGGGCCGCCCGAGAGTGCCACCGAGCTTTCGCGCACCATTGCGCGACTCCGCCTCGAGGTCGGCGCCCTGACAGCGTCGAGTTCTGCGATATTCCCTGCTGCCTTGCCGGGACTTCACGTTATCGATGAGGCGTTGGCCGCGGCCGCCTCGCAAGACCATTCAACAACTTCCCCCGAGAGCCGCAGCAAGCTCCAGTATACTCTCGCGGCTCTTTCACACCAACTTGGCTGTGTGGCGTCGCTATTTTCTGGAGCTTCGCCTGCCGTGACACCACCACCGGCTGCCTCCGAGCTACCCGAGTTTCGCGGCTTCCAGGACGATGCCGTCGATTGGGTGGCTACCATCAATGCTCTCGGAGCTCGCAAGGGATGGAGCGACAATCAGAAGTGGTGCGTGGCCTTAGACCGCCTTCAAAATCCTGCTGCTGCGTGGCACAGGTACGAAGGCGTGCGGCAGCAGTCCTGGGCGGACTGGAGCGCCAAGCTCATTGCTGCGTTTGGAAGAATTGAGTCTGACCTCACTGCTACCTCTCATTCTACCCTCGCCACTACCGAGCAAGGGGCTATTGAGAAGCACAACGACGAGGCAGCTGCACCCTCTGCCAACCTGCCCTACCTCGGAGATCAACCTCACGAGGCGCCGCGCCCCCCTACAGCTGTGCCGCGTGCCCCCTCCCCGGACAGCTTCCCAGAGTACCCTGCGGCAATCATCGAGACAAGCTGGACGGTGTACTCCTCCGGGCAGATCTCTGACTCCGCGTCGACACCTGACACACAATTACCCTTGACCCAACTTAGGACCGCCTATAAAGCACAGAAGCCAGTGAGCCAGCCTCCAAGCTGGTCAGCCCCAAATGGCTTGGATCCATTGACCTGCTGCGTGACGACGGCGGCTCTTTCACAACCAGCCGGAGACCAAGCACACGTCACAACGGCCAGTTTGACCCATAGTAAGGAGCCGCACCATCCCCTGCCACCTTTGCCGTCATTGGCCGAGTGCGTGGACGCTCGTAACTTGCCAAATGCCGTCTCCCCTAACGAGCCACAAGTGCCTACTCCACCTGAGGAGGATGCCATCGAAGTCATTCCGGTGCAGTTCACGGTTGCTCCGGATGGCGAGGCAACTGGCCATGTCGACATGAACGCACGTGACGGATTGGCAAAAACCTCCACTTCGACCAGCAGTGCATCAGCGAAGACGCTAGAGCACGACTTGCGTCGCAAGTCTACGCGCAAAGTCTACACAGCGATGTCGCTGATATCTATCGATATAGCCCATCGTACCTTCCCTCGCTCTGAACAACGCAGGCGTCCCCGCTCAGTGTGGGCCGCAGTACTGCATACTGGTGTCCCTGCAATGTCATCCAAGCAGCGAAGGGGTAGTCATCGCGATGGTCCGCCACCAATGCGATCACTCCGCACCAGCCAGTATCACCTGCTGGGTTTACATTCTCCAGGTGACTACATTAACTTGCCGCGCGGACGCGACCTGCAACGACCACCTCGACACAGCCAGGGTCGTCCACCAGAGTACAGGACAGTTCCACAGGACAGCTCGAGGCGTGCACATGACAGACTACCACGGCACTCCCAGTGCCGCCCTCCAGAGAAAATTGCCCTTTGCGCGCACGCAGTCGTGGCCGAGTGTAATGACGAAAACCGAAACTGGAACTCTCTCTGGCACAGACTCGCATGCTAGGAAGGAAGAGGACGAAGACGAAGCAGAATAAGAACAGCCGGCCTGCAGTAAAGGCGTTGTGTCTTATTTCTCTCGTCGTTACAATATATATATATATATATATATATATATATATATATATATATATATATATATATATATATATATATATATATATATATATATATATATACCTGTCCAGACATATTAACCCGATAGTGTCGGGAGCTCATTCCGCAGAAATTCCAGCGTGAACGTCCATCATGTCCTTGGTTGTGAATTTCAAATTAGCATTGTCCATAGGCGAATATTTGAGCGAGATCCACATAAATAAATAAAAATCCGGCATATTTCGCGTACCATGGGAATAGACGTCATGCGCAGCATGCGGAGAGGAGGTGACTCTAGTGAAATTTTTTTTTGTTGAGCGAAACGTTACAAAATGGCGCTAAACATATGTACTAATGTTATATGCACACATGTATGTTCAACAGTCGCATAGTTTTGTATAACCAGTTGCATTAAGTTGTGTTACTGTGCCAAGAGCAACATTAGTATTATAGCAACAGCAGAAGCGTTAAGCTGAAATGTAGCGCTTGTACTTATGAGGAACGTAGCCCTTGATAGTGCTGCGCCGACTAACTTCAGAGGATGGCGCAATTGACGCAAACCTGATGACACGCCTGTATGATTGGAGTACATATGCAAGGTTTTAAAATTAGATGGGCAGCACTACAACCGCAACTGACATTTCACCAACATTACCCTGCGAAGCGTCTTTCGCCAAAGGAGTTCAGAGACCTGGCGTGGCTATGTGGTGGAATACATGATTGCCACGCATAATGCTTCGTTTCTATTCCTGACATTGACATTTATTGTTTTCATTCGTCGAGTCAACGTTGCCGATGTCGTTTTTTCTTAGCGCTCTCGCATTCAAATGACCAACGTCTGTTCACCGTTCCTCGGTTGTATGAACTGTCAAACACCTGTGGCGCATACCCGCATATCACGGCCTGCGATATACGGGTATGTGCCACACTTGTCTGAAGGAAAGAGTTTGAGGTCGCATGCAGCGGGATTTTCACATTATTCATTTCATAGATAGATAGATAGATAGATAGATAGATAGATAGATAGATAGATAGATAGATAGATAGATAGATAGATAGATAGATAGATAGATAGATAGATAGATAGATAGATAGATAGATAGATAGATAGATAGATAGATAGATAGATAGATAGATAGATAGATAGATAGATAGATAGATAGATAGATAGATAGATAGATAGATAGATAGATAGATAGATAGATAGATATGCTGAAGTGTTTTAGCTTCACCAAAAAATACTTCGCAATTAAAAAACTCGGTTCCAAAGGGAATCGAACCCAGCCCTCCTGCGTGGTAAGTAGGCCTTCTACCACAGAGCCTCGCCATTGCGTGAAACTGCTTTTGAAAAAAAAAATCCAATACAAATGTCCTGTAATGCGAGAAGTCCTCTTAGCGCATGTAATATTAGAATCGTAGAATCCCGCCAGGCATCAAGATCTGGAAATCGCGCGAGGGAGGGGTTTAAATGTCTACCCATTACAAAATACTTAGACATATTTAATCATCATTTAAAACAAGGACATCAACAAAGTATAGGAACGTACGTGTTGCTTTACGTACGTGTAGAGGATACTTCGAAGAGTCTTTAAAGGGAGAATTAGTGAGCCCTGCTCAACTACGTGCACTTGCGGTAGGCGTTCTGTGATAATTTCAAACAGCCACTGTTGCTCGCACAGACGTTCCGGAGATATGGTTGAGCTGTCCACCGAGAAGTCAAGTTGAAAAGATGATGCGTTGCGTTGCGTTCGCGAGGCTCAAGTGTCCAGTTTGTTTTACAAATCTCCGCAATGTGGTTCTCACTCGTGTATGTCGAATTTAGCGCATGAAAAGCACCTTTCGCTGTGTGTCACTTAAATTCATCTCGCAGGAATTAAAAAAAAAGAAAAGCTGGAATCTCCCTATGCAGGCACTTTTGGCTTCATTTTCGCTATGTAAAAGATGTTGAAGGTGCCAAGTGCTCGTCCACGTGTATAATAAGCAGGTACGAGAAGCAACTTGGAATCGTTGTGTAATGTGACGCGTATATTCGCGGTGCTTCTTTAAGCAGTAAACGTAGAGGTACAGCGATATACCTGTCTGCTGCCCGAGAAGGCAACAGCATTATAAGGAAGAGTTGCGATTGACGCCTGCATCACTACAGCATGCATATGTCCTGAAAATCCGGAATGTTACTCAAATTGGTCGATAAAACGCGCCTCGAAACACTAAACTTGTTCATAATAAATTGAACAAAACAAGTGCAAATAAATTCCTTCAAAAATGTTGTTGATGGCAATGACGATTTACTGGTCCCAAGAAAGGGACATGGAGTAACTACATTTCATGTGACCTAGTAAACGGAAGCTGGTGGCGGGGCAATTTAATTGCGTGATTGCAGTAACTCGAATGCTGCTTATCTTGACAAACAATCATGTTTCGAAATATACCTTTGTCGACTTCTTTCGTTTTTTGGAGAAGACACTGTACACTACTGGCAGCGACACTGAACACACGTTCGAAGTGCGTGCTGGACGGAAGGAGGGCGTTGTAAAATAAGAACACCGTGAACACAAGGTTGTGATTACATATGACTTAGTACCCAAGTGTTGGGGAATGCAGATGCCATTGTAGACTCCTCGCGTATTTTGCGCTGTAAGTCCTTTTGCGTCATTAAGTTCTATTGCACGCCCTGCGGTTTGCGTTGTGCAACGCTTGGGAAGCCCTTACCTAAATATATATGCCTCTACACTAGTGTTCATCTCTACTATAAATCCCACTGCTTTACAGTTAGTGGGCTCGAAGAATGCGTTGGGCCGATGAAAAGCTCAAGTAACCATCGCTATCGAGTTGTATTAGCCGTCATATAAGTCGGCTAACGCCTTCCAGAGCGCTATGATGAAGAAACAAATGCACAGCACCTGCGAGCATGCGCAGTCGCGAGACAGTTTCTATGTATGACCAACAGCTGGCGTTCCATGGCGATTTTCGCCAAACTCTAGCTTTCAAAGCCACGTTTACTGTTACAGCTGCGCATGAATAAACTCTTTATTGGTCACTGATTATTGAAAAAAAATGAATTGAACAACAGTGATCTAGTGTTGCCGAATGACGAAGTAATAAACAATGACTAAACCACGTAAAATGTTATTGCTTACAAGACGCTAACTGTACGTAGTTCTTTAGGTAAAATATCATGCTCGCAATAAGTAATAAGAATAATAATAATAACATTGTTGTTTCCATCAACTATGAAGGAGACTGTGGGTAAAACTTGCTTGAGATACAAGCAACTTGACAGAAGGCCTGCAGCCACCTCTACAATGTAGCAGCGACAGCACACATGATGACACAGAAACAAAAAAATACTGTTAATTCATACATAAACAGTTACATCAGCATCACTCTTGTTTACTATGCGATCACAAATTAATGAAAAGGTCACGCAGTGTTCGTAAAGAAGTAAATTGTATTTTAATGTTTGATTTAAGACATAAGTTCAAAAGGGTTGGTAAAGTGTAAGATATTCGCTGCAAAGAGTCATTTCTCCGCGCGGCCCTCCACTGTTCCGTGTGACGTGTGCTATATGAATGTGTTTTTTTGCTAGATTAGATAGCTCACGGAAGAACTAGAAGTTTTCTTTTATTTCACATTTGAACGCTAGACTTAACTTATAATTATGAAGATTAAACACACGAATTATATTTGGTTTGAAAGATGAATCTGAAGCGTGGGAGTTATATGGCACATTGAAAACTTGTCGTAAAAACATTTTCTGTAGTATGCGAAGTCTTTCAAGATTAGTTTGTGTTGTCGTACCCCATACAAAAGAAACACAATAGAGTAAGGAAGAAAAAAAGAGTGTGTTGTAGACAAGGAGCTTCATTTTATAGGGTAGCATACACCTGTGACGCGCCATCATACAGACCTCTTGAGATAACGTAACTAAAACTGATTCCACGTGTAGATCCCAAAGCATATTTTGTGTAAAGATGACTCCCAGTATTTCTACATTATTTACTATTTCGATTTTTTCATGCGCATAAGCAAATGTGATGTTATTGCAGCTTATCTGCTTAGATTTTGACTTGAAAATTACGGCGTTTGTCTTTTTTGTATTATTTTGAAGAACGTTTACTGCTGACAATTTTTGGGGGGTTATTAGAGCGGTGTTGGATTGGACGCTGGTTAGTACTTGACGTTGATGCTTCGTCTTTATGTTTTATTTCGTTTCAGTATGTGTTATTTGTCCATGGCAGAAAGCAATTCTTATTTTTAGCTTATATATTTGCATGTTTCTTCATTCGTTTGTTCACGTATGCCTGGGCAGTGGCTGTAAGCATTCGCAGAGACCGGGTCAATGCACTCGCGACACCGAGGTGAGTGGCGGAACAACGCTCGACGCGTATCTGTCGCATTTTAAGGGTTGGAACTGTCATTCTGCCCCATGTGAATAGCACTCTCGTGGCAGTGCAATTTAGCACTGAAAGCACCCCCCCGCTCCCCCCGAGTATACACTATCTCTCTCTGTACAATGGGACTTTCAAAATATTTACTGGCATAACATTGTACAAATGGCACCAACTGTAAGATCAGAGCCACAGAGAAAGTAAAAAGAAACGGATGTTATTCGAGTCAAGTTTGTAGAATGCTCTCACGTATCGTCTTGTTGACGGCCCTTGAGGCTGTGTGAGGCTGGAGGGAACTGGCAATGCAATAAAGAGACATTTTAGAGTTGCTTCCGGGAGTTGGTTAGTCAACCATCGCCAAATGTTAGCCAATACGCTGTGCTGGTCACCCCTTGGCAATTACTAGTTCCGTACCTGGCTCGTTGGCTCGCCTTCGCTGGCGGTAACATTTGCGCAACCGCGTGTTTGTTTCGCGTTCGTCGCACAGTCCTTCGTGGTGTATAGCGATTACCGCGAGCCGCGCTTCTCGCTCTCTCCGATTCGTGGCAACTTGTCGAGTGTAGGTATGCATGCAGCCTGGACACACGCTCGGCTTCCGCGTATAGTATGAAGAGAGATGGGGAGACACAAGGCAGCGCAGACCGCGTACATGTATAGTTGTCCTTGGGCGCGTCTTGTGACGCCGCGCTTGCACACAGTCTGGCGCGCACTGCTGGCCAGCTGAGCTTTCGCTGCTTCACATCCGCCGGGGCCTCTCCGGCGCCAGTTTCCGGGGCCCGATGCCGCGTGGGGCGTCGACTAAACGGACGCTTGGCAACTGCAACGCGTCTTGCCCGTCTTTCAGCCGACGTCGACGCTATTGCCACCTCAGATCGGTCTGCGGCGAAACTTGGCGGCCACGAAAACTGCGAGCGAAATTGGGGAGCCGATCAGCATCTTTTTTTGACAGAGCGGTTCTCTTATCCTGAGGGATCAAAGCCACCCTGCAGGATGTAGATGTGTAATAATAACATTGGGTGGGAACAGCACAGCGTATAGCAACCACCATTTAGCGCGTGGTTCGTGCTTTGTTGCTTGAACTTCAAACTCTCGACAGCGCTCAGTATAGCAGATAAGGGTGCAGTCATTTGCCGCTAGAGTAATTGAACCTAATGTTGCTTTGCCAGGTGTTGGAAGACGGCAGTGCCAATATGGAAGGTACCACGTTCCTACAGCCGATTCATTGCATTTTTCACGCAAAGTAGGGAAACACCACCACTGCAACTCGATGCACTTTCAATTTGGCACCTGTATTTTTCGCTGAGATGGCCTCTTTTAGCACGTGCTGTTTCTTTGAGATAGAACGAACACATACACCTTACCAGTAGAACTGAGTGGTATTTACTATCTGCTAAACAGAATCTCTCGTCCGAATTTTTTATTATAGCGTGAGCCTCTGTGTGTGTGTGTGCGCGTGTGTGTGTGTGTGTGTGTGTGCGTGTGTGTGCGTGTGTGTGTGCGTGTGTGTGCGTGTGTGTGTATGTGTGTGTGTGTGTGTGCGTGTGTGTGTGTGTGTGTGTGTGTGTGTGTGTGTGTGTGTGTGTGTGTGTGTGTGTGTGTGTGTGTGTGTGTGTGTGTGTGTGTGTGTGTGTGTGTGTGTGTGTGTGTGTGTGTGTGTGTGTCATCGTGCGCACGTTGCCTCCAGATTACCAGCTCCACCGTGTGCTTTCCTGCCGCATAACAGGATGCGTGCATGCTAAAGAAATATACAAAAGGAAACGCGTTCAAGTGCTCTGGCATTCAACATTTTTCAATGTCACTTGAAACTCTTTTAATGGTTTTTCCTCGTATCTGAATCCACGTGCTACTCTCTCGTTTCCTGCGTAATTCACTGGGCCTAAACAGGAAGGCTGAATCACCGAACGTCAGATAAGAGCATGAGGAGAGTACTGCCGGCAGAAGGTAGCGCAGCAAGTTGTAGTAGGCCGCCATTAAGTGCTTTTCATTAAGCGATGGCGTATATCGGCTGATCTCTACGCGCAGTCGACAGCGAAGGTCACCGGCAGTGCGTACTCGCTGCTCACGCAGTGAACGCAGTCCGAATGGAAATATATTTCGCACAGCAAATCAAACAACATATATAGCCAGCCGTTGGACGGTTCGATTCGTGAAAATCAAAAGGGCCTACACGAAACTAACTTATCTCAACATTTTGTTTTCTTACGTATACTTTCGCGTCTACGCTTTGAACAGAGCACGGGGATAACGAAAAGCCGGAAAGACGCTGGGTTAAGTTTCCAGGCTGACTTGTGTCGCCTTCCAGAGAATTCTACAACCTACAGTGATAATTTCCATATCTAGCAGTATATATCGCTCTCAAGAAGAGAAAGTGTCTGTGACTACTTTTGGGGAGTTCTGGCTTGCCATGTATACGACTCTCTTTAAAGAGAGGTGGTGACTCCCTTGGTAGGTCAGAATTATCGGTGCGCTCCAGGATATTACTCTGACCCTCTTATGCCAAAGATCTTATCACCTTCTGAAGGATTCAGACGACGTTTGCCGGTAACGCTCCTACGTGGGTCAAATGGCCCACCGAAGCGTCAAGCGACTCCCCAACTATCATCAAGTGTCCCAATTGACCCATGCCCTACTTTTGGGCGACTACTGTGGGAAATAGTAAAGTATTAATTTTGAGCAACTTCGATAATAACTGCCGTTTTGCCCAGCGGCTGCAAAAAAAAAGTTTAATTTTAGCATTATTTTTGTAAAACTCGCCAAAACAACTAAGCTTTTCCAGCTGAGTAATATCCAGAGCGTGAGAATATGGTCCATGATTTCCAATAACTAAATTGAGGTATTCCTCATTTGCATGCTTGTATCATTATAGCCAACTGAAATGTGTGACTATGATGTGCATAGTGTCATAAGGGGCGAAATAAACTGCAGAATTAGGCATCATGTTTCCATATTTATTCTTAATAATTATGAATAAATTGAAAAGCGGTGCCGGCTGGAAACATCAGACTTGTGACTTGCTATTCTGTCGCTCCTGTTTGGCGTGAGCAGTCATGCAAAATGACAACTGAAAAGCAGAACGTGATATGATGAGAAACGCAATTGTAGTAAGATTTTGTAAACCCCACCCAAAAGGTGGTTTAAAGAGATATGATGAAGGCTCACAACAAAAAAACAAACGCAAACAGGTAGGGTGAGAAACCATGTTTCTGTCGTTTCCGTGTAAAACACAACTTGTGAATAGTAGCTTTTGTAACATCTCACTTGGTGACAAACTTGCTATGCAAGATAATGTGAGTCTTTTAAACCAGAAAATAAATTGGTTTAAGCTACTTTGCGTGAGTGCCACTTACCTCTTTTCATATACGTCGTCTCCTCCAACCAAAGGGAATGCAGGGCCGACTGCCTCGTTGACCGGGCGAACGCCCCTGTTGATTTTGCCATGACGAGTGCTGAGGTGCCAGACCATAGCGACACTTTCGCATGTGCGAGTCTGGTTGTCCACTAGAGCGAAGAAAAAGGAGAAGCGATCCGGAATTCTGGAAATAACCCATAGACCCCCCCCCCCCCCCCCCCCGAACACACAGACTGATTAATTTCATTCACACCACACCGTTTGATTGACACACCTTTACTGTATACACGCATGTGACACAAGAGTTTTGTTTTAAATAATTTCGCAACAAAACAAGGAGGAGGCGGGGACCTCGTTTCGCAATAGGCACTGGCTATGCACGATTGAAAGCCCTTATTTTCTGAAAAATTGCTTGGAAATTTGCTTTAGGAATAAGCCTCTGGCATATTCCGACAACCAAGCCCATCATCTGGTAGTCAGAGTGGTTGTTGACTGCGCATTTTACAAACAGAACCCATCCTTGCATTCTCAGGTAGACACATACGAGTACGAGCACCCAAACGACACCCAGCGTGCGCAGACGCCGTCTACACAGAGGTATGACATGTCGTAAGCTGGAATTACCACACATAGCTCCTACAGTCACGTACCCTCCTTCGATCCTGTTATAACGCCGAACGTCATCGCAGATGTAAGCAAACCACGAAAGTAAATGGAAACGAGGGGGAAAAGTGCACGTTGGAGGCCGCAACAAAATGTGCCGTCGAATTTTTCGCTTTACCGGCGAGGCGTGATCGTAGTATATCGGCACCTAAAATTACCCTTTTTTAACAAAAAAGATAGTTATATATAGTACGTGTACGTGTTCTGTCTGGTGCCTTTTTTTATTATCATTTCACGCTCCCACGTGCTGAAGCACGCTGCACACTCAATGCTCATGGAAATATTGTTATGAAGTAGACTAAAGGACATCTCAAAATGACCTTTTGCACCTTCAGCAGTGCACACACAATGTGCGATTAGCAAACAATGGCCCTTGATCATAAGCGTTCGCAAGGTCTCCCTTTAGGGGAGAGGGGGTGGTGAAGGTTGGCGCAGCGCCCCCTCCCTATGAAGTCAATGCATGGGGGGCAAACTTTGCGACCCCTCTGAAGTGACCAGGGCGCCCCCCTTCTGCCCCCTCATGCCCACGCCTATGCCCTTGGTAATTGTTTGCATCACTCATTTTATCGGTGCTTGTACAACAACGCGCATAACGGTGTGAACTATAGTTAAGTAACAGTTTTAGTTGAGCATCTGCAACAGCCTCGCAGACGCCGACTGTTGTTGGGGCTGGACGCCTACTTCCACGGAGCTGCTGCACACGCCCAGTTAAAGCTGTATAACTATTGCCTACAAATGCAGTACACTCCCCGTTAACAGACGCACGTTTGTGTGTGTGTGTGTGTGTCTGCAGCTTCCGCCCACCAAGCGTCACTTCGAGCACGGAGCCTGTCCTGACCGTACGTGTTCGCTCGAACGCAAACCTAAAAGACACGTAAGTGGTTTTTTAAGGTTTGAAGGAAAGAAAAAAAGTGCTAATTTCTGTCTGCTTATTTTCGCGACATGGCCAAGCTCCTTGCAGAGGGAATGGGATAAAAACAGAATAGTATAAATAGAAATAAAAAGAAGACTGAGCACACACGCGATATGCGCATACAGCGGCACCTTCATCACGGAAGCTAGTCGAGAGAACGAGAAAACAAGCTTTACTAATAGTAGAGAAGTTTCAGCCCTGATGGTTGGTGTTCTCAGTCCGGGACACTACAAGACTCGGCTGCCACTCTTGCCCTCAGGACTAAGACCCGGTGGACTTTCCGTCCACAGCAGTTGCGGAGAGCGGTGTCCCGTGCCTGTGAGGGTTGGGAAAGATGGAAGAGAGGTGTTTTTAGGGTGCATGCCCACATCATGTGGAAGACGTCTGATGTCTTCCCACAGTGCTGGCCCTTCCACAGTATTAGTATGTAGCCTGCGGAGAATTCGCTCATCTATTCCACTCATATCCTTAGCAGGGTCCGGGTAGAGTCAATGACGCTCTCAAAAATTGAGAACTATTTCTTTAAATGTGAGTAGTGCTGGGTGTCCTGCTCTCCGAGTCCTCAAGGGTTGGAAAACAAAATGTCTAGCAGCCCCGCCGCGGTGGTCTAGTGGCTAAGGTACTCGGCTGCTGACCCGCAGGTCGCGGAATCAAATTCCGGCTGCGGCGGCTGCATTTCCGATGGAGGCGGAAATGTTGTACGCCCGTGTGCTCAAATTTGGGTGCACGTTGAAGACCCCGAGGTGGTCAAAGTTTCCGGAGCCCTCTACTACGGCGTCTCTCATAATCATATGGTGGTTTTGGGATGTTAAACCCCACATATCAATCAACAAAGTGTCTGGCAGGTAAGCGCGCGGGCCATGACGTCACAAGTATCATTACGTCGCAAACCCTGATGTTTTGGAGTCTAGATGATGCGTTTGGAGTGGATGTGATCAGCCAAGCTTTCTGTATGTTTGAGAATTTGGCTGAGAAGTGTCACCTCCCCTGCCATATGAAACGCGCTTCACGAGAGACCGCTTACTCTTGCAATGTTCACTCTGTTTTTCTACCGCTGCCTTCCGAAAGGGAAAAAAATAATTTGCGAAGGAAGTCATGGTGCCATGACCCTCTTTTGATTGTTTTTACAGCGTAGATTCTCGCCAGTGTGAGTGGATTATATCATATACAACAGCGTGTAATACAAATCGCGAATAACAAGACGTTAAGCTTCACAGCGGTTAGGGTAAGGTACACGCGAAGGTTCATAAATATTAGTTTAACTGAGTCATAGGATAAAAATAAAAGGAAGGCATTGTTGCATTATTATGTATTTTTGAAAAAGCCGTGCCGTCTTGGTAATTTTTGTTCTTTTTTTTTGTTGAATCTATACGTCATGACATACCAACTATAGCCTAAACCGCCGCACTTCTTAGTTACATTTACAGTTATTCGGGCTCTTTTTCGTTTAGCACTCGTCTCCTTTCTGTCGCTTTGTCGTCGTTCTGTTCTCGCGGTATAACAATCGTCATGCCATACCAACTAGCCCAAACCGCCACACTTGCTGAGGGATTTCGTGCATACGTGAGAGTTATTGATAGGATGGGTCCCAAGCTGAGCATGCGTATTCTAGTTTGGGACGAACAAGTGTAAAATATGCTACAGCGCATTTCGTATTTTGGTAATCGTGACTGCTCCCTTGCCGATCTGACCAATCCCTGGCGTACCGAGGGACTTGGGAGAGCGGAAGCCAGCGGGCGCATGACCCCTTCAAGCTTGTGACGGGGAAAGCGTTTCAGTCCGCACGGCTGAACGCTCTACCGTTGTAGAGGGGCGAGGGCACGGTGATCGCGCAGTAGGATACCGACTAAACACCCTTGGTTAGTGAGGGGTCGGTAGCTTCACCTAACTGATATTGTACTTTCTGGAGCAGGCGGGCATGAACCAATTAGAGCGTTGTAGCGCATCAGTGGCCGAGTTTCTCAACCGTTTCACGAGCGGAACCGGGCCTACTCGAGCGAAGATACGTAGAAATAAATTACATAAAGCAGCCAGAGGCGTTGGAGGTAGTATTTAATGAGCGTTCTGTTGCCATGACATAGTTGACAGAACCAGTGGTGTTTCAGCTCTCCGATGTTGACATATAGTATTGCCAAGGTCTGAGATTGGTTATCCGTTACACATGAAGAGTCTCTTGTTTAGATGCAGACTAGATCGTCCTCCGTTTCCGACATGCACTGGCGCTCTGTGGCCGAGATACGGTGTTCGTGACTCACCGAATACGGCTACAAGTGACATTTACAGAGCGGAGTTGTGTTACGTAATGGTTCCTGTAATCCCATTCTATTCGTTTCTTATCATAAACTCAACCGAATGGCCGACTTTGGTAATACCGAGAGCGTGTTGCCGTACGGGCGGATGAGAAGTTTATATAAAATCAAAAGAATAAAAAAAACATTATAATGCGGTTTCCTGGTTAGCTTCCCCACGTCCCACACATCGCAAAGATCTCAATCTAGTCTCAGTGAAGGCCGCCCTCGTATCACATAGAAGAGGTTTCAGTCGTGCTAACGCGGCATTTTTTTTTTCTTTTCATTTAAAGTCACATTTCTCACCTCATCGTCGTTAAAGCTTTTGTGTCCAGTTTTTTGTTGGTTGCTTGTACGTTTGTCTCTTTCGAACTACAAGCCTGTACGTTCGTTGTTACACTAGGCTTTTGATGCAGCTGCTAGTTTTGCGTGGTAAATAAGCTGAACACGCAGTACGTCGAAGGTACATGTACCACAGGGGAAGCAAGGTGTCATGCAGGCATACCCTTCATAATCACGTCGTTCTGTGTGATGTCATTTCCTTCTATGGCGTCACCATCTCCTCGGAGGAAATGAGTCACACATTTTGTACTTTATGATTATTGCACATACATGCGATGGTAACTACGGATTACGGGCAAATTGAGCTTGGTGTTTCTTGGTTTTAGTTACTGAATATTTAGTTACTCAAGCTGATTGATCGATATGTGGGGTTTAACGTTCCAAAACCATTATATGATTATGAGAGACGCCGTAGTGGAGGGCTCCGGAAATTTCGACCACCCGAGGTTTTTTAACGTGTACCCAAGTTTAAGTACATGGTCCTACAACATTTCCGCCTCCATCGGAAATGCAGCCGCCGCAGCCGGGATTTGATCCCGCGACCTTCGGGTTAGCAGCCAAGTATACCTTAGCCACTAGACCACCGCTAAGGGGCTTCCTGCCATAAGCGTACGCAGGGTATACCGCATTTGTCTCAATGAAGCACCATGTATATCTTGACGGTGTCCCCACCCCTTATCCTCTTTTTGCCCTCGGCGCCCTCCAGAAAGTTCACGTGCAAAACTGAATAATTTGGCATTGAGACACGGACGTACTTACGTAATTTACTGAAGCTACAGCACTGTACATAATCGAGTGCTCCTATAAGTTGACATTAAACGCAGTTAATTTTTAACGCAATCGGCGTTTTCCTTTAAGTTTTGCATATAGTCATTTCAAACAATATATTAGAGTTTGCATTGCAAAATAATAAAAGTACGAAAACAAAGTTTGCGTGCCCCCCTCTCATCCTTGGCTCCTTCCTATTGAATGGCCTCTAACGATACGTGCGTGCATGCGCAATCCGTGGTATTTGTAAAATATCTCGGCTGCTCGTTGCCCCCCCCCCCCCCCCGGGGCGTACAAACAGTGAACACTCTAGGTAAAATCAACGAGAAGTAACTATGCCAGCGGTATCGCTTGCTCTACTTCACTTTGCCGCCGCAGGTGCACCGAACACAAGATAACAAGGTCGGAGCGTTGCGTGGCGTACGCAGCCGCAGACGGCGTGAGTAAAAACCGTCGCCCTGAGACACACGCCACTTAGCTTACGCAACCACAGTACAATTTTTATACGCTGTATACCTGGCATGCGCTTACGCAAGGCAGGGCCGTTTGTGACGGGAGGCCGCTGTAATCGAGAGTGCCGCCAAAGGTAGCGCCAGTATGAGAGTCGCTGAGGTCGCTTGACAGTACAGAAAGATGCGCACTCTGAAATAGACGTAAACAGTGGTGCGCTGTGTCGCATAGCCGGAATTGCGACAACAGAGAAGTGATAGCTGAGGGAGCAGTGGGGAAGTTGGGGAGAGAAGTGCGGCCTTGGCGAGTTCGTCCGTTCGTTAGCACCGCTGTCTCGGTACTCGTTTTGTCACTGCTGTTTCAAGTACACCCGCAGCGACGGGTCTAACCAACCAACCAACCAACCAACCGACCAACGATGAGCACCATAATTTGCTCCAAGTGGATACAGGCAGCACAGCCAAACTGTAGCCGTAAGGAAGCTTACTAAACGTTATGCTCACCTCACTTTCGTGAATAAAAAATGTTACTGCGTGACCATCGTTTAAGGGCATGAATAAATCAGAAGTCGGTAGAAGGGGAATGGGGGTGAGAGACCAAGAGCAAGGGCATGATGGCTTCGATGTATTGTGATACGGTGACACCTGTAGGCCTGCATTGTAATCTTTCTTTTTTCTTGCAATCACATTCTGGAACTCATAGATACTTCTCCTGGTAGGTTGTACTCACTTAGCCGCATGCTTTTCTGCCACCTTCTGTAAACTCAGGGCTCTCAGGCTGTTCCTTTACCTGATCATATTTGAGTATACACTGCGTTGGAATAAAATTTCAATACCAGTTTTAACGCAGGAAGAATATTTTTATGTCATGAAACATTCCCGACATTGAAGCGCCAAAAGAACCATGCAGAAAATAAAGCAACAAAGTGATTTTATTACACAACGTGGAGTCGGTTTGATCAGTTTTGAACGCCGACGGTCGGGAATGTTCGAATCTGTGTGAATCAGCACGAATTCAGTGCGATGAACCTGTTCGCTGTCCGCACAGTCAAGTGACAGTGAGTTACTTGTGACTTATCAGTGAGAATAAATAGAAAATCAGCCAGGTCGGTTTGTACCTCCAATCATGAGATGACACGGCCAGACGACGCACTGCACCCCAGGGTGCTTTGGCTGTGTCTAGCCTTGACAGCTGCTATGATATAAAGCACTTGCCAGTTCAATGGCCATATTATGGGCATTGATAGGTCAATGTAAATGCAACCCTGAATAAATTTTTAGCATGTAATAAGCCTGTAGCATAGAAGTCAGGGTTATCAGTGCTTTGTATCACGAAGCATTCGAAATGTAACTGTCATGCATATTAGAACAAGTGTTACAACCAGTTGAACTAGTGAATGTAATATTATTCCAGGCAGTTAGCGAATGAATAAGAGTTCTTGCGAAGGAAAAAAAAATTCGTTCTGCGACCCAAAACCTCCGCATACACTTATATGCCGGGGGCGGCAACATTTTGCACCCTCTGGCCGAATAAACGAACAGCCATTTTGGAGAAGGCTGCTCCGTGTAACGGAGGGTCTCATCGGTGTTCTAATACCTTTATAAAAACCATGGCATATCCAGGAAGTGAATGACGATGTGTGTGCAAAGCACTGGGATAGTTGGGTGTTACCGTAGATTGGCCACTCACGCAGGTAAATTTGACCACTCACGCATGACCACTTGAACACGCATTGACAAAGCGGTGTACAGTTATATACAACGTTTATTGGTCATAAATTGCATGTTGTTCTAAGTTGTGAATTTCATCATCCATCATTCATAATTATTAGCCGGACTACGTCCACTGCAGGACAAAGGCCTCTCCCATGTTTTGCCAGTTAACCCAGTCCTGTGCTTGCTGCTGTCAATTTATACCCGCAAACTTCGTAAGCTCATCTGCCCACCCAACCTTCCGTCTCCCCCTAACCCGCTTGCCTTTTCTGGTAATCCAGTTAGTTATCCTAATGACCAGTGGTTATCCTGTCTACGCGCTACATGCCCGGCCCATGACCATTTCCTCTTCTTGATTTCAACTGTGATATCCTTAACTCCCGTTTGTTCCCTAATCCACTCTGCTCTCTTCTTGTCTCTTAAGGTTACACATACCATTTTTCTTTACATTGATCACTGCGTCGTCCTTAACTTAAGCTGAACCCTCTTTGTAAGTCTCCTGGTTTCTGCTCCGTAGCTAAGTACCGGCAAGATACAGCTGTTATATACCTTCCTCTTGAGGGATAGCGGCAATCTACCTGTCATAATTTTAGAGTGCTCGCCAAATGTGCTCCACCTCATTCTTATTCTTCTAGTTACTTCAATCTCGTGGTTCGGCTCCGTGGTTATTACCGGCCCTAAGTAGACATAGTCTTTTACAACTTGAAGTGCACTATTACTTATCTCGAAGCGTTGCTCTTTGATGAGGTTGTTGTACATTACTTTCGTTTTCTACAGATTAATTTTCAGACTCACCTTTATACTCTCCTTGTCTAACTCCGTAATCATGAGTTGCAATTTGTCCCCTAAGTTACTCAGCAATGCATTGTCATCTGTGAAGCTCAGGTTACTAAGGTACTCACCATTAACTCTTATCCCCTTAACATTGAATCTTTGTTGTATCGAATCTAGCCTGAAGTTGGCAAAGACGAGGTCTGGGCACGTTCCCTTCGTGGTTTGTGGTTGTTTCCAGACGTACGAAATGCATCGTATATAGAGCGCATCGAGACGTCATCTACTGCCCAAGCCAGTCGTTGTCCGTGATTGTCACGGACGGCCAATTTTGGCGACCCGGCGTCACGGCAATTAACGGGCGCCGTACTTCCCCACTGACCGTGGGAACGGCGGGCGCATGAAAGGGAGCCGGGAAGTGCAGAATGGGGTGCTCTTCTTAGAACGTCGCCGCCGACGTTTGATCCTTTTGTAACTGCGGCGGCGTCTGCAAGGTCATGGAAGGCCGCGATGTACCCCGAACAAGGATTAGACTACGGGACACACCGGCTGTGAGCCAAACAGTCTGACCGTTTCCCACGGGGAAAAGCGTGGGAAAACCTCTGGTGGCCAAGCCGTATGACAACATCCCAACAGGCTGTCACTCTCGCTAGTTGAGGGCCCTCTCCCAATTAAAAAGAGGTGGGGTCAATATATTTTTGGGGCGGAGTTTTCATCAATGAAACGTGCATGATTGGACCCATGTAGAGGTCTCTTGTCCCCAAGGAAGAGAGCGGGGAGACACGAGGGGGATTTAAGCGCAAGATTTTGCCCTGCTAGGCAGACTAGTCGCTGACCAACATGGTTTAGAAACAGATCAACAAGTATCTCTTCTAGAAGTTTTTAGTGTGGCTCTGTATCGACTGGCCACCTAAACTTAGCCGTTCGTCTAGTTGTGACGCGATATTAACGTCTGCAACGTAGGCATCGGGACTTCGCCTCGAGTTAGCTCAACCTGCTCGAAATCACCTGCAAGCACTAGCCTCCCGGAGCCACCAGCGTAGCAAGATCGCCGACATCGCAGTCGTGCCAGAACTCTCTTCGACTTCTCGCATCCGATCGTCGGGGACGCAACGCTGCTAGTCAACACACGTATGCCTTCACCTGTTTATATCTTCGAACTCTCTCCTACGTAGTTCTATTGTTGTTAGTTTGTGTAGTTTGTAATAGTTCTCTCGCGTAAGCTGATCTATTGTTTTTATATGTTTTTGTTGTATCAAGTGTTGATGTATTTTGTTAGTTGTATTGAAGTGTTGTACCAGATCCCGTGTGCTGCAATATCACTAGAGTAAAGTTTGTTTTGTTTTCTCACGTCTCTGATCTCTTCACTGTCTCTGCTTGCGTACGGAACGAACCAGCCTGTTGTCATTCCTGTCGCCGACTTCGCGCTGGCGACGCTAAAGTGGCAGCTTGTAACAGTGATCATCATCGTCGTCATCTTCATCCTCATCATCGTAATGGTGTATAGTGGGTACCATGCAAGTGCTGTGTCATGATGGCAGAAAAAGAATGGGTGGCCTGGAACGCGCTTGTTCTCCATCGTCATCAGCGGGATCATCACTCATGACGTATAGTATGTACCTTACACGCTACATTTCCATTCTATATCTTATGACGCTGTAAGCTGTAAGGTCGAATGACGCTTAATTTCTTGCAGCGTATACATTAACTGTAGACACATTGATGAAGCTGAAAATTCTACTGCGCCTCAGCCGCAGTGACGCAATTGGGCTGTACCACCTGTATACGGACTCGTGCAAGACTGACGAAACGGTAGAGCATCTATACTGCACTTGTATGGTCGTTTTGTGAACGAACTAAATGTTCTACGCAGGGCGCTGAAGGAACTCGGCGACAGACCGTTCTCAGAGGAGATGATTCGCGGATCATGCATGGCACACGGCAGTTGCTCGCTGGATTCCGTGCCGACCGGTTGTGACCTCGCAATCTCCGACCACAGTGCAGCTCTGGCCTACTGGGCTGGTCGTATAGCCATCTCCTGACGCCGGTCCCCGACGATGACGACAGCGTAGCTCTGGCCGACTGGATTCACCCTACGCCTTCTCCTGTCGCCCACAAGAGCTCTCACCAGTGGTGCTCCGTCCTCGGACTCCTGCGACCGTATCTATCTTTCCTATCTTCTCTTCACTTCAGTCGTTCGCTGTCCCTGCGCCTCATGCTCTCCTTCCTCTCTCTCTATCTCTTTACCTTTGAATGCTATCCTTTTCATCCCTTCTCTACCCCCATCCCTCGTGAGCTACTGTTGAGGTGTCCTCCCCCTGAGAGACAGTTACGGGGCTCACTTTTCTCTTCTTTTCATTTAAAATCACCCCTCTCCCCCCCCCCCTCCCATCGAAGCGTCGCGGGCATTGATTCTGGTTTGCAAATCGACCATCTTAAGCGATCGCTTGTCGGAGAATTACGGACAGGCGCATATTTTCCCTAATAGCACACTTCATTTCTCTTTACCACTTTCCCCTAGTATAGGTTTAGCGAGCCGGACGCCCGTCTGGTTCATCCCCGTGCCTTTTCTTCCTCTAGTTCCTCCTCTTCCAGTCACTGGTTGCCGACCATCGCTAGAAATGCGCGCTTACGAAGGAACGACCGTGGCTTTGAGTTGTATGGCATAATTAGGCGTCTTATTCTTATAATGCCACTTGAGCATGGATAATCAGTACATGCCTCAAACAGCCACTACGAAATTGCTTTCCATGGCGGTGGACTATCAACAAACGACGACATTTCACTGAAGTGTTTTTAGGAACATGGCGGATGCGATATTCCCCGTATTAGGGTGCAGTGCCGGCGTTTTTCGATGCAATAAATTGCTGTCTGTGCAGAGTACGTATGTCCATCACACTGTGCCCATGGTGCGTCTCTGAAACTGTCTCTCTTCTGCAACCATTTCCTCTTTTCTGTGTGTTCCATTAATTCGTATTTGATTGGTCCAGGGTTGCCGCCGTTAATTGGGTGCCTTTGAAAATGAGCCAAAACTTTATCTAAAGTTAGCCAATGTAGACATGTCACTTCATTTTATCACTATATTTGTAGTCATACAAAAGAGAATTGGTATTATGAGTAGAGTTTATCACTGAACTATAACAAACACCATTTTTAATTAACGAGGCAATGTGAGTAGAACAGCTTTTTCTTTTCTGCTTGGTACACAAGCTAGAAGTATAAGTCGCCAATACATACAGAAACCATAATAAATTCATGGCACCTGCATGCACGTAGTTAATGTAAAGCAGATAGGGATCTTCACCGATACAAAGTAATTTTGGGACATTTCAGTAAACAAGTCAATTGGAACATTAAGCGTTGAAGTGGTTTTTTCTTGAAGCCGCTGACTGAATTCAGTTAGTACGCAGGTCGTGGGATAGAATCCCGGCGGCGGCGGCTGCATTTTCGATGGAGGCGAAAATGCTGTAGGCCCATGTGCTCAGATTTGGGTGCACGTTAGAGAACCCCAGGTGGTCGAAATTTCCGGAGCCCTCCACTACGGCGTCTTTCATAATCATACGGGATACGTTAAACTCCACATACCTGAAGTTAGTAGATTTGTCATACCAGCCAAGCTTTAGATAGCAAAACTTGGTTGAAGATGAATAAGCCAGCTTCATTTTGTTGCGAATCTCTCATTTTGTCGAGTTTACGCGAGAACACGCGTTGCTCACCATGGTTTAAAACTTGCGCGTAGATTGCGGACAACAGCGTTTACTGCACGTGTTTACCAGCACGTGCGCTACTTGGCCACACCGTCTTTGCAGGTGCGCTGTGCGTTGCGTTGGGGCGATTCGACGCACACCATGCATCGTGTAGGTGGCGGGAGCTCGCGCATGCGCATCGGCTGACAGGCATGATTTGGAAACAGTGCATTTTGCCTAAAAAAACAGGGGAGGGAAATTACGGTAATGACCCAAAGCAGATGCTCAAAGTAGCCAGAAAGCAGCCATAGTTCAAGGCAACTTGAAATTTTCGTCACATACACAGTAAACTAGTTTGCACTCTTAAGGGGGCCTGGACGTGTCTATATCCCTTACGTGGTTTCATCTTATGAAAAGGGTGTTTTCGCTTATCAAAGCACCTATACCGATGGCTCTTGCCACCATGGCCTAGCACCCTTATCATGGAATGTGTTCAATGGACTAAACACCCTTATCACTAAAAAATACATGAAAAATAAAACATACAAGTAAGGGTTCATGCATTTACAGATGGCATTAGCATAGGAAGTGCATGCACGCGCGAAACTGCAGTGCAC
Source organism: Rhipicephalus microplus (assembly GCF_043290135.1). Taxonomy (NCBI): domain Eukaryota; kingdom Metazoa; phylum Arthropoda; class Arachnida; order Ixodida; family Ixodidae; genus Rhipicephalus; species Rhipicephalus microplus. Next base: position 228,382,692 of record NC_134710.1, read on the forward strand.
ACAACAGACTGCATTGTAAAATATCCCATTGATGGAGCGCTCGCGCTACACAACCTTATAAGGCGGCCATCCCGTATAGCCATGATATCTTAAGCCACCCTGCCGCCGTTCAGCAACGGAGGGGTACTTAAACGAGACATACATTTTAATCAGTGAGTACTCAGCTGGTACCGAAGTAAAGTTTTCAGCTGGTGGACCAGCCTTCGTCAGCAGCTGAAAACGTCATGATGCTTGCGTGAAAGTTTCGTATATATATATATATATATATATATATATATATATATATATATATATATATATATATATATATATATATATATATATATATATATATATATATATATATATATATATATATATATATATATATATATATATATATATATATATATTAAAATCCAATATCAATTGGGAGCTTTAGCACACGGTGTGATAACAACCAAAATTTTGTTAATTGAACAGCCAGTGCACTCTTACATAACATGTACTTGATGCTTCTTAACCAGGCAGTTTGTAAAACTAAGAAATTCCTTTTCAAGACACTTGTATTTTTATCAAAAGCTACACCTGGCAGTATGAAGTCAGCAGTCGTGTTGTTCCATCCTGTGGTGTTTTCAGTCTTTTCTTTCAACCTAAACCAAGTGGCCCAACTCTCTCTTTTGCCGTGTGTGTGTGTGTGTGTGTGTGTGTGTGTGTGTGTGTGTGTGTGTGTGTGTGTGTGTGTGTGTGTGTGTGTGTGTGTGTGTGTGTGTGTGTGTGTGTGTGTGTGTGTGTGTGTGTGTGTGTGTGTGTGTGTGTGTGTGTGTGTGTGTGTGTGTGTGTGTGTGAATTACGTTGGAGGGTGCCTTGACCTCGCGCCCACGAACTCTTCCAGGGAAGTTATTGATAAATATATATGTTGTGATCTCTTTTGAAGGAACATGTCCTTACACGGCATTTGCATATATTCATAACTCGTATTCTGAGGTGTTCTATGGAAGTGTTCCAAGAAGGGAACCGATTACGTGACATATTGACACCTAGGTCGAACAAGCTGATTCTAGGCTAACGGATTCGTGAGTCGACACACTCGGGCTCACCCAGACTCAGATCGAGCCGTGAGTCAGAGTCTGAGAAAGCCTGGCTGAGTAATATTTCAGTGAGCTTGAGTCCGAGTGAGCCCTAATTGCAATATACATTCCATGAATGAGTCAGAGTGAGCTCCAAAATTTTTGCCGACCTATGTTCCCTATAAACGAAATAGAAAGCGCTGTTGTCCTGCGCGAAGCCCGAAGAACAGCTCAAACTGATCGATAGAGCTTGATGGCAAAAGCCACAGGAGCTCCGGACTGAGGTCTCCACCTTCGCAGGGATAATCCCTCTGTCGGAATGTCCGCTGCGATAGACCAGTATAGTTATGGTGCTTGATCCCGGCCGTGGTGGTTGCATTTCGACGGAGGGGAATTGCTTGAGGCTCGTGTACTGTGGGATGCCTCTGCACATTAAGGAACTCCAGGTGGCCGAAATTACCGGAGCGTTTCAGTACGGCGTCCCTCATAATCATATTGTGGCTTCGGGCCGTTAAATCCCAGGTATGAATATTATTCATTTGCCAGAAGAATGTTTTCCATTCATTCACTTTCGCCACTAATACGTATAACGTCACGCTCTTACAAACAGTAGTGTGGTAAGCATATTTTTGTGAATGACCACGAGGGCTCAAAAACATATTCTAAGCTTGATCGTGCGGCTGCCTAAAGAGAACGAGAAGAAATAGGAAACACGAGGAGGCCGAGAGCCGCTGAAGCCACCAGCAGAAATGCCGCCAGAAGAGGGACCCTTCCTTGCGGGTCCGGATTACGAGCTCTCTGTCTCGAAAGCTGTTTCCGGCGGCTCCCCGAAGCGGCGTAGACACTTCCATAAAAGTTGCAGACAGTCGCATCCCGCAATTGGTGCTATCGTCCCTTGAACACGGATCCTGAGTCGCGGCAATTAGCGGGGCAGAACGCTCGGCGTGTCACCTCCGCGGGCAAAAGAGGAGGGGGTCTGCATTTGGCGGGACCACTTTCCCCCGATAAGGGCGGCCATGCGCACTCAGGTATGAACGAGCGCCCCCGCACAATGAGCGCACCTCTCCGCGACATCTTTGTCTGCTTATCGCTATGCAATTCATAGCAGCGTGTCGGTTGATATCGCTTTAAAAACAAAAACACGTGCGACCATTCCACGGAGGGAGTCACGGAAGGGGGAGAGAGGAGGGCTGTGGGCAAATGAGCAGCGAGGACAGGACGAAGGACAGTTGTAACAGCGCCATTTTTTCTCTCGCTCTTCTTTATAAGGGCTCGAAAAATACTGACGCAAGTCAGCTGATATCGAAGCCGCAGCTGACTTAGCCGACCGGCTGTGTGCGCAGAGACAGTGCGCGTCAGATTCCTGAGGTGGCCGAACGTGGCTTGTTTGAGCCCCGCCACAAGTGCGAGCCGTCGTGATCTGCCCGACCGCCACTGCGCGCGCATCGCCGCCAACTGCAGCCGCCGAGCACGATGATCAACTGTGTCGCCTTTCAGTACAGGGTGAGTGCATGACAGGTGCGGCCGGGATCGGCTTCTTCTCCCCTGCACGCGGACAGGAGGAGGACGTGCCGGTCCCGGAACACCGCCGATAACCATGGGGTCGTCGAGTGCAGCTGCACCCTCTCTCGTGAACCAGAACCAATAAGGTCCGGTGTACGCGCTATCGAGCAATCGATATCACTCGCTTGTCAGCATGCATAAGCAGTTGAAAGGAGAAGGGCCGCATCGGTGGAGGTCGCTCGCGTGACACAGTTCGTTCTCGATACGTCCGTCGCCGCTCGCTTCAGGTCCAGGTGCCAAATTCATGAATATGTTCAAAAACCAGCTGTCAGTGGTTGGTCTCATGGCCCACATTATGTTTAATGTACCAGTTATTCGCATGTTCTCGTAGTCTGCTCAACCTACATACAAATGTCGCAAATATCGGCTAAGTTTATCTTTAAAAAAATCGCTGACATAATTCTCTAAGATTTTACTTCGTAAAAGTCATCTTTGTCATTACCTGCTTGCACCTCTAATGATATGCTCAATATCTGGATTGACTGGAACATTCTCTCACGAGCTTACAGCATAATATTGTTTTGTAAAATATGGTACTTCAGCCGCGATTCACGAATCTTTTTTTTTATTTTTGTGGTCGTGTACATATGTTTAGGTTGGCGCACCAATGTCCGTGACCTACTTCACGAAGCTTTTAGTTCATGAATTCAGTTGGCCATTGGTCGTTTGCCTTTGTATTCACTAGAGATAAGTTCAGCACAATTATCCACTTGCATCGGCAGTTAATAAAAGGTTGTTCAGACCTCTTCACAGAACAGAAGAAAACATCTAATTTCTGGACTTGAGGAATGAGAGGTAATTTTGAGGGCTCGTTTCTCTGTTTGTCGCAACCTTAGTGAGCATTAAGGTTCTTTCTAGACTATGGCACGAGAGTGCGAAGACATACTTCCCAGCCTCAGCAGTGCACTTTTTGGAGTTCTTGCTTATTCAGCGCCGCCCAAAGGGGATTATGGGGACGCCCAGTGAGCCTTCTGTGAAGAGGTCTCTAGCGCAATAAACTTTTCTTTATGAATACGACCGGTCCTCGTTTCCACGAGCCGTGCTACGCAGCAGTGGGGATCCCGGCCGGTCATGCACATAGGGTACATAGGCTACTTCGCACCTCGTATCACGGTGCTGTTTTCACGCAACATTATTCGGAATAGTGATGATCTGTTCTTGAGTTCGCGAAGCTGTCCGAGCACCAGAATCGCTCATTTCTGGTCACCTTGGTTGTAACATTATTGGCTTTTCTCGACGTATCGAAGGTCTGTTCGTACACTGTGACAAGTCATTCCAGCGTGCACTGCTCTAGGCTTATGAGTACGCGTTTATAATTAGGGTAAAATAATTCCTTTTGTTCGTTACAGTCTGTGGAGTGCTGAAAAGATAACTGAAATGAGGGGTCATTTTGTAACGCTTCGTGTCATACAAAACGCAGTAGTGCTGCCACCTCTGCTGGAGTGCATGTACGATGGTAACCAGAGTCGTACCTGCGATGCCAAATACAAAAAGAAAGAGCTAAGAGACGCTACGCGAAGCAAGTTTCATCACGTACTGCAAACATAAAAGGTCACTGACAGTGCACATCCGGCTGAGTTTAGCCCAGTACAGCTGCAGAATCGACTGCAATTTTTTTGGCTTAAATCAGTTCCTATCATCCGAACGGGAAAGGAGGAGAGAATAATAGGGTCGGGAGGATCAAACACGTGGCGACATTTGGAGCAGGCATCGTGGCTAATATAAGCCACAAAAATTTATCCAATTTCGGCTAAGCCAGACGCCACCACTCGGCGATTGTTTACCATAATGAGACAGCGATGAAGCCTAATAATAATAAGTGAAGAGTATGCAGGGAGTTCAGTTCTGTGATGACTCATTTGCTCTAATGAAACAGCCATCAATTCTGAAAATCATGAAGAGAAAGTATTGGTTTCCTGCGTGAATAGTGTTTTTACTAAAACGCAATGTTTTTGTGTATAGTATACACTACATGCGGTATGTAACTAGCCATATATATATATATATATATATATATATATATATATATATATATATATATATATATATATATATATATATATATATATATATATATATATATATATATATCCTTCGCGAGCGGTCACCACAACGTAGTTTATTTCGACGTTTCGCCCTAGAGTCTGGTCTTCATCAGCCCTAAATCTACCCCTATCAAAACATCTCACTCAATCTTCCCGGCCATGCATTCGACAAACTATCAGTAACGCTCTTAGAGACGGGATTTAAATCAAACCGGGAACGTGAACTACGAGAGTCATATCTTATCCATGATTTAACACATTCGATAGAGGAATAAATGAGAACCCAGGTACACTTGCAGCAAGTAAATCATTAGAAAACAATAATGACAATAATGAAAAAATTAACTGAGCGCACGACACTGCAGCTTCGAAGGGCACTGGGCAACTCAAAATAATTCCAAGTGTAACTACTCTTCCTAAGTACAGCTGTCGTCTGTTTCTGTTTTTACCTTACTATCTAATCAATTGGACCAAACATGGCATGCCCAACAGCAACCCTGTGCACAATCGGGAGGCCCCTACTGCACGCTAATCCAGAAGCGGGCAAGAATTGCCATTGCACCCGCTTGCCAGCCTTTGCGGCAATACGCGGCGCCCGTCTTTCTACGACGAGATGTCGACGGGGCACTGAGTAGTTAAAGGCTTAAACTTCTTAAAAAATCTCTTTTTCCCCCACACCGAACCGCCAGAGCCAGGAGGCGCCGTCTGGTCGGGAACAATGCGTTAGTGAAAGGAAGGATACACAGACCGCAGACATCCTAAAGGTAGGTGAAAAGGACAAAAGGGAGAGAGATGGAGGGGGAAGGAGAAGGAAGGGTAAAAAGGGGTGCCTGGGGGAGCCCACCTTATATTCTTCTTTTGTTTTCTTTTTCTTTTTTTTCTTTTTTTCTTCTTTGTCTCTGTCTCTCCCTCTTATTCAAGATTGTATAAAGCTGAGCACCAATAAACTGTACCCACAATCCTGATGAAGGCCAGACTAGGCCGAAACGTCGAAATAAACCACGTTGTGACCGCTCACGGAGGATCTACTTGACTACTTGCAACGCTACGGCCACTCAACCACCATGCCCATACATATATATATATATATATATATATATATATATATATATATATATATATATATATATATATATATATATATATATATATATATGCGGATCACGGGAGAGGCCTTTGCCTTGCAGTGGGCGTAGACAGGCTGATGATGATGATGATGTCATGTGGTATGTAACTGGTCAGAGTGTAATACACCATCACGAAAATATGTTTCTCCATTCGCCTGAAATGTTTCCAGATTTCACGTATTTGTGTCAAATGCAGGATTTGTAGGTTACGCTATTATTCGTTTCATTCATAATTGTTGAAGTGTTACATCGGAAAACCACGATACGCTTGTGAAGGGCGTTGAAAGAGAGGGTTCCGGACATTTCGACCACCTGGTGTTCTTTAGCGAGCAATAAACGCTTGAGAAAGAGGGTCATCCAGGGCACTAAGCCAGCCTAATTTATAGCAACGTCCAAAGTTTAAAACCGCGCTGTTTTTTGAATGAAATTATGAACTCGAACAGTTAAGAAAAGGCCAGGCGAGCTACGTAAGAGTCATATGAAGCTGAGCAGGTGGCATTATACAGTGCTAAGAAACTGCAACAAAACCGTCTACTAATTAATTGATAGCGCAGCAGCCTAGTATGCAATGACAAAATTCGGTTCGAATGCACATGCCGGACCATTCTCAATCGTATACTTACTTAAACGACATAGCGGAATCGTTAAATACAAAAAAGAAAGAAGTGGATTGGGCTGTATCCTCAGTGGTGACCACCTGCTGGTAATGCACTTCCTCACCAGAGCCGGATTGGCCACCTTGGTGCTTGGCCACTACGTCCCTTATGAAAGCACCCATCAACCCTTGGCTCTCGGTTTCCAGCGGCTGCGAAGCAACTGTCCAAGGTGGTGGTCAGACCTGTGACGCAGTGGAGGGTGCTAAGAATATCTGGGTCCGGACAGGCCGCCATTGGAATCTGAACTAGGCAGCGTTCAACGCTACAACGATATCTAGAGAAGTTAGTCCAGCTGTACTATTCGAAGAATTACATGGTGTTAAATCGGATCTATTTGGACTCAGCTAAGTTAGGTGGACAATTAGGCTTACAGTGCTCAACAATGGACATGTTCTATGATACCGTGGATTAGTTGACGGGAAAGAACCAGCGGTAGGGTTTCTTATATACTAGAACATCGCTGGCCACATAAAGGAATACTATAGCATTAGTGAGAGGGTGAAAATTATAATAATTCGGTTTAACGAAAGGTACAAAATGAAGGTGGTACAGACCTACGCTCCTCCATCGAGTCATGATGATCATTTAGTTGAACGCTTCTATGAAGACGTGGAGTGAGCCATTAATACAGTAAAGACATGGTATACTATTCTGTTGGGCAACTTTAATGCCAATATAGGCAAGAAACAGGCCGGAGATCATGCAGTGGAAAAATATGGTATCGTCTCTAGAAATGCCAGAGGGTTGTTAGTAGAGTTCGCAGAACGTAATAATTTACTGATCTTGAATGCCCTCTTTAGAAAACGTGGTAAGCGTAAATGGACGTGGCGAAGTACTGATTGCGGAACTAAAAATGAAATAGACTTCGTTCTGTGTGCACACCTAGGCATTGTACAGGATGTAGAAGTAGTTGGCAAAATCCTCTGCAATGAGCATAAAATGGTAGGAGCTCCTCATGAGCTCTTTTTTTAATCTAGGTAAATAGCATTCACCTAGATTTCAAGAAGCAAAGGCATAAACTGATAGGCAAGAAGCCAATTAATCAACTAGCGGTGATAGGAAAAATAGGGAAATTCAGAGTTTTGCTTCAGAATAAATCGAGGCTCTAAACAAGGTAACTGACGTTATCGTTGACACAATGAACGATAATCGTGCTAGTATCATCAAAGAGTGTGCAATGCAAGTCGGTGGTAGAGTCACTAGACAGGACACTGATAAACTATCTCAGGAGACGAGAGATCTCATTAAGAGACGACAAACCGTGAAAGCCTCAAATACAACCGATAATGTAGAGCTAATTAATATTTTGAAGTTAATCAATAGATGCAAGGCTTAGCCCACATCAGGAGGTATGAATAACATGGAGAGAATTGAGCAAGCTGTAAAAAGCGGCAAAAGCCTAAAAGCTGCGAAGGCAAACTTGTACATTGTCAAAAATCAGATGAATGCAATAAGGCATAAGGCAATATCATAACTAATATAAATAGGATAGTTGAGGTGGTGGAGAAGTTTTTCAGAGAGCTGTACAGAATCCGAATTAACAAGGATGATATCGTAAGAAGCAATAATAGCCCAGAAAAAGTCAACATCCTACCAGTAACGACAGGAAAAGTAAGGAAAAAGTGCACAGAAGAAATTCAAAGAGGCAAAACTGCTGGTGAGGAGAGGGTAACAATAGGCCTACTGAAAAATGGCGCAGAAATTTTGTTAGAAAACCTGGCCACCTTATATACAAAGTGTCTCTTGACGAGAAGGGTACCATAACCTTGAAAGAACGTCAACATCATTTTAATCCACAAGAAAGGAGAAGTAAAGGACTTGAAAAATTACAGGACGATCAGCCTACTGTCAATGCTCTGCCAAATATTTACAAAAATATTAGCTAATAGAATTAAGACAACATTAGAGTTCAATCAACCAAAGGACCATGAAGGATTTCCTACAATAGACCATATTAATAATACTAATACAGCGAAAGCTGTTATGAGATCACAACTCGGGGCTCTTACAGCGCCGTAGTTGTCCGCTGCCGCCGCCGCCGGTGTCCGTAACCACATCGCACAAAATTAGAAAAACAAAACATAGTACCAATGACCCAACGGGGCTTGAACCCTGGTCCGCTGGGAGCCAACCAAATATTCTACCACTGAGTCACGCTGGTGCTTGTGTCTTATTGGCCAACTTGCTTTAGGCAGGCTTGATGTCGGGAAAGCAATCGCGTTAATACGACTTATAAAGCGTTTTAAAACAGTAAAAAAACACCCAGTCGTCGCACAATGCGAATAGTGTAACGAGTAGGTCGTCCAATCCTCCAACCCATCAAAGACGCTTGTTTTTGTTCAGCTATTAACTGTGGTGCATACCCAATTCAGGCATGATTCCTCATCATCAGCCACGCATGAGCAAGTGGCACGAAATTCCTCGCAATAGCTAACCGGATACCATGCTTCAGAAGAATGACGAAAAATAGCATAACGAATTCAGGCCTACTACCCTAAAATTTTGTTATTAATACCGTAGTGGGCATCAAGCAAGTGCGCTTGCAGCAGTTACCCAATGAGTGTTTAGAAAAGGCCTTGAAAGGCCGCTCTTCTAGCTTTCGTTGTGACTGTGCTGCGCCTTCCGCGCAGGCCTGGCGTTTTTTTTTTTTTAAATCAAGTTCTAGAGAAATGCGCAGAATACAACCAACACCTACACACTGATTTCATAGATTACAAGAAGGCGTTTGACTCAGTCAAGACATCAGGTACTACGGAACCAGGGCGTCGACGAACCCTATATAAACATACTGGAAGAAATCTATAGTAGATCCACAGCCACCACAGTTCTCCATAAAGAAAGTGACAGAATACCAATAAAGAAGGGTGTAATTAAGGCAGGGATACACGACCTCCCATGCCATTTACCGCGTGTTTACAGGAAGTTTTCAGGGCCCTAGATTGGGAAAAGTTTGGGATAATAGTTAATGGATAGTATCTTACTGACCTGCGGTTCACTGGTAACATTGCCTTGATTAGCAACTCAGGGGACGAATTACAGTTTATGATTACTGAACTGGCCACGAGAACCAGAAGAGTAGGTCTGAAAATCAATATGTACAAAACTAAATTAATGTGCAACAGTCTCTAAACAAAACAGCACTCAAGTTGCGATAGGTGGAGAGACGCTGTAAGTTGTAAATGAATATGTCTACTAAGGACAAGTAGTAACCGTGGAGCTGAACCATGAGAGGGAAATAACTAGAATAATAAGGATGGGGTGGATCACATTCGGCAAACATTCTCAAATCATCAATGAAAATCGGCCACTAACCCTCAATAGGAAGGTATATAACAGCTGCATCTTGCCAGTACGTATGTATACTTACGGAGCAAAAGAAACCTAGAGGCCTACAAAAAAGGTTCAGCTTAAATTGAGGACAATGCAGTGAGCGATGAAAAGGAAAATGATAGGTGTAACATTAAGAGACAAGAAGAGAGCAGAGTAGATTAGTGAAGAAACCTGGGTTAGGGATAGCACAGTTAAAATCAAGAAGAAGAAATGGACACTGGCCGGGCACGTAGCACGTAGGCAGGATAACCACTGGTCTTTAAGGGTAACTGACTAGATTCCTAGAGAAGGCAAACGCACGAAGGGGAGACAGAAGGTTAGGTGGGACAATGAGATTAAAAAATTCGCACGTGTCAGCAGAAAGCACATGGCCAGGTTTTCTTGGCGGATCATGGGAGAGGCGTTTGCCCTGCAGTAGGCGTAGTCAGGCTCATGATGACATATAAGCACACGGCACTAGCATTTCGTTCCTATCTAAACGCGGCCGCGGTGGCCGGCATTCGATCCCGCGACCTTTAGCTCAGAAGTTGAGCACCATAACCACTAGACCACCGTGGCGGATCTCCATTCATTCATTCATTCATTCATTCATTCATTCATTCATTCATTCATTCATTCATTGCAGCGTGCTGTTGGCCTTCAGGCCGTCACAGGTGTGGGTGCAGTAGTTTCAAATGTCAGCACAGATTTCTCGTTCCACGCTATATAAAGAACACAATGAATATTATATCTATTGCAGGTGCAGTGCTGCAGCTCAAACGGTACAACAGTTCTATCAGGGCATCAACCTAATACCACACGAACGAAGGAAAATAAAGCGGAACAGTGTATCCCATAACAGGCGCACAGATGTATATGAAAAACACTATTCATCTTTCGTTTCATGCGAGCGCAGTGCGGCAATGGAAGCTATTAGCTCTGCAAGCTGTGCATCAAATGTCAAATAATACATTAACTTAGGAAAATAAAAATAAGCAGTGTTAACCAGACTATGATAGCTGCTTCGGTGCACGTGTTAATGGAAATGAATGTAATTCTCGAGTTGTTCTTGCAAAAAAAAGCATGCATATTCGTTAATACATTGGGGTGAATCGTAAGCATATTCATATATTCCTCTCAGAACTTTTTTTTGCGGCGTGGTTTGTCTGTCTTTGTCTTCAGCTTTTGTTCATGCGAAGAAATTCACCCTGACCACCTGTCAACGTTCTTCTAATGCAGAAAGTTCTAACAGGCGTAATATTTCTGTTACTACCTCATTGGAAGAGCATATCAAAAGAATAAGTATAGTCGTTCTCCTCTGCATTTTTTCTGGCTTTTTTTACCAGCCCCCCCCCCCCCAAAAAAAATGCAGAGGAGAACGACTATACTTATTCCTTCGATATGCTTTTCCAATGAGCCCAAGGTGTTACCATCAACTTTAGGACCGACCACTCTATTGCATCTACAACAGCGGAACTATAGCTGCTTTGCGCACTACACTTTGTGTGGTCAATCGGGAACCACCGTGACAATAGTCGATTTTCAGCGACTCAAGGGCTGCCCAAAAATCTGTGCTTTCAGCACTGCGTCGCAGGCCGTACGAACAGCTTGTTTTCGAAATTTGATGCCTTCTCTACACTTCAAACGAGAAAGGGCATCATGTGACGTTTCAGTGGCTGCCAAGTCACTGCGGCGTCATAAAAAACGAACATGCCGATACTGCCGCGCGGGCAGCTCTTAAAGAAACACGAGAAGAAGCCATACCACTTTCGCGGACCGATGCAGCCAGTAATCTTCGGCGACTTGCGCGTGAAATCACGTTTTCACTATGGTGCCCACCAAGCAACGAGACGAATCAACACCCCCTGTGCTCGTTGATGGCTCTCCGCATGCCCACTGGGCTCGACCGAAGAGAAGCCACCCTTCTTCATCGCTTATGGCTAGGAGTGGCATTTACAAAATCCTATTCCTTTGTCATAGGAATGGCGGACAACGCTCTCTGCGAAGCCTGTCGTTGCGAAGAGACGCTACACCACATCGTGTGCGACTGTCTGTTGTATGACATACAGAGACAGTCTCTGGCGTCCGTTCTTGCGTGCATCGACAACAGCCAAATGTCTGTGGACACTATTCTGTCAAGTTCCCGAGAGAAGACATTACAACAGAAGGCGACAAAAGCTCTGCCGAAAATCCTACACGACATGGACTTGAACAAGCGGCTGTAACAGCAATGTCACACACCGCGAAAGACAAGACTGGACTATGACTGAGTTCGCGCACGTGTGCTGCCGAATGTGCTGTGTTCTCTCTTCCCACTCTGTTCTCTATGATTCATCTCCCCCATTCCCCTCCCATGCGCAGGGTAGCAAACCGGCTGCCTATAGGCTGGTTAACCTCCCTGCCGTTATTGTCTTCATATTTTCCTTCCTTCCTTCCTTAGCAGCCCAAATTGCGAGGTGTTTAATATATATCATTTACATATTCCAGAGTTGTACACACGTATGTAAGGCTTCCTGTTGGCTGCTTGACAATGGTTGTTAGCCAGCTTTCTCCGTCTGAGATAACAAGCATTATATTTCTGTTGCTGATGGCCCATTTTAAAATAAGTCTCCTCAGTTTTGAACTGTTCGGTATAGTTATATCCAGGAATCAATTTGCTTCAACTGCAGGGAGACAGAATGAACCTATAGAGATCAAATGTTAATGAAGACATGTTCACTCCTATTTGTGAAGGTTGGGGCAGCCGCTATGTCTGAATTCATTTGCATTTCTGAAGTCACTAGTAATAAATATCTGTCGTTTAACATCCCGAAACCACCGGTGATATGGCTATGAGGGAATCCGTAGGGGATGGCTCTGGCAAGTTTGACCATCTGGCGTTCTTTAACGTGCTCTGACATCACACAGTACACGAGCCTCTACTACCATTTCGCCTCCACCGAAATGAGAACGCCGTAGCCGGGATCGAACCGGCGACCTTTGAGTGAGCATCTGAGCACCGTAATCACTGTTCCGCCACAGTGAACACTTTTTCGAAGTAGTTCAGCAATCTCCGACGGCTTAAAAATTGTCCCTGTAAGGGCTCCTTGGTCGCTTGAAAAAAAAAAAGTTAAGCCACTATGCTGTAATTGCAGTCACAGGTAATATCGTCCATATAATTTAAAAATAACATCGATCTCATGACGGAGCCCTGCGGTAATCCATAAGTCATTTGTATAGTGAGACAAACTTGACGCCATTTGCGTCCACATGTTGTGCATTTTCTGTCACGTACACGCTTATTCCTTGCGCGATGATGTATATTATGCCAAGATGCGAACATTTTTTTATTACATAGTTACACAGATTACAGCCCATGAAAGTCAAAGATAGGGGCCGGTAGTTCTAAACCTTTCACCAGTCTCTATATGATGGCGCGTTGGCACGATCCATGCAACGGGGCAATCATCTGGAAATTGTTTCTGTTTGAGGGAAACCCTAAATAGGTTGAACAGATGGTGGACGACTCGTTCTGTATATCTTCGAGAGAAATTATTTGGTATGCCACGGTTTGATGTGTTTCTTCTCATTGATGTTTAACGAAATGGGCACACCATCTCGCGAGTTTGAACGATAATATCAACAGACCAATATCAACAGACCAGAGAGATTGACTAGAAGAGAATCTGTGAACTGTATTTTTTTTTAGCCCTTGGCTACGCCGGAGAACGATGTGGGGAATATTTCATGAAGTTTGGTAAGGGTTCGGCATTACACATCTTTCTCTCCTCATTAAGCTTATCCCGGAGGATCCACCGACAACCTGACATCCTCCATTGGTTTTGTTAGCTTTTTGCCTCTGCTTTAAACTGCATTTTTGATATGTACAGCATACCAAATCGTTCAATGACTCTGTTCAGTTGCTTTCTTTTTGTTTGAGGGCAAAAAAGTTGTGATGCGTAGTGCAGTTATTTATTTACACCTTATCCAGATTTTATGGGCGTCACCTTCACTAACAAACACCTCTAGCGAAAACGAAAGGTAATGAACTATGGTCGTACCATCGGCCTCATTGCACTTGTGCACCCGTGGTAATATTTACACGTGGCCAGCCATGGTCGATTTCTACCAATATCACTAAAGGTTTAATGTCTGCGAAGTCATTTTTCGTGGAGATATTGTTGTTGGTCAAAATGTCAAGAAAAACTAGATTGTGTAGGATGGATGTATTCTTTGATAGACGATCTGCGTCTATCAGACATTTAAATGCTATGCCTATTGGCAGTTCCTCGTGTACTCGGTCGATCTAGGACAAGTGTGAAATCACTAAACGCATGTCGCCAATTTTGGTGCAGTTTCCGGCTACGAATCTTGCCTAATTGCATTTTCGTGTTGAAAGCCCAAAAATGTGAAGAGCGCGTACGTTGTAGCAGATGTAAGCACTTCATTCTTCTTCATTTCTTACATGCTGTAGCATGGCGTGGTGTAATAAGAACATAAAAGCGTGGAAGCCCACTTCTTGCGGCACCAAGGGAAGTTACTTGGGGAGCTAGTTGTTCGTGGGCGAACACGCGTGTGCAGTTTTTAGGTCGGCCTTTCCTGTCTACGCACTTCCCAGTGCTCTCTATTTGTCCCCGGACTGAGCATAAGCGGATGTTGAACATCCGTTGGCCGCTCAGGGTCAGAGACCTGTAGTACAACTGACACCATCCTGCACCTGCAGCATATCAACGAGCGAGAAAATAACACTAAGAAATCCAATAAATGTGCTCACTTTGACGAGTTTGCTTTTGCTTATTATGTCCTTTCAATTTCAAGGAGAGAATGATACTTAAATTATGGTCCAATGTTCAGGTCTGCTTCAGTGTGCCCACGTCAGCCTTGACATCAATCGATAGTCGGTGAAAAGAAAAGAAAAAAAACACCTACCCCCTGTTGGCAACGACAGTGTATCTCGTTTTCTTTTTTTTTTTGCTCTCATTTGTGGAACTTTTATTCTTTTTTTTTTCCTTTGTCAGCACGGCCACCGTTTCAAGTGGGCAGTTATCTAGTAGCGTGGTGAGAGTCCGTTGCCGTTTTCGTCCACCGTCAGAGACACTTTGCAAGAGAGGTCGGCGTTGGCCTCATATGCTATAGCACCTTCACCACGCAGCATTATTTTCACGCTTTCAATTGTGGCACACGCGCACATTCACTGATTTGCTCCTTCTTTTCTTTCTGGTCTCCCGTCTCCCTACTGCATCGTAATCCTATGACGAGGCTTTCTAAATAGCCCCGCCGCAGTGGTCTAGTGGCTAAGGTACTCGGCTGCTAACCCGCAGGTCGAGGGATCGAATCCCGGCTGAGGTGGCTGCATTTTCGATGAAGGCGATTATGCTGTAGGCCCGTGTGGTGAGATTTGGGTGCACGTTAAAGAACCACAGGTGGTCGAAATTTCCAGAGTACTCTACTACGGCGTCTCTCATAATCATATAGTGGTTTTGGGGTATTAAACCTAACATATCAATCAATCAATCTTTTCTAAATAACGTTCCTTGCTCCTTTCTTTATCTCTCTCTTCATCTGCAAATATGTTAGTTTTCCACCTGGGCAATGAAAACACCATAATTTCGCTCTTTACTGAATTACACATGTTAGTGTAAATCCAAGAGTCATTCATATTAGCCCAAGAAAGCGATCAAATAGCGAAAAATCAAGTACAGCATTGAAAACAAATAAATAAAATTAGGCGAGCCTAAAGCGTTGCCTTTAGGAGTTGAACGCGATAGCGACATCCTGGTCCTAGTGCGTTTTTCTAACACATAGCGCATAAAACCTTTTAGACTTTGCTTGTGAGCCTTTTGCATAGGAGTACCGGCTTTTAACCCCAGAGCTGTTATAATAATAACATATCTTGACGCCCGTTGGCAATGGACGCTTGTACCACGCATTATTACTGTAATATTTCATGTTGCATTGTGAAGCATATATACGGGACGCACGTGTTTGTGAAGCATGAAAGCTACTTTCACTTCGTTGCCAAGCAGATTAAGTTTTTTCACTATTTTCACAAGCAGACTGTATTATTATTGTATGATGTGCAAAAGTAAGTAATAAGGGAAAAAACAAAAAAGTGGCCGTGCGGTAGAACATCCGCTTGCCATGCAAACCCAAACAACCCTGGTTCGGTGCTCACTCTACCTCAGGCTATTCTTTTTATTTATTTATTTATTTATTTATTTATTTATTTATCTAAAAATACCTGCAGCGCCCGAGGGCTATATTGCAGGGGGAATACGCAGCGTAACATATGCTTACATAAAAAGAACCATTCAAAAGCAAGATGAACAGAAAGACAGATCATAACAAAAATGTATCTATCAGTGTAGCAGTATGTCCCTAAAAGATGCTTCAGTGCAGCAGTCTGCAATCTCCTGTGGAAGCCGATTCCACTGGAAGATTGTAAGCGAAAAAAAGGACCATTGGTAAATGTTTGTTCTGCAAAAACTTTCTCTTAATTTTAGAAGGTGGTCCGTTCTCAGATAAAAAATGGGGAGGTGAAAGGTAGGATTCTTTATCTATTTTGGTCAACCCATGAAATATTTCGAATAACATTTCTAATCTGAACTTTTTTCCTACGGGAAACTAACAAATCCCACCGTAACCTGTCCTTTAGCGCCGTGACACTGACACTGGAGCCATAGTTGCGAGTCACAAAACGAGCTGCGTGGTTTCGTACGATCTCGAGCATATTAGACGAAGTTTTTTGTTTGTGTGTCCCACACCACACAGGCGTACTCTAAGATAATCGGATATTCGGAAACTAGAGTAGTTCTCTGATTTCGAGAGGAGCTAACCGGAAGTTCCGTTTAACGAAGTTTAACATTCTGCTTTGACATATTCAACGTGCTTAGTCCAGTTAAGATCTAATGTACTATGAAACAGGTTTTGGTCGCCTTTACGAGTGAAAGAGACGCACTGGCACTTCCTATATAGAGTTCAGAGACCCATGCCACCTATCACACCAGCGCATGATAGTGTTTAAATCGCGTTGCAAGCACTGATGGTCAGAGGTGCATCTAATACGATTGTAAACAACACACTCGTCCGCATACAGACGTACTTTGCATGAAACTTCCTGAGCAATAACGTTGATGTAGACTAAAAACAGCAACTCGCGAAGTAACAGCAACATATTCAGATTGAGAACCATTAATTACGACACGTTGCATCCGGTCTTGTAGAAAACACCTGATCCAGTCAAGCAATCCTGGAGTAATACCGAGTGATGAGAGTTTATGTAGCAGCATAACATGGGACAGAATCAAACGCTTTCTGAAAGTCCCGGGAATACGCAGTTCATCTGCACCCCAAGGTCAAATGTTATTTTATTACGTATTATTTTATTTACATCGTTCTCGATTTTTCGGTCACGCATAAGATGATTATTGTTTGCTCACAACCAACGACGCCAACATAGGCGCCAACAGAGGAATTTCCGCGAAACGAGATCTTTAACGCTATCACGTTAATAAAATGAGAAGCTACGAAGGAAACGGGCTTGTCTATAATGCCAACGAACGCAAGGACGCGACTGCTTTTGCGTGGTCCTAAAACGAGACAGCAATTTCATGTATGAGGGCTATTTTTATCCCCCAGTCATTACAGAGGTCCAAACGAACGGGAAACAACGTTTATAGAACCTTGAAATCAAGCCAAGAGGACCAGTCACTTTCGCGATGTTCTCTTTGTACTCATGTAATCTCAGTCTATCAGATCGTCACAAAGGTCCTACGGTGCGATAAGATTCAAATACAGCAAGCCATCTGTTGCTTTATTTTTGCCTTTATTAAATCTGTATGGTTTGATAACAGAGGTGACGAGACATTGAAGAAGTGCCGCTGCACGACTGGCTTGTTGCTTTAAATAAATCTGAAAAAAAGGCAATATAGTTCAGGCCTAGCTCAAAAAAAAATATGTGGAAGTCATCTTGAACAGATAAATTTGGCCAAAACGCGTGCAATGCTTGAGCGCTTCGATGTAGGACCTACAGAGAGCTCTTATGATAACGTATATACATGCCAGCATATAACGAACTTTCGATGGTGTGTAACTTTTTGGTGGGCTAAAGTGAGACCCTGTTAGACCTTCATTATGGTTTAGCAGATGATTATACCCCTGAAAGACCTGTACGGTTCTACGTACTTTACGTGTAGAACATTTCACCTGCGAAAGTACAAGTCAAGCCTTTTTATTCAGGTTAGGCTGCGCTCGAAATATTGAACACTTCACTCCAACGTTGGTCATCGCTCACATTCCACCTATGATCACCCATATACTGTATAGAGTAGGGAAATATTGAAGCAACTATATATGTCCGGAGTTCGCAATGGCCCCGCCGCGGTGGTCTAGTGGCTAAGGTACTCGGCTGCTGACCCGCAGGGCGCGGGTTCGAATCCCGGCTGCGGCGGCTGCATTTCCGATGGAGGCGGAAATGTTGTAGGCCCGTGTGCTCAGATTTGGGTGCACGTTAAAGAACCCCAGGTGGTCTAAATTTCCGGAGCCCTCCACTACGGCGTCTCTCATAATCATATAGTGGTTTTGGGACGTTAAACCCCACATATCAATCAATCAGTTCGCAATGCTGATGGCGGGCTGGCAATGCCGACCACAGTATACTGACACTAAACGCTGCACTGCTGACGTGCGCCGTTGCAACTTAGCCGGAGCATGCTCCATGCACACCCCGCACATGGATGACGTGAGCACCTCACTAAAATCTTCTGTGTCTGTTTGCGCACGCCAGCGCTTCTGTGTACGAGGCACTGAGCGAATTGGTCTTTCATTTTACGCGTCCATTTAGATGAGTTTACACAAGGGATTGCGACATGCTTGTAGGTTTGTGATCTATATCGAGCAGCTTGTCTTATCTGGGGCACCTTTCTTTTGAGCGACCATTAGCAACAGCAGCAAGAGGCGGAAGATGACGCCCTTATCGCTGTCGTCACCAGGGCATGGGCGCTGCAGGCTGGCGGCGACCTAAGGCAACAGCGCCCTCCGGCTCAGAGAGCTCGAACATTGCACCCTGCTATCAGTTCAAGGGTCTTCTTGTCACGGTGATAACTGAAGGCGACTCTTTGTCTACGCGCATGCTCAGCCATGCTGGATGTGCCCTCAATACGCATGCACCACTCACGTGAATTGCCATCGTCCACTGGATACGGATTTGTTTAGGTTCGGTGGCCGATGTCGGTCGTTCTCGCAATAGTCAATGCGCACGCACACAGAGTGTTTTTCAGCAGGCAGTTCGTGTTCGTCTCTCCGTGTTTGCTACAGACTTCCAGTTCATTTTAGCTGCTCTTTATAACTACTCTCAACTTATGTGCTACATATACAGCGCATCTATCAGTATACGATTTCTCGGCTGCTATGTGCTATTAGTGGACATAAAAAGGCAAAAGGTTTGCGAATGGCAAGTGAGGTGCCTTCGCATGTTTCCTACATGCCATTTCGCTTAAGAGGAGATGTATGACACTATTCTAGCTAGCTTACATTGCTGATCGAAATAGAAATTAACCCGTCATGTATATTTAGCTTGTTATGTATCAGACCAGGCTGAATAAACAATGCATCTGTGATAATCTTAATCTTGGTCGAATAGAGCTCCAATGCAGAAAATCCCCGAATTTCTCTCCTCGAAAACTTGGCTCAAATTTACGAATATTTCGTTCGTGTGAGTGCTCTCTTTCAGAGGTCGGTAGCATTCTCTAATAATATGTGCACAGCACTGGTGTAGCCTAGAAGGGGGGAATGAGAGGGTTCAGATGCCACCCTTCATCTTTTTTTCAACATTGAAGTATATATATTGAAGTATAATTGTGCGTGTATACTTCAATATATATACTTCGATATATATACAATATTATACACGCACAATATATAATTGTGCGTGTATAAGTATATACACGCACAATTACATACGAACACACGAACATACATCCAGTATATGGTTGAATCCCCCGTCCCCGCCCCGAAATAAATTACTTACTTCGCTACTGATGCCCAGCATCTTGATTTTACTGTAATGTGATTCTGCAAACAATTCTATCATAAGAGCTTTTTCGTGGGTACAGTTCTAAGGTGCAGCTCTGCAAAAGATGCCTCGATGCATCGAGGCACCATAACCGTGCCAGTAGCTTAGCTTTCACCTCTTTTGCGAGTTCCCAGTAATTTACAGTGTATTTAAAAAACTCATCCGTTTGTGAAGAGCACCGAAATGCAGCTGCGGAGAGGGGGTCCAGTGCTTGATCATTTTGGAACAGTGTTAGCAAGGTTTAGAATGTCAGGCAGAGCGTGCACGACACAAGCCTTGGCGGCTTAGAGGCTATGGCGTGTCTTTACTAAGCACACGGAGGTGCATGGGCTCTGTTCTTTAAGATTATAGCCATACGACGAAGAGAACGCGAAGTGCAAAAGTGCCCGGGTACTATAAATTTAAAAGCGTTTTCGATGACTCTGCTGGTCGAAATGAATCTTAAGTTCCCAATTAAATGGCCACTGAACAATGCAAGGTCACAAAATTGTTATAAAGAGAAATATGTGCATTTTTGCTTTGTGAACATGCTGGCGTAAGAATATTGTGAATGGTTTATACAAATCGACGAGATGCATGCTACGTCAAGCCACCGGTTGGTGACTTTGTGTCGCTGCGCGTGGCAGGAGGATTGGTCTGGCGTAAGAAAGAAGCACTGGAATTGTTTTTTTTTTTTCGAAATGTAGTCTCTGCGTGGCGCGTGGCGCTGTAATAATAAATGAACGTGATCACCACGGTCTACTCTAAGAATTGTCGAGCTTTTTGTGTGTGGTGCAAAAAAAAGTTGGAGCCTGTTGACTGGCCTTTTGAGGCGCACCCTATATATCTATTTCATGATTTCAATTTAAAAGTGCCGACATCATACGCATGCAGCGTAGTAAACAATCGCTAGTACGACAGAGTCACATACGCTACATAACCGGACAAGTAAATTATGCGTCACATATATAGGCACCGTTTCCTCGTCTCCTTAAATTTATTGTAACATGCTCGCACGAAAATTCATGCTGGCTTCTTCCTTGTACAAGGCTCACCAAATTCTACCTGCGGAGAGACAGCCATCACCTCCGTAGTTTTAGCTGAGGATGTTTCACAGAATGGTCTAACATATATGCGTCTTTGAAAGCGTTTGCACGACAATGTTGCACACTGCACTCAAAAGCATGCGAAGGAATTCAGCAGCGCGTACCGTCGACATCTTAAGCACCGTGCGAACATAAAGCCATGGCCTAGCCGCTAATTCGTCTTTAACACGATACACCCGAAGCACATTTATTGGCATATATCATGTACAACGGTTGCATTGTTGTCTCAGCACTGTACTCGCGACTATATGGTGTGACAAAAAAAGGGCGAAAAAATTTCCTCCAGTGATCACAGTTCTGCCAGGAGTGCCCATATGTCCGAGCTTATAGATTAATGAATGGATGCGAAACTTTATTTAAAGTCCTGGGGTGCACAACTCAACGTGCACCCCAGGCCGCTCCCACGTTGGGACAGTCAGGCCAAGCCCGACCACCGCATTATGGGTCATCTGGACTGCCCACAGTTGATCCCCGACATCGGGGCTCTTGATAGTGGATAACCACTTTTCATTTGATTGGTCCGTGCCCCGCAACGTGGGGAAACGCCAGAGCAGTGATCTAGGCTAGTGAATTCGTTGCGGTGCCTGCAAGAGCTATTATGATAAATGTCGGGATAAATTTTATGCAATGAAGCCGGGCTGGGATACGAACCCGTCTGGATTAGCCTGAGAGTCAAAGGCTGCGCTCGATTTAACTTATGGTTAGGAAGGCGAAAGTTTCTTCTGCCGAGATAATAGTGATGGGTAATTTCATTATAATTGGTCGGTTGATCTATGTTCTCCACAACTGCGCGCCGGCGGGGGAATTATCCGTGGTCGCGGAAAGCGAGACCACGCGCCTTGGAGTGCGCCAGCTCGTTCAAGTTTGTGGGGCCTCCCCTGATGAATCCCATGTGAGCGGGGAGCCACGTCAGAGTGTGGGTGGTGATGCTTCTGCCCTCTAATATGTGATAGGCTTTTTTATACGCGGTGCCAATGTTGAAGGCACGGATGGCTGCCCTGGAGTCGGTGAATATATCTTCATGTTTGTCATCCAAAAGCGCCAAGGCAATGGCCACTTGTTCACCCGCACACGACGACGATCGTCGTACTGAAACATCGTTAATGATCCAACCCCTTTGGTTGATCTGTACTGCTGCAAAGCAATTTATGTTGTCATATTGGGGCGCGTCGACGAAGCAGCTTCCGCCAGGAAGTTCTGACGCCCGACGTAGCAGCATCACCGCCCTGGCCTTTCTTCTTTTTACATTGAGCTGGGGATGCATTTTGCGCGGGGCGGGGGATATGATGAGATTGTCTTTTTGCTCTTTCGGAAGGCCCTGATAGATGTCTTCAACTTTGGCAGGCGGGACGCCCATCTCTATGAGGAGTCGTCTGCCTGCCCTGGTGCCAGAATATCTGAAAATCTGTGCCCTTTCTTATGCATCTGCGATCTATTCTAGGTTATTGTGAATTCCGAATGGCAGGAGTCGGTCAGTGCGCGTGTTATTTGGTATAGCCCGAGCGCTCCCTGGATCCCCCTTCTTATCAGGGCATCTAGCTTGTCTCGTTCGGCCCTCTTACAGACGTGCATAGCCGCTACATACGCGAAATTGCATAACAAGATAGCATGCACGAGCCTTATCAAGTTGTCTTCACTCAGGCTTCGCCTTCTTTTAGCTACCCGCTTGATGAGACTGATGACGCTATCTGTCTGTTTTGACAATCTCTGATTGGTTAAACAGTTTGTGCCCGCTGCTTCATTCCCAAGACGCCAATCGATGAGACTTTGGGAATGGGATCTCCACTCTTGGTGTAGAGATTGACGTCGATTTCGCTGGGGGGTTTCCAGTTATGTGGCTTGGTTCCTTTCCTGGTTGGATTGTACAGAAGGAGCTCCGGTTTGTTGAGGGAACACCGGAGTCCCGTGTGCTCTAAAAAGCGCTCTGTTGTATCGACAGCTTCCTGGAGAGCGGCTTCGACCTGTCCGTCGCTGCCTCCCGCGCACCAAACAGTAATGTCGTCCGCGTAGATCGTGTGACCAAAGCCCTAGATTTTGGCTAGGTCTCTCGAGATCCAACCATTGCAATGTGGAAGAGGAGCGGCGAGATAGCTGATCCCTGTGGGGTGCTCCTTCCACCCAGCTCCGTTTTCCTTGTTTCAAATCCCCAACCTTCAGAATGGCGCATTGGCTGCTCAAGAAAGATTTGATAAAAGCATGGAAGAACGAGCCTAGGTCGAGTTTCGAAATGGCCTCGAGAATGAACTCGTGAAGGATGTTATCAAAAGCCTCCTCTAGGTCCAGACCGAGGATGGATCTTGTGTCCCGAGTGTGAATGTCTAGTATTAGAATCTTGATAAGCTTTATGGCGTCCTGAGTAGAGAGGCCTGGCCTGAAACCTATCATGTTGTGAGGGAAGAGGACGTTGTTCTCAATGTGCTCGGTGAGTCTGGTAAGAATGGCGTGCTGGGCCACCTTCCCTACACAAGACGTGAGCGAGATGGGGCGCAGGTTTTCCGGGCTTGGTGGTTTACCAGATTTCGAGATGAGTATTACCTTCCCCTCCTTCCATTGTTCCGGCACTATTCCCTCCTTCCAAATCTGTGAGAAACTCGATTGATTCGTCTTCTGGGTTTCTGAGTGCCTTGGTGATGTGATCAGGGCCTGATGCCGATCTGCCATTTATGTCTTGTAGGGCACGGCATATTTCGCTGACCGCAACGGCTCATCTAGCGCAGAGTTCGCCATCTCTTTGTATACTGAATAAGCCGCGTCATCGGCCACAGTTCTGAGTATCAGGCACTTCTGAGCTAGCCTCTCAAGCCCTTCCTCTTCCGAAGATGATTTCTTGGCTTCATACAACGCTTTAGCGAGGACACCTCTTTGGTTTGACTTGGTTCCGGAATCGTCGAGCAAATGTTCGAGAAGGTTCCACTTGCCTCCGGTGAACATCTGCCCGTTGACTGAATTACAGATAGCGTTTAATTGCTGCCTAGACAAGGTTTGCCAGTGCTCGTCTATCTGCCTGTGGAGCTCGGCTATCTCTTTCCTGAGCTTGCGATTCAAGCGTTGGCTTTTCCACCTCTCGACGATCGATTGCTTGGCCTCAAGATGATGTGCCAGCCTGCCATTCATTCATTCTACCTGTATATCTGTCTATATGGTTTCCGTGATAGAGCGGACATCCTGCAGAATACCTTCGGACCACTGGACAAGACTCACGGGCTTTTCACCGTGGGCCTTGCGGACCTCCCGAAACTGATCTCAGTCAGGGACTGAGAAGGCCCTCTTTCTTTTCTGCTCCACTTGTAGGCTGGTGGCCGTGATGTAATGATCACTACCTAAGTCTACTAGCAGATTTGACCACACAGCTGAGCCAGTGTTTTTAGAAAAGACGAGATCCGGCACTGAGTCCCCAGTGGAGGACGTGTCACGTCTAGTGGGAAACGCCGGATCCGTCAGTATAGAAAGTCGCGCGTCTCCCGCCTCCGGCCATAAGCTTCTGTCCTTGACCGTGTCGTTCTGGTAGTTCCAGGCGTGAAAAGCAGTGTTAAAATCACCGGCCACAACAAATGGAGAGTTTCCGGCGGGTTTCGTTGCCTTAGTGACGATGGTTTCGAAACGCTGTCTGTGATCGCTAGGGCTGCTGTGGGATTTGGATGGGAAAATGTGGGATTTGTTTGAATTACTTGGGATGACTTCTACTAGAGAGGTCTCTGTCTTGCTAGGCTGGACCCTTAGATCATGTTCGACGAAAGTGAACGTTTTACTGACGAATGTGCAGATCCCTCTGCTGATCCCATGGAGAGAAAGTGCTTTATATCCCTGGAAGAAAACCCAATCAGTCATTGTTTCTTGCAATAATATAACTTGCGGCTTTTTTCGTAAGTGCGAACGAACTGCTGCAGGGTGTTTCTTATATCGTGGAATCCCCTGCAATTCCACTGCCAAATCCTAAAGTGAGTTTGTGGCGCCATCTTTGCCATATAGAGCGCCTGCCGGCGTTGTTGCCAGAGCCTCGAGCGAGTTCGTTTGGGCAATAGCTCCGGAGATGTTCAATGGTGGTGGTGGCCCTGACGCACCATCCGGGAAGAAACCAAGACGCACGCTAGTGGACGTCCTGATGTCCATTTCCTGCACCTTGGACTCGGCTCCTTGCACTTCGTTCTCTACGCAATGATTTTGGACATTCTGCGCGTTTATTTTTTTCGCTGATCCACTGAGTCGCTGATTCACTGCAGGTCGGTCGTTGATCTTCTGGATTTCAAAGCAGATGGAATTCAGCATTTCTTTGATTTCTGACTTGGCTTTAGCCTGTACAGTTTCGGGCATACTGGGGACAGCCTTTCTTTTTGTTGGGTTGCTGGAGTGGCTCACCTCCACGACCATGGGAACATCTGTCAGTTGGGGAGAGGGGGTCAGCGAGGTAGTTTGACTAGGGACCGAAACGGGGTTAGTTTGATGAACCTTTCGGAGCACTGCTATTTCAGCTCGCATTGACTCGATTACACTTCGCATCTCAGTATTTTCTTCTCTAAGCTCAGCTATTTCTGACGAATCATGCTCTGGCACCGCTCCCCCCGTTATTTTTATAGCAGGCTTCCCGCCATTCCGCACCATCTACTCCCATGTGGATCCTCACACTTTTCAGAGCCGGCTTGCTTCTCAAACCGCACCCTGTTCGGGGGGCGATGTGATTGAGCTCTCGGCTTGGAGCGGCCCTTCAACCTTGACCTGGACCTGAACCTGGACCTCGAAGGGCTCCTGGAGAGGGCTCTGTTCCGTTGGCCCCGGGTGCGGCTGCTTGATCTGAAGCTGCCCCGCGAACTGGATCTAGACCGACTCCTGGACGACAGCGACGCCGCTCGAATGCCCCGTTTAGCGTTTCGTGTCGAGCACCTTCTCGAGCGGGAGCGTCTTCTCGGAGGTGCCACCGATTCGCCACAGGCACTTGGTACTGGGGACGCGTCTCGCTTCCTGGTTTCCGCAGTTCTTTCTCGTCTTCTACGTCGAACGATCTACGGCGGTTGGAATCTTTGCTTGCAAGTCTTGTCCGCTGTAGCGTGCAGGCCCCCACAGAGGTGGCAAGTAGGTGAGCAGGTGTGGTTTTCGTCGGGGTCCTTGTCCCCACATTTCCTGCACAGTATGTCATCTGGAGTTGGGCAGACGTCGGCTCTGTTGCCTAGCCTACCGCAGGCATTGCAGCAGTCGTGCTGCCTGAGGTACCGAGAGCACTTGACCAACACCAAGCCCTAGAAAACAAAGTTGGGTACGTTGTAGCCGTCAAAAACAATGAATACCATCTCACTTTTTTTTTTCGCTTCGCTTCCGGGGCTAAAGGATTTCTGTCGTTGAGGATGCTTCTTTCCAGGTCGGCTTGGCTTTCCGACACGTCAATTTGACGAATGACGCCCTTGCACATGGCATGCGGCGTGGCTTCGTATGTGCTGGAGCTTATTATATATATATATATATATATATATATATATATATATATATATATATATATATATATATATATATATATATATATATATATATATATATATATATATATAAACTGCCTGTATGTGTGCTGAAAAAGTGAGCTGCCTCTGTTGACTGTGCTATCGCGTGAGTGTCAATTTTGGTTTTACGCTCACAAAGGCAAAAAAATGTTCATGTTTTAATGCCAAACAAGGTAAATTCAAGTGGCACGTTCTGGCATCCTGATGATTTAGAAGAAATTACCTGGCGTCTCACGAAAATCCTCAAGAATCACCTTCGATATAATGTGTGCGGGAACGCGTCTCTTTCTGCCAGGCCTCTTGGCGAATGAACCCATGAATAAAACGGCACCTCGGTACGTAGTTTTATTCATTGTGCAACGTAACACGCCTTGGACGTTGTGCGAGCTTTCACTCTTTAAATGTGCCGGCAGTACGTCGTAAGGTCACGAATACCCAGATCGCGACCACTTGCTGCGGGGTACGCTAAGCCTCATGAGCAGCAGCGCTGGATAGAACGATGGGGGTCGATCCAGTGCGGCCATGCCCGATCACACGTTGTTCTTGCATTGCGCACCCAAGTTCAAAACAGCAATGGAGAACGTGCGCATTCAGTAGCTAAATATCTACACAGCGAGCGCCACGGCATGACTTGTACGCTGAGGGCCCTTCTCCTGGCCGTCAGAATGTGTTTGGTGCAGATCACAGAGGCCACATTACTACTGGGACCACTGTAGTGAGACCTAGCATGCTTCTAACGTCGGTGGCACTGATAAGCATTACAAACCCTTGCATCTCGCATCCCATCTATCTATTTAAGTGAAAGGCATGAAGGCACGTTAAGCTAAAAGTGTTTCGCGCGCTTCACTTGCCACGAACGCAACGTAACTTTCACAGCATACGCCGCTTCTCCGTACGCCCAACTAAAAGTGTTTATTCACTTGCAGCGCGTTTGAGTGGTGTAATATATGAGACAACTCGTGGAACACGCAAGTGCATTCAGCAAACCAACAGGGACGATGCAAACATTTTATTATATTAAGGGGTCCTGCAACACTTCTCAAAAGAATCATGGAATGACCTGTTTATCGTTGGTTATTGCCTCACAAATAGGCTGCATCAACTTTTTTTATAATCTGTCAAGTACAAGCAGAGTTAGATATCGATCACACACTCTAAACACTTTCTCTCTCCTTTCGTCCCAGAGAGCACCCTGAAAGATACTCAGGGTGAGGGATGACGACGCGCGTCATTACCGTGAGCACTTCTCTTGCTTCTTTGAACGCGCGGCACAGACATTTAGCGTGACCACGAGCGCACTGCAGAGCACGGCGCTCACGGCACGAACATGCCGCGGCACACCACGACGGCCGCGGTGACTATGCAGCTCACGACATGACCTCCGAGATGGCGGGAGTGCGACGCCGCACGCGCCATTTCGGAGGTTATGTTCACGATCATGAAATCAGCTAATGACCCTGTACATGTACTTTTGGGTATATGACACACTTTATTTTTGGTATATGGTATCCTTTGTCACGAGAAGAGCGACTGGCTTCTAACTACCCAGAAATTCGATTACAAATTCCTTGCCACGCCGTGCGCTATAATGTTTAGTTCAGAGGCTTGCAGGGGCTTTGGCTACCAATCGCAGCATTTTCTGGCCATCTTCTAAAATTGTTGCAGGGCCCGATTTCAAAACAGGAGAAAATGAGAGAAAAGTTAACACCCCAACTGTCTGCAGGAAGGTGTGACACCTCAGGAATAGCTCACTAGGGAATGGAATTAGGAGGGACTAATAGAGATAGAGTGATAAATAAAGGTTGAGCAAAGAAGAAAATAATCTGGACACGTTCTATGGAGTCCGAGGACGGGACACCGCTCGGCGACAGCTACACGGCATCGGGAGTTCGCGGACGGCGGGCCGATCGGCGAGATCTACGCCGGCGTCGGAGATCGCGGACGACACAACCGTTCAGCACGGAATCTACCAAACGACTCGAACCTGCACGCTCCGCATTTGGCGCGTGTTGACGGTGGTCGCATCTCGGTGGAAGCAAAGCGGCTCGTGTGGTGTGCGATGTCGGTGCACGTTAAAGAACACCAGATGGTCGATATTTCCGGAGCCCTCTACTAGCGCGTCTGTCACAATCGTATCCTGGTTTTGGGACGGAAACCCCCAGATATTATTCCTTAGCGCCTGTTGCTCAGTTAATTGTGCTATACGACCGCGGATGTTGCAATTACCGAATCGTTTTGCACTTATACGTGCCGCAGAAACAGTGACACAAACATGCGACATCCTGATAACGGGACAGTGTGTACGTTCCCGTGACTGTCAAAAGCGCGAATAAAGTCAGCGTGGTGGATTACAGATGTTTTTTACGACAAACAGTGTATACGCAGGAAACAAAAAAAGGAGGGGGGGGGGGGGGAATGTTCACTGTGGGAGAAAAGAACTTGGTGGATTGTCGTCAGCAACGATGGCTCTCGTGGTGCTCGACTGATATCGTTACGAACGTGCGGTGCCGTTTGTCTATCGCTTGTCTGAAGAGCACACAGACAGCTCTGAATAAGGCCACAGTGCCCCACAATGGCACCACTATCGGCCTACGAGGGCAGGCCGTCCTCCACGCGACGAGGACTCGCTGTGTAGACACACAGCTGCGTGTGTTTCTGTCTCCGGGCGGGGGACAGGCTGCAGCCCGTTCAACCATATCCTGGGGCGCGCTGAAACGGAATTAAAACCACAGCCAGCTGTGTTTGCCTGTAGAACACGTATCCATCCTATGCGCGTACGTCAACCGCTGCTCGCTCTCCCAGTTTATTTACTTTTTTTTTCTGCTCTTTTATAGAGGAAAGTAACCACATCTGCTGTAAAGCGCGAAGCGCTCGTACGAGTTGCCTTTTCGGGATGTCATATCACCGGAAAAAAAAAATATTGGCGGACTCCACCCGCTAGCCCCATACTATACGTCCCAACTTAGGTTTGTCGACTGATGCTGTGTTTATATTTTTTTAATTAGTGAGCTAATTATCTCATAAAAAAATTGTGCTCGTTGCGGAAGAGTGCAGATGAGAGAACACCATTTAAGTCTTATAACCCTACATTGCACCAGTTTATTTTTTTCATATTTTCAGTCTTGCCTTTCCCTGTATACGCAAGGCCTCCCCGTTAATGGTTGACGCATGCATTTCCGATATTCATTCTATGATTCCTGGTTTCCTGCTGTAAATCAACTCTGTCAGAGGAGGCGGTTCAAGCTAGAATTTTTTCACACACTTGTACTATACTGCTCAGCTGTCCGTCAAGTACAGTATCACAAAAAAGGGGGTGGAGAGCTAATAGGTCAGTAATTCCAAGTGCTCAGCTCAAAAATGCAATTTAGTGTCCTTACCAGATACACACTTCAAGAAAAGACATTGAACAGTGGCAAGAAGCAGCTTTTCATCCACTTTCCGATCTGCGAGAACATGTGCACGCGAGACATAATTAGTTGGTGCATGGTTCGTTTGTTTTTTTTCTTTCTTTCTTTCATTCGCGATAGCTCTGATTGCCGCCTAATTTCCTTCAGTTGTTTTTGACAAGGATTGCAAATATAGATGCTCAGAAGTCCTGTTACTCGCGGGAGCTTCAGCTAGCTGAGAGTTCTGCGCTGTTTTTTGTGGGGATGCTCTTACCCGGATTTCCGATCTAGTTCCAGCTAGGCGCAACTTTCCAATTTGCATAGTAGGGGCGGGGGGGGGGGGGTGAGTCAAAATGAACAAATCATCAAGATAGAGGTAGACATAGAATAAATCTGTCATTTTTGTGATTGAAATATTGAAATTTGCGAAAGGTTTAGTGCATCATTGGATTACGTAGAACAACATTCATCTACTGATTGTGGTTGTCATGGCATGTGACCCCGAAGGAGTAGGCGCCCCCCCCCCTCCAGCTCTGTCGTTTCATATCTGACATTTCTGCTCTTTCGTACTATGAACGCTTTCTTGCGAATCTTCGATATTATACCAGCCAACTTTTCTTGCTAGGGTTACCTGTTTCTCGACCTTTGTTGTACTGACCAAAAGACTCTTTCGCGTTGGTGCTACCATTAGGTAGTTGAGCCACTGTTTACCATTTGTATTGTGTGTAATGTGAATGATTAGCATGGTTTAGAATTCGTCATTCTGAAAAGTATCAATAAACCATCGTCTACGCCGCACTGCTTAAGGAGGGAAAAATGGGATTAACTAGCAGAGCTGTATATGACTACAGGTACATGACACCTTATCGTGTTATGTGAAAGTCCGCCTGATATCGGTACAAGATTATCTAAGAAGATTGAGCAGTATATTTTTAATAAATGAAAACGAAGCAGTCCTGCAACAGTTATTCAGTATGATCAGAAAATGCGGCCGACCGGTAGACGAGACTCCTGAGAACATGTTAGTCAAGCATTACGGCGCAGTTCACGGCCTGGAATTCACCATTACTTGTCAAAGTCAGCTCGAAGTCACTCACTCTTCTCTCGACGAATAAAGCCATAAACCAAAAGGAGTGTGCCATGAGCCCAAAGTCTATAGACTGTCTGATTAAGACATCGTGAGCTGCAGATTACCGCGTCCGCCGTGGGACATTACCACGTGCCCGCCACCACTCGCAATCACACTGAAAATAAGCCACACGTTGAAAGAAAAAAAGAAAAGAAAGTACTCAAGGCTAGAGTTATTATACAGGATACCTACGGTACCTGTATATGTAGCATACGCGTATGCAGTAAATCTGCTCAAGGCCATGGCGTGCCGTGACGAATGGCCGTATATCAATTCTTGCCCCTTGGTCATCATTTCCTCAACATATTTGCACAGCGCAAGACTACGAGTAGTTACGCCGTAACTACAGAAGGAGAGACAAGGACAGAAGGACGTAGTCTTGCGCTGTGCAAATATGTTGATTCCCAATCACCAACTAGCCCAAGCATCTGTCGTATCATTTTCTCGCTGTGTAGCTTTCAGCTCTCTCACTGGTACGAAAGGAGAGACAAAGTGCTTAATTAAAGCGTGCGACCTATCCCCGTAACTTCGTCGTATACTTGACGGACCGTAAACCTCTTAGCGGCAGTTGATTCGTGAGGCATTAAGCTCGTGCAATGCAGCCATGCGGTGATTATATAAACTTCGAAAAGTGGTGCAGAGTCCGTTTATTGTGCCTCCGGCTACTCCTCTTATCTTGCAAAGCATAGTTTTAATCGTCAAGTTATCGATAATCACAAAACAGTACAAAATTGACACATGCATATGGACAATCACATACTTAAGAGAGAGAGAGAGAGAGAGAGATAAATAGAGAGGAAAGGCAGGGAGGTTAACCAAGCTTGGCTCGGTTGGCTACCCTATACTTGGTGTGGGGGAAAAGGAGAATAATAGAACGGAAAGAGACAGAAAAGAAGAGGAGTAAGAAAGAGAAGCATAAATAGTCAGCTCGAGACTCACAGCACGGCCTCGCACAGTTCTTTCACAAGCGGTCGTGAAGTTTGGTGGTCCTTAAAAAGTACAAGAGGGCTTTTGTGGCTTTGCACGTATGGGAAGCCGTCGGCCAAGGTCCCAGGATCTTCTCTTCTGTAATCGGCCGTGAATCCAGCTGACAGAGCTTGGCTTCCATAATACGTCGTTCGGTCTGGTATGCTGGGCAATGACATAGAATGTGCTCAAGCGTTTCCTCGCAGGCGCAGATGTTGCATGCCGAAGTGCTCGCCATTCCAAGGAGACGAGAGTACGAATTCGTAAATGCCACGCCCAACCTCATGCGACACAGTAAAGTTTCAGCGCATTGTGGGAGCCCGGATGGCAAACGAAGTTGCAAGTTTGGGTCGATCGAAAACAGGTGCGTGTTGGAGAAACCCAGCGTATTCCATTGTAGGAGAGATATACGGCGAGCAAGTGATTGTAGTAGCCTTGCAGCGTCCGTTCTCAAGAGTGGTATGGGCGTGCGCTGGTCTTGGTCATGAGCCGATCGAGCAGCTTCATCCGCGCAGTCATTGCCGACGATTCCGCAATGACTCGGCAACCACTGAAATACAATATCGTGACCTTCCGCGAGCGCTTCGTGGTAGTCGTGCCTTATCTGATATACTGATTGCTCATGTAACCCGTGCTGCATAACAAACCGTAGTGACTGTAAGGCTGACCTGGAGTCGCAAAAGATGGCCCATTGGTTAGGTTGCTGGCGAAGAATGTACTTTACTGCACCTTGAAGTGCTGCGAGCTCTGCTGCTGTCGACTTCGTGGTGTGAGAAAACTTGTACTGAAGCAACACATTTTCAGATGGAACAACCACTGCTCCTGTAGAGCTGTTGGAATTAGTGGAGCCATCGGTGTAAACATGTATGCGGTCGAAGTACCTTTCGTCCAACAGACGCAAAGTCAATTGCTTCAGGGCTAGCGTTGACATGCGTGCTTTCTTAAAGATTCCAGGAACTGATAAGTGCACGTCAGGTTGACGAAGACTCCATGGCGCAGTTGCTGGATGCATCGCAAGTTTGAAGCCAGGCGGTAGTATGTCCTGATGTTTTGTCACGATACCGCAGTACGGACGCACATACTTAAGCTCAGTACCATAGTATGAAGGCTCACACTACAGGAAAGTTCACGGACGCACATACTTAAGCTTAGTACCATAGTATGAAGGCTCACACTACAGGAAAGTTCACATATCATAAATCACAATTACCCACGCGTTGAGCTTTGTGGGATGGAAAGTACCACGAAAATGAAATAGAGAAAATTACGCGTGGCACATAATCGCAATTGGCGAAGCTATCGTTCATCACGGACATCTATGCGTGGCATTTCAGTCAGACAGCCGCAAGAGTTCCGATTTTAAGACTTTCTCCAAACCACCGGCAAGGAAGCCGAGATGCAATCCTGAATAGACCAAGATTGCGCTTATTGGCCCATTTTTTATTGTAAAAGGACGCACGCTAAACAACGCCACAACGAAAGGATAAAGATGGGCAGAAACCAACAACCCGATTTTTTAGAAGGCACTGGGTTCGGGCTAGTTGGTACTGATCCATAACAAAAGTGAGCATCGCAATAAAGTGCGCAAAGGAGCGGATGGGCATCTCGCGCTTTGCTGTCGAGAATGTTGGTGCGAACCTTTTTTCAACAACCCAATTTGATTTCACTAGTTTAAAGCTCCTTCAAGAAAGATGAAAGTTCCTTTAAGAATGCGGCCACCATGCCAGGGATCGAACCAGCGGCTTCAGGGACTCTGCCAGTGCATGCACCACATATCCGCTGTGGCAAGTATGCCAGAGATGTCTTTCGAAGGAGAGAGAGAGAGAGAGAAAACGAATTCCAAAAAGAGGCATTACGTATGTGTACTTGAAACGTGAGTCAAAAGATTGCTCACACAAAAATGAAATGTGTTCTTTTGTTGGGGGGCAGCATTACGCATGGCACTACTGTCCGAAATGTACTTTCACTTTGGCGATATTCCACGAGTAAAAAAGTGATATTCCACCGATACAGTATATAAAAACGACCCCGACGGCTGCCTAAGGTATACCACGGTCTGGCATAACGCCAACTGCACGTGCTACGAGAGAGTGTGCCAGGAATGCTGTGACCTGTGAAGGCCGGCGGTAATCTTATGGCATCTCGCGATGGAGCCGCCGAAAGTGGATACTGTCCCTGTTGCTATTGTCTTGGCTCAGGGCATCATTCCGACTGGGTGCTTCGTGACTTTGCCAAATGAAGGCCACGCTCACTGACTTTCGAGAGTGTCATGTGCAATCAATCAGTTTGCCGCTGTTTTCGAATTCGTTATACGCGTGACGTTTACGTATGAAGTCGGTGCGCTGAACTCCCGGAAGCGCTTGTATTTGGAGAGATATAGAGACCGCGTCTTCAGCTTCAGCGAAGGTGGAACGCTGGAAAACAGTTGTGCAATGCAGCCGCGGTGTTACTCAGGCGGACGCGCTGTGATTTCGCGATCCATCTTACCGGCAGCGCAACAACTTCTTCTGATTGGTGCACTCGCGAACAGACCAGTTGCGTAAACTAGTGGCGTGTCTGTGCGGCTTGCAATTATTCTCCGTTGGCCTCTTTATTCTGATTACATGCACACGTTGAAACACGCACGCCACTAATGCTGCCCCCCCCCCTCTTTTTTTTACTATAGAAGTATACTTGTGTGGGTAGTGAGAGCTTCTCAGCGAGCACGCTCATTCTATCTCACTTAGCCTCTTTCACGTTCACGTGCCAATACTCGGGGTGTGGTCGTGTATAGGTGTGACCTGTATATCTGAGGTGTAGGTGATCACGCAATGGATGTTACTAAAAACAGGCCTCTTCGCCCTTGTATCGACGGCGACTTCCCTCATTGGCACACGTGAAGGGTTGGGAATATTTCGGGACGTCCTATTGACGTAATTATGACATTGTCGTTAGTATAGTCTAACTATAACGAATCAAACATGCCAAAATTTTGCTTTTTTTCTCTAACTAGTGCCTAAAAGCAGTAATAATTTATTACCAAAACTCAAATCTGCTGATAACTAAAAAAAATTGTGCTGAACGTCTGCCAATTGATTATTCGCTAGCCTCAACGAGCTAAAGAGAGAGAGAGAGAAAAGGGAAACGTCCCGTCGCCCGTTGCCGCAGCGTTTCTCGTTTTTGTTGCCTTTTCTGGTCTTAAGATGTAACTGCTGCCATCAAGCTAAAAGAAATAACAAACGCTTTCTTTATTTCTCTCCCTAATGGAAGTCTTCATCATTATAAACTGATGAGGCTTAAGCCTCCGCACGTTCTGATACCTCGATATACCGACGCTAGCAGCCAGTTTATTTACGTGTCCGACGTGTGGAAAACTCACTGTGCCATGCGTGATGAAGGCGAAAGCAGCATTCTATGCTAGGCGCTGCCCGTTCAAGTCACTTTCTGCGCACTCCAATAAGCAGTTATCGGGTAATAGAAATAGCTAGTTTTGTTCAATTTCATTCTGCTTAGGTCAGAAATATTATTCCGGTTTTTTTATTGCCTATTAGTCGGCAAGTGCGCGCAGTTTAACATTGTGCATATGAAATTCATTTTGTCTATTGGCTCATCAGCGTAATGAAACGCTCATGAAACCTTGAATTATGAATGCGGGCCTGAAGATGCCTTTATATTATTGCGATAGCAGTTATATGGACACTCTCGACTAGATTTTGTCGCTGGAACGCCGTCACTCACCGTATATATATATATATATATATATATATATATATATATATATATATATATATATATATATATATATATATATATATATATATATATATATATATATATATATATATATATATATATATATATATATATATATATATATATATATATATATATATTTCTGTGTGTGTGTAAACGCAAGAAAGAAAAATAATCCAGAAAAAGACTCCGGCGCGTGGAATCGAACTTGGGACTTCTTAGTCGTGAGTGCGAGGCGTTAACTATATACTGAGCCACGGAGAAGCACCTCCTTCAACGTTCCAATGGCAAGCTATCTGTATCATACACTTACCACTGCTGACGGGCATCTCGGGGGGGGGGGATTATCGTGTTTTCAGCATTACCAGCAAGATGGTGCAATGAGTGGGCTCGTAGCAAAGATCGGAGCCCAGCTCGTCGCGATGCGCCGATGCGCGCTTACCTCCCACGCATCATTTGCTCCGCGGAGGGAAGGGGCCTTATCCGCGCACTTATTATCCTGGGGTAGGGGAGAATCGGGTGCTTTCGACTTTGCGTTTAATGGCCGCGCTCACAAAGATCACATTGGTAATTCTATGGGCAGGCCCCGTTGGCGGAAAGAGTGCGCTTTTCAAACGCAGAGATGTAGCAAGTAGGACACTTGTTAGTTCGCACTCATATCTGTAGCTATGATTACGTTTCATGCGTCGTTCTTGTTTAAACAGCGCGTTAAGTGCCGAGGTGCAAAAGTGTTTAGTAAGCTCTCGTCCTGTGTGTGTTGTTTTCGTTCGTCATTTGTGCGTGAGCAGTGCGCTGCACGTTTCGATCTGCTTGCCGTTCTCAACGTAACATCCCAAGTTGTTGCTATCGCATTCATTGCTTCGCCCTTGTGGCGAAACTGTGACTTTTCGATAGGTGATATATTGCCCGTTTTTATCTCATACAAGCTAGACGAACGTTGAATGTATCAGTATTTGACGCAAATGAGATTTCATCTTACTCTCTTCGTAGTTCTGAGTAAACTGATATGCCTCCGCCAAATTTAGATATTAAACCACTATATTATTAATATTATTATTATTATTATTATTAT
Organism: Rhipicephalus microplus; assembly: GCF_043290135.1. Lineage (NCBI taxonomy): Eukaryota > Metazoa > Arthropoda > Arachnida > Ixodida > Ixodidae > Rhipicephalus > Rhipicephalus microplus. The sequence continues at coordinate 228,419,348 of NC_134710.1, forward strand.
TATGTTGTTGTTGTTGTTGTTGTATTTGCGTGTGTTTGTTACGTAAAACATGACCTTAAGACCAATGTAATACTCACAGAATTTGCTTATTATTCTGCGGTGTGCGTATGGTTTCGCTCCCAACATTTAAAATCCAACTTATCTACCCGCATAGCCCCAACAACATCATGCTAGAATTTTTGATTAATTTTAAAAAACAACACAGCATTACAAATCCATGAATTTGTTGTTAAAGGGGGCGGCTGCATTTCCGATGGAGGCGGAAATGTTGTAGGCCCATTTGCTCAGATTTGGGTGCACGTTAAAGAACCCCAGCTGGTCGAAATTTCCGGAGCCCTCCACTACGGCGTCTCTCATAATCATAGCGTGGTTTTGAGACGTTAAACCCCACAAATCAATCAATCATGTTGTTAAAGGGGTAGTGCCATCATATTTGTGACTGGCGCGTTATTTGCTGCAAGCGTTTCTTACAGCTCCAGGAAGCGTGATACACGCATGCAAGATTAATTTTTTCCCACTGAATGATTCGCCTTATTTATGTAGGCAATTTTCGGTCATGGTTTCTGTGCACCGAGTTCGGCAGTTACGTAGAGCTGTAGGTGTTTTGGTCACGTGACCCCAGAAGGCTGTGACGCACGTCGTGCGGAGTATCGTCTGCTCTCGCACGCACGTGCCACACGAGTATCTGCAAAACAAAGGCGCGACAGTTGTCATATAACACAAATTTCCCAAGGAGGCTGCCATGCTTGCCGCCGCAGCACCGTCTGGTGTCTGCGACGTTTCACAGTCATGACAGTGTATGGGATTCTGAGGTGCTGCATGTAGTATATATATATATATATATATATATATATATATATATATATATATATATATATATATATATATATATATATATATATATATATATATATATATATATATATATATATATATATATATATATATATATATATATATATATATATATAGCCGTCCCAATCGCACGGAGAGAGCGTGTTTCCAAGGTGGGTGTTGCCCTCTCTTTTCTCCGCACCGCGGCGCTCCTTCATATGGCCGAAAAGGGTTTCGAGAGAAGGGTTTCGAGGTAGTGGATTTAAACAGGGAAGTGCACAGGTGGGGTGGATTCCAAAGAGACAAGATTCATTTCGATAAGAGGCTTGGACACGAGGTGGGCTGGCGACTGGCAGGACGCGCAGTAGCTTTTTTGGGGGGCTCACGGGCCCTTCGGAGTCCGGGGTAGCTCGTAACAGGGAAAACAACCAGGAGGATGCTTTGACAGGTAGAATTGCGAAAAACCAGAAAAAAGGTAAAAGAAAAAGGAAAAAGGCGCGTGTTGCAATTAGTTACATAAACATGCAGGGTGGCAGAAAGAAGGCAAAATGGTTAGAGATTGAGGAGCAGTTAAACAAAGAACAGATAGGCGTGTATGCGGTTACAGAAACACACCTTAGAGACTTGGAAGAGCCACCACATATTAAAAATTATGTTTGGGAAGGGTGTAACAGGACCATATCGGAAAGGAAAGGTGGGGGTGTAGGAATGCTAATTCACCGCGGAGCCAAATGGGTTAGAGTGAAACAGACGTGTTCAGAGCACCTCTGGGTTCTGGGCACAGTAGGTGGAAAGGAAACGTGGCTAGGGGTAGCCTACTTGTGGACGGGGAATAACTGCAGAGAAAAGAATCAGGAGATAGTGGATTGCATGAGTGCGGATATTAAGGAATTTGGTAATGGGGCCGAAATCATCCTTCTAGGGGACATGAATGCCCACATACATGACCTTGACGGATATTCAGACACCAATGGGAAGTTATTACTAGATCTTTGCGAGCAACATAGTCTGGAGATAGTTAACACGGGGCCTAAATGTGACGGCCAGATCACATGGGAAGTCGGAAACAAGCAATCAAGTATTGATTATTGTCTCATGACTGAAGGAATTTACCACAAACTGACAGAAATGAGGATAGACGAGGAAGGCATTAACAGCTTGGGTAGTGATCATAAACGAATAACATTACAAATGGGATACGAAACTAAAAATATGAGCATGGAATCAAAGTCTGGCAGCTCGTATTTAAATGACAAGCAAATAATAAATATAGCCGCAAGAGTCGAGGAAGAAGTAGGCGAAATACCAGGCAAGGACTGGGAGTATAGGGAGCTGTTACATCTAATGACGAAGGAGATAGGGAAAGAGAAGAAAACCGTTTGCTGGAAAGGAAAAAGGAAGCCAAAAAGTTGGTGGAACAAGGAAATCCGGGAGGCGATCGAGAAGCGACGCGAAGCATCACGGGAGCATAGAAAGGCAAAAAAGGAGAAGCGGCCGCAGGACGAAGTAAAAAAAATATGGGAAATATATTTGGAGAAAAAATCCCTTGTACAGAAATTGGTAGAGGCAAAAATTAAAGGTGAAAGTGAACGCTGGATGACAGAGATACACGAAAAAAAGGAGGCCGCGCCTAGGATTTTTTGGAGCCACATAAAGGCGCTAGGTAGGAAGTCTGTCACAACGCAACAACATATTCTAGATGAAGGAGGAAATCAATTGGAAGGGTACGAAGCGCTAGGTTACATCCAAAAGGTAACAGCCGATTCGTTTCAAAAGAGCGTCCAGGGGATCTCCCCGGTGAGTAAAAGTGTGGCGGAGAAAGCAACAGAGGAAGAGCTGGTACTAGATAATTTCAACTGGAAAAAGGCCGAAGGAAAAATTCCAAAGCGCACTGCCGCGGGTTTAGATGGGATTCCCGTTAGCCTCATTAACGAACTAGAACATAACACTAAAGAAGCATTGTTAAAAGCAGTAGAAAAAAGCTTAAAGGACGGACAAATACCGGACAGTTGGCGACAAAGTAGAATGAACTTAATCTATAAAGGCAAGGGAGAAAAGGACAAGATTCGCTCGTATAGACCACTAACCATTACATCGGTACTATACAGGTTGGCGATGCAAGCAGTAAAAATGAAAATAGAAACATGGGCCGAACATAACGATATTTTGGGAGAACTTCAGAACGGATTTCGAGTCGACAGGCGGTTAGACGATAACCTGTTTGTTCTCACTCAGTGTATAGAAATATCTAAAATAGAGAATAGGCCCTTGTACGTGGCTTTTCTAGACATCACTGGGGCATACGACAACGTTAATCAGGAAATTTTGTGGGATATATTGAAAGGAATGGGCATGGGCGACGACTGTATACACCTTTTGAGGGAGATATACCGAGAAAATACAGTTTGCATAGAGTGGGAAGGAATGCGTAGCAAAGAGAACGTTGAGGTTAGCAGGGGTCTGAGACAGGGATGTCCTTTGTCCCCACTGTTATTCATGCTGTACATGGTGAGTATGGAAAAAGCGCTAGAAGGTAGCAACATTGGTTTTAATCTGTCACACAAACAGGGCGGCATGATGATTGAGCAGAAGCTTCCAGGTTTATTTTATGCGGACGATATCGTCTTATTTGCGGACAGTCGAGATGATATACAGCAGCTGGCGAATATATGCGGAAGGGAAGGTGAAGCTCTTGGACTAGGATTCAGTGTAACGAAGTGTGGTTTGATGGTATTCAATGATCCCTGTGATCAGACGGTGTCCATACAAGGCCAAGAAATACCGAGGGTAAGTGAATACAAGTACCTTGGAGTATGGGTAAATGAGAGTGATAGATACATGGAGGTACAGGAAAAAGCCTCGGCAGCAAAAGGAAAGAGGAATGCGGCAATAATGAAGCACAGAGCGTTGTGGGGATACAATAGGTATGAGGTGCTTCGAGGTCTGTGGAAGGGTGTAATGGTTCCAGGGCTTACTTTTGGGAACTCAGTGGTGTGCATGAGGGCAGAGGTGCAATCGGGAATGGATGTAAATCAAAGGACTGTGGGACGCCTCGCGTTGGGTGCTCACGGGAAGACGACAAACGAGGCTGTAAAGGGCGATATGGGGTGGGCAGGTTTTGAGGCGAGGGAAGCGCAGAGCAAAATAAGGTTCGAAGAAAGGCTAAGAAATATGAAGGAGAGTAGATGGGCAGAGAAGGTGTTCCGTTATTTGCATAGGAAGAGCGTGGACACACAGTGGAGAAAAAGAACTAGAAGACTCACTAGTAAATATACGGCTGGTATTGTGAGCCATATGTCAACAAAGAGCGTTAAGGGAAAAGTCAGGGAGGCGGAGAGGATTTACTGGATGGCAGCTATGGAGAAAAAACCGGCTTTGAGTAACTACCGAAAGGGCGAAAATGAAATAAGGAGGGAGGCATTTTACGATAATTCAAGGGGAAGCGCTTTACTGTTTGAAGCGAGATCGGGTTGCCTTAGAACGCGTAGTTATAAAGCAAGATTCAGTAAAGAAGAAGAACAATGCACATGCTGCGGGAAAGATAAGGAAACGGCGGAGCATGTTCTGATTGAATGTGGAGATATCCACCCAGGTGTACGTTTGGGCACGAGCCTACAGGAAGCCTTGGGTTTTAGGGACAACAATGGAAAGCTGAACACACCCGCGATTGAAATAAGTAAGAGACGGTTAGAGTATTGGTGGCAGAAAATTAGAGAGAAAGGACAAAAATAAATATTGGAAAAATAAAATATGGACAGTGTGCCGTAAATGGCAGAGAACTTAAGCTGAAAATTTACCTTTTTTCCATTAAGATAGAATTTATCGAAGTAGAGGCATTAGGCCAACATAAAAAAAAAGAAAAAAAGGTTATTTTTTTTTTGTCGAGCCTGGTGGCATACTTGTCACCACCCCGTTATAAAGGGGACGCTCATAGCATCCATCCATCCATCCATCGAAAAGGCTGCCGCGCTGTTGGCGAAGCTTGCATGTGATAAGGAAAGAAAATGTTTTTGGGCTTTTATTTAAGCTCGTTCTCATTCGGGAATGTCGGGTCAAGGTGTACAATAGGCAAAGTCAATGTTTGGGCGTATTTACTCTTAAATGGGCTTTTTCTTTTTTTTTTTTTTTTGCTGTAGATTAGCGCCGCCCATATAAGAGCACTTATAATTGCGGTTCCTCTGCAAGAAATCCGGATGGGCTGGAAACTTACTGCACTTCGAAGTTTGCAGGCTTTATAGTATGGAGGGCTCTGGTGAAGGAAAAAAAAAAAGACCATCTGATCAACAAGCGAAGCCAGAAGAGTGCCGCGTTCTGCACTCATGGGTTGCACTCGATTAAAAGGCTTGCTTTTTTTTTTTGCTTTCATGAAACTAGCACAGCTTTTCATTGTAACGCCATTTTAAGAATTGTCCCATCGAATCACAAAAGCAGAATACAGGGAGGAAGGTGAAGGCGGTCGCCATGCGTCCAGACTTAGACAGAACGTCACCGATTCTGTGACGACCAGGAGCTGGTTACGGGTACGTTTTAGTCACTAATCGCACTGTGAATTTAATGTGTGTAGTGGGTACGTTCTAAGATACAGTTAACATGAAGTATGATGATGACTATCGTTTGTGGACAAGGTGCGCAAAATATTTTGTTCTTTCTGTTCATAAAAACATACACTGGCGAAGCAGCTATACTTGTGATTGCGAGAATCGCGATAACGAAGGAAACATATACTTGATTAAGAACAGTTGGGACGAACAAAAATATTTGTGAATCAAGCCCGGAGATATGAACGTATAACTTCCGGTTCAATCTGGCGCTTAACTAACGCAACGTTCATTTTTAAAATGTAAGCCAGAAAACGGCTGTGCATTTCCAGCTGAACCTCAGTATACTGCCCTTGTGCGAGCACTTCAATGCGGTGGCTGTGCAGCACCGTCCCAAGAGCGATTCAGCATCACAACTTCTCGTTCGCTGTGGTGAATGTGTGTTGGAGAGGAAAATGAGCAGAGAGACTGTACACGACATGTCTCTAACTCAAACATGTCTCAAACAAAGGTGGGCGAGTGGTCGACTCAAAACTGCGTTCGCAACTCTCGTAGTCATTTTGTGTGTTCACCCATGTTTGTTCTATACAGGCGCAGCACGCAGCACGTGGTCTCATTTCGACGTCGGCCAGTGGCTTCTTTTCGCAATAGGCGGCTACATATAATGATCACTCTAAGAACAAGTGTGATTCGGTCTTGCGCGTGTAGCCGCCACAGCACATCACTGTCCAACACCACTTTCGCAATTGTCCGTTCACTGTCGACATCACTCGGCATGATTCAGGCAACAAATTACGGATCCATCAGCTCACCGAAGAAATGATGAACCCTGGTTTTGTAACGCAACCTCTGCTCGTAGCGTATCGGGAGTCAAACAGTGCTTGTTTATACGGACGAGGGCACACGTGGCAGCATTTCGGTTACTGCAATGCATGCGAGGGAGAGCCGCAGACACGTACGCGCGAGAAAGAGCGCGCATTTCTAGGAAACTTTTCAGGCGTGTGAGCCTGTTTACGCGAGCGGAGCGCATCATTGCCATGACAGCAGTGGAACGTGTCCTGGATGGGGCAGATGCCGTGCGCCGTGAGCAGCCGCAAAATGTGGCGCAGTTATTTGGGCAACAGGTGGCCCAGCTCGCTCACTTGTATAAGGCATGAAAGGCGGAGCGCGCGATGATATGGGGGTAATTTACAAGATTGAGATAATGCAAGTATGCAATAAAATTATTCCAATACCGAAAAGTGGGGAGTCGCGCCAAGTAACTTGTTACAGGCCAATCTCCCTACTGCGGTCCTGTTTGATTCATTGATATGTGGGGTTTAACGTCCCAAAACGACCACATGATTATGAGAGACGCCGTAGTGAAGGTCTCCGGAAATTTTGACCACCTGGGGTTCTTTAACGTGCTCTCAAATCTGAGCACACGGGCCTACAACACTTCCGCCTCCATCGGAAATGCAGCCGCCGCAGCTGGGATTCGATCCCACGACCTGTGGGTCAGCAGCCGAGTATACCTTAGCCACTAGACCACCGCGGCGGGACTACTGTGCTCCCGTTCAAATATGTATACTATAGCACATAATTTTCGCGCATATATCGTTCTTTCTGAGAAAGAACAACCTTATTGATGATAGGCAACATGGTTTTTACAAAGATAAATCTACAGTGACGGCACTCCTTGAAACCCTGCATGATTTTGCTGCTGCTATTGATGCTCAATCTCAAACAGACGTACTTTTTGTGGATTTCCAGAAATATTTTTATTGTGTTTCGCATTAAAAAACTGATATTAAAGGTTAGGATGATACTAAAGGATACTGCATTAGTGTCACGGATAGAGGTCTACTTGCACCACAGACAGCAATGTGTTCAATCAATGATGTTTGCTCCACTCCTGCAGCTGTTGGATCGGGCGTTCCACGAGGCTCGGTGTTAGGGCTGTTATTCTTCCTAATACTTATAAATGACATAATTGATCAAGTACCGGTCAAAAGTAAACTGTTCGCAAATTACTTCGTAATTTATCACATAATTGACAACCTTCATGACCACGTCCAACTAAAAGAAGCTCTTCAGCACGTTGAAAAATGGTGGGAAACCTGGCATACGAAAATTAACCCCCAAAAAACAGTTCTCATGAGGATCCCCGCCGCGGTAATCTAGTGGCTAAGGTACTCGGCTGCTGACCCACAGGTCACGAGATCGAATCCCAGCTGCGCGGCTGAATTTTCGATGGAGGCGGAAATGTTGTAGGCCCGTGTGCTCAGATTTAGACGCACGTTAAAGAGCCAGGTGGTCGAAATTTCCGGAGCTCTCCACTATAGCGTTTCTCATAATCATGTGGTGGTCTTGGGTTGTTAAACTCCACAAACCAATCAATCAAATCAGTTCTCATGAGGAGAACTAGAAAGAATTTTCCGCTACAACATAGCTATTGCTTAAATTGAACCATCTTATTCGAAGTCAGGTCTTTTAAATAGCTAGGCGTCATATTCACATCGGATCTTCAGTGAAATGAGCACGTTTTTTTTACATAAAGAAAAAAGCAGAAAGTAAACTAGCATACTTAAGACGAACTTTGTGCCAAGCTCCTCAAGATATGAAGTTATTAGCCTATCAAACGTTTATCCGACCAATCATTGAATACGCATCAATAGTATGGGACCCTGACACAAAAATGAGCATTGCCGACTTGGAAAGTGTTAAAAAAATCTGTGCGCTTGGTTTTTTTTTTTTAATTACTATGTACAGCTGGCGGACACCGGTAAGCACGCTAGTGGAAAGGGCTGAACTGGAACCCCTGGAACTGCAACGTCACATGGAAAGACTAGGATACTTATACAAGATTTACCATAATAAAATGGGAATATAAAAGGGTCATTTCATTCAACCTGTAAGTAAGCGAATCCCACGCTCTTATCATTAAAAAAAATGTGGTACTGTAACTGCCGAACAGATGTATTTCACAACACATTTTTCCCACGAACGGTAAGAAAATGGAACGAGCTCCCTGCCGATGTCGTGGAACGCACGACCACAACAGATTTCATTCCGACACTTCAGACTCATTTGACCACTGTGTAAATGTGCCAGTTTACTGATATAATTTGTCTACGTTCACTTGTACATTTCTACCTGTATGCCTTTTTTGTGTTTGTTTTTCTTTTGACGGTACATAACTTTAGCTCTCGGTCCCCTTATATGTAATGAGATGCACATATTCTTTCATTTGAAGTACGTATGTTTTCGTATTTAAGATATAATGGTAACAGTGTAATTCTGTAGTGTTGTGATGAACAAGAAAACGATAATCTCAGCTGATGATAAAATTGCTGTTGAACACTTAGTGTGTAACATGCTGTTATCGCTTTTGTTATTGCTTCCTTTTGCGTAGTATGTACGGTTTTCTTCATCTTTGTATCCCCACTCCTACTTACAGACTCTTTAGACTAACAGTATTTTGCAAATAAAAATAATAATAACTGACAAAAAACAATAGACCGACTAGTTCGCCATTCCGCTAGGGGCTTAGTTTAGCGACAGACGCCCAGATTCTCTCAGAAAGCGCAAAATCCAGCAACAATGCTAGCAGGTAGCCCATACTAAGTGTTCATCAATAGCAGGGTAATTTAGCCGGCTGCAGCCTGAAAAAAAATCACGTTTCGACTTTCCCCTTCCCTTTGGGGCTACGCAAGTGGTGCCATACGGAAAGAAAGAAAGAAAGAAAGAAAGGAAGAAAGAAAGAAAGAAAGAAAGAAAGAAAGAAAGAAAGAAAGAAAGAAAGAAAGAAAGAAAGAAAGAAAGAAAGAAAGAAAGAAAGAAAGAAAAAGAAACATAACAGAGAGAAGGAGCCGGAGCTGTCAACAACGTAGGGACGCTACATTCCCAAAAATACGGCCGATCTAAAGTGCAAGCGCTTACTCCAGGCCGGACAGTGCCAAAAAGGTACAGTTACATTGCCAAAATGAAAGCCGCGCATTTTCCCCCAACAGCAAAAAACGCCAGGCCTGCGTGGAAGGTGCATCACAGTCACAGCGAAAGCTAGCAGAGCGGCCTCTCAGAGCCTTTTCTAAACACTCATTGGATAACTGCTGCAAGCACACTTGCTTAATACCCACTACAGCGTTAATAATAAAAGTTTTTATGTAAGTGGGCTGGCATTTGGTATGCTATTTTCATCGTAATATTAATCATCAATAAAAAAGGATAGTAGGCCGGAATTCGCTGTGCTATTTTTCGTCATTCTTTTGAGAAGCGTGATACCGCTAAACACTTGCTAGGAATTTTGTGCCAATTGTTCATGCTGTGGCTGACGACGATCAGGAATTTTGCCTGACATGTGTATGTGCCACGTGCAATAGGTGAACAAAAACAAGCTTTCGTAATGGGTTGGGGCATTGGACGACCCACTTGTTACGCTACTCGCATTGTGCGACGACTGGTTGTTGTATTGCTGTTTTAAAACGCTTTATAAGTCGTATTAACGCGATTGCTTTCTGGACATCAAGGCTGCCTGAGGCAAGTTTGCTAACTAGCCTCAAGTACCAGCGTTGCTCAGTGGTAGAATACTGGGCTGGCACCCAGCGGGCCCGGTTACGAGCCCCACTCTGTCACTGGTGCTAGCTTTATTTTTCTTCCAATTTCTTGCAATGTGGTTACGGACATCGGCGGTGGCGGTCGCAGCGCCCGACCCGAGTTGTGGTCTCATAACAGCTTTCGCTGTAAGAAACGAAGAGCTCACTCATTTGCGACGCCAGATGAGACGAGGCACCAATTTAGAACAGGCGTTTAGTTATCTTTAAAGTCAACGTACGTTTGTACTGAAATGACGTGCAATTAACTTGGGTGACAGCTCGGTTATATTCTGGGCCGATCGCTTGCTGTCATGATGGCTTCGTGGCTGTGACATGCTACACAGCCGAATAGCGATCATTCTATTACGAGCCGGAGCAGCTGCATTCCGAGGCGGGAAAACGATGGAAGAAGTGATGGCGTGGTAGGGAGCCACGGTTACTGTTTCTTACCGTAAACCCCAATCAGTCGGTCGATTGCCGAATGGAATGACGTCATCTTTATGTCAAACGAGTACATCATAGGAGCGACAAGCGTACGTCTTAGCATGACAATGTCCTGACCGCGTCAACGCAGGCTGAAACTGATATCCCGCAATGTCACTGAGAATGTGGCCCCAAACGTGGGCCCCCAAGCCTGCACGGAGGTTGCTGCCCTGAATCAGATGTTGCTAATGAACGTTCAATGTAGGATATAGGCCATTGACCAAAGTGTGGGTTTGAGGGTTTCAACCTCATCATTTTATTTTCCATTGGTCGAAACCATTGGCAAATAAAAATACGGTAACCGATAAGTTGTGGCTCTCCTCTTTCCAAGTGCGTATGACCCATTGATAGAAAACTCATCAGCATGTATACATATGTACAAAAAAATGGTTGCGATGCCCTTGATGTACACATATTTAACGCTTCGAGATTTCTCCGGCGATGGCTTAACAAGGCACCACAAGTCTCCCGCCACCCCCCTCCCCTTTTTTTCGATTTCCTCTCAGTCCTGCAAGCGAAAACAAGCCGACGAAAACGAGGCCACTTTTCCGTCGCTCCACACCCCCGTTTCCTCGTTTGTCCGGAGTGGGAAGTCGGGGTCGCTGCTGATGGGAAAGCTTTCGTGCGGGGCGGGTGGTGCGCTGGAGGTATGCTGCTGCGCTATCGGCGGCGATAACCCGCGCGAGAACTGAACCGCGTGACACGTGATGCGGAGAGCGCTCTCGAGCCTTCCCTGTCAACAGGAGACCCATGGTCGTCGCACACGCGTCAATGACATGCCTGTTCCGTGCGTTTGGACTTCAACTATAGGCGCGTCCTTCGCGTGCGCAATTTTCGCATCGTTATCGCTCGCGTCTGGGCGCACGAGTGTCCGTCGATTGGCTTCGGCCACTGCGCGCGCGAGTCGTCCGGACGTAGCTCACCATTAAGGCTGTCGATGCGGCTGGCTGGGCGCCAGTCGCCGAAGGCCACCGCCTGCCAGCCGAGCATCCCGCTTGGCCGCCGCCAACAGTGCGGCCGCGCGTGTGCAAGGTTTGCGGCGATGTGTGCATAAATAGGGATAATTGACTAATGGCTGAGTGCGTAGAAGGTACCGGAACCGTTTCGTCGATTTCCTGGCGCCTGCGTTGCACAGCAACAGCGAATTGAGTTCTGCGCGATTGATTGAAGGAATAATAATACAAAAAGAACGCCAGGCCTGCGCGGCAGGAGCAGCACAGTCACAGCGAAAGCTAGAAGAGTGGCCTTTCAGAGCCTTCCATAGACACTCATTGGATAACTGCTGCCAGCACACTTGCTTGATACCCACTACGGCACTAATAATAAAAGTTTTTGTGTAAGTGGGCTGGTATTCGATATGCTATTCTTCGTCATTCTTCGGAGAAGCATGGTATCCGCTTAACACTTGCAAGGAATTTTGTGCTAATTTTTCATGCAGTGGCTGACGACGATAAGGAATTGTGCCTGAAGTGGATTGATTGATTGATTGATTGATTGATTGATTGATTGATTGGTATGTGGGGTTTAACGTCCCAAAACTACCATATGATTATTAGAGACACTCTAGTGGAGGGCTCCGGAAATTTCGACCACCTGGGGTTCTTTAACGTGCACCCAAATCTGAGCACACGGGCCTACAACATTTCCGCCTCCATTGGAAATGCAGCCGCCGCAGCCGGGATTTGATCCCGCGACCTGCGGGTCAGCAGCCGCGTACCTTAGCCACTAGACCACCGCGGCGGGCCGCACAATTAGACTTCTCAAGTTTGTTTAGAGTCCTGTTACTCTAAATTACATCCACTTAGTTTCTTTTTACGCTGAGAATGTGCTGGCGGGTTCGGTGCGCCGACGTAGTCTAGTGCGCCAGGATGTCACGACTAACCTCTCTTTTGCGCAACTGAACGCGCTCCGGCGAATTAGACATGCCCACGAATTGGACATCGCGAGGATAACTTTTCTGGAGTGGCCTAAGCGCCGCAGACTCTATTTGGAAACGCTTTGCTCCTAATTGACCTAAATTGTGCATTCGGCTATCGGGCCCCAAACTTTCGGGACTCCTATTGGAAAACACCCTAATATGGCCTTTAACTACGCATAGCGTATAACGCATAACGTCGTCAAACTTAGTTTAGCCTAGTTGAGTCTAGCTAAGCGTGGTTGAGATGAGTTAAGCTCAGCCTAGCCATCGATGACTAAGTGATAGCCAGTTGATAGCCAATCGATAGCTAATCATTATTCAATCAATAACCAATAAATTCTACAAACTTGTTAGATTCGTTTATATAACCCGACCCCAAACATGCACAACCGATACGTTCCCATTTTGAATAGATTGCCAATGATTAACCGATTCATAACTCATAATTTCTAGAAAATTGTCGCAAATCTTAGAACAATCAGGCATCACCTCGAAAGTTCGCAAAACTTAGCAATGCCAAGCATCATCTCTCCAAGCCAGGACGGGCTATATAGGCGTCGGCCACCTCCGCTGTGACCCAGCCTTACGTCACTAGCAGTGGCATAGCCAAAAGTTGGCACACCAAATTCGTGCCTCCCACACCCCCACCCCCACACCCCGAAATTTTTTTGCCATGGCATATACAAAAGAAGAATGACCATTTCAAGGGATTATGCGAATATAAGTTCGCATAATCTCATAACTTCCCCTCTCCCCCCCAAAAAATTTCTGGCTATGCGCCTGGTGCAAGCCCTCCAATTTTTTTTCTTTTTTTTTCGTTGGTAATATAAACTGAAGCTTCGCGCGTGCAGCCCCGCTGCGGTGGTCTAGTGGCTAAGGTACTGGACTACGGACCCGCAGGTTGTGGGATCGAATCCCGACTGCGACGGCTGCATTTCCGATGGAGGCGGAAATGTTGTAGGCCCGTGTGCTCAGATTTGGGTGCACGTTAAAGAACCCCAGGTGGTCTAAATTTCCGGAGCCCTCCACTACGGCGTCTCTCATAATCATATGGTGGTTTTAGGACGTTAAACCCCACATATCAATCAAGCTTCGCGCGTGCAGCCGCGTTTCCTTTTGAAGTGTTTTGGCAGAGCTGTATGACTAGCGCATAGTGTTGTAAATGCTAAATATTTTCTTCTGATTGGTGAGTGCCGCATGCGACAACATTGTTGCGTAAGCAGATGCTGACGCTTATCTCACCGTGAATGAAATCACGATGCGGCGACAAACAAATGCAGCCGTGCACATGGGTCCACCGGAGTTCGCTTATATGGAAGCGCTTGATTAGCGGTGCACGCAGGAAAGCGCATCTCTAGTTCATGAATATAAATATCGCACGTTTATCATGTTGATTTTTTTTCCTCGGGAACAACAGCGACAAAAAATGAAGAAGGCGAATTTAAAATAAATGCCTGGTTCTGATGTTACGCGATGCGGCCTAAAATACTTTTACCTGGCGAGAATTCTGGCCATCGAAAATAAATTGGCTCCCTTAAAGTGAGTGCTTAGTGTATGTGATGAACATTCTTTAGTAAGAAAATTACGATGTGTTTCTTTTTTTCAATTTTATGGTTCGCAAAGGAACATGTAATACACAATCACAGTTCGAGATAACAACGCATTTGCGAAGCCTTGATGCAAGAGTAAGTTCCACTGAGGCACAGTTAGAGACAAAGGGGTCACTGGGCGTTATTCCTCTATGAAACATTTTCGCCTACCTCCGGGCACAATCCACGCAGCAGGGTTATGTATATATATATATATATATATATATATATATATATATATATATATATATATATATATATATATATATATATATGAAAACGCAAGAAAGAAAAATATTCCAGAAAAAGACTGCGGCACGTGGAATCGAACGTCCGACCTCTGCTTTGAGAGTGCGAGGCCTTAACCACTGAGCTACAAAGCAGCTTTTTTTTCTTTCTTTGTTGCAGTGCTTGAACAACTTTCAACACAACAAATTTTCTACAATTGTTTCATGTACAATAGTGATTCCATGCGTGGTACCCAATCGGGCATATCATTTTGCTTTTTTTTTCAGTTCCAGAAACGAAGTTAAGGACTCTCGAAAGTATATAGCTCGTCGAGCATCGACATCAGCATGACGTATAGACATGCGCGACCTCCAAATACTATGCAGAGCCAATAGCATGACAATGTTATATGGAAATACATCATCATTAGCAATTGAGAGGTACCTTATTTATTGTGCGTCCAGCGGGAAATCTTTCTTTAATGTCCTTTGTAGGACATCCCAGAAGAACACCGCGTCCCAACAATCAAGAAAAACATGCTCAATTGTTTCGGGCTTTCGACACAAAAAGCAGTGATCACCCCATGGAACGAATCAACCTTTGTCAGGCATCCACGTCTTAACTGGCGAGACACCGGCGTGAAGCTTGAAGAAGAATATTTTAACCTCCGGACGCACCGGCATGCGTTTAACGCGCTTTAACACTTTGCTCCATGTTCCAGCAGAGTACTGAGTGCGGTACAGTTGAACGGGAAGAACCACATCGCGTAAATCTTTATACATTTTTTTACGGGAAACTGTGCTCAAATATTCAAAAGAAAACATGCCTTCAGTAAACTAAAGGACTCGAAGATTTCCATAAAGTAGCCTTGTGGTCTACCTTTCAACAGAACACACAACAAACTAGGGCAAACAACTGGCCAATCGCATTTGACCGACAGTGCGCAAAAAGGGTCCTGAAAATTGCGAAGGTACAAGAAACGGTTTACAATCTGTCGCCGAAACAGGTGCACGACAAACTCAGACCACCATCACGCACACGTCGAAGCAGGTTTGTCCGGTTTGTTTTCTCCCACGTGGAACCCCATATAAAGACGGCAAAAATACGATGAAACTTCTGCACATTCATTCGTTCGAGAGCAGTGCAATACTTGGAAGACATACTACAACTTCGCAATGAAGAACAGGTTGCAAATGGTCGCACGAGCAAAAAGGAATAAATTCCTAACCTTGCTTTTTTTTTTGCCTTTTCACTGATTTCACCTGCCTGTCTGCGCTAGTAAGAATCACTGTCACTGTAGTGTTCCAAGGGTACGCCCAAGTATTTTACCGGTGTTGTCACCCATTGAACGTTCATGAAATAATTTGGTGTGAGTTCCCAATTTCCATGCCAAAAATCAAGACACTCTGCCCAGTTAATTGAATTTCCACTAACCTGAAAAGAACGTTTTTCTACGTTAACTGCATCTGCGATACTTTCAAGGTTTGTACAAAAAATAGCTATGTCGTCCACTTACGCCAGCAGGCGCACTTCACATGCATGAAACCGGAACCATTTAATAATGTTGCTACGTATTATACTTAGGCAGAAGCTTTCAATGTAAATGAACAAAAAGGAGAGGAGAGAGCGGGCACCCTTGGCGCACGGATCACTGAAGCTCTATCGATTTACCTAAATATTTGTTAGCAATCAGACGAGTGGTACATCCTGAGTATGCCATCCTAGCAGCTCCAGTTATTACTGTACCGACATTAACATGCTCTAATACGGCTATAAGAAAATCGTGCGGCATCCGATCGAAGGCTTTCTCCAAGTCAATCTGTAGCATAGTGATTGCAGAGCCCATGATATCAGTGCATTCTAATACGCATCTCGCTGTATTTGCGTTTAAACTTGAGGACACTTCTCAAAGAAGAGAGCGAAATGCCGGTTGAGTTGAAGCAAGATGTTCGTGGGGTGTAAGAAAAATTTCAGCTTTTAGATCATGAGCCTTGAAGGAGCACCTCCTTCAACGTTCAAACGGCAAGCTATTTATATCTACCACTTACCGCTGCCAATGGCCATCTCGGGGTAACTGTCATGTATTCAGCACTACCAGTGAGATGGCGCAATGAGCGCGCGCCCCCTAGGGTTCCTTGATGCGGAGAGGGGGCGCGTGCATCGAGGAACCCTATAGCGTCGCCACATCGTCATGACGCGGCTGCGCGTGCTCTAATTCCCACGCGTTCTTTGTCCCACGGAGAGGAGGTGCGTGGACGCTCATGCGCGCGCCCTTACATCGCGATGGAGAGTATCGTACGCCTTGGGATCTCACCGGAACGATTCTGTTGTAGTTGCAGGGTGCACAAAGGTCACTGCACTCATTGCACAGTCTTCCCTAGCGAAAAGGGCGTGCTTTTCAGGCACAGCAAAGCAACAACTGAGAGGTTTATAGGCGTTCATCTGTACCTGTGAGCACGTTTTGTGCATCATTTGCGCATGAGAAACGCAGGGCACTCTTCGATCTGCTTGCCATTCTTCGCGTGACCTTCCAATTTGTTGCTATCGCGTTCATTGCTTCGCTTTTGCGACAAAGCTTTGACTTTTTCTTTCCTTTTTTTTCTTTGATGTCACCACATGTTGCAGCTATTTGCTCAACGACAATGCTAAATGAGACGTTAGAGGCCGGAGGAGTGTTTTGTAAATTATTACGGTGCCTTCGGTGTATACCCACAGCTAAGTCATTGATCCATGATGTTTATTTGATGCAGTATACTCAACGCCCAAGAAATTTCACCAGCCCAGTTATTCCCAATTAGGAAACGCTTTGGTCACCAGGAGTAACTCGGGGCCATAATATCATAGCCTCTGGTGAACCCGAAGGGCCCATACTGCTGACGGTTTCTTCAAAAACAGAACCCATTCTGTACCTGCTGTCACCCTTTAACGCCCTACAGTTGGGAAGCACTATACATGAATTCCGAATACTTTTTAGGGCTACAATCTAGGTGCAATTAAAAGAAACTTGGAAAATTTCCACAATTTCGCACACCCACATGGCCACTGGCGAAGCCAGGAAGAAACTGGGGGGGGGGGGGGGGGGGCTAATTACTTTAAATTTTATGCTGAGTGTACTGTAGATAAACATGCGGGTGAGCATAATAGAAGGTCGGGCTCACTAATTCGATATAAAATTGATTCGTCGGATATCCTCATCGAATTTGAGTGTGATTTCGCAGGCTCATGGGCATTCTTCCATTGAATGGTCCTTGACGTTTGGAGCAAAAGTTATGGAACAACATCCTTATCCGCATACGTCTTGTTCGCCGTGGTAACTTCTCACTAAAACCTGCTGATCACGGTGGTGACGTCTCCAAATATTGCGTTCCGAGCCTATTGAGAAATGCGTTGTAGTGCAGTTCTGTTAACCTTTATTGCACATGCGCATCACCTAAACACATTTATCACACATGAATGGTTTTTCCATTGCACTGAATCTGAACTATCTATGAACACTGTGGCGGAAGGCCCGCAGCTGAGGATCAAGCTTCGACTTGTACCCCACGTATCACAACAGCTATCCGTAAGAGAATGCGGACGATCAATTGGCGTATGTATAGTCGACACACGTAGTGAGTATATCTTGTGGCACTTGTGCACACGGCAAGCAGCCAAATTCTGAACACCAACACAGAATAAAATTTAAATGCATCAGACCTGCCTATGGACGACACTATTAGCTACTGAGGGCGTGCCGTTGAAAAAATACTTCTGTTTTCGATCAGAAAACACTTTTTTAACCATCAGTGTGAGAATAAATGTGCGTTTGCTAATGTTTTAATTGATCGTTGATATATATATATATATATATATATTGAGAGAGAGAGAGAGAGAGAGAGAGAGAGAGAGAGAGAGAGAGAGAGAGAGAGAGAGAGAGAGAGAGAGAGAGAGCATCGAACGCCTTATACGGAGGTCGCTGGTTCGGTTCCTGTCCACGGCAAGTTCTTACTTTCCTTGGTATTATTGGCTGTTAGATCTCCCGAAAAATGAACCCTGGTGTATTCACTTCTTTCCCTATATATATATATATATATATATATATATATATATATATATATATATATATATATATATATATATATATATATATATATATATATATATATATATATATATATATATATATATATATATATATATATATCTATGCGAAAGAAGTGTATACCTAAGGGCTCGTTTTTTCCGTGTTTTAACACAATATTAATGAGATCTAACAGACAGTAATGCCAAGGACTGTACAGGGGAAGTGATTAGAACCAATGGAATGTGAATAAGAAGAAAGAAAAGTGGATGAAAAAATAACCAGCCGTGCAGGAATCGAACCTACGACCTTCGAATAACGCGTTCGATGCTATATATATATATATATATATATATATATATATATATATATATATATATATATATATATATATATATATATATATATATATATATATATATATATATATATATATGTGTGTGTGTGTGTGTGTGTGTGTGTGTGTGTGTGTGTGTGTGTGTGTGTGTGTGTGTGTGTGTGTCCAGTGCTTAAAAATATGCCAACACAGGCAAATATGACGTGACCAAATGCATGTTGGGAGTTATTAAGACTATATTTCGTGTTCTAAAGTATTGTGTAATTAGATCTGTTTAATTAACTACCCTTTGAAGGAAGGAAGATGGATGAAAAACTTAAACGGGGAAGTTATAGATCGAAATGCAAAACGTCTGATTAGACAGTTTCGAACTTTATATCTGTTAATTATTAGTGTTTTTTCTGTTAACTACAAATGCCCGTGAAATAAAAAAAAAACTTTCGTCTTCCGTCCTCTTCCCCGTTCTAAGTACCCTCCCGGCGGTCTAGTGGGCAGACCCGCAGATCGCAGGATCGTATCCAGGCCGCGGTGGTCACATTTTAGGTAGATGCGAAAAAGCTTGAGGTCCGTGTGCCTCGATTTAGGTGCATGTAAAAGAACCCCAGGTGGTCAAAATTTCCGAAGCTTCGGTGTCCCTTATAATTGGAAGGTTAAACACGCACGCCAAAACGTATTATTGATAGTTGCTCAAGCTATATTTACCATTTCCGCTGAAACGAAATAAATGCAGCATGACGTGAAAAGAGAAATATAAGGGGAAGAAGAACGTGCCGGCCCGACATACGCCTCGATCACGTTGCGAACGCCAAGGCATTCTTGCAGACAGTGAGTGGCTGACAGTCGCGATAATATAACAGCCTGAAGTGGCAGAATTAGGCTGTCATGGGACAGTATCACGGATTGTTAGAGAAATTACGGTCATTTATCTAGCATCAGCAACCGCACCTACAGAACCTTGCCAAGTGCGCGCGGTAACAATTGGCACGAGGCAGTTCTTATTTTTCGCATACGTGTCGCTGCTGCCCGTAACCTTGGCGTCGCCAGCATTGAGCGTCGCGTCCATGACCTACTACACTCCTGACCTGCCCAGAGAGCACCTCTTCCAGCGCCCACGTTCTAGTTCATACCTTCTGCCGCTAGGGCCGTCACCTACGAGCGGCGTGGCGCTAGTCAGCACCTGTTCGCTGACGTCAGCTTGAGTGTTCGTGGTCATATTTCGGCCAACAGAGCACTCATACTGCGTAATTATTATGCACTAATGAAAAATAATTTTGAAACAAATATTTCAAAAGTCATTCACAAATTCTTTGCAATTAAATGGACGCAACATCACATATGCTGTCCTACACTATGTAAGTCTACGGATTCTCGCATTTGTCCACCAGTGTGCAATAAATTTTTCGTCACACTGAACAGCTTACTTGACCAGTCATCTAAGTGAAAAAATAGTCACATATATGCCGGCTGTTCATCACGGAATGCAGCCGTTCTTACTCTAGCGCCGTCCAAACAGCCGTAAAGTAGCAGACGAACAGGTTATAGGTAGCGCCACCTACGGCGAGCGATTGAACGAGAGCGGGGACACGCGCTCCCATAGGAACCCCGCTATCTGAACAGGTCAGGAGTGTAGTAGGTCATGGTCGCGTCAGCACCGACGCCGTTGCTAGGGAAAGGTGGCGCTGCAGTCTTCTTGGACGAGTAGTCTTCCGCGCGTTGCATGGGATCCTCTCAGCTGCTTGTTGTTCGTCAGCGGTGCCCCACGCTCGGCGAGCCAGCTGCAGTTCACCGGCTTCTCCTCAACAGATGACTTACCCCAGTACTCGCACCGAAAGCCCCGCTACGTGAGCGCGCCGAGAGCAACTGTGTGTCATCATCTATCGCCTGCCTCTTCAACGTATGACTTTACTGAGGCGTCTGAAGCCCTGCGAAAGCAACTGTGTTTAGCCACCGCTTTTTGATAGCTTCATCATGCCGAACATCAGCTGTAACTTTGAGACTGTGAGTACACATATGGATTTATTTTGGGCAATTCAAGCGTGAGTATAAGCGGTTACTCGACTACGTGCACATATATTTTCACCCGTATGCGAGGCCAGTGTATAAACATTCACTTCTGAGTGTTGTTATATCGAAATAGTTGCTTATTGTTGACTTGCGTCCGGACCTAAGGCGACAGTTTTGCTTTTTAACGTCGGGACTAAATAACATCAACTTGCGCAGGCGTGGGCTTGCACTCCCTCGTTCGCTCTTGCTTTCAGTTGAACAGGCAACTCTTGCGGCATTTTTTTTTTTTTTCATTCGGCCAGCGAGCACAAAATTGCTTTGCTGCTGGTAATTCCTTGGTGGCCTTGCGCCGCTCAACTACCGTGACCCAAAAGCGCCGACTGGTCGCGGATGTTGTGAAACAGAAACCGCTCTGTTGTCTGTTGTACGCGCATTCAGTCATACTTCTTGGAGCCCTCCAGCTGGTGACGGTTGTTTATACTTACCCGGATATTTCAGTGTTGAATAGGGGTGAAGGAACTACGTTTCCTGGGTCTCTGTAAATGTCATCTAGTTGTGAGGTAATTCAATAGCTTCGTTTGGGTTGTAAAGAACTGTACCTTTTCTACGTGGTGTGAAAGCTCTGGCCCAATACTTAATAGAATCGCCAAGGAGTGTGCTGTAGCTTCATATATATATATATAGTGTGTGTTTCACTCTGAACAAAGTTAGCTTAAGCTCTTTGGAAACTTAGGTGAGCGTATAGAACATTTTTTACGGTTCACGCGGAAGGTTGTACAGGCATTGCCGAGTAATTTTCCTAGCAAGGACGCTGCATTGTGCCTCCATTAATGCTTGGTAGGAAGTTCAATTCTAATCAGCAATATCGATTACATGAAGGTTATCACTCTACTAAGTGTCATGTATTTTTTAAATGAACAAGGTCGTTACACTTCCTTTATATTGTATAAGAGAGAGAAAACTCGATAAAAGGGAAAGACAGGGAGGTTAACCTGGTAGAAAACTGGTTTGCTACCCTATACAGGGGCAGGGAAATAGGGATCAAAAAGAGGATAGAGAGAGATGAATTAAATTAAAAAAAAAAAAGAATACACATGCACACACATGCAGGACATTTTGATTAGTCGTTTAGAGCGACTGGTTGGATGTAGAAAGTGCAGAAGCACCTTCACGGCCTTCTTCTGCGACATCAAGTCTTGTCTGTGATTTAGGATTCTTACTTTCGAAAGAGTCTGGTCGTCCATTTGTTCAATCGCTTTGCAAAGCGACCGTCTCTACGAGCAGTAGTGTGGGCATTTACACAAAATATGCTGTTTCATCACTGCCGCAATGGTCACAGGCTGTGGTTTCGGCCATTACTATACGGATTGCGTATGCATTGGTAAATGCGACGCCCAACCATAACCTGCATAGTAGGGTAGCATCTGCTGTTGACATTAGTTCTGAAATGACAGTGTAGAGAATGTTTCCAGCTGCTGTGTACACCCACTGCGGGTATTTAAGAGCTGCATGTTATTTGTCATTAGGTTTCCAAGGCAACGGTCCGAAAATTAAAAAGCATAGTGGACACTCGGATCCTAATACCTTACTATTTACTGAAGCATGCACTCTGTATCATGTAGAGGAAATAAGTGCATTTTTTTTATGATGGTGCATATTTGTCTGTTAAATGTATGATTGGTGTGTCATGTTGAAAGTGTGCTTTTCATTTCTTTGTGGCCAAAGATTTATTTATTTATTTTTGCCTCAACACTTCAAGCTTCATAGTTATCTATAGGAAAGTAAGGATATTATAATTGCTTCCTCTTTTTCTTAATGGTATTTTGATTAGACCAGACAGTGGCAGTTTCTTTTTGCACTGAATGTGATCAAAGCATGTGGGTAACCCTACAGATGATCAACAAAACATCAGTGCTGCATAGTTGACTTATTTATTTCGCCACATGCAGTGAAATGCTGGATGCTGTGCATACAGCATTTTGCTAATGTTGTATTTTGCATTGACAAACTCTAACACAGTAGTTTGCTTGTCCTGTTTTTCACCTGCAGAACCACAAGTCCACCAATGTGGTCTTCCAGAAGCACCATGTCAGTAGAGACAAGCGAGGTCAGATCATGGGCCAGAAGGGAGGCTTTCGTGGCTGCACCATCTGGTTCACTGGTAGGTTTAGGGACAAGAAGCCACTTCTTGGCTTTCCATTTTTGAGCAAGCGTATGTGGCAAAATATGTAGCAATATGTTTCATTCAGAAGTACTTTCTATATACATTCATCCTGAGTATATTCAGCCTGAAGGATAGAAGTATCTTCGGTTGCCACTCGGTTTTAATTGAGTTTATGTGCTTCTCGGTTGACCTTTCAGCTGAAGCCAGGTCTTTCTCAAGAGAAAGGCCGGGATCTGTCCAAATGGTTGACTTAATTGGCCATTGTTTCTTGCAAGGGCATTAACTTAAAAATCTCTATAAAGGGGTCATCTGTATAAAGTCCTTTTAGACTGGGCCTAACTTTAAGCAGAATGTTTGTGTTTCTTAATAAAAACTTGTGCTTGCTATCAAATTTTCGCTATGTTTATCCAGCATTGAAAAGATAAAAATGTGTTGAAAAGCTGCTCCATGCTAACCTCTCGTTAACATTTACATAAACATGCCATAGCCTATAAGATGTCATAACAATGTTTTAATCATGCATTGATACTTAATGGCTACCTAGTGAGCAATAGTTCAATGTTGCGATCCACATTAGCTGCTTTTTTGGAAGTTTCATTTCATTACTTCCCTGGAATGGAAAATAGTCACCTGTTGTTTCTGGTTAACTTTGGAGCTTTTGCTATAATTAGTGGTTGATATTTGCTGTCTTAAAGGTCCTAAACATAGTTAAGCTAACTGCATACATGTTATTCATTTATTGCTTTGACTTAATGCTACCACCAGCAAAACTCTGGGATGTTATGATTACCATAAAATGCGAAGCAAGCATCCCCCTTCCTTTTTTTGGGGGGGGGGGGGGGTGGAGATTTGAAATAAGTGCGAATGACCTGTCTGGGACCAAGCAAGCACCCGCCTCCCAAATTTGGTCAGATCATTTTTTATCCTGGGGGGGGGGGGGTTTGTTCGGCATTTATGATAACGTTTTGCCTCTTCAGGTAGTGCACCCATCTTTGAATTGCTTGTGGGCATGTGACCTTTAAGGCTTGTTCTAACAATAATCAACTGCATAAAATTCAATTTACTTGAGAAAGCCCAGAGCGACATGCTACCAATGTCTGGCCTCTTTTTTAAACTCAAATTGTAGCTGTCTCTCTGAGTCTGCCGTACAGCGGCATCATGTGATTTTCCAGTAACGTTCTCAGTGGTGAAAAAGAAAAAAAAGGAAAGCACACAAACTATTTCATTCTAAAGTTTTATAAGGTAAGCTTTTTGGGAGCACAGATTTGTGAAAATCTCTAAAGGAGACCACCAGACAATGCACTGTAAGAAAAAAAATAGTGATGTCTGTCCACTGCATGATAGCTTTTGACCATATGTTTGCAGTCACAATTTCGTCAGCAGACACTAAAACACAACTTTCGTCCAATGTAGTAGCAGTGTGTTTGATGATACCATTATGGCAGCAACTGAGTTTTTGAAAGAGCCGCATACATTCACACCAACACAATTATCTACATATGTGAAAGTTTTTATAGGCAATTCATCTGAGTAAATCTGCAGTTACCAGTGGCTTTAAAAAAAAACTCTGGAGGAAGTGCTACTGCATCTAAAAACTTGAGAAATGAAAGTACTCTTGAAAAAGGTGTAACTTCTAAAGTGTATGGGCTGTGCTGAAGCAACATGAAAATTGTATTAGCCATGAAAGCTGAACTTTTCTACTACCATTAACAATGGTAGCTATTTCCCAGCCTGGCTTTAGTAGCAACTTTGTTTCACAACATTTTGCTATGACTTGTTACTGGGTGCCTTGTCTCTATAGCTACCTTACATATACTGTTTGAATCCAGGCAGGTAAACAGCCTTTGCAATATAAAGTGGTACCTAGGTTATACTTCTGGGGCTTATATTTGTACTTAAAGGAGTCATGCTATGCAATTTTCGACCATAATCTGTGTTGTGTGGGTCAGTCATTGTACGTTCACAAACAAGCTGGCAAAATTTCAGTGCATTCGGTTGTGCCAGTAATTTATAATCTAATATTTTTATAAAGGAGCGAGTGGCCTAGTGGTCAGGCAACACTGGCGCGCTCACTAGCCGTGACGTAACGAACTGCTTGCTCCGCGAACTTCTGCATGGTGTGCAGTACGGAGGACGATCATGTTTCATTGTCAGCTGCGCTTGCAATCGAGTTCTTTCAGCGTTGTGTAACGTGCCACTGAACTGAAGGACTTGCAGCGGTTGAAGCAATGCCACCGCGTCGCCCATGCTGTGATTTGGGTTGGCAGAGCGTACAGAGCAGGGAGAGTACTAGCATCGCACTGAGTATGTGCTGTTTGCTTCAGATAATGTTTACATACATGCCACACGTATATCAAAAGATGCAAAAGCAACGGTCAGTGCGTGCATTGTTACCGCCACTTATTAAGTCGTGCATGCACTTATTCTAGCAAACAAAAATCTGCATGCTTTACGAATTCTACTGTGAAAAGTGTGCTCATGAATGCAGTGTCTCGTAATCGTTAAGCTCACTTGTCAACCTGGAATGCTTGAAATAAAGCTACTTACTATTGCGGAAGGCCGTCTGCAACGTCTTTCACAACACCGAGGTCGTTGGCATGTGGGTTTGCTCAGTCTTCGACGCTTTCTTCGTCACTCGAGCTGGTGGCGATGGGGTCGATATCAAAATGTGCAGCGTACACAACCTCGTCGCTGCTTCTGCTGCTCGATGAATTATTGCTCGAATCATGAGCTGATCATAGTGCTGACGACATGGCGATGGTACCAGTACCACTTCGCAACACAGTGAACACACTGAATGCGTGCCAAAGGTGCCGTTTGGTAGCATACAACAGCACTGCTCCCATTGGTTTGTGACGTCACACACACCACGACAAAATGGCAGTCGTTGGCGGTGGGGGGGAGTTTACAGATGACGAATTCTACGGCTTATTTTGGGATGAAATAATCTTTCACAGTCCAGTTTTCACACGTGTACAAGCATATTCCACCCCCTACCTTTGTTTTTTGCCGAAAACCACAAATTGTTGGGTCACCATGTCATGACCCCTGTAAGTGTGTGTTAACAATGTGTGTGTATGTGCTATAGTTAGGACACTCTTCTTGTCTACTGTGATGTCACTACAATGCTAACAGAATGGAAACATGGAGACATAAATTTCAGTCCATTGTAACAAAGCTGCTCATTTGACACCTTCTAGCATGTTTTTTTTTTACTAAGAAATTACTGCTTATGCTATTGAACATACAATAATTATATCTGTGGTATTATGTCCCCAAAAACACAACATGATTATGAGGAACACTGCAGTGGAGAGCTCCGGAAATTATGACCATATGGTGTTTTTAATGTGCACCGACATCAAACTGTACACAGGCCTCAACCATTTTGCCTCTATTGAAATGTGACCGCCCTGGCTGGGATTGAACCCACGACCTTCGGGTCGGCTGCCAAGCATCCTAGTTGCTGTTCCACCGAGGTGGACCATTGAACATCGAACTGTCATGTGATAGCAGCATATATAATTTGGAAACTGTCCCTACGCTCATTTGTCTGAATGGTACAGTTCTGAATAAACATTCAGGCGTCCTTGATACACATAACACGATGCTACGGCAGTTCCTGTGCAAGATAGCAAGTTTTGGAGTGTAACCTGTCCATGTGTCGGGAGCTGAGAGTCCATAACATTTACAACAGCAAAACTCTTTCTTATGCCACGTATATACACGTACTAGCTTTGATCAATTCATCATGTTTGGAGCCCCATGGTTGAAAGGGAAAGCAACATTTTTTTCTTCGTGTGCTTGTGTATGTGCACAGGTCTGTCAGGTGCAGGCAAGACAACAGTGTCCTTCGGCGTGGAGGAGTACCTTTGTCTTCATGGAATTCCTGCCTATGCGCTTGATGGTGACAATATAAGACACGGGCTCAACAAGAACCTGGGCTTCTCCTCCCAAGACAGAGAAGAGAACATACGGCGAGTGGCTGAGGTTGCCAAGCTTTTTGCCGACAGTGGTGTCGTATGTCTCACCAGTTTTATCAGTCCATACGCAAAGGTTAGTGTGCTTTCTGGCTTTATTTATGAGCTACTTTGGTGCACCATAATGAAATTCGGGAAGAGAAACAGCATGAACTTTGACATAAACAAAAGGGGGATATGAACACTGTAGCCAGTTAACCGACAGAGTGGCTGATTGGGTGAGTACCCAACTTAAGCAGCTTACCCAACTGTCACTGTGATACTCATCATGCAGCTTAGCCCTTTCAAAGGCCGTGCTATCGGACTAGTTACAATTGTCGAACTCTTGGTGGTACTGCAGTCAATCAATTCTAACATACCCGCACTTGTAGAAAAGTTCATTTTTAAATGTCAAAATAAAAAATCTATTGTCTTTAAACTGTTAGCATGCTGAATTTTGTTGCTGAAGAATACGTGATTTATTATTTTGGCAAAAAAAATGTGTTGCTCCCTCGCCAAAGTGGACTGGGCATCACTTTTCTGATAGTGATACATCAGGTGCCTCCTTATTGTTATCAACTACCAATAGCTTCTGTTTTTCAAGTGTGCTCATGGAATTCGATATATTGCACTTTCTAACACCTTGCCAGCAATTGCTGCATTGCAAACGTAAAGAGCAGGCACAAACAATGATAGTTATTGCCGCTAATGTGGCTGTAGCAGGTGTGTGTATTTGATTGTATCATTTTTAAATGCTCATCACAAGAGCTTTTTGCTATAGAAGTTTTGATTTTGTGCTGGTTTCTAATGCACTTCTTTTTTTCTCCCCAAAAAAAAAGCACTTGTTAAAATTTACCAAGTACATCTATGTGGGCGCTTTCTTTAGTTACTATTGAGATCGTGGGTGCGTATTTTTGTTTTTTGTAGGACCGTACTATGGCAAGAGAAATACACGAACAATCCGGCTTGCTCTTCATTGAGTGTTTTGTCGACACACCATTGGAAGTATGCGAGAAAAGGGATGTCAAAGGTCTTTACAGGAAAGCTCGGGCAGGACAAATTAAAGGCAAGCGGCAACATTTTGCTAAGCAAGGAAACTGGCAATCATTGTATACCATGTGTTGTGGCATTTTTGCCTTCCTCTTTGGCGAGCAGTGTTGTCTTTGCATCTTTGTGCAAAGGTATAATGTAATGAGGATTCACTAGTTTTCACATGCTTGCTAAGAAGAGTTTCCAAGTTATGTGTGCAAGTATGTGCCATTTCATATGTAGTACGAGTTGCATGAGTAGGTCTTGCAGGAGTGCCAGAAGAATGTCTGGGTCAAGCAAATGCTCATTCAGAAAACAGTAATCTAAAAGTCTCCGTGTGTGCTGGTATGTTTTATTGTGGCCAGTTATAGTGCCGATGTTTTTTATCTGGTGGATACGTTCGTCAGCTTTTTCTGTGTGTGCATACATGTGCGTACATGCCTGCCTGCATATGTCCTTCGGATATTGTCTGTGTGTGTGTGTCAGATTTTTTTTTCTGCTTTTTCTCTTGTGGCTAAAGTAAAAAGTTGAAAGTTTTGAATGTGGGTGGATTTTAAACTCTGCACAAAATAAACTCTGCACGAAAGTTTCTCTGGAAAGAACACATGCAGCAAAATAAATTTGTCCTTTGGAAATACAGAGCAATGTGGAGGCAGATCATTAGAGCGAAAGTTGCCACTTACCTGAATGTTCATTTTTAGAAAGTGTTTCTTCAGTCATAATGCTTTCTTTGTAAGTAAATTTCTTGTGGGTTGCCTTTAGTCTTTTTTCTTTAGAGGTAGACAGCGCAAAAAATGAAGACAGAGAAGTAGGAAGACACAGGACAAGTATTGTCCTGTGTCTTCTTTTTGTGCTGTTTACCTTAAAAAATGAATCGTTTCCAACTGGCCCAATTTTCAATATTTACGGTTTCATATTGCTTTCAGCTAGGCACTAGTCAACTTTTTTTTTGTTAATTTATACTCACATTTTTCAAAGACATGCTAAAGGCACATTATTGGAGGACAATGATCATTTAGGTACGATTTTATTTCTGGTTGTATTTACCACAGACAATGATGTGATGTATGTCTCTGGCACTTCGAGTAACATGATGTGCTTTTAATGATTTAAACTATTGATGGTGTTCTTTAGGTTTTACGGGGATCGATATGCCCTACGAAGCACCTGCCGACCCAGACCTTCTGATCAAAGCAGGCAAGGACACCATCAAAGACTGCGTGCAACAAGTAGTTGAACTTCTGAGAGAAAGGGTGAGAAGCTTGTTTTAAGTGCAACCGATATGTGCCAGTTTGAACCAGTTAAACTAATAGACATTCAGGCCAAGGAAAGTATGATTTATTTGCTGTTTTTAATGGTGGCATAGCGATTATGACACGAATTGAATAGCATTAGAATTTACAAAACATGCATCATTTCTGTCTGTGCGATTTAATCTTAACCCACAACCTTCAAAATATGCACTAGTCTGTTAGTTTCATTAGTTGTCTAACAAGCAAACAAGCCCTACGAAAATTCTTTCTGCTAGTTTGTATTGAAACTGAGTGATCCTTTTTTTTTTTTTTTTGAGAAAAAGTGAGAGTGTAAAATTCACTGCAGTATTGCCAAAGTCTCAAACAGGACAATTATAATGAGCTCGGTAGCATTAGCTCATTATAAATCTCCTACAGTCAAATTATCATTCAACCAAGCTCTGTTAATAATGCTCTATATAAAATACTCGAAACTTAATTACTGATGTCTCTTTAAAATAAATTCTTTAAAATCAATTGGAAATGACGCATGTACAGTCAGGGCATACAAGCTACCTTCCAAAACTCTCTGGTAGCTTTTTTTTTTTCCTTTCCCGATGAGGTTGCTCAAGATGCCTGACATTGTTTTGATGTAACCAGGTAAAGTATGATATCAATGAGAACTAACAGACAATGATGCTATGGAAAGTATAGGGTATGTTATTAGAAGTAATTGTAAAGAAAGTGTGAAAAAAAAAAGTAGATGAAAAGGTAACTTGCCACCGGCAGGGACCGCCGGCAGCTCCGGTTACACGGTCAGGTTTTAGCCTTTCAGCAAAAATTGCATATCAAGCCTTTGCCATGGACATTCCACACCCTAACGGAACAGATTCTAAAGTTGCTTGCTTGCTGCAGATGATGAATTTTTTTCCGTTGTAATCTTGTTTTTCATTTTATGCACTATAATTTGGGAGAGAACGTCTTTCCGGCAAATATGGGACAGAAAAATAAGAACTATGCAAGAAATTGTAATGCAGTTGATGCTGTATATCTGTTGTTTAAATGCTTGCCCACCTCTTATTTCTTGCAACTTTGATGAAGTGGAACATTAAAATTTTTTCATTTAATGCCTATCAGCAGATAAACTTTGTTGTAGCAGTGTGCTGTACGTACAGTACTCGCGGATTTAAATGTATCATTTTTTCTGGTATAACGACTGCAGTGAGCAATTACTAGTGATAGCCATGTCATGTCCCTGTAGATATGACTGCTAAAAGTACTGTTGTGTCTCATGTAAATGTTTGCGTCAAATTTATGCCAATATGGCATAAATTGTAGACGCTGGAAACAAAAGTAAGAGCATTGCTTAGCCCTTAATTATTGTTTCAATCCGTGACTACTAGTTAAACCCCACAAATCAATCAAATCCATGACTACTACAGTATAGCGCGTTCCAACCACATGTCCAAAGTCTGTACATGCCTTAAGCATGCATGTGCTGAAAGCAAGGTGTCGAAGACACACTACATAGTATTGATGTCTGGCTATTCAGTGCCTGAATTTTATGTTGTACAGCCTTCAATAAAAACTGTCTACCGCTCATGGCTACTAGAGAATTGAAAAATGACTTGCCCTTCAGCTCGCAAATCTAAAGAAAGTGTGTAATGCTGAATAGGTACTACGCATTATCTGACTATCATCATTAAGGAGTGTGCAATGCAAGTCAGGGGCACAGTCATTAGACACAAGGCTGGGCAAAGATATTTTGAAATAGTATCGCGATACAATACAAGGTACTTTTAGAATGAATGTACTGTCTGATACGATACATGCTAATTGCTTCATAAGATACTTCGAATAATTTGTAAATTTGATATTGTAGATTTATATAATGTTGCAGCAAATGTTTATGTACAGAAATATTTACTTGAAAATATTTTAATTGCTACAAACTTTAATATTATTCAAATATATCTCTTTCAATCCCAAAGCTTATGTCTTTCTTGTTCTGGGTAAGTCATTCCGAAACAAGTTATTGGCATTTGTTTACCGAACACCTCTGTATAAGCTGTGTTATCGATGGTTTTCACTTGACACTTTTGTAATTGACGGGCGTCGCTGATCTGCTTGATAACCAGCTAGCGAGCTGCCATCTAATTGTAAGAAGCCTCCGCAGCATGGCTCAAATACCGCTGCAAAGTCTTACCTTGTCCGTAAGCGAGTTACTCTTTTCGTAATTACGAAAGATGATAACTATTGAGACAACACTCACAATTCACTGAGAACATAATGCAGTGTTTTCTTTTTTATGTTCTACTTATCAATTTGTGTAAATTGTTCGCTAGCAAAACATTCACTAATGTGCAATCTTTTACCATTCTTCTCTGAGAGGACTTGTGCCATGCACAAGCTTCCCAGATGTGGCAAAATGCATCATAAGATATCACTGCTATTCACACTATAACTTGTAGACCTGCTTGCCAGCTTAATTGTAACACACACAAAGAAAACTTTACAGTGACCTAAGAAAAAATGTCGTATTATACCTGAGTGACAGTGAACAAGTATACAGTGTGTTTATTGTAACCAGAACCAAATATTTTTTAATAATTCTTTAACCACAACTGAATTAAACCGTTGTCATATGGTTCACCGTCATGTGGCGTTCACTATGGTATTTTTATAGCACTTGATTGGTTGATTAAGGTTAATTATAGAATTTCTTTACTATTCACTATAGGGCATTGTATGCTGCATCACACAGGATAACGCATGTGAAAACGACTGAAGCAATTCTTTTTTTTTTTTTATTGGGAGGGTGGGGGGTAGTGGATGAAGATGCTGCTTAGTGAATATTTTCAGGCTTTCAAAAAAAAGCACACGAAGTATCAAATAAAGCCACGTGCCTGCTCTGATGTGCTATCGTACTGCCACGCCCTTAAATGTGCTTTCAACAAAACAAGCAACACTGTGATTGTCAGCCTGTCACTTCTCGGTGACGATGGTGTTTCTTTGCCATGTGCGAAGGTCGCTGTGGAGCTGATAAGCCGCGGCCGCTTATTTCGTGATGGCCCACGTGCCCGTTGTTTCGCTAAAAGCATGTATGAGCGTGCTGCAGCACTATAGAATACGTGGGCATATTTCTCCCGCTTTCTTTAAATGCCAGAAACATCGCTACATAGGATGTACCCAGCGCCTCCTCTATTTTATCAATGCCAGCCAGATGCGCCCGATCCAGCCATCCACCTGCCTTTCCTCTAGCCTTTTCTTGCTCTCGCCCATTGCCTAGCCTTCGCATGTGCTTTGCGGTCATGGGTAAGAGGGCCCCTCCTGCACTGCCCTACGACAGTAATAATATGAAGTAATTTTTTGTTCACCTGTGTACAGATTCGTGGGGCGGCATCTTCCATTTCTCATGATCGCAATGTTGGCGGTCACACTGGCTCTGCAAGTGATACGGTTTCTTGAAATAGTGGGTCGCCGTTCATGGTGCTATACGAGCAACCAATGGTGAAGCATCACTGCAACGGAAGTGTGTGCGCCGGCTTTAAGAGTGCTGTGATGCAGCTGCGGCATTGCTTCGAGTCACAAAAAATAAGGAGCCTGAAGGAACAATTCTGACAGAAAAATAATGTTGGAAAAGTTGAAATATACCAAAATAACGACGTTGGTGACTTGTAGCTACGGCAAGAAGCAAAAAAAAAATGATGCTGTTTAAGATAGCAGAAAGGTACTAACGATTGAACATGGGCATGCATTTCCCACGTGATTCGGGTCTTTCGATGTATGTGGTCTTTCGTTTTATCGTTTAGCATTGTGCGTCAAGTGTCCACCATTCAATTAACACTCTCCTGGTTGTCTCTTTTGTTTCATTGCGCCTGGGAAGGGCAGCGCAGGAGCAAATAACCAGACCACTGATACCCCAGAAGAGAGGGACGCTAGGTCTAATCGCGTAGGACCAATTTCTCCCCTATCGTGCACACCTTAAAGAGCCCCTCACTGGGTTTCGGCATTTCGAGCTGACAAGCGTAATGGTGCACTGAGCACTCTGGATCATTCCTGTTAAGATTTGCAAAATTACATGTTACATAAAAATGCTTAATTTCTAATGAATGCCACTTTCCCTTCTTGCGGGCGTGCGCCCCAAGATCTATGGAGTGACATACAGCAAGGAAAAGTCCTGTTTTTATGTCACTCCTTTACATGGACATTGGTAGGTTGATGTTGCATACTATACACACTTCATCAGAACTTCATTAAATGCTAGCTATATCTAGAAAAACAGATGAAAAATGTCCCGCCTCCTGATTATATCCAGCATTTTAAACGGTACCTCATTAAGAGCGTTGCACGTGACATTACACTACTTGGCATGTGCAATTTGTGTGTTCTGTTGTGTAGCATGAATGAGGAGTACTTTGGTTTCGGCTAGCTGCTTCATATCATTCAAAAAGGGAAGCGCAAAGACAAAGGAAAAGGACAACGCTCTTAGACTCCGTCTTTCTTTTCCCTGTCTGAGCACTGCTCTTTCAAAATCAGTATAATGAATGAAAGCTGAGAAAAATAATAAGACACGTAAACATAATCTCAGCTTGTTATTTTTATTTTTGTTTTGAATAGCCTCGAGATGCTATTCACTAATCGGCCCTCGTTTCGCGTCCGCCTCGGTGGACCAGTCGCTACAGGGTGCACCGCTGCTGACCCGGATGCTGCGGGTTCGATTGTAGCCACCACAGTCGCATCTAGAGGGAGGGGAAAAAGTAGATGCCCGTGTACTGTGCGATGTCAGTGCACGTTAAAGAATACCAGATGGTCAAAATTTGCGCATACCTCCACTACAGCATCCCTCATATTCATATCGTGGATTTTTATGCAAAACCACACATACTACTACTACTACTACTACTACTACTACTACTACTACTACTACTACTACTACTACTACTACTACTACTACTACTACTACTATTATCCCATTTAGTTTGCGTTCGCCTTCTGGTCGTTCCTGCATCGTGCCTTCGCCAACCCTGCCAACGCTTAGCTCGTGTTTGGTGCGTCGTCACTGAATCCAGTTTCAGCGGAGGGTGTGGTGTATCGCAGTCACAATACATGATCTTTGCCAGCCTCTCCGAAAGTACATGCACTGACTGATCTATCCTAACGCAACTGGTAATACACAACAGAGAACGCCGAGACGACACAACATCAATGGCGTGCGTGCACAAGTAGGCTGGGGCACATCATGCGCTCGTGACCTTGCTTACTCATGTTGTTCTTGGTGCATATGTGTCATGTGATTCTTCAGCCCCTATACCAATAATAACAGGGAAGAAATGAGGCTCGAAATGGCTACATGGGATGAGAGGCAAGGGATTCAAGCTTGCTTTTTTGCAACATGCTTTGGTGGCTCGTAGCGAACCAATTTGAAAAATCGCCGTGGTAGAACGCTTTTCATTGGGCACGCAAGAACTTCCAGCGTCTAACTACAACTTATTATGTCACCTAGAGAGAGATGCTTAAAAAGTAAATTACAAACAAAACAAAAGCCACATGCACATTACATTTTTTACCTGAAGGCACTGCAGCAGATGGGTTACAATATCAAAGAAAACACATCTTCATTGACACAACACACATTGTTCTCTTTATAAGCCATTTCATTCTGTAATGAAACTAACAAAAAATGAATAGGAAAATTGTATCTGATACGACATTCTAAAATCTTAATTACCATTGTGCAAAGAGAACTGTTTAGGTACATTCATTTTGGAATGAGAGTTTTACCATGAAATGCTTGACATAAAGAGCTTTAACCACAGTTTAATTTGACGCGATGATGGTAATCCCATCCTAGTTCATTTTTCATATTGTTACAGCTGTCACTTTTGAGTAATGGCTTAGGACAAACCTTGAAGCCCTGTTCCGTATTTTCGTGTTTGTCACTTAAAGACATATGACAAGGAATCTCATACGAAACAAGCGTATTCAAGCATACGGTGAATGTATGCTAAATACACCGTTGATTGTAAACATGCCGGCACCTGTCTCGTGCTTTGCTGTATAAACTACAATGATTTGGCGACCTTCGCCACCACTGAATCAACAAGAGCATTCCACGAGTGGCCCTCCATGGTTTTTCATTCGTTCTCTAGCTACCCACAACTGCTCAGAAAAACCTGCTCTTCCTTTCCCCCTGCAACACCCAGGTTTTCGGGGCAGTTCTCCAGTTCCTTCAGGGCACTGGATAGCTGTCTGTAGAGGGTGGTCACCACGTCCTCGGCCATAGACGTCACTTTTGTTTTCTTGCCCCATCTTTAATTCTCTCTCCTCCTTTCCCTGCAGACGCTAAGATGTGCTTCCTCTTAGGGCTGCAGAAATAGTGGCTTTTGCACTCCTCATGCTCTTTTTCCAATCACTCGCAGCATGTCAGCTTTGTCTTGGTTGAACCTTAGTGTTTGAAAATATCAATGTTGCTTTTTTTACCTGAATAACGATTTCATACCACACTCGAAAACAAAATTTGGCCTTGAATAGCGCTCATATAGGTGCTAATTTGTAAAAGAGGCATTTGTAGGCACTTATATGCATTTAGGCACGAACACTCAAAATAGGCATTTATAGGCACTATAAGAACACTATAAAAGCCCTTTAATTCATGCTCGTATATCAAAATAGCACAATAGCAATGCAAGGAGCATAATAGGCATTTACCTATAATCAGGTCTCTACTCATGATTGTTTTTTCACGGCTCAGCGGGACTTCACAGCAGTGAAACCACTTTTACAAAAAGTTGCATATGAATTAGTATATACATAGATAGATGCTTTCACTGCTTAGCACCCCTTTACTGCAGTGAAACCATCTTTACAGAATGGTACATGCGGATTAATATAGATTTATTCGTTCGTATCGAATAATTCAAAATTTTTAATAATTTAAGTGCGATTCGAAGTGACGCATTCGAATATCTGCACAAGCCTAGTGGTAAGGTCAGACAACAAAAAAACTCTGTGCTGACAGACCCTCGCATTCCAGGATTTCTGGAGACTCTTGCCATTATGTTTCTCAAATCCTCTTTGTAACATCTTACATCTTACTCTGTTTGTTCGAATAGAGACCATTTGTTATGATTTGTTCTTATAATTTTCAGTAGTCTTATGCAAACTCAATTTTGCTGCTTTATTAGACTGTAAGTGGAATTTTTTTACTATATGCACTAGACATGCTCAGATTATTTTACCTTTTCCCTCAACATCACCTGAACAGTAAACCCGCATGGAATGTAGATATGTAAATATCAGCAATGACTGAGACAATTAAAAATAAGAATAAGCTAGAGAAGAAATAAAGAAAGAAAGTGATCATAAAAGACATGTGCAAACATACTATATATGTTGCAGTTAACAAACAGGAGAAAGCTGTACAGAGGCCTAGGTGAAGTGTGGGACGCAAATGGAGGGCAGCAAAGAAAACACTTGTGATTAAACAATCATTAAAAGCTTCTTCAATAATTTAGCATAAAGAACGGAGATATTATACACCAAAATATATTCTGTTGCGTAAATACTTGCTCAATTGCATCTAGCATTGACACCGGTGTTGCAATGATTGTTACAATCTCATTTGCATATAACTCGATGTCATCGTGTGTACGTCAAGCTTACAACTACGGGATCTGTCTAATCTCTTTGTGAAAGTAGAGAGACGCAAAGCAACCCCATTTTTGCATTCTGGATACTGTGGCGAAGCACCATGCAAGACAAACTTCGGGAACGACACTATAGCCACATCCAAGTGTGAGCGAAAGACTGCGCATGCATTAGAGTGCGCGAATAAGTACTTAGGCTACAAACCAGGTTCAAGTCACTGACACAACTGAAAAGAAAGAAAACATCCTGCAGAAAAACTAAGAAAAGAGTTGGCAGCATGGAGATCTTGAGAAGCAGAGTTCAGCTGACGTTTATTGTTTCGCATAGTCGCGTTTCTATAGCAGTATCTTGTACCTTAAGATACACAATACAATCTGTCTTATAGGAGGTATGCACAGCAGCCAAGACAACAAGGATAGTATTGTAAGAAGCAGTGATAGCCCTGAGCAATCTAACATCCCACTAGTAAGGACGGAGGAAGTAAAAGAAGTCCTAGAGGAAATGCAAAGAGGCAAAGCTGCTGGTGAGGATAAAGTAACATCGGAGCTTTTGCAATGTGGGGGAAAGATTGAATTGGAAAAACTGGCCACCCTGTATACAAAGTGTCTCTTGACGGGGAGGGTACCAGAATCTTAGAGGAATGCCAAATTTATAAGAAAAAGGATGTCAGGGATTTGAAAAACTACAGGCTGATCACCTTACTGTTTGTTATCTACAAGCTATTCACAATAATAATGGCTAACATAATTGAGGTGAAATTAAAGTTTCGTCAACCAAAGCACCAAGTAGCATTTCGTGCAATAGACCATATTCATACTATCAATCAGGTGATAGCGAAATGGGCAGAATACAACCAACACCTATACATTGCTTTCATAGATTACGAGAAGGTGTTCGATTCAGTCGAGACATTAGCAGTAATGTATGTACAACGTTACAATGGCATCGACGAACCCTATATAAACATACTGGAAGAAATCTACAGTGGATCCCCAACCACCACAGTTCTCCATAAAGAAAGCAACAAAACCCCAATAAACAGGAGGTTTACAGGAGGTTTCTTAGTAACCTGCAATGCACTGATGACATTGCCTTGACAAGCAACTCGGGGTACAAATTACAGCTCACGATTACTGACGTGGACACTGAAAGCAGAAGAGTAGGTCTGAAAACTAATATGCATAAAACTAAAGTAATGTGCAACAGTCTCTGCTCTTTGCGATAGGTGGCGACACTCTGGAAGTTGTTTACAAATACGTCTACTTAGGACAGGCAATAACCGGAGTGAAACAACTCGAAGAATAAGGATAGGATGCAGCACATTTGTCAAGAATTCTCCAATTATGACTGGTAGTCTACCAATAACAGCTGCATCTGACTGGTACTTACCCAAGGAGCAGAAAGCTGGAGGCTTACAAAGAGGGTTCAGCTTAAATTGAGGATGACGCAGTGAGCAATGGAAAGGAAAATGATAGGTATAACCTCAAGAGACAAGAAGAGAGCAGAGTAGCTCAGGGCACAAACTGGGTTTGAGGATATCATAGTTGAAATCAAGACAAAGAAATGGACATGTGCGGAGCACGTAGGCAGGATAACCACTGGTCATTAAAGGTAACTGACTGGATTTCCAGAGAAGGCGAAGGCATGAGAGAGAGAGATGGAAAATTTAGGTGGGCAGACAAGATTAGGAAGTTTGCAAGTATAACGTGGCAGCAGAGAGCACTGGACCGAGTTAATGGGCGGAATATGAGAGAGGCCTTTGCCCTGCAGTGGGTGTAGTCAAACTGATGATGATGATAATTCATAGCTTTTGTGAAGGCTTCATTTGGACTCGGAACAATGCTCATGGTACACAATGTGCTCCTGAAACAAGTTGTCACATGTGAAAACAGGCAGCAATTTATTCCAGGTGATGCCATCTCTGCATGGTGCCCATGGAAAAGAGTGTATGCTCCTCTACATTTTCAATATACTCTTGAATGATTTTGTCAATTTTGAATTTATTAGTTGGGAAACAAAGCTATATATTGAGTTGAAGGCCCCTCTACTTTTACTTGGGATTTTTTCAGGATATATTTGCATTTTCGAACACATACAGTATTCTAAATTCCTGGGTTCATTATAAACAGGCTTGGCTGCTTGGTAATCATAAATTCTTTGGTTAACTCTGTGGCTGCTGTTTTTTGTACAGGGTGTCATCCCAGGCAGTGTGGTGGACTGTGTCAAGGAACTTTTTGTGAGCCCCGAGTACCTGCCAGCTGCAATGGAAGAGGCAGTGACACTGCCAAGTGTGGAAATTTCCAAGCTAGACCTACAGTGGGTCCAGGTGTTATCTGAAGGTTGGGCGACACCCCTCACTGGTTTTATGCGAGAGGCTGAGTTCCTACAGAGCCAGCACTTCGGCTGCTACCTTGAAGGTGAGAAGGCATTCTTGAATGGTTAGCTAAGGAACTATTTCGAGGCCTGCCTTCTAGCATATTTTTTTTTTTACCTGAGCTGTAATTGGCTCACTAGATCATGACTTTCACTTGCTCTTTCATTAGGTGGTGTTACCAACCAGTCAATTCCAATTGTACTGCCTGTGACGACAGAGGATAAGAATCGCCTTGAAAACGAGCCTGCATTTGCGCTAAAGTACAATGGGAAGGTGTATGCTATCTTACGCCAGCCCGAATTCTATCCCCACCGCAAGGAGGAACGCTGCTCAAGACAGTTTGGAACAAGTTGCAAGGGGCACCCTTACATAAGTGTGAGAATCTTATTCACTTTGTAGCAGAAGTCTGTAGCTCGTGCATCAAAAGAATGCCGTAAAATTACTTCTGCCCTGATTCAAACCTCTGCTGCTTTCTCCTCTCCTGGAACTTCCAGCCTTTCTATAGCACCTCAATGTACAGCTGTACATTATCGCCAACTACATTAAACTTGCTTCTTTTTTAGATGATTTACGAAAGTGGCGACTGGCTTGTTGGAGGTGACCTTGATGTTCTAGAGCGAATTCGCTGGAATGATGGACTTGACGAATACAGGCTCACACCAAAAGAACTCAGAAAAGCATTCTCGAAGCTTGGGGTATGTACTCTTGCTTTTGCATGTTAGGCCTGGCCCTATGGATTAAGAAATATAGCAAAGCTCGCTATGAACAGTTCTATTTGGCTATTCAAGCGTGCTTTATCCTGGAAATGAACTGTGATATACGGAATTTTTTTTATGAAACATCGTGCAAAAGTATAGTAGCATTGCGCTACACATGTACCGGATACTTGTCTGAGCCCCACCCTTCAAATGCTCGTCTCAACAGGGCAGTGTAACTTTAAATGATTAGAATATTTAGTGCAGAATAATTTAAAATTGTCTGTTTTGGATTATTTAGAGTCTCAGATAAGAATTAGAAGGGCAGGATTCACCACTGAGGAACAATTGGTCAAGTGAACATCCATTTTGCGCACTGCACATATGTGGATGGCTTATGCAAATCGCTACTGTTCGTCGTCAAAAGAAGGTCGCCATTATGCTACGAAAATGTGAAAGGCATCCCAGTCTGATGTGCAGTCCTGAAGAAAGTGTGGACGGCACCATCTTTCACCGTGTAGATCCGCGTGTGTTGCGGCATGCTGGAAGTATCTGCACCATCAATTTGTCTATATGGACACAGGCTTGATGGACACAGGATGTGATTAAAAAGTTTGCGGGTATAATGTGGCAACGGAAAGCACAAGACCGGGTTGATTGGGAGATCGTGGGAGAGGCTTTTGCCTTGCAGTGGGCGTAGTCAGGCTGATGAATATGACTGTGAGAAACATGAAGGTTTTAGATTGCGCTTCAGGAAGACCTATTGTACTGTACAGTAGACTCTCAGTAAATGGAAATCTTTTAAATAGAAAATCTGCTTAAGAACAACTGCGTCTAATAAAATGGGTTTCATACTTGGATTCTACACCCCTTTTAATCTCTCATCCCTTGGCTTCCGTGCCCACAGGCAGCATAGGTGGGTGCATATAAATCGTAATAACATCCGCAAAAACAATTGTAAAATAACAAATCTTTTTTTATCCTATTAGTAATGCTTCATTGCATCAGCAGTTTTAGTAGGAGTTTCGTGTGTGAAAAACTTTGAAGCACACTGGCACATGAAGAGCAATTTCGCAGTTTTCACACACTCATTGGCTCTCGGACTTTTACAGTGAAAGCCGTTATGAGATCACAAAAAAGGTCACGGTCGGCGCCGTAGCTGTCTGCCACCACTGCCGGCGTCCGTAACCACTATTGAATGAAATAAGAAAAAAACTCCGTAATTAAAAAAACGCCAAGAATGCAGTGGGGTTAGAACCCGAATTCTCTGCGTGCCAGCCCAGTATTCTACCACTGAGCCATGCCAGTGCTTGAAACTCGTTTGCCAATTTGCCTTAAGCAGGCTTGATGTCCGGAAAGGAATTGCATTAATATGAGTTGTAAAAAGATTTAGAACAGCAAAGGAACAACCAGGCGTTGCGAAATGTGAATTGCGTAATGAGTGGGTCGTCCAATGCTCCAACGCACTACAAGAGCTTGTTCATGATCATGTATTAACTGTGGCACATACCCACGTCAGGCTTAATTCTTCGTCATAGTCGGCCACTGCATAAAAATTTGCACAAAATTCCTTGCATGTGTGTAGCAGGCACCATGCTTCTCCGAAGAATGACAAAAGATAGCATAGTGAATGCCGGCCTACTACACAAAAATGATTATTTATGGCGTAGTGTGTACCCAGCAAGTGTGCCTCTAGCAGTTTCCCAAAGAGTGTTTATAAAATGCTCTGAAAGGTCGCTCTTGTAGCTTTCGCTGTGACTGTGCCGCGTGTTTTGTGCAGGCCGGGTGTTTTTATAGCGCTTCTGATTGGTTTTCTTGCAAAAAGAAAAAGGAAGAATATTCTCATCACAATACGAAACATTACTATGACAAAACCAGAAATGTGCACCCTTTGCCCCTAAAAAAAAAACACATACACACTTACAAACAACTGAAATAACGGACAGCTCTGTCGATCGAACAAAGAACATATTAGACAAATGAAAAACTTCAAATAATGTGCTGCCATCTACGAAGCATTGTCAAAAAACAACCATTTTCTTAGGAGCCGGCGATTAGCTGGTCAAGTGCTTTTGACTTTGCCTTCATGGCCGGTGGATCGCTAGCTGCTGAAGCCAATGGGTTAACTGAATTCCTGTTTAATGGGCACATTTTCCTGGTCCCTTTAGGGTATGTTTAAGCATTCTACTGTATCGGAAGCTATACTAACACAATAGTGTTAAAGAGCTCGTTTTGAAGAAGCTGTATGTCTGTGTTGGCATTGTTTATTGGGAGCAAAAATTTGGTATTGTCCATAACCAAAAGTTGAGAAAGGTGCAAATAAAATACATAATAAACACCTTTGGTTCGCGTGAGAATCGAAGCCAAATTGCCTGTGTGGCAAGCGGGTATTCTGCCTCAGATCTATGAAATTACTTGAAACTGCTCCCCAACCACCTTCTAAAAAAAAAAAAACTATATGAATGTCGCATGCTAGGAGCAGGGCTGGGCAAAAATATTTTGAAATTGTATCGCGATACGATACAATATACTCGGACATAAAGTATTAAAAATACAATTTCTGGGGTAGTATCTTGGATCTGTATCTGATGCAATACTTGCCAATCGTGTCTTGAGATACTTCGATACATATGCAAATGTGTCGCTATAGACCCCATAACGCAGTAGAACGTCTATGAACAAGATGATTGCTAGAAAATTTATTAAATGTGGCCAATTTCATTTTATTGAAATGTTTGTTTGTATCTCAAAAGTTTTCTCCATTTTTGTTCAAGGTT
Source organism: Rhipicephalus microplus (assembly GCF_043290135.1). Lineage (NCBI taxonomy): Eukaryota > Metazoa > Arthropoda > Arachnida > Ixodida > Ixodidae > Rhipicephalus > Rhipicephalus microplus. The sequence continues at coordinate 228,461,793 of NC_134710.1, forward strand.
AAAAGTAAGATTACTTCACAAGAGCTTTTAGGGTTTGTTTTGCTGCTGAAGAGGGCAGCTCTGTCGACACTTCACTGACGATTCTTGCTAGTCATTTCTGTAATTGATAACAGTTGCTGCTGAACGTGCTGACTACCTATCTGGTTGCCATCTAACCACACGAGCTTCAAGTGTTTGCACGATGACGCAAATACCATTGTGCAGTTTCACCTTGTCCATAAAAGACCTTTTCACTGGTATTAAATCAAATCACTGGTATTAAAGCAAAAACAACGCTGTAGTGGCATTTTTTGTGATGCACTGTATTATAGGTTTATGTAGAGCACATAAAACTACAACTACTTTTTATCTTCTTTGTGTGTGCTGGCGTGAAGTGTTCGTTATCAAGTGTATAGTACTCTCAAACGTGAAATCAATTTTTCTTCAGTGGGAGAACATGTGCACCCTAAAAACGCCTCAGACCTGTATTTTCACATGGTAGTGATTATGATGAACAGCACAGTCTGTTAGATAGAAACAGCCCTCTTTATTGGGCTGATTTATGCCCGGAAAGCTATGTAATTCAAAGTACAAACAAACCATGTTATACTCTGATAGCGGCAATAAATGTCATCGACCTTTGGTAATCCAGTCTTCAGTGGAACACTCCTTGTTTTATTATATATCAGTAATCGCACCTTCCAGTGTTATTGCTGGTGCTCAGGTAAGGTCATGAATGAACTATCAGGGTGTCTACTTACATGGAAAACCTGGAAAAGTCGTGGGCTTTGTACCCTTCTGGAAAAGTCTGGGAATTTCTGAAAAGTCTGGCTTGGTCATGGAAGCTGACGGCAGCCTGTGTAATCGTCACAAAAATGGACGTTGCCATCGATCAAAGCTTAAAAAGCCACTCCTCCGGCTGCAACTACAGTAAACAGCAGCAAGATGCGTGAAAAAAAAAATTATCTTCAAGGGAAACAAACTCCAGCACTGGTTGTCATCCCCGCAACACTCTTCAACAAAGTACTCCAGCAGCATCATAACTAGACTCTTCAATATCGACTGACTGCACTAGACAACTCGCTCACACCATTCAAACATCGCAACTTCTTGGCCCATGTTCACCACCCGTCCTATCCTCCGATACCTCTAGTTTGGATTCGACCCGATTTTGCGAACATTCCAATTGTACTGGGCGCAGGACGTACCAGGGCGGCAGCCAGGCGAAAGGGTTTAGTCTCGCCGGTTCGTCTGCGAAAACGGTCACCCCCAAAAGAAGCCCCGCTTCAATGTCTCTATTTTTCCTCATCTGTGCTAGTTGGCTGTCGCATGTGTAGAGGGTAAGGTCACGCCTTGGACACCTTTCTATGCTTTTTTTTTTGTTTCGCTCTGTGCAGCCGTGAAGGGAATGTTGGGCAGGGTGATCTGATACTGTCGTTTGGAGGCAGTGACGCGCGTCTGCTTCAGCGCTCACTTGTGACAAAAAATAAGGGCTCTATTACAAATAATATGCATCCCGATATGTTTCTTGACACTGTAGATCGCAGGACTGAAGACTGTAGATCGACACCACTAAAAAACCGTCTGACATACATGTGCGCACCAAAGAACCGTACTCGATCACAGGAAACGTGAGGCAAACTGGCTTCCACACACGATCGCACGCAAAAAAAAAAGCACGAGAAAGCACATGGACACTCGCAAATTCTCACGCAACTACATTGAAACACGAAGTGCCATCCGCTTTGACGAGTGGAGTGTCAGCGCCCTCACCAAAACAGCGGCCGAAACTGTCAACTCTGCCCAGACACTCTCGCCCATTGATGGCGACGTGACGAAAAAGGCCGCACCTTTTTCTTTATACAGCAGCTGTGGTAGTATAAATTATGCAGCTAAAAGTAAGAAGAAAACAAAGAGCTTATTGTGACTGCACTTTAGAAAAGACATCTATACTGGAGTCACGAGACTTTATAAAAAAAATGCTGTTCAGGAGCCCTAGGTAATCTACGATATGCAAAAGAAAGAGAACTGAAAAAGCATTTGTTTTACAATCGTATTACGATTTCAAAAGCTCCTTCAATAGATAGCAAAAAGACAGCGGTATGGTTCGTCAAGATATTGTTTGATAAGTAAAGGCTTGTTCTATTAGATATAGCATTGGTATCAGTGATGCTAAAGTTGGATTCTTACTAGCGCATAAGTCATTCGCATGTAATCCACTCTTACATTTACAAGATCTTTCAAATGACTGGTGTGTGAATTTCATGATATGCAAAGTAACCCCGTACTTGAGACTTCGTAACAAAGTACCATGCTGGAGAGTGGCATCAGAATTTGTGTGGTCATTGCCACTGGCATTGTGGTATGCGTTGTGCTAGTATCTGGCTAAGAGTAAGTGTCATGGTTGTGATATAACAAAAAAACTGGAGGAGTAGAAAAAACAAAAGGCACGTGGGCAAGCGCAAAAGTGTGTATTGCGTGCTTGTTTCAACCGAGACAGCGCAAGGTCTGTCATATTGTTCTGCTCCACCAAAAGAGGCGCATGAACTTCATCGCCTGGTTATGTTACTGCCGTCACTGGTGGTAACATAAAATTATGTCGCTACCTCTAGATTTATTCAGGTGGCTTAGTAGCACTAGTACATGCTTAAGATGAGGAGTTCACTCGGTGAATAATGTTTCCCACAAAAGTGTTGCGATTGCAGTAGTATCTTCTATCTTAAGATACATGATACATTATCAAATGCAAGGGAAATACAGATGCAGATACTTGTCTTCCAAAATGTATCTCGCTACAGATACAAGATACCCCAAAAGTATCTAAGATACATGTACTATTTTCGATACTGTCTAACCCTGGGTAGGAGGAGTCTCTTTAACGCTTGTAATATTGCATGGCAGAACTGTAAATTGCACCAGATTTTAAAACATGGGAATTGCGCTACAAGACGGTGTTATAAAGTTCTACCCAGTAAAAAGCACTCTAACATATTTAATCATCATCAGCAGCAAAAGCATCGGCAAAGTGAGCATACGTGTAGGTTCATGTGTTTCCACGTAGTGGGCCCTTTACCGATTCGCGAAAAGAATAATTTTGGCATCGTGGGCACTGCGCAACTGTATTTGCACTAGGCATTATAGAATAGTTTGAAATGTCAAATGTTATGCGCACAATCTTTTTCTTGCAGTGTAGTTGGGGTATCCAGCGATAACTGAAGCAAGGTTAGCAATTAAGAAGGTGATGTGCGTGAGGCTCAATTACGCTACTGCGTTCTGCTCCTTTAGGCTAAGTTCAAGCGTCCTCCAAGTTTTTTTATCAACCCCCTTCAAGTTTGATATAAGCGGGATCAACTATATTGCTGCTTCATAAGCATTAAAAGAGGCCTACAGCATCTTTTACTTCACTTAGTTTTTGATATTGTCTATCAAAACCCCCATAAAGCTTAGTGGAGCTATTTATATTCTTTATTTCTTTATTCTTTTATTCGAAGTATACCTGCAGCGCCCGAAGGCGTTATAGCAGGGGGGTTACAGATTCGAAAAAAAATTTTCATTTACAGCAGACACTTGTACACTTGTGAGCCCATTCCACTCATGTATTCTGACAAAAAAAGAATTTGCAAAAATTCCAGTACTGGGACGGTATTCCCCCAGTTTAAAAGGATGATCAATTCGATTTGACAAATAATACGGCATCTGTAAATACATATACTTATTGATTCCAGTTTTATATTGTAAATTGAGGCCACTGCTATGGTATAAGGGTTACAGTGCTTGACTACGGATTCAGAAAAATGCAGGTATGCAATTCTGACTGTGGTGGATATGTTTTGATGAAGGCAAAATGCTTGTGTGCTTGAATTTAGGCATAGGTTAAGAAATCCCAGGTGGTCGAAAATTTCAGAGCCTTCAATGACAGTGTGGTTCACAATAATAGTTTAGTTTTGGCATGTTAAACACTAGAGTATAAGTATTATTGTTGTTTTTAGTATTGTTATTAATATTGTTAGCATGTAAATCTTCCCAATGGTTGTTGGTTGTGTTGAAGAGTATAGTTGCATAGCTCAGTAGCAAAATAAAGCTATTCCCTCTTTTGGTTGTTAATAGCTTATTAATACAGGTTCCCTTTTATCTCAACTTCATATTTTCTTTTGATATATCTTCAGTATGATTGCTTAAGGTGACTTAGTAAATTCAAGGTTTGTGCATATTTTGCTCACACGAGCTATTATAACTACAGAAAATTGCTAAATGAGCATTCCTGTGTGTGTTAGGGCTTGTAAATAGTTTGTGTTCTCAAGTTTCACTTGTAGTTGAGCATATGTTTGACAAGATTGTCGAAATCATTTCACAGGCAGATGCAGTGTTTGCATTTCAACTGAGGAACCCTGTTCACAATGGCCATGCATTGCTCATGCAAGACACCAGGAGACATTTGACCGAAAAAGGTTACAAGAAGCCAGTGCTGTTGCTTCATCCACTTGGTGAGTAGCTAGAAAGCAAGGCACCTAACCATGGGGTGAAAAAAATAGTAAAGTTGCAAAGAGTTTGTATTGTAAGTAAAAAGTGAAGGGCCTGATGCATATGTATGTGAGACTGCAATAACGACTCTAGGAACAAATGCAATATTGCAGACTCCAATACAACCATCTTGGCTCTCAGTAACTGACTATGGTTTCAGTAACAGCTGTAAAAATTAATCGCAGTACGTGTGAACATTGAGCAGTGCTTCAGTGATAGCAGCTTTAACAAAGTTTAAACTCGGGGTGTGCAAATAGAGAAATTCCATCTTGGAATTCGAATCGAACAATGCCGCATTGTGGCTAAGAGTATCCAACTGAATATTAAACTCGTAAAATTGAAAGGGAGAACAAAGAAAATAAATCTCATGTCCTTGAGCACATAACATGGTGAATGACTGCTGTCAAAAGGCTACAAATTGTCATGCATAAAGACAAGCCGTGCCACATGACATGACTTCACACTCCCTTGCCGTGATGTTACGATTTTTCCTGAAGTTGAAAACACTACCCATTGGGAACATCAGTAGGCGGGGTGAAAAAAATATTGCAAAGTAATTTTGCTGATGCTTGGATACAGTGTAGTTTCATGCTCTTTCAATTATTTCAAAGGATATTCGTTTCTTGGGATCGGGGGCTCATTGAAACATTTTTGAACCTCTTTACGGTAAGGTGTGAGCTCAGTGTGCTGGTCATTTGTGCATGTTAGCCATTTTCGACAGTCTCCCAGACTGTTCCTTGGCCTTCTTTGCTGGAGCCATGCCCTATCAATGGGTTCAAGTTCATTTCCAGATTTTGAAATGACTTTGAAACAAAAGGCTTACTGTAATGACATAAGCATTTTTTTTAGCCATACTGCCCAAAAAAGCTGCACCATTGGCCTTTGTAATGCTTAGATATTTGTCCCATATAATTATTCAAAGCTTCTCATACTAGCGATTCGAAAGTGGACTATACTTATTCGATTACATTCTATTCTATAAGAATTCGAAACACAAACATTTGAACAACTTTAGTTTTAATATTGTACTGCTGCTTGTTAGCCTCCTTTGCAATGACTGCCCATATACTAAATGTAGCAATTTCATTTGAAAACTAGAGAATGTCACAGAGCGGCATGGGCTCAGATTCTTGCAGCCAGTCGCACTTGAGTTATACAAGCCTTGTGATGGAAATGATAGAACGCTACGGGTGACATGTAATGACATGTCATGTGTGGAAATGCTTGAGTGTTGGCCCTGCTACTAGATGCTGCTTATGTCAGTACCCATAACTGGTATACCAATGCTCTTATTTTTTGTGGCCTCAGCTTGCTGAAGAAATTCAACTGCCTGAATGAAGCCTAACAAATGTGTGCCATTTATTTATTTTTGTTTGCTTGAGGGTTGTCTGTGAACTGTTGGCTCACCCCCAAAATATTGGATTTAACATTCATGAGAATGGCCATCTTCAACATGCTATCGTGTGCATGCAGGGACTCATTACTTTGTATACATTCATCTGTTTGGTGTCAAACTTGTACCTGCTGCATTGGCATGAGTCTGCTATGTGCTAGGAAGGTTACCAAGGTGTTGGTAAAGACATGAGACTTGACAGATGGAAGGAAAATGCTGATGTCGATAATGGAAAGGCTTGTCCTCAAATACCTGATTCACTCAGTAAATGAATAATGTTGCCAGCTGAGCATCACTTTGTAGCAAATGCCAAGATGGAAAGCAGTACCTGTTTTATTCTAGTGCTAAAAGAACTTGTTTTCGGGAGAGTTCATGCCTTAGTTTGATGAACATTTTGTAGCTGGCTAGGAGCTAAAAACATGGAAAAGGGGGAGGAAAGAGACATTAGCGCTGGTCTGTCTCTTCCTCCCCTATTTTTAGTTTCCAGCTTTGCACCAGTTAAAAAATGTTCAGCAAACATTGTAGTTCTTCCCTGTTCATTTGGCTGGTTACCAAGGCTACAGTTTCTGTTACTAGCAGCACCGTATACATTGCCTTTTTTTCTCAGGTGGTTGGACCAAGGATGATGATGTACCCCTGGCAGTGCGCATGAAGCAGCACAAGGCAGTACTAGACAGTGGTGTCTTAGATCCCAAGTTGACTGTGTTGGCCATCTTTCCTTCCCCTATGATGTATGCTGGACCAACAGAGGTGATTGAAAGCCTGTCATTTATCTACTAGGCTTTGATTTACAAAACTTAGAATATGATAATTTAATGTGTGCACGTTATGTTTTTTCAGCCTGCTGAAAAATTTACAAGATTAACTTGATCTGCCTACTGAGCAAAAGAATGAATCAGAGGGGTCCCATCACTTTGATAGAGAACAATCTAATCAACCCAACAGATAACAAAGCCAAGGAAAGCATAGGAGAGTTATTTGTAGTTTTGAATGAAGTGCAGTAATTGTGAGATAATGGGAAAATGAACTAAAGTGGGTAAAAAAAAAAACTATTGCTGCCGGTGGGGACTTACCCAACAACGTTCACATTATGCATGTCATGCACTACCCATTGTACTAAAACAATAAGCATTCCTTCCTCCATTGTCCTGGTTCACTAATAGTTCCACTATGTGTCCTGGCAGTGTTGACTAGCCTAATTTATGGTGATGGCTGTAAGTACAGAGTGTTCTTGCCAGACGTCATTGCTTAGCACATAATGGTGGCTTACCAATAAACCTTAGCATGGCACATAATGCCATCAAATCTGCTGGGTCAAGACCTCATCGCCTAAATCAAAGAAGATGAATTGATTGATTGCCTGCTTTTTGATGTAAATTAAAACCTCTAAAGAAGGTTGCACAAATGTTTTTGTAAGTCAAGACACTGAATTTAACCACCACAACCAAATGCATCAGGATCTTGCTTTCGCGTTTCTTAGGCAATTGTGAAAAATTATTGCACAATCCAGAAAACCATAGCATCTGATTAGTTTTATTTTCTAAGCAAAGAAGTTCTTTTAGTGTGCTTTACTGCAAGCGCAAGCCCACATTATAACCATCAAGTAGTTTATTTGCGATTCCTGGATAAACACTTGGCAAAGCTGAGGGTTGAAGCAGGCAGAATGGCACACAGACATATGCTCAGATTAGGAAGCCTACATGCATACTCTAGTGGCCTTTGTACTGGCAGTTAGCCACCTTGCTCAATGTTGGCGACATATGACAGGCGATTTCGTCATTCCTTGCGAGGATGACTCCACATGGCAGGCAATACGACCACATTCAAAGGTGATGTGCAGACTGTGTTATCAATGCAGACTGTGTTATAGTTTTTGGACATAACTACCTGTGAGCAAACTTTTAAAAAATGGGAGGTAATACATGTGTTAAGGGATTAAACAGGACTAAGTTTTGGAGTGCAGCAGCTGAGGCAATGTAGCACAACAAGAATGTATGAATGAGTTTTCACTCTAGATTCAGGTGCCACATGGTGTTCTAGTTTACTACTATGGTTCATGTACACACGTTAACCGTTGTTTTAAATACATTATCACTAGAAATGGGTGAATGTTCGAGCACCTTGAATATTAGAAAAAATATTGAGGTATTCGAATTCGCTTTGACATGAATTGAAATTATTCCAAGTTTTGAAGTATTCGAAATGAAGAAATAGATGCATATTTGATTGCATGTTACCCCCCTGCAAAGCTGGTTTCACGCCTGGGACTGTAGTACCGGGTAACCACCTTTTCAGGTAAAATTCAAACTGCTGCGAAGTCGCTCCTAATAGTTAAATATTCAGATTACAGGCACCTCAATCAATCTTTTAAAGTTTACAAGCATGTTAAGAGTGCTTACATGTGCTAAGTATTACAAATTTTTATTTTTTATCCTTAAAAATCAAGTATTTTTGCAAAATTCACTCCAAAAAATGATTTTTTTCTTGGATTAAAATCCAGTTGAGTCTATTTAAGAAAAAAATTAAAATTTTTACTTGATCATAGAAGGACCAAGAGTCATAATTGTTGTTACATACACATGGTTTATTCGTAAGTAACATCAAGCAAAATCCTAAAAAAAAGCATAGGCAATTTTAAAGACGATAGTCTTTCTTACTAAGGCACGTTGCTGGGCTAGTTGATTGGGGTTCATCATTTATATGGGCATAGCGCACCACGACAAGGACAGAGAGAGAAACACACACACACACACACAGCACTAATTTGCAAATAATATTTCATTTGCGATCACACATGCTATTTATACAATAAGATACCGATAAAACCTGGAAACGATCACGTTACAATACAGCACAGCTCATGCACGCGTCATCGCCGATTGCAACAAATTGCACTCGCCAACGCCAAAGTGGAGATTGTAGATGCTTCTTTTCTTTAACTGACAAGGCTATGGAAGCCACACTCCCACATTTATCTTTCATTTTGTCAATTTCATTCGCTTCAACGATTTCACGCGAAGTTCTGTCACGTGTTCTATAGAGAATACGGGTGTTTTGAAACACTGGGACGCAACCACACCCTTGACAGTGAAGGGCCAAAGGCCAGATACAGCTTTTTCTACGTTGTACTTGTGTTCGCTAAGTCTTTTGTTCACACACCTTCCGGATTGGTCTATGTACATGCAATCACAAGTCAAAGGATTACAATAGACAATATCCCGACAACAATTCACGAATTTTTCCCGGTGCTTGATTTTACAATCCTGTTTCCTGCTACTGTCTGCATTAACCTTTTCGCACATTCTTTGTAATCATTCGGGAGCAGAAAACAATTGGCCCGCACCAGCCTTTCTCGCTATCCTAGGCAAGTTATGCGAGATGGCATGCATGTAGGGCACTACAGCAACCTTGGCTGCCTTAGTGCTGGCTGCCTGGTCGAGGACATTTGCCCTTCCTTTTCTGCTTATTTGTTTGGCGATGGCAGTTAACAGGCGCAAGGGATCACCAGAGTCCAACAAACGTTTAGCTTGAGCCTACAAGTTGCATCAAACTTGTGGTGGCATGACTTCATCAGTCAATTTTGAAAACAGGAATTCATCACTGCATGCTTTACCAATTTTGAGTGAGCGGATGTAAACAGAAGAACCAGTTTATTTCCTCGCGGTTCATAGCTCCAGCGTACTCCTGCTGGCAAAAAATACAGCCCGAGGTCAAGGAATCTTATGAAATTGTCATTTGGTATTTCATGCGTCATTTCGAACTCGAAATTGCTAGGGTCCGTATTCAAAATTTTTGCATGTTTTTTTAATGTCATCTCATTATTAAAAGCATGCTTGCTGGTTGGAACAATCGGAATTCAGTTTTAATATGCACAGCTTTCAATAGGGAGGCTATCACTGGCAGCTCTAAGGTCGGAAGGCCCACGGTGAAGCAGCTACGCCTTATGTAACACACCCGCCTCTCGCCTTCCGAGGTCAATAGCTGACAATCAAAAAAAAATCAATCGCGTTATCGCATTCATTGCTTCTATTTTGGGGGCGGGGGGAGGGGCGTAAGCTGTGTTGCTTGAAGGGCGCATTCGCGAGCACGTTATCTCGAGGCCTAATAAGACATGCTAATAAACTTTCTGTGCTACTATAACCCCTGCTTCGCGTTTAGATAACTGACAGTGCAAAAACGCCTTTGGAAATCTGAGTGGTCATTGTTCCTTTAGCCAGCGCTCATCTGAGTTATGCGACATTGTATCCAAAAGATACTATTTGTTAGTATCACTTAGGCTCTTAGCAATGAATGCGATGCCAACAGTCTGCTCACATTGAGAGTGCAAGATAGAAGGGCACAACAGCTGTCTTTAATGCCTGCCGAATTAGTGCCAGTGCCAGTGGTCTCACCCAAAGTTCATAACAATGCTCCCCCCCCCCCCTTGCATTCTTAGTTCCTTCCTGCTTTTCGAAGATGGGTGGCAGGTTTCTCTCTGCTTTAGTGACGATCAATGGCAGGCCTGACACACGGGGTGATTGCACTCCGTGCAAAGAAGGTAGGTCGGCTCTTTCATTGCGATGGCTGTTATATGGACAGTCTCGGCTGATTTTTTGCCATTGCCGCAGCCGCCGTCATTCACCGTATATGTATACATATTGCTACTGTATGAGCCGGGCTGTAGTATGTGCCGGGTAGGTAGAAAAGGAAGACGATGTCTGGTGCGGCCTGAGGACTCCATCTTTACCGCGACTGCCGAACTTCATCCTCACCCTGTAAATAAATCCACCTATCCTTTAATTCAACCGTAACAGTTTTGTGGTGGAGGTTCTGGGTAATCAACAAAGCAACACGACGCTTCAAGCGCCTGATCTACGATGAAGTCGCCACCTTGCTGGACTGCCCCCGTTACCACTGGCAGCTAAGATGTCTCATGGCAAAAAAGAAAACCGGATCCCCGCAGCTGCAGACCTTCTACCAGTCCCAGCAGCACTGCTACTAGTGCCAGGTTCGCGTGCGGCTGGTCCCTGGTTGCGTCAGGATCCGATAGTGCCTCGTACATTCGGTGGCAAATCTGGCGAGGACGTGGACGCCTGGTTCACACACTACAAACGGGTGAGCAAATACTACCACTGTGACGCGGCGACCCAGCTGACCAATGTAGTATTTTTCTTAACAGACACGGCACTCGTGGGGTACGAAAACCACGAAGATGCCCTCATGTCATGAGATCGCTTCGTTTCCGAAATAAGAGCATGCTTCGGAGACTTCGTAGCTAAGAGAAAGCAAGCGGAACAAACGTTACTGCAGAGAGCTCAGATCCCAGGAGAGACGTGCACGACCTATGTCGAGGCAATCTTCAAGCTCTGCAAGATTGTCAACCCTTCTATGTCAGAAGAAGACAAAGTTGGCCACCGGTTGAAGGGCATTGCCGAGGACGTGTATCAGTTCCTCATCAGCAAAGACAGCCTTGCTACGGTAACCGACGTCATAAGCCACTGTCACACATTCGAGACCCTGAAGATGCGACGTATCGCCCCCAAGTTCGGTCGCCTACCGAATGTAACCACCGTGGCAAGTGTTGATGAATACACGCTGTTTGATCTCGCGTCGACAATACGCCAGATCGTTCGAGAAGAGCTCACTCGGCACGCTTGCCCAACGCCGTACGAAGCTACACCCGCACCGCCTCCCTCTCGCCTTCCCGTGTCAATTGCCGCAGCAGGCATCTATGACTGCAACTACAGGCCACCCTCACCACCGAGGTCGCAGCACAATAACTACCCGCTGCCAAGGTACGCAGACCGCTTCAGTTACCCCCATCAGCCAGCCAACGCCTATTACGACCCGAACGAAGATGTACCTGTACCACCACCACGTCAGCGCAATGCCTTCCAGGAGTACAATGCATACAGTCAAGCCCCTGTGTGCTACCGTTGCAATATCGCCAGGCATGTAGCTCAGCTCTGTCGTCGACAGAGAGAGCCGACATCCCGATATCATTCCCCATTAGTTTCCGCCAGCGGGCACTGGTCACAACAACAGTCATTGGCCCGCCTATTCCAGGAGTACCTCACGGCGGGGAAATCACCGTGGCAGTTCTCCCGCTTCTGACCGTACTTTGACGCCTCCATCTGGCTGACTGCATCGTTCCCCTTCGCCGGGACGACGCCTGTCATCATCGCCGCTGCCGGGAAACTAGCCAGCGCGACCGATGGAGGTGAGGTCGCACAACAGGATTTGCCTCAGATGCCTCCTCCAGTTATAATGTCCAAGAACAAGATACGTGTGGAAATAGATGGCTTTTGTACAAGTGCTTTGGTGGACACTGGTGCTACAATATCAGTTATGAGTCTTCCAAAAGTCGCATTGGGCGCAAAGTTATGTTTTCTTGGAGCGGATCAACAAGGTTTCGTGGTGTTGGTGGGGAAGTACTTCATCCTGTCGGAGTTTGTGCCGTCAATGTCTTATTGGCAGGAAAGGTGTTCCCAACAGTTCCTTGTGCTGCAACGTTGTACCCCCATGTGATTCTCGGTCTTGACTTTCTCCAAGGATGTGGCGCTTTCGTCGACTGTGGAAGCGGTGAACTTTCCGTCAGCGGTGACATTGTTCCTGCCCTCGTCGATGAGGTGCCGCGAAGGACGCTCTGGTTGTTTCCGATGAGCTGACAGTGCCGCCATGGTCAATGAGGTCAGTTGCGGTGTTCGCCCCACAATCTGCCACATCTTTTGACGCCATCGTTGAACCTGCCATCGTTCAATGTGCTAAGAAAGGCATACTCGTCTCTCATTGTTTGGTATCTGTTGATGAAGGAGCAACCTTTCTGTGGGCACTGAACTGTTTGCCAATGCCGGTTGTGCTCCCTCGAGGAATGAAGCTTGGCGTCTTTGATGATACCACTGAAGGTTCTGTAGCGGTCGTTCACAATGATGTAAGCAAGAAAGGTACAGTTTCTGGCAAGCGCAGTTGCTCTTATGAGTCGCAGATGCTAGGGATGATTAGCGCCACTTTGCGGTCACACGAGCAACAGACGTTACGCCATCTGTTGAGACGACATGCTTCTGTGTTTGACTTTTGCCAAGAGGAGAAGCCACTACCTTTACCATGTTCTCGTGCTCACCATAGGATTGACATCAGCACTGCCCACCCGATCGGACAAAAGCCTTACCGAGTGTTGTCATTAGAACGAAAAGTTATTGCCGACCAGGTTCAGTAAATGCTGAAGAAGGGTGTCATTAAAGAGTCGTGTAGCCCGTGGGCAGCACCGGTCATCTTGGTTAAGAAGAAAGATGGTGCCTGGCGGTTCTGCGTTGATTACAGAAGACTCAACGCCGTGACCAAAAAAGATGTATATCCACTGCCTAGGATTGACGATGTTATTGACTGCTTACACTCGGCTTCGTACTTTTCTTCAATAGACCTACAATCAGGATATTGGCAGACACCTATGCACCCTTCAGACAAGGAGAAGACCGCATTCGTGACGCCTGATGGACTGTACCAATTCAATGTGATGCCGTTTGGGCTTTGCAACGCCCCCGCCATTTTTGAAAGGTTTATAGACTCTGTCCTTCATGGTCTTAAATGGGAGGTGTGCTTATGCTTACCTGGATGACGTCGTCGTTTTTGGGCGTACCTTCGAAGAGGACAACGTCCGTTTAAGCTTTGTTTTAGACTGTGTCGGAAAGGCTGGCTTGATTTTGAACTCCAAGAAGTGCCGGTTTGGTGAACAACAAGCTTTAGTCCTCGATCACCTAGTTGACAAAGATGGTGTCTGGCCAGGTACCCACAAAATCAAAGCAGTCGGCACATTCAAACCACCCCAGACACTGAAGGAACTTCTCAGCTTCTTAAGCCTATGTTCTTACTTTCGCCGCTTTGTGCTCCGATTCGCGGACGTAGTACACTCATTCGAATGGACACTTGATTATGATGCCGCATTTTCTGAACTGAAACTTCTACTGACATCTGAGCCTATTCTTCGTTATTTCGATCCTTCTGCTCCTACAGAAGTGCACAGTGACGCAAGTGGAATTGGCATCGGAGGTGTGCTTGTTCAGCGCCATGATAATGCAGAGCATGTTGTTGCTTATATGAGTCGATCTCTAAGCAAGGCTGAAATTAATTATACGGTGACAGCAAGAATGTTTAGCGGTTGTATTCGCCATTCAGAAGTTTTGATGTTACCTCTACGGTCGTCCATTCACGATTGTAACAGACCATCATTCATTATGTTGGCTTGTTACCCTCAGAGATCCTTCTGGCCGCTTTGCTCGATGGGCTTTACGCCTTCAAGAATTTGACTTCAGCATTTCGTACAGAAGTGGACGACGTCATTCGGACGCTGATTGCCTTTCTCGCCTACCTATGACCACGACGAAGGACAGTGCACATACCCTCGACATCTGTTTTGCTACGGTCTCTCACACGTTTCCTGACGCCAATATCTTCAAACGAGAACAACTGAATGATTTATCTTTACGCTCGGAATCTCAAAGGCGGTGGTCGCTTTCGCATTCGTGATGGACTGTTGTGCAAAACAAATTACTCGGCAACCAGCGCATGTTATTTACTGGTTGTACCTCAAAGTCTTCGATGCGACGTTCTCCGTACTATGCACGATGATCCAACGTCGGGACACCTTGGGTTCATTCGCACCCTGCATCGAGTGCAGCAGCGTTTTTACTGGCCTCGAATGCGAGATTTTACGAAACAGTACGTCTCGAGCTGCGAGAACTGCCAGCGTCACAAACGACCTACCAGTGAACCGCACGGCCTTCTTCACCCCGCAGAACCGCCTACTACGCCTTTCGAGCAAGTGGGCATCGACCTATTGGGCCCGTTTCTGCGATTTTCGAACAACTGCTGGATAATAGTGTGCGTCGACCACCTTACCAGATACGTCGAAACCGCTGCGATATCATCTTCCACAGCTGATGGCGTCGCTGCCTTTTTGTTACGCTCCGTTGGTCTTCGCCATGGTCCACCTCAAGTAATCATCAGTGACTGTGGTCGCCAACTCATCGCGGACGCTGTGGAAAAATTGCTTCGCCTATGCACTTCACAGTTCAGACATTCGACACCATACCATCCCCAGACGAATGGTCTTGTAGAACGTACCAATCAAACTTTTACTAACATGCTCGCTATGTACGTCGCATCCAATCACAAAAACTGGGATGAGATCTTGCCATTTATTACTTACGCATACAATACAGCGAAGCACGAGACCACGGACTTCACGCCCTTCTACCTGCTCTACGCACGATCACCACGCAGCTCCCTTGATACAATTTTCTCATTTAAGCTCCATACCGATGAGTCCGTGGCTGAAACATTGTGCCGGGCTGAAGAAGCCCGCCAAATTGCTCGCTTGTGCACACTGGCATCACAAGATCGCTCCAAGCAACGGTACGATCAACGCCATGGTGCCATTTCATTCCGCAAAGGTGAATTCGTGTGGTTGTGGACCCCCCAACGAAAATCTGGTTCATGTCAGAAGTTTTTACCGCAGTACACAGGCCCCTACGTCATTGTAGATCGCTTGACTGACTTGACGTACGTTGTGGCACGCTTAACGACACCTTCTCGTCGGTCAAATCAAACGCACGTGGCTCGCCTCAAGAAGTTCCATCCCTCCAGTGACCTAAACTCGTCCAGCGGGCTTCATCTGTGAACCGGGGATTGCTACGGTATGAGCCGGGCTGTAGTATGTGCCGGGTAGGTAGAAAAGAGATAGAGACGACGTTGTCTGGTGCGGCCTGAGGACTGCATCTTTACCGTGACTGCCGAACTTCATCCTCACCCTGTAAATAAATCCACCTATCCTTTAATTCAACCGTAACAATATATATATATATATATGAAGCTCAAGGAAAAAAAAGCCGCCCGCGGTCGGCGCCCATCTTGTCACAATGCACCGAGGCGCACTTATCCCCACGCGTACTTTGCCCCGCGAATTGGGGGGGTGGTTAGATGCTTGTGCGCGCACGCTTATCCTTCGGTAAAAAGAATTGTGTGCCTTAGGATTTCATCGGAACAATTGTGTTAGTTCATTAGTTGCCAGACCGAACACAAAGGCCACTTCGCTGGCTGCACAGGCCCTGTTTGCGAAAAGAGTGCATTTTTTATACACAGTGGAATATAATAACTGGGACACTTGTTAGTTTGCACTTATCTGTACGTGCGACTACGTTTCGTGCGTCATTTTTCCTTTAACAGGGGGTTAAGTGTCGAGCTGTAAACGTTGTTGGTTCGCTCTCGTCCTGTATATGTTGTTTTCGTGCGTCATCTGTGCATGAGCAGCGCGCTGCACATTTCGATCGATTGGGATACTACAAGAAACATGGTGGCGAAAATCAGTGGCATACCCAGGCGGGCGGAGGGGGCACATCGGGACTGTGCTGCGCCCTCTCAAAATATTTTTACAGCGAAAGCTAAAATATTTTTACGGCGAAAGCTGTAATGAGATCACAAAAAGCTGTAATGGTATCACAAAATTCCTCGCAATTGTTTAGCGGATACCACGCTTCTCAAAATTGCGAAAAATAGCATAGCGAATGCCCTAAAAATTTACTCTAAAAATTTTATTATTGATGCCATAGTGGGTATCAAGCAAGTATGCTTGCAGCAGTTAGCCAATGAGTGTTTAGAAAAAGCTCTGAAAGGCCGCTCTTGCTTTCGCTGTGGCCTGGCGTTTTTTTTTTTTTCTTTTTCTTTTTTCTTTTTTTTTTTTTTTTTTTTTTTGTCATGGCATTTGCGTGTCCCCTTCCCCCTCCCCCTTCAGATCAAGGTGCACTCCCTCTCAAAACAATATTTTAAAATTTACCTACACCCCTCGTGATGGCAAAGACTGGTCGAGGATGTCCTTGTAATTGCTATCGCAATAAAAAAAAAATAGCTCTCGCCTTCTAGTCGTCTTAGGCGTATGCGTAAGATACCCAGTAAGTTCTTTTTTTATTTTATGCACTGCTTTCTAGAACACTACTGGGGGATATTGGAATACAGACAGAATGGCCTAGCCACATAAAACATCGCTGCAAAACAAAAACGAAAACAAATTTTGTTAAATCGTGTACTTTGAGCACAGAGAGATGAGTGCTAGAGGAGGTTGCCTTTAGGAGGCTAGCTACATGACATCATGCTAAGCCAAGAAGTATAATCCTTGTGAAGGAAAAGAATCTTTCTATACCTTGGAGTCGTCTAAGGGAAATACAGGTACGACTGTGTGTCTCTCTAGTGTTGTACAGCGCAGCATTCGTCTACTATATATACTGATAACCACATAGGTGTATAGATTGCTATTTTATGAGGTACAATTTTATTCAACCAGTATTCTGTTTATTTGCTAATAAAATAATCACGGAACAACGTTTTTCAATATGGCCAACATAATGATGCCATTATTGTTTCATCAACTAAAATGGAGAGTGCTCCTAAGGTGACTGGCTTTATGAGATTTGAAATGAATGGAAATATTTCTAGCTCTTCGTAGAAGACAAGAGCTCCAAAATAATTATTCATGCCCTTGAATGTAAATGCAACTTACTTCTCCAGGATGGAAAGTTAGCTGCTCCAGATTGCTCGAAAATGGAAAATTTTACTGCTCCAAATTGCTCCAAAATAGAAAATTCTGTGTTCCAAAGTGCTCCCAAATGAAAATTTTGCTGCTTCAATGTGCTCCAAAATCAAAAGTTGCTGCTCCAAAGTGCTCCAAAATGAAAATTTTGCTGCTTTGAAAATTGCTCCGAATCGGAATACCTCAGTGGCATCACTGTCTGTACTGTCAAAAAGAAAAGAAAAATACCTTGTATACACTTACGAATGTAAAATTTTCGGGTGATGCTTGAGCCCCCAAGCCCCTCCCTGGCAATGCCATTGAGTCCCACTCTGATGAAGCCAATGTTGTGTAAAGTGGATCCCAAGCTGAGCAGGAGGGGCGAGGTTCCCCTTACACTTCAGTTACCCGCCATGTCTAGTGGTTATGGTGCTGGAATGCTGATCCACAGGTCACAGGATTGAATCCCAGTCGCCGAGGCTGCGTTTTCGATGAAGGCAAAAATACTTGAGCCTCGTGTACTTGGATTTAGGTTTATGTTAAAAAACTGCAGGTGGTTGAAATATCCAAAGCCCTTCACTATGCCGTTTCTCATAATCATATGGTGGTTTTGAGATGTTAAACCACAGCAATTATTATTACTCACACTGAAGTTACACTTATCACTTGCACTATCCGGTGGTACCATCATAGTGGCATTCTATTTCTTGCGCTTCTGCCCAACCAAGCCAATATTAGCACATGTGTCAGGAGAAGCCAGATTACGGTAGATGTCAAAGCCATGCAGGGAAGAGACTAAGGAAGTCCGATACAGTCGACAGTTGTCATAGTGTGTTTAACGGAAACGATATGGTATTTTTTTTTGCAATTTATGGAAGCACATTTTTTGGAAGTGGATGGTGAGCTCAAGATTTTTCCAGCATCTTGGCTTCAATTTCTGTACTGGCACGTGTACTGAAAGATCCAATACATTTAGAAGTACATGTTGTTGGGCTAGTCGGTTCATGGTCAGTTAGAAGCCACTGTTGTGGCTATTTCACGCAAAAAAATAACGAGAGGAGGGTCAAAAAATGCTGCCCTTGACCCTTCCCTCGTTATTTCTTTGCACGAAATAGCCACCACTGTGGCTTTTGATTTATCTAATACATTGTTAGTGTAATAGTGAATTGCTTTGTGGCACTCTGTAGTTGATCTTGGAAGGACTATCTTCCTGTTCAAATATTCCAGCGGTGACATAATTTTATCTACCACAACATATCTGCAGTAGCCCTTGTTTTCCTAGTAAGACAGGTAACTCTGTGTGCTCGCTCATATGTAGGCGTGCCTTCATTTTTAACTGTCCACACATCCGCTGTGCACATTATCTTTTTCAGTTACCTATGCTACTGCAACCATGACTACTTTGTGAAGGCGATGTAGCGCCACTGCCGGTGTTGTTGGCTCACTAGAATTATATACATGAAGGGGTATGATGTCAGTGTTAATTCACAGCAAATCTAAACGAATCTTAATTCTTTGTGCTCGCCTGACTGCCATGTCATGCAACACCTCTGTCACTCGACTTCGTAGCTATCTTAGTTCTTTGACTCACCTTAATTACACTATTGCACAGACATAGGAAGTTCACATTTTGACAGTTAGGACAGCACTGCTTGTGCTTTTTTTTAATCAAATTTAATTGCAATGCCAGAATTGTAGGTTTTACTGTGAGTGTATTAATGTCCTCATAGTCTGTGGCCATTTTCCAACTGTCTCATTGTGCTTTTATGAGTTTGTACATGCACCCTTCTATTTTTTTTTACTCCTGTATCTCTACAGTGCTTCTGAGGAGTGGTATAGAATGAAGATATTCGCTTGCATGTTTAGTAGATTGTGATAACAGTATATTTGAAAGCTGTATAATAGTTTTTTTATGTAGGCTTTAATTTAAATCATTGAGTAATCAGCCTGATAAACCTTATTTTTGGAAAACTTTGAAAAGTTGTCACTATTTGGTGTACAGGAATTTGCCATAAAAATAGTAAAAGGCGCACATGCAGAATATATACGCGTTGTTATGGTGCCCCATACATGCGCAATAATTGCTTTTCAATCGACAATTGCACAAGTATGAACGCTGAATCTTGAGCAACATAGGTGGGCACTACGGATGGGATCGGCCGTTTCAAATACTTGATGCTGTCAAGAGTGGACAAACAGACAAATGTACAGACAGACAGACAGATCAAAATTTTTGTGTCTAGGGTCCCCAAGAAAGACTATCCTCTTTAAAAACAAAGAGGTCGCTGTTTTTGGCATGGTTTGGCACTTGCTAGTATGCAATTTTATTGTGATGGCCATTATATGGATGCTCAAGGTACGTTTTTGCCCTATCATGTTCTATATAACGTCTGAATGAATAACATCACTCTGTGCGTATGTGAAATTGTGTGAGTGAAATTATGCAGGGGCTGCGGCCAGTTATGTCTAAAGAAAAGATGAAATGTGTTTGTCCGCTCATTCGTGCATAGGCGCATGAAGGGAAGCTCGAGCAGAGGGGAAGGGGGGCTGGCGAATTCGACTAAAACATACGTGATCACACACACGCTATATCAACAACAAGTAGATTGCTCATACTATAGTATATTCTGTGCCCTCAGCGCTTACTTTGTGTTAAAGTGGTAGACAGGACGAAGACTGCTTTTTCACTGCAGCAGTCATGTTCCCTTACACCAATGTTTTATAGAGTTACACCAAATTAGATCTTAACAGAGGTACCTGCTAGCCTTCCTTGTTATAACATTCAGATTCTTTGCTATCGCATTAATTGCTTCACCTTTGCAGGAATATTGTGACTTTTCTTCCTCAAGTTTAAAACTAGGGTATATTTGGTATTATGGTGTCTCTTTTAAAGAAACTGCATTCTTACTTTCTTGTATTGTCCACTCAGGTTCAGTGGCATGCAAAGGCAAGAATGGTGTGTGGCAGCAACTTCTACATTGTAGGCAGAGATCCAGCAGGAATGCCCCATCCAGAGACGAAAGAAGACCTCTATGACCCAACACATGGTGCAAAGGTACAGTGTCTTCTGCCACATAGATCATTTATAGCCAGGCACTCACTATACTTTTCATTTTCCAATATGTACTGTAAGGAGTGCTAACTAATAATGTAATTCCTTTAATTTTTTTATTAGATAGCTATGAACAGAGTACTTATGTTACCTTTTAATGCAACCAGCTGTAAATGCTTGCCAAGTGGACTGCAATTTCATTGCAGCTTCACTGACACATACATACACACTGTGGTGGTTGGGGGGTCTCGACTTGGCGAGCGAGCGCCACGCCACCCTCTTGGAGTAAAAAGACACAGCAGACACGGTCGGTACAAACCAAGGAAGACATACATTTATTTAACTAATTTACAATGACAATATCGTCCGCCAAATGATACATAATCGTGATCAACCCACTAAGACATCCTTACACACAATTTCCATACACTCCAAACATGACAAACACAATAACATGACAAACACACAATAACATACCCAAGGCGACGGCGCCAACGTTTGACTTGCCACGTGAGCCCCCCGATGCGCAGGCCGCGGTACCACGCGCCGAGGACCCATGCTAGAGACAAGTTTGCAGCAACCGCCACGCGCAGAAGAGACTCGCTCAACTCTCACCCGCCACCAAGGCTTGCTTCCACCAGGGGTCACTGCCGGCGCTACCCCATGATGATGATGACGATAGTGTGGCCAACTCTCACGAACACAATGCCACCTACGGCCCGGTGGTTGTAACCGAAATGCGGCTTTTGGGCGAGACACATGCGCCACGCGGCGCAAACAACTTTACAGGGGGTGTCAGCACCCCCACATGGTTTGGCACCTGCGGTGTTACGCTGCTGAGCACGAGGTTGGGCGTTCATATACCGATCATGGCAGCTGAATTTCATTGATGGTGAAATGCAAAAGCATCCACGTGTATAAATTTAGGCACACAATGAGGAATCTCTTGTGATCAAATTAAATCCAGTGTCCCACACTGCAACCTTCAAGTCTATTCTGCCCTTAATGGGACAAGAGAGAGTAGGCTTCTCTGCATTACAAAGAAAAGTGCATGATTTGGACCGTCTTTTTCAGACACTCTTACTTTATTGCTTTCTCAACCACCAGCCAGCTTTTGAGTTCTTTGAGATGTCATGTGACCGTTGCTTTTGGCGACTTATACTTTGTGTCGAATCGTGAATGGCTTGCAAAAAAAGTCACTGTAATCGTATTTGTGTTGCCATTCAGGAGTTCTGATATTGTATTAGAATTCTAAAGATGCGAGCTTCATAACAAACTTGGGCACCATATTTATATCTTGCTACTCGTTTAATGGCACTATTTATAAAAAGATTTCCATTTTACTTTTGTAGAAAAGGCTTCACATAACACCGACAGCATTTTGTCAGTATGTTTTTAGTCAACACATGCATGTCACTCTTGTTCAGTGAGGAGCTGCTATGGTGGTTAGTGATGATGGCATTGCACTGCTTAGCAGAAAAACACACCCGATTTTTGGCCTGGGAAGCTGTATATTTATGGAAGCAAAATGCTTAATTGCTCATCTAATTGCACGAATGTTGAAGCATCCCAGGTGACCAAAATGAAGCATACTTTTGTCCCACAATAAAGCATACTTTATAATTGCATTTTGGTTTTATCATGTAAAATCCCAGATCTAATTGATCTTGCATTTTATTTGTAATGGCAGCACACAAAGGTCTTTTAGGATATTGAGCATCTCTATTCATCACTTCAAAAAAACAATTATTTTGCTTGCTTTTCACAATCAACCCCCTCCTAATTTTTTCTCTTCCACTACTTGACAGGCTTTTGTAATTCTTGAGTCCAGAGCTTAGCAAGTATGCACAAAACAGCAAAGTGTTGCAGCCTAGAAAACAAGTGAGAATGTACAGGGATCAACTGTAATGTCTAGAACAACGAAGCATCGTGCTCAGAATTAACCACTGTACTGTGTTATATTTTGTTATAGAGGTGTGATTTTATTTTTATTTCATTTTTTATTTTTGAAACAGCAAATTTACTCTCAAGTCGAGTTCAGAAAAATGCACTTGTTTTGTACCGGCAATATGGTTAGGCCTGCTGCAGCAATTTTTTGCCAGTATGCTCCTATTATCAAAATACCTGAAACCTATACTATTGCACTTAAGGTGTATATAGCCTACTATCGTCAATATTCAGGAGTAAATTTTTAATTTGGTTCTTATAGTTTGGAGCTTAAATTGGCTATGCAACAGGAGTTGAAATGTGAGCTAATGAGTGATATCAAAATATTTTGTGACAATTTTATCATCCTTGTGCTTTCGTCAGTGCTGTTTTTTGTTGCATGAACATAATGGCAATGAGTAGACTTATGTAGCAAGTGGTTCATTCTGGAAACAGTAGGTGCACCCTTCTGGTGCACCCATCTAGACATTCTGCAGCGTTTTCTTATTCGTGGGATTTATTGAAACCTTTTAAAAATGCTCCAGCTTTCTTTGTAGCTTCTTCTTAGCTGGTTGTATACTAAGTCATTTAAGATCACGTATTCTTTCAAGTATAGCTCAACACTCAATATCCCCATTTTCATTGTCTTTCATTTAAAATATGCCGTCTCAGAGTGAAAGAAGGACATGATACTTTTTTGCAAAACTCTGAGAGAAACACCAAAAGGCTGAAAGAAGCAAATTCTGCCTCTTAGTCTTTCTCTTCGAGTTTTGCACTGCAGTAACATGTTCTTCAATAACTGTGAACTCCCCTGAAAAAAAGTAATTGTGAAGCAAAAGCATGGTGGCAAAACAACTAGGTCACAGGTGATAGATTGGGTGCATCCAGTTGCTTATGTCCCAAGGTGTTGACACAGTTCTGGTTTAATAGATCTGGCTCTGTTTAATTGAAACAGGTACAGACCATGGCTAATGTTTTATTTGAAACTGCTTTCTTGAGTTCATGTTACAATCACAATAAGCCCCATTTGATTACAAATCTTTTTAGGGATGCAAAACTCTTAGGTGTGCTGTACATTTTTGTAAACTTTAGCCCAGCATCTGTTTCTGGATTGGTTTATTTTGGAAATAAACTCCTCATTTCATTGCATTTCTGTGCTTGTGCAGGGGATGCAGCTATTATTATAAATATGCATTTGTCTAATGTCTTTTTAAATGTGCTGAGGGAACACTGTAATTTTTCATGTTTCACATTGCTTGCGTTTTGCAGGTGTTGACCATGGCTCCTGGCCTTACACAACTCGAGATCATACCATTCCAAGTTGCTGCCTATGACACAAAGAAGAAGAAGATGGCAATGTTTGAGCCTGAGCGGAAAGAGGACTTTTTGTTCATCTCTGGCACCAAAATGCGTAGCCTGGCACGCAGTGGTCAGGAGCCACCAGCCGGGTTCATGGAGCCATCTGCCTGGAAAGTTCTTTCTGATTATTATCGTTCTGCTGCGGCAAACTGATGTACAGCTTTATAGCTGTAATGTTATTCTGCTCCCTTCACAACGTTTCTCCCTCCTGCCTCATTTTGTTCATCCCCTCCCAGTTATGTTGCAAGCTTCTAGTTCTGTTTAATGGAACATTGCTTTCATTTTTTTACCATGAATGTTGATGTTTATTAAAGTATTACGTATTGTATTTTTACTGCATAAAAAGGTGCAATTGCTATGTTTCGAAGCTTTTAAACCAGTCACGAGTGCTTATTTCACTGGTGGTGGGAGAAACTTGTTCCTGCAGGGTTAATTACCTTGTCGTGTGATTTATTTGGAGAGTTTTTATATGACAACAGTGTGATGATGGAACAAGGACTGTGCCTCTTAGGAACTTAACCGCTTTAGTCAAGTAGGAACATATGGTTCCCAACAAGTCGTAAAGTATGGAACTGACGTGTTGGCATCGGTAGGCATATTTAGACTTCTTTTTACACGTGCATGCGCTTTTACTGTTATATTTTTGTTACTGTTGTACTTGGAAGGAAAGTGTATTTGCTAATATTTTATGTATATTTTTGCTTATATTGTATTAGCATATCTTTGTTTAACTGGCTCCATATTCTGCATGGTGCTCAAGTGCGAATTGTGATCCTGAGAGAAGCTCAGAGCACATAAAGAGGGTGTCTTCACAATACAGTGCAGTCATCTTTTGTAGTCAGCTGGGACCAATGTGCTCAGTGTGGCACACTACATAATAGCAGCATCTAGAAATGTTATGCAGTAGGCAGTGTATTGTGTCAATGAACATTTGTTTTTACATGCATATGTCAATGGTGTCTGAACTGTGAGGCACACCTAGTTTGCTGGCAAATTCATTATACATGTGAATGGTTCTGCCTGCTGTGTCCATATCACGAGCAGCCAACATTGTGGCATAATTGCACATGTTGCACTCTAAGACACCATATTGTGATCCTTGTGCAATTTTACTATTGTAATTGTTATAGCAGAAATTTGGTTTGTTTGAAGATTATTCATATACATGTTTTAATAGTTGTTATTTTAAGATGAAAATTATGGCTTCACTCTGACTAAATTGATGCTGGTCAGAATGCCTGTTAATAAAACTCTTGAAAATATGTATGTGACTTCGTGCGATAAGCCTCTTTGTAGAGAGTGGTTACATAGCAAGTTCATTGGGCCGGTGCTGCAGCCCATTTTCTTTTCACTTTCGGCTGATTTTTTCTAGAAAGTGACTCTGAAAAAAAGGATTCACATGTTGAAAGACAAAAATATGCTGGGTGTCTAAATTTTTTGGAGTCTTTATGTGCCATGAAATTTTTTAAGATTCAAACTGGTTTATTACAGTGGTGGAAATATGGCAAGGTATATGGAAATATGGCAAATATGGAAATATGGCAATATATGGTACGTGGCCAGGTGGGCGTTAATTTGACTTTTGAGGTGTGCACTCTTCAGTATGCGCTTGTCAGCACTACAGGATTAGTGGAATCCTGGCCGTCACGTGGAAAAGCGCCAGCGTCTTGCAGACCGTGTAAATACTGGTACATAAATTATATCCTTCAATCAACATGTCCTGCTGCTAACTGCTCCGAGCATGATGAGCACTCGGATTCGCACCTGCAGCACAACTTCTGACGCAACCAGTCTTGAGCACATTACCAGTAACAGTTGCAGTTGCAGAACTCTGTAACAGATACAGGACTAAACTTTGTAACAATGTTGATGCCAGCACATTGTGCAGGCAGAGGCAACCATGATACGTACCTAATGTGCACAAGGCTGGATGGTACCCAGGAATTTTTTTTGGAGGGGGATATTCTTGTGCAGAATGGCTAACTTTGGCAACGAGGGATCGATGTGAAGGTGTGCAAATACATTAGTTAATCGTCCGAAAAGTTAAAGCATTAAATAAAGCAAATAAGGGGGTGTCAGAGCTTCCTCCACCTCCCTCTGTAGTCACGGCCTTGGCACAAGGTTTCTTACTATGAAAAAGTGGCCCAGCGGTACGACAGCAGGGTTGTGTTCTCAGCACCAAATAGGCTGTCTAAGGTGTGCATAATGATTGATCCGGATGCAAAGACTGTGCAGCTCTGTCACAAGGCACAGGCCGCCCTGTGCTTTGTGATTGCACAGAAGGGGTGGTTTACAAATTAAAGTGCGGAAAATTGCACATTTGCCAAACTTTCAGATGAGTTATATTAACGATAGGCTGAAGGAGCATGCAAACTATGTAAGAAACGCGCCTCGTGGAAAGGATTTTTGAAAGGTTATCCAGATCACCCATAAATTATCTAAACAGAATGCTTGGCTTATCTGGGAGAGGGTTGGGTACAGTGGTGTAGTCAATCCTCCTCCCTTCCCCTGGAAACTTTTTTGGTGTGGCATACAGAGCCCAAAATGACACTGGACCACATCTCCCTCCCCGGCCTCAACTTCAAATAAAGGGAGTGCCGCCCCTCTCAAAAAAAAATTTCTGCCTCAGCCCCTGGTTGTATAAACGTGACTTCCATATAACTTACCGATAATGAGATGGCATATCTATGTGCAGTGGATGAACTTGGCATCAGACATAATATATGTGCACAATCCCAATCAAGTGTAACATCGTTTGTATTGCTCTATTGTGTATTTTTCCCTCTTGTGCCATAAGCATGTACAGTCGGCCAAAACTTTAGCTATTGTGCGCAGTGGCCAGATTATTACGATTAGCATGTCTGTTGACATACTAATCTGCCGTTAAATTTTTCTTGCACATGTAAGTGTTCAACTAAATGCATGCTTCTAGATGGAGGCGGAAATATTGTAGGCCCGTGTACTCGGATTTGGGTGCACGTTAAAGAACCCCAGGTGGTCAAAATTTCCGGAGCCCTCCACTACGGCGTCTCTCATAATCATCTGGTGGTTTTGGGACGTTAAACCCCACAAATCAATCAATCAAATGCATGCTTCTATATATGTGCAAGGGGGGTGCTCAATTGGGTCGGAAAGATTTTCTAATGAAGTGTATCTTACCATTGTTCAAAAATGTTCATCACGGCACTGAATAGGTCATGTTTGAAATCGTAAAGGCCTTCTTTATTGAATACACATTACAATTTGTCATTTTCAAGACAGAAAATGGCATCATTATTAATGAGATGCTAGAATTACCACAGATACATGCTGAATTAAGATGTAGTATTGAAAAGTAAATTATAGGCAACGGTAGGCGAAACACTCATTTGCAAGCAGCTAAGTAGCAGATCATACATAACCTTTAACATTGCGACCCAGACCGTATACACAAACAGGATTGTTTGTAGCTATTTTATTGCTACGGATATGCGTAAGCGTTGGGGAGAAGTTTTACTTATTCAGGAAATGGCAATGATTGCGAGCCATTTGCACCCAATTTATTAGCAAAAGTTAGTAGAGTAAAAATAAACATGGTTATAGTTGAGATCCCCGCACTAAAGCTGACGAATTTTCTCTGTAAAGTCGCAGGTTGTATTTAAAAAAAAAAAGAAGCGTGCATGCACATTAGGATATGATTCCATACGTAATCTTCAGATCGGCCGGAGATCGAAGCTTAACGGTTATCTCGAGCCCCCCCCCCCCCCCCCGCCGCAGAAGACTTCCAAGCATCTGATTAATGCGTCTTTGTTAAATTAACGTGTCTACTTTCTATAACTGTACATGGAGTGCAAACATGTCTAGCTGATTCTCTTGTATGTCTCAGAGGGCGGATAAGTCTAGGAAAAGTGAGTGGATGTGACGCGGTGGGCTTTAAAACATATTCTTCTATCGACAGATGCGCCTGCGAGCAGTATAATGAGGCAACAATTAAAGATTGCAACTGCAGCCAGGTTGTTATACCGCTCTGCACTGGTCTCGGTTCCCTTCGAACAATCCGTTAACCGAACAAGCAAGTCTCCCCAGCTGCTGTGGCCGCGCGTGGAGCGCGTGAGCGCGCTCGAGGACAATGGCATCCTTATCGATGACGCGTTCTGCTCATCTCGCGGTGTTTCCTTTCCGTCCGCACGTCTCTAGTGTCTGTCGTGCGAGACAACGATATGAAATCGCGCCAGCTACCCGATCTGAGCCCCTTTGGAACGGCTGCGACAGCAGGGGACCACGTGCAGAGCACAATGTGATCGTTCGAACGATATTCTCGACGCAATACAGACATGTAGATCGTGTAACAGGATGCATATGTGTTCTTCTGTGTTGCGGTTGTGCATCATCGCGCCTTTTGGAGCAACACTGTAACAGCGCTCTACGATGTGTCAGAATTAAGACCACATTTCCTGGTGGCATTTAGGTGCAAGTCCGTTGCCCACAAAGACGCTGGTCTAGTGGTTATGTAATTATGGTGCTCGACTGCTGACCCGCAGGTCGCGGGATCGATTCCCGGCTACTGCGGCTGCATTTTCATTGGAGGTGGAAATGCTGGAGACCTGTTTGCTTAGATATATGGCGCACTTGAAAAAAAAAATACCATGTGTTTGAAACTTCCGAGGCCCTCCACCACGCCGCCATGTGGTACATTAGTTGTTCAATGCATCTATACTCATGACGTAAAAATGACAGCTGCGCACTTCACAGTGCGTTATTACGACGAACAGCGCGCATAGCGCTCACCGCGGAGCTGCTGGACTTTTTGTTCAGAACGGATTTGGAATAAATGGCAGCCGACCGATCATTTGGGCAGGCATTTTGGCAGCTGCGGCGGCTGCTCACAGTAGCTGGCAACGATTTTTTTACGTGTAATAAATATTCTCAGTGATCGTATATATATATTTGCTCTTGCTCAGAAAACGGCAAGGCCAAGTACCGTGGAGGCTGGACAGCTTTGCCGCAGAGGCGAAGCAATGAACGTGATAGCAACAAATTGGAAGGTCACGTGCAAAATCGCAAGCAGATCGAAACGTGCCTCGCGTTTCTCACGCACAAATGACGCAGGAAACACACTCACCGGTACAGATTAACGCGAATAAGCGTCTCAGTTGTTACTTCGCTGTGTCTGAAAAGCACTCCCGTTTCGCAAACGGAGGCTGTGCAACGATTTCGGTGACCTTTGTGCGCCCGGTAACTACAACAGAATCGTTCCGGCGAAACCCAAAGGCTAGCCAAGACGTACGATCCTCCCTACTGCTATGCCACCATACCACTGCAAGATAAGGGTGCGTGATCGAGCGTACACCCCCTTATTCTATACGCGGGCCTAAATACGCGTGAGAGAGCCGCCGTTCGCTCACAGCGCTTCTTGCTGATAATGCTGAAAACATGTTATCAATCAATTAATCAACCTGACATCCACCTTCAGTAATAAAAAATTGAAAATGGTAGTGAACCACCTATCGAAATTTATTGTGACGCGGGAAGGTTTTCGAGAAAAAAAAATGCTTGAATCCGCAGCATGAGCGGAAATATTGTCGCACACTTCAAGCGCATTGATGTAGAGAAAAAAGTGCGCGATCGTTGGACATGCTTTCTACAAACATGCTTCAAGTACTGATTACAAGGCTTGCACCTACGTCACTCGACGTCACTGCTCGGAGCGAGTACGTCGGACATATTGGTGAACACGCTGCCTCGCGGCAGCGGACAAGTTTCTTCCTCTACAATCGTTATATGCGCAGTTGTGGCTGCTCTAATCGTTGCGACCCAGATTTGGGTGCACGTTAAAGGAACACTAAAGGCAGCTATTAAGTCGACGTTGATTGTTGAAATAGCGCTCTAAAAACTTCGCAGTGTTACTTTTGTGCCAAGGAATGGCCTATTTTCAAACAAAATCACATTTTAGTGGATTGCATCGGGTTAGCGCACTTCAAATTACCCGCCTCAAGAAGCGGGCCGACCCACGGAGGAAGGAAATGTTCCTTCCTTTTCTTCCTCCGTGGGACCAACCAGACCAGCTCACCGCGCACGACTCTGCCCGGCTTTACTGCGCTAGTAGCAGCAGACCGAAAGCAGCGGGAGCCATAGCAGCAACAACCATGGTCTCCGAGGTAGCGGTGTCACCATCATCATCATCGGCCTGAGTACGTCCACTGCAGGACAAAGGCATCTCCCATGTTCCGCCAGTTAACCTGGTCCTGTGCTTGTTGCTGCCGATTTATACCCGCGAACTTCTCCCACCTAACCTTCTGTCTCCCCCTAACCCGCTTGCCTTCTCTGTGAATCCAGTTAGTTACCCTTAATGACCAGCGATTATCCTGTCTACACGCTACATGCCCGGACCATGTCCATTTCTTCTTCTTGATTTCAGCTATGATATCCTTAACCCCCGTTTGTTCCCAAATCCACTCTGCTTTCTTCTTGTCTCTTAAGGTTACACCTACCATTTTTATTTCCATTGCTCGGTATAGTGTACTAGAATTCTAGTACACTATAACTGCACCTGCGCGCTCAAGTGGTACCCCTTCCTCAGACTCCTGTGACCGTGTTTCCATCTTTCCTATCTCTCCTATCCCCTCGATATGGCCTCGCTCACTGGCTCAGTGCGTCTCTCTCTCTCTACACCTTTACTTCTATCCTTTTAATCCCTCTTCACCCCCGTCCCCTGTGAGCTACTGTTGAGGTGTCGCACCCTGATGCAGACAGTTACGGGGCTCACTTTTTCTCTTCTTTTCTCTCTTATAGCCACATCTCCCCTCACAAGCGCGCAGATGCAGTCTAATCCGGCCGTGGATCGTATAAGTTAGGTCATAGCGCCACAGCTACCGTTCTTTTCGTTGCACTGTGGAGCCCCTTTTATAACCTCCCTCAGCGTCACTACGACCAAATTACATCAAATCATCTAGGACAATTCCATTAATCCAATGAGAAGCGTGCAAAATGACGTCAGTTTTAAGGTTTCAAGGTTGCACGCGTTGTATCCCGAAAAACTTCCGGTCACCTCATTTACCAGCCCCTAACGTCGAAACTGACAGCACGTTTTCAATTTGTTGTTGTTGTTGTTGTTTCCCTGTGCAAATGGCTCGTACCCAAAGAAGGGGATTGGCCGATTATAAGGTGAATTTGCCCTAAACTTTCAGCATTGCGTCATTCCTACAAATTTTTTTGTAACTTAATTTTGATTTGAAATACCGATATCAAGTTTGCAGAAAAAAAAAGAAGAAAAATAGTGAGACAGCAATTTAGCAACAAAATCGTTTAGTCGCAGTGATGTATTCTTGAACGGCGAATAAAACATCCCTGTGGCTGAAACCCAGTGTAGAGGCTCCAAATGAAAGAAGATCATGTTGTGATAGTTGCAAGCCCAGTCTTTGAAGAGGTGGTTCTAGTATGCTTTGCCTGAATAAATCGAAACGGCGACAATGTAATAAAAAATGACTGATCGTTTCCTCTTGATTACAGTAAATGCACATAGGGGAATTCAATATGCCTGATTTATGCAAGTAAAAATTGAGGGAGGTAACGCGGCAACGAAATTTCGTGATGACAACTTCCATCATCCTTGAATTAGTCAGTTCACTGCGCCAAGGAAATAACAAGTGTTTGTACTCTGGAGAAGCCGTCAGTGCAGGGTCAGATAAATTTTGCCTGATTTTAAGTGTGCGAAATCGCGCCACCGTAATGTATACTGTATGAGGGAAAATAGGAATAATTGGTGTCGAAAGGGATGCCTTCGCAAGAGAATCAGCTATTTCGTTTAACAACAAACCTTTGTGCCCTGGTGTCCAGATTAAATGAATACTTCGGAGATGACAGGGGATCAACGATTTAAAAAGTTTCACTATAGGTGAGTGACCAGATGCGGACAGAGAAGAGCACACTAATAATGAATCAGTTATGACTGCTACGACTGGGATGGAAATATTTACCTTTCGCAAAGCTAACATTATTGCCATGAATTCAGCCAGAAAGACAGGAAGAAAGTCCAAGTTCTTTTCAGTAAGTAAAGTCTCTTTTTCGTTTTTCACATAAAAGTAACGTGCGTAAAGTACAAGACAATCTTTAATGATTTCTATGTAGTCAAAAGAACATTTATTTGAATATATTTTGCCAAATAAGGGAAGGAAACTGTAGAAAATCAGCGAGCTATTTTTTAAAGCTCTTATTGTCCACCGATGCTATGAAAGCACAGCGGTGGAGAAAACCAAATGTCATCAAGGGGCTGTGTTTGTAAACAATGAAAGGGTCTATAACATAACAGTGCCATCTGGTATTTTTTTTCATTAACAACGTATACAATATACATGTAACGTCATATATTGGGGGAATTTAAAACTAACGACGACTTTTGAGAGGAGGCTACATACATACATACGGAGGATGGACTGACCCATGCCCCAAAGAGCTTCGCCCCTAAAAAGGTCTATTTGGCGCCTTCTTCTTCTTCTAACCACTACCACCATTATTGCAAATGGCAAGCATGAGGCTGCGTTTGTACGGCTGCTGCGGACGCGTGACTAAATCTGTCGCGCTAAGACCTGAAAGGAGGAAATGAATGCGCTGACCACGGAATCGCTGCCTCTGTTGTGCGCCGATCGGGGCGGTGCGTGCGTCGGGTCTTTCGCTTTTTTCCCAACTTTTTTTTTTAATGCCGTGGTGTAAAGAAGGAGGCAACACTACTCGTGTCGAGGACTTGCAGAAGCGCTACCATGCAAAGTGACGCACGTGCATTGAGCAGCATTTTTTTTTTTTTTTGCCATGTTCCTAGAGGCAGCCGCGTCCCACCGCCGAGGATTTCATGCGTACTCGTAAGCATAGAGTTCCTAATATACACTAGAGGGAACTCTGGCGCTAGTGTCTATGGGAGCTGCAACGCACGGCGCTTCAGCGAGCATGTGAATGATGGGTAGTACACGCATTTGTATAATTTTCGTACTTCTGGCCTGCTTCTGGCTCCGTGTGTGTTCGTGTGGCTTGGATTTTTTTTTTTCACGAAAACATAAATTGGCAAATGTTCACCGTTTGCGCTTCACAACCTTATTCTTTTAGGCTTACCATTTCGAATCAAGTCACTAAGTTCAAAAGGGTTCGTTCTTTATTTCAAAACAAAACTGAAACACAGCAATAAATGAAGCCGCAAGTACGATTCGCTGCCCGCAAGTACGAAGACTATGCAAATGTGTGTACTACCCATTATTCCCATGGTCGCTGAACGATCGCAGCGCCAGAGTGCCCTCTAGTTAATTTTGGGAAACTCTATGCTCGTAAGTGGCATTTTATTTCCTGACGCATTGCCAGTTTTCTCTCTTGACAAAATTCACTTTGATCTGCGCGACAGATGTGTCAATCCGGTAGTCTCTTCTAGCTGACGGATAAGAATGGTTCAGGTGAACGGCTCTTGTATCAGCCGTCGTTGATCGTTTACGGGTAAACGTGCGCCTTTTGTGTGCTTTTTCTGTTTGTTTATTTATATTGGAAGAGCATGACAAATATTGATTTTTTTTTTCCTTTAGGGAGCAATGCAACAAGGACTGCAAGAAGTGTGGATAGCATCATATGCTGGTCTCGCCTTACTGAAAGGAAGTCTGGTAAGATGGATGCTTGGTTGATAAAGTCCTACGCAATTTTTTCACGTTATAGTAGGTCGCAAATGGGCTGTAAATGCCGACTGAAAAATATATGCCTGTCCCACCTTGAAGGTAAGATGTGTTGTCCTTAATTTATTTGTTGTACTGTTTGTTTTCTAGTAAATACACAGTTTTTTTTCTTATTTGTGCATATACACACAAAATATTTTGCCGAATTGTGTGTATATGCACAAATAGATAAACGCATGCAACTGTGCAACTAGTCAAGTGAGTCTGCATTTCTCTAAGTATTATTAATTCTGTTCTTTACAGCTTTTCCCAGCAACTGAACGATACAAGCCTCACATCTCGGTAGTAAAATTCCGCACACTGAATACGTATTCATGGCCAAGGGCACGAGAATTGACCGAAAGAAAGAACTGATCTAGCAGGAATACCACTCCATCGACTGTACAGTTGGGTTGCACAAGGCCTGCTACAAATCGTTCCATACGAACAATGATGCATGAAAAATGGTGCATTTATACGACTGCGAAATAAACATATAAATTGAGGAAGCTTACGTTCGTCTTTCTTTTATTGCGTGTTACGTACTTACACGCGAACAAGTGCAGACTTTTAGATGTGTTTAACTTTGTCTTGCATGAGCGCTGGGACAATGCCATCTGCACAAAATACAAAACAAGAAAAGCAGAGCAAGAAACGTTGGCAACCGACCAGCAGCCGTCGGTAAATCGACGCTTATGTAATGTAGGACCATGGTCAACCCGCGTGCGGCATGCACTCGGGCTCATCGGCCAACGCGGTCGGCCTACGTTGTGTACCGACGTCGGCCTGCGTGAGTCTAAAGTCAATCCCCAAGGCCGGTCCTGTTGGGCCAACCTCAGAGTAGTTGGCGAGTGACGACGACCCAACTTTTCGCCAAGGATAAAGTGTTGCTTGGAAAGTCGACTTCAGTATTATAAGAATATCACTTAAACACCAAACATCCGCCCCGCCGCGGTGGTCTAGTGGCTAAGGTACTCGGCTGCTGACCCGCAGGTCGCGGGATCAAATCCCGGCTGCGGCGGCTGCATTTCCGATTGAGGCGGAAATGTTGTAGGCCCGTGTGCTCAGACTTGGGCGCACGTTAAAGAACCCCAGGTGGTCGAAATTTCCGGAGCCCTCCACTACGGCGTATCTCGTAATCATATGGTGGTTTTGGGACGTTAAACCCCACATATCAATCAATCAATCAATCAATCAATCAACACTTATGGGAGCGGAGGCCGCGGGCGCGCTCACATCAGAAAGAAGAGGACGATCGCGGGTGCGCTCAGGGGCACGCGGCAGCCGCTGGCAGCGGGCAGTTGCGGCCGAGGCTTAAAAGAATAAAGAAGCTTCTTGGTCTAGCTCCGCGTCTTTCCTGCGGAGTTCTAGGGCGAGCAGCCTCGAAACCACCTACACGCTTCACCTTCTCGACGCGTGCGTTGAATCTAGTGGCATATATTTTTCCTTTCCTGTTGACCTCTTCCCTCTTCTTTAAACCCAGCACCTCATGCAGATTCTAAAGATTTTATAACACGTTGCTTACGCCTGTGTAACTGCTCACTCTCTGTCGACGCAAAGTGTAATCGAGTTTTGCCTTTTCACGCGGTCGTCTATAAGTTAACGATGGATATAACAAAATACTCCTTTCTCCCGTTTTTCGATGTTTGTAGTTACCCTATATAGATGTGTATGAACATTGATTGATTGATATGTGGGGTTTAACGTCCCAAAACCACCATTTGATTATGAGAGACGCCGTAGTGGAGGGCTCCGGAAATTTCGACCACCTGGGGTTCTTTAACGTGCACCCAAATCTGAGCACACGGGCCTACAACATTTCCGCCTCCATCAGATGTGTATCAACAAGTGCTACACCAGCGAATTATGGCATCTTTATTGCTGAGATTATTTGTGGTTTTTCATACGAATTCCAAACATTATACAGTAATATTCTAGTCTTTTGTAGTTTTCTTGGGGACCTTTATGCAAAGAAACGGTCACTCTCCATTAATAAGTTGTGTGATCCTATAGTAATAGTCGCAAGCAGTTATGGAATTCCTTGAGTGTCTGTGTTTGTTGGCGACGTCGTCAGATCACATCGCGAAGTGCCCTGGTGAGCCGCTTCGGGCATTTATCGGGTGCGCATTGTAATGTGTCATAGATGCTATGCACCATTCATTAGGAGGGTATTCACGTGACGTCATCCGCAAGGGGTGCTAGCGAGTTGGCCATCAACTGTGCACCTAATTTCAAACTGTGCCTCATTGCTTCTGTTAAAAGTTAGGGCATGTGCTTTACGGCCACTGTTTGTGTAGTTCGAGCATACATTTACGCATTTCTAACGTAAGTTATAACACCTGATTTGAACCATTGTGATTGTTCTTTTTTTTTGTTTGTACATAGCTAGGCTTCCAGTGCCACTATTTATAAGCTTGTTCCCTGAGAACTGCTTCCTGCATTTGCTTCAATACTCAATACCGTCAAATATGTTCTATTTAATTAGAATATATTGGGGGGGGGGCAGCGCTTGTGCAATATAATTTCTCGTTTATTGTCGTTTTAGCGCATTTAGTGTGTGAACAATGCAGCTGGGCACGAATATTTCACATAAGCCTCTGTAACCAGTTAGCTTATAAGTTGATTCTTTCTTGCTAGTCTAGTCGTATCACTTTTGTACAATATTCTACACACAAGCTCATTACAGTATGCACAAATTTAGTCAGATCTGCTGTCCTTTTTTTTTTTTGCCGTGAAAAATGGTCTCATAATACGTGTGTGTTTTTATGACCATTCTTGTAATTTCTCTTGTTTTGTAATAAATATACTGTCGCTGTATTTGTGCCTTTCGCACCATTTAATTTCTTGCAAATACGCATCATTTAGGTTCGAAAAACCTGCCGGTAGTCACTCGTTCCATGTTCCAGGAAGACTTTGTATACACCCCCCTCCCCCCCTTCCATGTAATGCCACTGCGGCGTTGCAGGTACTTTGTAAGGAAAATTAATAAAAAGAGAGCACATATTCGGGAGAGGGAAACGACAAAATTATATATAGAAGCATGGAAAAGGGAAACAAGTCGAGTGAGGACGACATGAAAATAAAAGGGAAACAGATATTACAACCCGGGTTGTAAAAGGTTGCTATCCCTCCTTTTCAAGGCTTACGGTGGTAGTCGAGTATACCTCCTTACAAGAACAGATTTTTGTGACCTCTTAAAAGAAGGATTGTAGAACCTCTTCCTATTATCTTCAATCCGGACATTAGCGGAGATATACGACCACTCCAGTTGGATGAACAGATTTTAAGCCCCGAAAACGAACGTTACTTTGATAGGCGTATCAGCAAGGGGGCAAGGGGGGCGCTAGCTTCCACACTGAGAAAAGTTGGAGAAGGAAGCTCAGCCCCTCCCCCTCCCCCTTTTGATAGTGGTCACTCTTGCTGCGCGCTGGGGGAGCGAAAAAGTAACGTGAAGTTTTCCGTCACAACAGTAATCATTCAATTATGTTTTTACAGGAGAATCAAAATGTTACGAGGTAATGTTACAACACAGTGTGAAATTTTGCCAACATTTCCTCTGTGATGATTTTCTCTGTGGGCTCCTTGAGGTGCGGGTCGCCTATGCGACGCCTTTGCGTCTTGTGCTGTGCATTCCAGAGCAGGCAAGCGCTGAACAGGGATCCTATAACATTACATCACTTCTTCGTGCTTTTATTCTGGTTTTACTTATTGATGAAGCTACGGATGGGAACGAGCAAACTTTTTAAAGACCGGTGAAAGCATTTGCTGCTTCCGGAAAACAATTTTCTTCAAAAAGAATATATCGTCACCGCTGCTCTGTCGCAGCTGTTGCGAGCCGATGAGTGTGACGAATCGTTTTGGAAGCGGAAATCGGAAATTCATATCAGAGTGCGACATTATATATATATATATATATATATATATATATATATATATATATATATATATATATATATATATATATATATATATATATATATATATATATATATATATATATATATATATATATATATATATATATATATATATATATATATATATATACATATATATATGTAAATTATTATGTAACTCTACTAATAACTCTCCTCTGGCGTTTCTGGAGCCGATACCATATTCCCCCACTGCACGGTCTCCAGCCTGTTTCTTGCCTACTTTGGCATTGAAGACACCTATTAATATAGTGTGCTGTGTGTTTGCTTTATTAATGGCTGACTCTACGTCTTTATGGAAGTGTTCGACCAAATTATCATTATGGCTCGATGTAGGTGCATGGGCTTGTACCACCTTCATCTTCTACCTTTTGTTAAACTTAATTATGATACTTGCCACCCTCTCACTAATGCTATAGTATTCCTCCATGTTGCCATCGATACTCTTGTGTATAAGAAACCCCTCCCCATCTGTAAAATAATCCACGGTAGCACAGGACATGTCCGTTCTTCAGCACTGTATAAGCCTCACGTGTCCTCCCATCTTCGCTGAGCCCTATTACATCCCATTGAACACCCTCTAATTCCTCAAATAGGACAGCTAGAATAGCCTCACTAGATAGCGTTCTAGCGTTGAAGGTAGCCAAGTTCAGATTCTAATAACGACCTGTTCGGGCCCAGACAATCTTAGCACCCTCCGCTGCGTTGCAGGTCTGACCGCCGCCTTGGAGAGTTGCTTTGCACCCGCTGGGGACTGAGGACCAAGGGTTAATTGCTGAAGTCATGTGAGTTAGTGGCCAAGTACTGCGCTAAGGTGACCAATCCTGCTCTGGCGAGGAAGTGCATTACTGGCAGATGATCGCCAGTGAGGCCGCACCCCAGGCCTCTTGTTTTCCTTAAACAATTCCATTATCACACATTTTAAATAAATACACGATTTGGAATGGTACGGCATCTGCATTCGAACCGAATTTCGTCATTCCATGCTAGGATGCTGCACTATCTCTAAATCAGGGGTTCTGTTGCAATTTCTTAGCACTGTAGAATACCACCTGACCGCACATCAGCTCGCAACGTCACCTGACACGTGGCACGCCTGACATGTAGCTCGCCTTTTCTCAACTGTCTGAAGCCCATTAAAAAAAAGAAAACCTCTCAGCGGGGTTTCGAACCTCTGACCTTGCGACTGAGCTGGCTTAGCGCTTTGGACGACCTTCATTCTTCCGTGTTTATTCTCTCCCAACTTTTTCTTGTCTCGTTCAAATTTGACATTGTTGGCTTAAAAATGTCCGCAATGTCATAGTTTTGCTGATGTCGAGGGGCAACACTGCTACTATGGCGTTTCCTGTCAACTGACGAGTTGCGCGCACCTGCTTTGCGAACTAATCGGCTACTTCTGGGACCGACAACTGGCCAGAAGATGAAATGAGATGACTGCACGTATGGAAAGATTGTCTCTTAGAGTGACTCAAACCAACCATGTTTCTTTCGCGAAAAGTGAAATTTCATTTTTATTTCATCATTAAAAATCGCAAAAATAGCCTGTGGCGCCACCTGGGGGCAAGAAGTTCAATTATCCGATATTTCATGTGATTGCAAACTAATGTACGCAGTCAACAGTTTTCTTGTTAGTATTGAAACATTGTTTGCTTCTTTATATTACAAGATATAACTCTATAAAGTTGTACATATAGACCTGCGTTAGCAGTACGCAATAAAGTGGCGCTGCCTTCGCATGACGGTTATGCAAGAATTTTATTCTAATGTTCGTAAGAGCTCTCTAGGTTTGAACCTCCGAGAGTCTTCATGGAGGACAAAGCTGTTCGTTTTACACAAAACTCACAAAAAGTTTAATAGAAAAGTAAAAACACGATAATCCCCCACAAAAACTGACACACTTATTAAAAATTGACTGGACGCGGTAAAACCTTCCTCATTAAAAAATACCAGTTCAGTTAATACAGCTAAACTACACAGTCCGAATGCGGGTGAGAGGCGGTGTGGTGAAAGATGGCAGTTCAGTTGCACCAAACTGAAGTGCTTGAATTTTAGAGTCGATGGCGGTCAGTTCATTGCGACGAAGGAACGCTGGCTTGTGACGACAAGCGAACGCTAGTGGTGATAAGGAAACGCTGGCTGCTGGCGACGCGTCTAGAAACCAGGGTTAACCTGGCCAGGCAGCTGGGCGCACAGCTCGGGCCCGTAGCCCGACGGCTTTAGCTCGCTTGTGGGCACCAAAGTCCGCAGTTCCTGGGCAGAAGTTCAGGACAGGATGAGTACGGTCCACTTGAGCGTTAACGCGACGGCAGGAGGCCCGGCCGGCTGAAGTATTGGAGGCTCGGGTCCGACACCCGACGGCCATCTTCAGCGCTCGGTCTGGTGATGGTCTTCCCGTGCCAACGTCCTCTTCGAACTCCCCTTGCTCTTCTCTGGCTCAGAATCTCCTCTCCATCTCTGGCCCACTTGTCCGGGTCTAATTGGCGATGCTGAAGTTGCGTGGTTCCCAGCCATTGGCTCCTGGAATCTCCGTGTCCCTTGACCATTGGATATCTTCTTTTCCCTCTTGTTGACGTCGCGCTTCATGTTCTCGCGCTCTTGCACATAATGTCTTCAACTTCATCGTCGTTTAGGCCTCGGTCAGCGTTCGCGCTCATTCTTCGTGCTAATCCTGCTGCGCACTTTTCCAAGGCGGGCACTTCAAACACGCACGCTCATCACAATGACATAATCATCCCATGTTGGTCAGTGCATCTTGAGCAACTTTCCTGCGTGCTCATGAAACCATGTACGCAGTTTTCGGGCCGCTATGATTTTGAAGCGACGTAGTTTTTATATTTACAATTTGCCTCAGGGTGGGTACTGCATGCTGGTCGGCACGGCCGAGCATATGCGCAGTGACGTTTTCGGTGACTTGGCTCTTGTGTCATCCACGACACAAGCGCAACAACCTTGGGCGCAGGCACACGCAACACGGTTAGACATGGTACAAATCAACATTGGTACAAATCACAAATACAGAGAAGCTGTATAAAGCCACGCCGTCTCATTCTAATAGCTTGCCATTTAAAAAATAGTTGTAAAGCTCAGAATAAACGTGGTTAGGCATAGTTACAGGAACTCATGCGAAAGCAGAACAACGACGGCGTGCGTATGGTCACAAGTCTACCAAGGTATCACAAGGCTACCGGCATCGCTATCCATTCTCAGCGTTGCTGGACAAAAGGGCACCTCCGTGTTCAGAGCATTCCAGATAAAAAATACTGCTTATAAAATAACTACGTGCTTTTGGGATTAACTACTGCAGCTATGAACACTACGAAGAGTAAGCTTTCTGTCACGCCGAAAAAAAAAAAAACTGGATCAAAAAAAAAAAAAAATCAGTTGATCCCTTTAGGTGGGCCGATGAGATAAAAAAAAGTTCGCAGGGATAACACGGCAACGGGAAGCACAAGACCGGGTCGATTAGCGGATCATGGGAGAGGTCCTTGCCCTGCTATCTAGTTCACTATATCCCTGCAGTGGGCGTAGACAAGCTGATGATGTTAATGTAGGCAGTCCAGCGGGCCCAGGCGTCGTTGTGAAACCTATGCCTCAACCACAATGCCCGGGTGGCCTGAGCCCGGGCCGGCAACCACACACGTGTTTTTCTGAATAAAGTTTGTGATAAAGTTTTTTTTTTTTTCGTCCGTCGAAGCAGGCACAATTTTTTCACTTCAAATCACGCGCGCTTCTTTAAAAAAAAAAACATTTGTGCAGTATTATCTAGCCATTCTTTTTTTAAATTTAAAGTTAGGCTCAGCTGCGGAAATTGCTCAAAACTATTTAACTCAGTAGAAAGAAAATTTTGCGCTCAGTTTTAGCAAGTTGGCCGTTTTGGCGCTGCCGTGCTGTCGTATATTCATTGAGGTATATATTTGGATTCTCGCTATTCGTGTCCAGTTGCCAAGCCCTGCCCTAAAGTGAATGTGGGTAGGTTTGTATGGGTAGCGGGGATAGACCTTCGTAGCAACATTTTTTTTTTTTTTAGTGCGAGAGATTTCAGTTTTGCAGTGACCAGAGGCACACACACTACCAAGATGCTGAGGAGTGGCGCAGTCACCTTGAGGCAACTAGCGAACGCGTACGGCCAAGCGGTAACATGTCGGAAGAGCGTGAAGTCTGCGATCGCGCCCATGGTTTCACAATACCAGAGGCGGAGTTACTCGGACCACAAGATGCCCGAGCATCTGCAGTACGTGGAGGACTCTGAGGACCCGTCGTTTTTCCACATGGTCGAGTACTTCTACCATCGGGGCTGGCAAGTTGTCGAGGACAAATTGGTGGAGGAGTTTAAAGGCAAGCTAAGTCTGGAGGAGAAGCGCAAGAAGGTTCGCGGATATCTCGCCCTTCTCGGACCGTGCCATGCGGTACTCGAGGTGTCCTTCCCGTTGAAGAGGGACAATGGAGAATACGTGATGATCAACGGGTGGCGGGCGCAGCACAGTCATCACCGGACGCCCTGCAAAGGAGGTACGTTTTCCCTTTCCTGGTGGATGCGATCGTTTGGTACCCATACGCCGCCGCGAACGCTAAAGGGCCGCCGCCTGTGTAGGCGGCGGCCGTTTTGTCCAGCTCCAACGGGTTCCCGTACCGCTGTTCGGCCACCTGTGTGGAGCTGGATTTGACGAGTGATATCGTATTCACTCGAGGGGAAAGCATGAAAAAGAAAATCTGTGCACGTGTGTGGCCTGTGCAGGTGCTCATAAGGATTCCCCCTCGCCGTGCTCATGTGTCTTTCGTTTCTACCAGGGGAACGCACTGTGATGGATAGCGACATGCCCCGCAACTAAATATGAATAATAAAGGAAACCATTGCCGGGTTCAGGCTTTTACTCATCAAACACTTTCGTTTTAAGTTTCGTTATCATGTGGACGGAGGTCAACTGCGGTCGTTATCAGCAAATGACCCTTTGCGCCGGCTGCTCTAGGTCATCAAGGTCTACTGATACCTGTCAGGCCATGTGCTACGCACGTTCTAATTCAAAAAGTGACCGGCGAAAGTTTGGATTTTTTTCCCTTCCGCTTAAAAAAAAAAAAAAAGCTCTACCGTGCCTGCAAGTCGGGGAATGTGTTCGCCGCACGGCGCTCATTAAAAAAAAAAAAAAAAAAACATCATTGGGTGGCTATTTTCATTAGTTGAGACTTCTCTCGGAGCCCGAGTCAAACAGCAGAAAGGTTTTACGCAAGGCGTGAAACGCTCATTTCATAATCAGTGGCAATAACAAGGTCACTGACATATGCTACGTGGCCGTTGAAAAAGAAAGAAAACTGCAGCATACATTGTTGTATATGATTATAAAGCCATTATACACTGTTGCGAAAAATGTCGCCATCAAATTTTGCTTTCAAATTTCAATGCAGTAATTGAGGCTGGAAGTTTGTAGTAGGATATTAACCTTCACACATCCACACATCACCAGAAGCGATACCTGTGAGGTCATGTGCTATGCACGTTCTAATTAAGAAAGCGACCAGCAAAAATTGGGATTTTTTTCCCTTTCCGCTTTTTTAAAAATGCTCTACCGGTCCTGTGAGTCGGGGAGGGCTTAGCATAGCCATGCAATCTGTTTGCATGTATTTATCCATAAATACTTTCATTACTGTAGGAAAACTAAAAGTAAGCTTTCATTAGTTTACTTTAGTAATTGGATATGATCACTTGATATTGAGTTACGTGTGTAGACCTGCCAGCTTTCTTCATTTAATTAAAACTCGCAATTTTAAGGGCTCATTTTCAGCTTGTGTCTCATCATTGTTAAATTTTATATATTTGTATTCCAATACAAATAAATGCCTTTAGTTGGGCAAGTTTTATCTTGAAATGCAAAGCAGCATCTCCAATCAATCGTCAGCCTAATTATTCAAACTGAGCCCCACTACCAGCATCCACTTACAGATATAATGGATAGAACAGTACTGTTTTTTGTTATGGGAGTGGTTGGTAAACAAACCAGGATGGTTTTTGTCAGTTTATGGTGTGTATATTTTTTATGCAACTTCAGGGCAGAATGCCTCTTCACAGCATCTCTATGGAGCACACTTGCTGAATATCTTTAATTAATAGTCAGCATCTAGAATAGCAAAACAGTTATTAGCTTAGTATTTTTTCTCAAATATTCTTATATTTTCTTGACAGTAACATTCTTTAGTAGGTGAGGCTGGCAGGTCTTTCAGTACATTTGCAGTGGTATTTTGGGGTGGTGCTTTTAAATTTGTAAAGGAGGGGGGGGTTGGCTTTTCACACACTACACACACGCACACACATTTTAGACAGCCGACACTGTGCCATTGAGTGACGGTTTCGAGATAAATTTTTGATGATTGAGGGAGGCTATGTGTCTCATTTACCATTTTTTAAATTATTTCAGCCATACAGAAGTTTTTACTGTACCTTTGCCAACATCTAAGAGCAGTCCTGCTTTTGATTTTTATTGACTGACCATTAACGAATTTTTCACATGTTTCGTCTCTCGGCAGGCATTCGGTACAGTTTAGATGTGAGCCTAGATGAAGTTAAAGCCCTGTCTGCCCTGATGACTTTCAAGTGTGCCGTTGTGGATGTTCCCTTTGGTGGTGGCAAAGCAGGACTCAAGATCAACCCCAGAGAGTTCAGCGAGTTTGAGCTTGAGAAAATCACTAGAAATTTTGCTCTACAGCTTGCAAAAAAGGGCTTTTTAGGTAAGTTTTAAACTTTTGTAGTTTTGTAAGCCTGTTTTGCCATGCAATTTTGCTTGGTAAGCAGTTGTGTTGAATTAAACAATTTGTTTGCAAAGCTTGCATTAGCTTTCGTTAGGTTGCATGCGCTTGGAGCACGCTGCTTGTATATTGTACGCTGTGTTATAACCAAAAGGGTATGGTCCTTGAATTTGCCCTGTTGGTTTTATAAGTGGCTTCCTATTCATCATCTGACGAAAATTTAACGCATTGTGTATTTAGCATACATGAGTGATGATAGTCCATAAGAATGTTGAGCCTCTTCATTTCTTATTTTTTTTTTGGTGAGAGAATT
The DNA here is from genome assembly GCF_043290135.1 of Rhipicephalus microplus. Classification (NCBI taxonomy): domain Eukaryota; kingdom Metazoa; phylum Arthropoda; class Arachnida; order Ixodida; family Ixodidae; genus Rhipicephalus; species Rhipicephalus microplus. The sequence goes on from NC_134710.1 coordinate 228,506,204, forward strand.
CAACGATCGACCATCTAAGCAATAAGAATAAGGTGGAGCTTTATTTATTTGTTCTCCTTTAAAATATGTCTGCTAATAATTGATGCAATCGCCTGCCTGCTTGCAGACCACTACACCAGAAGATGTCCATATCTTCCTTAAGCATACCATTTTACCATTGTATTTGTGATTATGCTTAGGTCCTGGAGTTGATGTGCCAGCACCTGACATGGGAACTGGTGAAAGAGAAATGAGCTGGATTGCTGACACCTATTCTCAAACCATTGGTAGGTACTGGCAACACTTAAGTAGTAATTATTATGCTTGATTTCTATGTATGGAGTGACGGGATTGAATACCAGCCCAGATAAAAGAATTTTTATGCAAAAGAATGTAAATAACTTTTCTTGCCTACATTGAGGTGCTCATATCAGAAGACCAGAATTATTGTAGGGTTCTACATCCTGTAGAGACTCCAATGCATTTTTAGACATTTGTTAAATAGCATAAGGACGTTGAACACGACATTTTATTATTTAAAAAGTGTTGAAGCACTGCCAACCAATTCGGTCGTTCCAGCGACGCAGGTGGCGGGCCATGCGGCCCGCCTCCGAAGCTCGCACACTGTGATAACAATCTGCAACGCAGTTCGGTGTGGTTCAAGGTTCGGTCTCGGGGTAGTCATAGGCGCGCCTTCAGGCACTAAGACGCTGAAGCATTGCGGCGGGCCCATGACCATGTATTTCTCTGCGACATACACTGTCGGGAATCGTATAACTCATAATAGTCTTTTTTTTTTTCTTCACAAACAAGTGCTAACACAGGCGAGCTGCGCCGACCGCCGTGACCATTCCCCCTGAACGGGTGCTAGCAACGAAAAAACAAAAGTATCATAAGGCGCCCAGGGTGTGCCCTTACCCTCTAGCATGGTGTAAGATACAAACAATTGTTTATATTTTACACCGTGCCCTCTACACACGCGACAAACGCCCGGGCAGATCAGGAGAATTCGAGACATCCTAGTTGGGCGGACTGGCCTTTTCCGCAGACGAACCGCTGAGAGGAATTCCTTTTCCTTATATAGCTGTCGCTGTGGTACGTGCTACATGCCGAACAATCATTTAATATATTCGTGGAACCGGGAAGGATCCAAGGAAGAGGTGACAGAGGGTAGGACGAGTGGTGAACTCGACCAAGAAGTTATGTTGTTCGAGCGATTCAAGTGAGCCGTGTAGTTCGGTCAGTCGATCTCGAAAAATTGAGTGATGACGCCGTCCGTGTGCTATTTTGAAGAGAGTCACAGAGACGACGATTAGTTGTTTGAGTGTTTTCTGGAACAGAAATACTCTAGAAACGTTCGGAAAATTGTGGGTTGCTGCTGTGGTGGTATAGTGGCTAAAGTATTCGGCTTCTGACCAACAGGTCGCAGGATCGAATCCTGGCTGCGGCAACTGCATTTCCGATAGAGGCAAAAATGCGGTTGGCCCGTGTGCTCAGGTTTGGGTGCACGTTGAAGAACCCCACGAGGTCGAAATTTCCAGAGCCCTCCACTACGGCGCCTTAAAATCATATACCCCACATACCAATCAATTGAATCAATCGGAATTGTGGGCTACACACATGTGAATATTCGAGGCCTCGAAGTGTTCTTTAATGCGCACCTAGATATGATTACACAAGTGTTCTTGCACATTGCCCCGCTGAAACGTGGTGATTGGAGTTAGTCGCTCAGTGCCTGTTTCATTACCTAATGTTAATTTGAAACGACAATGATGTCAAAGAAAGTATAGCGGATTTCGTTAGTAGTAATGTAAGTGTGAAGAAAAAAAAGCGGCAAAAAAGATTGTAGAAGCTGAACCTGCGTGTGTTCAGTTTTCTACAGCTTCGAAGTGTTCCTGTACATTAGAAGTGTGGCAGCTTGGGCTAGTTGGTATGGCACGACGATAGTTATAGCGCTAGAACAAAACGACGACACAGAGACAAGGACACGTGTCCTTCTTGTCTCTGTGTCGTCGTTTTGTTCTCGCGCTATAACTATCGTCGTTCCTGTACAGTCTGTAATATATGCGATTGTATTTGTAGCGCGGTAACTTTGTTCGCGTTCTTTTAAATACCCTGTAAGCGATGTCATAATTTGTAATTGATACCTGCCGAGTGTGCAAGTTTGTGTGATACAAAGCGGGCCTGCGGCGAACTATTGGCCTGCGACACCGCTTCGGCGGCATGGAACAAGCCACACCTCTTTTTTTTTTTTTTAATACCAGCGTTGAGGTAAACGATGTGACCGATTGCTTTGCCTTCATTCAAACATGTCTCTGACCCTTTAGCAAGAGAAAATATGGTGTGGCAAAACCAGAGGGCCTGACTTCCTTTGCTAGTCCAGACGTGCACGCTTGCGAGATCGTCTCATCACAGTCTCGTCCGCCATTTTCACCTACCGTTACGCCACCTATAGTCGTTGGAATGGTCGCATAGCCCAGCTTTCAATCCTTCTAATGCATTTTTTAAAATGCACAAACCTACTAGCCATTTCTTTGCTCAGACCTTGTACAACCCTTACTTTATTTGGAATATTGTCTCTGGCCATATTCATTCTAAATTTAAACTTATTTGTATGGTTAACCTCGTTAGCTTTACATAGAGGTGATTTAATTTTGTTTAACTGCAAGCAAGCGAGCATAGTGGGTAAGTTGGCTTGTGCTGTAATTTTAGTATTCCAGCTTTTAAGTGTTCAAAATAATAATTGCGTTATTTATTGTAGTAAGTACACAGAACTATTTTTGTCGTTAATTTAGTGTTTTGAAGGCATTGCTGCCTTATTTGCTAGCATTTCCTTTTCAGCTTCTTGGTATATATTTGGAAACAATGTGCCATTTATTAAAGTTCAAATATTCAGTTGAATGTGTTTAAGTCTTGGACTTCTGACTGATATCTCTTTGAACCAACTTATGTTGGCCCTATATTTTTTTTTCCTTTGTCAGGACACAGTGACTTAAACTCGCATGCCTGCATTACTGGTAAACCCATCAACCAAGGTGGTATTCATGGCAGGGTGTCTGCCACTGGCCGAGTAAGTTGTATTCATTATTAGGGGGAAAAGGTTTCATTCTCTCGTCTGTACTCTTAGGTGCTCAAAAATTTGTGTCTGTGTTTGACTTCTTTTACTTTTTAAGGGAGTCTTCCATGGGATCGACAACTTCATAAATGAAGCAAGTTTCATGAGCATGATAGGAACAACCCCAGGCTGGGGTGGAAAGACATTTATTGTCCAGGTAAGTGTGTCTTGACACATCTGTGTGGCTGCTGTGTGTTGTTTCAAAAGAGTCACAGGAGTCTTGAGCACTGATCACTGGTGTGCTTTGTGCCAATGTTTGAGAAGGGCTACTTTCTCTTATAGGGCCTTGGAAATGTGGGACTTCATTGCACTCGCTACTTAACAAGAGCTGGTGCTCGATGCATTGGCATCCAGGAAGTGGATGGCTCAATCTTCAACCCTAATGGCATTGATCCAAAGGAAATTGAAGAGTGGAAAATTGTAAGGAATGTCTTTTAGTACTGCCACCTTGCTTTGTACTTTTCATTCTTAGCTTTCACATTCGCATTTGCCTAGATTTACGTGATAAAAGTTGGGTGTTCCTTTCCTTCCGGTTTCCGAGTTATTTTTAAAGAAACCTAGTTTTGCCGGAAGGGCCAAACTTGATTGATGTGCCTTAGGGTTCATGAAATTTATTTGAATATTTTATTATGTCTTTAATGGCTTGGCTAAGGGATGACTGTGTATGCAGTAGCAGGGATGCACTGGCATCATTAGCAGGTGACTCGTAACAATGGCAATCATAGCAACGCTTCACTAGTACCGTATTTACTCGTTTCTACTGCGCCCTCGATTGTAACGCGCACCCGATTTCCACGACAAAAAAAAAAAAAAGTAAGACATCGACTGCAACGCGCACCCATTTTTCTCGCTGGCCCGCACATTCACTCCACTTGAAAAAACGACTCTTTTCGGGAGGGTCTTCCATTTAAATACGAGGTACAGGGGAAGCTTGTGCCCATCTGACGTGTAACAGAGCATTGCCGTCACTGTAGTTTTACCAGGGACCGACATCGGCACACGAACTTGCTTGCGACGTCAGGCGAACTTGCGACGGTTGTGGTGCCAGGCATGTCGAAGTAAAGAGGCGTCTGATCGGCATTCCTGATTTGTCCAAGCAGGTAGCCGTTGTTGTGCCGCAAGTTTAGGACGAACCTCTGAAAACTGTGAAGCTTTTCATCGTACTCCTCTGCAAAACTTTTCGCATATGCCCGTTCACCTTTGGAGGGAAAAGCCTTTCCTCTTAATGAAGTTAGTTAGCCAGCACCTGCTCGCTTTGAAATGGCTCCGCATTAGACCTTTTACTAAGGCTAATTGCATAGCCCGTACTTAGAGCAGTTCTGTCGTGACGTGCCGCTGTGCTGCTCGCTGCTCAAGCACATACTCGCCAAGCAGCTCTTCAATTTGCAGAAACCGACCCTGCTGTGGTCCACTGAAGCCTTTGCGTGAAGCTTTGCTGTCGACAATCTTCTGCTTTTGTTTCCGCCAGTCCCGCACGCACGTTTCCGGAACTCCAAACGACCGCGATGCGGCCCAATTTCCGTCAGTTTCTGCACACGCGATGACTTTCTTGTAAAAGCGCCATCGTGGTGCACTCGAGTTTTCGGAGTCGGCCTTTCCATGCCGTCGATGCTAATGCACTACAAAATGACGAACTCCTCAGCACACGTACGAAGTGCCGCACATGGGAAACACATAGGCAGAAATGGCCGACGCGCCATGCCGACGCATGTAGAAGGCGGCCATTTTGGAAATGCTGATGGCAATAGAATGACCGTATTCATTTTTTTTTCGTACTCGATTCTAATGCGCATGCGATTTATGAACTCTCTTAACCGGAAAAAAAGTGCGCGTTAGATTCGAGTAATTATGGTAACACCGATGAATCGTTTTATAGAAGAGGAAAACATTGCATGTTTTAAAAGTGCATGATAAGAACGGCTGCATTCTTTTATTTTCAATTTGTATGTTACATTCCTAATTTACTCTATAATTTTTATATATCTTATGTATGTGCCTTTAGCGCTTGGAAAAGCTATGGATCAGTACCAACTAGCCTGAACCCACGTCCTTGTAAAAACTATATGAATTTTATTTCATATCTTGAAATTTTCTTCCAAAATGGTATGTTTCTATACACATTCAAATATAGTCACGCCGGTGTTTTGTGCCCTTAGAAGAAGAAAAAATGAAGGAATTCCACCACTTGTATGGAAGTCACACCATTTAATTGCTGAGAAATTGCTCACCACTTATACTGAACAGCATTTCAGAGAAAGGATGGTAGGAAGAGAGCAGAAGAGTAAGAAGGTCTGAGTGTGGCCTTCTTAAGGTCACATTCAAATGTAAGTTTGATGTGGTGGTGAGCAGAATGTGGGGGTGGGGTGTGATTTTTCCAAGCACAGTTGAAAGGCTCGCAGTGCTATTTAAACAATGCAAAGTAGGAATAGATAGGTAGGGTGTGGCATGGCACAGCAATGTTTGATTTCCTAGCAATGTACATCCAGAATAATGGTGCCCTTTAAATACCTCACACGGTGCACACCTTTTGTGAAAGGTCTTGCAGGAATGTTTGGAGCAGATCTTATACTTGTGGTGCATTTTTGATATTGTGAGCAATAACTAAACAGTTGCAGCTTGCTTGTACTTATGGCACTTTTGTGCAGAAAAGCTTGTGCTTTCCATATTGCAGGGCTATTTTAAGGGGGGACACGGGTCTTAGAAGGCCGAAAATCGCAAAAAAATCGACTTTTTCAAGCTGACATTTTCGGAATCTATATCTATTTTTGCACAAATCTGCTAAGTTTCTAGCTTATATTGTCATTATTTTCGCCGTAAAATCAATTTGTAACACCAATATGAGGTGTGTATGAGCGCAAATTGATGCTAAAATCGCGCTTTTTCCATGCCGAACCGTTGCCGGTACACAAGGGCTATCGTGGCCATCTCGATCTCGTTTGGAAGAGCCGTTCTTCATCTTCAATTTCCCGCCACCACTGGCTCGCTTTGCTCATTGGTTTTCTAGCAAAAGCGCGTCATCGAGAGGTACAAGCGCGCGATTCTATTGGCTGCTTGGGGCACGTGACAAAATCTAGGCATCCGATTGGCCAAGCGGCGTTTCTGGCGTCTGCTTCACCGCAGAGACGCGCGTGAGCGTGTGCCATTTTGTCTTGGTGTTGTCAACTGCCTACAGCTATGGGTCGTGCCATCAAGAAGTTCCGCACCAAACACAAATTTGGAAAGCGGGTGAGGCGATCGCTAGCCGAGAACGCTAGCCGAGTTAAGTTCATATTATGGATGGGCCCTGAAATCTCATGACGATGTGGATGCCATGCAAAGGGCAGTGATGGCCACTTATTACCATGTGACATCAAACGATGAAGTGGCCAACCACACATTTTGCCCAACAGGGACCAACTCATGGTGTCGGCAAAATGCTGCAGACGCTAAGGGCGAGCCTGCACCCAAGCATCCGCGCAGCTTGCCTCCTCATGTCTGTGAGGCATTATTGCCTATTTATCAGAGGCTTTCTGACAAGAAGCTACTGCAACGATGCCAACGGGGCAAAACACAAAACAGCAACGAGTGCTTACACTCCATGATATGGGCACTTGCGCCGAAAGACCGACATGCTTCATTGTTCACTGTTGAAGCAGCAGTAGCCGAAGCAGTCATGAAGTTTAACGCTGGTAATGAGAGAAGCTCTGCAGGCATACTGAAAGAGCTTGGCCTCAACCCTGGCATCCACAGTTCCAAGCGCATGGCCGAAAAGGATTGCCGTCGTTCCGTGGCGTCAGCAAGCAAACGCTCGTCGGCTGACAACTTACAGCGGAATTTGAAAAAAAGGCATGCTCATGCTAAGAATCAATCTGATTATATGCCTGGTGCATATTAACTCGCTAAAATTATGTGTGCCTGTGATGTTTTACATTCTGTAACGCTAAATAAAGTTTTAACCTGTTTTGCTCATTTTCTCAGAACATGGATTTTGGCCACTTCCCTTGTTTGCTTCTTCTCTAAAAGTCTACCCAGGACAGCTAGAACTACAATTCTTTTTGCACAATGTAGCTAAATGTGCATAGAAAGCAACGCTGCAAGCAGATTTTCAATCTGCAGTTCAAAATTTTTTTTATATTAATTTAAAATTTTTTTTGTTTTTGGCTAGGTGTAGACCATGAACTCATTAGTGCTGTAAATTGAGAAGTAGTTGTTCAATTTCCAATCAGCTTGCAGCGTTGCTCTCCTTCGGCTTTCTTGTATCCATATATGTGTTTAAAATGATGTTATGTTGCATAGATAATACTTTATTGTTTCAGCAAACAATAGAATGAGAGTACTAATTACCTCTGGAAATAATTGACCTGTGTAAAATATAACTGGATAGTTAAATAAAGCTAAAGAAACTGAACAAAGCAGTGCAGTTTCATCTACTTTGGCCAAGAAATAACCTATGTTATCTCTAAAAACCATGTCCCCCCTTAACTTTGGCTGAATGAAAACATTCCTGATCAGTATTGCTAGTTTTGCATGCACTTCAACTCTGCCAGATAATGAATAAAGTCTCTGGAAGGTATTGTTTTTGAAAAAAAAAAGTGTATTTGTCATGAATATTGCAAAAGCTCTTTTATCTCTCACTGCATTTTTGACCTGTCAGCATTCAAATATGAGCTTGTAGGCTTGTACTTAGCAACTTGTACCAATTGTGTATTTAGAAAGCTAAAACAAAGGAGCCGTAAGACCTGCATCTCATCCTATAGGGGCCCTTGAAACACTTTTTCAACTAACCATGGAATGAATTCACTGGAAGAGATTATTGTTTTACGAATTCAACGTCGCAACAATTTTAAGAATCCGTCCAGTGCGAGTGGAGTTACAAAGATTTGTCACATGCTTAAATTGTATTCTCTCTTCTCTCGTCCCGACGAAAGCGCTGGAAGCTAAGCAGGGAGGGATGGCAGGGGCACAGAAAAACATCACGCACGTCTCATGACCTTGAGCACTTTTTTTTTTCTCGGAATAGCTGCTTTTTGAGTGCGATCGCGTGGCACGCGTGGACAAGTCGCGCCCTCCCGCGGCGATCTCTGTAAAGACTGAGTGCAGCATGTTCAAATCAGCCAATGGCTGATAGATGGCTTTCTATGAGTGATTTTTGAGCATCTTCCATCATTTGTCTAGAGGAGAGAAAGCAATTTTTAGCTGACTTTGATAATTTATTGTGAATTCCAGGCCGCATGCTGCACTGTAATATTTGGCCCTCGTGTTCTCGGCAGTCTTTACTACCGATCGGCAGCGCTTTCTGACCATCCTTAAAAAGTGTTGTAGTGCCCCTTTAAGTGTAACGAGAATCCTGTCATCCATTAAAGAAAACTATTATTTTTTGAGATATTGCATTGTGCACTTAATAAGACCTCACTATTATAAATACGTAGAAATAAGATTTGTAATATGTAGAAATAAGATTTGTAATATGTAGAAATAAGCTCCATTTTTTTTTTACACATTACATATTTCATACGTGGTGGCTTCAAGTAAACGTTTAGATCATATTGCTCAAACATCATTATCCTGTTGTCATGCAGCAACATTCCCTGTTTGATTTCTCATCATTCTTCAATGTGTGATACAAAGCTACGCTGAATTAGACTAGAGGGCTAAAATGAAAAGAAGTGTTAATAGAGGAATTAAGAGGAGAATCAAGAGAGACCCCTAAAAATTGGAACGTTACGCAATTCTTTTGTTTATTCACACAGTGTTTTGGTTAGGCTAGTGGGCTTTGTAAATAAAAGCAGAGCTCGAAAATATGGGACACAGGAGACAAGTGCACGGGATGGCGCCCGTGCCATTTACTTGTCTCCTGTGTCCCGTCCTTTTGCTATCTGCTTTTATTTTCAGATAATGCACCTACTCTGCCAGCAATACATTATAATGGGCTCTGTAAATTGTTTAGCCTAGGAACGCCTATACTCGAGACAATTTTAATTTGGTCAGATGTTAGTGTCGTCATAACTTTTTACAGCAGATAAGTAGAAGGGGCCTAGGAAATCATTGTCCTAAAGAATGTTGAGTGTTCCTATGACCGAAAGTACTGTTAGTTAATCTGTTCATAACTTTCATGCCAACTAAGTGTAGCTGCTTCCTACAAAGACAGTGCAGTGTCACATTGAATAATATGTGCAGTCAAATCTTAAGAGAGCTGCTTTAAAGGGGCCCTGAAACACTTTTTTGAGTAACCATGAAGTTAATTCACTGGAAAAGCGTATTGCCTCAAAAAATTAACGCCGCAAAAATTTTAAGAATCTGTCCAGTACAAGCGGAGTTACCAAGATTTGTCACACGCTGCAATCGCATTCTCTTCTCCAGTCCCGACAAAGCGCTGGAAGCTAAGCAGGGAGGAATCAGAGGGGCAAAAAAAAAAAAAAAAAACGCAAGGCCCTGACCTTGACCACTTTCCTTTTTTTTTTTATTCGAATGCACGGGTTTTTCAGTGTGATCGCGTGTGCACATGTGGACAAGTAGCGGCCTCCCGTGGCGATCTCTGTAACGACCGAGTGCGTCATGTTCAAATCAGCCAATGGCTGATAGATAGGCTTACTACGAGTGATTTTTGGGCTTATTCTGTAATTTTCCGAGAGAAGAGAAAGCAATTTTCAGCCGACTTTGATAATTTATTGTGAATTCCAGGTCGTGTGCTGCGCTATAATATTTGGCTCGCGTGTTGTTGGCAGCCTCTAATACCGATTGGCAGCGTTTTCTGACCATGCTCAAAAAGTGTTGCAGGGCTCCTTTAAGCCCCGACGCGGTGGTCTAGTGGCTAAGGTACTCGGCTGCTGACCCGCAGGTTGCGGATTCAAATCCCGGCTGTGGCGGCTGCATTTCCGATGGAGGCGGGAATGTTGTAGGCCCGTGTGCTCAGATTTGGGTGCACGTTAAACAACCCCAGGTGGTCAAAATTTCCGGAGCCCTCCACTACGGCGTCTCTCATAATCAAATCGTGGTTTTGGGACGTTAAACCCCACAAATCATCAATCATCAGCAGGGCTCCTTTAACTGTCCTTGCTGCCAAGGAGCACAAGTGTTTTTGTACAGCATGAAATGGGTACTACCCCATGGTTTGTCACAAATTTTTGCCAATATTTTTTTTCCTATTCAAATTTCAATTCTTGTGAAAATAAGAAAGCAGTTTCCTTTTTTTTCTTTTTCAGTTTTAATGAGGAGATGGTTGTTTGTCTAAAAGCATATATGCTTGACTTAGTTTGTTCATATGTAAAGATCGCTTATTCTTTTTCTCATTGTGCTGTCTTAATTTATGTTTAAATGCTTTCCTTTCAGCTGTAAGTGTGCTCATGAAATGTTAATTCTATTTGTAAGCACTTGGAATAAGAGTCATGCATTATATTTTAAGTGTAGTATAGTTTGTTGAGAGTGGTTTGGGTTATTTCGACTTCTTGATTGTCCCAAGGTAATATCAGTAGCGCTAGAAGTTGGTCGCAAAAGAATACATGCCTGGAAGCATTTCTTTTCCTACGCATTCATCAGCATGAATTTAATGCTTAACTGTTGTTTTCTGTTCAGAACAATGGCACAATCAATGGCTTTCCCGGTGCTGAGCCTTACAAGGGTGAGAACCTGATTTACGAAGACTGTGACATATTTGTGCCAGCTGCACTTGAGAAAATCATCACGAAGAACAATGCCAGCAAGTTTAAGTGCAAGGTAAGGTCTTATATTTCCTGTTTATGAATTGTTAAAAAATGTGAAACATACATATAACATCTCAGTCCAATAAAAAGTTTTTTTTCCCTTTCAATGACTGCCCTATGTGTAGTATAGACATTGTGGGAGATGGTGGCCTTACTTAGTGCTGTCAAGTATATTTTGAAGTTTATGGAGCACACTGTCCAAACTGTAGTAGTTACGATTGAGTGTGCAATGAAGTTTCTGTTCTTGCTTTCATGTAAGGTACAAAAATGTATGCATTGACTACAAGAAGAAGCTTTGCTTTAGGAATAACAGGGACACTCCAAGGGAAAAGTTCTCTATGGTAGCGTCGTGATTTTCCTTGCGGAGGTGAAGTGTGATAAAGTCCTATCACACTTCACCTAGTGGCTAAAGTACTCGTCTGCTGACCCGCAGGTCGCGGGTTCGAATCCCGGCTGCGGCGGCTGCATTTCCGATGGAGGCGGAAATGTTGTAGGCCTGTGTGCTCAGATTTGGGTGCACGTTAAAGAACCCCAGGTGGTAGAAATTTCCGGAACCCTCCACATTGGCCTCTCTCATAAAAATATGGTGGTCTTGGGACGTTACACCCCACATATCAATCAATCAATCAATCATGATGCAGGGAAAAATTGGGCTTTCAGAACTCTATGGGCTGCAATATACACTATATCTCGGAAGTTTCTTTCAACACTGTCGAGGCTACAAGGCCCTCTTAAGCCAATAGGAAGACCGATTAGCCTTTACACATGTATTCATCCATGTCGCGCAGTGTGCTAGGCATCTCCTGAGCATCTACTCGCACATGTAGGGAACAGGAGGTGTTTCTATGCAGCTGAAGGACAATAGAGAACGAATGCGAAACTGGAGTGTCATTAAGGGAAATTATGAAGTGAAGAAAAAAAAAAAACATGTTCGCATAATTTGTTTTATTTGTCATTTACTTCTTACTGGGTACTTCGCAGGTCGCAGGAAAAATTTCGGTTACAGACCTAGAATCGTTATAGCTTTGTACCACAAAAATTTTTAAATAGTCAATTATGAGCCGCGAGAGCGTAATGCGAGGAAGTTAGCTTGAAACCTTTGCCGTTCACCCAGCTTAGACTTTGCAAGCCCAATTCCTTCGCTACCCTCTTCGGTATTGGAGTAACTGGGAGCCGCGAGATCACACGACGCATCAACACGTCATGTTTGGTTGATGGTATACTTTTTTTTTGTTTCAGTGATATGAAAGGCATTAGTCTAGCACCTGTTATTTTAAGCGATCGCGGAATGCCCTTTCTGGAAGATGCCCGGAAATTATTGTAACTTGAACGTGATTGTTACACGTGGTGCGCTATCATATCGTATATTTACTATGTTTTTCTGTGAAATTAACTAGTTGCGAGTGCAGCGGTGTCATTTTTGTTCCTTTTGTGCCTTGTTTCTATGCGTCGCTTCACAAGCAAACATGAACTATCACCAACTAACCAAACTTTCAACTCTACTGAGCTTCTATTCGACCAACAGATTTCAGAAATTACATATGGTGCCCCGAATAATTGTCGCAGTGTCACATAGTACTTTCACGTACGCAGGACCATGGTTGTATGCAGAAATATTTTTCTGAGGGGGGCAGCCTCTTGATCTAAAGTAGGGCCAGGATATACAATTGAAATGGTCAGTTTGCACTATGTATGCATGAAAAAAAAAAAAAAAAAAGAAACCCTCTTAATGTGGGTGGCACTGGCCCGGAGTGCCAAACCCTGGGAGCTCGACCATGTTGGCGTGTGCACACTGTGAGATGTCCATGCAAGCGGTGTCCAGTGCGACATTTCACTTCTTTCCGGGTGCATACCGTTGCAGATCTTAGCAGATGAGATCATGAGCGCTCATTGCATGCCTTTCTCTTGCATTTCTTTTGCCGGCTCTAAATGCTCAAAATAGGTGAGAAGTCCTTTAAGGTGTTCGCACACAGTGCAGAAATTGACCCTGTGCAATTGGACCCGGTTAACACGAGGCTAAAAGAGCCGCCTGGCCTAATAGCGGTCTGGCTATTCGCTCCACCTGTGGTGCCCTTCTCAGCCATGTTGAAAAAACGAGAAAATAAAACCAGGCGTGCTTACAATTAAGTCACCATGCTGGACAATAAAAGAAGAGACAATGTTCTTTAATCCCTGCGCGAAAAAACTGCATGGCTATGCTAAGTCATTGGCACCTTTATACCATTATGTATAGGCTAAAACATTTCTTTTGCTTTCCTGTCATAGACACAGGTCCAGCACATTTGTTCTAAAATTTTAATTTTGGAAAAATTTATTGTCTTCAGTTACAATTTTGGGGGCTTAAAACTGCGTTTTGCCCATCTATCTTTGGTGTCTAAAACCAGACTTTTTTAGTGCCTATAAATCCGGCCTCTAGTCATGAGATATGTGGACAAGGGTCTTTGATATCTTACAGTGTAATAGTGTGCTGAAAGAGAGAGCATGTTCGAATATTTAACTAGCATTGATAATGGGTATGAATTTCACGACTGGAAAAGAAAGAAAGGAAAAATTTGAACAATTTGCTCATTTTTAATGCATACTCATTAATGTGCTTATGAAAGCTTCAGCAGATCAGTGTGTAAGCTGTTTGTAGGCTTACATCAAAAATGGGGTTGGCTAATGACCTCTTAAGCCCCATATGGATTTATGCATAAAAGTGTACCCCGACTCATACTTGCTGGACACTCATTTCACAGGCATGAGATAGTACATTAGCCAAAAATTCTGTGAGTGGTTGTTACTAGATGAAGAATGAAATAGTGCTGGGGACTCGATGAGAAGAGACAAACATGATGCTGTGTCTGCGTCTGCTCGTCCCATCTTGAGCACCGTTTTTTTTTTATCCTTCAGCTATGTACCAATCGGCCCAAACAAGCACACTGCTTGAGTAAGTGTTAGCATGAACAGGAGTTGGTGCAGACTAACATGAGTACGAAAGAAAGTCATTGATGCTGAATTGGAGCTGATGTAAATACTATGTATACAGTCGCCGACCGATTTTTCGGACCTGGCGGGGACCGAAAAAAAGTACGAAAAATCGAACAGTCCGAAAAATTCGTTTTCGCCAAAAATCTAAAGTTTATGGCATCAGGCAGGTTTAAAAAAGTCCTTGATGCTGCCTTGCCTCAAACTACGCTTGGAGGCAATTTGGTTTGCCCGTATTTGCGCCAAGGTGAAATCGTCGCCGTAAACGCTCGACAAAATTGTCACCGCGTTGGCGATCTCTGCCGCCGACGGCTGCGGGCGGTCGTCGTTGTCGTCGTCCGAGCCGCTCTCCGGCTCCGGGACAACCTGGCGAAGAATTTCGTCGTCAGTGGCCTCCGCGCACGAAACAATGTCGTCGTCCGCACGAGTGAAGTCTTTAAATGTCATTGTGGCAGGTAGAGAATCCTTCTTTCGCCTCCTCCCCGTGCGATGTGATGACGATAGTGCTGACCGAAGACGAAAAAACGGCATCCATCACCGCGTCTTTTAAAAAGCAAACACGGCCTCCGAAACTTAAAATATGGCGTGCGCATTCCTATCTCGGAGGCAGGAAAGGCATCTGAAGACCAAGCTTAGCCAAGCCGACGGAAAATCCAACATGGCGGCATTCACAATGGCTTGAGGAGTGGCACAAGACGAGCGATTTAGTCCGAAAAATCGAACTTTCAGAGGCAAATTCGCCCGAAAAATCGGTCGAAACAATGCATTAGCTCTATGGGATCCCTGACGGTGCATTTATGAAGTCCGGAATATCCAACAAGTCCGAATTTTCGGAGTCCGGAAAATCGGTCGGCGACTGTATACGTGTATGGGTATGGGTGAGTGAATGGTTGTATGTGTGCAAGTGCCATTCAGTGGGACTTAACACTGTTGACCTGAGTGGGAGTGTGTGTAGGTGGCACTAAGCATGAAGTGGAAGTTACTATAAGCACTAGTGGACATTTAAGAAAGGCTGTTCAATTACAAAGAGCCTTCATTTAGTACCACTGCCTTTGCACCGTGTAACGACATGATGTTATATGCTCTGCCTTTTGTGCATTGTTGCTTACCTGACACTTCTACTCTCACGTTCATGTCCTTTCTTCCTTTCACTTCCCCTTCCCTCGAGTGTCCTCCATTTCGTTGTGTTGTCAGTTTGCCTGTCTGACCAGTGTCACTATTTCAAGTGTCCTCGCCCCTCCTCATATAGCGCAGGTAACTGGGATGCTCATACAATAAGAAAAATGTCAAAAACGTGAAAACAAACAACAGTCTGCATATTGTGAGCTTTGGAAGCGGTTGTCACAGTTTGGAAATGTATTTTTTGCAGTTTAGCTCTTTTGTTACCATGCCTATTCAAGTCTATCACTGGTGATTGATGCTTTGCATCTTCGTTTTTGGCATGTTGAATTTGTTTGGCGTGCACCTAGCACTTCCTTGTTAGCACAGCAACTAACCTTCCAGAATCAGTTTGAATTTGCTCGAGTTCGCAACATAGTGATTTTTGACAGATCTTTCGCAAACCAATGTGTGTGTGTGGTTGTGAAAATGCACTTTGCGAACGAACTTGCGAGAAATGTGTGCTGCTTGTAGTTATACTGCAGTAACATCAAAACTATGTGAGCAAAAGAACCTTAGCAAGTCAAATATCAAAATATGGCATCAGATTCATGACAGTGTTAAGCTGTAACAATTTTCTGAAATTTATGCAGGTATTCATTAGAGCTGTTGCTTGGAGTGCAAGATTTATTCTACAAAAGATTATTTCCAAAAGTCTGCCACATGTATAATGTGAGGAGGTAGTCTTTTTAGACAGTTTGTTGCTGGTTCAGTTTTGCTTCTGCTGACACAGGGCCACATCTAGTGTCGCTAGTCGCTCGTATGGTGGCATCATCACGTGTGCATGAGTGCGCACTTGCTTCACGAAAAACATGCACTGCTAGAAACTATCTTGCAACCGCGCCTCAATTGAGTGGCGACGAGCTTTGAGTCTGAACATGACCGCACCTCGGCTTGAAGCTCTGATGGCGACAATGTTTTGCGTTGGCCTGGGGCATCCGCAGTCGTTCAGTGGTTGGTTTAATTTACGGCCTCAGCTGATCTCCTCTGTCGCACGCGTAGATGCTGACTTCAGTGCACAATCTTAGAGCTACTCTGGTTACATGCGAGGTCCATATTTCTCTGGGGCACAATTTGCTGGTGCCGGCTGCAGAGCTTCTCCTCGTGATAAGGTCACCGAAGCACATCTCCACTTCGCACTATGGAGCAGCGAGGGACATCTTAGGTCTGTGTCCGATTTCGTTTTTTTTTTTTTTCAATACTATCTGCAAAAATAAAAATATGCTTGGATGCATATTTTAGAACACCAACCTTATGGGGAGAGAAGTGGCTCACGGAAAGTGGCAACGCTGGATGAACTGGTGAAGTTTATTGGACACCTGATGTATATAGGCATTTTTCACAACACGGGTGTCCATCTATACTGGAGCACCAGCAGGCTCTTCTAAAGAAAAACAAAAAAAAATTGTGAAAAGTATACCTGTGTCTTATGAAAAACAAGGAAATGCTTCACCACATGGCATGAGCAACGAAGCAGTACATTGGTTCAGATTTGTGTTGTCTATGTTGATAGAAACATTGTGTAGAGCGTTCTACTATTACTGGGTTATCTTCAAAATGTATATTCTGAGTTTGCTTTGTTTTCATTGTTTTTGTATATATCATGTTTTTTATTGCTGTGTTTATCTGCTGGCAAACACAATTACACATTTTTCAAATTTTTATAAATTCCACAATATTTTTGTTGTGCTACAACATATACAGGGTGTTTTAAGAAATGTGTCCAATATTCGTTAAAAATCACAGAAAGGAGGTATCTGCGTGCTACTTGCGGCATTGTCTTTCCTGTGGCAGAGGGCATCTTCAGATATGTGCAAACAATAATTACGGCAGTAATTATAGAAATGCACACAACTAACTTTTTAACCAGTGGTGATAGTTGGTCAAGCCACATGGGCGAATACAAGCCATAGTCTATAGCCACTTTGAAATTTTGGAAAAGCGGCCACTGGTAATCACCATGGAGCGATGCAATCTGGTCAGTTTAGCTGGCGAATTTGAAACCGACACACCAAACAGTGCATGTACCATTTGCTTCGACAACACCCTCGGTGATGACACTGTTTCCCTCGCCGATATCAACCGTAAATTTAGACACTTCACTTCGAAGCCGCTAATCAATGCTCTTCTATTCTTCTCCTCAATGCGAGGGAAACAGTGTAGTCATCGAGGGTGTTGTCGATCTGATAGGTAGATGCGCTGTTTGGTGCGTAAATTTCGAATTCGCTAGCTAAATTGGCCAAATTGCATCGCTCCACACTGATTACTGGTGGCCGCTTTTCCAAAGTTTCAAAGCAGCTATGGACTATTCGTAAAAAGGGCTTGAATTCACCCATTTGATGCGACTGGCTATCACCACTGGTTAAAAGTTAATTTGTTAGTTTCTATAATTACTGCCGTTTATTAATTTTTGTATGTATCTGAAGATGCCTTCTGTCACAGGATGGCAACACCGCTAGCAGCACACAGATACCTCCTTTCTAAGATATTTAAAAGGATATCGGAAACATTTCTTGAAACGCCCCTTATTACTGAGAAAGAGCATTGTGTTGTGCATAGTTCGATGTGCTGCAATGTGTGCTAGAGTGCTTTGCTAACTGCTGTGGCAGCTGCATTTCCGATGGAGGCGGAAATGTTGTAGGCTTGTGTACTCAGATTTGGGTGCACGTTAAAGAACCCCAGGTGGTCTAAATTTCCGGAGCCCTCCACTACGACGTCTCTCATAATCGTATGGTGGTTTTTGGATGTTAAACCCCACAAATCAATCGTCAATGCTTTGCTGACTGGCAATAACTTTGTTCCCGAGACACAAGAAAAATAGCCATTTTTTCATGGTAATGAAAAAGTTAAGAGAAGACACTTCTATTGCTGCTAAAGCTCTACTTGGTTCAAGTCTTCTTGGTTGGCATTCAGTCCTTCTTGGTCAACTGTGTTGTAACCATAGCCCATACTGCATTTATAACCCTGGGAAAGCTGGCATAGTTAAATGTAATGTTTAAAAGTGGTTAAAGTTTCTGGAGAAACTGAAGTGACTATGGATGTTGTCAATTAATAGTGACTTTCTCCGAGTGAATAGTGGCCCTTACAGATCTGTAGAGCTATTTAAGTGTAACAATATCCTTGATCAAGTACTCGGAAGATTGAAAGAAAGAAACGTTCAGTAAACAAATTCATAAGAAAAGAAGTCTACTATAGTACTAAATCAAGCACAACGTTACCTTAGTGGTACTTTGTGTTGTACTTTTAGTACTTGAAAGACAATTGTATAATGTGTATGACCATCAACGTAAAAGCACGCTGTTGTTTTCAATCCTTGGCTGTAATGTGTATGAACTGACATTTCAGATTATTGCTGAAGCCGCAAATGGACCTACAACTCCTGCCGCAGACAAGATTCTCATGGAACGCAACGTTCTGGTCATTCCCGATTTATACATCAATGCTGGAGGTGTGACAGTCAGCTACTTTGAGTGGCTCAAAAACTTGAACCATGTCAGTTATGGCCGGCTTCTCTTCAAGTATGAAAGAGAGTCCAACTACCACCTTCTTGGTGAGAATCTCCTTTTATTTAATACACTGTGTGACTCCTCTTAATTGTTTTTTATTATTGGTTTAAGCACACAGAATTGGATTGTGCAAAAAAAACAGTATTTGACAGCAACAACAGCTAGAAAAGTGCACGTTGGGAAAAGGTGCGACACTGGGCTAATTTGTATTGTATCTTTTAGTATAAACAACATGAAAAACTGCGACATGCACTTGATGCTTTATTGAACCAACTGAAAGCGATGTAGAAAAAGGAGAGAGAGCTGGGAAGATTGTCAGCACGACAAAAGATTTTGAGCTTCAAGTTTGACAGGCACTAAAAGAGACTTTAGTAAGCTGTCAACTAAAAGAAATTGCATCTATCATGTGGGAAAGCTGCACGGTCATTGTAAACTAAAGACAGCAAAGCAGTACAAAACAAACAGAAAAGAAAGTCAGAAATGGTAAGCACAACTGACAACGTATATAAATAAATAAGGATAAAAAGCATGAAAAATCAACATGGTGACAGTGATGAAAAGGTGTGTAGGTTCCTGTTAATGCACTGCTAGTATGGTCCAAGCCAAGGTCTTCTAAGAACTGCTAAGACTAGGCTTGTGCGAATAGCGAATTTTCGGTTCGAAGTGAAGTCGAAGCGAATATTGATTTTGGTTAAATAATTTCAAATCGGAATTCAAATAATATATATCACATATAAAGAATAATGGGAATATTTGTCATGACTCGGCTAACCTACACATAACTTTTTGCAAATTGAAGCTACCTGTGCAAATGATAACCTGTACAATATGCTATGTTTAAAAATTTGCTATACTTAAAGCACATAAGCCAGTATAACAAGCTTTTAAACTTGAGATTTGATGAATTGATATGAGTGTAATATGTTCATTTAAAGGGGCCCTGAAGCACTTTTTGAGTATGGTCATAAAATGATGACGATCAGTGGTAGAAGTTCCCGACAACAAGCGAGCTAAATATTATAGCGCACCACGCGGACTGGAATTCGGAATAACAATAAATTATTAGGCAGCCAGCTAAAAATTGCTTCTTCTTTTCTTGACAAATGATGGAAGACTCTAAAAAATCACTCGTAGAAAGCAATCTATCAGCCATTGGCTTATTTGAACGTAACGCGCTCAGTCGTTACAGAGATCGCCGCAGGAGGTCGCGACTTGTCCACAGGTGAAAAAGTGCTCAAGGTCACGAGGCGCACGTGACATTTTTCTACGCCCCTACCACCCCTCCCTGCTTATCTTCCAGCGCTTTCGTCGGGACAAGAGGAGAGAGAATGCAATTGCAGCGTGCGACAAATCTTTGTAACTCCCCTCTCACTGGACGGATTCTTGGGAATGTTCGCGGCGTTGAATTCGTGAAGCAACAAGTTCTTCCAGTGAATTCATTCCAAGGTTACTTGAAAAAGTGTTTCAAGGCCCCTTTAATTTTGGAGTGAGGCTTTGCAGATTTTCTTAAACAAGTTCTTTCGGCTTAGCACTCCTCCACTGCAGTGAATCTACCTTTACAGGGGGCTACATGCGGACTAATGTACATTTATTCATTCATTTCGGATATTTGAAAATTTTCAGCAATTTAAAATTGAATGGAAGCAAATTCGAAAAACTTTCTGCATAGATTTATGTTGCAATGCTTACACATCTTCAATTTCATTGCTTCTTAAGATGAAAGTGTGTGTTTAAGTATGTTGAAGCATTAGTATGCCCCTGTATGTATATATGCCTATGTGTGAGTGGCT
The DNA here is from genome assembly GCF_043290135.1 of Rhipicephalus microplus. NCBI lineage: Eukaryota > Metazoa > Arthropoda > Arachnida > Ixodida > Ixodidae > Rhipicephalus > Rhipicephalus microplus. The sequence continues at coordinate 228,526,398 of NC_134710.1, forward strand.
TTGTGTTTGTATAATTATGTAAACGTTTAGGAGTATATACCTGTATGTATATATAACATTGCCTCACTGCCAAATACAAAGGGTTGTAGGCTAGTCAAGCTGTCCAGGGACAGCTTTTTTTTCTACAATCCCTCATCTGTATTTCACAAAGATGGCAAATAAAATTATTATTATTATTACTACTACTACTACTAATACAGTAATATTCATTCGAATATTCACAGCATTCTAATATTCGCACAAGCCTATCTAAGACATTATTTCAGTTCTATATTCTTCATATACTGTTTTTTTTGTTTGTGATGATGGTGCTTGTCTACATGACACCAGATGCAGTTTGTGTTAGTTGATAAACTTGCAGACTAACTTTTATTGTTATGACACAAGTGGTGACTTTTGTACAGTTTTACAGTGATAATAAATTGTACACTCGTAAGCCTATTTTCTTTTTCTTCCCAGTAAAAATGCAACTGTTTGGACATAGTATTCGTATTGTGCCATTAATGGAAAATTGCTATTTGTGTTCGCATTATGCAGAGAGTGTACAAGAGTCCTTGGAAAGGAGATTTGGTAAAGCTGGTGGCCGCATTCCAATCATGCCAAGTGAATCGTTCCAGAAGAGGATCTCCGTAAGCATGCTTATTTATTCATTTCAATGTACACATAAAAGCCCTCATCCTAGTAAATTACATTTAAAAGTGGGGGGATGGAGGTCGCATAAACATATTCAGAAACAAGGAAATGGCTATGCTAGAATAGTAGATTACAAGTTAACCAGCAGTAAACTTGTGATAATAATGTATTACAAGCGACAGGAACAAAATAGCAAATACATATATATATATACAGAGATCATATTTTATCTAACCTCCTTAGACCATAGTCCTAGTGACATGCATTTAAAAGTAAGCCTTTACTGCTAACAAGTCTTTTGCGATTCTAAAAGGTGCATACTTTTTTTTTATCAGAACGCACGGGCTCACATTGGTTTCTCTATAGTAAGTGAACAGAAATGGCTTTGGTCAGTTCATTCATATGATGATGATGAAAACGTTATTTAAATGCAAGAAAAGTAGGGGGGTCCTATTTCAGGACACATCGCAACCTCTGCGATAGCCCGGGTTTGCTGAATGAGTGCCCAGCAGACCCTGGGGGTGCCAACGCAAAGGGTGCCTTTCGACTACACTGGGTTACGGGTGGACCAAAAGATTGGTTGGAGGGGAGGGAAATAGGCAGCGGTGCACTCTACAGTGACGTGAGGGTTTATGGTGACCGTGCCATCACGTGGATAGGTGTTGGTATAGAGAGTCCGGTGTATTTTATGCATGAAGCACAGATAAGGGAAAGTTGAGGTCTAGAGTGTGTGAATTGCGACAGTTTCCTCTCATGTGAAGGACACTGGTGGGAGTTTGTATCAATGTCGTGGGCATATGTAATACCGTGCGACTTTGTGATATATTAGATGTGGGGAACCTAGCTTTGTGTTGGCCGCATCACTGCGTGGGGCTGCTCAGAGGGCGAGTTCTCGGGTAGTCCATGTACAGCTTGGGTATCGTGGTGGGCAAGCCTTTGTTCTCCTGAAAGAAGCAGTATGGTGCTGTGTGCTAGTGATGACGTACTATTTTTTTTCTCCAGTTGAGATTACTTGCAAGCTTTGTTGGCAACATCTGTTTCATAGACAACCATGACAGTTTGTAGTGAGAGCTCATTTTGTTCAGTGCAATTGTCTGTGTGGCCACTCATACTAGTCACTTGACACATGGCAGCAATAAAAATGACATATTGGGCATTGATGCCAGATATGCCTGGCAAGAAATATGGAACTTTGTTGGTTGCAAAGTGCACACTGTGCTGTTCGATGATGATGCACTATGGTGCTTGTATGTATACTTACTCTTTCTTCTTCATTTCACAGGTGTGGAGGACACCTATTATGTTCCTCCTTACTGCAGCCAGTGCGCACACTGCTTTACTTTGGTGGCTGCTTTTTGTCACGCGTGGTGTGATTAAAAAAAAATAAATTTGTAAGAACTGCATGTAACTTTGACCCCTGGCCCCAGCAGAAATTCGAATTTATTATCTCGACCTTTGCGCAGCATAATTCTGTGCGTTAAAATCTCTGATGAACATGCTTTATTATAGTGAGGTTAAAGGTATGTAGGGTTCTATGGACATAAAGTTGTGGTAATTTATATACATTATTTTGATAATTTGATAATTTTATTATACATATTGCTAAAAATCGTACACTGCAACATGCATTGCTTAGATCCTCATGAAGTTTGTGTGTGTCAGTAACAGCGGCTATGCAGGGCAACATATTGTTGCAAAAGTAAGTTTGTGCGAATATTCAAATGCTTCGAATATTCGAACGAATAGGTGAGTATTCGAATTCACTTCGATTCAAATTTAAATTATCGAATATTTTCAAAGTATTCGCAATGAACAAATAAATGTACATTAGTCCACCTGTAAAGGTGGTTTCACTGCAATGTAGTAATGAAAAGTCGTGAAAGCATCTAATTAGAAAAAATTTGCTTTGCCGCAAAGCCCCCCCTTCAGATTTAAAGCGGCCCTGCAACACTTGCTGAGCATAGTCGGAAAACGCTGCCGATCGGTAGTAGAGGCTACCGAGAATACGCGAGGCAAGTATTATAGCGCAGCACGGGGCCTGAAATTCACAACGAATTTTCAAACTAAAAATTGCTCTCTTCCTTCGGCAAATGACACTACAAACTCAAAAATCGCTTGTCACAGCCAAAAAAGAAAATACGGCTCTGGTCACAGTCATTGGCTGATTTGAGCATGGCGCGCGCGTCGTTATCAGACAGTCGCGCGTGAGGCCGCCGCTTGTCCACAGGTACGTGCACGATCGCACTGAAAGGCCTCGTATTCGAAGAAAAAAGAGAGAGAAAAGATGCTCAAGGTCGCTAGGCGCTCATGGCGTTTTTTTTCTATTCTCGTGCCATCCTTCCCTACTGACATGATTTGGCCGCAAATAATACACACACAAAGTAAAGAAACACTCAACGACAAGCACAAGCGGCACTTCCAACAAGCACAACAATACTGATTGTTGTGCTAGTCGTTGAGTGTTTCTTTACTTTGTGTGTGTATTATTTGCGGCCAAATCATGTCGGTAAGCAAGTACCCACTAGGCCAACAATCAATATTACATCCTTCCTACTTAGCTTCCAGATCTCTTGACGGGTCGAGAATGGAAAATGCAATTGCAGCGTGCGACAAATTTTTGGAACTCCGCTCGTATTGGACCGATTCTAGAAACTTTGCGGCGGTAAATTTGTGAGGCGACAAGCATGTTTACTGGCTCCACGGATACTTGAAAAAGTGTTGCAGGGCCCCTTTAAAGGAACATGTTACCCTCAAATCAATCCATTTTATTAAGCTTGTTATGATGGTTTATATGATTTCAGTATAATAAATTTTAAAATGTTATGTATCTTACAGGTTATCACTCGTATCCTATTGAAACTACTAATCGAGGTTGTTTAGATTTCCCTTCAACAAAAAAAAAAGCCATTTGCATAGAGCCCCTTTTTCAATTCAAAAGAAATATCGTGCAGGTTAGTTAGGTTATGATAAATATTCTCTTTTTTTTATAAGTCGTACATACTATTCGAATTCGATTCGAAATTATTCGACCAAAATCACTATTCGCTTTGAATTCGCTTTGACCCTGAAATTCACTATTCGCACAAGCCTATGCAAAAGCTTATTGTTGAATGTATGGAAGATTGGGCTAAGCGGTGCGTCCACCCTGAGTGCGGTACAATACATTTGCATGCCATTCATCGTCCAACCTGCCATCGGCTCCGATCTGCCTGCCCTCCCATTTCCTAGTCTCTTCTGCACTGGACCATGAAGATGAGTCCATTGCAGACTGATTACTAAGAGCTGCTTATCTGTTGACTCGGCAGGTTTTCTTGCCATCTACCACTTGCACTTCTCTTTTAATGAAGCAATGTTAACAACTTGTGATACTGGTGCTAACTGCTTAATGAGAACTGACACACAATTATGCCAAGTAAAGAATGGGGTATATTATTAGAAGTAATTGTGAAGAAAAAAAAAGCATATGCAAGGATGACTTGCCATGGGCAGGAACCAAACCAGCAACCTTCGAATAACCCGTTCAATGCTCTACCAACTGAGCTACCAGGCGGCTAAGCCCCCACGTGCTTTATTGGGTATGTATGTGCATTAAGCCGCCTGTTGCCATTGCGACGAGTGTGGACCACTCATATTTTGCTGTATTTCATAAAGAAACGGTTAGGGGCTATGTTGACATCAGGTTTAATATATACTAAAAGTTTTTCGTGTTGTGTATAGGGTGCATCAGAAAAGGACATCGTTCATTCTGGTCTGGATTACACTATGGAGAGATCAGCCAGAGTAAGTACAGTTCGTGTGTCTTATCTTGCCCTTAGCAGGAGTTTAAACTATTTACATAAAATTGTACAGCTGTTGTCTTTGTTGAAGTTCATAATTTTATTAACATACTGTGTGCTCCATTTGTGTGTAGCAAAAACTTATAGAAATTTAACAGGTGTGGAACCTCAAAAGATATATAAGCTTCGTTCTACAGTATATGTTCCTTTGAAAGTTGTCCCTTCACTTACATGTATTCAATGCTCATATACCTTCCTTGTTTTATTGCAGCAAATCATGCGTACTGCCATGAAGTACAACCTTGGGTTGGACCTTCGTACAGCTGCTTATGTGAACTCCATCGAGAAGATCTACTTGACGTACCGTGAAGCCGGTCTCACCTTCACTTAGCTTAGCTCATTCATCAACTGCGTGGACTCACACCTATGCTTTAAATGAAAGCACACTCCACACATAGCATACTAGCCAGTTCTTTCTCTAGACCTTTCCTATCTGCTTATTGACTGTGCAGACAGTTTCACGATGGTTCTGAAACATCTGCAGCAGTATTTTGCTGGCTTTCAAATCCTGACATTATTGACTAGGTCAAATCATCAACCAGAGTGGGCCCCATAAAATCTGACCAAGTGTGTGCACGCCAAGAACTGGCTTGCTTAAGGCTGAATAACTATTACAATAATAAACCACACTGTTAGTTAACACAAATGGTGCACTGAATCTTATTCTGATTTTTGCTACGAATGTTACCTCTTGGACCTACATCGGTTATATTTTTGTTTTTTTATCAGCATTTTTCTGGCTCTCTAAACATCACTGTGATAAGGCTTCATCTTCTATGAAAAGGATGTTTCAGCAGTGGCATGGCATTCTTTATCGATCGTGTTGGCAATAGAGTGTTCATTGCACAGTGCAACTCTGACACACACACAAAAGAGAAAGATACCTGGGGCATCTTTCTGTCGCACAGCAATAATACTTGCAATAATCTTGCTTGCTTGCTTTTCTTAGATTTTAACCATGCATTGGGCACCGTATTTCGGTCACGACCAATGTACAGCTATCTGTATGACATAGCACTTCAGATTGAAAAGTAGTGAATGTGCAGTTTTTAAGAATGGAAATGCAAGCAAGCCAGGTGACATTGTTGTGTGGCAGAAAGACTGCAGAAATTAGTTTGATATATCATGTAACTTGATAGAGCTTTTAAGGAATTCGATTTATTTTTAGTAGAGCTGTGCAAATATCTAAATTTTAGTGCGAATCAAATAGACTATTCTTTTAATAGCTGTTGTTTGTGTAATAGTTTTCAAACACTTCAAAGTGAAATTACAGAAAAAAAGGTTGCAGAGGGTCCCTCAGCTCATTCTTATGAGACAGTAACATGGAAGTGGAAGCTAGGTTGAAGCGCTGGAGGGATGGCGCTCCCTAATTTTATCAGGGATGAGACAATGCAGAGACCAGATTGTGTTTATTTACATGATTTAGTGCAACAATTATGGTGTGGACAGCACTTTACATGTGAAAGTGAAAGACTATTTCCTGAACCTCTACCCTTTTCAGCTTCTGTAAAGGCCCAACTGATTTGGTGGACAGGGACGTGCTCCCTTCGAATATGGAGTTGCTAATCTGCCTTGTAGATGTCAATGTATAAAAACATCTAAAATATCGGATGCTGAAAATTTTCATCAGAGTTTTTCTTGACTTCTTGATGTGAAACAACAGTAATTAAGGCCTCCCCCTCTGCCACGTAGGTTCGAACCAGTGCTTTCACGAGTCGGTCAGTTTACGGCTGTGGCGTAGCTCTAAAGGTAGTTTTTCTGCAATTCTAGAGTGTGATGCGGTAAAGAATTAAAAAAAAAAATATGAAGGGGTAACTAACGGTGCAATGCATCGCCATGTTGGAACAATCGTTTTTTGAGTCTACACATTTGCTACTGCAGCAAAGTTTGAAAGACAGCTTTGCTGCAATGCGACAGTGTGATGAGATAAAGCATATAAAAATTTGATGGGGCTATTATTAATTCGACGTTGAATTGTACATTGACTGTATTTGTTTTCGGGAAGTTCGAATACTTCAAATAGTCAAAATTACAATGCGAATTGAATCGAGTAGCAAGCAGTTATAAATAAATATTCGAAATGTTGAATACTCGCACGCCCCCAATTTCAGCAGTGTGTACTTGTCGGGCATTACAAGCATCTAGTCATCCTTAGCCCTGATTGATGTTGGTTTAATTTTCGAAACCATACTTAATGTGCATGGGATGCTGGACTCAGCGGTGCTATTGTACACCTTTCTTTATGTTGGATTGTGTCCATTGCCATAAACAAGGAGACTGGGAAGCGAATGGCAACCACGCATGATGCGCCAACGAGTATGACGACGAGGAATCGTGGGAGAAAACTACCCATGACAGTCATTTCTACTCTCTCTGGAGTGCGCCCTCAAAAAGACGCAGCTCACCCTCCTAAATACATGCGAGAAGGTGCCCTTCTTCGAAACAAAAAAGCCAACTTTTTGAGGTGTTTCGCACTCTCAATGTTCAATATAACAAGTGCCTGCTATCTTTGTTCGATGTTGCCGAAAATGTTTCTTTCAACTGTTGCATTTGAAAAGTGTTTCAATATAAAGAATAACTCAATTTATTGGAGTTCAGTATAGCTGGGTGTGGCTGTAGCTCCTTTTGTTTTAGAGTGTACCTATTCAGCTGGGAGAGACCCGAGAACTCGGGGCAGGTGTCTCTTTGTTTATCATTTAACGAGCAAGAAAAATGTAAATGGTAACCTTAGTTGTGCAGTGTCGCATCAAGCGCAGCACTACTTGCAACATACTCGCTGCTTTTTGCCTCGCATGTCACATGTTCTGTATACAGTATAGTACACCTATATTTGGCAAAAGGGTTATGCAGCTATGTCAGACAGGCCTAGTCATAACCATTTCGGAGATGGCTCTACTCTGCATGGATGAGGTTAAATATACTAAATTTAATTAAAGTTCAAACATAATCACTTCTACATTGCTTTGCAGAAAGTACTACCATGCACTATTTCATACTTTGCTTTTTGAATTAAGGGAAGCATCCAAGTCGTAGATTTCTCAATTTACGTATTTCACAATGCAGTCATCTTATGTTTTCCATGAAATAATTACTTAATATGATACTACTGCTATATGGGCAGAAGATTACATAGAATTGTGTTCCTCTGTACCTTGGAGCTTTTAATATGTGTTATATTCCGATTGAAAGCAGAAGCAATCGGTAGTAGTTTTCGGGCATGCAACTTTGTCACTCGGGTCCTTCCGAAAGAATGTTGTCTAGCGCAAGGCGAAATATGGGAACGGGAAGGCATAGACGGAGAGGAGCACTTTATCCTCTCCGTTTATCCCTTCCTGTTTCCGTATTTCGTCTCGCGCTCCAAAACATTCTTTAACATGCATCGCCAACAAGCCCACATTGCACCTTTCAGTTCCTTCAGTTTAAAATAGGTCCAGATATACGACACTTTCGATGTAATAGTTATGTCACTTGTGACATGTAATTATAAAAATTTGGCATAAATTACACACTTATCTTCATATTTGATGCATCACAATTTTTTTTTGTCGCAAATGCATGTAGTGTGCCAAGCTTTGTAGAGTTGCCTGCTGTGTATAAAAAGGAGGATACAGGCGAGTTAAAATATACGAGTTGAACAGTTGCAACATCTCTCTAGAAAAGCATTACGTGTGTGCGCATTTAATTGTTGCTCACCTCCACTAATATTCTGAATGCAGTGCCCCTGCAAATTCGCTTAGCTCAACTGGCCTGCAGTCGCTTGTTGCATCATTAGAAATATTAGTGTGGATGAAAAGCACTATTTCGGTAGGTGCTTTGAATCGGAAGGGCAGTGCAAGCCATGCTTTTTTTTTACAATTATATAGTGATGCAAGTTTTTGCAGTTTATATAGTGATGCAAACAAGATTTTGTCACCGGTCCTCACACAGTGGCTCCTATGAATCATGTAGAGCAGCCAGGTGGTGAGGCCCATGTATGAGGAATCGACACGTTTTGCCAGCCACTTCCTGGCCATGAGAAGTACTACTTGGCCGTGCTCCTTAGTCACCCATCTGTGGAGTAGAAGCTCAAACCACTACCCTGCAGGAGCAAGTGTTTGAGGGTCGCCATTTCAACACAGCTTTCTCGGGCCTCTTTATATAGCGATGGGAATGTAGTGGAGATAACTTTACTTAAACCTGCAGACTAGCGGCCGGGCCTAGGCTACCCGGGTGGTCACGGTAAGGTTTAACCTTTCCGCCGCTACGCGGGCCTGCTGGATGTCCCAAATTTGGTCTTCGAATTCTGAACTGATCAGACTGAAGATTTGCCTGTGCATTTGTGCCAGCGTGTAAGGTGAAATAGTGCATGTAGTGATCATGGGCAGTGCCTGCCCATATGCACTGGGCAATGTTTCTGTTGCTGTGGGGATCGCAGGATAGTGAGCTTTTATTCTTTGGCAAGATACTGATGGCCATTAGCGGGTGGGTGCTTGCCACAGACCTGTTGAAGCACTCTAGTTACAGGGATGCCACAGCTGGCTTGGAGTGCAGTTGTAGTGGCTAGGGAACCACTACAACTGCACTCTTAACAGCCTTCCTGACCAGTGTGGTGAGCTTGTTGCATAGCTTGCACTTTACAGGTCAGCTGGAACTTTTTGCCTGGATGTGACTGGGTGATGTGCACGAGTTACACAGGGTGACCAGATCCCTCCGTGCTAGTTTGCTAGAATGTAATCCAGCTCCAAATATGCAACTTCCACTCTGATGTGTATATTGCACAAGTTTGATAAATAAGCATGGTATTTATTTGATGCATCACTGGAGAACTGTAAAGAAAAAAAAACCCTTAAGCTTCGCCTTTAACAAGTTCAACGCGATAGCAATATCTTATCCCAAGTGTGTACATCAAACACTTAGTGCATGAAATCTTCCTGAACTTGTTATGCACCCACTACGTGACTAAGAGAATAGGCGTAGTAACATGTGTTTGTTGCGTAGTGAGTGACCGGCTTTGAACCATGAAGTCATTATGACAATCGCATGTTCTGACACCTGATGGCAATGTACACTTGTACCACGTGTTATTACTGCAATATTTCATGCCGTGTAGTGAAGCATGTACACAGGACGTGTGTGTTTGTAAAACATGAAAAATACTTTAACTGCATTTCATAGCAGAGGAAGTTACTTTCACTGCATTGACAAATAGACACGTGGCTGTGTGGCAGAACAACTGCTCCACGCAAACTATTTGGGTTTGATACTCACTCGGACCCAGAATTTTTTATTTGTTTTATTTGCATCTCTTGATTTTTCAGTCAAGCAAAACATTATTTTTCACTCACAACCAATAACGCTGACGCCAGAATTTCTACGAAACTATTTCTTTAAAGGGACACTTAAAGTCGACATTGATTCTTGAAATAACGGTCCAGTAATCTGATAGTGTTACTTTTTTTGCTAAGGAAGTGCTTATTTTGAAATAAAATCGCGTTTTAGTGGTCCATAATCGAGTTAGCGCACTTCAATTTACCCACCCAAGTGGAACGTCTCCCGTCACTGTTGCCGTGCACAACGTTGCCCGGCTTTACTCCACAGCCGCTAACACTAGTATCAGCAGAACGAAAGCAGCGGGAGACACACCAGCAACAACGGCCATTCAACAGTTTTCTGCCATTCGCTCCGAGACGTTATTAGCTAACTGGGCCCCGCTAGATGGCACGACCTGTCCAGTTTAACCAAACGAAAATTGAACTTTTGAACCACTCGCGCTATTCCTTATAGTAACGTCCAGCGGTTCTTTTTTCCATGAATCGAAGGGAAACAAACAAGCAGTCTTTTATTATGTCTCTTGGTGCATGGAAAGTTCTTCATTTAATGCAGCTAGTTCAATTGCTAGTGATTAATTGTAGGTGGCACCTCTGACGTAATCGGGATCATTTTGCGAATGTCCTATCGTAGCGCATGTGTTCTCGTGCATTGACCTCAATTTCTCGGTAAGTAGGGCACTGCTATTGGTAATATTGTTGTTTTAGACATTGTCATACATTGAGCTTTCACTGACAAATTCTTATTTGACTGTAGTGTTTTTTTAACGCTATCCGTTAAGAATTGAGAATTTTTTTGGCAATGCTTATGAGAGCCCAGGCAAAAGCACGTGCTTTTACAAGACTCATTACATTACTTTGACATTGTCAATTAATTGTGTTGTTCCTCCCACTTCTGAAGGTTTCTGCCCCTCACTTAATATTTCACTACCTGTGTGATCAGCCTACTTTTGAACAAGCAACGTTGCCATGTGAAGATGTCAAATGACATAACATGATTGACGTCATACTGTCCCATCATGATTGACATGACATCATTGATGGCATCATAATGATGTCCCCATTTTTGTCAATTTGTGGTGGCTTTTCTGCCTTATATAGGTGAGAGGCCGAACAGGAGTGGCAGCGGCCAAAGCATCCTTTAGCCGCCAAGTACCGAAGCATTCCGTTTTATCTCTTAGCTCATGTAGCTTGAGCTAGGTAATGCACTTATTTTGCTAAGGCTGGCTTAACATGCAAGTTGAGGACTTTTATTACTTTGTTTTTTTTTCCTTTTTTACCATTCATATTGATGCCAACTGTGCCAGATTTTTTTATTTGCGAGACAGAAGACTTTCGCCTAAATAAATGTCCACTTTTTAAAATCTTGAGAGGTCTGTGATCTACAAATTCGGATTTTTCAAAGCGTTAGTCATATTCAACTTTCTGAATTATATCAATATACGCAACTATTTTGTGATCACCTTCGAGTTCATTTACTTGGGTTTGACTGAAATCACAATAGACATGTAATTCATAGTTGATGGGAACATTGAAATTGATCCAAGTACCAGCAAGTTGAATCAACAGAAAAGGCAGAACGAACTGCCTTGACACATCACCATTTCATTTTTCAATACTTGTACAAAAGTAGTGCACATCCACGTCTTATCTAGCACCCAGTAAATATGTTTTCACTGTTGTAAACAAGAGCTGCCACATCAAATGGCCGCTATATTTCACTCTATGACTAGTGTAACGTCAGGTGTACCTCGGGGATCAGTTCTGGGACCATTACTTTTTTTATTATATATATAAATGACATTAATGAAAACGTACAATCCCATATTAGGTTATTTGCAGACAGCTGCATTTTATGCCGTCGGATTACCTCTGAAACTGACTGCTCCGTAATCCAAAACGACCTATGTGCAATATACGCGTGGTGCCAGCGATGGGAAATGAAACTGAATTTAAGAAAACTGTATGCATGAGGTTTTCCAGAAAAAAAAAAGAAAAAACAGGTGAATTTGAATACACAATAAACGGCTCTCCGGTAAAAATGGTGTGCGAATACAAATACCTAGGTGTTTTCTTCTGCCCCTCTCATCATGGAATCGGCATGTGGATTACACTGCAAGTAAAGCTTGCCAGAGTTAAGGATTCTTAAAAAGAAACACACGTGCTTTTCCACAGCGAACCCGGAAGGTACTATACAAGGCATGCGTGAGATCTGTACTGGAGTGCGCATGTTGTGTGTGGGACCCTACAACATCTTCAAATAAAGAAAGATAGAAAATGTTCAGTCCATGGCGGCAAGATATGTGTTTAATGCACCTATGTATGACAGACAATTCAGTGTGAAGGAGGCTAAGCTGAAGTTAAAATGGAAGTCGCTGCAGCACTGAAGGGAATCATTTCAACTGAAGCTATTGCATTGCATATGTTATTCTCATACTCGAATTGCCCCTGATGTATACATAAGCCGGCCTCACTACATTTCAGCCTGAAATGATCATGAACACAAGATACGAGAATATAAATGCAATACATCAACTTTCAGCAACTCTTTTTTTTTTTTTTCCGAGAACTATAAGTCGGTGGAATCGACTTCCTTCCAGAGTTGTAGAAATTTGTTGAACGGATGCGTTCTTTTCTGCAATAAAAATGATTGAACATTTCGCCCGCTAAGCCCTATAGACTACATGTGTGCGCCTGGCAGTCGCCATGATCTGTACGGTATCTTGATTGTAAACTATGTTGTTTTGGGGTTAATTTGCCCTTGTGCTAGCCGAATGCTGCACTTTGTTTTGATTATCGTGGAATTTTCATCAATTTTTGTTATTTCAGCATTTTTTCTCTAATACATATTACTTTTCTGACGCAGCTGTGATCGGTGCAGCTGTGTGTATTTTGTGTCTTGGAGATGCACGTCTTTTTTCTTTTTTTACACAAACTTATGTAAACCTGCAAATTTTCATGTTCTTTCCTTGTACCCCCCCCCCCCCCCACTAGAATGCCTGTATGGGCGCTGTGGGTATTAAATAGATAAATAATACAATAAAGTTGAATATTAACACGAATCCTGTTGAGGTAACCTTCACAGAATGATATTTATTTGCACTTGCAGCTTTGTATTGCTGTTTTACCACCACAACATGTTGGTCTCCTTTAGATTCATTGCATTCAATATTCCTTAGTTTTTGAACCGGTTCACTACACTTGTAGACAGGTTCGTGTTTTGTGGTTACTTATGGTTACTTAGTGCAGTTGGTGTTCTGGGGCTTGCAAGTACAAAGGACCAATAAGTGAGACAGAAAGCAATGTGTTGTTGCTACGTCTGTAAACTTGTGATGGCTCTTGATCTTGTGATGGCTCAGTGGTAGGCTGCTGCCGATTCTATGACTGCCATTCTGATTTTATACCTTAATGAATAGAGCAGGCAATTTTAAGACCAATTTCCCCCAGAGAAAAACAATGCGGTGGGCAGGAAGCAACAAAATGATGCCTCTTGCCCACCACAATTAATTGTGCTGTTGTTCTTGCGTCAAAATCAGCAATTGGCTAGCTAAGAATTGGTGTTTTCAATGACAGATGATGTGTCTCGATGCTTTCTCAGAAATACTGTTGCCATTAAAGTAGATTATGATTGGGGTCACTTTTTGGATCAATAAACATGCATGTTCCGACTAGCCAAGTTTAATTAAATGAACAGCAAGAGCAAACTTCCAGATTAAGTGACCCATAATTGTGTATTGATGCTGGCAAAAGTCGCAAGAGCAGAATTGATGGAACTCTAATGTACAATGAAAGGTTGGACAAGTAGCATTCAAGAGTAACAACTTATAAAATGGGACCTTAAGAGGTTCTTCCCTCGCCTCGCCTCAACATAACCTCGCCGAGTAATACTGCAGCAAGACTGGAACATGCTAGAAATTCAAAAGTGCAGTGAATAATTTTTTATCAGTATGTACTATTAGCTTATTTCATGAAGCCAAAGCTTTATTTGGGTACAATATGCTATTCCTGGACCAATGGGTAAGCTTTTACCAAAGAAATTAAGCTCAATGACAGTATATTTCATAGCCAAGACCTACTACTACACTCTGTCATTCAGTGTTGCATAAGACTTGCTGTATCTTCTTTGAGCCTCGCTTATCAGAATTGTGAAACATTTTTACCTACTTTAGGCACAGGAAACTAAATTTAACATTTCATACAAGACTAACTTTGCTAAAATTTAATTTGAGGACTTGACCTTGGTTTGACCTGGCATTGATGAGAGCTTGAGCGAGATTGTTACTAGAAGGTGGAGAGATATTTTGAAAGCATCTCAACATCAACATTTCGGTATTGAATTAGACTTGACCTGGCAGTTGGCAAAAGTCATTTGCATCCTTTGCTGGCTACAGGCTGTGCTAATAGAAGTGTTGTGATGGAAATTTCAGATTCACAATTAAATTTAGTTCATTAGTTCTCAAAGAGTATTACTTAAACTAGTAAAAAAAAGCATCAATAACTATTTTCTAGACAACGACCTTGAATCTGGCCTCAATATTCAGTATGAAAAATATTGTCTGGTTCAAGTGACAAATGATTTTGTTGTGATTATATGGATAATCCATTTGGCATAACAAATACACGTGTACTGGTTTACTGGCATAACTTGAATCTTTTAACATTAAAGAATTGCTTCACTATGGAATTCTATAAAACTGCTTCTTCTGAATTCAGCAAAAATTAACCGCTGTAAATGTCTTGTATTAATATCTTTTATGATATATTGCTACAATAGGTGATGTCTTGCTTGAGATTGATGTGTCTATTGCTCCACTTGGACTTCGACATCTTCTTCTTCCTCTGCATAATGATCCAAAAATTCGCTGCATGCAACAACGAACTTCTCAGTAGTTGGAGGACACTTCAGTTCAACCTTTGTGATGAATGTACCTAAAATAAATGAGGTTCAGAACTTTAGTCACTATTTGGACAATGCTTTCTAATAAGGTTACATATACAGGAAAACACATAAAGTAATTAACACACTCAAACCTCAATATAACAAACACAGATATAACAAATTACTAGTTATAATGAAATAAATGAAAAATAGTCTTGCAATGCATACAGTGTTAGAAATATACCATTATAACAAATTTTCGGATATAAACTTATTTTTGTGTAAGATGCAACTTTGTTACAATGAGGTTTGAGTGTACTTGATGCAGAAGATGCTGTTTATTGTATCCACTCAGCCATGACAGTGCCTATAGATCATGCAAACTACAAAGCCAGCCGTATTCTTGTAGCTGATCCTACAGCTCATAATGCTCTTACAGTTGTATGCTAAGGTGTATTCACAGAAAAACTAAACAATGATTGCCAAAGTGCACTCACAAAGCATGAAAACAATGTTCTAAATGGGAGGCTTACATTTCTAACTATTCTAGAGGGGCTAATCAGGCCGGGTTTACCGTGCATTCAGGGGGTACACAAAATAAATATGCTATTGTTGTGATTAAAATTTTAGAAGTTCATATGTGCAAGGTTCATTCCAGTACTGTACATGTCTAATGCAAGCTGCAGGCTTAATTAGGACTGGTAAGTTAAGCAGCATCAGGGGGGGATCATGGGCACATACTCGCAATGGCTTCAACATGCTGGAAGAACTCAACTACGTGAAAAACAGCTGCTGGTAGCACTTGTTTCCTTTAGTCATAAATAATAATTAATTGGCCATGAACCTTTGTCACAACTGAAGTTGCTCTGGTCAGTGTATGAGGTAAATATCTGGCTCTATCTTCTGTGTCAAGACAGAAGCTGCTACACGTGCTACAGGATTCAGTGAAGATGAAGTTAGGGAAAATGAAGTGCTAGATAATAAAAATGATGACTGACTAGAAGCTATATCCTGAAATAACTCACACACCCTGCATTTATCTGTTTGCAGAACTACTAACTTGTACTGAAAACTATCTCACGCGATGACCACTAAAGATATGCAACATAAATGTCCGATTCATTTCACGAATGTATGCATCTGACATGGCTGGTTCACGACTCGAGCAGAAATAGAACAAAGGGTCCAGACATAAGAAAGCGACTTACAAATATGGCTATGAATGATGGCTAGCGTTTTTTTATCGTACAAAAGCAATGACAAATAACAGCAGATGAGTGAGCGTGCAGGGACAGGTTTTCGAATGTTCCACTTATGCAAGATGGACACTCTGTAATAGTCGCCACCACCCCTTTATTATTTATTAGGAAATTTTAGTAGCTTTTGCAATTCTTGTCTACTACCACAAAACCTGCACTCTTCACGTTGTTTGAAAGGGGAGACTTGGGCACTCCGCGCTTCAGTGAAAGTGTTTTTTTTTTGTTTTTTTAAAGGCCAAAGATACACTATGGTCACTTGTGTACAATTTTTCACATACAATACAGGTAAAAAACATGGATATCCTTAGGCACACGAAAAGCTGTAAAAGCAGCAGTCCTAATTTAGAAACTCTTGTGCAACATGCTCGGAAGAAGTTAACAGTGGAAATATCTTATTAAAAATTATATAAATTGTGGAACAAGAATTGCAAATATTAACTGAAGAATTCATTGCTTAATTGCTATAGTGGACATCTGTTTAAACTTCAGAACTGTTGCATAAATGCAGTGTCACAAAATAAAATTCTGTCTCTTGTATTGTGGCCATTTCGACGCCACACTAGCCTTTGGTTTAAGTTTGAAGACATCTTGGTGAACCAGTTTGTTGAATTTCAGCATGACCTAGATTTCATCCTTATGTTTCTTCAGTTCAACTTCACCAAAAAAAACAAAACAAGCTTTTTATCATTTGTGAAGCACAATTCACGGACACATCCTAACATTCATATTTGGTGTGCATTTAAGAGTTAAAATTCTCTCTCTGATATGAAACATAGTGAGTAAACATATTTGTAGAGCCTAACACCACGCAATTACTATTCTACAATACCAAACACTGCCTGTTTTTTTTGGAATGCGACAGCATAAAGCTTTGTGTCGAAACTAAGAGCCAACTAAAAGGAGTCAACTAAAAGGAGCTTCTGCAAAGGTTTTCCACGTTAGAACGTCGCAGCAACAAAGGGACAAGGGACCGACGTGAAGTGTTCCCTCTCTTGTTGCTATTGCAGAGTGATGCCTTTTTTGATGCTATGCTTCTCACACTTGCTCATCGTGTGGCTGGCCAATGAGCAAGCACAGAAAGAACAAACAGCACTGGCATTGGAAAAGGTGTCGCTCTGCTACAGCACCCCTACTCTGTTGATGGGAATATCAACTAGTCTGCTCCCAAACCTCACTCATTAAGTCAGGTTGTTGGTGCTTCCAGAAAAATTTGAGAATCCAAATAAAAAATAAATAAACACATGCATATGCATGCATACACACACACTCCTTATTTTCCAAAAATTTTAACGCTCAATTTCTTAAACACTCGTCTGTATAGTGCTTAGCACATCTATATGCATCCACATGTGTGACCTAGATTTTGCCACAGCTATCTCGCAACATGTAAATAACTACAAAACAAGCAACATGCATCCCTATTCTAGAAAACTAAGATTCCGTGCCTAGAAATGTGGGACATGATGTGTGCTGGATTCCTAATGCTTGCTCCCGGCTGGTGTACTCTCGGTGATGCCTCACTAAATGGTTACTAGAGTTTAAAAAAAAAAGTGAATTTCTTGAAAACACTTGGTGTGCGGGACGCGAGCTCTGCTAAAATCAACACAGAGAAGCAGCGAGTAGTGCATCCCTGAAGGACAAGCAACAACCAACTTTGTTTCTGCGATTGTGCAGCCACTATGGCTCGGTCACGCACCATTGCACTACTTCTGTTTACCACACACAACGCAATAAGATTTCACCGAAAAGATGGGAAAGGGTGTATGGCTGCTGCCGTGTGACCATACCGTTGCCACACAGTGTTATCACTTAAGCTTGGACAGACATTGAAAAAAGACCCACTTTTAGCAAGTTTGAGCACTTCTGCATTAATGCTCTCTTTCAACAAGGTCCCAATGAATTAACAACAAACTGCTCTACTCAAAAACACAAACATGTATAGAGAAATATGAACTGGATAATTTTATTACTAACGTTATGGCCAAAATATAAGCAAACATATTATCCTTTTTAAATCTGTTTCACCTGCATATTCTCTCAAGAGATGTATATATACTATATGTGTGCATGTGCACGATCCCTTAAGCTGTAGTCTTCCTCTCTTTCTACCCCAGTCTACTAATGCACTGTCATACAAACACACATGTTGGAAAGGCTCATGCATCGGAGAGTGTTGAAAGACAAGATTATTACCTGGATCAGTTGTTTTTGGCTTGAATTCATCAATACAAACAAGGAGAGTTTTGATATTGTCAACAAGATGTTCAGTTGGCATGCTGAGCTGATTGAAAAAAATCAAGACAGAGAACCACATATTTACAGACTCTTTAAACTGTTAGCATAAAAAATGACAAATGTGTTGCTATGTTCACAATATCATATCCTTATCTGATCAACATTCTTACTGCATTTCAGCCTATTGCTTAAAACTAATAAATGAAAATTTGCTTTGTTACAAAAACACATTGTCAGACATATCACTTTTTGCAAGGTTTTTCTTTTATTTCAGCGTAACACCATAGCATTTCTTTCTCTTTTTGGATTCACCATAACCACGAACTGATGATGATGATGAGTGGTTTTTTAATGGCGCAAAGGCGCCATTTCGAAAGACTAGATATGTGAACAATGATATGATGCGTGGCTGTAAAGGGCCCTTAAAAGTCCTCGCGCTAACGTGGGTAAAAACATGAAAGTAAAAAAATCATGACAATGACGCGAGATATGTGTACTGGAAGTGAATGGCAAAATGACATAATAATAAAACCATGATAGAGATGTAGTCACCGCAGCCACGACCACGGTACAGAGGTCGTACTACGGAGAACCTCGAAATATGAGGTGAAAGCTATGAACATCTTTCATCTTTTAAAAACGTGAAAAGTGATTGCAGTTTAAAAAGCGGATCCCTGCCGATAAGCATCCCAGGGTGTAGTGGGAGCTGCTGCCGGTAGGGCAGTAAAAAGTGCTTTTTTCTTAGAGCATCTAGCTCATTGCACTGGACGAGAATGTGGAGAGCCGTAAGTGGTTCTCCACATCTCTCACAATATGGTGGATTGCCGGCAGATAGAAGAAATGAATGTGTAAAGTGTGTATGTCCTGCTCTAAGCCTTGTTAGTGTTACTTCTGTGTGTCGTGATTTTGATAGCGGCGGCCAATAACCTAGTTGCAGCTTAATAGCATGAAGTTTATTATCTGTGTGTTTATCCCATGTGCTCTGCGAATACCCCCTGAGCTTTCGTTTTAGAAAAGGTTTTAAGTCAAGTGCAGGGATTGGTATTGATGCATTGGAAGTAGTGTCGTTGGGGGAAGCAGCCAGCTTGTCGGCCAAAACGTTCCCTTATATCTCACGGTGCCCTGGAACCCAGCAGACAACGACATGCTGTTTTGATGTGTACAGTGTGCATAGAATCGAAGAAAGTGACACCAGCACGGGGTTCTTGTGTTTTTTTAGAAGTTTTCAGGGCATTGACCACGCTTAGGATATCTGTGTATATTACCGCCTTTTGTAATTTTATCTGCCTGATGTGTTTTACGACTGCCAGTATTGCGTAAGCTTCTCCTGTGAAAATGCTTGCATCAGGATGAAGAACGCCAGCCTCGGAAAAGGATTGGCCTACCGCTGCATATGACACAGAAGTGTTGGACTTCGACGCATCGGTAAAGAACTCAGGGCATGTGTATTTATGTTGTAGTTCTAGGAAGTATGTATGTATGTGTGCAAGTGGTGCGTGCTTTGTGACTTCAACAAAAGAGACATCACAGTCTATAAACTGCCGCTGCCACGGTGGCAGATATGTTGCAGGCACCATCAAACTGTGTTCAAGAAGAGGCACACCTGTTTCTTCGGCCAGGCCCCTTACACGGAGTGCGTAGGGCTGCCTAAACGAAGGACGGTACTCGAACAAGCCAAAACAGGACAAATCATTAATTGTGAAATGGGAAGGGTGTTTCTTGTCTGCCTTCACCTTCAAAAAGTACAAAAAGACAGGAAACATCTTTGTAGGTGGAGCGACCATTAATTGGAATCCACGTACAGGCTCTCCACAGGGCTAATTCGAAAAAAACCCGTAGAGAGGCGAATGCCTAGATGGTGGACAGGGTCGAGAATCTTCAAGGCTGATGGTGTTGCCAACAGATAGATTATAGCACCGTAATCTAGGCGTGTGCATACGAGGCTTTTATATAAATTCATTATACATTTCGTGTTACTACCCCATGTAGTGCGTGACAACACTTTCAAAATGTTCATTGTTTTTAAGCACCTGTCTTTTAAGTACTTGATGGGTGGGATGAAGGTTAGTTTAGTGTCTAATATGAGACCAAGAAACTTGTACTCGGTCTTCACTGACAGATGTTGACCATGCAGGTCAATGTCGGGGTCAGGATGGAGGCCTCTTTTTCGGCTGAACAAGACACAAGTGCTCTTTTGCACGTTGAGTATAAAACCATTCTCATCTGCCCATTGAGATACCTTGTTCAACCCGAGTTGAACCTGACGTTGGCACACTGAGATGTTGCACGATTTGAAACCAATCTGTACATCAATCAATCAATCAATCAATCAATCATTTATTTTCCACATCAGGAAGTAGAGGGCATGGGAAGAAAAAGCTGTTGCGAGCTTGACTAGGCTTCCCAGCCGATTAGAGTTCAGCATGCAGTGATGGCATACAGAAAGCAGTGTACTTAAGTATAAACACACAGAAAGCACACATTATTCTACACACAATAAAAAACACCGAAAATAAGTTCAAAGCTGGCATTTTAGACATCAGTTCACCAAAAAAACATGAAGTGCAGACTTCATGTTTTTTTCTTTTTTCGTGCAGACATCATCGACATATATGCAATAAAAAATATTACGTGGGAGAGACAGGTGCAAGGAATTCATTTTAACTATGAAAAGTGTGCAGCTCAATACACCTCCTTGTGGCACTCCTGTTTCTTGAACAAACATTCGAGATAAGACAGTGCCAACTCTGACACAGAATGTTCGGTTGGACAAGTAGCTTTCGATGATTGACAGCATTCTACCCCCCACACCTAAATGTGACAGGTCTTGCAGTATGCCAAAGCGCCATGTAGTGTCATATGCCTTTTCCATATCGAGGAACACAGAAAGAAAAAATTGCTTATGAACAAAAGCGTCGCGAATTTGTGCCTCGATACGGACAAGGTGGTCAGTGGTGGACCAAGCCTCTCGAAACCCACACTGGTATGGGTCAAGTAGGCCATTAATTTCAAGGAAGTGCATCAGGTGCCTGTTAATCATTTTTTCGAAGACCTTGCAAAGACAGCTGGGTAAGGCTATTGGCCTGTAGCTGGAAACTGAGGCCGATAACGATAGCTTCCTTCCAGGCTGAGGGTAGCTCGCCGAAAGACCATATCGCATTATACAAGGAGAGGAGAGCTTTTTGGGTTTAAGTGGGCAGGTGTTTTAACATTTCATATGCCACACGGTACGGGCCTTGGGTAGATTTATTGCAGCAGGTAAGTGAGGCTTGTAGTTCAGCCAAACAGAAAGGTTCATTGTATGCCTCATGTGTTGTGGGTTTGCACTCTAATCTCTGTTTTTCTATTGTGGTTTTGTATCTTTGGAACACTTCACTATAGTGTGATGAGCTGGAGACCTGTTCGAAGTGCGCTCCAAGAGTGTTTGCCTGGTCTTCCAAGCTCTTCCCTTGTGTGTTCACTAGAGGAAGTGAATGTGCTTTTCGTCCTGCCACCTTACCAACCATGTTCCGGACTCTCGACTCATCTGTGTATTAGTTAATGTTTCATAAAAATTTATGCCAACTTTCCCTTCTCACCTGTCGGTGCGTCCTCCTTGCTTGTCTTAAAGCTTACAAGATTCTCGGCTGTGGGCGAGTCTCTAAGCAACTTCCATGCCTTATTTTGTTTTTTTCGAGCATCACAGCACTCATTATTCCACCATGGGACTCGTCGTTTGCTTGACGGTCCACATGTTTGGGGAATACATTTTGTTGCTACATCAACCAAGAAAGCTGTAAAGTAGCACACAGCATCCTTTATGCTCAACACCACCATGTCAGTCCAAGGTAATAGAGTCATTTTTTGAAACTTTTCCCAATCGGCTTTGTTGGTGAGCCATTTGGGAACTTGTGCAGAACATGTATTGGTTATTGATGTGCTGATAACGATAGGAAAATGGTCACTACCCTATGGATTATTAACGACTTCCCATTTAAGTAGAGGCAGGAGTCATGAGGATGTTATGCTGAGGTCTATTGTTGAGTACGTATTGTTAGCGATGTTGTAATATGTTGGCTCTTTTCGATTCAGCAGGCACGTACTGAAAGAAAAAAGGAACTGTTCAATCAGGCGACCTCGAGCGTCGCAGCGAGAGTCACCCCATAGATTGCTTGAAATCATTGAAAATCCAAGGAGAATATAAGGTTCCGGAAGTTCGCCTATGAGGGACTCGAATTCATGCTTTTCAAGACGGTGTTGTGGAGGTATGTAGAGAGAGCAGATGGTGACGAGCTTATTCAAAAGAACTGCTCGAACAGCCACCGCCTCAAGGGATGTTTGTAGTGGTAGGTGTGTGCATGCAATCCCTTGATTGACTATAATGGCAACACCACCGGATGGCACAATGGCATCATTCTGATCCTTCCGAAATATAACGTAATGACGCAAAAAGCTGGTGCGTTTAGGTTTCAGGTGTGTCTCTTGTACGCACAGCACCTTAGCTGTATGTCTGGGTAAAAGTTCCTGAATATCGTCGAGGTTTCTCAGCAGTCCTTTGACGTTCCACTGTAGTATTTGTGTCATTTTAATGTTGTGTGGTGCTGTGTGTACAAAAGTGTTGCGTTAGGTTACAGGGCCTTTTGGGGGCCCTGTGATTCGAGGTTTTTCGTTTTTGGCACGCTCCAAGAAGTTGCGTTTATTCTTCGGTGTCTGAGGCGCTGGAGGAGTGGGACTTGTATTTATCACCTCTTGTGAGGTGGTGGATGATGCCTGCTCGGCAGGCATGATCACAGAACTTTCGGACCTAACTGCGCTTGCAGTGGTTTGAGGTTCAGCAGGCACGGGGGTTTGCCGGCCCTGTTTGTCAGGTGGCGGGGCAGTACAGGCTGCTCCAGCCGGGGGCGCTGATGGCACGACCGCGGCAACCCTCTATGTGACGATCGCGGGTGCAGAAGGGTGTGGTGCAGCGCCCCGGCACGTCACATCTGCGTAGGAGGGATAAGAGGGGTTGTGAAGTGCGAAACGCTTACGTGCCTCTTGGAATGACAGAATGAACTGGACCTTGAGTTCTACTATTTGTTTTTCTTTTTTCCATGTGGGGCATGATCGTGAATAGGAAGGGTGATATCCTTCGCAGTTCGAACAATGAGTTGCTTCTGAGGTGCAGTCGTCGGATATGTGTCGCATGGATGCACACTTGGCGCATGTGGCGCACCCTTTGCAGCTCTGCGATCCATGCCCGAAACATTGACACTTGAAACATCGACGAGGATTGGGGATGTAGGGTCTTACACGTAACTTGCAATAGCCAGTTTCTATTGATTCTGGTAGGCCGCTTGTTCCAAAAGTGATTATTGGGTGTTTTGTAGGGGCCTGTTTCTTGTCACGCCTGATCATTATTCTCTGTACCTTCACAACGTTTTCATTTTGCCATCCTTCTAACATTTGGCTTTCGCTCAGATCAATAAGGTCATCATCAGAAATTACTCCATGGACAGTGTTCATAGACCTGTGTGGGCCCACTGAAACAGGAGTGTCCCCAAATGATACAATTCTGGATAGTTTGTCGTATTGTGTTTTGTCTCGAACCTCCAATAGGACGTCGCCACTTCCCATCTTTGTGATTTTGTACCCTGGGCCAATTTGTTCCGTAAGAGTTTTTGGCACTAAGAACGGTGAAATCACTCGGACTTTTTTTCTTTCGTTTTGACTATGAATGACATGATACTTTGGGAAGCTCTGCTTTGGTTTGGTTAGGGTGATTGCTTCTTCAGTGCGCCACCTTTTGAGGGAGCGATCAGGAAAGGGGGGAAAAGCATTCGCCATACGGAGAGTATTTATTTCGGGGGCGTAGTGGTTACCCCCACCGAGCCCAACAAGGGGACGCTGCAAGGTTAATTCAGAAACACTTGGAGACACCAGCCATGCATCGCCGCTATAACCCAATGTATTTATCCAAGGTTGGATACCTACACAAGGTTAACCCTCGCCGCCAGGAAAGTTGGAAGTAAATGGAAGAAAGAAGATGACAGGACAGATAAAAAGTGTGAGAAAAAGACGAAGGTGAGGAAAGAGAGAGACAGGAAAAGGCGACTGCTGATTTCCCGTGGGTGGGTCAGTCCAGGGGTGCCATCTACGTGAAGCCAGGGCCAAAGGTGTGTGTTGCCTCTGCCTCCAAAGCTGTGTGTTGCCTCTGCCTTAAAGTTCCAATCACCCGGCGTCAGCTCAACCCCCAGGATTCCCTTTTCCCCAGACACGGCAAAGCCACGCACGGCTAGGCATGGGAGGGAGTCGAAACTCCCGTTAGCTAGGGTCCGTGGTGTCGCTACGCACCAAATGCCTATTTACACAGACGCCCCTGCGGTGATAACCACAAACTGATTAATATGCAATGACTCAAAATGCTTCTCATTTGGCAGCCTCATGCCCACCTGAGCTCTTCAATGTGCCCCTTGATGAAGGGAGTATGGTAGAGTAAACACATAAAGTTGCATGTGTTCAATGAGAAAGCTTGTATTCTTCAATTTTTTTTCAACCCTGTGGCCTATATTACTTTTTATATTTGAGTCCTAAATTTTAGGCTGGGGTGTATATTTTAATGTACCTTTTCTTAAAAACAAAAAACAGGAAGACCGTCAACATTGGCATGCTGATTACACATAGTAGTAACAGTTGATCCTTAGATAAATAACAGATTGATTGATAACGGGTTGGGTTTAACGTCCCAAAATCACCATATGATTATGAGAAACGTCGTAGTGGAATGCTCCAGATATTTCGACCACCTGGGGTTCTTTAACGTGCACCCAAATCAAAGTACATGGGCCTACAGCATTTCTGCCTCCATCGGAAATGCAGCCGCCGCAGCCGGAATTCGATCCCGCGACGTGCAGCCGAGTACCTTAGTTACTAGACCACTGCGGCGGGGCAGCTAAAGAACAGGTCTCTACATTTATGCGGCAAGACAAAAATAATGCCCCCAATCTTCAGGCGAGTGACTTTTCACTTAATCTTTTTTTCTTCATTATATATACCTTGTAGACTTTCTTAAAGCATTAAGTTGAGACTATTTGGAAGTGATTCAAAGATAATTTGAGAAAACTTCATTGCAATCGGTTGAATAGTTTTTCAGAAAAAGTACATCAAGTTTGGACCCCACCCCAAAAAACTGATCGTGGGTAAACACATTTTTGTTTAAAACCATGCATCGAAAGTGCTCAAAACATACCATCGACTACTCGACAAAAACATCCCTGATGGAAAAATTTAAATTTAATACAAATAAAAATCAATATAACTGATCTGGTCATATTTATTACAAAAAAATATGTACACGCTGAAAGAATTATGGAAAAGAGCATGTCAACAAAGTCACATCCATCAGGTGGCATGGTTTTCGATGCCAAATTTGAATAGCTTTGAGCATTCCTATGTCATTGCCAATACACGGTTTTACTTCACAGAGACTGTATTACTTTTAAGTAATGAAATAAAAAAAGTAGTTTATTGTTCATCAAAATGCTTCGATTGTAAGGCACCTGCAATCTTTTCAGATGAGCTTTAGGGCGAGATGAAAATAGTGCTCTACCACTGATAAAGTTACTTTATTTTGAGTGGTTAACAAAAAATGTTTCATTCATTTTTTGTTATGAGCTGATGGCATTTGTTAACAAAGCAAACTGGTAAGCCGTCACGATTCATGGTCGTTCCCACTTTTCAATTTAAGAAAATTGCACATAAATTAAAATATTCATAATTCAACTTCAGTGGGAAGTACCAAAAACAAGTGCACTGGGAGTGCAAAAAAGACAGTCACTCTGTTATGTTAGACCGAAACACCCATAATGGAAAGACTGATGAAATTTGAGTGGAGGTATTAAATTTGACATACAAATCAAATCACAACAATTGTACCATTCATATTTGAAATTTTAGATATTCCCACACCCATACTGCTTACTTTTCCAACAGGGACTTCAACAAAACCATAGTCAAGCTCTTGCTGATCACTCTTGGAAGCGAAATCAACACCATTGAAGTAGTCTTGCACCAAGCCAGGCAGGTTATTAGTGACTTTTCCTTCAAAACAAAAGTGAAAAATAAACATAAATGAGGCTAAATCCACGCAAAATGTTAGTGAGACTTGGCTATAAGGGTAAAATGATAAAAGCATTAAAAGTGGACACTATTAGTAAATACAGACAGGTTCATATATACAATATATGGTCATCACATTGTGAGAGCATTTCAAACAGCACAATCTTAGCAATCAACAACAAGGTATCTTTTCCAATACTCTACGCTTTAGAAACTGCCAGAAGATGTGGTTTGGTTATGATAGTTTTCAATGCCTCTGGTAGCTTTTATTGCAACCAAGAAGTAAGATTTACCATTTCAGCTAATCAGTGCGCACTTAATAAGAATAGTACTCACGCCAACAAAATGAAGACCCCCAGTTGTGACTGAATGCCTTGAAATGCTGGCCTTCATTATTGAATGTGCACAGGATAAGATTACTTTTATCATAACTTTTTTCTTTTTTGCAGTAAATGACTTACTGGATTGCATAAGGTGCAGTATTTAAACAGGGCCTGGGGTTGTATTTCTTGGTAGTTTGCATGATTTTACTTTCCTACAGTCTTTCACCACAGGCTTACATGAAGCCACACTACAACCGTAGCTAGAATTAGCCAGTTGGTAAGAGAGTTAATTAAAACTTAATAAAATGGGTGCAACAGCGAACTGAAGGCTGGAATGCCTGATGAAGCATTGGCTCTAATGTACAATCTGACATCAAAAATAATAGCAGAAAACACAACTTAACACAAAATCACGTGAATTTACAGGTTTTACAAATGGTTTTATTCAAACACAAGTCAAAATAAATTAAATATTATTTGGCTTCTTTTTTAAGTACATTCAGATGCATCAAAATTAACACTTATTGATCATTTACCAAGGGTTATATTTAAATAAAAATTAAATTTTTGTTTACCATAGTAGTAATTGTCATAGCAATATCATTCTATTGAGCTAAGAGACTAATTATAACAAACCAGTTGACAACAGCTGGCACCTCTTACCAGAAGAGCACCAAGTTAGGCTAGTAGTTCAATCTTGAAAGGTTTAACTTTGCTAATACAAACAATTACCGAAAACGTAAACGACAGCACATACTGTCCTTTACTTTCTCTATTCTCATTTATATAAGCTCAGTTAAACCCTTCACTTCTTACCAAGTCATGGAGCAAGATCTCCAAAAATGATACCACTGTGGGTGCACTAAAAGAAGACATGCTTACACCACAGATAAAGCCCACACCTATTTGTACTTGTATTGGCAAGCTTTAGTGAGAGCAAAACTTATGACTGCATATATTTGTGTTAAGAAGCATGTTGCACCTGCTGTCAGGCGGTTGTGCACCAAAAGAATCTACATACAAACTTTTTTTACTTTTCATTTGACTGGACCACAG
Source organism: Rhipicephalus microplus (assembly GCF_043290135.1). NCBI lineage: Eukaryota > Metazoa > Arthropoda > Arachnida > Ixodida > Ixodidae > Rhipicephalus > Rhipicephalus microplus. Next base: position 228,554,001 of record NC_134710.1, read on the forward strand.
GTTAAACTATTCTGATATTATTTCATACATGAACTATGCGAAGCAGCACAATATATTTTGCCAGCGGCATGCTTCATGGCACTTTCCAAACACTTACCATTTGTTAGCGTTGGTAACTTTGTTTTTAGTAAGCCTCTCAACTGAGGCAGATCTTGCACAATGTCCACATGTGCCAAAATATAGTCGAAAAGTTTTGCATCCAGTTCTCCGGTAAGTATCTGCATATAAGTTCAGTTCAAGGAATGTTTTGATTTCTGGTCAGTGAAACAAAGCATCATCAGGAACTAAACAGATCTACATGTGACCACATTCGCCTTACGTATTCTGCCTCATTGAAAAATTATTTGGGTCACTTATCTTTTGCTATTAAATACAACAGCAAGTGAGTTTTTACCTTTCAGGGACAATCAATATTCTAATTGATTCCAAGAAGTTCAGTTGATCTTACCCTTTTGATGACGGCTGTGCCACCTGCCACTTCTGCCCCTGCTGCAAGGGCCTCAGTTGCCAAATCAGTGTTCTGCAAAACAGGAATTGCAATGTCTAAATACAGCATCCAATTTCTCAATCAGCTATAGCATACCTTGCAGAGGGCAATAATTCTCTTCTCTCTCTTGGTGATAGAGAATGGATGATTATAGAGCACAGTCCCCGAAAAATCTTCTCTAAACTTGGTCTGCATTGATGAAAACAAACATATATCATAAAAGACAGTCAGTCTTAAGACACACATACCAAAAAAAAAACGCTCACTGAATTCTATAAAAAATCTGCAAAAGAAAAGTACTGCCATAACATTTTTGCTACATTACTGCTTGTCAGTATAGCCGTTACTTCACATATATTTGAGCAGATTACCACATTAGCGACATTTCACAAACATTCCCCAGTGCAATTTCTCTGCATTGAAGCCACTACATATAATTACTGTGGAAGTCCACCAAACCTAGCAGACCACCTAAAAATTAAAAGCCAAAACAGAGGTTGTTGAGTATAAGTACCTTGGTGTCACTCTAACAAACGACCTCAGCTGGAATAAGCACATCTCTAATATTTGCGCATCCTCTTTCCGTAAACTTGGTCTTTTGAGACACAAACTAAAGCATGCACCTTCTACTGTAAAAAAACTAACTTATTTGACTGTTATACGCCCTTCATTGGAATATGCCTCAATCGTCTGGGACCCATACACAAAAAGAAACATTGAGGCTCTCGAACTAATCTAACGCAAAGCGGTACGTTTTATTTACTCCAAGTACCGAAGAACTGATTCTTCCACAAACCTAATGAAAGAAAACAGTATACCCACACTTGAAAAACGTCGTAAAATTCACAGGCTCAAATTTCTTTTTCTTTTAAGTAACAACAAGCTGTCAGTAAATCGTGATTTGTATCTGAAACCGCTTACGACAAGACAAACCCGGCATCGACAAACTCATTCATTAACACCGTATTTCGCCAGAACAAACATTTTCAAATACTCGTTCTTTCCTCGAACCATAAACGACTGGAACTGCCTACCTCAATTGTTAACCAGCTCTATAGGGGCACTTGAGCATATTTAACCATGACCTATGTTTTTGTATCTTTTGTATATGATGTATCTTTTTTTGTTTTTGCTGTTTTACACCTGTGTGCAATGTTATGATCGCTGCCCCTCCTGCTGGGGCCCTTAAATGGGTCTGTAGTATTTTGTAAATAAATAAATAACATAGCTTACAGATCAATTTCTGTGTCGCTATGCATCCAAAATATCATGCGATAGTGTAAAGCAACATGTTCATACTTTCTGTAAGATGAACATTCTTTTTTTCAGGCAACAGTCACATGTCACCTAAACAAAGTGCTATTCTGGGCAAAAGAATGTGACGAGACACACTAAGACTGCTAGTATGTTACAGCAGAACAGTAAGGGGCAATGAGCGATTCGGCTAGACTAGACATCACAGCAATGTATTCTTATGTGACCCCTTTATTCACTCACACAAGCTCTTTTCCGCTAACATAAAGCTAAACATGTCTTGGAAAGATTGGCTTAAATACCCAGCCTTTGACCTGAACTGAAAATTTAAACAACGGGAAGTTTAATGCTTAAACTCATTTTTTCAACTCGTAAGCATGGACAAAAGTCTATCCATTTTTTTTAAGCGTCCATATTCTGTTATGAACAGTTTAATTTCTCATTCTTTTCACCTTTTCTCATTTGCTTAGACATTGCTGAGCAGTCATTCTTGCCAGGATCAGCGACTGAAGGCTTTGCAGAATTGTTACAATATAAGGCTACATATCTAAAGAAACAAGCAAACTCAATAAGTTGTAGCACACACAAGTCTCATGATGAAGACTACTACGGCTTAATTCCAAAAGAAAATGGGCCAATAGACAAGTCTACATAAAGTCACATACTAAAGGCCACACCCCCAGTTGATTTCACTGAAACAAACAATGGCAACATGCTCATTATCATAAGACTAGCCAGATTATCATATAATCAGCCATACTAAGTATAAACACTGAAAAACAGGCTTAATTAAATAAAGGACAATGGGAACATGGCAACAAAGTGGCAAACAGTGGTTGGACAGGGGTATCACTGAAGCCAGCATTATGACAAGGAAAATTCTCTTCATGCCCTTGTTGTCCTGATGAGGACAAGGTCCTTAGTCATAATGTGGGTTCCAGTGACATCCACTGTGGAAACACAACTTTTACTAACTTTCACTAGCTTTCAGTTGGTTTAAAATCATTGCTAGAAAGGAATTAATATTTATTAGCTACAGATTTACTTTGCTGAAGCAAAAAATTTGAATGAATAGACAAAGCTTGATATTCATCTTGGAGAGTTGGCATAAAGATACAGGTTCAGTTTATTTACTTCTAGGGGGCTTACTTTAGTAGCTTTCATTAGCACTCTAGATGTTTATATGAGCATAATCTGCACATGCATTTTGTTTGAGTGACAGATACACACTGCTCAGTGATAGGGGCCTATTTTCATTTATACCATCAACTTACTTTTTTTTTTCTGCTTTTTAAGTAATGCAGACGTACGCAAACCTGCCCCACGTAGCCATACTACACCACTTACGAGCTTAATAATTTGATGACACAGATATTACTTGCATGAAAAGCTTTAGCGAGTAGACATATTAATGCAAAACAATTGACTAAATTTTTGGAGAAAGTCACATGCTCTATACAGGCTGGTCAGCTCTCACAGTGAACACACAAGCCTGTAGCTGCAAGTGCACTCAGGGAGGCCATACATAAAAGAAAATCGGCACAGGTGCCATACCAGTGGGGCAACGCTTCAAGTCATGTGCTCTGTTACATAGAACATACCAAGTCTGTGTTGCATTAAACCAAAATAACTTTCAGTAGCATGCCACAGTTGCAGGGAAGCCAGTCTCGTCTTAGACAGCATCACTTAAAAGGCAACCTGTTTCATTACGCTAAGTCTAACAAACCGCATCATCATAAGCCTAACTACGCCCATTACATGGCAAAGGCCACAACCATGTTCCACTAATACCTGGTCTTGTGCTTTCTGCTGCCACGTCTTACCTGAAAATTTCTAAATCTCATCTGCCCATCTAATTTTATGTCTCCCTTTTATGGGTTTGCCTTCTCCTAGAATCCAGTCACTCACCCTCAATGAACAGCAGTTATCCTGCCTACACACTATGCGCCCGGCCCACGTCCATTTCTTCTTCTTGATTTCAACTATGAAATCCTTAACCCCAGTTTGTTCCCTGACCCTTCTTTGTAAGCCTCCAGGTTTCTGCTTCATAGGTAAGTACTGGTAAGATGCAGCTGTTATATACCTTCCTCTTGAGGGATAATGGCAATCTACTAGTCATAACTTGAGTGTGTTTGAGGAATGTTTTCTATCCCATCCTCATTCTTCTAGTTACTTCTCTATCAAGGTTCGGTTTCGCAGTTACTAGCTGTCCTACATAGACATATTCTAAAACTTTCAGTGTCTCACCAGTCACTACCTATCGCAAAATGCCGTTTTCTGCTGAGACTATCGCACATTACTCTATTTTTATGCAGATTAATTTTCAAACCTATTTTTCTGCTTTCCATGTCCAGTTCAGTAATTATGAACTGTAATTCGTTCCCTGAGTTACTCATCAAAGCAATGTCATCAGCGATTGGCAGGTTACTGCTGCATTGAGGACATCTGCATTTTTATTTGATGCAAAACACACACACGACTACTGACAATTTTCGTGTGTTAGTACCCTTTAAAACAGTTGAGGATGGCGCCAACAAGAACACACACTTTTTACATTTTATTCAGAGTGCTCACCTTCCTAACAATTGGCTGCATTAAGTCATTGCAAAAGCCCAAGCTTGTTCGGGTCCCTCTAACACAGCCACTGAGCTTTCATTTATGGTATACCGTGTGCTGGAGAACGTATCTTACCTTCTTCTTTGTCTTTAGACTGAGCTCAACGAAAGCATAAAGAAGTGCATCCGGATCATTCAAAACAGTCGGGTGATGCGTTTCTCTGTGCATCGCTATCGCGTCCGCAGCGGAATACACGTTTGGCATGTACTTGTCCGTGAAGAAAACGTCGTCAATCGGTGGCTCCTTCAGCCGGTCTTCGTAAGTCTCTCTTCGGGGTCCGATGAGGAGCTTCCTGCGCAATACACCACAAACGTTCACGCTGCGCCTACCAAAGCCATAGATGAAACAAAACCTCTGTCAGCTTAAATATTTTAAACCGGCGTCACAAGCGCATTTCCGATAGCGATCAGGGCTCATCCGGACCGCGGACTGATACACAGCCACTTCATCGCAATCTGCGCGTCAAGATCTGGTTCACACAACGCGATTTCACTGACGTCTAACTCGATTCGGATCAGTTTGGACCACGCAGCAGCGGCCCTGAGTGAGTGTGAACCACTTACCTTGACTTCATCCAAGCAAGCTTATCTTTCTCGGGTGGTTTTTCAAGTTTCCTTTGCCTGTTGCGTTTCTGTGCAGCTAATATTAACTTTTGGTGTCTTTGAGTGGCATAATGTCGTACCTGTGACATAAAAAGAGCTTATGTTATTCAAATTCCACGAAATTACTCCACAGAGAGCTCCGACAGAGTAGTCTCACTTGTGCTGTTTCCTCCATGGTGAGCATCATACAAGGCACGTGAGCGCGCACCATGGTCCTCAAGGACGGGGCTGAAACAAAAACGAGTGCGTTGCAGAAATTTCCTCCGTCCGCAAAAACACAGCCACCAACATACCTAGCCACGGGCGCAGCCGACACGCTATGAACGCCGCCATGCTTCTAAACAGTAGGACCGGGCAATTGTAATTTCGCAGTAGACTAACAATTCAATTTTTTAACAAATACTAAAGAAATTTTCTAAAAAACCGAAAATAAACAATGTTACGTAATTTTACAGAGTGTATTACACATACTTTTATTTAAGTATAAGTGTTATGTTTTTTTTTGTGTGATTGAATTGGCTTTTGGAATACCACGATGGGAAAGTAGCTGCTTTTACAAATAGGCTCATTTGAGAGAGAAAAAAAGAGTAAAATTTGAAACAGGCTTCTCTTGGTCAGATATTCGGTTCATTTGTTATTAAATGAAGGTGCGTAAACTTACACCTTGCATAGTTTTCGAATTGAACTGGTGCTTCTTATTCAAGATTATTTTTGAGCGCGTAAAGGAGACGTTTGTCTGAAGGCAAATGTTTCGCGTTCATGTTGCACATTTGTAGTTGTAGTATTGTGGTACGGGGCATCACTTGCTTGCCTTTGAAGTGATACGCATGTGGCTATCGAGAGTGTGCATTTTTCATGTAGTGATCGTTTGCGTGGCGGCAGATGTCAGTTGTCTTGCTGCCGCGCTCCGGATGGAAGCCCTGCTGTTAGTGCGTTATCTCCAGTGATCTTTTGTGGCCAGCCTGTCTGAAACAGCGCTGGCATGTGCGTCTATGCTCGTCTGCGTTGCAGTAGAGTGTAGAAAATAGCGGGGATTGGTGTGTGGCCCTCTAAAACGCAGAGCCCATCGACGGTGGTACACGGACGTAGCGCGCATTCATCGCGCAACTTGACCGTCTACCGACGTGATATGCATGTGTTCACGCGGGCTCATATTCAAGAAACAGAGGAAGACAAAAAAGCGTTCGCGCCTGCATAGCAGAGCGAGGCGCGTGGTGCTCGTGTCGGTGCCACGGATCCGAACACCATCGTCTCGCAGGATGTTTCGCGCATACCGGAGTGAGTTTTTCACGATTTATCTCTAACGCATTGATGCTGAGCAAACATGTAGTGTGCAGTGCGAGTGCACATTGTCAGTGCCATTGCTGGGTTGTTAAATTTTGTTCGTACTCCATAAGCAGGGTGTCTATGCTAAGCTTTCAATTTGAGCGCTTGGTTAGTGTTCGTGGTGAACGCGCTCACCGTTTTTATTTTTTCATGTAGTCGGCGAATCCGCGATTTTCGTTTTGTTAACCTGAGTCAACGTTAAACCATGCGTTTGTTGACCGATTGATTTCAACTCTTGTGCCATTTCACAGTGCAAGTGGTCTCTGTTCTAAAGCTAAATCAAATAACTGTCTCGCTTAAGGCATTGGTTACGTTTTTCTCTTTTTTCCCCTTTCATCTCAATTTCATATTGAACTCGCAGGAAATTCCCTCGACGTAGGACTAATTAAACTTGGGGCTTCATTAAGTTTGGCTAGTTCAGAGGGATTTATTGCAAAAAAATAAAGTGTGCCAACCGTTTTCAATCTTTTGTGTCTGGGTCTACATACTTAAGTTTTAATTGAACAGCATTAATAATTTCAGTGCCTATATTGATTCAGTGGAACGTTTAAATATCTAAATCCATATGCGTTCCCTAATTCATTTAATCCATAACTCCAAATGGATTTTATCTCCTGCATTATTTAAGTTTGTGTATTCTCTTAAAAAGCACGCTTACTCTTCATTGTCAAGTAACCTGTTCAGCAACCTTGTACCTCATCTTTGCATTTGTTCTGAACTTTGCCCTTTCTTGAAGCCTTATGTGCATACTTAGTGCACATAACCATAACATCACCTGTGCATACTTAGTATCACTAGTTCAAATGTTACTTTGCCTTGTGAACGCTCATATGATTTTGGCTGTCAGTGCTACCTTTCAAGTAGTAACCAAGTGATATTCCCAGTTCAGTGTACACTTCTTGTCAACGAAAGCTCCCTCTGCACTGCCATAATTGCCTATAGGCTGTTGTTAACATACGGGACCCTCCTGAAAAAATGCAATGCTGATGCATCAGCTTTTGTGCTCCCGTGCAACAGTCCAGAAAAAAGGTTCTTTGCAGTAAAAAAAAAAAAAGTGTGTTTATATATATATATCTGTGTTTGTCACACACATTAAAGCTTGCTTAATTGTAGTGCATGATGTGTGATGAAAATTACACAAATGTTTAAGAACACATTCACACCCATTTTAGATCAGTAGGCTTTTTGAAAATTCTCTGTTCTGTCTTCATCTTGTGCATGTGATTACTGTTAACTCCTGTGCATCTTCACCAAATATGTTGTGCTTTTTCTGTTGTCGATGCCTCAATAAGTAAGGGGGCATTCGTTATTTGCACTTCGTCGTTTGCGTTGAGCATGCTTGTGCGGTGGTCCATTTAATTGAGGTGCGATTGGAGGCAGAGCTATGTGCATTTCTGCTGTGACTACGGCTGCGGCATAATATCATATACAATGGATATCAGACCCCAGCCGCAGTTGCAGTCATGCTCTTCCATTCATTTGAGAAAGATCTAATGCGAAGCACTTCCTTCAAGCGTCTCTTCCCTTTCACATCACTTCTCACATTAGTCCTTTCACATAGCTGTATTTGCTTGCAAGCTGTGCAGCTTTTGTCAAATGCATAGAAACCATTTGTGCATTTGCAACTGGTACTGGCTCTTTTAACAAGACCATTGCAGTACTAAGAAGCTGACTTTACAATGCTTTAAAGTGATGCAGATGTACTGTGAGCCTCACTGCATACCTTTGCTGTCATAAATGTTGGTGCTGGTGTCAAGTGTGACATATGCCTTAATATGCACTCACTTCTATCTTTAGTCATTTCTTTTACTTTCACAATTCTAGAAATGCTAAATTAGTGCTACATGTGTCACATTGTATAAGACAAGTTGGTGAGTGGAGTCAAGTCATTATATAACTGGTGTGGGTGCGCTAAAAACATTCAGTCAAATGGTAAAGTAGGTGTAATACATTCCTGCATTCTAACAGAAAGACCTATTTTCCATGTTTTGGATATGTATGGCAGAGATCTCATATCAAGAGTATGCCGAATTTTGGGCTGAGAGGCTACTACTGCTGAGCTTTTTATATGCTTCAATTTTCCTTTGTATACTGAGTTCTTTCACTCTTAGTTGATTCCTTTGGGGCGATATAGTGTCAATATCATGGTGACATTTGCTGTGTGCAGTGTGAATGAACCTGCAAAATAGGTTCATTTGACAAAACATTACAGCTTGAGTCACACATGTGTCATTAGAATGTGAAACCTCCATCATTATATGATAATGTTTGTTGCTTAGTAAAAGTAATGAATTACTATTTGTTGAATGATATAAAATAGAGATATATTCTATTTTGGCAATTTCTGTTTTCATGGGCACATGCGGAATGCTGACTGCATTTGATTTTTTTTCTTGCTGTCATTAATTCTGAGATGCTTCCCAACATCCTAGTGTTGTATGCACATTTTGTGCATATTGGGAGGAACTGCACAATTTTAGGGGGAACACTTACAATTATATTTCTAATTATATATTCTAATTATATTTTCTAAATTTTAAATATACTGAGAGACTCAAGGGCATAGTTGTGGAATTTAGCTTCTTTTGAAATCCTGAAGAAAAGGAAAAAAGAGCAGTTTTATTCCACCGTCATGAAAACACAACAGTGGGATGGCTAGAAAAGTGGTGTGGCTGAAAGCTTGCCTTGGTTGTTAGTCTGCAGCTTGTTGGCCTTAGTTTTAGTTCGACACTTATCACACAGTCCAACACCTTGAAGCATGTAAAAGAGAAGAGGCCAAGCTGCTGTCACTGTGGGTGCTGTAGTTTAGTATTACAAGTTGATAAGAGGAACGTTGGCAATACTTAGGGTCCACGCAAATTGACTTTAGAAGCTTCTTGGTCTTTTATGGTTCAGCCCCTTGAATAACCTTTCTGGCACCAGTAGTATGGCTCCTGTATAGCAATGTTCATTTTGTTTTGAGTGAAAAACACTGTATTTCATGAAGGAACATGGGTGTGCTAGCTTGAGTGCCCTTTGTGCTTGTGATTTGGAGCACAAGTGATTCAATCATCGGTCGTGCCACTAAAATCCCATATTGCTTTATTGTGCTTACATGTCTGTAAATTGCTGATGAAATGTGAGAAGCCTAGGTCTCATGAGGGATTCACAGGAGCTGTGGCTCGCAGAAACAATGTCTGTGTTTTCTTACACATTCTTGGCATTGTAGTCAGAGATTACTCAAATGAGATAACCTATTCGAAACGCCAAGAAGTTTATTCTCCATCTGTCATTGCGGTGCAATTTCTCTGCTTAGTATTTTATGCCCTTAAAAAGATGTCATGCTGTCAAAGAACTTCAGAACTATGTCATTCAAAAGTGATGATCTCATGGTGGGTGTGACATTTCTTTTGTTACTTGAATTGGCTTGGCTCATCATTATACAGTGACGTTAGCAAAAGTGATTGCTCACGAGTACTGTGGCCCCTGGCTGAAAGGCTGAAAAACTAAAAGATACACTTACCAGAATGCCTGAGCCAGTATTATTGAGATAGCTCATCTGTAATGCGATATGTACAAAATCTAAAAACAGGGACGAGAAACACGGGTAATTGTAGCTCATTGTCATATTGCAGTTAGTGGCAGTGAATTAGTGGCTCTGTCTCCTTAAGCTGTTTTTTTTAGTTCATTGGGCACTTTATCTTATGTATGGGGAAATAAAGGCATAGAATGTGCCAATCATAGGTTGGCAAAATTACTCACGAGTCAACTTACTCAGACTCGGATAGAGCCATCAGTCCGAGTCTGGGTGAGTAATATTTTGGTGAGTCAGATTGAGTGAAATATCAGCGAGTCTGAGTATGAGCGCGTTTGGTTGAGGAAAACTTTGATGAGCATGAGTTTGAGTGAGCCCTAAGGGCAAGGTTTATTTCATGAGTGAGTCTAGGTGAGCTCCACATTGTTTTACAAACCTCTCGTGCTATCTACTCAGCTTCAGCATTACTATCACCCTTAGGTCAGCTCATGTTTATATTTATTATGTCGACTCACACATCACTGCAGTAGCGTTCATATGCCAGCTTAATATCAATTGAACAGGCACATGAGTTAAGGAGTGAGGGGTGAAGGTGGCTTGACCCCCGTCCCCTGTTTTGTTTCAAATTTTTTGCCAATACAATAACATGTAAAAAACAAATACTTAGCAAACAAGCTATCTGGCTTAACCAGATAACATACCATTTTGCAAGTTCATTTAAATAAGCAAATGATGAAAGTCTGAGTATTGTAATTTTGTCATTGGTGGAAGGGGGAGAGAAAGCATCACTACTAGTGTGTCCAATTGAAATTTTAAGCTGTAGTGTGTGGTGCCAAAATTATTGTGGCATAAGCCGAGTTATAATGGTATAAGATGCCGAGCATAATGCTTCACCAACCTTGTTGCACATTGACTATAAAGTATGGAATTAATTGGCACTGAATGTTTATCTGCTTCATCTACTGAAAATTTGTGATATTTAGCTGACTAGTTGTATGACATCGTTATGCATACAGAACAGAAATAACTTGAGCGCAGAAAAGTAAAGTGTTTTATCTTTTAAAATTAATACTTGCCGTGCCTCATTCAAAGCTTCTACACAATTTCAGAAGGTTTTGTTCAGGTACTCAAGGTTGGACATGAAACTTTATGTGCAATCAAAAAATTTTGCCTCAAGGGAACTTTTGTGTGTAATACCAGGTTTGTGAAATAACACGCAACACTGCGAAGTAGGTGCAGTTACCAGCCAGTCGTATGTTGTCCTGTGTGCTTCTGGGAGTGATATGAGAATGTGCATAATGAGCTGCAAGTGATAAAACTAAAACAAGAGAAAATTTTAAAAATAAAACTATGTATTAATAATAATGTAATAGAACTTAGTCGTTTTTAAGAATTGAAGCTTTTTTTATTAACACTGAGTTTAAATAAAGGGCAGTTGTGCATAAATGCTATCAGGAAACACTGACCTGTTTCGTGGTGTGAATGTGGCCATTGCAAAAACTGTTAGCCTTGAGTATTGCATACCATCTGTGGAACTTGTAAGTCATATGCAGTAGAGGTATTAAGAATATTACTTTGTGTAAAGCTCAACGACCCAGATTTTAAATTTATTTCACTATTGTAGCCCATAAATATGAGCTGGAAAAGAAATTCGGTATTGAAGTAGTGTGTAGTCAGAATATCAGTTAGGTTTCGGTTTGTTTTTGCATGCATCACTATGGTCGCACGGTGCACTTCGGTATATGTTTGAGAGCTCGTGTTTTATAATATTAGGGGCCATGGGCTTTTAACTTAGCGGTTAAAAGCCTGGCAACTTTCCTCAGTCATAGCCATGGTTGCTTTAATAGCAGCCAGCCTATTTGCAGTTGAAGTCGTGTAACTATAATGGCTTGCTACTTGATTGTGTTGTTTAGTCTCAAGAACAATATATCACCATAACTGTTATCTGTTGCAATCTTTCTGACAAAGTGATATTTACCTAGCGGCACACAGTTCGGGGCTTTCTGTGATAGCCCTGATGCTGGTATCATAGTGGAAGTCTGATGGCCATATTCCAGAGTAACACTCTGCATGAAAACATGAACAAACAATGCACAGTGTGGCAGTAGAAAATTGATATACCAGTGAATAACAGGAAGACTCAATGCTGCAATCGACGGTAGGTGGGGGGGACAGTCCATGTGCTTGCATGGTCCGTAAGCTTTAGTGGTTCACTGTACATCATGTACAACAGTATCTTCTCAGATAAAAATTTGGGATTTGCTTTTCGATCACTTTTCTGTGTGTTGCACTGCAAAAAAAAAAAAAAAAGCAAATTCAGGATGTGAGAGGACTTCTTTCCATTATTTATCCTCCTTTATGGCTTATCATTTATCATGCATGTAAAAGTTGTCATAGGCCTCTCATACACCTCGCTATAATTTCAGGCAATTTATTGTACAAAAGGAAAGTAAATATATATATATGCATATTTGTTGGTTCTGCTAGTGATATTTTGTACTGAATATTAATAATGTGAACATTTCAGTCTATTCCTTAAATGTTCATGACCCTTGGCACTATACTGTTTATTGACTAGAATGTTTGAAGATTCTTGTTTTGAGAGTAAAAAAGTTACAAGATAATATTGTCACAACATTTATGTCATGGGAGCTTATTTTGATGTATTCAGCTATTGTGCAGTAAATATACATGCTTTACATGAAAAAAAGAAAGATATATCTTTCAATGGTATACCTATAGCTTTACCATCATTGATTACACTATGTATTTGAAAGGACACCAGCTCAGGAACAACATTGATTCCACCTGTCCAAACACATGCAGAATAAAGAAATAATTTGATTGGATAGTTGCATAGCTGATTTGAATGAATTTTACTTCATGTGAGAGAGAAACTGAAGTACTAATTTCGAGTGGAATACAGATTTGATTTAGGACATGTATCCTTGTAAACAAAAATTATATTGGGTAAAAAGAGTAGACGCACAAAGTTTACTATTTAAGATTCTGCATGAAAATCTGTTATCACTGGTCTTGCGTGGGGATTATTGTTGCAAAGCTATAGGAAATTGACCAAAATCCTACAACTAATTAGTTTATGTGTACTTTGGATATTTTGCAATGTTGATAGCGACCCCGCCACGGCTGTCTAGTGGCTAAGGTGCTTGGCTGCTGACCTGCAGGTCGCGGGGTCGAATCCCGGCTGTGGCGGCTGCATTTTCGATGGAAGTGAAAATACTGTGGGCTCATGTGCTCAGATTTGAGTGCTTAAAAAAGAACCCCAGGTGGTAGAAATTTCCGGAGCCCTCCACTACGGCGTCTCGCATAACCATATGGTGGTTTTAGGACGTTAAACCCCACATATCTATCAATAGTGATAGTGCTGAGAAGTTCATTACTGATGAGTAATTGGAGTTTCCTATCTAACTTGGTAAAAAAAAGTTAATTGGTTTCAATGCTAAAACATTTTTTCTTGTTATCAGTGATTTGTGAGTTGATCATCTTTGTTTTCAGTCTATTTTATTTATTAGCTGGGTGAGCTTATGTTATTTCCGGTATTCTGAGGAATACTGAACAAATATATGAAAAAGTGACGACAGCCTCAAAAGTTCACTGGGAAGGTGCGACTGTTTCAATAAATAGAGTTGCAAATCAGTTCTGCCGAAACCCGCAAGGTGACGGAAGGGTTAAGAAAGGAAAAGAAGACAACCGCCGGTTTGTAGCACAAAGCCACAAAGAATCGGTATGGATTTCCGAGAATGAAAACCCCTTAGTTGCCAACAACTTCGTCCTGCTTTGGGGTCAGGACTAGGATGAATTTTTCGGCAACTAAAAGGCTTTCTTTCTGAGAAATCTATATGGATTTCCTTGTGGCTTTGTGCTACAAATCACAGGTTGTCTTCTTTCTCTTTCTTAATAAACAGAGTTTGAGTGAGTGAGTGAGCAAACTTTATTTATTTAACCAGCGGATTGAGGCATGGGCCCTAAGCCGCGCCAGGGGCGGTGGAGAGACCCTGTCTCAGCCGCCTCCCGTGCTCGCTGGATGGCCTATATTTGATCTGCCCGATCTGAGCTGATCAGCGCGGCTCTCCACCGCGCCCCAAGCTGTTCTGGGGAGACTGCATTGGCGTCCTGTATCTGTGTGCATTCCCATAAAATATGCTCTAGGGTGCAGTGCCTCAATCTACATAGCTTACAAAAGTCATCTGGAAATAGTTCAGGGTAGATGCGATTTAGGTGCTTCGGGTTGGGAAATGTTCTAGTTTGAAGTCGCCTCCAGTCAACCTCCTGAGATCTGTCTAATGTGGAGCTAGGTGGTGGAAATCTGCGCCTCGACTTTTGGTAAAATTGGATAATGTCGCAGAACCTAAACATTCTGTCCCTCTCCCACCATTCCTTGCCTCCCGGTACCTCATGTGAAGCTCCGTCGCGAGTGCGATAAGTGAGACCTCGCGCTACGCGGTGAGCTTCCTCGTTGAGGTTGGGAATGGGGGACGCACACGGGGTGTGGGCTGGGAACCATATAATATACCTTTCTTCGAATTCCTCAGATGATATGAGATTTGCCCTACGGAGGAGTATGTTAGTTGCCTCGGGAAATATTCTTCCTCGTGCATAGTTACGGATTGCTGACTGCGAGTCGCTGATGATATACCTTCACATTGGGAAAATTATGGCCTGTGCTATAGCCACTTCTTCCGCGATTTCTGAATTATCAGAGCGTATGGAGCATGCGCTTACGCATTTGCGGTCGGTGTTTATTACTGCCGCAACGTAGGATTTGTGATTAGGGTACTCCGCTGCGTCTACGAGCAACGCCTTCTTGTTTCTGCCATAGGCTTTAAGTAGAGTTCTAGCGCGGCTTTCTCTTCTGCCTTGATTAAGTTCGGGGTGCATGTTTTTGGGCAGATTGGGGACCTGGATCTTTTCCCTGATCACCTTTGGAACCGACACTTTACTTCCTTGTTGGCTATGGTAATTTATCCCCAACTTGTCAAGGATACTCCGTCCTGTGCGCGTGCTGGCTAGTCTCTCCTACTGGGCAATCTGCTGCGCTTCTATCAGCTCCTCTAAAGTGTTATGTAAGCCCAGTTGAAACAGTTTTTCGGTGCTGGTGCTATCTGGAAGGCCTAAAGCTTGTTTGTACGCCTTTCGTATGAGTGTGTTGATCTTGAGTTTTTCGGCTGTATACCAGTTTAGATATGCCGCTACGTATATAATATGACTTATGGCGAATGAATAAATAAGTCTGATGATGTGAGCCTCTTTCATGCCCTGGTGTTTGTTTGCGACTCTCTTGATTAGCCATATTGCGTTGGTGATGTTGGTTACTAACCTCATGATGGTTTTGCCGTTTGTACCTTTAGACTCGATAATGAGTCCAAGGACTCTGATTTGTTGTACTATAGGAATAGTCCTGCCGTTTTTGGTGTGAATTTGGATCTCTTCGTAAGTACGGTCCCGGTTGTATTCCTTGGGTGGTCTGCCTTTAAGCGTGGGGCGATAGAGGAGTTCAGATTTATCTGGCGAGCACCCGAGGCCAGTACCTTCAAGATACTCCTCAATAGTGGTGACGGCCTCCTGTAGCCTCTGCTGTATCTCTCCGTCACTACCTTCACACGCCCAGATGGTGATATCATCTGCATATATTGAATGATGTATTCCGTCTATTGAGTTAAGCCGCGCTGGGAGTCCTATCATTATGAGATTAAACAGCATTGGCGATATGACCGAACCCTGCGGGGTACCAGCACTGCCCATAAGTCTTTCCTCAGATCTCAGTTCTCCCATTACGATGAATGCGGTTCTGTCTGTTAGGAAGTCCTTGACATCGTTATACGCTCTCAATCCTTAGCTTAATTGGCAGATCTGATGTAATATTTCCTTTTGCGATGCTTTGTTGAAGGCTTTTGTAAGGTCTAATCCTAAGATCGCTCGGGTTGCTCTTGTTTTGTTGTCTGGAATCTGCTGCTTAATTTGCAGCATGGCGTCTTGCGTGGAAAGCCGTGTGCTTGCGTGGAGAGCCGTGTGCGGAAGCCCAACATGGAATCTGAGTAGATTTCGTTCTCCTCAAGATAGGTGTTGACTCTGTCCAGAAAAGTGTGTTCCATCAGCTTCCCAGCACAGGACGTTAGTGATATGGGGCATAAATCCGATAGATCTGGGGGTTTCCCGGGCTTGGGGATGAAGATTACTTTAGCTTTTTTTCACTGTTTCAGAATAGTGCCCTCGGTCCAGCACTTGTTAATATATTGCGTGATGTTCTCTATGGCTTGGTCGTCAAGGTTCCGTAGTGTTCTGTTGGTGATCCCGTCTGGTCCCAGTGCAGATTTGGTGTTCAGCTTCTGTAGCACAGCCCTAATTTCAGCCACGGTAAACTGCTCATCTAAGAGCTCGTTCGCGCCTCCAGTATATGGTCCGTGCTCTACGACGGGCATGGTGGGAATGTACGTGTTGCTAGCCTCAGCGATAAAGTCCTGATTGATTGATATGTGGGGTTTAACGTCCCAAAACCACTATATGATTATGAGAGACGCCGTAGTGGAGGGCTCCGGAAATTTCGACCACCTGGGGTTCTTTAACGTGCACCCAAATCTGAGCACACGGGCCTACAACATTTCCGCCTCCATCGGAAATGCAGCCGCCGCAGCCGGGATTTGAACCCGCGACCTGCGGGTCAGCAGCCGAGTGCCTTAGCCACTAGACCACCGCGGCGGGGCAGCGATAAAGTCCTCCTCACTGCCATTGTACCGGTGCACCAGTTTACGCAAGGTTAGCTTGTGTGCTGATTTAGTATTATCTGGGTCTAGCAGGTGTTTGAGCATGCGCCATGTCTGGCCAGCATTCATTTGGCCGTCGAGACTATTACAAACTTGGTCCCATTGCTGTTTGCTTAGCTGCTTACAATGTTCTTCGATCTGTTTGTTCAGCTTGGCTATGCGCTTGTGCAAGGGTCTGTTATGCCTCTGTCCCCGCCATCTAATCTGCAGTGATTGCTTGGCCTCCCACATGTGTGCGAGACCGCTATCAATCTGCTCTAGGGGTGGACTTGAAGTGATAGTTCGCGTTGCTTCGCTGACGTCGTTATTGACATCTTTGATCCAATCTTCAATATTGTTGATAGCGTCTTGTTTTTTCGCATTTCTGACTTTCCGAAACTTATCCCAGTCGGTCCATCTAATCTCTCTGAATTTCTGTGGCAGCCATGGTATCTATCCTGATTTCTAATATTCGACGATGCTGATCACTCCCCAGGTCATCGAATGTGTTTTTCCATTTAGCGGCCCCCGCGTTACGAACTAACGTTAAGTCTGGAGTGATGTCTCTTGCAAGCCTAGTTCCCATACGCGTAGGGGAGTCTGGGTCGGTGATGAGAGTTAAGCCTGTTTCTTGAATATCCTGCCATAACGTTTTTCCTTTGGCTCTTGTGTATCCGTTTCCCCAAGCACTGTGTGGAGCGTTAGTCTCCACCTATGACGAGTGGATTGGGCCCTGCTATTTTTATGTCTTTCTTAAAGAGAACAAGGAAGCGTTGTCGTATGTGTGTGGGATTGCTGTACAAATTCAGAATAAATATGCTCGGAGATTTTTTTCTTGTAGGGGCAAGTTGTACTAGCATTTGCTCAATTTCTGTGATGCGGGTGTTGTGGCAGATTGCTACGAGTCCATTCCTTACAAGAGTGGTTAGTGTTCTAATATCCCCTGTTGTGGGGCCGATTGCCTGATATCCCGGTAGCTTAGCTAAACCATGGGTTTCCTGCAAAATTAGAACATCTGTTTTGGTTCTGTATCTAAGGTGTTGTTGCAGGACTGTTCTCTTCCCCTCATAGCTCCTGCAATTCCACTGCCAAATAATTGTCTCTCTTTCTGGGCTTCCCTATTTTGAGTTGGCTATCGAAGAGGAAGGAGGCAGGCCTCATGAAATTAGTTGATATAGCCGCTGATGTGGTGCCCTGAGATGAGTGTGAATTGCCTTCAGTGCTCATCGGAAGGTTGGCAGCTCGAAGTACTGGAGGTGTCCTAGGGTTGAGATTGGCTACGTTAGCTTCGAGTTTATCTAGTCTATTCATGATCATGGATATTGCAAGCGCGAGGTTGTTGGTTGCCTCTGCCTGTTCCTTAACTGCCTTCTGTATTTCAGACAATGTTTGATTAATGTTCGACGTTTGTGCCGTAGTTTTTTCATTAGACACCTGAGCTTTTCTTTTGAGAGGTGGCGGGGTACTGTCCTCGTCCATTCGGTTATCTGGAATTTCTTCGAAGCGCTCTTGGGCCGTGGAACGCATTTGACTAGAAGTTCTATCTGTGCTGTTTTTAAGCCTTTGAATTTCCCGAGTAAGCTGTGATATCAATTCTCTAATCTCAGGGTTTTCTTTTTTCAGCTCTGCTATATCACTGACATTATACCCAGTCTCCCGCGAAGGCTCAGGGCGCGTCCCTTTAGCCACGTCTGACCAGCTCACCGTGAATGCCGGGTTCCCTTGATGGCCATTGCTACCCCTTGGCTTAGACTGGGATCTGGAACGGGACGAAGTGCGCGTTCTCAGTCCCGGAGACTGGGAGGTGTGGCCGCGTGGCGTTGTGCAGGAGCAGGATCTTGATCTGGACCCAGGCGTGGCCCTCGTCCGGAATTCGGACCTCCCGCATTCGGTTGGCTTGGTGGTGGGGGGGTAGTTCTCCTCGTGCGTCTCTTGAAGTTGTCGGAACCACTGGCGTTGTTTTACGATGTAGGGTGTCTTGAACTTGGCCTTGCAGAGTTTGTCGGCCGTGGGATGATCCTTGTCGCACAGCTGACATCGTGGCTGACAGCGGTGGTTCTCGCTCGGATCAGGCGTTCCACAACCCGCACACAGCTTGTCGTTTGGCCTTCAACACACGTCGCTCCTGTGCCCAAGTCTGTTGCACTGTTTGCAAAAGTCAACTTGTTTCCTGTATAGTGAACAGCGTGTGAGCACTCCTCTGTACATGACGGGACTCTGCTGCCGTCAAAAAGGACTATCACTGTCGTGGTGTTGCCAAGACGTTTGGCTGCGATCGCCGTAGGATTTCTGGCAGTAATAATTGTTGCGGTGATGTCCCGTGGGGTTTCGTTCAAGGGAACTCCTTTGATTACACCTTTGGCAGTGAGTTCTGGGGCCGTCTCGTATGCTCCCACCTCATACAACTTGTCGTTGGCTTTGATGTGCTTGATACCTTGGTATTTGTCTGCATGGTCTTGGTTTGGCGTACTGACGACCAAGATGTTCTGGAAATTATTCGGACAAATCGTGTCCGCCTCTCTTTCTTCATAAGGGAGCTCGGCTGCTTCGTACACAGCTTTGTCTAGCTCTGTTAAGCTGAGCTTGGATAGCTGCAGTCCTCCTCCTGGCCTTATAACTATCTTGTAGTCGCCTGTCAGCAGTCTTGGCATTTTGCTGGCTCTGGTTATCTGGGATATCAAATTTGCACCGCGCGTTCTAGGCGTTCGGGTAGGGCTAGGGCTACCACAACGTTCCTGGCTACCTTTCTTAGCACGTTTTTTGTTTCGAGCTTCTGTCCACCCGTTGCCTGTGTCATCTTCCTGTTGGGTGACGTCTTCGTCTTCCCGTTGGGTGGCATCTTCATTCTGCTGCGATACCTTCATTATTGATGATTACGGCCTGTATGGCGTGAACGCCAAGGCCTGGCTATCGTGAGGCCGCCCCAGTCGACGCGGAGCGCCGGTCGTAGGAATAGTAGACGCTTCTTGGTGGGGGCTGGTTTTTGGTCTTAAAATCTCGAAAAATGATCACCCACCTTAGAATATGGTCTCTTCGGATTCTCGGTGACGAGAAGAATCAGATGGTATATAAATCCGAGCGGTGCCTGGCTGTATTCGCTGCGAAATCATTCTATGAGAACGGAGCCGACGTGAAGAGCGTCCATTCACCTCGGCGACCGCAGCGACCTCCTCAAACAGAGTTTGTTTCACATATTTCTGAAAAGCTAACCATGCTTTTGGAAAATTCTGAATTTGTGACGGCTGAACTGCTGCTTATTCCTAAAACTTCTCTTATGTAAATGTGTCCTCTTTGCTTACCGGCACTTGGGTGCCCACCACTCTTGAGAAAGCTTGGTGGGTTAAAGATACAAAAGCCGCAGCAAAGGCCAATTCTTTTCCGAACTTATACAACCCTTAAAAGCATAGACCAAAAGACATGTGCATTTTTGCAATTTTTTAACAATATTGCACCACTGTTGACCTCAAGGTATGATAGTGCCTAATATTGGCAGGAAGCAATGACATCAGCAATAGGGTGATAGCTTCAGGCTGGCTTTTTGAACATGTGATCATGCAGGTAACGCTAACACGGTGTACTGTGCTTAAGTCAACAGCTTAGCAGAGGCAGTTCACGCATCAGGGTGTGTTTTCGCTTCTGTATCAGATTTCGTTACATCTTGCCGATATTAATTGCTATCATGACCTTGATTCAATGCTCATGCGATATTAAAAAGAAATTGCTAGAGTGGGCATCGCTAAGAAAGTTGATATTCTGTATAGTCTTGGAATAGATGAAAAAATTACTATTATGTTGTATGTAACATGCATCAAAATAAGCTGATCTGCATTCAAAAACCTGTTTTTGTGAGATCCTTTGTGAATCTTGTGACATTTTGCTTCAAGTAACCATTTGAGAAGTTTAGGTTAAAAACCTTGATCACAGTACAGCTACATTATGTAGCACTATCTTGTTCACTGTACCTTTAGGAATATGTACCCTTTTTTTCGTAGTACTGCACTTTTGTGAAAATGAAGAGTCCATAAATTAAAAATTGCAGTGTGCATTTGTGGCAGTAGCACTACCAAATTACACTGAAATGTGGTTGGTTGTCTGTATCTGAAAACAAAGTGTTTGGGACCCATGGTAGTCTGGCAAGTTGATGAAAGTGTGGTAGCTTGCACTCCTTTGTTTTTTATTAGATTTTTCCTAATCAGATCAGTGGAGTGGCATCACCATCTGCTGCAAGCAGAGCTATGTTGTCACTGCTGCTGATGTTGTTTGTTTTGCTTTGGCTATTTTGCTGGCTGACACTAGCCTACCCATCTGATGTAGTTTACCTGTGGCCAGGTTTGCAAATGAAAGTGGCATTTTTTAAATGAAACTGTGGCCACAATGAGGAAGCCAGTCAAGTTAAAATATAGCACTGTGCTTTAAATCATAGCACTGTGCTGTCTGCTTCTAGCAGGCAGCAAATATGCTCAGGCTCATTGAGGACAGCATTGATTGATATGTGGGGTTTAACATTGAGGACAGCACTTCAGTATACTACTCTCTCCTGAAAGGTTGCTGATAAAATGCTCACTTCTTTTGGTGGTATAGAGCTGTCTTCTAGGAACAACTGTGCAGTATATGTTTATGATATGCTGTGCATTGTATGTTCTATGAAAGGGGATTCTGTCACATTGAAATGGCATTACTTTATTGAGACATTACGTTCCAATTTTGGTCACCTAGATTATTTAGAGTCATGGAAGTGCAATTAAAATCTCTTTAACTAGGAGATGATGAGGACAATGGTAGTCAGATTGGTGGCAGTATGGACTCCTTGCAGAAAGAATCTATGTCACCCTGCGATTGTTTATTCAGAGTGCTGACAAAGTGACGATTCAAGATTCACTGGAGGGTGTAGAGGTCATGGTAGTCATTAATGAATTTGGGTAATGTCATGGTTACAAACAACACAAATATTCTGTTTTTCTGCTTATTGTTGATTATTTTTAATTAGTTGGTTTTATCTTTTGTGGTTTCTTTTGTTCAGTCTGATTACCACTATAAGGAAGTTTCCTTGATGAATATATAAACAGATATTGGACCATTGCATATGTGGTAATGTGGAATGCACCTTAATGGGCATATTCCAAATATGTATTGCATATATGTACTACATTTCTGTGCCTACACACATGTAGAGCTGCCTCATCCAGGCATTTATGCTACTCTGACATTATACAGCCTCTTGCATATAAGCTTAAGTGATCAGTGCTGAAGATCATAGGATACACTCCACAGCATTTCACTAAAGGCTATTGTACACAAGGTAACTTACTCTCGGTGTGATTTTGGAAGGTGCAAGCTCAGTTGTACTTATGATGTTCTAAAGCTCTGTTATCTGCAAATTCTGCATACCCGGAGCTGTTTGTAAATTTATGCCCTTCCTCATTTTACCTTCCAGGTCTACCCATGTCGAAGACAGGTTCCAGGGACAAGGATAAAGAAAAGCATGACTACAACCCTACACGCATGCCACATACCATCATGTCCCCTGAAGAATTGGCTGCAGGGAAAAAATCTTACTGGCCAGAGCTGGAGATAACAGGTGGGGGAAAAAAAGAGCAGTGTACTCAAGGCTGGAAGGCCATTCATGCTTGTCTGGGACCATATATTCTTGTGATCTTAAGCCTGATGTGGTTTCTTGATTTAAAAAAGCCTATGGATGCAACTTATACATGCTGAGGAGCAAAGATATACATATATGAAATATAGAAAGAAATCGAAGGAGAGAAAAAGCAGAGTATTGTCTCCTAAACTGTGGTGACATTCGACTCATTGGAGGAAGTGGTAACTACTGCAATGTGTGTCACTTGCCTCGGTTGAGGGGGAGGGAGCATCTGTTTGATTTTAAAACCAGTAAAGTATAGCATGTAAGCTATTTCTGTGTGATGTCACTGCACAGTATTATTTTATGCACATTTTGCCGAAAATAACATGCTTGAACGAGGTTTTTTTTTTCTCTAGTCTATATTCATCGTTCAACTCGGTGCAGCCAGCCAATTTTTGCCCTGGCTACGTGCCTGAAAATTCTGATGTATTTTTTTCTTTTTTCTATTTGCTTTAAAAAAAGTGCTCATATCTATTAACATTTTTAAGCATATTTACTCTAATGAGTTTCAGAAGCCTTGGCATCCATTTCAGAATAAAGTATTCATTTTTAACCATTTGAGCCTTGGGTCAGCAGGTGGACAACAAAGCTGGCCAGATAAATCCATATACTGCTTCCTTTCCAACTTTTTGTTCAGGTATTCACACATAAGAAAACTATATATTTGTTTACATATGTTTATTTGAAAAACACAAGATATGCACCATTTGTGTCATGGATCACATACATTGCAAGTTTGGATCAGTCATTGTAGTTGTTACCTATACATGTGATATGCATTCACTGTTCCAGCACCCCCAAATATTTAGGTAGAGCACATTGTATTTATCTCTTAACTGTACATGTGATGTGCATTCACTGTTCCAGCAACCCAAAATATTTAGGTAGAGCACATTATATTTAGATATGTATACTCTTCACTGTCTGTTGTGATGACAATTATAAGAGAAAGGACCCGCAGAGGTAGTGGATGGTGCGGTGATAAACCTTTAGCAGCCTGTTTTTTTGTCTCATTAGCTTTGAGTGTTTTCTGAAGTACATTAAGTCTGTGGCATAACACTTCTATAATTATTCTTGCAATGCTTGTGTGTTTTATTTTACTCATTGCTCTTTCTCTTAGTGAGCCAGTCCTTTTGTTACAGGTGTCATCCGTAACCTGAGCCTTGCATTGTGGAAGTTATCACACTTACGCTGCCTGTACCTGAATGTTTTATTTTACTCATTGCTCTTTCTCTTAGTGAGCCAGTTCTTTTGTTACAGGTGTCGTCCGTAACCTGAGCCCTGCACTGTGGCAGTTATCACATTTACGCTGCCTGTACCTGAATGACAATTGCCTGACACGCTTACCGCCAGGCATTTCCCAACTAGCAGGACTAACCCACCTGGATCTAAGCTGCAACAAGCTACGTTCTCTGCCGGCTGAGATGGGTGATATGGTAATGCTGGAGCAGCTGCATTTGAATCACAACCATCTTCGAGTACTTCCCTATGAGTTGGGAAGGCTCTTCCGTCTGAACACTCTCGGTGAGATATATCCACACTCTTTTTTATCTACATAAACTTTTCACGGCTCCAAAAAGTGCTAAGGTTTGATTTGTTTGTAACGATATGTTGAATGTCACCTACTTGCATAGGCCGTGCTCAAATGAGAAAATTTGGACCGGGCTAGAAACAAGCTTTATTCTTGAATTGTCTCTTCTCTAAAAGCATTGGCCATTTGTTCTGGCTTTCCTCATCCAAGTAGGTCTTCTTCAGGGTAGATGCAGATAAAAAAAAAAGCTGTTTTTATAAAAATACTATTTTATAAAGGTTTCACATGATGCTTCAACATTTATTAGTTTTGTTTTTATGCCATGACAAGTTCCTGTCCCTTATGTTTTCTTTTTTCTTTGTATTTAGTGAATATCCTGAATTAGAGTGCTTAATACACTCATATTATTGTTGTTCGAGTTCTTTGTACTAGGGGCATTCTTTTTTTAGATGTTAGAACAGATACAAGTTGCCTCATTATGTGTAGATATGTTGTTAAGGTGTTTATTAGCCGTCAACCAGCTAGCATACACAATGGCGACAGTCACGGCCAAGCACGGACACTTAGCGCGGGTGGCATCCTTGTTGGGTAGCTTCACTAGAAGGTACTCAAGAGTCGACCCATTTCAGAGTTAAGCTTCGGTACAATTACCCCAGGGTCGAAGAGGGCCCCGCCTGGCTATCTAACAGCTTGTTACTATGAGCGGGTCATAATAAGCCTTCAGGCGCTCTACGTTGACGATGTCGCGCCCACGGCGGCGCATGTCCGAAGATTGTTTGACGGTTTTGATCAGATAGTTGACCGGAGATCTGCACTCGATGACACGGTAGGGGCCTTCGTATTTGTGATGTAGTTTGTGAGAGAGGCCAGCTACAGAGGTCGGGATCGAGAGCCATACAAGCACACCAGGAAGGAACGTGGGCTCACAAGTGGTGGAGCCATCACGAATACTCTTCTGCCGCTCTTGCTCATGTGTTGTAAAAGTCTTGGCAAGCTCGCGACACTTTTCAGCAAACCTGGCTGTCTCAGAAATAGGTGCACACTCAGATGGATCCGGCGTGTACGGGAGTATCGTGTTCATGGTGTGCGATGGGTGCCTTCCGTATAGCAAGTAGAAAGTTGAAAAACCGGTCGTACTCTGAGGGGCGGTGTTGTAGGCGTAGGTGACGAAGACCAGTATATTATCCCAATTCGTGTGGTTGGTGGTGACGTACATCGAAAGCATGTCGCCGAGGGTGCGGTTAAAGCGTTTGGTGAGGCCATTCGTCTCCGGGTGATAAGCAGTAGTTTTGCGGTGGACAGATTGGCACTCCGTCAGAATGGCTTCGACGACTTCTGACAAGAAGACATGGCCTCGATAGCTGAGAAGCTTCTGGGGTGGACCGTGGCGCAGTATGATTCGATGCAGTGGGAAGGACGCAACATCGCGCGAAGTAGCCGCTGGGAGAGCGGTGGTTCCAGCGTTTCGCGTTAAATGGTCTACAGCAACGATGGCCCAGCGATTACCAGCCGACGTCAGAGGAAGTGGTTCATACAAATCGATACCTACGCGCCCAAACGGACTGTCAGGGCATGGTAACGGTTGCAGACCGGCGTGCGACATGTGTGCTGACGGTTTGCGCCGTTGGCAAGCGAGGCAAGAGCGAACAAACTGCTGCACATAGCGGTACATCCCGCACGAGAAGTAGCGTTGTTAAATGCGGTGGTAAGTTTTGGATACCCCAGAGTGCGCACATGGCGGATCAGAATGGAAAGATTCAAATATCTCCAACCGCAGACTGCGGGGTATGACGATTAAGCACTGCCGGCTATCATGTCGTAATTGCGTTGGTGTAGGAGGCCGTCATGGGTGGTAAAATGGTGAGCTCGACGACGCAAGGCACGTGTGGGTGGTGTTGCGGACGGATCAGAGAGCAAGTCGATCAGCGGGGCGATCCAATTATCCTTTCGCTGTTTGGTAGCGAGGATGTCAACATCGATGGCAGATACAGCAATTGAGGTTACTGAGCAGGGCACGTCGTCTTGAGGTAGAGGGGAGCGCGAGAGGGCGTCGGCGTCAGCATGCTGGCGTCTGTTGCGATACAGCACGCGGATGTCGTAGTCTTGTAAGCGAAGAGCCCAGTGGGCGAGATGGCCTGAGGGATCCTTCAATGATGAAAGCCAGCATAGTGCATGATGGTCAGTGACGGAATCGAATGGGCGACCATACAAATAAGGTCAAAACTTTGTAAGGGCCCAGATGATCGCCAGGCACTCTTTCTCCATGATGGTGTAGTTTGTCTTGTCTCTTGGAGCGTACAGCTTGCATATGCTACGACATATTCAGGGAATCTGGGTTTGCGCTGCATTAGGACAGCACCGAGGCCTACACCGCTGGCGTCCGTGTGCATCTCCGTTGGGGCTGTAGGGTCGTAGTGGCGTAAAATGGGAGGCGACGTCAACAAATGGCGGAGCTTCGTGAACGCGTCGTCGCACTCGGATGATCACGAATTGAGGGGCCTGTTACTTCCAAGGAGCTTCGTCAGCAGTAATATGATCGTGGCAAAGTTTCGTATGAAGCGTCGGAAATATGAGCACAGGGCCACGAGACTACACAATTTTTGACAGATGCAGGTTTGGGGAATTCAGCCACGGCCCGAAGCTCGGCAGGATCAAGAAGAATGCCATCCTTGGACACGACGTACCCTAGGATTGTGAGTTGCCATGCTGCAAAGCGGCACTTTTTCAGATTTAGTTGCAAACCGGCATTGCTCACACGTGCGAGAACTTTTTTCGGATGCGTAGAGAAATCTGGAGCGAAGACAATGACATCGTCGAGGTAACACAAG
Source organism: Rhipicephalus microplus (assembly GCF_043290135.1). Taxonomy (NCBI): domain Eukaryota; kingdom Metazoa; phylum Arthropoda; class Arachnida; order Ixodida; family Ixodidae; genus Rhipicephalus; species Rhipicephalus microplus. Next base: position 228,580,561 of record NC_134710.1, read on the forward strand.
CACGTGTACCATTTCACGTTGCGCAGAACAGTGTCCATCATGCGCTCAAAGGTCACAGGTGCATTATATAGACCAAACGGCATGACGTTGAACTCGTACAAGCCATCTGGTGTGACGAAGGCGGTCTTCAGTCGAGCGTCGTCAGCCATGGGTACCCCGAGCGCAGATCGAGAGAAGAAAAAAAATCGGCTCTATGAAGATTGTCAATCGCGTCACCGATGCGTGGCAGTGGATAAACATCCTTGCGAGTAATCTTATTGAGCAGTCTGTAGTCCACACAGAACCGTCTTTCTTTGCAACAAGAACAACAGGAGACGCCCATGGACTGTCCGAGGGCCGAATAATGTCGCGTCGCAGGATATCGTCAACATGCTCATTAATTACGCGACGTTCAGCAGGCGACAGGCGATATGGACGTTGTAAAGGTAGATGGGCACCAGTGTCGATGCGATGCGTAACAGCGGAGTTGTGACCGAGATAACTTCGCCCGACATCGAAAGAAGAACGATATTCTTGCAACAGGTCCAGAAGCTGGGAACACTGTACCGCCATAAGGTTGTCAGCGATGGAAAGGCCAAATACATCAGCAGATGACGGATCAGAAGAGGAAACAGCATTGATGGTATGCGACCTGGGACAACGCGTGTCACCTGGGACAACGCGTGTCATCGACTGGTTCCACTCTGCCGAGACATTCCCCTCGAAGCAAGTAAACATGATTAATTTGTGGGGTTTAACGTCCCAAAACCACCATTTGATTATGAGAGACGCCGTAGTGGAAAGCTCTGGAAATTTTGACCACCTGGGGTTCTTTAACGTGCACCCAAATCTGAGTACACGGGCCTACAACATTTCCGCCTCCATCCGAAATGCAGCCGCCGCAGCTGGGAATCGAACCCGCGACCTGCGGGTCAGCAGCCGAGTACCTTAGCCACTAGACCACCACGGTGGGGCTCGAAGCAAGTAAACAGTGTACGGGGATGGGTTGGTTACAAAAACAAAAATAGCGGCATTGCCCTGGTTGACCTCTACAGTCGCGAAAGGTACTAGCAACCCTTTCTTGCTATAAGCGCGGTCGGATGGCGAAACGAGTGCAATTGTGTCGGAGAGACCGGCGCAGTAGTCCGACACAGCCATCGTCGAGTTTGGAGGCACTGTTGTATCGTCTTTCATTAGAATCTTGCTTACTATCGAGGGACTGTTTTCTGGCATCAAATGCGAGAAGGGTTAGAGTTTAATTTCGGTGGTGGCACAATGGATGACGGCGTCATGGCGGGAGAGAAAGTCCCATCCCAGGATGACGTCATGAGAGCATGCTGGAATGATGATGAACTGGGCGACATACAGAACGTCCTGAATGACTACGCGAGCTGTGCACCCTGCTGTAGGATGAATACGATGCAAACTAGCAGTACGGAGGGACAACCCAGAAAGTGGCATCATCACTTTTCCAAGTAAGCAGCAGAGTTTTTCGTTCATAACTGATACGGCAGCTCCAGTGTCAATGAGAGCCGATGCACAAACACCGTCCACAAGCACGTCAATGGCATACGAGGGGCTGCTCTGAGGGCTTTCACATTGCGATAACATTGCAGTCCTTGCCTCGGGGACTGCAACGACTAGTTTTCCCGCTCATGAGCAGCCGAACTTGGCCGCATGGGGGACAGGGAACGATTTCGTGGAGACGGTGACCTTCGAGCAGATGGACCTGGGTGAGACGGTGGTGGCATAGACGGCGGTCCATCAAAATAGGGACGGCTGAGCTGGCCTGCAACAGGCGAAGAAATGGGAGCCGGCTGTACGCGAGGGCAATAACGGGCTACGTGACCGACGTAACCACAGGCAAAGCAGACGGGCTGGTTGTCGGGTGTGCGCCATCTGTTCACCGGGGTACCGTAATTACTCGAATCTAACACGCATCTTTTTTCCAGTTAAGCGAGTTCATAAATCGAATGCGCGTTAGAATCGAGTACGAAAAAAAAAAATGAATACGGTCACTCTATTGCCATCGGCATTTCCGAAATGGCCGCTCCCTACGTGCGCCGGCATGGCTGGTCGGCCATTTCTGCCTATGTGTTTCCCATGTGCCGCACATCGTACGTGTGCTGAGGAGTTTGTCATCTTGTAACGCATTAGCATCGACGGCATGGAAAGGCCGATTCCAAAAACTCCAGTGCACCACGATGCCGCTTTTAAAAGAAAAGTCATCGCGTGTGCAGAAACGGACGGAAATTGGGCCGCATTTCGGTCGTTCGGAGTTCCCGAAACGGGCGTGTGGGACTGGCGGAAACAAAAGCAGAAGATTGTTGACAGCAAAGCTTCACGCGAAGGCTTCAGTGAACCACAGCAGGGTCAGTTCCCGCAAATTGAAGAGCTCCTGCTCTTCAATTTGCTTGAACAGCAAGCGGCACCGCGGCCCGTGACGACAGAACTGCTCCAAGTGCAGGCTGTGCAGTTAGCCTTAGAAATGGGGCTAATGCGGAGCCAGTTAAAGCGAGCAAGTGCTGGCTAACTAACTTTATGAAGTGGAAAGGCTTTTCCCTCTGAAGGTGAACGGGCATATGTGAAAAGTTTCCGGAGGAGTACGATGAAAAGCTTCACAGTTTTCAGAGGTTCGTCCTAAACTTGCGGCACAACGGCCACCTGCTTGGGCGAATCGGGATTGCCGATCAGACGCCTCTTTACTTCGACATGCCTGGCACCACAACCGTCGAGAAGAAGGGGACGAAGCAAGTTCGCGTGCTGGAATCGGTCCACGGTAAAACCACAGTGATGGCAATGCTCTGTTACACGTCAGATGGGCGCAAGCTTCCCCCTTATCTCATATTTAAATGAAAGACGCTCGCGAAAGGAGTCGTTTTTTCAGTGGTGTGATCGTGCGGGCCAACGAGAAATATGGGTGCGCGTTGCAATCGATGCCTTACTTTTTTTTTTTCGTCGTGGAAACCGGGTGCACGTTACAATAGAGGGCGCGGTAGAATCGAGTAAATACGGTAGGTCTCACCCATGTCGCAAGGGCCGATGGACAGAACCGTGGCTGCATGGTGGGCTGAAGATGAGGCTGAGGGGTTACGTCAACATACGTAGCGGGCATACCCGCTGCAAAGGACGGAGGTCGAGTGGCAGCTTCGGGGTAGGTCAGAGGGGGGGGCGGGTGCTGGAACGACTTGAGGCGGCCAGGCGACCACTTCAGCGTAACTCAGAGACGCAGGAGCCGGAGGCTGTTGGGGGTGGTACGCTGCAGGCATTACCTCCGCTATTTCCTGCTCAATTGCTCGACGGATGGGAGGGAGAAGGGTAGTAGCCGATTGTTGAACAGCCGGTTGGTTGGCAAAGGGCAGGAGAGAGAACTGACGTGTGATTTCCTCAGGGGTGAAGGACTTTAGGTCTGCCATCAACGCCAGTTGGTCACAACTGGCCTAAAGCCAGCAAGCGTTGCAGCTCGTGGTGGGGAGCGACGGCTCATCGAACGCTGCCAGCAGAGCTCCACGTAGCTCTGGCACAGTGTGATGACCTCAGCCACTGTGCCGGGGTTTTTGACGAGCAGCATCGTGAAGGCGTCATTGTCAATGCCTTTCATGATGTTTCGGATCTTTTCAGACTCGGACATGGTGTGATTGGATTTGTTGCATAAGTCGAGGACATCTTCAATATAGCTGGTGAATGACTCACCAGCTTCCTCAGCGCGTTCACGTAAGCGCTGCTCGGCTTGCACCTTGGGAACAGCAGGGCGGCCGAAAATGTTAATGATAGCGGTCTTAAAATCGGACCAGGTTGCAAAATCGGACGCGTGGTTGTTGTACCACAAACTGGCAACACCCGCAAGGTAGAACACCAAGTTGGTCAGCTTGCCATCCTCGTCCCATTTGTTGGGGACGCTCACGCACTCTTAATGGCGAGCCAGTCCTCCACGTTAGTGCCATCAACGCCAGTGAAGATTGGTGGATCGCGGATTCTTGGGACACTGGGACAAGGGGGTGGCATGGGAGGAGGCGTTTGGTGAGAGGCGTCGTGGGACACGGTAGATGGCAGGGTACGTGATCGTAGCTCCAAGGGCATTGAAGGGGATTGCAGCACTCTCCACCAATTTGTTAAGGCGTTTATTAGCCGGCAACCAACGAGCATACACAATGGCGACAGTCACGGCCAAGCACGGGCACTCAGCGCGAGTGGCGTCCTTTTTGGGTAGCCCCACTAGAAGGTACTCAAGAGTTCGACCCATTTCAGTTCCGAGGCTTTGCTACAATGTGTTTAAAATGAAAGATCTTGCATTAGCATGTAGGTTTCCTATTCATTGTGATTCACTTTCTTTCATTTTTTTGCGGTGTTCTAACGGTGTTCCAACGGGTGATAGTAGTGATGTGTGACGCCCTGAAAGGGCTCCTGTATGTCGATGAAAATTGGGACCTCTGGCTCGTTCCTTGTGGGCAGCTGGGAGGTTCACCCAGTGGCTGAATCTCCTGAGCTTGTCCATGGAAGCCTGGGGTGGAAACCTGGCGTACGTACGGTTGGTGGGTGTGATGGTGGCCCTGAGACAACGATTCATACTGTTGATGATGCATGGTGGAGCCACGGAAAGAACAAAATAAGCGCAACATTTTCATCTCCACCAACCTTTTTGGTTAGTGGAGGGGAGCAACATTCAATTTTCCTTATGTTGGATGCTGTACATTATGACACACTGCCATTGATCAATGTCGCTGACTGAAGTGGCCTTCCGAATGTTGTACATTTGTGGCACAGAGTTCATAATGTTTTCACCTCACATGACCAATTTATCCACCCTGGCAACATGGAACTTGTACACCTCTGTGCTGGAGTTTGCCTAGCCTTGAAATCTCGTCACCTATCCATTTGCCTTTTGGTATAGAAACCCACAGAGTACCTATGATGGGAGTGCCTGTTCGAGTCTGCTTGCACAAAACTTGTGGATCACTTTGCTGATCGGGGCTGGAGGTCTGCCAAACTGTGCTGTTGATTGGCTTGAGTGAGGAGTGAGTGCTTTGTGCTTTGACACTGCGTCGTGGACACTTGCTTCCAGCAAAAGCATACCCCTGAGCCCCATGTTACCTCAGCTGATATGTGAAAAGGCGCAGGATGCGAGATGTAATGGCTGTGACTGTGCCTGGGCTCGGATGGCAAGGGGGACTCGTTCTGCATGTCAGGTGGCATGCCTCTGCGCTGTATGTTGCGCGTGTTCAGATAGCTGGTTTTTGTGGTTTCCGCAGCAGATTGCTATACACACACTATAACCTTGGGGCAGACTGGTCTTAGACATTTTTTGTTTATTTCTTCAGTGATCTTGATCAAACTCCACAGGGTCATGCAGTTTTTTCTGCTGATTTCAAATATTAATTAGTTTTCCTGTAACTTACCTTCTTCCTGAGATAACTTAAGTTCACCCCCTATTGTTTAAGGCCACCATAAAAAAAAACTTGCTTAATTAAAAGTGATATTTATGGTATGCACACATAGACTAATGACTATAGAGTGAAAGCATGGAAGAGTTTTTTTTTAGCCTTTATTGGTTATACAGCGAAATGAACTATCCATTTTCAAAAGCAGTTGGAGTTGTATTACAATTATGATGAATAATTAATTAAAAAGGCATGTGCTCTAAATTCTGCTCCCATACTTGCATTCTACACACATACAGGTTTCCACTGCAAAGAAAATTATTGTTGTACCTGCCCTAGCTGCAGAGATATTGAGGCCTCAAAATTAAATAGTCGCAAATTTACTTTTTTGAGAGAAATGGAAAAAACTGAAAACACACAGTTTCTTCAAAAAGCAACAATCATGATGTGCATATTTTGCAATCCTCATAAAGGCGCTCATAAATTGGTAGTAGAGCTTTAGACACAGGTGCTGGCAAATTATAAAGAAGCCTGAAAGTCTGGTCCCCATTTTTTTGCAGGTTCTGTATGTTAACAGCACCAAGAATCTGGACAGTTAGAATGACATTACAAAAAATTACTACTTCCTGGTGCATGAAAATGTGCAGAGAGATAGAAAAATACTTTCAGAAACCAAATATGTCAAATTTAAAAAATGAATTTTTTTGTCACTTTTTGGTCCCAAAGACCAGTCTGTCCCATTTTAAGAGTTTAGTCTGCCTCGGTGGAATAGTGGCTACGGTGCTCTGCTGCTAACTTAAAGGTCGCGGGTTCATTCTCGGCTGCGGTGGTTGCCTTTTGATAGAGGTCCCTGTACTGTGCAACATCAGTGCACGTTAACACTAGATGGTCAAAATTTCCCGAGCTCTGTGCAACAGTGTCTCTCATAATCATCTTGTGGTTTTGGGATGTAAAACTACAGATATTATTATGTGATTCTTTTAGTGGACAGTGTAATATACAGTAAAACATCATTAAGTTGAACTCGGTTATTTTGAATTTCCGCCTAACTTGGAAGTACTTCAGCGGCCCCGTATTTTGGAATGTATGTTTGAGCAGATAATTTGAAGCGGCGATAAGCACCAGTTCGCTGCTGACTGGCTTGTGCAGTGTACCAATTCCCAATCCTGATTTCGCCACAAAATCGTGGAAACGACAGCCTTTAAGAGCCACTGGACAGTGTACTGTAGTGATGCTAATGAGTGGCTGCTGAAGTACCCCAGCTTAATACACACACAAAAAAAAGTGCTAAAAAAATTGGACCGAATCTGCATGTTACACTGTAGATGTCGTCGAAAGATGATAGTCTTGCGTCTGGAGAGAGTGAAGAAAATGTTTATTTGATGTTCTGCGCAAGAAAGTCGGTGAATGGAGTGCCTCGAGCGTGTAGCAGAGGCGAACAAGCGCATCTAGGCACGTTAGACACAAGTGCCATCTGGCAGTTATCTTCAAAAGCGAAGGCATGTGTGACCGCGGAGAAAGATGCGCGCCAGTCTCAGAGGTGATAAAGTGTAGAACGCAAAGCGACGGGCAGGTGCCACCACCGTGACGTCGTAGAAAAGCGTTGGAAACACCTTTTTGAGCATCATGTTGCACTGTCAGCCCAGCACGATTAAACGCTGCATTCCTTAGAGAGACTTGTGTGTGCCTCTTCTAGTATAAAGGCAGACATACAAAACATAAACGTGTTGTTATGGCACTTCAGATATGCGCAATATTTGCTTTTTAGATAGACAATCGCACAACTATGAACGCTAGAGCAATATTGGTGGGCGCTGCGGATGTGGTTGGCCATTTGGTGCCAATTGAAATATCGTTAGGGCGGACAAACAGACAAATGTACGGACAGACAGACCAAAATTTTTCTATCGAAGGTCCCCAAGAAAGACTATCGTCCTTAAAAGTGGTCTCGTGATCAGTTAAAATGTGCACCTGCATAAAACAAGACGTGCTTCACTGCGACACAGTGGTGATGCGCGGGCGGCATTCGCATGCTTCTGGCAACGTCAGTGCGTCATGATTTACCCATTGTTTCTGGGTATATAAATAAATTAATAAAGGACAGTTTGGCGGAATTCGTGATGTATGTGAACCTCCGAGTGCCGGTTGTTCCAGCAATTTGTGCACTTGCACTGCTGGCGGAGGGCTTGCCTGCTATGCCTACTTCGGAAACTCGGTTCATAAGCTTCATTGATAATGTTTTCTAACCAAAATACCGTGAATTTCATCACACTGTCAATTATTAAATTCTTTATTTTACCAGAAAGAATGGGCGAATAGTCGCATCATGACCTGCTGATGCAGCGAGAAGCAGGTGACACGCTCCCTGTGTGTCCTTATTGCATTGCAGTGAAGACATCTCATTTTTCACAGGTGCACATGTTTGTTGATCTCGGCAATGTTTTTTTTTTTTTTTTTTCTTTTTCGATTGCAGCAGCGAGTCACGGTGTTCCCCCGTGTTTACGCCAAAACTGTGACCTTGTATTGCCGGAAAACATGACCCTTGGAGCCGCAAACAAGCCAGCACAGAAAACGACGAGCCCTGATTATACTTTGAATAATTTCAACTTCCTTCCACCCCTCTTTTTGTATGTTCTGTTAATTCGAAAACCCGCTTAATTTGAAGATTTCTCATGGTCCCAGTGACTTTGAATTAACGAGGCTTTACTGTACCTATTTATAGACGAAACATAAGGAGTCCTAAGCAAACTCTGTCAAAATTTGGGATACTAATGTGTTAAAAGGTAATATTGCCACAGGAAATTACCATTGCTCTGCGCAATGCGGACGTCAGGAACCAAGAGAAACGCTAACGACACGACTACGAGAGACGAAGATGACCACGTCGTCAAGGTACACTAAGCAACACTGCCACTTCAATCCGGAAAGTACAGTGTCCATCACGCATTGGTACGTTGCCGGCGCACAACAGAGACCAAAAGGGAGAGCCTTGAATTCATAGAGTCCATCCGGGGTAACAAAAGCAGTCTTCTCGCCATCAGGTTCATCAACTTCGATTTGCCAGTATCCACTTTTCAGATCTAGTGATGAGAATAACTTGGCACACCGAAGTCTGTCTAATGTGTCGTCAATACGCGGGAGGGATATACATCCCATTTAGTCACAGCATTTAATTTCCGGTAGTCGACGTAAAACCTTAGCGTGTTATCCTTTTTTTTTGACAAGTACTACAGGAGATGCCCATGGACTGCTAGAAGGTTGAATAACATCATCTTCAAGCATCTCCTGTGCTTGATTCTTGATGACTTCTCTTTATTTTGGTGAAACGCGATACGGGTGCTGGCGTACCGGCCTGGTTGTCTCGTCTGTTATGATCCTGTGTTTTGCAATGGTCGTGCATCGTACCTTTGAACTATTGGAGAAACAGCTGCCAAATTCCCGTACAAGGTCATATAGCTGTTGACGTTGGATCACTGAAAGGTTAGGATTTACAGATATTACGTCGGAGACATCAAATGTTGGTTTAATATCTGTTGACGTTGTTTCAAGGCTGCATATTTCTGTGGCTTTACAAACCTTATGAAGAAAGGCTATGGCTGTTCCCTTTGCGATGTGCTAAAATTCGTTCCCGAAATTTCACGGGAGGATGTCTGCGTACCCGTTTCATAGCTGGATAATCCCTCGTGCCACACAAACACCTCTTTTCAGGAAAACATCCATGTTGCTGTCTGCCACACCTTCGTAGTCGCCATACGTATCATTCCTGACTAGAACCATTACACTGCTCTGCGGCGGTACAGTCACATCGTCATCAACGATGCGCAGGGGAGTTGGTGTATTGCTCGTCTGCCCGAGCTACCTTTATAACTTGTTTCATTGAAAATGATCCGCTGGACCTCTGTAAATTAGTAATGGCACCATTTGCTTGCAGAAAATTCATTCCGAGTATAACTTCTCTCGAACATACGGGCAGGACAACAAAGTCGTCAACGTAAGTGAAACATCGTATCTCAACTCTTGCGGCGCATGTGCCGAGAGGCGTAATAAGGCCTGCCGTACGTACTACGTACTTGAGGTCCACTCCATTCGGTCAGAACTTTCCTGAGGCACTTCGCTAAATCGTAGCTTATCACAGAGTAATCCGCACCGGTATCGATTAAAGCCATGAGCTCTTGCTCGTCAATTACCAACGGCAAGTCTCAAGTTATCTTCTCAGTCATCATCATCATCATCAGCCCGACTACGTCCACTGCAGGACAAAGACCTCTCCCATGTTCCGCCAGTTAACCCGGTCCTGTGCTTGCTGCTGCCAATTTATACCCGCAAACTTCTTAATCTCATCTGCCCACCTAACCTTCTACCTCCCCCTAACCCGCTTGTTTTCTCTGGGAATCCAGTTAGTTACCCTTAACGACCAGCGATTATCCTGCCTACGCGCTACATGCCCGGCCCATGTCCATTTCTTCTTCTTGATTTCAGCTATGATATCCTTAACCCCCGTTTGTTCCCTAATCCACTCTGCTCTCTTCTTGTCTCTTAAGGTTACACCTACCATTTTTCTTTCCATTGCTCGCTGCGTCGTCCTCAATGTAAGCTGAACCCTCTTTGTAAGTCTCCAGGTTTCTGCTCCGTAGCTAAGTACCGGCAAGATACAGCTGTTATATACCTTCCTCTTAAGGGATAGTGGGAATCTACCTGTCATAATTTGAGAGTGCTTGCCAAATGTGCTCCACCCCATTCTTATTCTTCTAGTTACTTCAATCTCGTGGCTCGGCTCCGCGGTTATTACCTGCCCTAAGTAGACATAGTCTTTTACAACTTGAAGTGCACTATTACCTATCACGAAGCGCTGCTCTTTTCCGAGGTTGTTGTACATTACTTTCGTTTTCTGCAGATTGATTTTAAGACCCACCTTTCTGCTCTCCTTGTCTAACTCCGTAATCATGAGTTGCAGTTCGCCCCTGAGTTACTCAGCAATGCAATGTCATCGGCAAAGCGCAGGTTACTAAGGTACTTTCCATTGACTCTTATCCCTAACTGTTCCCATTCTAGGCTTCTGAAAACCTCCTGTAAGCACGCGGTAAATAGCATTGGGGAGATTGTGTCCCTCTGCCTTACACCCTTCTTGATTGGTATTCTGTTGCTTTCTCTATGAAGCAACACTCTTCTCAGTACTGCGCTTCTTTACCTGGAGACAGTCGTCGTCGTCGTCACGCTGGTGTCGCAATGGAGGATCCTCGTATTTCGAATCACCAGCGGCCTCGCTTCCACAGGTCGCCCACTTTAGTTTCCCGGGTTTGGACTAAGCGAACGATGCCGTTTGGAAAGGAACGTGGGCTTGGCGAGCGCTGACGTAGAGGGGATGGTGACCGCGGTTGATGATGACGAGGCAGGTCGAAGCTCTGACATGAGCACAGGTATTCCTCGATGTCTGACGGCCTTTCGCCGTTTCGCGGACACGGTGCGTTGACGGCGAATCCTCGAAGACCAGCTTGACGATATCAGCGAAACCGGTACAGATGGCCAGCCTCTTCACAGTGGAAGCACAGGGGCCTACGTTCCGCATCTCGCAATGCATTGCTTTTACGAGGTCTTCTCTCTGTCGAAAGAGGTGCGCTGTGAGTTGCCTCTATAATATGGCGCGGGCTACGTATTGTCGGTGCATAAGTACCAGGTGTCTCGATAGGCGCACAGTGGACAGCAGGCCGCCTGAGCACATCAGAATAAGTTACCGTGCGTCGTGTCGGTGGTGCATCCCTCTGCGGCTCCCGTATGGCCTGCCGAATTTCTTCTCAGACAACATCCGCAATAGGCAGTTCCGGTGAAGTGGGTGGCTGCAGCTTGCGTACTTCCTCCCTGACAACTGACCGGACGAGCTACCGCAGAGTGTCAAGATTATCGACAACGTTTGCCGAGAAGACCCCTGCTGATGTACAGGCTACATCATGATTGTATTACCGGGCTCTCTGCTGCAGCGTGGTTAAATCTGCCGAATGGATTGCTTCTAACAGTGTTCGCAGACGCTTGATATGCTCCTCGAATATAGCGGCGACTGGTCCGTTGGTGCACCGGCGTAAGCTGCACGGCTTGCGGATGGTCAGGGCTTGGACTTCGCTCTCTCGTGGGGTTTGGAATCATCTACCCAGCACCTCCACCAGAAAATGTAATGAATGTAGCAGCCTCACAACAAGGATGTTCTATTTACACGGTTTATTAGGGGCGAACTTGTGCCCAAAGTGAACGACGCACAGCAATCAAGAAGATCCGTAGGTCGGTAGTCCTCATGAGCCTCTGCCTCGAGCACCCTCGTTTTCGTCTTCTTCACGCGCGTTGGCTGTTCAGTGGAGTACCGGGCGCATGCAGGGCAGGCTCGTGCATTGCGGCTGGCTTTGTCGCTCGTAGTCGTGCCGTTAGCGTTTCTCTTGGTTCCCGACGTCCGCGTTACGCGGAGCAATGGTAATTTCCTGTGGCAATATCACCACCCATCTTGCTCTTTTGTGTATTTCACTTCCTAATTCTTCTTTCACACTATAGTGCGGTTTATGACATATAAAAAGTACAATTTTCGGAGCACTTGAATAACAATTAGTGAAGGTTTGTTTCTTTACAATGTGGAGGTCTGAAGGGATTACACAAAAATAAAGAAAAGCATATTATGTGTCGTTTTACAATTAAGTGTCTCTGTTCAATTTTACAAAAATAAGGCACATATACGAAGGTAGTGAAAGGAACCAACAAACAATTTTTATGCTTACTTTTTATTTATCACAATGAAAAGCTTGTCAGCCAAAGTGTCTAACTATGGAATGGCGAAGTGGGCAATGTCGTGAAGAATTTGTTTGAAATATTTTGATAGGGCAACATGAAGTTGTATACACACAGCACATATGCTGCAAACAGTGACATGAGCGTGAGAAAAATTCATTGTTTGTGTGCAGTGGTTTGCTGCGCATGCGTGTACCCAGTGCACTTGCGCCACATCTCATTAAGCTCTACTTGTTGCCTCCAAGGGAGCACCGCTTCACAACGTGCAACGCGTTTTGCCTCATAAGCAGCACAGGCTAAAGCGAGAATGAACAGTAATATGCATACTGTAATTTTGAGCACTTATCATGGTGCAAATGAAAGCATCAGACTAGGTATAGCAAAGTGAGCAACTCCAAAATGCAGCTTCAAGACTCTTATGATAGGCTGCATACTTACCAATTTTTGTGACTTCTGAATGCAATTGAAATATATAAATCCTAATCAAATTTCAAAAAGGATGCTGCTTCAATTTGTCACTTTAAATTATAGTGCCACAGGTCACGGGATCGAATCTCGGCTGCATTTTCGATGAAGTGCAAAATGCTGTAGGCTCATGTGCTCAGATTTGGGTGCACATTAAAGAACACCAGGTGGTCGAAATTTCCGGAGCACTCCACTACGATGTTTCTCATAATCATATGGTGGTTTTGGGATCTTAAACCCCACGTATTATTATTATTTTTATTAAATCATGGTCACCTGAATTTTTTCCACCAGGTTTAAGTTCAAAGCTCTAGCCAGTTCTCAATATCTTTAAACATTAAAACCAGTATTTTATTTGTGTAATATGAACAATAAACCTGAGGAACTTCAATATTTTTGTCCGTGAATTTTTCACACAGCGCACAGGATTTTACAGATATGGCTTTTCCACAAGACATGGTTGCAGATCTCGTCTGTACAAAGTATCGAATTTTGTAAAAAAAAAAAATGTCGTTCATGAGTACACTTTTAGGGAAAATAAGCGGGAGAAAAAAAAAAGCTTACTGCACAAACTACAAAGTTGCTTTTTTTGGGTCAGAAAAAGAAAGAATATTAAGAAAAAAAGGATTAAAAGTAAACTCTTTCGTTACCGCGTGAAAATGGTTATTTTTTATATGTCTCGGGAAGTTTGAAAAAGTACTAGCACGCATCGTAGCACACCAAATTTTCCACACTGAAGTGCTCTTTCCCAAAATATGTTGCGGAGCAACAAAACCATTTTGGAATGAAAAATGATGTGAAAAGTGTGCAATTTTTAGTTGCCAGCTTATAAACAGTGAAATAAGAAACACTATATATGCAAAAATATTAAAAAAAAATTTAGTATATACTGTCAAACATTGGCCATCTGTCATTGGCATTGTCATTGGCATTGGCGATTTGTAAAACCAACTGTTGAACCAACCGCGTCGTCACTGCCGAGGGAATGTCAGATTAGCCGCTGATGGGAATTCTCCGAGACCACGGTGACAACGACGGATCTTCAAAGGCTGACTCGTCACACGCTTCCGTATTGCGCCGCAGTGCGCGAGTTCGCAAGCTTGTAGCCTTCGCGATTACTCGATTAGCTCTGGCTACTACATGACGGCACATTAAATTCAATTCGATGAATGCGATAACAAAAAATTGCAATGCTATACGAAGTCTGGCAGCCAACTTTTTTGGATGTGATATCGCAGAACTCCTATAAAACGCTGGCGTGAGAAAATACGGCCGCTCCAGGCTCTTCGCGTTAAAAGCAGACTGATACTTGCCGAGATAGCACATGAGCCAGCGATCGTGACCCCCGTTAAAATCAAAGTTCATAGTTACAACTCGATTGCGACCTCCATCCTCCAGCGTTCTTTAATGCTCGTTCAACACGGGTAGTTTCGTTTCTGTTTGAGCATTCAATGGCACATCTAACATGCAGGGGATGTCATCTTATACGCCTTCCAGGTGATATGGATAAGCCAACTCATTTGATCTCTGCTTCAGCAGCGCGCCGAGCCCGTTTACCCGCTTGTGAAAGTTAGGATCTGCAGAGGCATGTTATCAATTTAGACTTGTTACGGAGCATGGTGGCGGCGGTGAAAACCCACTGAGAGTGTCTATATAAATGCTATCGTAATAATGATGCAGTTTTTTACTGCTAAATAAGTGTTTTAGGTTAGCTCTGCCTTCATTCCCTCTTTTAATTTGCGTGTTAATTTTCCGAATTTTCGTTCCAAACCAGCATATAACGAAATCCTCCATATAACGCATTTTCCAGGAATTTATCAATTTCGTCATAGTATACAGATTTAACTGTAGCACAGTGCAGCTGTAGTAAATCTATGCTACACCCACGCTATACAGCCAGCACTTGTTAAATAAGCCCTGCAACGTTTTTCCAAGTAACCATCAAATAGCTTCCTTAATGTAGTTTATTGTCTCACCAATCAACGACCGCAAACATTTTTTAAATCCATCAAATATGAGCGCAGTTAGAGATTTATCACACGCCCCAGTTGCTTTTCTCTTCTCTTGTCCTAACGAGCACGTTTAAATTTAAACAGGGAGGAATGGCACGAGGGAAAGAAATTACGTCATGTGCTTCTCATGACCTTGAGTACTTTTCTTCCTCTGAAAGGTCCGCTAGCCTCCAGTGAGATTGCAATCATGCGCGCGGGCACATGTTGTCTCTTCACGGTGGGCACAGTAATACGCAGCCAGCAAATAAAATCAGTCGATGGCCATGAATTTGGCTATATGGCATGTTTATTTGGGTATATGACATCATTTGTAGACAGAAGATAATGATTTCTAGCTGACTTTAATAATTAATTCTAAATTGCAGACCACATGTTATACTATAATGTTTGGTTTGTATGTTTTCAGGAGCGTTCTACAGCCTAATAGAAGCATCTTCACAGAAGAGACTTCTGTAATGTTTGTCGTCATTAAGCAAAAAAAAAAAAATTGAACCTTGAAAGTACAGTGATATGCACCGATTCATTTGGAAAAATGAATCGGTGCATATCAACTGGAAAAAAAATCTTTTTTTTTTTTGCCTCACTATTCTCACTCTTGCGCACAATCTACATGTTCAAATAACACGTCGCAATGTGCTGGGTGCCAGGGCCCCGCAAAATTCTAAAAAAAATGTGTTGGTGGACAAGCTAACTGCATCCGTCCACAAAAATACTGCCTATACATCCATACCTGTCCCTTCACCATGGGTCAGAAAACTCACTCTTGAGTTCACTCACTCGGACTCAGATTGAGCCGTGAGTCTCAGTGTGTCTGGATGAGTAATATTTTTGTGAATTTGAGTCCGAGGGAATCCGGTGGAAGAAAGATTTTTGTGAGTGTGAGTCTAAGTGAGTCTGGCTCACAAAATTTTTGGCGAGTCTGAGTGAGTTCAAAAGGCACGATATATTTATTGAGGGAACCTGAGTCAGTTCCACTTGTTTTTGCCGACCTATGCCCATCACTAGACCTAAAGCCCTTCCTGAAACGAAACCTCAGGGATTATTGGCAGAGCTCATTGGATGGGCACACACAGAATAAACTACACGTCAAGCCCAGTCTTGGTTATCGACCGCCAGTATCGAAGTCGCGTTACACAGAAGTAACACATACTAGGTGATGAATAGGACATACATAGAGCACACATGCACACGTTTGGTCCGGTGGTGATCTGCCTAGGTTCGAGAAAAGCGAACCACTTACTGTGCTTCACATTTGAGTTCAATGTAAAGAATTAGACACTATTAGAAGAAAACATTTTCTATTTCCCTGTCACCAGCAAATACTTTTTCATATATCTATGTTCGAAGGTAGGGAACTGTATTCTAAATGTCAGTCAATGTTTGCATTTTTAAAAGATGTGTGTAGCTTTCAAGTCATTTACTCAGGAAATCTGTAGCATGACCTCTGAACAGAGGTTACTAGTGTGGCAGCGACAACAGAGAAAGCAACTGCGTCGTGGTCCTTGGGCCCAAGGGCTGTCGATGAGGCATACCTGCACACACCTTATTATCACGACCACTTGGCATTCGTTCTCACTATGCACATTTCACGCCACTCTCATTGTTTGACTACTTTATGTGTTTTACCTGCCTTAACATATAGAATGATGGGCCCTTATACAGTCACTTTCAGCATTAATCACATCCCATATCTTGTCCTGGTGCTATTTGACTATTAATAAAAAATATATATTGTCACGGCTAAAGGTCGGGCAAGAAGACAGAGGACGACGAAGTGATGAGCGTGGACGGTTCCTCCGAGAAAGACGACGTCGAAGCGGCTGATTTTTTGTTCTGTTAATACAGACCTCGTTTTTCCTGGTTGCACCGTCTTCCTGTATCCTGTTATTTTCACCTCGCGACATTGGTGGAGGTGCTGGACTTCTCCAACTGATGCTTGCGACACCTCTGCGTCCTGGTACTTCGAGTCCGCCACCGCAACCCGTTCCTGGAGTGGATACTCCCGTCCACCGCTACAGTCGCCGACAGCGAGGCCTTAGTCCCGAAGCAGTCCTGCTCGAACTTCTCCAGCAACACACCGTGCCTGGAGAAATGGCTACTGGAGGGCCTTCTCAGCTTACTGTTGATCAGCCTCTAATACCCGAGACCTTCCACGGTGAGGTTTATAAAGACGTTGAGGACTGGTTAGACCAGTATGAGCGAGTTGCCAAGGCCAACCGCTGGCCCACTGAACAAAAGCTTTCGCGCGTCTACCTTTCTTTGGCAGACAGCGCTCGTACGTGGTACGAGAACCACGAGTCAACGCTGTCTTCGTGGGATGAATTTCGGCAGCGAATTCTCGGGACATTCAAAACACCGACCGCCGTGATTCTGCTCTGCAGCTCATCGAGGCACGCATACAGAAACTAAACGAGAGCGTCGCCATGTTTACGGAAGACATGGCCCGCCTATTTCAGCGGGCTGATCCCGAGATGCCTGAAGGTAAAAGCTGCGACATTTGATGAGGGGTGTCAAAGAAGAGCTGTTTGGAGGTCGCCTATGCAACCCGCCAACAAGCGTAGCGGAACTTTTTAAAGAGGCTACGACAATCGAGCGAGCACTGCAGCAACGGCGCCGATACCATGACCAACCAAACAACACATCTGCCAGCCTCTCTGCTTTGACTGCCGGCAATCAGTGTTCTCTGCGTGAGCTCATTTGTGAAGTCGTTCGGGAGGAGATCCAAAACCTCCTTGTGACTCCGCAAGAAAATACCATGGCTCGCGTTGCAGAAGTTGTGCGGCAAGAACTCCGCCAAGCATTTTCGTTGCCCGAATCGCTCTCAGACCAACGGTCTGTAAGCTACGCATCACCCGTCCGTCAACCCACTCCAGTGACGTACAACTCGTCACCACTGGCTTATCGCGATGTCAGCCAAGGGCCTCAAAACGAGCTGTGGGCCCCAGCTTCCAATCCGCTGCAGCCGTATCCACAGTCTAACGTGCCTATGCAAACGTCGCCGATGTACATTCCACCGACATCTGCATCTTGGTCGCAAAGGATGCCCACCAGTCGACCATTCATGCGTAAGACGGACTTGTGGCGCACCGTCGACCGTCGACCACTTTGCTTCCATTGCGGAGAAGCTGGCCATATTTTCCTCAATTGCCCGTACCGTGACCTTAGACATCAAAACTTTCTACAAACCTCCTCTCGTGCTTATTTCGATAACCGCCGTGACAACAGGGCAGGTCCGCAAGCACAGCAACCCGATGTGCCGTATCATCGACCCCGCTCTCCTTCACCTGCACCTAACTCGCCCCAGCAGCGCAGTTACGCCGAGGTGGCCCGGGGCAGATCTCCTAGCCTTCGTCGGGGAAACTAACAGCAGCGACCTTTGGGGGGAAGGTTGCCGCCCATCGAGATGCTATCACACCCCCAACATCTTCTGTACGACGCCATACAACGAATGACACCACGAATCGTACGACGGACAATATCAAGGATGATACGACGTCACCGACATCAACGGAAATCGTAAGCGCCGCTGTAGACATTTGTATAGACGGACGCCCAGTAACAGCGCTGGTAGATACTTGTGCGGACTTCTCTATTATCAGCCGTAAACTCGCCGACCGCCTCAAGAAAGTCGGAACAGTATGGACGGGCCCGAACATAAGAACCGCAGGGGGTCAATTGGTGACGTCGATGGGCAAATGTACCGCTCGAATTAATATCCGCAGTTGAGATTTCGTCGCTACTTTCATAATTTTACCGGAGTGCTGCAAAGACCTGATTTTGGGCATGGATTTCCTGCATGAATATGGCGCCGTTATCAACATTCCTGAGAGATCGGTTACATTTTGGATGGCCCCAGATCAAGTTTCGAATGGGCCCTGTACAGACCAGCAACATAAACCTTTGCGCGTCTTCGACGACGACGTGACCATCCCACCGCGGCCGAGTGCACTCGTGGCTGTGACATGTGACACATCGAGCGATTCTGAAAACATCACCGAGCAAATTCCAAGACTGCTATTCAGCCATGGTTTATCTATCGCAAGAGGCGTTGTGAGCATAAAATGCAGGCACACGCACGTCCTTGTTACGAACTTCAGTTCTGAACGCCGACATCTAACAAGGGGCATAGTAGTGCGTACATGGAAGAGCTCGCGGAGATGACAGACTGCCTAACTCTTGAAAAAGATAATTCAACTGATCTGCCTCGCACACCTCTACCTGTTGATATTGCCCCAAGTTTGCTGCCGGTGCAGAAGCAAAGTATCATGCAGCTTATTAACAAGTTTGAAGATTGTTTCTCTTCGACGTCCAGGGTCTGTCAAACGCCACTGACGAAGCATCGAATTATAACGGACATGACCAGACCCATCAGGCAAAACTTGTACAGGGTAGCTCTGCGAGAACGTGAAGCCATCGAAGACTAGGTGCGACAGATGCTTCAAGACGACGTTATTCAGCCGTCGAAAAGCCCTTGTGCTTCGCCGGTTGTATTAGTGAAGAAAAAGACGGCACCTTACGTTTCTGCGTGGATTACCGCAAGCTGAATCAAGTGACAAAAAAAGACGTCTACCCACTTCCACGTATCGACAATTCACTCGATCGACTATGGCATGCGCGTTATTTCTTGTCGATAGATCTAAGGAGTGAGTATTGGCTGATAGAAGTCGATGAAGGAGACCGGGAGAAAACAGCTTTCGTGACACCTGATGGCCTTCTTGAATTTAAGGTACTTCCATTCGGCTTGTGCTCATCACCGGCAACGTTTCAGCGGCTAATAGACACCGTACTATCAGGCCTCAAGTGGCAGACGTGCTTAGTGTATTTAGATGACGTCATCGTATTTTCTGCCACATTCAACGAGCACGTCAGGCGACTGCACTCAGTATTTAAAGCTATCCGTTCCGCCGGACTAACATTTAAGCCGGAAAAATGCCACTTCGGCTTCGAAGAGCTCTTGTTCCGGGGGCATCTTGTCTGTAGTGAAGGTGTGTGGCCTGACCCTGAAAAAATAGCTGCCGTTCCGAATTTTCCAGTGCCAACTGACAAAAAGGCGGTCAGACGGTTTTTAGGACTGTGTGCGTACTACCGACGCTTCATTGGGAACTTCTCGCGCATTGCCTCGCCATTGACCCGCCTTACCAGAGAAGACGTCGCATTCGTATGGAAGGAAGAAAAGCAAAAATCATTCGACGAACTGCGGCAACGCCTTCAGAAGCCACCAGTCCTCGCACACTTTCATGACAACGCCCCGACAATAGTGCACACCGATGCTAGCAATGTCGGCTTAGAAGCTATACTCATGCAGTGGCACGATGGTGCCGAAAGAGTAATTGCTTACGCGAGCAGAACTCTTTCAAGTGCGGAAGAAAATTATTCCACCACAGAAAAAGAGTGCCTTGCGGTGGTGTGGGCGGTTATAAAATTCCGCCCATATCTGTATGGTCGTCTTTTTAATGTTTTCAGCGACCATCACTCCCTCTGCTGGCTGACGAATTTAAAAGACCCTTTAGGACAGTTAGCGCGCTGGAGCCTGAAGCTTCAAGAATTTGACATGACGGGGGTCTACAGATCGGGGAAGCGACACTCAGACGCTGATTGCCTTTCTCGTGCGCCATACGAACCTGCGACGGCAGAAGATAACGATACAGCCTTTGTCGGAGATGTAAGTACGACAACTGTTGCACAGCTGCAACGAGACGACCCCGAACTAGAACCCATAATACGTTTTTTAAAGGGTCGCACTTCAGCTGTACCTAGACTGTCTGCGAGAGGGCTTTCATCGTTTTGCTTGCGCAACGTTGTCCTGTATAAGATGAACTTCACGCCACATGGAAATGACTACTTACTCGTCGTCCCAACATCTCTAAGGAGCGAAGTATTACAGGCATGCCACTATGAACCAACATCCGGCCACTTAGGCTACATGCGTGCGTTGTGCTGAGTGAGGCAGAAATACTATTGGCCAAGACTGACAGTGACCATTCAACACTATGTTTGGACGTGCCTTGATTGCCAGCGCAGAAAAGTCCCACCTGTTAAACCAGCAGGCCTCCTGTATCCTATTGACATGTCTGTTACTCCATTCGCTCAAGTCGGAATGGATCTTTTGGTCTCATTTGCAACCTCATCGGCAGGTCGCAGATGGATTATAGTAGTCACCGACTACCTCACTCGTTACGCCGAAACCAAGGCTCTGGAGAGGGACACAGCAAGTGAAGCAGCGCGATTTTTCGTGGAGAATGTGGTGCGGAGGCATGGCGGTCCGTTAGTAGTAATAACTGACAGGGGAACTGCAGTCGCAGCCGAACTATTACAGACAGTTTTAAGACCTAATGGCACATCCCACTGGCGAACAACGGCGTATCATCCGCAAGCGAATGGTCTTACGGAGCGTCTCAACAAGACACTTGCGGATATGCTCTGCATGTACGTCGACGTGGAGCATAAGAACTGGGACGAGATCTTGCCATATGTCACGTTCACCTACAACATGGCTCATCAAGAAACAACGAGAACAATGCCATTCTGCCTTCTTCATGATCGTGAAGTCACCACTGTGCTGGATGCTATGTTCCTGCTTGAGTGCGAAGATGCCGAAACGGATGCTGATTATATCACTCAGCTTGCCGAAGAAGCCTGACAACTTGCACGCCTACGTATTAGTCGCCAGCAGGACTACGATTCAATACGGTACAACCTTTGTCACCAAACTGTCTCCTACGAGCCAGGAGAGAAAGTTTGGATATGGACTCCTATTTGGTGCCGTGGCCTCTCAGAAAAACTGTTAAGACAGTACTTCGGTCCCTATAAAGTTCTACGGCGTCTCAGTGACATTATTATGAGGTTGTTCCAGATACTGCGCACTCCTCAATGCGTCGAAGTATGCTCCAGAAGTAGTGCACGTGGTACGGATGAAGCCTTATTTCTCCTAATGAACTCATGCGTTTCCAACGACTACAAACCACTTTGATTATAAAGCATCAGGACGATGCTTTCTTTAATGGGAGGCTAATGTCACGGCTAAAGGTCGGGCAAGAAGACAGAGGACGACGAAGTGATGAGCGTGGACAGCACCCACCGTTTCTCCGAGGAAGACGATGTCGAAGCGGCTGTTTTTTTGTTCTGTTAATACAGACCTCGTTTTTCCTGGTCGCACCGTCGTCCTGTATCCTGTTATTCTCACCTCGCGACTATCTATATATATATTGTTACGCACAAGGGGATAGCCGTCGTGGTAGCTCAGTGGTAGAGCATCGAACGCGTCATTCCAAGGTCGCAGGTTCGGTTCCTGCCCACGGCAAGTTATATTTTCACCCACTTTTCTTTCTTGACATTCACATTACAATTCAGTCTAATAACTTCCTCTATACTTTCCTTGGCATTATTGTCTGCTAGATCTTATATAATTATATATATCGTCATTGGCTACCAATTAGCACCATTTTCTGACCATGCTGAAAAAGTGTCGCAGGGCCTCTTTGTGGTAGAAGCCTTGTATGGCTCATGCCTCAGCAAATCTGGCAGTGTGAAATAGGGGTACCAAAAATCAGGTGGTCTAATTTCAGAAATAGGGAACCCTAACTGAGTTGCGCAAACCTTAAAAATGAGGGGTTGGGAGTAGCTAAAGTTGATGATTGATTTGTGGGGTTTAACGTCCCAAAACCACCATATGATTATGAGAGACACGTACCTAAAGTTATAAAGGCATTTAAATTGATTAGAAATACTAGTGCATAGGATAAGAGAATAAGAATTAAAGGGAAAGGTAAATTGGATGTGGAATATATATAGTTAATAGTAAATCAAATGTGAAATAAAGTAGTAAGCACATGCAAGTTTGAAACATGAATGAACAGTCAATGAAATGTTAAAGTGGAATAAAGGGAATCATGTGTTAAAGAGATAAAAATGATTGAAATCTTAACACCTCGGAGACCAAACCTCAGCTTGTTGACCCTGTCAACCCATATTGTCTAAGCAACAAAGAGAGAACAAGTAGTATGAAGTAATAACGCAATGAACTGAGAACTGAGTGTTTCATAAGCGTGTATGCTTTTATCTGTGTTCTCCTTCACATTAAATTATGTAGCTGAAATATTTTTAATATACAGATGAATCAAAATAAATTATGCACTTTCTTTGTATAGGAGAGCTTTCCCATTGTCGAATTTTTACACACATTCTCAAGCCACAATTTAAAAATTATCAGGCAGATGATAGTGTTGAATTAGGCTGATAGCTTGCACTATGCATTGACATAGTTGTGCGTTTCTTCAAGTTGTGCATGGGCAGAGAGAACTGCAGTTTTTTTATTTATTCCAAGTTACACTTGAGTAAGATCATGATGGGGAATATTCCACCCACTTCTCTATAGTTGTACCAAAGAAAAGAAAGTACTAGTTTAAATTAATTTTGGTAAAGCTACTGTTGAATAGCAGCGTAGCTTCCAATTGCCTTTTTGCACACATAGAGCAGGTGGGAAGTATGTTTTCCACTGCCCGTTGAAGTACTAAGAACCCTGTGGAGCTGGAAGTTGTGCTTATGAGCTTTTTGGTCAGGGTGGCTCCTACATTAGCTGTCATCTCCAAGTGGAACTCAGTCATATTTACTGCTGGGTGTCACATGTCCATACTGTGCTGTACCCCGGTGGAAGCAGATCTGTAACATTTAATATGGATGTATCTCGGAATGCTCCCATCGCCTATGGTGAGGTGGCCTCTGCTACAGTGTCCCGAGCAGCTATGATTATTGGGCACATGATAATGAATTCCACAAAACGTTGCTCTAGTTCATGCATTATGCAGGACTCAACAGTACACATGCAATACACATATACACAGAGTATTAAGCCTTAAGGACAAGTCTATATTGCAATTAACAAAACTAGGAAGGGATAGGGCAGTGGCACATTGTGGCACATTGTACACCCACTCAGGCCCTGATGAAAGTGGCTGAGCCTTATCTGGTGTGAAAAGCCTGAAGCTAAACCCTGATCGAAACTGTAAAAACTTTGGGTCAACACATCACAAAAAATATTGAGTATGTCTGTTTGCAGCATAAACAAGAGTCTTGTGCATCCCTTGTATTTTATTATTGTTTAATTTATTGTAGGACTCACTGGAAACCCACTGGCACCAGAGCTCTTCAACTTGTACAACGAACAAAACGGTGTATCAAGGCTCTTGACATACCTGTTGGATAACCTTGTAGGTAAGTCCTTCTTTTCCTTTGTCATTTCATTCTAGCACTCACTCACTGCCAGGAACTGATGCTGCTTAGGAGGGTGCAGGCTAAAGGTAATCTGCTTTTCATGGTTGGCATTTTTTCAGCAACTCGCAGAGGCACTGCGAAACATTGGGAACACAGCTAGTGCAATTCATACAAACAGTATAAATTATATTTTATCAGATAGTAGAGATTAAACTGCTTGTTGGCATCATATTTTAAGTTATCGTGTGCCTGATATAAACGTTCGAAAAAGAGCACTTTAAGCCTTTGAGAGATCAATCTTTTTTTATTTTTTTATTGCTGTTTGAAATTTTGTTGGCAAATCTGTTTCGAAAAAAAGGTGCATTATTTAGGATGATAATAAACTGACAACGTTGTGTTGTTACCTATTAAAAAATTCTAAAGGAAGCTTATGCAACTCCAAAAAAAAAAAAAGATATGTGTAATAGCTACTTGACTTCCTTGCTACAGAGTAACTGGCACATTCTACTGTAGCATTAGTGAACCAAGTAGGTGAGCATACTAAAGGAAAAAAAAATTTATGGTTGTGCATTTATCTGAAAAGCAAAACAAGTAAAAAAACCTCTAATAATCCTTTGTTTTGTCACCAACAAAACGGAGTCTGTTTTTGTAAATCCCCAAAACAGGAAGTTTAGCCATTGTGGCATCATTTGTATAAGTCAGTGCCTGCACGGAAGCAGGTGTAATCGTGCCCTGGTGAGCAATAAAGAAGAGGGTCACGAGTGGTCACCCTTTGTGAACTTTGAAACCAGACAGCCATCAGTTTTATAGGCACATGATTTGGAAACCACTTGACGGATGAAATCGAAACTTGCCCCTGCGTGATTGCGTGCAATCGTATGCTCAAGCTATAAGCACCACACTGCTGTAGTAAAGCATTTAAAAATGAAGGCACCAGAGAAAAATTACATGTACTCCCACGGTGTGGCAGGACAGGCCAAGCAAAAAAAAAGAATAATGGTAAAAAAAAAAGCTGCACTTTTTTAACATAAAAGTGATGACATACATGCACGTCTTTGTCCTTTTTAAACGTGTTTGCAGGGGGTTTACTGCATTTCATTTACCCTAAAAGGTTCGAGGAAGATAAGAGTTGAATATTATTTTTTTAAAATCAATTTTTATTGTGTGATTGAAAAGTTAGGCTTCAACCCTCCAATTTCATATCAGGAAAAAGCCATTTCTTATACTGGAGAACCGCTGAAAATTATAAAACATGGTACCAATATGGGCTGTATTTTTCTATTCTTGCTTGACTACTAAACCTCCCAGCCACAAGTTGTGGCAACGTAGTGAGCTTTCCTGCCGCAACTACAACTGTGCATTATACCAGCATGAGTTAGGACCAACTCATTCTCCACTTTTCACCAGTGCTGAGGCAAACACCATGCTTTCTTTGAAACACTTCTGTGTAGCCATGTTTTGGGCAAACCGAAAAATATGACCAAGTCTCTCAGTGGGAAGATTTTGTTGCTATTTTAGGTCATATGCTGTGGTCGTGGCAGCCACTTCTGTAGCCCCCCGCGGTTGTGTAGTGGCTAAGGTACTCGGCTGCTGATTCACAGGTTGTGAGATCGAAGCCCGGCTGCGGCATTTCCGATGGAGGCGGAAATGCTGTAGGCCCGTGTGCTCAGATTTAGGTGCAGGTTAAAGAACCCCAGGTGGTCGAAATTTCCGGAGCCCTCCACTACGGCATCTCTCATAATCATATGATGGTTTTGGGATGTTAAACCCCACAAATCAATCAATCAGCCACTCCTGTAGCCATACTGTGGTTCAATAAAGGCCACAATATCTCTGAAGCTATTTTGCAGAAGTTTGGTATCTTTCCAGCTTTCGAGTTGATAGCTCTGAGCAACTAAAAAAGGCTATAATGTTTTACAGAAGTTTGGTATACTTCTAGCTTTGGAGTTTATAGCTCTGAGCAAGTGGAGAAGGCTATAGGAGCATTAAAAAGATTTCTTGTATGTGGAAAGCTCAAGATGAGTGCTGACAATGCAGCTTACCAAAGAAAGGCTGGTTAGTGTGAGAAGCTCACAAGGGTTCTGAAGGCACCACTTATGAAACAGGAAAATTTCATACTTCTTTTATAGTCCCTCAATAGCTTTTCTGGCCACGAAACTGCCCCTTCAAATTCATATAAAACTAATGCAGGCCGCTACGGGCGCCACAGTAAAAGAAAGGCCACCCAGCGGGGAGTGGCTGCGCAGGCGAGTCTCGTTTTTTTTTTTTTTCCTGGTATGTCGCAGCCAAAAATAAACAGCTTCTTTTAGACAATATTTGCATCCTGTGCTGCTGTATCAGTTATAATAACTAAACTTGGAACTTCCACAAATGTTTTCATATTAATGACAAGGCATATACAAAAAGTAGAAATCTCAGCTTCAGCTGGCGGTGCAGTTTGCCAGCAGAAGATAAGCAATAAACCTTTTAGTCACTGCATAACTTGTCTTTAGCTAGCCCGATAGGCCTCAAAAAAAAAAAGACATCATTGTGATGCACTGGACACAGGATAGGACATCAGCACCATTAACATTAAATCCATGACTAGCTGAGCTCAAGGACGTGAATTGTTGTTTCTTGGACAGGGTGTGTACAGGTCCTTGAAATCCTTGAAAACTCTTGAATTTGGAAAACGGGTTTTCAAGGCCCTTAAAAGTCCTCGAATTTTTCCTCATTTTTGAAAATCCTTCAATTTCCTGAGCGGTGCACTTCCAGATTGACATTTCAACCTCCCTAATGTGGTAGATCGCTGTCGTCCTGACAAACTCGCCGGTTCATAAACAGTAGTTTGGCGTGAGTGCACATGGTTCTGTTTTGCAGAACTACACTGGGAAAAGAAATTCAGTTTGTCTGTCGGTGTGGCGTAGCAATGAATGCTCTCTCAACCATTCTTATATTCTCAACCACTCTTAAAGCATTCATTGCGTGTTATGTTCTTGAGAACCTATCAAGACTACTAGATGGTTTTGTTATAATTGTAATGTCCATTTATTAATGATGTTCATTTACATAAATACAATAAAACTAGCCATTTTTAAAGATTTTGGAGGAAAAATATTAAGTTTGCATGACACTTTGAGACCTTGGAAAACGTGCAACAGGTCCTGGTAAGTCCTTGAATATCCTTGAATTTTTGCTTTGGAAACCTGTACGAACCCTGTTGAACTTCTGATAGCACGTATGTTGTTCAAGCAGCGGTGACAGACTATTTTTACATGACAGAAAATGTACTAGGACATGAGCGTGCATTTGCCAGTAATCTGTTTGAAATGAATACATCGGCAGATTGTAGCTGCCAAAAAAACATTTTCATGATGGGAACTGCTCTTCTTTTCAGGCCTTCAGAACTTGGTAGTCATGCATATCAGCTAAAAAATGCACCAAAGTTTTGAATTGCATTTTTGTTTCATAATCCTTGATGAAAACCGCATGGCCTAATCAATCCCCTTGATTTTTCTGTGTGCTTCTTAATCTCTATTTTATATGAGCAGGGCTACAAGGCTTGACGCACGATTGCATTCGCTGCACTTCTTTCTTGGTGAACCAGGACACTTTTAGTAGAATTGCAATCGCAATCTTCTTTTCATTGAGATGAAGTCGGGCAAATACTTATAAGATATAACTGATAATTTTGGCCTTCACTCAGCACTGGGATAATGTAGAGCTCAAAAGACATCTTACGAGAGTATTGGCACAGAAATCTTGCATCTTGTTTTTTGTTGTTACAAGAAGTAGCTAATGGCCTGTTCGTCATGGCTGGAAAACTCTCTTGCGCATGATGGCTCTTGAAGCCATTTCAGTGATTTCAGGGGCTTTCAAACTGTCTGTGGTCGTGACTTCTTATTAGTAAAGTATACTGGCAGGCCGTCGAACACTCAAGAAATGGGGTTAGGACTGAGGGCCAGCGTGTCTCTCGGCAACTCTTCTGTGTCACCGTTTATCATGATATCGTCCACATGCAAGATGTCCAATGATTTAAGGTGCTTTGTGCACACACACATATGCTTCTAATTGATGCCGAAGTTGTCCATTTCTAGCCGTGTTATGGCTCACTTCCAGTTCTTGAACTGCCCACAAACACTTGGCATAGTGGTTGTTAAACAGCACCTCTGTACACAGCACCTGAACGGCATCATCATACACACAAGCTGCTTCAATTGTATGATGCCTGAACTTGGCCCTTATCCAGTACAATTGCAAATACAGATAGGTACACGTGCAAGCTTTCAGCTCACGTTGGCTGCATTTGCGGTCTCTGCGGCATCTTCCTCGAGAAACGTGGCCTCAAAACGATGGTGACGCCACAGCACAGCAGCTTTTCTTGCCATATCAAGCTCCTCCATAGCGTGGCGGCGAAGTTTTGTGACTATAGAAAGTATTAAAAGACTATGGTATTATACTTATGCAAGAGTCGGTCAGCATTGTGGCTAAACCTTAAGGAAATGGACTGTCTGAACTACAGGTTTTGCCGCTTATATTAATCCAAGTGCCAGCTTGAATCATCCGCACGCCACTGAAATAATCTGAATGACAAGCTATCTAATCCATGTGCCGAATATATATTCAATCCAAGCGCCAACATATTTGATTCAGGCGCCAACTCAATTAGGCCGCGTGCCAGTGAATTTAGTTCAAGTGCCACCATATTTAATCCAATCAGTGAGTTTAATTTATGCTCAAAAAGTAGAATATAGGGCATAAAAATGGCAGTACAATTGAAATGCAGTTCCTACAATATATAGGATAATAGAACAAATCATTATTATTTGTATTCGCTGCCAGTATTTGTGATAAAAAATTACTGTCGCTGTTCTCTTGAGCTGTGTTTGTACTTTACTGTGTAAGAGTTTGTAGATAAGTGCTTGGCCCGAGTGGAGTCAATTTAATGGCAAAGAAAAAAAAAAGCACAAACATGTTAACGAATATTTTGTGTTCGTCACTAAAGCTCATTGCTAGATTTGTATAGCCAGTGCCCCCTCTATAAGAGGCAGTACTATAGCATTACATGATCGGGACAGGTCATGTAATGCGCAGGACAGACTATGGTTATCGGAGTGCTGTAATGCATACCAAGATATGGAAAACCTGGTCGTGGGCAGCGATGGGTCAAAAGCAGGTGCATGCTCAAGAAATTAGTAGACCCTCACAGGACAGAGCGAATTAGAGATAATTCATAGAGCTTTTCGTCCTGCAGTGCACATAAGACGTAAACTCATGATCCTGATGTTGACAACGGAAGTCATATTTTACATTCCTGATGTTGACAACGGAAGACATATTTTACATTCATATTAGATGTTATCTTCTTAAACCTGGCCATGGGCAGCGATGGGTCAAAAGCAGGTGCATGCTCAAGAAATTGGGAGACCCTCATAGGGCAGAGCGAATTAGAGATAATTCATAGAGCTTTTTGTCCTGCAGTGCACATAAGACGTAAACTCATGATCCTGATGTTGACGACGAAAGTCATATTTTACATTCATATTAGATGTTATCTTTTTATTCAAATAAAATGTGGATCGTATGAAACATGCATGTTTCAAGCGTCGTCTGTTACATGAAAACAGGAGTATCTCCTTTGATGCGTTTATAAAAGACTTGACTCCACATGAACCCAAATAAATGCAAGTTCAGTTTTTTTCAATGGTTGTTACTGATTTCAAGAACAGATGAATATTATCTGTCGGTCAACATCGTTCTCTCCGGGCTAAGCAGACGACTGCAAACGCCTCAGCAAATAAGCAGCCAAATGCTGTGCGCTGAGCAGATGACATGAGTCTCTGCATATGCGATGTTGTAGATGAGTAGCTGGAATAATGCAGTAGCGATGAAGCATAGGCTAATATGGACTCTATGAGCAAATGCATTTAGTATCCGTAAATGAAATTAATACACACTGTTTTTTTTACTTTGAAGCTATCACATCAAAACATTAAGGGGAAATAGCACTGCACCTCATTTCATAAGCGCTACCATCTATAGGCGAGCGCGAAGTTCTTCCTGTCACTCCTTGTTTAACTTATTCTGACATTTAGACTGTATAAAATGGCAAACCATGTGTTTCTGGTGCATGAATTAAACTGACTGGCATCTGAATTAAAGCCGTTGGAAATTAGATTAAACATGGTGGCACTTAGATTAAACTCACTGCCACGCGGCCTGAGTTGGTGCTTGGTATAAATATGTTGGTGCTTCAATTACATGTTTGGCACATGGAATAAATAACTTGGCGCTCAGATTATTTCAATGGTGTGGGAATTATTTAAGCTGGCACTTGGATTAAAGGGAGCGAGAAAACCTGTGGTACTGCACATATTTGTTAAGTTTCAATTTTATAATTTTTTTTCAATGTTAGGCCCTTTTTGCTTCTTAAGCATAGTAATTATTTCACTGAAAGGGTCTCTCACCAGGCCTCGTTGCAAATTTTGGTTACACCTTGGAAGTTGTAAGGCAGTGTCTAGGGATGTTTTACTTGAACTATTCTTCAAGTTGGCTCATTACTAGACAGATTAGAAGAAATCAAACTCCTCTTGCCATGTCTGCCATTCCAGCGATTCAGTGATTACGGTGCTCCGCTGCTGACCTGAAACGCACTGGTCCGATCCCAGGAGCAGTAGCAGTTGCATTTCAATGTGGTGAAGGCTGAATGCTAGAGGACTTTGTTTTGTGTGACGTCTCTGTATGTTAAAAAGCCCCAAGTGGTCTGAATTTTTTTTTAGCCGTCTACTGTGGCATCTTCCTTAGCCCGAGTTGCTTTGAGACTTGAAAAAAAAAAAAAAAAACTTTGAGCCAACCATCTTGCTAGCTCTCCAGCAGACAAGCTTCTCTGCCAGCTCACACACTTTTTGATTTGGTAGTGAAGTTTGCAAGCTATATAGCTCCCTCGTATTCTCTGTAGTGCCAGACTGTAGGGTGTACTTGATGTTCACATGATGAGCTCTGGCTGCATGTTTTTCCATTATCTTTTGCCTTATTGCGCACTTCCAGAGTTGACATGCACACTATATCTTAGATGAAAAGCCAGTAATGACATGCAGTGGTCATTCTCATCGCAGTGAGTGCCTGTTATCTAGGCCGTGCATATGACTTTCACTGTCTGTCATAGCACTGCTCCCTTGACAGAAAGGGTAGTCAGCCTTTCGTTTTAAATTTTCACTGTTCTCCTACCACACAGAAGTTTCATGCCTTGCAGGCATGGCGTCATAGAGTTATCTAACCACTGCACTTGTCTTTAATGCTCAAATCGAGTGTGGGGCTCCACAATGTAGCTTGTTCTTGGTTAAAATAGGCAGGTAGACAGACAAGTATGTGTAGAATGTAGGTATTATTGTAAAGGCTGTGATATTCATCATGCATGTTTTAAAAAAGCACTTATCAACATGCTCAATAATGGTAATATTTCTTAGATGTTTGTTATAAGGGACTATACTATAAACTATTTTGTAATACTCTACTAGAGCCTAGCAAAAAGCTCAGACCGAATGCTGGAGGTCCTACTTTTTCCACTTGTATAGACACACAAAAATAACCAGATATAATAATTAGAAGCCTGAAAACGTACCTCAAAATTGTAGAATTTTATGCTACTTATGAATTCTATTAAATTAGCTATTATTATCAATGGTACTTGGTCTCAGAGGCACATCTCACCTGAAAAGTTTATTTCCAGCAGTGCACTTGCTTAACTTAGTCAGCATTTTGTTTGTATTATGCTTTTCACTATAAATTTTACACGGTGTAATTTGCACTGTAGAGTGTATACTGGCCATAGCTTGAAGGGCAGCCATCTTTGAGAACATCACTGCATTATAACTGCAGACTTTTTTGAAAACATTTTAAATACAGCAGACTCTTGATGATTCAAACTCTGATAATTCATACTTTCAGTTAATTCAAACGAAATTCAATTTTTTGGACGGCCCTCTATTTTTTCCATGCGACACATTATTTGGTTCCATCATTTGGTTGATTCCATCATTTGGTTAATTCATACTTTTTGCAGGTCTATAGCAGAAAATATCAGCTGCTTTCCTACTACTATTTAAAAACTTGTGTGCTCGTATAATAACAGTCTAAAAGTGAAAAATAAGCACCTGAGGCCTTCAATGAAAAAGGCTTTGCAAGTAAACAAATGCTTGAAGCAAAGCACACGCATGGTAAACTGTGATGCTTCTAAAGTGGTATAGAGAGCTTTGTGCTGAAGGCACATACCTATAGCAATGAAGCAGTTAGCAATTCACGATTTGTTTAGCAGTGAAGCAGTAAACGACCAATAAACTTGTATACTGTTCTCCTCTGCTTTCTGTTCACTGCATGCAGTTAGGGCTTAAAAACACGTAAAAGAATTCTTAGATTTGTAAAATTAATGCCTAATCATAATGTGTGTTGTCACCTCACCCAGAGTCATCTATCTGAGAACTTCTGATAATTCAAACAAAAATCCAAGGCCTCTTCGAGTTTGAATTAACGAAAGTCGACTTTACATTACTTGTACTGATACTATTTATTGACTGGGCAAGTGCTGCACAGGCGCTGTCCTTTTGATGGTGTTTTAGAAATTGACTAATGACAGTGCAGTAAAGAGCTAGTGTAATGGTGACACTTTAAAACTACAGGCACTTTAAGGAATCAATGTGAATCAGCTTTGTGACAGCATGTTTATCTCTTGGGCTCTTTGTAGACAAAACTTTCAGAATTATGTGATCGAAATTACAGATGGGAATAATGAAACAAAGCAACGTTATGTTATCTTACTGCATTCGCAAGTGTGAAATGCTGTACAGCAGTTTACTGTTGTGTATATCTTCAACTACACGCACAACTTAGTTAGAATGCTCACATAACTGTACACATAACTTAGAACACACAACTGCACTCATAACTTACATAACTTACTTAGAACGAATATGTACCAACTAGCTCAGCTCTCTCTTTTATTCATAACTTACCACTTTGCTGTACTTGAGATCTAATTCTCATATGACAGTTATACCTACCATTTCCAGTATTGAACTTATCTATCTTCCTTGGCATCACTGCATTTTTTGCCTAATGTTCTTTCGTAAAATGAATTATTTAAAGAATAAGTAAATAAACTAGGAAATAAATAAACGAAGCAAACTGTATTGTTAAAGAGGGATACAGAGGTCTACTATTTACAGAAAGGCAGGTTACCTACTACAGTGCACTTTTTAAGTGCAACAAAACGGTAATAACAGATGTGGCGCTTGGCATGCGGCAGACCCTTATCACGTAGGCTCACAACATGTCACCTTCCACTTGTTTAGTGTCCCATAGTTGTGTTATGCGCTGTAGTGATCAGGAGCTGGGAATCGGCGTGGTGGGTTACAACTTTTTTCAGCGGCCTGATCAGCAGTCAACCGTTGTTGTCCACAAGTTCATTGGTGCCGGTGGGGCTTGGACCTGTTGTCACATTGGCTTTGTCATGAGAGTACATGTCTGTAACATAGGACTACCTTCTGGGTTGTTATATTAATTTTTCTAGATTTTTCTTATTCACTACAACCTGTAGTCATCATTTAAAATACTTTCTGGCGTGTAATTAAGAAATAGTTGGAACTCTGTATAACAAACTTCAGCGTGATGAAATTCTCTGACAGTTGGCTTTCACAAACCTTCGAACTTCCGATTTCTGACCTGTCCTTCTAATTGTACCAGCACGGTCATTAATCTTTTGGTTTACTACTTCAACCCAATTATGAAAAAAATAAAGAGCAGAAGCCATTCAGATCAGGCAGCAAAGCACATTGCAGTTACTATCACAATCTAGGTAGCTAGCCGAAGTCTGATTTGAATTGAGCCTATATGATTGCAGCTAGTGTGTAGGCCCAAGATGTGTTTCACATCATGGAGGAAGAAATAAACTAGAAGAGAGCATTACATCATGTAGCATGCCTAGGGAGCGAATGCTCTATGAAACCTCATTGTCGGCACAACACTTTATTTTTGTCACAGTGTACGGACAGAGTGTGTTTCTCTGTCTGCATGCATTGCTGTAGGTTTTCCGTCAGTGAATTTGTGCTTTGGTATAAATGTCACGTGTTGGGCTTACATTTGTGTTTTCTGTTTTCAGTTGTGCTGTGAAACACTTTCTCGGAATTTTTCCTTTCTCTGTGTTTCTCACATGCAAGCGGCAGTGCTGTAGCGGCACTGTCTCAAAATTTTTCCTTTCTCTGTGTTTCACATGCAAGCGGCAGTGCTGTAGCGGCACTGTTGTAGTGCGTTCACAACAAGACTAGTGACCCATTTACGCACATAGTGGTTGAAATTGCAGGGGCGAGTGCACCGCAGGCCACCTCACATGAACATAGGAGAAAACAATACGACGAGCAAATTACCAATGCTCAAGACGAGAAATAAAGTACCAAAAGGCATTACTTCTTTGGCCTTTCTGAAGACAGACAGACAGACATACATATATATATATATTGTTAAGGCGTAACGAAGCCTCCGAACACTGAAATGAATCGAACTCTTGAGTACCTTCTAGTGGGGCTACCCAACAAGGATGCCGCTCGCGCTGAGAGTCCGTGCTTAGCCGTGACTGCCGCCATTGTATATGCTCGCTGGTTGCCGGCTAATAAACGCCTCAACAAATTGGTGGAGAGTGCTGCAATCCCCTTCGATGCCCTTGGAGCTACGATCACGTACCCTGCCATCTATCATGTCCCACAACGCATCTCAGCAGACGCCTCCTCCCATGCCACCCCCTTGTCCCGGTGTCCCCACAATCCGCGATCCACCCATCTTCACTGACGCTGATGGCGCTGACGTGGAGAACTGGCTCGCCATTTATGAGCGCGTGAGCGTCCCCAACAAATGGGACGAGGACGGCAAGCTGACCAACTTGATGTTCTACCTTGCGGATGTGGCCAGTTTGTGGTACAACAACCAAGCGTCCGATTTCGCAACCAGGTCCGATTTTAAGACCGCTATCATCATCGTTTTCGGCCGCCCTGCTGTTCGCAAGCTGCAAGCCGAGCAGTGCTTACGTGAACGCGCTCAGGAGGCTGGCGAGTCATTCACCAGCTATATTGAAGATGTCCTGGACATATGCAACAAATCCAGTCACACCATGTCCAAGTCAGACAAGATCCGGAACGTCATGAAAGGCATTGACAATGGTGCTTTCATGATGCTGCTTGCCAAAAACCCAGGCACAGTGGCTGAGGTCATCACGCTGTGCCAGAGCTACGAGGAGCTCCGCCGGCAGCGTTCAATGACCCGTCGCTCCCCACCACGAGCTGCAACGCTTGCTGGCTTGGAGGCCAGTTGTGACCAAGTGACGTTAGTGGCAGACCTAAAGTCCTTCATCCGTGAGGAAATCGCGCGTCAGTTCTCTCTCCTGCCCTTTGCCCACCAACCGGCTGTTCAACAATCGGCTACTACCCTTTTCCCTCCCATCCGTCGAGCGATTGAGCAGGAAATACCGCAGGTAATGCCTGCGTACCACCCCCAACAGCCTCCGGCTCCTGCGTACCTGGGTTACGCCGAAGTGGTCGCCAGGCCACCTTAAGTCGTTCCAGCACCCACCCCTCTGACCTACGCCGAAGCTGCCGCTCGACCTCCGTCTTTTGCAGCAGGTATGCCGGCTACGTATGTTGACGTAACCTCTCAGCCTCATCTTCAACCCACCATGCAGCCACCGTTCCGCCCATCGGCCCTTGCGACATGGGTGAGACCTACCCCGGTGAACAGATCGCGCACACCCAACAACCGGCCCATCTGCTTTGCCTGCGGTACGCTGGTCACGTAGCCCGTTATTGCCATCCCATACAGCCGGCTCCGATTTCTTCGCCTGTTCGCCTGCTGGCCAGCTCAGTCGTCCCTATCACGAAGAACCACCATCTATGCCACCGCCGACTCGCCCAGGTCCATCTCCTCGAAGGTCGCCGTCTCCGCGACGTCGTTCCCTGTCTCCCATGCAACCAAGTTCAACTGCTCATGAGCGGGAAAACTAGTCGTTGCAGTCCCCGAGGCAAAGACTGCGATGCTATAGCAATGTGAAAGCCCTCAGAGCAGCCCCTCGAATGTCATTGACGTGCTTGTGGGTGGTGTTTGTGCATCGGCTTTTATTGACACTGGAGCTGCCGTATCAGTTATGGACGAAAAACTCCGCAGCCGTCTTCGAAAAGTGACGACGCCCCTTTCTGGGTTGTCCCTCCGTACTGCTAGTTTGCATCGTATTCCTCCTATAGCAGGGTGCACAGCTCGTGTTGTCATTCAGGACGTTTTGTATGTCGCGCAGTTCATCATCATTCCGGCATGCTCTCATGACGTCATCCTGGGATGAGACTCTCTCCCACCATGATGCCGTCATCCATTGTGCCGCTGCCGAAATCGAACTCTCACCCTTCTCACATTTGACGCCAGAAGACAGTCCCTCGACACTGAGCTAGATTCTAATGAAAGACGGTACAACAGTGCCTCCAAACTCGACGACGGCTGTGTCTGTCTACTGCGCCGGTCTCTCCGACACAATTGCACTCATTTTGCCATCTGACCGCGCTTGTAGCAGGAAATGGTTGCTAGTACCTTTCGTGACCATGCAGGTCAACTAGGGCAACGCCGCTATTTTTGTAACCAACCCATCCCCGTACACTGTTACCTTGCTTCGAGTGGAATGTCTCGGCAGAGTGGAACCAGTCGACGACGCACAAGTCCTGGACGTACCCGATGACACGCGTTGTCCCAGGTCGCGTACCATCAATGCTGTTTCCACTTCTGATCCGTCGTCTGCTGATGTATTTGGCCCCTCCATCGCTGACAAGCTTATGGCGGTACAGCGTTCCCAGCTTCTGGACCTGTTTTCCACTTCTGATATGTCGTCTGTTGATGTATTTGGCCCCTCCATCGCTGACAACTTTACCGCGGTACAGCGTTCCCAGCTTCTGGACCTGTTGCAAGAATATTTTTCTTCTTTCGATGTCATGCGAAGTTCTCTCAGTCGCACGTCCGCTGTTGCGCATCGCATCGACACTGGTGCCCATATATCTTTACGGCAACGCCCATATCG
This sequence comes from Rhipicephalus microplus, assembly GCF_043290135.1. Taxonomy (NCBI): domain Eukaryota; kingdom Metazoa; phylum Arthropoda; class Arachnida; order Ixodida; family Ixodidae; genus Rhipicephalus; species Rhipicephalus microplus. The sequence continues at coordinate 228,617,445 of NC_134710.1, forward strand.
CGTGTCGTCTGCTGAACGTCGGGTATTTAATGAGCAGGTTGATGATATGCTCCGACGCGACGTTATTCAGCCCTCGGTCAGTCACGGCCAAGCACGGACTCTCAGCGCAAGCGGCATCCTTGTTGGGTAGCCGCACTAGAAGGTACTCAAATGTTCGACCCATTTCAGATTTTGGAGGCTTCGACAATATATATATATATATATATATATATATATATATATATATATATATATATATATATATATATATATATAGAAAGAAGTGTAGACCTAAGGGCTCATTTTTCAGTGTTTTGACACCATAATAATGAGATCTAACGGACAATAATCCCAAGGTATGTATGGGGGAAGTTGTTAGAACCAATGTAATGTAAATAAAAAGAAGGAAAAGTGGACGAAAAAATAACTTGCTGTGAGTAGGAATTGAACCTACGACCTTCGAATAATGCATTTGATGCTCTACCCACTGAACTATCACGGTGGCTATCCCCTCAGCCACTTTATTGGGTTTATATGGGAATTTAAATGTGGGAGTGTCACTCAGCGCCTTCTGTAGCCATAGCGGCGAGTGTGGAACATCCTTTTATGAGCCTGTGTGGCGTCATGTAGCATGTGAGCTTATTACAAGCTTATGCTTATATATATATAAAACTCGAAATTGTATAAACTTTTCCCAGGATGATTTGACAATCATAAAATTGGCAACAGTCCTTTCATTAAACCATGCAGTTTGCGAAGAGAGGAAAATGATTGTTAGCGGTCTGTAAAATGAAATTGCAAACTTCCTGCTCCAGACAGTGCTGTATTTGGCTCGCATGTTCACAGGAGTCTTGACTACTGGTCGGCAAATTTTTCTGTCTATGCTTAAAAAGTGTTGCAAGACTCTTTAATTTAATGTGACCACTTGAGATCAAGACAAATCTCTCAGGCGAGACCTATCACTGGTGCTGTTCCAAAAAGAAAAACATATTTTTCAGTGCTTCCTCGTGGGCCAAGTTAGAGCTGTACAGTCTCGCGTCCCACTGCTGGAACACGTGTGTTGAGGTCATATCTGTATTTGTCAGATTTGGGGGATGCTATAAAGCTGACTCACACAAGTTGTTGAGTGATTGCATTGAAGCGATTGAAATTCATGAAGGGAAGACTTAGCAAATTCTCTAAAATTTGACGCACAATGTCACAAAACATGAAACGTGGCCACCATAAACGTAGCTGCCATTATTCACATTGTCGCTTTGCTTTCATGCCATTTGAGACCTCAGCTCTTCTGCTTTTGTGGCGTTCAACTGTGTTTGATGCTGCACATTCATTGGACTAAGCGGAGAGCATGTGGTTTAGTTCAGTGAACATAACAGTCGGTGCCACTTCACTCTGAGCAACACCCTGAGCTTTCGATGACGAGTCGCAGCAACTGAACGTGTATGATAGCTTCAGTTGCCCACTAATACCTCAATGCTTTGGACCTCCATTTATATTTCGGCTTTACGTGTGACGTACGGGCGCTGTGAAGAGGATTTCGCGAGTGCAGTAAGTCGTGGTCACCAAATCGTAGGCTCAAGAATGTTGATTTGCTCTGAGATTATTCAGAATAGCTTTTGTATAGCCATATTATTCAAACATTTTCCCGCCATTTTTCGTGCAAAAAAAAAAAAAGCTTTGGCAACTATACTTCGCACAAAAGGTCGAACTTTGATTGGAACAAGTTTCGATATAACAAAGTAAATTGATGATTTTACAGATCGCATTATCCTGAAGTCCAACTGTATTTCCAATTATATCGAAGTAGGAGATTCAACCCACATTTGTCCCTCATTTGTAGACAGTGGTAGTAAGACCAAAGGCAAATTATGAATTGGTAGCTTGGCCTATAGTGTTAAAGGTGCCCTGCAACACTTTTCAAGTAGTCATGGAATGTATTCACTAAAGGAGCTTATTGTTTCATGAATTCACCGTCACAAAAATTTTTAGATACCGTTCAGTACGAGTGGAGTTACCAAGATTTGTCGCACGCTGCAATTGCATTCTTGCTTCTCTCGTTTCAACGAAAGCACTGGAAGCAAAGCAGGGAGGGATGGCACAGGGAAAGAAAATCCGTCACGGGCCTCTCATGAATATGAGCACTTTTTTTCTTCTTTGAATACGCAGCTTTTCAGTGTGATCGCACGTGCATGCATAGATAAGTCTATGCATGCACGGGGGCCCCAGTAACGACCGAGCACGCCATGTTCAAATGAGCCGTTGACCGATACAGTGACCATAACAAGCGATTTTCGAACTTGTAACGCCATTTGTCAAGGGAATAGAAGGCAATCTTTAGCTGGATTTGAGAGTTTATTGTGAATTTTAGGCCGCATGCTATGCTATAATGCATATTTGGCCCGCGTGTTCTCGGGAGCCTCATCTACCGATCAGCAACGTTTTATGACCACGCTCAAAAAGTGTTGCTGGGTCCCTTTAATATTCATAGTTCACCTAACTATAGTTGTTTTAAGTGAACCTTGCAACACTTTTCCAAGTAACCATCGAATGGCTTTACTAAAGGAGTTTATTGCCTCATGAACCAACCACTGCAAAAATGTTGAAGCCATCAGGTACTAGCAAAGTAAGATATTTGTCGCCCGCTGTATATATTGCTTTCTCTTTTTTCTCATCTCGACTAGTGCGCTGGAAGCTAAGTAGGAGGGAAGGCGGGATGAGATACGTCATGTTCGGGTCATGACCCCCAGGACCTTTTTTTTTTCCGTCTTTGAACTATCTGTGAGATCGTGAGCGCGCCCGTGGCGGCTTCTCGCGGTGGGTGCAGTGACTATACGTAGCCCGCAAGGCTCAAATGTGCTAATGGCTGTGAGTATATGTGTACGGTATGGTTATTTGACTGTATGGCATCATATATAGAGAATATAGAGAGTGATTTTTTAACTGACTTTGAAAATTAAATATAAAGGCAGCCAATGGGCTATAATACTTGGCTCGCGTGTTTTCAGTAGCCTCAACTACCGATTGACAGTGTTTTTCTGACAATGCTGAAAAAGTGTTGCAGGGCCCCTTCAAGTGAAGTATAAGTTTTCGGTGAATATCAGCGCAAAGATCAGCGTTAGTTGCATTCGAAGATCAGCATATGACGGGATTAGTTTTCTAAGGAACCACTCTCAGTGTGAGCAATAAAAATGAGAGGCGTGTATTTTGGAATGGTCCTGAAGAGGATTTTTGAACATATCCACTTCGCCTCAGGTTTTCACATAGCTTCTTTAAAAGCCAATTCAACTATATCTCACGTCAGCCAATTTTTTTGTTAATGAATGTTGTATCTCCTTTAAGGAGGTATGGTAGGATAAACATGTTATTCTTTTTTCAGCTTTATATATCCAAAATTATACCACATTCTGACCCCAAATATTGCGTGCTTAATAATAAGGTGATCCAACTCAAGTCTACTAAATTTTGATGCTGTAGCTTTTCTTACATTTTTCTGATGGAGCACCTAATTTTAGACTAGTGCACAAAATGCAATGTATTTTTTCTCAAAAATCGAAAGCACTATGACCGTGATATTCGGCAGGCTTAATCAACATGATAGTGCTATTAATCTGAACCTCTAAAAACTGGCTGATATATTTATATCGCAAGAAAAAAATTGTCCTCGCTTGTCTCGTGCCGTCAGGGACACTTTCTGATTCATATATGCATTTTTTTTATCTGAACTTAAACGTGAACATTTTTTTTTTCAATTTTTTAGGTTCACATGACTGGGAAGGGATTCAGTAATGGTCTGAAAAAAATCGAGCGTTATCGGTCAGATATTTTTTCCAGGAAAAGTACATCAAGTTTAAAAACTTTTCAGAAAACTTTCTGAGAAAAACGCGTCTTTTTAAAAACACCCGGGGAACATGCTTAATTCCGTTAAAAATTCATTTTGGTGGGATAATTTGCAATCGTGAATTATGAAAATGGTACGAAGCAATCATTTTAAATCGATCAGGCCATAATAATTGTAAAAAAAATATGTATACGGGCAGAAACAATGCTGGATAAGAGCACGTGTGTCCGTTCGGAGGCATGGTCTCTGGCACCATTTTTAAATCGCTTGAATCACTCCAACGCGCTCGTCGATGAATGGCTCTGCTCCTCACGACCTGTATTATTTTAGTAATGAAATCGAAAAATCGCTTTTTTTTTCGTCGATTTACGCCATCGGGCCTCTGAACCACCCCCGATATTTTTTCAAACATTTCAAGTGAACACGTGCATCGTGTCCAGATTGTCGTCACGATCAACGATGCCACGCATGACCGCGTTACGAGCCGCTGGCGCGCCACAAGACACAATTCCTCCTCCTCTCCGGGCCTTTCTCACCTCCATGCTTGCGCGCCACGGTGCATCAATGACGCGCCACACATTTGTGCTGCGATTGGTCGAGCAACCGGTTAGACTCGAAGCAGCGGTTCGCACTCATTGTTCGTCGTGTCGCCCGCGTGCGCCAGCCCTCTGCAGCACATGTTCTCCTAGGCATGCACAGACCACACGTGCACCGAGGGTAAGAAAATGGGGTGTGGAGTGCACGATAACCGTCTGTCATGCGAGGACACCTCAACCGATACACTCACGGGCGAAGGAGGACTGACGAGACAGTGAGAGCGAAGAAAAGGAAGTAAGATAAAAAAGGAGATATATGAGAGGACAGTGACAAAAATACGAAGTAAAAAAGTGGGGGGGGGGGTGGATAAGTCAAGGAGGCAAAAAAAAAAGAAGAAAAAGAACAAACGCGTGTGATGGGCGGAGAAACACGGGAGAGTAGCGTCAGCATCAAACAGGCTAAGCACGCAAGAACGTCCAGTCTCGGCTCCTACAACGTTGCGAGTGCTACGCCTTCTGGTATAGGTGCGGGAGGACATCTCGTGGGGCGGCGCTGGACAAGAGGGCGAAACGGCTGTGAGAGAGAATACAAGCGGAGGGTGGCGAAGGAAAGAGCAAGATCAGAGATCGCCGCGTTTTGATATTCAAACATGTCTAACTTCACTGTCACGGCACCGTTCCAAAAAATCATCACGGCTCTGTGTTTTTTGCACACTCGCGCGCAACTTTTCCCCCAACAACTGAATTTCGACCTCTGGGTAAATTGGGTACCTTTAAAGCCCCCCCCACTCCCCCGACAGTGATATTCTTGTGACTTTTTTTAACTCTTGTAGCCTTTTCTCTGGTAATGCCTAAATTGAGTTGTATAATTAATGCTTCCACGTCACTAATTTTAGCGTCATTTCAAAATGCCCGCCTCAATGATGATGATGTGGTGCTGTTCCCCTTGTAAAATCGTAGAAACTAGTGTCCCACAAGGGGGGAGCACCTGAGATCACGTGCAACCGAGTTTCAGTGACGCTGAACGCATAGTTTTCGGTTCGCGGGGTGAAGAATGAAAGGAAGTGGGTGCTTTGAGCGTGTCCCCCTGGGGAAAAAAGAAAAGAATTCCTGGCGTAAGTAGACATAACCACCTCCGTCAAACAATGCAAGCATTTCGAGTTTCCAAATTCGGCTTCAGTTGAGCCCCAATCAATCGTTAAGGTTATGGGAATGGAAAACTGGGCGAGTTTGTAAGAATGCATATTAAAGCATAACATTTAGTTTAAGTTAGCACTTGAGTAGAAAATTGGGCTACCTGTAACATGCTTATCGCTATCGGTGCACGAAAAGGACAAAAAACGCAAGAAAGTGCACGACACAAGCGCTGTCTAACAACTGAAAGTTTAATGGAAGAAACGTATCATATATATGCAAACATGACGGCATAAAAATAAAAAAAAACCTTTGCACTCCCCCACCAAGCACGGAATCAAGTATGCTGTATGCGTAATCTCCGCGTCTGTGAGAGCGATTGAAGACTGGCTCACGCACCTGTCTCCTGCGTTTATGATTTCATACGCTTCAGCAATTTCACGCGTGCGCTGGTGGCTTTGTTAAACTCAGCCGCGCTGCCGGCAAAATGCGCAATGGAGGGCAAGATGCGCGCAAGGTGTACCTCTCGGAGAGCTAGCATGCTTCCTTATACGGGCGTACAGTGTCAATTTTCATGAAAGGGAACACCGAACGCGTGGCCCGCGCGCTTCAGTGGCTGCTTGTAGCTCATTCAAGCGGGAGCGATAGGAACCACAGCCTCTATTCCCGTCATCCAGTGGCGAGCAAAACAACCGGTCATTGGCGATATGGGACCAGCGGCGAGATTGCAACTCCCTCCCCCTTCGAGGCGATTACGCCCGGCCTCTTACCTAATCGCCTTGAAGAAAAGGCGATTGCTATCTGGCCGCCGGTTACATATCACCAATGACCGGTTGTTTTGCTTGCCACGAGATGACGCGTGAATAGAGGCTGCGGTTGCTATCGCTCCCGCTTGAATGTGCTACAAGCAGCCGTCGAAGCGCGCAGGCCACTCGCTCGCGTGTTCCCTTTCATAAAAATTGACGCTACATTAAGCGGATGGCACGTTGCCTCAACGTCCGTAAGGGAGCATGCTATAGCTCTCTGAAAGGTACACAGCTGACATTAACAAAGCCAATATGTTGATGAGGCATAGTGGCCAGTGCACGCGTAAAATAATCGCTGAAGCGTATGAAATCGTAAAAGCATGGAGACAGGTGCGTGAGCCAGCCTTCAATTGCTCTCACAGATGCTGAGTCTGCGTTATCTACAGCACACTTGATTACGTGCTTGCTGGGGAGGTGTCAAGGTTTTTTTATGCCGTCATGTTTGCATACATATGACACGTTCCTTCTATTAAACTTTCGGTTGTTAGACAGCGCTTGTGTCGTGCAAGTTCTTGTGTTTTTTTGTCCACTGATCGTGATAAGTTGGCGCTTGTCTCTGTATACGTTCCTGGCTTGTGTCTTCGTATTTTTGTGCTACCTGCTCTGACACGAACTATTGTGAACCTCGCATGCGTCGTAATCTCTGCCACTGGCGTGAATCTTGCCTAGTTAGAATAGTCATTTTGCCTCGAATCCTCACTTGACATTTGGTTGATACCGTAAGAAAAATCGCCGTAAAAGTTACCCCTGTACAGTTCTTCTATATATAACCTGTAATACTGCTGATTTTATGCTCCTGATATATTTCTTTTTTTACCCGCCATACAGGACTGTTGAAATGTAAGCGGTCCTTCCCGCGCCTCATTTATGTTGCCATCAGGCTAAAGCTAGCTATAGCGAGCTGTAAGTATTGCATATACAGGGTGTTCCAAGAAATGTGTCCAATATTTTTTTAAAAATCGGGAAAAGGCGCTATTTGCTCGCTCTTTTAACAGTTGCTTTTTCTATAGTGACAGTCATCTTAAGAGCATTAAAGATATTATTTGGGACGGTAATTAAGAAGGTAAAATAACTAACTTTTAATTAGTGGAGTTAGGCAATTAAGTCGAATGGTAGAATCGAAGTCCTTCATGTGGAAAACCGATTGGCGCTTTGAGGTTTCGGAAAAGTGGCCTCTAGTAATAACTGCGAAATAATGAAATTCTGCCCAAGTCTGCGGCGAAACCGAAACGCGAAAGAGCGCAACTGAAATGAGGGAGCGTGTTATATAAACCACCCACCGACTTCGTTGTGTGGGTGGGGGGGCTGCGCTCGCAATTACAGCACGCATGACGCACTTACCTTAAAACGAACGGGGCAAAACTGCACCCCTGTAACCGCCGTTTTGAACAGGGACGTCATTGTAGTCGTCTGTTTGTTGCGCTCTTTGGTCCGTTGGTTTCGGTATCGACGTGGAATTTACAATTTCATTAATTCGTTGTTATAACAAGAGTCCGCTTTTCGAAAATTTCAAAGCGGCAATGGGTTTTTCGCATCTAGGACTTTGGTTCTTCTATTTGACGTAACTGCCGAACTTCACTGATTAAAATTAGTTTTCTAATTACCGTTTCCTAATTACCATTTCGAATTATGTCTTCTACCTTTTTAAGATGTCTGCCTATACAGAAAAACCAACTGTGAAGGCAGCGAGCGAATGGCGTCTTTTGCTGATTTTTAAACACTATTGGACACATTTCTTGAAACACCCTGTATGTTGGCTTCATTGTATAGCATGTAAAAACATCACACGTGCCCGATTACAGGTAGCTCGCCTGAGTACTTCGATTGAATTGCATTTCTGCATTGTTGTTGTAAAAAGAAACAAATCGAACTCAAGTTTTTTGATCTTGGGGAACTGGAAAGCATGTAGCTTTTTGCAAAGCGTACCGCTTACTACACGTGCTATAATAATAATAATAATAATAATAATAATAATAATAATAATAATAATAATAATAATAATAATAATAATGCAATGTCTCCACATGAAACGTCTTGCACTTTCGTACAGTTTGCTTTCTTGTGCCGAGATGCGCGGCGCAACGGTGACGAGTCTATCAGCTTCGGACTCGTCCGCGTGTCGTGCCCCCTCATTTTCCCGGCGCGGTCGAATGCGCCCGTCAGCGTGATGGCAGGGTGTGGAACGGCGGTGAAAGTGGCCGTCCAGCGGCGGACGCACACGCAGCCGGCCTGGGTGCGACGGGGTCGACCCAGTTCGGCCGTGCCTGTATTTTTGGTTTGAGGTCGGATGGCGTAATGCTCTCCACCGCTCGTGGCTCTGATGTCACCGCACGCATTGGAGTTGGCCGAGCTTCGGTGACGAGGCCTGCCTCTTTTTGCCGCCCGGTGATGCCGTGTCATCTTGCGCGGCGGGGCGCATCGTCATTTGCTTTGCGGTGATCCGGCTCCGACGCTCTGTCGTGCGGGTGGTTCCTTCTTTAGGCCGTCGAGGTAATACAATGTGGGAAAAGAGATTTATTTTTTTTTTAATAATAAATGCGGGCGTCTGCAGCTCTCGCGGAGCGGGGCTATAACTTACCATCGGAGGAAGCGGCGCGTCAATATAAGATCGCCGCGCTACTTTAACTAAATGACGCTCCCTTGGGAGTGTAGACTTGCAGACCAGGCGGAGGAGAGCACAGTATATAGATGTGCCTGCTTGTTGTCATTGCGGTAATGTAATCGTGGGAGAAATCGCAGCGTGTAGCAAGCCAACTCGCCTAATCGATACGGCCCCGTAGACGTTTCGATTCGCGTTGAAAGGAAGAGGACACTACAAGCTTCAGAACCCTACGTTCTTATATGCTCGTCCGACTTTCGGCCGATCCCCCTGTAGGTGCCAATCACGGTGTGATACTCTAAGCATACACCTAATCGCTGTCCAACTTTTTGCGATTGTTTCTGCTTTGATTACCAGCTGTGTTTTCCCCAATCGTGCTTTTTCTGACGCCACCACAGACGTTGATGTTAACTAATTTTATTTGGATCTTGAGAATTAACTTCATATACCTTCTTTGCCCCGAAACACGCTGTGACGTCATGCTACCAACCGTACTGTTTGAGCGTTTGATCACCCCATTCGTTGTTGTGCTGACATGCCATGGCGCAGCCCGCATGAGGCTGTGAACTATCTGTCGCCTATAAGCAACGCTAAAACGTTTCGTTGCTCGTAGCCTTCGATGAGTTCATGCCTCTTCTGAGGGGGTGAGCCCTTTTCTGTTACAGTGTGGTCGTGCTTTATGAAATTAAGATTAGTTAAGTGGTTGTCGCACTGCAGCAGCTGTTAGCGTTCGTCTATTACGACAGTGAGTATACCAAACTACAATGCCAGGCTTTTTTGGGAACTGTAGTTATTATTTCCGAGATCAACATCATTCGTCTGCGCCAGAACACCATATTGATGGCCCTTGTGGAGTCGTGCTAACTGTAGGTGCATGTTCAGTAGTGCTGCTATTGGTTCAAATGAAATCGCTTCGTGGATGAAGAATAGAGAGAATACTGGGACAGCGGTGTAGTACAATGATGTTTGCGTATGTGGTTTGTGCATTACGTTCTGAAGGGCCGTTATCACAGTGTTTCTTGTTCTAAGTGCTATCACGGGCTTCTCACTAGTATACCACTCCAAATTCCTGCTGTGTTGTCGCTCAAGGCTTACCGAGCTCAACGTGACCTGAAAGAGTTCGTTTTTTTTTTTTTTTGGGGGGGGGGGGGGGTCTGAGGTTAGACTGAGCTTGCATGTGCTCGCGTTCTACTCTACGCAGGGCAAAAAAAAAGCATTAAAATGCAAATTTAAAACTACATGTCTGATAAATGTATGCCGTCGTGTTTCGATCCAGAAAACTCATGCTAGCCCTCTCGATTTCTTGTTTGTGCCCGCAATTATATGTTCGGTCGATCATGTTCGCGCGTAGATTGGCTTTTTATTTGCCTCCTCGAAAAGTTCATATACATTCTGCATATCATGCATTCGGGTAGAAATTCAATGGAAAACGATATGCTCTCCTTTGCACGCGTTTTAGGTATGAAGAAACGCACGTCGAAGGCCGCCGGAAACTCGTCCTGTAGGTGGGTGTGCGGAGGTATATAGCACCGAGGGATTTGCCCTGCTGCAAAGATCAAGCTTTGGGGGCGTGATAGTGTCTCTGGCTGATGTATACGGCAGGCTTACGTAATGTTGGGTTGATGCGCCGATAAACACACCTCTCTGCGCTAGCTGCCTTACGGAAGAAGCGTTGATGCGTGTGTATGTGTAAATGATGGGAATAACGCTATAGGTGCAGAACGTTTTATAGAAAGAAAGCCTATTAGAGAATCGAATCTGCTCTTTGCGCAGATGCAGAACGCTGGAAGGAAGCCTTTATTATCGGACCCGACGGCCAACCAGGTGACTATTTAAGATAAATTCTGTATTTTGTGCATTTTAACGCTGACAGTGCATAACGCTCGAGGAACGCCGCAAGGACAGCTGCGCAACGTTCAACGGTAACGCCCCGTGACAGAAATCGCGCGATGATTTTCCAGCCGATGGCGGTTGACGCTTTGTCAAGGCGCGACGTGCAGCGCGATTTTCGCCACGTGGCGATGCTGTTGTGTCCTGATGGCGTCGTATAAAGTGACTCGGCAAGGGCTCTGGCGAGCGCGGGTTGCGCGGATTTGTCGGTGACGATGAAGCGTTTTCGAATTGATGTATGCACACTCTGAGATTGGCCGAAAGAGGATTTTTTTTGAAATAGATATACTTTCTTAGTGTGCTGAACCTTTCAGAAAAGAAGTCAGATAGAACAGAGCGTGCACTTACCTCCACTTCATCGCTCAGATGGCGCGAATATATATATATATATATATATATATATATATATATATATATATATATATATATATATATATATATATATATATATATATAGACACACAATCAAGAGGGCGAGAAAGTTCAGCGCACACCAAGCTTGTTAAGCGAGGAATTGCGAAAGCATGCATGATGGCATCACTGTCAAGATCCTGCCATCACCAGGTTAAGAGCAGTTTTGGCAACCAACTTGACAGGTGATACTCCTCTCACACGGCAAATCTAATTGATCGACGTAGCGCGTTTAGACACATATAGGACAAGGGAAGGGACAGAAGGGAGCGCTTACTTCCAACAAAATCTTTATTTCGAGGAGCGTACATATATATGCTCACGAAATTCGAAGACAACAGATAAACAGATGAAAAACCCTCTATTGCCATGCGCTAAAAACTTATGCTCTCAAGAACGACAATTCTTTTTCACAAAGACCGAGAGAAGGAGTGCTGACGCAGTTCGGCGCTAATCTACTAATCTTTTCTGCTTCAATAATCTCCCTTGTCACTTTATTTCTGTTTTTTCCTATGATTATCGAACCATGAAAAAGTGGTTTGCAGCCACACGTGCTGCAATGTAGTGCCAAAAAACCATCTCGACCATTTCTTACGTTGCAAGCGTGTTCGCGGAGCCGGTCATTAATGCACCTGCCAGTTTGTCCTATGTAGTATTTACCGCATGAAAGAGGTATTTGATAGATTACAAATTGCGCGCATGTAACATACAGTGTTAAGTGCTTTTTAGAGCATCCCGGTTTTGCATGTGAAACAACTTTCATACACAAGTACGAGAGCTTTTTCGGGGCAGAAAACACCACTTTTATATTGGCCCGCTCCCCAACCTTTTTCAAGTTGTGGGAGATTCCATGCAAATAAGGCACTACGGCAAGCTTCTGACGTCTTACTGGCTCATCATGAGGGAGAGCTTGCTGCAAGGACTGAAGCTTCTTGACCAGAATACCCGCGACGGAAACCTGTACGTGAGAGGGGTAGCCAGCGTCCAGAAGTCGTTCTACTTGTTCCCTGAAACTAGCTGCCATCAGATGTGGACAAGACCTCTGTAAGGCGTTACTAAAGCACATATTTACAATGCCTCGTTTTACGAGCTTAGTATGGGCGGAGTGGTACGGAAGCAAGGGTTTGTTACTCCTCGGCTTGTACATCCAACAAATGTGGTCTAGGTGAAAAATGAGAGCGATATCTAAAAATCTGAGAGTGTTATTAACAGGCAACTCATGGGTTAAAACAAGGGGACTAGACCGCTCCTTGATGAAGTTGAAGATATCTAGGGCACAAAAAGTGGGGTCACAGTCAAGAAGAATGAGGAAGTCGTCAACAAATCTAAAGATGCGCATGATTCGGTTGTCACTAAGGTCACCGGAAACGGTTCTGTCGAGCTTGGCTAAAAACAAATCACTTAAGATTGGAGCAATACATGATCCAATACAAATGCCCTCCTTTTGAAGGTGGGGCTTCCCGTTCCATTGAATAAAAGTAGATTTCAAATAAAAGGATAAAAGTTCTAAAAAGCTACTAGACGATATACCAGCAGTATTCTGAAATGTTATGCTACCAAGCTTGTCAATGCACTCTTCTACACAACTAAGAATCCATTTGTGAGGCAATGAATAATACAGATCTTTTACATCAATGGAAAAACCACACATGTGCTGATTCGAACGGGGTCGGACGAAATCAAGAACTTGATGGGAATTTTTCACAAGAAATGGGTCATCTACTGTTAATAGACCAAGCTTACTTTGTAAAAACAACGCAACATTTTTTTGCCACGTGCCATTTTCTGAAACGATAACACGAAATGGTTTTTCAGGCTTATGTGTTTTCGCACTGAAGAACACCTCAAGACAATCTTTTTTGCTATTTGCTATGTCACTAACAAGTTTACTGAGGTCGAGCTTTTCACACATCTTTTTTGCCTGAGACTTGACTTTAGAAAGAACAACATTGTCCTAACTTTTGAAAACAGATGAAACAGCTTCACTTGCTTTAGAACTGAAAAGCTTGTAAGAAAGAACAGCAAACCCTCCTTCCTTGTCGGCTGGAAGTACGGCGAGGGCGTTGTTCCTAAGGTAGGCCTCCACTTTTCTCAGCGGCAATTTGGAAGAGTGTTGCTTCGAACGAAGGAGCACATCAACACCTGCTGACACACACCGGTCATGTTCCGAGTCAGTTGCCTTTCCAGAAATTTGGCGGACCAAGGAGAGCCTTTCAGGTGCGGAAAGCCTTGGCTGGGGTTTGCTGTTCTTTCTTACAAGCTTTTCAGTTCTAAAGCAAGTGAAGCTGTTTCATCTGTTTTCAAAAGTTAGGACAATGTTGTTCTTTCTAAAGTCAAGTCTCAGGCAAAAAAGATGTGTGAAAAGCTCGACCTCAGTAAACTTGTTAGTGACATAGCAAATAGCAAAAAAGATTGTCTTGAGGTGTTCTTCAGTGCGAAAACACATAAGCCTGAAAAACCATTTCGTGTTATCGTTTCAGAAAATGGCACGTGGCAAAAAAAATGTTGCGTTGTTTTTACAAAGTAAGCTTGGTCTATTAACAGTAGATGACCCATTTCTTGTGAAAAATTCCCATCAAGTTCTTGATTTCGTCCGACCCCGTTCGAATCAGCACATGTGTGGTTTTTCCATTGATGTAAAAGATCTGTATTATTCGTTGCCTCACAAATGGATTCTTAGTTGTGTAGAAGAGTGCATTGACAAGCTTGGTAGCATAACATTTCAGAATGCTGCTGGTATATCGTCTAGTAGCTTTTTAGAACTTTTATCCTTTTATTTGAAATCTACTTTTATTCAATGGAACGGGAAGCCCCACCTTCAAAAGGAGGGCATTTGTATTGGATCATGTATTGTTCCAATCTTAAGTGATTTGTTTTTAGCCAAGCTCGACAGAACCGTTTCCGGTGACCTTAGTGACAACCGAATCATGCGCATCTTTAGATTTGTTGACGACTTCCTCATTCTTCTTGACTGTGACCCCACTTTTTGTGCCCTAGATATCTTCAACTTCATCAAGGAGCGGTCTAGTCCCCTTGTTTTAACCCATGAGTTGCCTGTTAATAACACTCTCAGATTTTTAGATATCGCTCTCATTTTTCACCTAGACCACATTTGTTGGATGTACAAGCCGAGGAGTAACAAACCCTTGCTTCCGTACCACTCCGCCCATACTAAGCTCGTAAAACGAGGCATTGTAAATATGTGCTTTAGTAACGCCTTACAGAGGTCTTGTCCACATCTGATGGCAGCTAGTTTCAGGGAACAAGTAGAACGACTTCTGGACGCTGGCTACCCCTCTCACGTACAGGTTTCCGTCGCGGGTATTCTGGTCAAGAAGCTTCAGTCCTTGCAGCAAGCTCTCCCTCATGATGAGCCAGTAAGACGTCAGAAGCTTGCCGTAGTGCCTTATTTGCATGGAATCTCCCACAACTTGAAAAAGGTTGGGGAGCGGGCCAATATAAAAGTGGTGTTTTCTGCCCCGAAAAAGCTCTCGTACTTGTGTATGAAAGTTGTTTCACATGCAAAACCGGGATGCTCTAAAAAGCACTTAACACTGTATGTTACATGCGCGCAATTTGTAATCTATCAAATACCTCTTTCATGCGGTAAATACTGCATAGGACAAACTGGCAGGTGCATTAATGACCGGCTCCGCGAACACGCTTGCAACGTAAGAAATGGTCGAGATGGTTTTTTGGCACTACATTGCAGCACGTGTGGCTGCAAACCACTTTTTCATGGTTCGATAATCATAGGAAAAAACAGAAATAAAGTGACAAGGGAGATTATTGAAGCAGAAAAGATTAGTAGATTAGCGCCGAACTGCGTCAGCACTCCTTCTCTCGGTCTTTGTGAAAAAGAATTGTCGTTCTTGAGAGCATAAGTTTTTAGCGCATGGCAATAGAGGGTTTTTCATCTGTTTATCTGTTGTCTTCGAATTTCGTGAGCATATATATGTACGCTCCTCGAAATAAAGATTTTGTTGGAAGTACGCGCTCCCTTCGGTCCCTTCCCTTGTCCTATATGTGTCTAAACGCGCTACGTCGATCAACTATGTCTTACCAACATGCCCAACTTTATACTTTAGGCAAATCTAAGGCCACTTACTGCGCCGAAAAAATTCCAATTCAGAGACATGAAAATTCCCTATTTCGGGGACTTTACCCTGCGAGTGTGGACGAAATTCCCAGCATATTTCCCTGCACAACAGTACTAATTTCCGCCCACATCTACGCACACACATACTATATAATTACACGCGTCGGACGTACTGGCGACTTTTGAAGTTATGACTAGGCCCTCCGCTGAAGCACAACAAAAGCATGGCTTTATTAATTCATATACTGTATACACTGAACATTGTGGGCTTCAAGTCTAACACCGCTAGTGAACTAGAAATAGCTCCGCGTAAATATCGGGAACAAATCTCAAAGGCCATGCTAGTGTGGTACATGCTCCAGAGCCGATTACAGCAATTGAAGCTGCACTGTGACCGCTAATTATCGGTCATCATAGAAGAATTTGAACAATCCTTAAATTCCCTGCAATATCACGAAGAAACCTTTTTTTTCTTTTGGCTCAAAATGACAGGCGAAAATTTCCCGAAAATGGGAAAATTCCCTACGTGGAACGTCACTGTTGCCACTTGCAACGAATGACATTAAGCGGACGTAATGTTATTTTACCTGCGTGCTGTCACACTACGAAAACAAATCTCATATTGAAATGATGACCAGGACCTTAGTCCTCCAGAGCCGTAGATTCCGGGATAAATAAAAAAATATACTAAAATTTGCATGTAACATATGTGCGTGTTCCCACACGAATAATTTTTATGGACAAGAAGGTGTCCCTAGAATGTAAACGCGGCCGTTTTGCACGGCTTGTCACAGCTGCACGACCCACTCGGCGATATGCGCCGAATGGACGGCGACATGCGCGGCTGGGCGTGAATACGGTGAACTGAAGTGACTGACTTTCCGACTGCAGATATGAGACGGCGGCAACGATTTTGTGTAGTCACCACTTCGGTCACCACTGTACGTGCAATTGAACGATCAACATCCGTGATACAGGCAACAACGATGGCAGAGCGAAATCAAACGTCGTCAGCATCCAGCCGCTGTAGTTGAAAGTAGCCTTTAAAAAATTTCGCGCGTGCATTTATGTCATCAAACCAGTAATAAGTTAGTCTAGTAAAGAAAAATATATTTACAAATGGTAAAGGTTATGTATACATATGTTGACAGTCATCTCCATAAAGGTCCCTGGCGTCGAGACTATACTCATTCGGTCCGAAATCGAATGCGAATGTGTTTCGGGAACTCATTCGACAGAAAATGTCATTTTCATCAAATTGCATTAGTTTTCTTGTGTGACAGCAAACAAATTACATTCGCTGTAAATGACATTATATGCCGTGTGACAGGGGTAGTAAGACAGCAGGCTTTCTTGATCATTTGCTCTCACGTGTAGCAGAGTCACTTGTGAATGAAACGAAGCAGAACAAGAATGCAAATGACGCAGCACAGAAAGAGCCAAAGCCGAAAGTTTCTGCCATACCTTATTTGCACAGAGTTTTGCACTGCTTAAAAACAATTCTTACAAAAACAGGGGTGAAGGTTCTTTTCACCGCAAAAACAAAAAACCAAGCTAATGTCCGTAGGCAGAATAGTAAACTCCGAAGAAATCTTCATGTGTTTGGGTGTAATAAGAAGCATGCAAAATTGTTCTTAGAATGTAATGTGGACGCTGTGTATCGCATTTCTCTATCGTGTGGTCGTTGCCACATCGGTTAGATGGGGCGCTGTCTGAACGATCGCCTTAGGGAGCACGCAAATCTCCTGCGCGGATCAGGGGGCAATCAGTGTGCCAGTTGTGGGTGCACCCCGGTGTTTGATGAATGCCAAATAAATGACAAGATATAGGGACAAGACGGTATGTGAAATACGTTCAGCGCGTTTGATTCGCACGGCAAACTGAATGTGTAAGTGCCTCCTGTGTCAACTTGTTTGGCTATGAGTACGAGTATCTTTCCTGTTAAAGTGTAATTTCATGATTTGGACATGTTTTTTTTGCGCATGCACCTTCATTTACCCTTTTTCTGTGTTTCATGTTCTCGCCCTCTTGATTGTTTATGCATTTCCGCTATCTGAGCAATAAAGTGGTTGGTAAGTGTGCGCTCTGTCCTATCTGACTTCTCTTCTGATACGTTCTGCGCACTAAGAGAGTATATCTTTTTCGCCCCGCCGCGGTGGTCTAGTGGCTAAGGCACTCGGCTGCTGACCCGCAGGTCGCGGGTTCAAATCCCGGCTGCGGCGGCTGCATTTCCGATGGAGGCGGAAATGTCGAGGCCCGTGTGCTCAGATTTGGGTGCACGTTAAAGAACCCCAGGTGGTCAAAATTTCCGGAGCCCTCCACTACGGCGTCTCTCATAATCATATGGTGGTTTTGGGACGTTAAACCCCACAAATCAATCAAATCAGTATATCTTTTTCGTAATGCTATACCAACCAGCCCAAGTAGCCACTCTTTCGCTGAAGAGAAATGTATCGTAGGCCTCGCAGAGCCCTTTCCGATGGTGAATGCGGGGCGCAGCCTCGCAGTTTCGCGCTCGGTTTCAGCAAAGCAGCTGTTAAGGGTTGCCATTGCAATAGAGATTCGCGGTGGCGCGCGTACGAGCTGTACCACCCTGCCGCGTAGAGAAAGTGCGTCGAATACTGCGTATACAACGCAATGCTTTGGACAAACGTGACCCGAGCTGAGTCAAGTTCTTGCGCTGCGAGCCTATAGGCTGCTTGCTGAACCCGGGTGTATCTTATGCTTGTAGCCCCGACTTCG
This sequence comes from Rhipicephalus microplus, assembly GCF_043290135.1. NCBI lineage: Eukaryota > Metazoa > Arthropoda > Arachnida > Ixodida > Ixodidae > Rhipicephalus > Rhipicephalus microplus. The sequence goes on from NC_134710.1 coordinate 228,635,479, forward strand.
TTCTTGTTCGTTGTTCCAACCTCGTTTCGTCAAAGCATTCCAGCAGGAAACCGGAAAAGCGAAGTTTTTGTAGCACTGACGGGGCTTTTACCGTTCGTCGAGGTGTGTTTTAACGGGATTGCGATAACACAACGTGAAGCCGACGCGGCGAACGCGACGTGTCTCGCCTTGGAATGCGTGAAAGCTGAAATATGCGTAGGTCGCTTCATTGTTTGCTATACGTGAAGGCTTGGCCTGAGGAGCGCCGTGCATGTGCAGGACAAGCCGTGGACTTTACCTATTCCCCAAATGCAGGGCTACTGTGACCCCCGTCGTGCACGCAGTCTGCCCCGTGTGAAACGAACAGTCGGAGTTTCGTAAAGGCCCCTCAAGTGTTTTGGAAGCGCAGACGAATCGGCTAAGCTCACCGTCGCTTCAGAAATTTTTTCGTCGAGCGTAACTAATTCTGCATTGTTAAAAAAAAACATTGTTATCGTTATCACGTCTTGTGCAGCATGTTCGTGCTCAAAATCTCAAAATGACGTGTCATTGTAGTTGCCTTTCTGCAATATTTCACCACTGTTGAACCGCGTATTTACCATCAATCTGGAATTAACTTCGCATAAGACAGTTGGCCTGCCCTCTCACCCGAACGGCTGCTTTCACCTACAGTTTTTATAATCGAGAGTGCGCAGCCTGTGTTTTGTGAAATTTCGCAGGTTGACAACATTGTACCGCTTCTCTCTAACAGCGCTGCGTGATGGTTAGAGATAAGGAGCGAAAGAGTTCTGGTTATGCAGTTACTATTGTCCATATGTGATCTAGGCGTGGTTTGATGAATTTTTAATGAGCGTTGTGAGTGGACGTACTTTTCGCAAAAGTTTTATCGTGGGCGTTGCCATATATTTCTGACGAATCAACCGAATTTCGTTCAAACGGTTGTGCGCAACGCGCTGTTAAAGTTTGCGGCTTGTTGGTCGGTGCGACTCTATAGCATAACATGGCAAAAGTCTCCCGGCGGGTGATGGGAAGCTGTCATCTTGCTTCACGTAGAGCCCGGTGTGTGTGTGATGTCGGTTATGTCGCCTGGACTGCGCGGCCCGGCCCGCCATTTGGAGTGTATATATAGCGCCATCCACCCCTTTTGCCTTAGTGTGTGCTTGTTGATGCCTTTATGCTCTGTTTCACATTTATCAGGTAGGTCTGTTGATGCTGTGAGCCAATGTGTGAACATACCGAAAGCGTCAAAGTTGCAGAATTCGGGGTTACACGTGTAGCTCACGTGATTATAGCGACTCACTGGAATGTATGCCAATTGCGCTACCTTTTTTTTTTTCTTCCGTGTTTTATTCAGTTTATTTTTACAACGGGCCAGCTATACGAATGGCGTCAACTCGAGGGGGTCCCATACCGCTAGCTTTTGCGACATGTGGTTCTCTCGTTGGCGAAATCCTTGGGGCATGCCGCTAAACGCGGAACGGCGCTACTGTGTTTTGGTCACTGCATCGTAACTTGCTGTTGTTACCGGTATCTCCTGACGCGCCGGTGATATCAGATTCACGCCCTGACGAAATTGGCTAACGGTTATAGTTCGCGTGCATCGCGAGTGCAAGCAAGCGCTTACCATTGCTACATATGGAGGCCTCGGTATGTAGTTGCGCTGCACCAAATTCGAGGGAACCGGGAACGCAGCACGATGGCGACGTGAGAGGAGGCGCACTTGGCGCGTCTACGAATAGCGGATCTCTCGGCGTGACGGCCGTTAGGCGGCAAAAAGTTGAGTGTGGTCGTCAGTGGGCTGCTGAGGCTACACTCTCTTGCGTGCGCCAACTGCATGTCGGCGTCGCAAGGGAACTCGCACTTTGCTCAAAAGACGTAATTGAAAGTTGGTTTGGAGGTCATTCCTAGCCGTACGCGCTCGCATGCACGCACGTGCGACGAGCAAGATTAAAGCCCCTTCCTCCCCCCCCCCCCCCAACGCATTTTGTGTGCTGCGCGTACTGAAGTCTGATGAGGTTAGTAAGCAAGTACGGCAGTGATAGGGACCCGTACTCCGAATTTATTAAGCCTGGAAAACTCGGAATAAAATTAAGTGAACGCCTTTCCTCATTTCGATCTTCGCGTGGCCGCCTGACCACATTTGACTCGCCCTCTTACGTTTAGGAGCGCGCCAATCAAATGAGCTGAAAGCTCCTACGTATGGGAAGCTTGCATGACATTTTGTCCATTCTTTCCCGCGTATCGATGACGCCATTACAATGTGGTGCTTGAAGAGGGAACCGCACGTGCGAAACGAGGCAGCTCGTGTACGCCTCTATAGCTTTAGTGATCTTGTTGCGACGACGTAAGGCTCTTACACCTAGCGAAGGGGTTGTATACTTGGACGAGGATGTATATGTATACTTGGACGAGGACAATGAGGCGGCACACCGCTTGACTCCCTTCGTGTTAGTCTCCCGCTCGGTTCTCGTCCAAATAGTTGGCTGGAACCTTCTCCCTATGTGCTACCAAACTTCTATTCCAAGAGGAAACCAAAATGCCTCCATGGAGTTATGACCGCCAGTGGTGAGTAGGGTATTCTGGGCACCTCCGGGATAATGATGATGGACTATACTAGCGTACTCAACGGCTGTTCGAAATACCCGTTTGTGAAGCAGTAATAGACGAGCAATTTTTGCGTACGACGAGCGTGGTGGTTAAAAGCGCCCGAATACCACGTGTTACCGTGAAAAGGCATGTGAATGCAGCAACATGTCTTTTGTGGTCAGTGATGAACGTAAAACATTTACAGTACAAATGTCAGTGAACAAGCAGTCTTGGTACACCGTAATGTGGTGTCCACCTATTATTGCGAATCGAGCTAATTGATTGTGAAACGCCCGTGTATAAACGGTATAATCGTAGGAAAAGTAAATTGCCCTTATAGGTTGCACCTCGTTGGCTATTCAAAGCGAATAGTGTGTTGCTTTTTTTTCACGACCTGTACAACAACAACAACAAAAACAACAATATTTTCTCTTTGGGGATTTAAACCAGTGTTGCATCGCGGGTGGATGAAGGCGAAAGCACTGGTGTAAATTGGGTGAGGGCAAGTGCTGGTGAGGCTTAAGGGGAGCAGGTGGCCCTTTTGAACCTCCCTGCCGACGCCCATGGTTCGAGCGGTTCTCATAGAGCTCAGGAGTTAAGACTAGACATAGTGACAGTCGAGAAATGTAGCATCAGCGTTGCTAAAGTTAATGTAGTGAGGTAATTAGCTTAGCAACCGTTGCTGCTAATGAAACTTTGAAGTCGACCCGCCTCAGTGCGGGTATGGTGCTCGACTGCTGACCCGCAAGTGACGGCATCAAATCCCGACCGGGGAGGTCGCATTTTCGATGGAGGCGAAAATACTTGAGGCCCGTGTACCTAAATTTAGGTGTACGTTAAAAAAAAAAACACCAGGTTGTCGAAATTTCCGAAGCACTCCACTGCGGCGTCTCTCATAATCATGTGGTGGTTTTGAGACCTTAAACCCCAAAAATTATATTACTAAACTCTGAACTCGCGATGCTATGTAGTTAGCACTCATCATATACGCGATAGATTGCTCTCGAGAGCGAAGATATGGAATCTAGGATTGGCTAGACTCGAATAACTATAGATGAGTCTCTAATAATATCAGTGTTGCGGAATGACTTGTTTTATCATAACTTATGAAAGCTATTTGATACCTTTTTTTTTTCGTCGTTGAGAGCGGGTGAGGTGCAATGGTGAAATTTTAAGAGAGAGAGAGTGTGTGTTTGTGTGTGTGTGAGAGAGAGAGGGGTGGTGGAAGAGGAGTTATTTAACGCTGGCTCTCTGCAACACACCTGTGGCGCCGCTTATACAATGCTGGGCACCGCATTGCAATGTAGAGACTGACAGTTCATTGTCATTCTATGCGTCAACTTGTTTAGGTTCATCACTGGTGACGCGTATTTGGTGGCAAAAAAATAAACAAAACAAAAGAGAGTTAAAAAGAACGCGAGTCTTTGTACTGTCTCCCGTAGCTCCACTGTTCCAGTGCTAGGTTGTAACGCCAGTTTACATCCTCGTCCAAGAATAAGGTGGAGTTGTGTGTCATGTGGCATGGTCCTATCCCCTGTTGTGTAGCGTTCCATTGCCGGATACATCTTGACAAAATCACGATATTTCTGCAGGCCCGTATAGTTGATGGCCTAGCGTATTCCAATGCTTGCAGCCCGAAGCACTCGTGTTTCTCGTTCTCGGCCATAACTTATTGTGCAATATATGCAGAGCGAGTCCGACTTTAGTTCACGCCTCAGCAGCCGAAGCCACTCTCCCGTCGCTGCTGCTGCCTAGTATCGGTATTGCGACAAGCTCTTTGTAAGACATCCCGCTTGCGATGCGTCTGCAGCCGTTTGCCAGTTTGTTTGCCAGTCGGAATGCGTGCACTTCGACGGTGCCTCTTATATATGTTGCATGAGGAGCTCATGTGTAGGTCCATTTATTTTGCTTGCACCGATGCGAACCAGGTTAAGCTGGGACACGAGGAGTGAAATTGTGCGTCTCTATAGTTCAGCGGTGCGGGCATGATTCGCGACTGGTAAAGAAGGCGAGGTGCAGATGTGGCGCTGCAGGCGTTAAATTGTAAATATTTTCGCCTTTCACGTAAGTTCTGAAAGCGTGAAGCACAGCAACACGTCTTGAATCGCAGGAATGATTGGCTTCTGATGCGTCTGGCCTTAGAAAACAGCAGAATACAATCTTTCTTGCGCTACAGACCACTCGAAAGTATATTTATGAAAGCAGTATAGGCGCGCCGTTGAACATATGTTGTGCTTAACTATGTTCGGGCCGTAGACGGAAAACGTGCGAACTTTTCTTTTTTTCTGAAGCGGTAGTGTTAAAGAGCCTGTTTCGCGCTAACTTTGGTGTCGGCGTTCTGCCACACTGTTAAAGGAGAAAAAAAAACATATATGCGGATTTCATCCAGTGTGACAAGTGTCCTTAACGCGAGTACTATTGCGTGGCAATAGCGTACAGCATCGCACCAATCGTCAAAGCTGGCGGTTGGTGGCCCACCAAAAGCAACAGACGTTCGTTTGCTTGCGGCATGGATTAGGTGTCCGCGAATTGAAGCCGGGCTAGTGATTCAAAAGGTGTGAGCTAGTCCTGATTACGAAGGCGAAGCGCTAGCGTCCTTCAAGCTTTGTTTTTTTTTTCGCCCATGTTATAGGGTGATAAAAACGCTTAAATATAACCAACGCGCTTACATATTAATTAGCCTTTAACTGTTTATGTCTTGAGTGACGTTGCCTTAATCGTAGTGGACAGCCGAAACGCTTGCCGCGACAAATACATGCAGGTGTGCAAGTGCGCGAAGATGCGCGTAACCATCATAACGCACGCGTTACACAGGGCGTAGTGGTTGTGCCCTGCTTCAACGTCGCCTTTTTGAACTTCGCTTTCACACAAGTGCTGCTTTGGCTACGTCTTCGCAATTGCATGTCTGTACCGAGACGTCACCGCCCTGCTTAGAGGGCGAACCGGCCCCGCTCTTTTTCCCTTGCAAACAAACGGCGCGCTTTGTAGGACGCTATTGCTGCACCGCTGAAATGAGTGGCAGGGTACAGCTCCTCGCGAATCGGTGGTGATGACGGTAGCTGGCTGTTCTCTTTGAGACGGGTGGCCTCAAATACTGTGGCCTAACAGTGTGAGACTCAACAGAGAAAGAGAAGCATGGGTGGGGGTGGGGGGGAATACAAAGGGTGACAGACATTGGCGGAGTAGTAATAAGCTCCTTTAAGTTCAGAATCGTTCAGATGGATGTGTGCGCCATCTGTTGTGTGAAGCGTGGACCGCGCTCACTTAGAACGCTATAACATTGTACCTTAGGAAGCGTGCACATATCTTCGTTTATTATTTCTTTTCAAACAAAACGCCAAATATTTCTTTAGGCAGGAAACAATTTCACCTTTTCAGCGGAATTACTCGATGCAGACATTACTTTCATGAGCAACTGAAATTTGTTACTGGCGGCTAAATAACGCTCTGTTAATAATCAGCTTTTTAAATTAATAATTCTAGTGAGCGGCACACGTATCGACTTACTTATTGGAGCCACTGCACTTGCAAGACGCAGGTACACGCAGGTCAATCTAAAGCGGGCACCTGTTAAGCGTGTTTCCGCATTGTACGGCGGCATGCATTGGTGAATCAGTAAATTTGGTTTAATAGTTTTAAATAACGCTTAACTAATGCCTTTTTGTTGCGGAACAATGACTTGTTATAGCAGTACATTTTTGCCACAAGTTTGCAAATTCAACGCTTATATTAAAAGTGGTACAACTTTCAGAATTTGTTGGAAGCGTTTGCTGTCCCTGGATAACTCACCGGCTTCAATTATTAAACTGCATTGCATAGGTCGAGTTATTTTGTTATGCAAGGCGGAAAAAAATCGTGTTCGTTCTGGTGAGATAGAGTTGGCATTGATTCTGTGACAGGAAGGTAGAGACCAAACACGTTTGCAGTAGCAGCAAGCATGGCGAACAGCGAGCATAACGGTGATGGAAGTAACGCTAAATCCGGCCATGAGCGCACCTGCTGTGTCTGCAAAGCTAGCTTCTCTGCTAGACGCGTGCGAAGACCACGCGATGACGTCTAGGGAGGCAGTGGAAACCGCATGCAACTCTTGTTTTCTGCGCGATTGTTTCCAGGTCCGCAATGTGACTTCATCTACGCCGACGGTGCTCGTTACAGCACATTGGGTAAGTTCCGGTTGTTGCCGTGCGTCTGTTCCTGTTTTGCTGTAGACGCCGTCATGCTAAGTTCCGTTCCAAAGCACGCGTGTAGACAGTAAGCGAGGTCAAGCTTCGAGGAGGCACCATTGAAGTCGGCGACGACAGGCTACCGTTCTGCCCCAGTAAGAGTGACGCAAAGGTGAGCTTGCATGGTGGAGCGGAGCTATATAAGGCAGACTTGAGCTATTATTGTGAGGACACGTCGCTCTGTGTCTGGCGCGTCTATAAGTTGAACATTTCTTCCGTTTACTCGAAAGTCAGTTGAAATCTTGTGGAAACGAAAGTTCCCAAAGTGGATGTTTTAGCCATAATTTCACTCCGCAGCAATATGGCGTAGAATAAAACGTGATAAGCGAGTTATTCCTAAGTAATCACCGATTGTTCGTTCTACAAGTTCGACAGCAGTTGGCAGTGGATGTATGACTCATTTCAATATATATATATATATATATATATATATATATATATATATATATATATATATATATATATAGATAGATAGATAGATAGATAGATAGATAGATAGATAGATAGATAGATAGATAGATAGATAGATATAATGTGGTTCGCTGTTTACACGCTCATGACCACACATCGAAGGCCCATGGCCTCGATCACCATTTGGGTCACTGGAAGAAGCGTTTTATTTCGTCATGCGGTGAGTGCGAAGGAGGAAACGGCTTGATTACAGCTTGACGACGATGACGGAAAGGACAGACATTATTTAAAAACCGAGTTTCGAGCCTTGAGTTATCGGGAATATGCATGTGACGCTAATGGGTTAAAAGAAACCTGCCGTATTTGGACGTTGAGTTGGTCTGCAAATATTTGGCTTCTAAGGCTGATTTGCCGTCGCCAGGTGTACTCGCACAGATTACCGTTCGGTTGTTGTGTTGCGCCACGTATCTTTAAAGCGGCATACGCCACGCATCTTGAAAGATAATTGTTGAAATCACGCGCGCCACGAAGCATACTCAGTTACGAAAATGCCCCGCCGCGGTGGTCTAGTGGCTAAGGTACTCGGCTGCTGACCCGCAGGTCGCGGGATCAAATCCCGGCTGTGGCGGCTGCATTTCCGATGGAGGCGGAAACGTTGTAGGCCCGTGTACTCAGATTTGGGTGCACGTTAAAGAACCCCAGGTGGTCAAAATTTCTGGAGCCCTCCACTACGGCGTCTCTTATAATCAAATAGTGGTTTTGGGACGTTAAACCCCACAAATCAATCAATCAATCAATCAATCAATCAATCAGTTACGAAAAGCATGTCTAAAACGAAACCAAACTCTGCCGTCGCAATTTCGGTCGTTGCTTTATTTCACGACCTTCTCGAGAAATCCGGAGCTTTCTTGCAATGCTATTCAGGGGTGCTACGTATGCAAGATGGCCCGAGCTTCTCGGGCGGACGAGTTTGCTCCGAGCTCGCTCTGCGGCGGCCACGGCATGAAGACAGCGCGGAGTGCGTGGTAGGAGCGTTGATAAAAATGGCTACAGGAACGCGCCTGGCGTTGGAAATGCATGTGTGACATTTGCTGTGGTTATCAAAGAAACACCGCGTGCGAACACGTCAGCGCCGCCACTCGGTCAACATTTTAACAGTGCAGCGACGTCAGCGTGATAGCCGCGCCATCTGTTTGCCAACTCAACACGCGCCTCCCACAGGCGTGTTCGTGGGCGTTTGTCCTCTTTCGGACAGCTTCTTTCGTTCCACCCTGCAGCAGCAAGGTAATTTCCACTCTCGAAGGCAGCTAGGGTGCACACGCAGCACTCCCGAGCTGCTGATTGCTGATTGATATGTGGGGTTTAACGTCCCAAAACCACCATTTGATTATGAGAGACGCCGTAGTGGAGGGCTCCGGAAATTTCGACCACCTGTGGTTCTTTAACGTGCACCCAAATCTGAGCACACGGGCCTACAACATTTCCGCCTCCATCGGAAATGCAGCCGCCGCAGCCGGGAATCGAACCCGCGATCTGCGGGTCAGCAGCCGAGTACCTTAGCCCCTAGACCACCGCGGCGGGGCAGCGGTCGTGCTGCTCGTTGCGCCTCTATGAAATATGGCAGATAAATATAAGGTCAACTGGTAACCAGGGGCGCTCGCATCATGGCAGCAAGTAGGCTTGTTTTGGGAGCACACGGGAATACCCCAAATCAGGGGGTATAGGGTGTCATGGGGTGGACATCGTTCGAGTGCTGTGAAGCTCTCAGCAAGATAGAATTTGAAAAGTGATTGAGAAGAAAAAAAAAATGGGAGAGGAGCGTTGGGCTAGAAAAGTTTTCAGATACTTGTACAGTGTCAATTTCAAGTGTGAATACATTTATAAGCGACCCCAAACCATCCACCGCCGTCTTCTCTCTATCTTTAAAAGAAAGAGGACTTGGCGGGCCGCAGTGCGACGCTTTACCGAATAAGCCACGCACGCGACGCTGATATCGGTGTCAGTAACGCGCCTTATATCTTTAACGCCGCTGCGCGTGTCCCCCTCCCCCCTCGCTCGCTCCTCCGCAAAGCGCTGGGACTAACCGTGAGCTACAACGATAACACGAATAGGTGCTAATCTGTAGTGTAGTTTGTGTGTGTGTGTGTGTGTGTGTGTGTGTGTGTGTGTGTGTGTGTGTGTGTGTGTGTGTGTGTGTGTGTGTGTGTGTGTGTGTGTGTGTGTGTGTGTGTGTGTGTGTGTGTGTGTGTGTGTGTGTGTGTGTGTGTGTGTGTGTGTGTGAGACGCGCTCGCGATGTGTGCATTTAATGCATCGTACGAAAATCGTGAAGTGTAAATAAATAATACTTCGTATATAATGTATCTGTGTACAAATGCTTCATGACAAACAACACTTAAATTCATTAATTACACTTTAATCATCATCATCAGTAATAAAACTCCCAAGCATTTCCCCGAGGGGGAACATGGTTAAGTGCGAATGCACGGGGTGATGCTATGAGGGGAAGTAAAGTTAAAATCCGTTGGCATTCGCCAGTGAGTTAACGTAAACTCCCCCGTGTGATCAAATTGCGATTCCCAGGAACCATTACACCATAAAGGCACCACAGTGTGATTAATAAATATAATAGTGCGAATTAATAAATACCCTTCATAGCATCACCCCGTGCATTCGTACTTAACCATATTCACCCTCGGGGAAATGCTTGGGAGTTTTTTGTATGAAAGGAAACACGGCTACGCGCAACTTGCGCGCTCCGGCGGCTGCTGGCAGCGCGCTCAAGCGGGAGAGATAGCAACCACAGTCTCTCTTCGCGTCATCTCGCGGCGAGGAAAACAACCATTCTTTAATGATATGGTACCAGTGGCAAGATCGCGACCCCTTTCCCCTTCAAGACGATTACGCGAGAGGGGTTGCAATCTTGCTCTTCTATATCCAACGAATGGTTGTTTTGCTCGCCGCGACATGACGCGAAAAGATGGAGACTGTGGTTGCTATCGCATCAGCTTGAACGCGCTGCCAGCAGCAGCCGGGGCGCGCAGGCCATGTGCCGCCGTGTTTCCTTTCATAAAAATTGACACTGTACATGAAGAATAGTAATACTATATGGAGGAAGTGAACTCGAAAATTGTCAAGAAAATATTTAGACAACAGCAGAATACCAAGCCTATAAAAGGAAACATCGGTTAAAAAGAATGTGAAGGAAACAGAGAGGGACACGTGTGGAAGATTGGAATGCTTACGAAATCATCACTGGAGACCTACCGAACTTTCAAGAAAGCAGGAAATTGCAAAAGAAAAAAAATGTACGACGATTCTCGGGGTAGTTCTCTGCTGTGCGAGGCCAGAACGGGAGTATTGCGGACCAAGACGTACCGAGCCAAATGCGAAGGCACAGACAAGGTATGTAGTGCGTGTGGAGAGGAGGAGGAAACGGCTGAACATTTGATAATGTTCTGTAAAGCGCTCCACTCTATAGTCCAAGACAATGGCGCGGATTTTTTTTTTTTTCAAAGCATTTTAGTTTAGAGTGTTGTGACCGTGGAGCAGGGCTACAGGCAGTCACCTAGGCGCCTGGACAGAAGAACTCTTGCGAGGCTTCTTGCTCACACAAAGGACAGACGATTTATTTACATATTTACAGAGCTCGACAGACTAGGCGAGCAGACGCGCCTTAACATGAGCAACGCCATGAGACACGACCGGCCGTCACAGAGGCCATTGAGAGTGAGCTCTGAGCGAACACGGGGCGCGCTTTTTATACCCTCGTCCGTTGACGCGCTTCTTGTCCGACACGGACGCCTCTCGCGTTGCTGCAGGACGTGGACCGCGTTAGCAGGGCTCACCGATGACTCTTCTGCAGGGCTATGTCCTTGCTCTGCCAGTCATAACAAGAGGCAGTGAAGACAAAATAGGCTTAAAATGGATAGAAATAACCCGGGGGAGGCTAACTGATTGATGGCTACAATTGAAACGTGAGTGAAATTCAATCCCCAAACACATAGTGATAGTACTTGACTTTATGGCTAGGGGCCGTCCGATCTAAAGGGCGCAGCCGCATACATACATACATCCGTCCATCCAACGCGGCTGTGATTGGATACTTCGTGAGCGCGGTGAAATTGAATGCAAGACATCGTAGCCGCGTGGTGATGTCGCTTTTACTTGTGCGTGCGTGTGTGCATAGTCTGTGCGACAAAGCTGATCGATTAACCGTGCCGCTCGACGTGAGTACTTCGCCTCGGCAAGAGCAAACGTCGTAAGCGTACCCTATCTTCGCCGCCGGCGTCTGCCAAATCAAACTGATTGACGCGTCAACTCGGATACAAACCCGTTCATTCTGAGCAGGCCCCACTTCAACTGGGTACTGTAATGGTGCTAGTGTGATTGTCAAGCGTTTGAGGCGGTGAACGTTAAGCGGCAGATTTTTTGCATATAAAATAATTTAGTGAGCTCGCAGTACTTGCGCAAGGCTGGAGCCATAGACGAGCTTGTTATAACCTAGCTTCTTGCAGCTTTTTAAGTTGGTCGTGTACTCATGTGATTGGTCGGTTTCGAAACGAAGACCGCATTAGATCTGCGTTAATTTTGATTGTACTAATTGACTAAGGCTTAACGATTATTATACCGAGATGTCTATATTGATAAGGTTTCAATTAAAAAGCAATTATCTCGGGAGCAATGAGCAAGGCCGTCATCAGTATTGAGCTATTTAACATAATCCTGATCAGCACGATACTGATTGTCATCATATTAGCACAGGCTAATAGCATGTTTTTACTTCTTAACATGCTCATGATTAACGTCGCGTTATCATGGTATACTCATTTCATCAACATGATTTAGTCAGCCCGGTCCTAGCTTGACATGGCTTCATTAGCATGGTCTTCTTAAGGTGTGGCGTAATAACCTCGGCCTTACCATGACTCGGCGTAATTAGCTTGGTCATAGCATATGTTCTGGCCTAACTAGCCAACTATACCGCTCAGCCAAATAGCTAATTAACCGGCCGCACGTGCTTGGGTGCTAGCGAGTGATGGCAACAAAGACGACGTGCATCGGACGAGCAGCGCGCTAGAATGTACAGGCTGACCATGATTATTAACACGTGGCCTCGGGTTTAATTAGCTGCAGTCGCGATGTTGTAAGACGCTCGGCCGGTACTAATCTCTGAGGCCACCGTGTTGATTATTCTAAAACAGACTTAGTGCAGGCATTTAAAGCTTCAAAGTAAATTTAAACACTCCGTGCCAATAACTAATATCATCACGGAAAGTTTCCGGCACCTTTATTGCATGGGTGCACTTCTGCATTCAGTGGAACGACAAACAAAGTGAAAAAGAGACCTGTGGAATGAAAAACACCGTCCATCTTAGTAGACCGTCTTGGACGCGATGACTGGCTCCATTGTAACCAATGAAACGCAGCGCACTGAGGGGCGGATTTGATTTTTTCGTACTGTTGGCTTATTCAAAATGGGGTGTCTCGGAAAGATTCTGAGGTTCGCGAAACAAGAGCGCAGCTCGGCCGATCCAGCATAGCGCCCGCGAACAGATGGTCACCGACAAGTCCAGCTGTACATGGAGGTGCCGCTTTGTATGCAGTTCATTGAAGCGTTTTAACGAGCACTTTTTTTAAGGTGCGTAAAAATGAAAGCAGGCGCTAATAGCTTGCAGTGATAAACATTTGCGGGAAGGTTAGAAATGTGGCACCACTGATTCTAATGATAATAGCATGCGCAACCAGTGCGCCTGTGTGTGGGGGGGGGGGGGGGGGAATTGCGCGAGAAACGAGCATGCGTCGTGCATGAACCAATCTCACGAATTTGTCGACGTATTTGGCACAGTATGGACAGTACGTTTTGAAACATTAAAAAAAGTGCTGTTAGAAACTTTCACAGAGCCTTATGGACACATTCATAATACTTTCTGTGAGACGTTGTGCTTTCGTTGAATCCCTTATTACATTTCGATTGCAGTACTTTATGAAGTCTCAAAATTTGTGGCCACTGTAATTCATCCATCCTTAGTTATAACGTAGTAGCGAGATGACTTTTAAAGATTGAAAGCGCAATGTGAAATTGTATAGGAACGAAAATTATCTGTACAAACTGATTAGTAACCTCACTGCAGTCTTGATGATTGACGTCGACGGTGTTAAAGGCTACCGTTATCAAGTTGCGGAACAGCTGATACAGCTTCTCCAAACTGCTATACAGGGAGCGAGTCTTGCTGCACGCTGCTACGAAAGCCACGTTATGACAGTAGTTGCTCCCTGTCGGCTCTGAGAATTCGAAGGCAAAACCTGCGTTAACACCATAGCAGCTTCCATTCGTATCTCGGCAGACTGAAACGTGATGCCAGCAGAGCCGAGTTCTCTATAGTGTGGTGACTCCACAGAGTTGAAAAATGTGGGGCACGTTATGGGTAGCTTGCAAGCAGCAGCAATGGCGGCTAGGAACAGATGGGGAAATACCTTGTCATGGTGACGTACTTAAAAAAAAGGCAAAAAATAAGGGGACTTCTGGTAACAACAAATAAGGGGAAGTACTCAAGAGTCGCGTAGCTCTCAATTTGAGTCTGCTATAGCAGTGGCTCACTAGGATGAAGTCTAGTGAGGCAAGTTTGTGTCGTCTCGATGGGGTGATAGCTTTTATAACAAGTGCATAACTTGCCCCTTATGTTTGCGTCATTTAGGCTATATCTTCGAAGTTCTGCTGCAGAAGTCAGAAATTTACTAGGAAGTGTGATTTTCGTCTTTATTTATATTACTGATACAGCTGCTACAAGATGTCATTTGGCCAGTTCGCCACTGCAATCCGAAACTGCGCCTCCCCCCTCCCCCCCTGCCTTGCGTGGAAGGACATGTATTCCAACGTCATACTGGCGCAACATGCATATTTATTGTCATTATGTTGAGTTTCGTTGCAAGTTCATTACTTAAATTGTTTCCCCATGCAATGCCATCAGCCGCAAATAGGGAAACAGACATGAACTAGAAGTCTTCAGTATGAGAGTGTAGGAGAGAGAGTGGAGACATGTGCTGTATTGAGGCAGTGGGTGCGTAGTATAGGGATGTGGTCCAGGGGTTTGTCCCGGCGGCAGGGCTATACTATATCGGACGGGCGCACATCGTGACTGAGAAGGTGATTTACGCGTAGATAGCGAGCTTTCCTTGGGACTCACCTATCGCCTGGTTCGTTACAATATCAAGCATGAAGAAGCCGGTCCCATACACGCACCAATTCATGTCTCACGTTTGCTAATTAACTCCGGTGACGAAAGAATACGCTTCCAGATAACACCCGCCACGATACACCCGCCTTCTCGATGGTTCCGTGCGGCATCTATATTTGTTAAGAAGCTTGTGCAGTGTTATCCCATTCTTGGGGCGCCTGCAAGTATATCTTATAGAGCAGCTGTATGGCGCTTTTTTTTCCCCAGAAGGTCTGTGGCAGTTTAACATGCAGCTAGCAAAAGAATGTTGAATGACCCGCATGGTATAACAGAGCTCGGGTATTGAAGTCAAATTATTGGTGTAGATTAAAAAAAAGAAGACGCCGCTAAGTGCGGAGCTGGTGGGCATCTATCGGGGGTTTAGGCATAGCTTGGTTTTTACCCTCTCACCGGCCTTTCCCGCCTCTTGGTATGCTATACTATACTGTACATGTCCGCAGAAATTGTGCAGGTCCTACTAGTTCACCACACTGGTCCACTAAAAATCCGTACCGAGTGCTTGCGTCGGGATTTGGTGCTTGCCAGTTCGCGGTGACCATTATTTTCTGTCTACGTTACCCGGAAAAACTCGACCTTAGTAGTTCTGCTGTGAAAAGTCTGATTACTGGCATCACCCATGCACTCGTTCAAAGCACGTCCAAAGAGATCTATCTTGAGCGTCCAATGGAACTTAGGGGAAAAATCAAAAAGAAGGGTCGGGAAGAGAGAGTGGGAAGCGAGGAAGCTTTCGTTGCGTGCTACACGGGATACGTATGAAAGCAGTGCATGATGCTGAGGAGGAGAGTGGTGCGGGCAATGATCATCCGCCACGGTGCGCCTCACCGTTACGCTTCTTGGGTCGCGGGTTCGATTCCTTCCGTACTTCGATAGGGGTGTGAATGAGGAAAGCTCATTATACTGCTTTCATTCGGGCGCGCGTTAACCTCTTCCATACCGATCAAAGATGTATAAGGAAGAAACAGAGGTGTTGCTTGCAAATGATCATTTCTCGTGAGTTTCACACCCAGGTGGTCGAAATTTCCGGCGGAGCCCTCCACTACGGCGTCTCTCATAATCATATGGTGGTTTTGGGACGTTAAACTCCACATATCAATCAATCGTGAGTTTCACAAATTCAGACAAAAAAAAAAACTGACGAAAACTTCATTCAAAGGAGTTCACTCCTTCATTCAAAGATGGGTGTTCACTAGTGATGACTCATTGCAAATATGATAAAAACACCGCCAATAAATGTGAATTCTGGCTTTCAGTACTTGAAATATGTTTTGAATGATTCCCAAAATTTAGTAGCATAACTTGTGTTTGCACTACCTTATATACAAATAAAAAGCCTAACTTTGAAAGGTAAGTAAGGCCTAAATAGGCAGCCGCACGCTGCAGGATCTGTTAGCTGTGTTTTATTTTGTTCGCACACGAGCCGCTAATGTTGACGTCTCCTACTCACTCTTGAAGAATGCGTAAACACTCGCGTGGCGACAACGGTGCCAGTTTTCAGTGACACTGAGCTGTCGGCCTTAATGTAATTTGCTTAAGAAGTGATGTCCACAGAGGCGGACGCTGTTAATGAAAAGCTTAGAGAACCTCATGTAGTCGAAGTCCATTGCTACGGCTATCCTCGTCATCGTATGCTTTCGAAACGTAAATCCTAGACTTCTCTATTTTTTTTTTTTTTTTTGCGTGGGAGGATCACGATATTATTGCAGTTGCCGCTCGCTGCAAAGTGCACCTGCTGCATGTGGCGTTTCTTAAACATTTCTAATGAGCTAGGTCGTGACGAAGTGCGATGGGCATGTTATTCTGAAGTACACATCGTTTAAATGCAACTCGAAGAGAAGGGTAAAATCTGGCCCGTTTGTCGGAGGTTAATCGTTTCATGCCTAAAGTGTCCTAGTGTCTTGATCTGACTGTGTACATGTGTAGAAAAAAAATGGTAGATCTCACGTACCTTGAGAACGGTAATTGATGTTATGCGAAGCATATGCGCAGAGAAGGTGAGTGTTATAATGTTTTATTGAGCGGCATGTTATCAAATGACGCTAAATATATGTAAAAACGTGGCACGCGCAGACATATGTTGAACAGTGGCAGATGTTTATATAACAAGTTGTTTGCACTTGTGTGACGGTGCCAACAAGAATTCGCGTTCAAGATAACGCTGCAGAACTTGTGATGTCATCTGTAAAACGGTAACTTCAAGTTGAAGTGTGTATTTCTTCACGTAGGCTAAGGGTCACCGCAGAGTCGGCCGTCAATATTTTCAACTGACTCATCACAGCAAGTAACAGTATAGTAGCATCATGCGAAATAACCTAATTTCTGTCGGTATGATGAGGAGGTAATAGACGCGGTGTGAAAGAGACAAGAGACCTTGTATTGCTCACTGTTCCTCCTCGGAATCTGTAGAGCGGATTCCTCATGACGGAAACACTGTTGCCGCTTCGAAATCGTCACTTTCCTCTTCTTCATTATGTGCCGCTTTTCCTCTTCTTCATTATGTACCACATCAGCATGACATGTTTGTCCTACAGCTGTCTAGGTTGCACTGCAGGCCAGCAGGCTTTGTGAGCCTTATCTTCTGTCTATCTCATCTGTGTGATGTGTGCATGTATATTCGTGTCCGTGTTCTACCCCGCTATAGAGTAAACTGGCTGGCCCATTTGTAGACATCTATGTTCGGATGGCTGCTTCATCGCCTACATTAGACTGCAAGAATTATGTGATTGCTCGAATGAGTTCCAGTATTTCATCTACGGCTTCTTCGAAGTGCTCCAAAGATTTTTTTTTTTTTTGTGCTTCGCGGCTGTCTCGGTAGAATACACTCTGACAGTGAAAGCTCCTCCGTTCTTGCAACAACGGCATGGTGTAGCTAGCTAGTCGAATGTACTGATATTTTTTTTTACTTGAAATTATCTCGCTCGCTTTGTAAGATGACATTCGACACCAATAGTTGTTGCCGTGGTGGTCTAGTATTTACGGTGCTCCACTGCTGACACCTGCTCGGCACCTGAGGTCATGGGATCGAGTGCCGGCCGCATTTTCGATGGCGGTGAAAAATTTTCGAGTCCCGTATGCCTAGATTTAGGTTCACGTTTCGGAAGCTCAGGTGGACGAAATTTTTGGAGCTTTCCGCTACGGCATATATCTCATATCCATATATCGTGGTAATGGAATGTTTTAGCTAAACTGCATGCTAGTAGCGTTTCGATAAGAAAAAAAAAACAATAAATGAACGCGTTCACGTGATGGTGCTCTGCCTGCCTTTGGTATATCGGCTACGCTCGAGTGCTGCGGTCTAGCATTTCAGGACGGAGCGGACTCGCATGCCCTGGTGGTCGCGACGCGTCAGTGGACCACTCCGTTAGCGCGTGACCTTCCCTCCCTCTCGCGCCTGTCAAGCTTCATCCGTCGCCGCGCGTGCTTCGCGTCTCGTGGGCGCTCCAGTTTGTCGTGCTTCAGTGCCGCTCGTGCGGTCGGTTTAACGCGGCGCCAACTGTCGGCGGCCGGAAGAGACAATGGCGTTGGCGAAACAATGGGGCCCCCCGTTCACCGCACATCCTCCGATTCGTCGACGATGCCGCCCTTGGCCCAGAACTCCTGTGGGCCTTTCTTTCTTTCCCCTGCGGGGAAGGGGCATATTCCGCTCGACTCCCCCGCTACTCGCCACGCTGCGCCTAATTCAGGATCCTATTGTCCAAGGGCCGGCGTTATTCTTTATTTTGCCCCCTCTTTCCTTTCTCTTGCGAATATTCCTTAATGTGCCAACACAGCGTGTCCGTTTCGCTTGCCCGAGACGGAGCTTTGGTTCCAAGTGATGTTTCCCTGCCTGTGACCGCATCGATTGTATATAAAAGCGGCAGAGTGCCCTCAATGTTCACGCATCTTGTTCTTATTTTAAGCCGTGTCGTCCATTTTGATATTCCCACGTACACTTACCTGCGTTCTTCACTTTTTTATATATATATGTAGGCGACGGAAGATTCGGGTGGGGTGAAATTCGCTTGCGGCGTTTTATGAGTCATATCCTTCGGTGGTGTAAACGTTGACGAATCGAGTGTATCGTCCGGGTAATCACGGTCTTCTTCGCGTTGGCTTGCTAAGAAGGTGACAACTCGCGTGACCTTTTCTTCGCTTTCTGCGAGGGCGTAATTTCTACACACCCCGCGCGCCCGTTGCCGCCTCACTCCTGCCAACCACCATTAAGGAAATGCATTTTTCTGAAGATTGTTTGAAACCAGTTTGAGCGCCAGTCTGATGTTTACGAAGGCACGCAGGGAGGCGGTTTTCTTCCGTTTCGTCTAACGTCGGCCCTATCACTGCAAGGGCTGACAGGAAGCGAAGCTCATTACGGTTGCGTTCACCACGCTGGTAGTTATACTGGGAGAAGCGGTCAACGGTGGGCACGTACAAATGGCCGCGCACTCGTAACGTTCACGTGTCACGTGTGTGTGTGTGTGTGTGTGGTGTGTGTGTGTGTGTGTGTGTGTGTGTGTGTGTGTGCGTGTGCGTGTGTGTGTGTGTGTGTGCGTGTGTGTGTGTGTGCGCGCGCGAGCCTTCGAAGCACGGGAGGAAAATAAGCCGAGTAAATTACTCCCTTCCGCAATACAGGATAACATAAAGCAAAAAGCAGTAGGCCTGATGAGCAGCGAAAAAAAAAAATAGACGTATACAGTAAGTGATAGGTGGCAGCGACATTGGCTCGGAGAAGCGACATCAGCTCGCCGTGACCTCAAATAATTTGACGACGTCTGCCTGAGCCAAGCAATGGTACAACACGTGTCACCGTAAAGGAGTCGAAGGCTCAACCTATAGCTTTCAGAACATTTACTTTACCAATATGTTTTAAGCGTCGCGTTGATGCAGGAGCTTGCAATGCGAAATAATAATAATGATAATAATAAAAAGTCATGGCTTAGACTTTTGCTCGTTGCAATTAGCCTTCTTTAGTGAAATAGCGCTTTAAACGAGTAATGTAAGCTTGTGTTTTTCTTTAGTCTCTCTTAAAAGAGGACAAAGTGCTTGTGGGGGCAAACGGTAGCTAAACATCGTGGCTAACTAGTGGTGTGTATGCTGGCAGTCTGTCACTAACAATTACGAATCTTTTCGAGGCAGCTTTGCGGTATTCTGCTGCTCCTCACGAGGCATCTAGTTGCGCCCTTCGATGAACGCATACGTATGCTGCAGTTCGGCGTAAAAAAATGCCCCGCGTCTGTCGTTGGAAAGCCACGGGCGGTCGTGCCAGCGGTTATTTCGTGACCTGTGGCACCGCTTGCGTTTCTGGAATGGCGCGTGTGGTCTCGTGAAATCAGAATCTGTCAGTCATCCCTGTCAACCAGGAAGTCGCTCAACAATCAGTCCGTCAACCAATCGCTCGATAAGTTGATTAAAGTTCTAAAAGGGTCTCCTAAATCGGGGGCCTGCTTTGGGGGCCCTTTGTCGCGTAGGCGTTCGAAGAAATTGCAGAGTAGAAGGGAACCCAAAAGGCACGTGAGCGAGTGGCGCTTGGAGACTGCGTGTAACGCTGGCGTATGTACCCGGACATTTCTCCCGAGGGCGTGGTGTGGTCGACTGTGGATAGGAAAAAAAGAAAAAAAAGGCAGAGCTCTGTCGGTACGAAAAATTGGCGGTGTCTATTATGTGAACAACGACATCTGCGCGTGTCCTCTTTTCTCTCTCTCGAATGCGTATGTACTGAAAGACTCGGCTGTGCGGCCGTTTGTGCCACGAGTGAAGCTGCTGCTTCGTGTTCAGCTGCAGGAGCTGCGAGCAACTGCGCCACCGAGGCGTGTTGAGTAACCGGAACAGGGGACACGCACCAGGAGCTCGCGTTCGGAAGCGTGTCAAGCGTGCTTGCCGCTCGTTGCGTTCGTGAAGTCGCGTGCGGCCGTTTCATCTGGCCCGCTCACGGAACCGAGATAAATAGGACGCCGTGAATGGTTTTTCGGTGCCACTCTAACGTGAGGGTTTAGTGTCAAAGTTTAAGCAAGCACTCGATGCTTTTTCCCTCGTACCGCAGCCATTCTGCCTCCGCATTTGCGTCGCGATCTGTCTCCGGAAGGAAAACGCTTGCCTGCGGGATTCGCTCGCTCTCTGCAGTCCGGTGGGGCTCTGTCCTCGCTGTCCCGTCTTCTGTCCCGCGTTTAGTGTAACGAGTTTTGAAGATGCTAACGATCAAAACTAAATCTGCAATACTTCGATTTACATTCTGAGCTTGTTATCTGAGGCGTTTGTTTCACGTGAAAGCGTCCAGAAGAGTCAAAGGCGATGGTTGGGAGATACGGCGGGACAAAATGAGACGCTGGACAAAGATATATGTCCGTGGTGTGGGGCGACACCAACTCTGTTTCGCATCACGTGGGAGTGTACGCATCACAATGAAGAACACCACAACATGAACAACACAGAGGAACAATGGGAGGCACTGCTGTCCAGCTCGGCCATTGTTGATCAGCGCTGGCTGGTCCAACGGGTAGAGATGATGGCTAGGGCCAGCGGAGCCCTGGAATAGGGGCCCGACCATTTGCAATGCTCCGCGTTATGCGCAAATAAAGTTTTCTCTCTCTCTCTCTCTCTCTCTCTCTCTCTCTGGACAAAACTCGACATTCTCACTTCGCTGCCGGTATACCTGCAACGAAACTTTTGTTTCTTATTTGATCGGCATATTCCGTTATCGTTGTCCGTTTTTTTTTATGCAAAGCTTAGCGGTTTTTCGAAAGTTCGCGTGGGGAAAAAAGTGAGGCGTTGTTGTCATTGGACTCGGTACAAAAAGAGGGGAGAAATTATTCTCGCTTAAATTTTCGAAGCCTTGCACGAAAATACTCCAAAATTAGTGCTGCTCCGTAAGTAATATTATTATTTTCTAAAGAGGTCCG
The DNA here is from genome assembly GCF_043290135.1 of Rhipicephalus microplus. Taxonomy (NCBI): domain Eukaryota; kingdom Metazoa; phylum Arthropoda; class Arachnida; order Ixodida; family Ixodidae; genus Rhipicephalus; species Rhipicephalus microplus. Next base: position 228,656,783 of record NC_134710.1, read on the forward strand.
TGGTTCAAATCCCGGTGCCGCGCAGTTCCCAACCGGATTAAAAAAAAAAAATCCGCGTGTTGATGGAACTGCATTAAGAGGCCTGGGGTGCGGCCTCACCGGTAACCACCGCCGGGAACGCACTCCCTCACCAGAGAAGGATTGGCCACCCTGGTGCAGTATCTGGCCACTACCTCCCACACGCATACGTCAAATAACTCACGGCCCTCAGTCCCCAGCAGCTGCGAAGCAACTGACCACGGCGGCGGTCAGATCTGCAACGCAGCAGAGGGTGCTAAGGATCTCTGGATCCGGACAGATCGCCATTGGAACCTAAACTTGGCAACATTTTTCGCTAGAACCTTATCTAGTGAGGGAAGTCCAGCTGTACTATTCGAGGAGCTAGAGGGTATTAAATGGGATATAATAGGGCTCAGTGAGGTTAGGAGGACAGATGAGGCCTATACTGTGCTACAGAATGGGCACGTCCTTTGCTATCGGGGCTTGGCAGACAGAAGAGAACTGGGAGTGGGGTTCCTAATTCACAGAAACATAGCTGGCAACATAGAGGAATACTATAGCATTAATGAAGGGGTGGTAGGTATTGTAATTAAACTGAATAAAAGATACAAGATGAACGTAGTACAGGCTTACGCGCCTACATCCAGCCATGATGACGCTTCAGTTGAAAGCTTCTATGAAGACGTGGAATCGGCAATGAGTAATGTAAAAACACAGTATACTATAGTGATGGGTGACTTTAATGCAAAGGTAGGGAAGAAGCAGGCTGGAGACCAGGCAGTAGGAGATTATGGCATCGGCACTAGAAACGCCAGAGGAGAGCTACTAGTAGAATTTGCAGAACGCAATAATTTGCGTATTTTGAATACCTTCTACCGAAAACGAAAAAACCGCAAGTGGACATGGAGGAGCCCTAATGGCGAAAATAAGAACGAAAAGACTTTATAATGACTGCACACCCAGGAATCGTGCAGGATGTGGAAGTGGTTGGCAAGGTACGATGCAGTGACCATAGAATGGTACGGTCTCGAATTCGCCTAGACTTGAAGAAGGAACGACAGAAACTGATACGCAAGAAGCCAATCAATGAGCTAACACTGAGAGGGAAAGTACGGGAATTCAGAGTGTCGCTGCAGAACAGGTACTCGGCTCTTAGTGAGGAAACCAACCTTAGCGTAGATACAATGAATGATAATCTGACGAGTATCATTACGGAGTGTGCAGTGGAAGTTGGAGGCAGGGTAGTTAGACAGGACACTGGCAAGCTTTCCCAGGAAACGAAGAACCTAATTAAAAAGCGTCAAATCATGAAAGTCTCATGTACAACAGACAAAATAGAACTGGCAGAGCTTTCGAAGTTGATTAATAGGCGTAAGGTATCCGATGTAAGAAGGTATAACATGGAGAGAATTGAACACGCTCTGAAAAACGGAGGAAGCGTCAAAGCAGTGAAGAGGAAACTTGGGATAGGCAAAAGTCGGATGTATGCACTAAGGGACAAAGAAGGCAAAATAACTACCAATATGGATAGCATAGTTAAAATAGCGGAGGAGTTTTACAGAGATCTGTACAGTAGCCGAGACAACCACGACCTTAATACTATAAGAACTAGCAGTAACCCAGATGACACCCCACCAGTAATGATAGAAGAAGTCAGAAAAGCTTTGGAGAGCATGCAAAAAGGCAAAGCTGCTGGTGAGGATCAGGTAACATCAGACCTGCTGAAAGATGGAGGACAGATTGTGTTAGAAAAACTAGCCACCCTGTTTACGAGGTGTCTCCTGACGGGAAGGGTACCAGAGTCTTGGAAGAACGCTAACATCATCTTAATACATAAGAAAGGAGATGACAAGGACTTGAAGAATTACAGGCCGATCAGCTTGCTCTCTGTAGTATACAAGCTATTTACAAAGGTAATTGCTAACTGAGTAAAGAAAACATTAGAATTCAATCAACCAAAGGAACAAGCAGGATTTCGAACAGGCTACTCAACAATTGATTACATTCATACTATCAATCAGGTAATAGAGAAATGCCCAGAGTATAACCAACCACTATACATAGCCTTCATAGATTACGAGAAGGCGTTTGATTCAGTAGAAATATCAGCCGTCATGCAGACACTGCGGAATCAGGGCGTAGATGAAGTATATATAAACATTCTGGAAGGAATCTACAGGGGATCAACTGCTACCATAGTGCTTCATAAAGAAAGCAACAGAATACCAATCAAGAAGGGTGTAAGGCAGGGGGACACAATCTCCCCAATGCTATTTACCGCGTGCTTACAGGAGGTTTTCAGAAGCCTAGAATGAGAACAGTTAGGGATAAGAGTTAATGGAGAATACCTTAGTAACTTGCGCTTCGCCGATGACATTGCATTGCTGAGTAACTCAGGGGACGAATTGCAACTCATGATTACGGAGTTAGACAAGGAGAGCAGAAAGGTGGGTCTTAAAATTAATCTGCAGAAAACGAAAGTAATGTACAACAACCTGGGAAAGGAGCAGCGCTTCGAGATAGGTAATAGTGCACTTGAGGTTGTAAAAGACTATGTCTACTTAGGGCAGGTAATAACCGCAGAGCCTAACCATGAGATTGAAGTAACTAGAAGAATAAGAATGGGGTGGAGCACATTCGGCAAGCACTCTCAAATTATGACAGGTAGATTGCCACTATCCCTCAAGAGGAAGGTATATAACAGCTGTATCTTGCCGGTACTTAGCTACGGAGCAGAAACCTGGAGACTTACAAAGAGGGTTCAGCTTAAATTGAGGGCGACGCAGCGAGCAATGGAAAAAAAAATGATAGGTGTAACCTTAAGAGACAAGAAGAGAGCAGAGTGGATTAGGGGACAAACGGGGGTTAAGGATATCCTAGTTGAAGTAAAGAAGAGGAAGTGGACATGGGCTGGGCATGTAGCGCGTAGACAGGATAACCGCTGGTCATTAAGGGTAACTTACTGGATTCCCAGAGAAGGGAAGCGGGTTAGGGGGAGACAGAAGGTTAGGTGGGCAGATGAGATTAAGAAGTTTGCGAATATAAATTGGCAGCAGCAAGCACAGGATCGGGTTAAATGGCGGAACATGGGAGAGGCCTTTGTCCTGCAGTGGACGTAGTCAGGCTGATGATGATGATGATGATAGTGGAAACCGGCCGTAAGAACTTTAGTATCCGCAAAAAGGCAGCCCTGGGTACGCGCCACAGGAATTGGGCAAGCCCCGATGCTACAGCAGATGCGAGCGTTAAACGAAAACTGCGTTTGTCGAAGGGGAGCTCGTGAAACACGTGAAAGAGATAGTGAAAGAAACGAGATAAAAACAAAGGGAAATATCAAGAGAGTGATAGAAAGATAAAGAGAGATAAGAAAGATGAAAATATACGAGAACAAAGGGAACGAAGACATAAAAAAGGTGAGAAATGGAGAAAGAGAATGAAGCACGTAAAAGAGATAGAAAAACAGTGTAAGACTGCAAGATAAACGAAGAGAGAAATAACGAAAACCAAAGATAGAATGAGGCAGAAAGAAAAAGAGAAGACACAAAGCAAAATAGAAAGAGAAATAAGCAGAGAGAGAAATTAGAGCGAGAAAAAGACAAGTAATTAGAGATAGATAACTAACCAAAAATAGCGACACAAAATACAAGGAACAGGGAACAAGAAAGGACGTGGGTGAGGGGGCATGCTGCGCTTTGCGTAAGACGCACCGCAAGAGATGCCGTTGATTGCACCAGCCTGGTTCGCTCGCTGGTTTTGACGCTGGTTGCATCAGAGGATGCCAGCCTAAATATTTGGCAGAAGCAGTGAACCTCGGTTTTGTCTCCCAGGCTTAACAAAAAATACGAGGAACGGGTAACGAGAAAGACAAAGAAGAAAAATAAAAATAAAACTTGGCTGATCCCCTTGTATAGAATCGGTGTAACACGAAAGTGAAATGTGTCTCTACAGAGGTAGTTGGGCGTTTATTGTGCATTGTTCCAGCAACAGCAGGAAATTGCAAAGTCAGGCTAAGAATGGCAAGCAGCTCGGAAATTGCAGCGCACACCTCAAGCGGAAAGTGCGCACGAAATTGGCATACAGAGCACGAGCGCAGACTACCACTGTCACAGCGCGACACTTGAAGCGCGCTGTACAAACCGAATGAAAGACGCACGAAACGGGCGCACTAGTACACACAGGACAAGCGCGAACTGTCGCACCTCGTCCGGCGTCGTGTGTCAGCAGCGTGCTCTTCTCGTAAACGCGGCCGCGGCAGCGTGCGAAGTGACCTTTGTCCTCTACCGAATTAGGAGTCTGATAAGCACGTGCGCTGAAGAGACCACGCTCCGTAGAGGCGGCGCTTCGTGGAGGCGATGACCTTCAGAGCGCGCCCAACGTGAGACCGTCGCGCCATCTCGCCACTGATTACGAAACGCGCTAAGGTTTCGAAGCTCTGAGGGCTGCCTTACGGTGCATGGCGTATATAAATAACTTGCCTTCAGCATTCCAGGTAACGTACGCTCCGTGCCGTAGTGGTTAGCGCCGCGCGCTGAGAATCGATAGGGTTCTGGTTCGATTCCGCGCGTGAAATGCTTGCCTTCTGGCTTTGATGTTTGCAATTTCTTAGTATATTTTTTTCAACGTCACATTCGTGACGGAAGTACGTCAGCGGAGCCGTGTGTGACCCCGGCATAAAACGCTTTCGTTTTAATAAAAAGGAAGAAGGCAGGTGACCCAGTTACGCTTTTCCTTCGGGCTGGGCACCACTAAGCTGCTTTACTATATAGGACACTTAAAAGGGGTAAAATTATATAGGGCACTTGAAAGGGGCAAAGCTTGACAAAAAGGCGTTCAATGAGCATAAAAGGCTTCTTACGGAGCGAATAATTTATTTTGTCATATATGTTATGTACCTCTTCATTAAAATCCTGCAGAAATACTAGAGAAAATTATATGCAGGTTGCTAGGATGAAAGCGACGTAAAGGATGCACTAGAAGCATTTGATGACAAGATTCTGAAGATCTGTGCATTCTGTTTTGTTATCGAACGTAGAAGGGTTAGAACGAGTTGTTAGGTCGCGCTCGTGTGTGTCCTACCTGTGCTTTTCGTGTTCAAACAGCGCGTCGCAAGTGTCGACTATCGGGCCTAGTAAACTTATATGTTTTAAGTAAATTATATCCGCCCGATTCTCGGCCTCTCCTTCATAGTGCCTAGGTGCACATACTAAAAGGACAGGGCGTGCAAACACGTGCGCGAGAAGGAAGCCGCGGGACACAACCACGCGTTTGTGGTGTCCTGACTTCCTTTTTGTGTGCGTGCTTGCACGCGCTCTCCCTAAAATGAATACGCACCAACTGGCTTTAGCCCTGTTGTCATGCACATACTCACTGCAACTCCATCATCATCATCACTATTGCTGCAATGGTACTGCTGCGAGGGTTCTTTCGGTGTCCCCGGGGATGTGCTTCCTGCAGAGACGCCTCAGAAAGTGGAAATAATTTCATAGCCAAGCGCTTCGCAGATACGCGTTCCGATCAAAACGAATAGCCTTAAACAAGAAAAGCAGCTCACAGAGCTGAAAGAGCGGGGCTTGATATCCAAGCTGAACACCGAAGCTACAGGATACGTTTGGATTCAGTGCGCGCAGCACAAAGAGCAACCGCGAGATTGCTTCGGTGCTGATGGAGTGAGTCTGAAGCGGTTGTCCTGCAAGAGGTCAACCACCTAAATATTGCCAGTGTTGTCTTGGCCCGCGCTGCGTCTCATATTGCCCCGCAGACTGGACCAAAGCGAGACATGCGCGATAATTTTCCCGATGGCAGCACTTTGGACAGCAGTGACATCAGGGATGTTAACTAGCAGTGTGCAGTATCCGGTCAGCTTTTGTATACCATCTATACGTTATACTTGCTCTGAACATACCACAGATATGCCGAGGAAATGATGAAACGACTCGTAAACACGTTTTCCTCAGGCTTGCGCCTGTTTCTGTTGCGTGTTCGTGGCAGCCACGAAAATTCGTGGATCAGCAGCGGTCCATGAAACGTGATCAGCGAATTGCTTAGTCTAGTGGAATCCGCGGTGTGCGACACGTCGGTCACATGACGTCTTTCTTTGAATTGAGGACACGCGAAACCGTGAAAACGAGTCGCCTTGTTTCCGCGGTATACAACTGTCACTGATATATATATATATATATATATATATATATATATATATATATATATATATATATATATATATATATATATATATATATATATATATATCTGTGCGTGTGTGTGTGTTCACATGCGACTAACAACGAGTTTGAAAGCAATAATGGTCGCGTTTTTTCACCAGAACGATGCAGAACGTATTTAGAGAGGAATGTCAGAATAGTTACTACCCAGCCCGTTAGCCTTACGACATGAATTGCTAATTCTATGGGCCTTGCGTTTTCCCGATGCACGTGACGTTTGTGGACCACTATATATATGCGAAGAAAAACAAAAGTAAACTTTTTTAGTTCCTTTTTATGACGGCATGTAAACTCATTGCGGTCTAAACGACGTGCCTTTGAGAAGCCAAATTAGTCTATGAGTAGTTTATGCCGTAGTGTCTATGAGGGCACGCCGAATATTCGCGAAAGGAGAATTTGCTGCTGCAGCTTGTCTGCACTGCGACGACATGCGTCGATTTTTATCGCGAATGTAAATAGTTGCTTTGGTGCGCATATCATGCGTCCATCGTACCCCTGCCCTCTTCTTTGGTCCGCCCTCTACGGGATGTGTTTGCTCGGCACATTGACAAGGCTTGTGGACGCATTGAGGCCATCTCCGAGCCAGTATTTCTGGACCGCCCACGAAGCGCGCGACACTCACTCTGGCGCTGCGTGACTCGTTGCTTCAACGGAGTGGTTCCCGATGACGCAGGCTGGCAGGCACGGCTTCTGGTCGTCTTCGGTTCTGTGCGGAATTCTTTTTCTTCGACCACGTGCAATTCGTCTGAACATAAGCCTATGGATACCCCCCCGCACACACACACATACACACTTTTACAATAATCACTTCTACAATAGTGTTTGTGCCTCACCTCAATCTGAAAATTGAGAATAGTAGTCCCATCATTCCCAATTGGATCGTGTGTCAAGAATGCCATCCAGTTTCACTTTAACAGCCTTTTACGTCTAGAAGCCGAGACCATAATCATTTCCTTTAGTATATGTTGTACGTTCATTGCGATACTGTCGGCGCCATATAGTTAACGGAAGGCGTAAAAATTCGAACTTTCAAAGCGGTGTGTAGAACCGCTCGCTTGCAGTGGGCGTTTACCGTCTAGCGTGCACTGGAGATCGACGATGGCTGTAGTAATCTGCCGAAGAGACGCGGGAAGCTCGTGCACGCTAGCACGACCTATCGTGTCATCTATGCATGGCGAGTACAGATGGAATCACACTTGTGTCCCTATAGCTCTAAGCTAGCCGCCCCAGTTGCCGTTTTATTCAGAAATGTGTAAACGCGGATGCCATAATGATACCAAAGATGTCCATACTGCGTGTCAGGCCCTTGTGCTATGATTTAAGCTTGAACAGAAATTAGTCGGTAATAAAATTAGTCGGTCGCCATTGAATCGCTAGCCATTTATAATGCATCACCAACTTAAAAATCACGAGTGAAATATTTCTTTATATATATATATATATATATATATATATATATATATATATATATATATATATATATATATATATATATATATATATATATATATATATATATATATATATATATGATTAAGTTGGCAGGATAAATGGCTAGCGATTCAATGGCGACTAATTTTATATTTGCTGAACTAATTTCATCTAGACCTGCGCGCGTAACCTTTAAATGATTTATGGCATTGATTATCTCGTCTGGGTCAGTTGGAAATAAGTACATTGATTGCAAACAACGTTGAGGTGATATAGTTCATTATTGTTGCTTTCCTCGGAAGTGGGTCCGCAGAAGAAGTCAGTGAAAGCGTCGGCAATATCTATCGGTTTGGTATGGAAGCCACTTGATGACTGAAGCTTTCTTATGGGTTCATCCCGACTAGATCGGTTCAGGAAATCAAGGAAACACGAAGGCTCCAGCGCTGGTTGTTGTTTCCTTCGTCGCCGGCCCTTTACATTACTCTTCTTGCAGCTCTTCACCGACCCACCCGACTATCCGTCGCCGCCCGCTTACAATATCAGGCCGCGGTCGAGTTCGGGAATATTCCGCACCGCTCACGTGTGCGCAGCACAGCGAAAGCCAGGGAACGTATACTTTGTCCTTCTGGCATGTTCTGCTGCGCAGACGGACGCACTCGGTGGCTTCTCGAATTTTCTCGATGCTGCCTCGTGTTCCCTTTCACGGCGTGCGTTGTTTGTGGAGGAGCCCAAGTGGTGTACGCTGTGGCGAAGCGACCGTTGCTGGGGCCTTGAATCGTGGCGCGTGATCGGATGGCGCCGTATGTTTTGACGTGCTTTTGGGGGTGCTTCCAGCGTTAGTTTGTGAGTGAGCTGTGTATTATCTGCCAGAGATGAATAGATGCAGCCGATGAGTGGTCTGATGGTATCGGGAAGGTTTGGTTTCTCCAGCATATTAGTGATACGGCAAATTAAAATTCGAAAAGCACGGTGTATCCGCGGCTGCTCGCTGCAGGAAGTCAATGTGCGCCGCTATTCGAAAGGTATCGGTGTGGACTAGTATTAGCGCGTGCACATGATAGGATGGAAATTTAGACATCTTGGGAGCTCGCCCCTCCCTTTCTACACGCACACGCAGTGGTAGGTCCAGTGTTTTAAGCTTAATTTATTTTCAGTATAGCGACCGCGTAATTTAATGTATTTTTATTACGTATCGCTTGATTCTGCAGTGAAGGTTGCCTGCCACAGCGTGGGGTGATTTCTCTGTGGCGCGAGCCGCCTGCACGATGCTTTTGCGCCTTGCCCGCTAGCATTGTGGAGGAGGCTACTTCCTTAGAATTATCGTGCTGGATTTTCCTACAGAGTCACTAACAGCTATGACCTTTGCTTACTTTATAGATTCGACAAACTACTGCATCGATTCATACACAACGTGGGCCTTACAGCGCACATAAATCACACATACACATACCAAGCATTATTCCTTCAAGGAGTACTGGCGCGACCTCGAGGTGCTTCAATAGGGACATGTTTTGTTTCCAGGATATGCACTATCAACGCTATCCACACCCACACACCGCAGACAGACAAGACGTATGGAGTATTTTCCTTTGACCTTAAATTTTTGAACGTCTAAAGTATCTGCAAGGCAGCCCCGCCGCAATGGACATTATCACGAGGAGTAAACACAGTTCACTGTGTTTGCGTAGTCTACGCCCTGCATGCAGCCCAAATCGCAGAAATCGCGGTCAGAGTCGCTTGACGCAATTCGTTCATAGTTGTTTACGTAAACCACGCGCGACCGACTGCTAGTGACAGAACTGGGGCTAGTATTTGGCGAGTTGCACTCTTCCCGTGACGTCAGACTGGTGTTGAGACATCACTGCGAAGCCGTCCCTTCGATACCAAAACCGAACTGAGTGTTTCTCTAAGGTAGTGGTAATAAACATGTAATCACTGCATTCCCAAACCTTACGACGCTGTTTTGAGGTTGTCCACACTTGTGTTTTTATTTAGAGCAACAAGCCGAAAATATTTAAATTTTGTGTCAGTACTCCTTTAAAGGAAAGTTTCGTAATAATTTAAAAAAAATCTCAAAGCACGTTTGAGTTCTCACCGCTTGCACAGAGTCTACGAAAAAAAATGGGGAAAGGAGGTTAACAGAGGCACACTTACTTTCTCCTCCTCCCTGCTGTCATATTAGGAGAAAAGAAGTATGGCATCTGCCCTCTCTCCACCACTTCTGAAATTGGACATCATCGTCAGCGTACGGGAGTGCAGTCATGTTTGACAAAACATGGCCTGGTAGGGAATAATCTGCGGCATACAATGCAGATGCGTGCCACAGTATACGCGGCGTGTTTCTGTATTATCCGTATTCTCGACGCGCGGTGCGCGTTACTGTTCTATCGACGGTGAATGTGAGGTCCGCGCCTACAGAACGCTAGAGACACGAATTTGTAGCGCCAGCGGAGTTTCTTCACGCCTAACTCGGTCGTCTCTGCCGCACTCAAGACAGTCCACTGCTGGCTGGAACGTTGTGCGCGCACGACATTGTGGCGAATGCTAGCTTTGTTTCTTTGGACGACGGCCGACGGATTTCTTTTGGCCTGATCTCGGCGCCTCGGTGGTTTGACGCTTGCTTTACGCCGTTGGCTCGCTCCTCACCGTGCCATTGTCTTTGAGAGCGCAAAGCGTAAAAGACCTTGATATCGCTTTCGGCGAAACCAGTGCCTCGTGTACGACGTTGCTGCATGCTGTGCACGCGCTAAAGGAGTGCTTGTCTGTGCATCGTTACGTTATATGGAGGAAGTGGAACTTATCTGTGCACTCTCACTTGGTCGCGCTATATGATAAGAGTCGACTGATGCAACTCTACTGGACCGTCGTTGCCCTTTTGCGTAATGTGCGCCGTCCTTCCTTCCCACTCGCTTCGTTTCCTTTTTCGCCCACTGGCATACAGGCACGAAAGATGTCTTCGGATGAAGTTTAACCGAGACCACGCTTTTTTCGCGTTCCTTCGTGGCTGTGATGTAACCCGCCGATGTGATTTGGCGTTCCTTTGCTGAGCTCGATGGTTCAGTTCTCCGCCACATATAGCGTGTGTGTTGTTTGAGGAATTCCAACTGAATGTATAATTTTGATTTCATTTTTACTCTTTTTGTTTCGTTTTTATGGTTATGTCGTTTAGTTCTGCAGATACTCGGCATCTCTTGGGAATCAGTTTAAACTTAGTGTAGCTTTCGAATAGCGTTTGTTCGAATGCTCCGCATTGATGCGAGGCTAAATGGCGCTATCGGGGAAGTTTTGAACAGGTGGAACAGGGTCTGTTCAGTCAAGGTGCCAAGTAGTGACAACATCATACGCAGAGAAGTTTTTTTTCTGTCGCAATTTATAGTTGTGGCAGGCCTGCGTAGCGATGTCAAAAACTAAATTCCGCAGCGATGCCGCTCTCGCTAAAGCTGTGTTGCAGTTGCGGAATTGAAGGCGGTCAGTGCTCACGTTATATTGTGAGCTACAGTTGTCGAATACGCTGCCGAAGATGCGGGAAAATGCATTGCCATTTTCGCCTATCTGTTTACTATATATATATATATATATATATATATATATATATATATATATATATATATATATATATATATATATATATCAGTGTAGCATGGAAAGCATGGTGCACCCGCTTTCCATGCTACACTGATATACTTAGTTTCTGTCGCATGATTTCATGTCTGACAATGTTCCGTGGGGAGCTTACTGTGAAGGTATGAATCACTTTGTATGTACACATTATATATATATATATATATATATATATATATATATATATATATATATATATATATATATATATATATATATATATATATATATATATATATATATATATATATATATATTCATTTCCCAGGTTTCTTTGTTTCATACCATCTTGTCGACGTGCGGGCAATATTCTAGCCCCCCCCCCCCCCCTTTCATCCTTATCAGCCTGAAGCGACTGAACGAACACGGCGATAGTTATAGCGCGAGAACAAAACGACGGCACAGAGACAAGAAGGACACGAAGGACTCTGTGCCGTCGTTTTTTTTTTTTTTTCTCGCGCTATAACTATCGTCATGCCATACATGCCATACCAACTAGCCCAAGCTGCCACACTTCTATGCACCAGCACGCGGGCTTTTTCACTTCTGTAGATCGGCACGCAAATCGCAGCTGGCGTGTCAACATGCTCGGGCAAACGGCGCGCCGATTTTCTGCGCGGTGTCGCTGGTGGCGGAGTGTTATTTGCGGTCGCTGTATGCGTTTATTCTTTATTTTTTCTCCTTGCCGAGATCATGCTAGTTGCTTTTGACATGCTACTGGTGTTTTGGTAGCCCGTTTTTGAAATTCTGAATAGATATTTTGTAATTTGCGGTGGGAACGTATTCAGCTGCTACGTTTCCCAAAGCCCTCTTACCTGTTCTTATTTTGTCGACGTAGAGTTGCAGGCTTATGTTGCCTTGCGGCTCGGGGATGTAAAAAAAGATAGTACCTCCGTGCGCAAGCTTTGAGAATTTCAAAACGCCCGTTTCACTTATCTCCTGTCCCTGGCACGTTCCCGTATGCAGATGGAATGAAGGGCTATATGTGTAGCGCTGGTCATGGTCTCTGGGTTCTTGTTTTTCCTCTCTGGTGAGTCTTGTTCTGTTAATGCGGTTTTGTTGTCGTTCGTGGTGGTGTGTATGAAAGAGGCGTTCATGGTCGCAAAGCAAGATTTCTTGCATCGTAGCGTGGTTTAATAACGTTGAGCGAGATTTCTTTTGGTGTGCCCTCTCATTTTTTTTTGCTCCCTTTTCGCAGTAGATGTCAACATTTGAGCTGACGCTAACACCGAAGGGAAACCGACATACAAGTGCCCTGACATAGGCGGTATTGTGCAGACGTAAAATCGTAAGCTTGTGAAAGCAAACTCTATCTATAACTTCGTCTGTTATGCTTTGAAATTCGATCTGTTGTTTCAGTGAGGCACATCTACCGCGTGTCCATGGTTCGTATAGCAACACGAGTAGGGCCGATTTTGAAAGTTGGTCGTTTTCTTTTTTTTTTTTTTTGTAGCAACGACAGCTTGATTTGGGTGAGTTTGTTCATGCTGAGTATTGTAGGTACAGCGCAACAACGGTAGGGAGGAACAACAGCTGATCCAAGTGATTTGTAGATCCAAAGCATTTGCGAGGGCTCGGGCTGAAGTTGCAGTCGTGGAATTATTTTGCGCCGTGCGTGTTCTCGCCGACCAAGTGAACAACACGCGTGTATGATCAGCCATTTGGGGTCCTTCAGCTGCTCTCTTTTTGGCCGCGATGACAAAGGTGGTCCGCTGAGCAGGTGTAGTTCGCGGTGTGGCGTGGGGTCCAACGCGCTCGGTCGGGCCGCAATCTCGGGTCCCACTTTCGCGCGCGAAAGCGGCGTCCCGTTAGCGGCCTCCTCCTCCAGTGACCCAGAGAGGCGCGGTCCAATGGGCGTGCGGTGCGCCCCCTCGCCGCGCTCCGGCGTGCGCTCGCTGGCCGTCGTCAGTGTGGAAGCTGTTGGGCGGCATGCGCGTGTCGGTGGGGCCCGAGCGTCTGCTGGGCGCCTGCCTGATCGCCAAGCCGCCGCGGCCGGCCTGGGCCGGCGTGCCGCTCATCGCGTTGCCGCCGTCGCCGCCGCTCGACGAGCAGATCGTGTCGCTGTCGCAGCTGGCGCTGCACGCCCAGGGCTCGCCTCTCGTGCTGGCGCCGCGCGGACGCAAACCGCTCGCGGCCGCCGACGAGCCGACGCCGCCTTCGACGCCGGACTCCGCGCTGGCGGCCGACGAGGCCCAGGCTCCGCTGCCCCGAGTGCTCAAGCCCCGCAAGCGGCGCAAACGCGAGCGCGCGGCGTCGGCACCCGGAGGACCGGGCCCGCCGACGGCGCCGTCGGCGCTGTGTGCCTGTGCCCTGTGCTGCCGTGCCGCCGCGTACCCGACGCCGCCCGTGTCACCGCTGCGCGACTGGGATGACTTCCGATGTGAGTGTGCGTCAGGACCGAAGTGCCCGCACCCAGCCGTGCTGGCACTTCGGGCCGCAATCTTGGCAGAGCCTTTCTCTGCAGTGTTTTACCTTTGTTGTTGTCCTCACAATGAATGCTCCATTGGCGAATTTCGTCAGTGACTGGTGTGCTCTGTTTTAAAAGCGCATAGTGGGGCTAATCAACTGGCACTAGACATGTCAGTCGCATGGCGTGGTGTCTTATAGCACCGGTATTCTCTAGCGTTGGCACGCTTAGACGACATCATGAAATGATATAGACTGGAACTAATTAGCTCTATATCGCTAATAAATGATATAGCTGTTGGGAACTCTCAGCTCTTTCATTGCAGAAAGATGGGTCTGTAGTCGAACGTCACGACGGAGGATGCACTTGAAAGAACTGTTACATCCTTCTTCCTGGAATTAAACTTCGGACGCACTCCTGGCGTTTCCTAATTATGTCATTGTTCTATCTCTGACTTGTGGTGAGGAAAACGCGTAGTGCAGAGATGGATTTGACAGCTTTGCCTTGACGCTTCCTCTAAAGCGGGTCCAGGTATGAAAATATATTTACACTTCAAAAGGTTTGCGTTCTACGTCCGCGAGGGAGATGCCGTAAAAGGAGAGGGATTTCGGCTACCATGGCTTTTCAACCTGCGCCAACGTCGCACAGTAAGTCCTTCGAAGTGCGACCACAGCGGCTCGGATCGAAGCCGCGTTTTTCCGGTCAACAGCTGAGCTCCGCAAATACAGGGTAGGGTCACCGTAGCGGTACCGTCTGCATGGTAAGAAAAGAAAAAAAAATACCGGTGTGCTTTAAGTGGACACGCATACTGTGCAGATGACAAAGAAGAATGAACATATTATATCCGTAATGTGCAGAAAATCGAGGTTCAGCTAAAGATCAGTAATCCGACAGGCTTTCCGCGAGGCATTTTACAATGTAAAGCAAAACGTTTCCATGCGTGGCAACAGAATGCAATAAGGCTGGTAGAAAGAGAAGAAAAAAAAATCAACGCTTCACAGAAAATGTGACAAAATCATTGTTCCATCATAGTTGTGTTGTCCTATACAAGAAAGCGCCCGCTTAGGTCAAGTAATGCAAGTAGTAAAAGCGTATGATGCATGCTAACGCACTAATTCGAAGAAAAAGAAAAAAAAGCGAACGCAGTTGCATTAATGCAAAATTTACTTAAACGAAAGGTAATTTCAATAGGGATGTTTGTCCACAAAGGCGTAACAAGCAATTTTTAAGTAAGCCTGTAGATATATGCAGCCAAGGCTTTTCGCTGCCTGAATAATGAAGCTGAATTAGAAAGTGTATATGCTTGAAAGAGATAAAGGTGCATTTACCTTTAGTGCCTGAAGTGTTTAACCATAATATAAATCTGTATTGAGCGAGTATAGCGCTAGTACATTCGCTAAACGGCGCATCCCCTGGACCGTCACAGATTCCCTTTCTTTCTTCAAGGTCATGGCGCATCACGGAGGATATCTGCTAACATATACAAGTCAAAGAACCAATTACACCAATGAAGCACAATCTAACAAAAAGGTTTTCTTTGCGGGCGTGACGGAAGAAGCGTAGACGGAAGAGGGGAGAACCACACACGACAAGCGCCTAAGAGAGAGATTTCTAAGATGTAATGTTGTTGCAATGGCGTATTTAGTTGGCAATTTAAAAAAAAATTAGGAAGTATGAAGGGTAACATATAACGCGTCCGAAAGGCCTGATCGAGGAACCTGATAGACACAATCGTCGGGCTATTATCTGTTGGCGTGCTTCATTGGGATATGTCGCCTGGCTATACAATGCTTGCCAAAGTCTGCGAAAGAATTGGTTGTCGTTACGATGACATCGCGGGAGGTGGTAAGGATGGTTGGCCAGATCTCCGGGTGGGACGAGGATCGATACCAGCTTTATGACGGTGATCGACAGGACGGGAGATATACTGAGGTCCGCAGGATTAGTCGGTCACGCAGCGTAGAATCGTAGAATTTGCGAAGCGTGCTTAACCAGCAACCATAATGACGCGACGCGAGAGAAGGGATGGCTATGAGCTGGCTTTCTGCGATGTTGTGCTGGCCGACCGGTTATATAATTACTAATGTTTGGACCCGACGTGGATACGTATAAGGTATACACGCTTAGGAGGCTCTCATGCGCTGTTCAGGTCGCGCTCGCAAGCTGCGCTTCGTCAGCAATGTTGATCAGTTCAGAATGTACTGGAATGTGCGAAATTTCTGGCTTCATCATATCTGAAGACGTTGTATTTGACGGCGTTTCTGTAGCATCACTGGTCAAAACGCATGTTTCTTTGAAGTCTTTCTCCTTCATGTCTTTAAACCCTGTCAAGGGCCGAAAGCCGAGCTGTGTTCGGAGGGGCGTGCCATACTTGGCTCGATATTATCAATCGTTCGATCGGTCATCCCTGTATCGGTGTACTTTCGGGCAGTGCCCTGCAGATCGGCTGAAGTCGTTTTGTTGTTTACGTGGCCATACTGAGGTCGTCGCAAGTATCTTGTGACTGATAGTGAACCAAGGTCAGCTCTCTTCTTTCTTTTTTTTTTCCCCTAACAGCATGCGCTGTTCACTCGAGCCGCAGCCTGGCACGTAGGCAGTCACCGTCGAGTGTTTTGAAAGCGAGGCTTTCAGCGAGTCGACGGCCTCTGACGACTACGAATCGCTCGTCTCTTCCTGCGACATATGCTATCAGCCGCGACACCGGGGTGGGGGGGAAACAACCTCGGGAGGCGTTTATTTAATTTTCGTGGTTTCCTTCCTTGTGTCGTCCATGCCGACCCTTGATACACTGTAATTATTTTCTTTTAGAATATGAAGCGGGTAAACATTATCCCCTCCTTGGTCATTCCAAGCGGGAGCATAACGACGTGCATTGTTTGAGAACTGTTGGTGCTTTTGACGTTTTTCACAGCGGTATTACATAAAGGGACACTAAGGAGGAACACTATTTTTCGCGTATTAGTTAAGATCAGTTTCACAGTTCCGAAAACGCCACACTCAGCGCGAGACGAAGCTTAGTTAAGGGAGAAAACGTGCGAAAGGAAAGGCGGGTGGAGATACGCAACATTTAATTGATTGATATGTGGGGTTTAACGTCCCAAAACCACTACATGATTATGACAGGCACCCAAATCTGAGCTCATGGGCCTACAACATTTCCGCCTCCATCGGAAATGCAGCCGCCATATGCCACATTTAGATTTTCGCACCAAACACCGTGACATCGAATATTTTCAAGGCGTCTGCTAGTATCCTGCGTTGTTCGGTAAAACTTGTACAATTATCATCTGTTGGCCAATGGACCCAACCTACGGAGTTTCGGAAGTTTTCATGTATAGCCAATGTCGCGAAAATATGAAAAATACATGTTGAAATTCGTGGCGTCATGTGTGATTTCGGCGCGAAGTTTAAAAATGAAACTTCAACCTTGATTTCTTTCTCTAATGATGAATTAATGATAGTGAAACTTACGATCTAACCTAAGGCAGCCTAA
This sequence comes from Rhipicephalus microplus, assembly GCF_043290135.1. Lineage (NCBI taxonomy): Eukaryota > Metazoa > Arthropoda > Arachnida > Ixodida > Ixodidae > Rhipicephalus > Rhipicephalus microplus. The sequence goes on from NC_134710.1 coordinate 228,673,956, forward strand.
CCTAACCGGACTTAGGAGTTCACAGAATACAGTTTATCTTTAGTGTCCCTTTCAAGCAGTGCTAGCCGGTGTACGACTTGCTTTAGTCGCTGCGAAAAGGCGCCCGCTGGAATCCTGCGCTGCCTTATTATGCAGTGAAGGCGAAGAAGAGGGAAACTTCTTTGTTGTCGTTCACTTTGAAAATTGTATTCGCGCACTGAAACAAGAATTTCTCTTTCCCAACTTTTTGTGTATATTACCAACAAGGTATACTATACAACGACGTGTACGCTACAAACTCTACGAAAGTGAGGCCGCACCAGGGGTGGTGACACTCTATATTTTTAACAACCTATTCACAATTTTGTTCGCAATATTTGTTTTATTTGCCGCAGTATTTCTATCATTTATTATATGAACTTGAAAGTCCGTTATGGGAACATATTCCTCACGAAGAAAAAAAAAAATCAGCGGTTTTTCTTAAACATTAAAGACGCAGCATTTTGCAAAGCTTGGTAATGCCAAAAATGATGCCAGTTGTGACAAAACTGAGTATCCAAAAAAGTCGTGAAGCCCATCGCCTTCAGATTAAGTAAAAAAAATTGTTTCGTAGTAATTGCTCAAGGCAGCAATGTTGTAGTAATTATTTTGCGTGACGCAGTTTTATTTCCTTCACAAAATGATTGTGGATAGTGGAGACACCAACAGGCCCATTTTGAATTGGAAGGACATATGCGACGTTTCGACGGGGAACCGATCTTTCAACTCTACACTTGAAACTGACCGGTCCCCTGTTGAAACGTCTATTTTTTTTTCGTTGTACGTGCGTTTGCACTTCTTATTACTTATATTATTTGGCAACTTAAGGACGCCAATTTGAGGCGCACCACATGTTCGCGTGACTCGCATTCGAAAGAGGGATGAGGTCAAACGTGCTGTGGTTAGTAAGTAAAAGGCTTCCTCTTTATCTATATACCAGTCACGGACGCATTTAACCTTACCGGAAAAAAAAATATATAATAAGTCCATGTTCTTCGACGAATGCGCTCACGTGCTGAGGGATGAACAATGCGCGCGCTTTACATCGATTGCAGCTTGATATCTGTTCGACATATCAGGCGTAGTGTGCGGTGTCATGTGAACTAACCCCGCCGTGTTGTCATGCGCCGCTCGCGCGAGTATTTAGGTCACGTGGTTATCAAGAATTAGCGGACGGCGCTTCCTCAAGGGCCCCGCTCGCCAAGGGCGCCGTCAAGGTTCGTTTTGTGTGTCGTCATTATTCGGCCGGCCCTGATCAGTTGAGCGGAGTGAGCCGCATTGTTTTGATCTCGCGGCCGTGACGCGCGCCCCCCTCGCTGGCTGATTGGCCAGGTCGCGTGGCCCCCTCGCCCGAGGCGGCCAACAACAAGTGAGCCGGTGATTGACCTGGCCGTCGTGTTCTGCGCTCGTGGGCTGCATTCAAAGCAGCTGCGCCTTCTGTGTAAGTTCGAATCACGAGTCCCGCCGGCGGTCGTGCGCCTTTCGGCATAAATTGTGTTGACCGTGAACTAGAGCAGAGTGCATACGATGTCCGAAATGCCCATTCGGATTTATTGAGTGATGCGTTTAACGTCCCGTGAACGATGCTTTGGAGATGAGGGAACGCTATCGTAGGTGCTCTGACACCGTCCCTTTTAAGCCCAGCATGCCTTGACCGTTTTTTGTTTTTATTCTGTGGACGAAGCTGGTTAGGGTGCCTCGATTGTACCACAGCTTGAGGCTACTCCTTCTTTTCAAACTATCCTAAGTGTGCTCCTTACAATGCATTTTGTTATGTGGCTATGTGTTCATTGCCCGGGTCACGTCTGGCGCCTGCTATACTCACACGTACTTGCGCAATGGTCACCCCCCCCATGCCCTTGTCCCTGCTATACTCACTCGTACTTGCACAATGGTCACCCTCCATGCCTTTGTCCCTGCTATACTCACTCGTACTTGCACAATGGTCACCCTCCATGCCCTTGTCCCTGCTATACTCACTCGTACTTGCACAATGGTCACCCTCCATGCCTTTGTCCCTGCTATACTCACTCGTACTTGCACAATGGTCACCCTCCATGCATTTGTCCCTGCTATACTCACTCGTACTTGCACAATGGTCACCCCATGCCTTTGTCTCCAGTGTTTAAGGTGCTTGGCTACTGGCGCGATCTAAGACGTGGGTTCGATCGCGGTCGGGGCGCTCGCATTTCGAAGAAGACGATATGCTAAAAGGCCCATGTACTGTGCCATGCCAGTGCAGTGAAGCCTTGGTGGTCGAAATTTTCCGGAGCCCTCCGCTATACGGCGTGTCCCAAACACATGCGTCACTTTGGGAAGTTAAACCCGGTAAACTATTGAATCCAAGCAACCATGCGCCTTTACAGCTCGTCTTCGCCTTGATCTTGAGCACAGTAGCAGGTTAGAGTACTTTTGTCTGAGGCCCACATCTCAGATTACAATTCCTGTGATGCATTATTTCTATTTCTATCTTTAAGGAACAGCTCTGGATTAACTTATAGCTAATTGGGGTTGCTTGTTAACGTCTACATTAAAAATACAAATTCGTTTATATGAGTTCCGTAGAAGGATGTAATAATTTTTTCGAAGGCAAGCACTTTTTGTTTATTTCGAGCGTGTACGATGGGAATGGTGAACATGGTTTTCTTTATTACGCAGTGAAACATCCGTGACCCCCCACGTTTGTTATCATGTTTTTTCCCAGTTTATGTAGAGTCGACACTTCAGAAAATTCAGTTGTATGGCGCTCGTGGATATATCAGAGAAGCGGCAAGTACCTGAGTAGTCACAACGGAACAGCAAGTTCGAAATTTTTTTTCCCACCACGCAGCGTGGTTTCCCGTAACGTCCTCATGTGCGAGCCGCGGACTGTGGAAGCGTGCGAAGGCCAACTGTATGTCCGACGTCACTATTTATTGGGTGGCATGTCGTCACGCTAACTGTTCTATCGTGATTCCTATGCCTTAAATACGAACCAACAACTACCGCAGTTGTCGGCTAAGCATAGGCATTACCTATACTTATCCGCAGCCAACCATAGAATTTATGCGTGACACCTGTCGTTGGGTCCGAGACGTAGTGAAGCACTGCTGGCGCTTGGCACGCCGTTAGCTTTTCGCACGTCGTTACGAAAGTCCTGTGGAAGGGAGTGCCAGTGCAATTGTCTCGTCTGATTGGGCTGTGTACATTTATGCAGTTATTCAGAAAACGCGCCTCTCTTTCCATCTGTACACACGTGCAGCGGCGACTTCTTTGGGCTGAGCCTCTTTGTATTTGAGGCGACGATTGCAGATTATCCGCGCTCCTTGTGCTCGCACGGCGATCATCAGCGAGCATTTAAAAGCCAGCTGACGCGGCCGACCCGAGTTCAAGGGCGATGCCAGCGGTGCCGTCCCCTTCCGCACTCTCCCCCTCCATTTCCAGCGATGTCCTAATGGTGCGGCCGTTTTTCGCGCCATGGCCGACTCGCCTGTGACCGCTGTACACTGCTGCCTCCGTGGCGGCCTCTTTAATGCGCCCAGCACGTTAGCGCGCGTCGCTGCGTGAACACTGGCCCATTAGGGTCAGTAACTCTCGTTGTCATTGCCAGTGCTTGTGACTTTCCCCCCCCCCCCCCTTTTCCTATACTCTCTTTTCGCGATGAGTCAGTGCCTGGTACGGGACCATCGTGCCCGGAAGAGAGTTTCGAAGAGCTAGAAAACGGGGAGAAGGGGGGGGGGGGCACTTTTTTTTTATTCAAACGAACCGACCTTGTCTCGATGAGTGCTGAAGTCCTGTTTGCTTTCAGGTCGTGTTCTTCGCTTTTATTTATTTGTTTGTTCTCTCCGAATTTCCTTCCCGTTTCTGATGTCGGGGTTGTTGCAATCGCTGTGGTCTTACTGTCGCCGCAGGCGGATTTCCCAATATTCCATTAGAGGCAATAGGCTGCTGCTTTAGAGACGTTTACGTTCGACGCTTGCGTTATAAGGGGCGGGGCATCCTAAACCTGTCAAAGGACGAGGTGTGGCCCAGGCTTTAACGAAGTGCCGTCGAGTTGACGTGCAGAATGTACGACCTTGTAACCATTCTTCGAAAGATGTTTCTTCATTTAAAGCCTCTTTGAGTTTTTGCACTTGCTGAGATGTTGTGCTCCTGTGTTGCTGAAATGTATGGGAAAGCATACCGCTATAATGAGGGATTTCGTTTCCGGTTTTAATGCATGAGTGCGAAAAATATTCTTGAAAAAGCCTGGGGGTCGCATGCAAGGCAGGAAGACTGTGAAATTGTAAAAACTAGCAAGCATCTATTTAAAATTTTGTGTTTGTATTCGGTACGTTCGCAGCTTTATTATGCGAGGAGATACCCGTCCCATGCAATCAGGTCGCTTTGTCTACCCAGAGTACACCGGCTTCTGCAGGGGGCGTCATAGATGCGTCGCATTGCTTCTCAATGGAGCTGCCGTTACTTTAGTTGGATTTGTCAGTAATCAACTTTTTTACACTCCTTATTCTATTTGTATGTCCGCAAAAGTTTCATAGCATTTGCATTGAGTGAGAGAGCGAAACTGGTTTTCCTCAACTTAAAGTCGAACCCTTTGTCTGCTGACGCGCTTGTTTTCGGTTACAAACCAGGGTTGCCACTGATTTTCGAGTGAAAATCGCCGAACGACGAGCGATCAGTCGCCAAAAGTCTCCATTTTTCTTCAAATGTTGCCAAAAACGTCACCACTGTACATATGTGTGACGTGCATATAGTAGCAAAAATTGCTAATTGTGTATAGCCCCGTATAGTGCAGTACCATCAATAACGCCTAAATTATATTGAAATTTTTCAATGCCAGTCGGATCATCCGCTTCGACCTGTGAGGGCTTAGTGGGCTTGGAGTCGCATCATCCACTGAGAAAGGGCATGCACATACCAGCAGCATCCATGAATGCTAGCGCCTAATAGAGCAAACGTTTGGGATGGTTTCAATTGTACGAATGCAGGACTAACCCGACGCTACAACAAGGAACTGCGTGCGTAGCCTTCATTGCAGTGGAATCATGTGTCTCGTAATCAAACAACCTAATTGCAAAACGACGGATATGAATTCGAAGTGCTTTGTAACCGTCGCAAAGCCCACACCACGCTTTCAAGACGGTCACGCCTATACGCTACAGTCACCTCGGCGCAGTTTTTGAAGCTGTTTTTGAAGCCTGCCATAAGAAGCTGACTTCTTGGCCGGCCTGAAAAAAGTATGTTAACAATAAACTTAAACTTTGCACACTAAATTAGGGATTATTACAGCAGTTAACAAGTTGACAAGCTACTCAGGGTGAGTGGGATTGTGGTTAAAACACGTGGCCTAATCGTCACGTACAGACACTTCAGAAGCAAAATTTTGAAGGAGCTTAAAGTGTTTAAAGCATATAAAAACTTAGTATAACACCACTGCCTCGCGGCACGCGAAGCAGTCCGCTGACCCAACTTTTCCTGGAAGGTTGCTGGCGGACGCACCAGTGCGCCAGAATCGAGGCGATGCAAACGAGAAACAGGACAGACGTACTGAATTGAGCGTAAATTGTGCCTTCTACTGGTGGGTCTAGCACTATGAAAAATAGATTTAAAAAATGTCTCCCATTTGTTTTGAAGACACCGAGTACAGAATGCATAACTCAGTTGAGACCTACATAAGCCGAAAATCGCCACAAATTCGTCATGTGGCCATTCCTAATTTTCGGTCGCCATGGGCCTCTCTAGTTCGCCAATTTGGCAAAAGTAGCCACCAGTGGCAACCCTGTTGCAAACTCATTCGCCCCTGCTGGCGGTTCTGTTTGTCACTCCGCACTGCTATATACATCTATACGCACATCATGATCATAAGCGGGCTCAAGGTTCCCCATTAGCAAGAGCGAAACCTCACCGCAGCCCCCCCCCCCCCCCCCGCCTCTCGTCTCTTGTTCGAGTCAAGATAAAAGAAACAAGCTTCGCAGTTGATGCGAAAATGAGAACGAAACGACGTCGTGCTTTCAACAAAAGCCTGCGCTTTGTCGTTGCCTTTACGGGCGTAAACACGTTCGATTCCACGTGCGGGAAACTATTTTTTTTCTGAATTGTTGTTTGTTTGTTGCTTTCCCATATATTTATAGATACCTATACATATTCGGTATATGACGGCGGTGACCGACGACGGCGGCAAGAACCAGCCGAGAGTGTCCTTGTAATTGCTGTCGCAATAAAATGGGAAGTATACAGTTCTTGGAATGCAACATCAATGGTACTCAGCTGCCATTGTCGTTAAAATCCTGCATCACCGTGCCCTCACGATGTGAGAGGTGCGAAGTACGGGACATTCTTGGCGCCCCCTTCATATGGTTTTCGTGTGCACGCCCATACCATCATCGCCGTGTCTGTGGTGACGATGGCGTGCACAGGCAGCGCACAGTCGCGAGTCTACCGGATTATGTGCTCGAACGGTGCAGATTTATACGGATAACGCCAACGGCGAACCTCCGGCCTATCAAGACGCAGGACGGATACAGACACGACGGACTGAGGATCAACCAGCTTCTCTGTGCCAAGCTTTGCACAATTTAGTGTAACCGCATTTTTAACTTTGTCCTGTCGATATATATATATATATATATATATATATATATATATATATATATATATATAAACAAAATACGTGTATCACTCACTCACTCAAAGTAATATGTTTTGCGCTTGGCGCTCACCTGGCCTCACACTTACCAAAATATTGCTCGCCCGGATTGAGTCAGCTCATGAGTGCGTTTGCCGGCCTATAACTATGTTCCATAGCCAAATGGATCTTACGTATACAGTGTACAAATGTGGTTGTTCAGCTATACCTCCCTTCCTCTGATTGTCTTTGTCTTGACTCGCATGTTTACGAGCGTCTTATCTGGGTTGTATTCTTCGGCGTCGTTTAAATATCTTTCTTTGCGGCGTATATATTTGACTGGGTTTCTCTCTCGCCTTAAATTCGCGGACATTTACGCTTTTCACAGAGTTTCAATAAAGAACAGTTGACGCGGAGGGCGCTGACTTCACTTATAACGGACTTCTATTTCCGCCAAGCTTTGTGTATGCGGGCAAAGCTTACGGCCGGTGATGCTGGCACGCCGTGATGCCGTTCTGATGACCATCAGCGGCGGCGGAGTCCGATCTGGGCATGCACGCCGCAATGTGTGCCAGTGCGCAGCAGTGCCCGAAACGCGCATACTGCGGACAACCGGATTATAGAGCCCGCGCCCATCCGAACGAGGTCACCTGCGCGGCCAGCATTGAACCAGATCACGGGAGCTCCGCCTCGGAGTGCCGACCTCGATGACGGTCTGTTTACGTTCGGCTGCTCGTCGCCAGACAATGGCCAGCCAGCTGTCGCGGACATGAGCGAGCTCTTGCGGCCCAGACTCTAAAAAAAAATGTCTCTGTTCACAGCAAAAGTTGCTGGTAAATCGCTGCTTGAGGATTGCTGTAATTAAGGAACAGCAGGCTCCGTTTCACGGAGACTTTGTAAGTTTATCTCCTGTATCGCTACACACAGCACGCTTCCGTTAATGCGTGCGCGTCAACTGTCTATTTCTAAAAACGGCAACTCAGTTATCCTTAACACAGCATGACTATGTAACTCGGAACGCAGCATTTCCGCTATTGGAAAACCCAAAAACAGGGGTTGCCTTAGAATGGACTGCGCGTAAATTATTCCGTTATTGAATGAAAACACGGGCTTTCAAAACTTCTGTCAGCTTAGCAGAAAAACTTGGACACAATACGAAGCACAGGAAGAGAGCAATTTGACGCTACTTTCCAGTGGTTTGTGGTGCTTAAGTCTAAAATTTTACTTTAAGTTTTGTACCAACTATCCCAGCAACAAGTTCTTCGAGGTACTTCTGTGATATTTTCTTTTTCTCTTTACATTTTTTTGTCGTGCCCCAGAGTGGAAAACAGGTGGTTTCGTTTAATGGACTTATCTGTACTTCGCTGGGCTGGTCTGTTTTTACCTTATCTTAAATGACGAGTTACTGTTCCACAGACCATAAGGTACGAAAGCTTTTGGTAAATTGTGGACAGGTGTGGAACACCAGTACTGTTAAAAAGCTCATGTTTCGTAGGAAAGTTAATGCTGCTTATGCTTTGAAAGCAGGGCGTTTCATCGAATTCATTGTACACACCAAGAATAATATGTTGTTCTTCAGTATCACATGTGTGCACGCTTGACATTCCTGTTTAAACTTACACTAATGCTTACACTAAATTTTGAAGATCCTCATACTGCCACTTCAGCACTTTGTTTACTCCTGAAAGGAATGTGGGGAGAAAAAAAAAAAGAAGTGATCAGGACATCTTCGTAGAGCAACAACGTACAAACTCTGTGATTCTCGGCATATGTACGCGTGGCCATTGCTGCGCACATAACCATAATTTCAGAAAATAGGGTCAGTGGGCTACAGACGTTGGCCGACCGGCTCTGATCACGTTCACAGTCAGCATCGTCGTTTTCAGAAGTTCTTTTTGCTATCATAGAGAGAATATAACACTCGAAAAACGTCAAACTGCATGGTACCCGCCGAAAACCATCATTGTGTGTGTGCGTGTGTGTGTGTGTGCGTGTGTGTGTGTGCGTGCGTGTGTGTGTGTGTGTGTGTGTGTGTGTGTGTGTGTTGTGTGTGTCGAGCACCATAACGACTATAGACCACCGCGGCGGGTGAATTCGGCGGCAGACCAACCACTGGTAGTCGTCTAAACCTATACTGCCAGCGCGGAGACCAGGAGACGAATCTCCCTGTATTCATGCGAAACACGCTTCTTGTCGGTCTTTCCGCAAATCGGGTTCGCATAAGACAAGGAAAAGCGAGTGACGGGCGCTTAGTCGATGCCATGCTTAGTACGTTGGGTGCTTTGAACAAACACACACACAGAAACGCACGTGTGGACGAACGGCAGACATAGCAAGCAGCAGGAAGGCGCACTTTTTTCAGCGCGTGAACGTCTCGCTCCGGGAAGATTCGACGACGAAAGAGCACAAAGCGCGAAGTTCGCCGCAGCCAGCAACAGTGCCGAGAGGCAGCCGTGTACTTTGCCATTTCAATTAGCAGTAAACGGCCCAGTATACATACAGGGATAACACCTGGCACAAGATACAAATGCCCACGAAAGAGAAAAGAAAGAAAAATCGAGCACCTGCTTGCATCATTCGTGATGACGAGATCGCTGACCGCCAATAGTGGTGCACAGTATACAGCCACAGAATGGTAGAGCCTCGACGTATTTATTTTCGAAGGCTTGCAGCTGCTTTCTTTGATCACACCGCGCCCAAAAACAATCACACGTATAAGTTAACGAATCGCTACGCGCGAACGAGAATCGCAAAACACCGCACGACACCACACCACCGCCACCGACGAGTTCAGAAGTGTCAATGGGGTCCCCTCCGGGTTCCCGGATGCTAGCGCACCGTGGGACAAAATACATCAGTTTGACGTTATTTTCTTCTCTTTTACGGAATGAGCACAGGAACGGAAACTTCGAGTGCCCACATACGGGTTTCCCCGCCGTTTCATTAAAAATGCCGCACAAGAGCATTGTCGATAGATATGTGGGGTTTAACGTCCCAAGAGACGAGAGCATTGTCATACGTCTACTTCCGCCATTTTTCGAGAAACGGATCACACAGTCTGTGGTTTTCACTGTCTGTTCCTATAGCCACGCCGTTTTATACGAACAGGCCGCAGGCGACAGAGTTCGGATTTCATTCTTCTGTTGCGAGGTTATTAAATAGCTCGAGTAACACCACCTGTTCAACTGTGGATGGCATCACAATACCAGGTCAGAATTTACGCCCTCGGACTAACCTGTATTCCAAATATGTCTTTTTACCGCCACAGAAGAGTCTGTGCCATTACGTGTATTTTGTGCTTGTTCCGACGAATTCAGCGGAATGCCATTTGTGCGGAGATACTTCGCCTTTGCGCCATGTTCCGCGAGTGGTTCGATGCGTGCACTCATCTTTAACGTAGTTTATCGTGTGAAACTATCAGCTTCATGTCCAACTTTCCGTGACGTTGTCAGCGAAATCCTCCGCGTGTGACATAGCGCGGAGCGTCGGTGGCAGCGCAGGCGTAGCGAAACGCGGATTTGTGCTGTCCCCTCATAGCGTTGCGGAAAGCGTGCGCCCAAGCTATCCTATAAGCGGCTCGCGCGACCTGCAAGCAGCTGTATGCATTGGCGGCGAAGCTGGCCGCCCATTTGCGGTCATGGCGTCGGTGTCAACGCCGAGGGGACCGCAGTGTGGCCACGCGTATAATAAGTTAATAACCCTCTCGACTGTCAGCGTTGAGCCCTGGCGACGCTTCCGGCATCTATTTCGGCTCGCATGGCGCGATCGTGAGTGTTCGTTTGCGCTCCCGCGATGGCCCACCACGTGCGCCTTGTATGAGCGTGCGGGGAACCGACGGCTGCTTCCCCCGCTGTCTTCTAGGACGATCGACTCGTGACCGGCTTCGAGGGCGCCTCGGAGAAAAAAAAATCCCGGCGTTCATTGCCGCGATTGGAGAGGGTGTTGCGTGCCGGCTTTACCTGCCTCGAATAGGGGGAAAAAGAGCATTCGCGTGAGCGCTGTAAAGGTAGCGGGGATTTGCGGTGTTTGATTGATTCGTTGCAGTCTTGGTCTGCACGGGGCTCCGTAAATGCCAGCACGCGGGGCCTTGAAACAGGCGACGACGTGATGAGATGGAAGGAAGCATGCATGAATGGCGGGAGGGCTAAGGAATTGGAGTGGTCACGCGACGGATGGTCTAATGTACTTCTTTTTGCGCGTACACACGCGCTACGAAACAAAAATAGGAAAAAAATAACAAGACGCGTCAACGCGTTTGTTCGTATTTCCTTGCGGAGAAGCGCCGATTTTCAGTCCACGCGCCGTTTTTTTTTTTCGAAGGTAGCCGTATAGCGCGACTGACGCACGCGTTGTTGTTGAGCGGCGCCTCAAGCATAGAGGATTCGTCCGGCTGACTCGACGAATATATTCATCACCTCTTTGTCGTGCCACTGTCTATTTGCGTATTCAGGTAAGCAGTGGTCCGCATGATGCTGACTCCAGCAGGAAAGTTTACAGCCCCCTTGGTGGCATGCACGGTGGCCGCTTATGGATGACACTTTTTTTTTTCCCCCGCTGAATTTCCTTGTTCGAACAAAACGCTGGGTAAGGAAAAGGGAAACGTGTCCGCAGACGAGTACAGTAACCGCTTGTATGTTTATGTTGCACAAAAATAAGTGATTTGATTTTTTAGTAAAACGATGATTATAGCCAGTTCGGGAAGCTCATTGAAGTCGTGCCGCAATAAGATCATGAATGCAAGTGCTCGCCTACGTTGGGCGTTCAGGTGCCCCGTTCCTGAGGCACGCTGGCAACGTATCAGCTATACCCAAGTAGCCTGCGAGCCGGTCAATTAGGTGCACTGCCTGTATACCTTGTCGGCCCAGGGGTGAACGCGCCAGCACGACCCTTTTTCGATAGCGGTCCGTGGTATAGCTTTCGTCGGAGCACGAGCTTTCGTGCTCTGGATGACAGCTGGACTTGCTTTGAGTCTGTCACGACATCAACTCGTTGTTTTTTACTTACTCAAAGGGAACGTTGCTTAGCTATTCATATACTTGTTTGTCTATAGTGTGAGGTGAGAGAAGCGATTGCACGCTGCCGCTGACGGAAGTTAGGTAACTGTACAGCAGTCCGGGCGCTTCCGAGTTGACGTCACTGGCAGGTATATGTATGTACACGGCTTGGACCAACTTGCTGCGCGGGATGTTCCCGCCGACGCGCATTTTGCCACTCGTTGACACGCCCCATTCGCGGCCATGTTGCGTCTTGGCTCACTGGTCGAACCTCGGTGGCAACACAGTGTACTCGTTTACATTTTTATGCAGACATTGGGCTACTGTACGCTTCCTCGAAATTTACAATATTCGCGGTACTGTCGTGTTGGGTTATGATCGGAAGCTGGCGTTCGTTTGATTCGTCGGGCACGCGAAAGCTGGTCCGTCTGTTGCACCACTGTTGAAGCTGAGGCTTCTGGTGGTGTTTTTTTTTGTGAAGCGAAAACGCACGGTCAAGATAACGGAAAGTGCTGGACGAACGAAGAAGGAGCTTGCACAAATACTTAATGTAACCGTAACTTAGCGTAACCGTTCTTGATTTAGACAAATGACATTGAAATGTTGCTTTAATATTCGTTTTTGTAACTTCGAAAGAAATTCAGAAGTCCTAAATTAAGGAAGCGGGACAGATTTTTAAATATTTTTCTTTCTGTGCATTCCTATTCCATGATCACTTGCGAAAAATTCATATCTTTTATTTATGTGTACGTTTTTTTCACACGAATTGTTTTATGCCGGGGTCCACCACAGCTCCGTGGACGTATTTTGTAAAATATATGCTAATAGATTTCAAAGAAAAAAAATTGGCACCGTATCTGCATGTTACACCGCAAATGTCGTCGAAAGACGATAGTCTTGCGTCTGGAGAGAGTGAACAAAACGTTTATTTTATGTTCTGCGCCAGAAAATCAATGAATGGTATTCTGGGGGCGCTGCGTTAGAGTACCTCGAGCGTGCAGCGGAGGCGAACGAGTGCATCAAGTCACGTCCCCCGTGAGACATGAGCGCTATCTGGCAGTTATCCTGGAAAACGGGGCGCGGGCCGTGCGCGCCCGTCTCAGTGCTGATAAGGCGTAAAACGCGAGACGGCGGGGCGGTGCCGCCACCGTGTCGTCTTAGCAAAGCTGATGATGATTGATGATTGATTTGTGGTGTTTAACGTCCCAAAACCACTATTTTATTATGAGAGACGCCGTAGTGGAGGGCTCCGGAAATTTTGACCACCTGGGGTTCTTTAACGTGCACTCAAATCTGAGTACATGGGCCTACAACATTTCCGCCTCCATCGGAAATGCAGCCGCCACAGCCGGGATTTGATCTCGCGACATGCGGGTCAGCAGCCGAGTACCTTAGCCACTAGACCACCGTGGCGGGGCCGTCTTAGCAAAGCGTTGGAAACACTTTCCTGTTTCGTGCCAGCGTTGCATGGCCAGCGCAGCGTTATAAATGCTACGATCCTTAAAATTACTTATGTATGCCTTTTCTAGTAAAAAATATACATAATATTGACGTGTTGTTACGGTGCCTCAGATATGCGCAATAATTGCTTTTTAATTGACAATCGCACAAGTATGAACGCTGAACCTTGAGTAATATTGGTGGGTGCTGCGGATGGGGTCGGCCGTTTGGAGTATCGTTTGGGCACTTTAATGCCGTTTAGGGTACCGTTAATGGTGGACAAACAGACAAACTTACAGACATACAGACCAAAATTTTTTTGCGTCGAAGGTACCCAAGACAGACTATCGTCTTTAAAGAAACTAGAAGGAACAGCTCTGTCGCGGGGCGTCCAACCAGTGACCTACCGATCCTCGGCGCGCGGCGCTAGCCACTAGAGCACGTAGGATACGTTGTCAAGAGTTCTAAACGCAAGCTATTTATATACACCATATACCGTTTGGTGGTCCTCAGAGCTCCGAAACGTCAGCGCGTTTTCTTCGTCCGTAGCGAGATGGCGCGATCAGTAGCGTTGGGCGCAGTCGTTTCTCGCGTTTCGGGGAGCGCCGCCTCCACGGAGCATGGTCTCTCCGAGCGCCTATCGGGCGCTTGATGTAGGAGAGTACGGAGATCACTTCGCTCGCTGCCGCGGCCGCATTTACGAAAGGAGCGCGCTGGTCACATACGAAGGACTGTGCCAGTTCGCGCGCTTATCCTGTGTATGCTTGTCCGTTCGTTTCATGCGTCTTTCAGTTCGAACAGCGCGCTGTAAGTGTCCAGCTGTGACCTTTGTTAGTCCGCGCTCGTCCTGTGTACGCTCATATCGTGCGTGCTTGAGGTACGCGCTGTAAATTTGGAGCTGTCATTTTAACATATGGTGTAATAGCGAAAATTTGATGGGGACACAGAGGACAAGAAGAAACAGGACACTCGCTAACCCGTCGAAATTTGGCTACTACACCATATGTTAAAGTGATATCTCATCAACTAGCCCAGCTCTCAACCCTACTGAAGTTTGGAGCTGCTTGCTGTTCTTCGCGTGACGTAATTTGTTGCTGTAGCATTCATTCCTTCGTCCTTATGGCGAAAGAAAGCACAACAAAGACTCAACTACTTCAGTGAAGATGGGTTTCATTGCTGTGTTTTACCGATTCCTATAGAAAGATGGGTCAGCCACGTTTTTGTTTTCTTTCAATGATACAGTGAAAAACTGAGTGTTCATGCTGTTGGTGCAGTGGCGAAAGTTAGTCGTGTTATCGGGGCACTGCACAGTGTATCTTGTAGTTTAATTGAAGTGTATAGCGCTGGCGATGTAAAGCCCCCTTTCGGTCTGTCCGGCTTAAATGATAAATTTGGATGCGAACGCAGAGAAGTGTGTGAAGTGCCAAATATGGAACATGTGAAAAGGGTTGTAACAATCTCCGAGAAGGAGGTCTCCCCCTAACAAGTGGCCATTTTGTTCAGATATATTGCGTACCGACTTCAAAAGCGGTGGCGTTACAGCGGGAGTGCCTTGTGAAGTGTGTGTTTGTGACTGTATAACCAGAGTGTGCCTTATTCGAATTTCCCGTGCCCCCGCTCTGGTGGTTATATTAAGTGCTTAACCATTTAGGTTAAGAGCCTAAATGATCGTCATCCATCAGAGCTCACGTGGCGTGGTCACGCTCCCAATCAAGCGCTCAATACAGGCTTAAAACATGGCTTTCATTTGTAAAAATCGGGTTACAATAAACGAACAAGGTCTAGAATGGTATAGCCGAGAGTTCGACGGAATACCTTTTGGTCAGGTAAAGTCATTGTTGAAAAAAACAAGTCACTGACCAATGTCAAAAAAAGACAAATTGATGTTCGTACGGATACCGAAACGTCATTTTGTTTTGTTTTGACATTGCTCAGTGACCTGTTTTTTTTTTCAACAATCTCTAGAATGATATAATTTACAAGAGAAACCAGGAAGTAATCAAAATAATTAACTTAAAGTTGCTAAAGATTGCTTCAGACACATGTGGTTGACTTAGGCGCTGCGCGAGTGAAGGCGCTAACAAAACTCGCTGTAGATGACACGTATCTCAACGGCCGTAACAAGCAGGAAGTGCATCAAGAAGCAGCGCATGTACGTTCCGTGCACTGAGTTTGCGAATCTGCCTAACGAGATTACACTCGTGCCGGGAAAATGCTGCATGCTTACCTCAAACCTCAACGCCACCGACAGTTTGGTAAGCGGAGCCGTGAGGACCGTACGAACGCGAGTCGTTTGCATGACCTTGTTACGCCTCGCCTCGGGTTTCACGGTAGTAGAGCTGTTGTTTTTCTTTAACACGCAAGCGTTTCGTGCCGGGATCCACCGAAACTTCAGTGACGCATTTCCTTCACGGAAATGACGTCGAAAAAATACAATCGAATCCACGACCTCTCGGTCCGCGACAACAGAGGCTCGCTACCCGCTGCGCCACGGCCGCATGCTCTGGAAGCTTTTACAACCGCGTCCTTCACATCTAACACCGTCCTTTCGCAGTGCTCTTGGTGAGAAAACTGGGCGGGCCCTTGTGAGACTTTCGTTTGTGTCTTCGTGTTGTGTGCGCGAAAGTATGCCGAATGGAGATGTATCACTAAACATCAACGTGGGTGCGTTCACGTTAAACGGTGCTACAGCAGGCAAAGGTCGAGAAACATTGGACAAGCTCCCTTATATCAAATGCGCACTGTACGTTTGACCACTTGTGTAAGGATACTTAAGTGTTATACCGATGACGGAGGGATTAACCATGTTTTTTTTTTTTTAAAGATATACCCTCTTTAAGCATGCGACCCTCTACGCGTCTGTTCTTCGTGTCATGGAATGCGTCAATGAGTGCAGGGCTTCACGTGGAACTACTGATGTTTCTAATTTTCGTCTCAACAAGGAAAAACACTTGTCTGCCCAACTTGGGACACGTCTAGGGAACACCTCATTACTGCTGAAGCCGTTAAATGAGAGAGTTTATTCGATTTCATGAGTGAAAGGTTTATTATTTGACGTGTCTTCATGGTGTCGATAAACGCAGTTAATAATTTTGCAAACTTATCAATATCAATTTACATCATGATGTATTGAGTACTGATTAGATGCTCACTTTAGGTGCGGATGACTCTGTGCGTTCTGGTCCGCTATAGAAGACAGGATAAGCCCGCACTTTGAGCGATGACTTCACCAGAAAAAGACGGTAACCGATACGCGTGACGTGCGGGCGGCATGAATGGAAACGTGATCTTCAGTCATGCCTGAGGAATCGCCGCGTCTGAGTGCACGTGTAGCGCTGCAAAGTGAGAGGACCTGGGTTCCGTCCCGGTCCGTGGGGAAATGAATGCTGCGATGCTCGTGTATCGTCAGCACGCTTAGCACGAACACCGGATCGAGGGGCCGCGCAGTGCTTTTAATGTTTCAGAATTTCCGCCTGACTTCGACTAAACTGTTAAATTGTTGTGTATTTGTCGGAGAAATGTGTTCAGCGTTCAGCCACACAAGTGGTTACAGACGCTCTTCTCAGAATTACAGGCAGCTGTTTTTCCCGCAATTGAAGAAGACAAGAAGAAAAACACAGCATATCAACAGAGGGAATGATGATGAGTGGGGTGAGCCGTCCGTCAGAGCGTCCGTGCTTCCATTCGTGCATTGGTTCCTCCTTCGGTCCGTCCGTCCGTCCGAGTGTGTGTGTGTCCATCTGTCCGTCCGTCCGTCCATCTAGTAAACACTCCAAGTACCGGCATCTCGCATCTTTTGATATGTTCGTCATATACAAGTACCGCCATCCAGTGGCCATTTCAAGGACTAAATGAGAAGTGGCTAACTATCAATTACTACGACGATGACTACTATACCACTGCTACTACTACTACTACACACATCAGGGACGCACGACCCGGGGCTTTGGGATCTGCACCCCTGTGCAAAAAGAACTAAGAACTGATAGGTTGCCAGCAGGTTTGCGGGCGGACTGGGAGCAGCTGGCGCGACCGGTTGATTTCGGGCCAGGGCGCGGGTACGTGGGCGCATCGCGGCTCTGCGCCCAGTTCAGTCGGGGCGGAAGGAAGAAATGTCGCCTGCCGCCGTCGTGACTCACGCGTCGTCGGTTGTCGGGGTCGCGTCTTTTGTGTGTGCGTGGCGACCCGTTGTTTTCTCTTTCTTTACTCTTTTACACGCCTCCGTGGCCGGCGTCTCGACGCTGCTACCGTTTCCGCTGCACGAAACGGTGCCTGATGCCGGTCACCCCTTGTGCGCGCAAGGGGGGGAGGGCACGCGCTCGGAAATGACGCAAGCGAGCGCAATTGCTCTAAACGTACCGGTACAGCACAGCGGGTACCGGGAAAGGCGACGTGCGGCGACCTGGAGGACCCCCGGCCGTCTATAGTAGGCCTCGCGCTGCGCCATTCTGTTGCCCCCTTCTTTCTCTCTGTCGCGCAGACCTTTCCTCATACTTTCATCGAAGAGCGATAGGCCGCGTCTTTATACGCAGCGTGGTGCCCACTATAGTAATACAGCGATTACTACTACGTCAGCCCATCCTGATCTGACTGCGCAATCGATCAAGTGTGCAGTGACTTGCGCGAATATGTACCCGCCGCCCTAAAAGACGCGTCGCGTTCTCGCGAGGAATCTGTTTCAATTTTCGACGTTATCGGTCACATCATCGTGCAGGACGTTCGTCACCAGCGTTACTGTTTGTTTCCCGTCTTTTTTTTTTTGTCATAGTTATGCCGAACGTGCAACGGTAGCACATTAGAGAACCCCAGGTGGTCGAAATTTCCGGAACCCTCCACTATACGGCGTCTCTCATAACCATATCGTGGTTTTTTGGACGTTAAACCCTACATATCAATCAACGCGCAACGGTAGCTCAAGCTTGTGTAGAGGTTTGTTGAAACATACTGAAGGTAAAGGCTGCGCTGCAACGTTAAGGCGAAAAACAAAACAAAAAACTGGACTAACACAGGCAAACCACTTTGTCCGAGTTAGTCTATTTTTTTTTGTCCTTAACTTTGCAGCGCAACCTTTACCTTGAGGGGCAAGCTTAGTGCGCAAAGGTAATATTTTTGTATTATCCGTGAGCGCGAAATATTCGAGAATTCTTTCAGATCATGTATGCCACACATGACGGTCATGCAAACGAGAAGCTTCCAGCGTTTTTCTCACTTTTTTTAAATACTGTGGGGTCGTTAATGATAAAATACAGTCAGTTCGGCCGTAGTGCTCGCGCCTGCATCTATTCTTCCGCGTACATTCTGCCACTGTTTGTGTGGTCTTGTGCTCAGAAAAAAATGAATAAATAAAAACGTACGACGACTAAAGGTCGCTTGCGATGCGATTTCAGTTTTCTGTAGAATGGCTGGGCCCGTGCAGTGTCCACGCGTGTAATTAATATTTTTTATTGCTGAAAGAAGATACGTGCAAGGTATGTGTCGTTTAACGATTGGGCCTCACAGAATAGATGACAAAGGCGCGTCTTGTGCACTTATTAGTGAACGAATATATTGTTACGAATATATATATAATATAGTAGACGACGCGGACACCATAGGGCGTGCCTTGCGTGAACGCCTACCTCATCTTCCAGGTCACTGTGTCACATCCCACCTCGCCGTCGTGTCTCTACTTTCACTTATACGAAAGGCTCCGCATTTTTGTGTACATTCATTTTAAATGCGGAGGTTTTTGTTTGAGTGCAAGAAGAGACATGGCGGCAAGGTAGGACGCGACCCAGTGACCTGCAAGATGAGGTGGGCGTCAATAAAACGCGTGCTTCATTAACGCCTACCTCATTCGCGCGCGCGCACGCACGCACGCACGCACGCACGCACACACACACACACACACACACACACACACACACACACACACACACCTGTGTGTTTGCCTCTCTACAAACGCACATTTCTCTGGGGGAATTTATTGGTGCACTTGAAAACAAAAAAGAAACCCGAGAAAGAATTTTCTTTCTGAAGTTTCTAATTAACCATCGGGATTCATAATAAAACTTCGAGCGCCAAGCGCATTGCTCTTCAATTGGTTGACGCTACTTATCGCTCGCCTGCGGCCCATGGCCCATTCATTTCGTTGTAATCCACATAGATGGACTCGCTCAGCCCATTCATATATATATATATATATACTTTACCCACTGGTGCCTGTCTCGCTGCTGCCGCTTCCGTCCTTCTGGCGGGTTCCGCTGATTGCCGTAGCTGTTCTGCCGCTTTCGGGCCAGCCGCGTTCCTTTCCTACTTTTTTTAGTTGCTCCGCTCCGACCGGCTCCTCTTCCTCAGGCGCGGCGATGATCCGGCGCGACCCACATCATGCCCCGCAGGTGAGCGCTTCGAGCGTGTGCCTGGTGTAAAGGAGGAGGGGGTTTCTGTGTCGGTCCTGCGCCGGTGACAGTCCGATGAGCAGGCGGCCATTCCGCATCCTGTATACGGAACACCAGGAGGCTCCGGCAGGTCGTGCGCGCTTGTCACAGGGGTGGAAACGAAAAATGGCGGAGGAGGGGGCCAGTGTCGTTTCGTGGCCGACCGCGGAAAAGACGAAACCGCGCGCGATATATCAAACTGGTCCGTGCACGAGCGGGCAGGTATAATCGACTTTGTGACAGTCTCATTGCTACCGCGGGGTGGTGCGGCGTGGAGCAGCAAACAAAATGTATCTATAGCGGCTCTCAATGATGGCGTATTATTATTTTTTTTTTTTGCATCGGTGTGGTCTGCGTGGTAACCGTGGACGTTCGAGTTTAGGTGGTTGTTACGATACGATTTCTGCTGGCACTTATGAAACTGTGGATGCTTCTTTTATCTAGTTCACGTCCCATGTTGTTGTTGAGGATGAATATGTGTGTACGCTGTTCTGCGATATTAGTAATTTGGAATTATTTTAAGCTTATGAAAAAAAAAAATAAACTGAGAAAACTGATGTCCGCGATGGAACTGTCCAGCTGCATCTGTTTGCACCTGTAGGGTGGTCAATGGTTGGGGTGGGGTTGACGCAAGTTAGGGACATGTAATTGCAGGTCAGCCGTTTAATGATGACTCCGGGGTTTTTCATATTCTTATTTTCTGAAAAGCGCACATCGTGCTTTATGAATTATTAGTTCACATGCACTGCGGGATGCAAGTTAAATGTTTTTAGATAATTGATGTTGTAGATTCTCCATTCATAGGAAAGAGCTGAGGCTTTCTCACTTCGACTTTATTTAAATTTCTAAACGAGCTGTCGCAGTGATTCATTTTTGCGCTGGGTGTGGGCGTCGAGCGTGTCACTAATTAAAGTTCATTATCTGTAACGCCCGCTTATGGTCATCTTTAGCGCTCAAAACTTGACGTTTACGCCAAGGCACGAGTGACGGGACAACAGGTAGAGCACAAGTCTTCAAGTGTCCTCATAAACGCGTAGTATTGGCCAATTGTATTTGGTTTGCGCTAGTCTGTCGACGTGCGCTTGATCGGCTGCGATGGCGTATGTAGCTATGCCTTCGGAGTAAACGAACCGAAACGTACGTACCGCTGTGCCGAGCAGGCAACCAGCACTTTAGCTGGAGTTGTATTATAGCTATTTCATTTCCCAATGTTTAATTGTCCCTTGCTTGTTAGCGAAGGTGTGCAAGTTCTCTCACTCTTTGTTTTCCTTTCTTAACCACCCAACTGAAAGCCGCCTCCTCACCTACCTACATGTTGACAAAAAAATAAAATTACCCATCCACCCTCACCCTCACGTCGAAGAGGCTTCCTTAGCTACCTTGAATCGCTGCAATTTAACCGTGTATTCGTCGTGTGAGCTTGGTTTTATGAATGGCGGCCTGCCGTGTCTTTCATTCTTTTTGTCGAAGCGCGCCTCATTGCTTTGCTAATAGATGCGTTGGCTTAAGATTAAACCGCCCGCAGTGCCCGCGGAGCGACCGGCGTAGGTGCGCTGTTCAACGCAGGAGTCGTACTTCGAAGCAAGGCGTAGCACGACATTTTCTCAATCGTAAGAATGAACTGCCGATCTTAATTCTTCGCTGCTCGCGGGAATGCGTAATGCACGGAATTCTTGACACCCTTGGACCGTGCCGTTTCATGGGGGAGCGCGCGGAGGAAATGAACACCGATGCGAGGTGGACTGGGAGACTTGTGGCACGCGTCTTCTAGCTCAGTGCTTATCTTGCGGACAATACGTAGATTTCAGTGAGATTCTTGGTAGCATGAGAGCGGCAGGGTAACGTTGTGTTGCCCCCAAGTGCAGTCAAATCTCCACCTTTTGGCCGTGACTAGTGACCTCGGAATTGTCTGAAACAATGGGGTACTCCGACGAAACATGAATGAATGGGTTCTTACTTGACCTTTATGAAAATACAAGTGATCGAGGCATGCACTGTAACGGACAGGCACGGCACGCAACATATTTGCACAGCGCAAGACTGCGAGTAGTTACGACGTAACTACAGAAGAAGAGACAAGGACGGAAATAGCGCTGACTTCAACTGAAATTTTATTAGCGAAAACGCCTGGAATATATACTCGTGACAGAACATCACCGCGCAATCGCGCAACCTGTTGCATCACAGCAAGACAGTCATCATCTCCTTATATGGTTACGACGTCACAGCTCACCACAAATTCACGTCCGTTACGTCGTAACTACTCGTAGTTTTGCGCTGTGCAAATATGTTGATTCCCAATCACCAACTAGCCCAAGCATCTGTCTTATCAAGCATACAACAAGGCATTGTGACGCAGTCAGCGCGTACATTATTATAGGCTCCGACTTGGTTGGGGAATCGTCGCAACTACGTTTTATCTATTAGTGCCTTTAAACAACTGGCCCGTGTTATGGCGGATTTACTGACAACAAGAGACGGCGCGGTCTCGTGGAACACACACACTTGCTGCGTCCCGTGAACGGCCCCTTATGAGACTTGGCACACTTCACCGCCTAGCATTATTTCAATGTGGCGAAAGCAACTCTTGGGAATCCGCGTAGAAAGGGGTCGTGAAACGTTTTCCCAAATTTTTCACGTACGTGTGTACTCAGAATCCAGGCCGTTAATTCAATGCTATACCTTGACTCGTTTGATCGTCTTGGCTCACTAAACAGCGCAATTTTTTTCTTTCCCAGCTCACGTTCCCGTCAACTGTGCAGCTGACGCCACTTTAAGACAGCTAATGAAAACTCTGTCGCCGACAAAACATGACTACGGAGCGATGTTTTTTAGCCTTAGCGAACCGTGGTTCGTATCATCATACTGTTTCGATTACGGAGCCCTCACCACCTGAATACCTTAACGTCACGAACATACAGCGTAGGATGACGCGTAGACAGCGTCGTGGACAGACAGAGTACGGCGATGCACCCATGCGAGTGCGAGATCGGCCATCGTCAGAGAAAGACAGCGGCGATGATGGCGAAGAAGCCTGCGCCCTGGAAGCACTCGTGTCGGGACCGCGTGGCAGAACCTGCGCTTGCGGACCGTGAGCCTCCACTCTGTGCCCTTATCATCGGGTCTATCGCGGCTGATAGCTCAAAGCCACACTGCTGTGCGCTGTGGCTCGCTGGGCAGCTTGCGAAAACGAACGCTGTTTGCACTTTGATAAGTTGTGTGGCACTGTCTGACGTCGCGCACTGTTGGCATAGCGAGGACTAAGCCACCCAGAGCACGCAGTAGAACACAACCTGACGCAAACAAGTAGGAAAAAACTGGGACGTCTGCACTGATTGAGCCAAGGCAACTGGCGGGAAGACAATAGGACACACACGCGTAACGAAGCCCGGATGTACTTAAAAGCGGAACCAAGCAGATTACTCGCTGTAATTATACAGCATATAACTCAGAGCGCAGAAAACTGCAGTTTTTTTTTTATTTTCCATGTCCCAAAAGTCTAAAATATTTCACAGCGATATAAATCTAATATTTAAGAGCAAAATAAAGCTACCGCTCTGTTTGTAACTTCACTCATACTCTGACGTTTCACTAACATCACATGTTAGTGCCTATAGTGATCAATCGCCCCGCATAATCGCTAGCGAGCTCCTCGCCCCCCCCCCCCCCCCCAATCAAGAAAAGTGAACTGCGATTTCAATCGGGTGTCATGAATTGCAGACCGTATAGTGTGCCGAAATATTTCCGAATTGGTATGTCTAATCGTCATTCAAGCAGTGAAAATTGCAACCGGAAAGTTTTCATTTTTGTTTCACGACCCCATTAAGGTTGGAGAATAATTAGTGGAGCAGTGTTTGTGACTTTAAACAAGACGTTTGGGAATATCAATCAGTCCAGAACGTGCAGAAAGTCCGAAAAGTGGGATGATGAAGAGTTCGTGTCCGAAATTTCAGACTTCCCTCTAAGACATTGCCTCCCTGTACATTGCATATGACAGTGCTCCTTCCCCCAACCCCGCCCCTTATTTTAGACATATTCGTGGATGGGGATAATATGCTATACAAGTGAGCTGTCCCGAGTTTCTTTGAACGCCCAATGCCTATGAGGCGATCAGTGTCGGCGTCCAGTTTTACGCCGTGGCATGTATACAGCGGGGAGCATTGTTAGGTTCAACACTCCAGCGCGTGGCCGCGATGGAACTATTAGCGGCGCGCAACACCCGTCGTCGGAAGCTCTGTGCATGTGCTCCATAGAGAAACATACTTACAATATAGTATATTTCTCTATGTGTGCTCTGCGATACACTCTTTCCACCACGCGTGCCACGTCATGGATACCCTTCCACGTCGTCTGCTAGCCGCATTTGTGTCTTCTAAGCTGGCGCATGCTGCATTTCAGGGTCCACCTCGATTAAAACTTGGTGCGTGAGTACGAAAATGAGTATAGAAAGAGTTTACTTTTAAAGAAAACTGCGAAGAAAGTAATGCAGGATGCATCAGCTCAGCAGACAAAAATGCGGCTAGCAGACGATGAACGAGCGCATATATGCATGAACTGGCGCGCGTTGGGCAAAGAGTGCACCGCAATGTTTCCGACTACGCGGCGCTGCCGTCGGCCACGCTATCGCGTGCTTACCCTAACTGTCGGTAGAAAACCAAACAACGGACATGATTTCCTCTGAGACGCTAGTTCGGAGAAACAAATATATAGGTCAGGCTTAGGTTTAGATAGATGGCCTGTATGAAGACACTGACTGCCGCTTTTTTTGCGACTTAATTCTCTATCAGCCGTTCAAGCCGCTGTGAATAAGGTACGTGCTCAGAAATTAAGTAAAAGAAGTATGCAGTTCTATGCTAAGAGCCCGTATAGCTTTGAAGGTGTGCTTTCGACTCACGCGTAAATGTAGAGCGATGGACAAGATAACTCAGCACACGCATTGATGAGGAAAATATGTATATGCAGTTTCGTTATCATTAGTGGCTGGATGAGCGAGTGCGAAAAAGCGCCATTGGGACGTTAAATACTCCACATATCAATCAATCTATATCGTATGCCAATGAAAGGCTGGGCATGCTTCTCTCCATGAGTTTCTTAAACTGATCCAGATGGTACTCCGACACATTGTTTTTTTTTTTATTCTGTCCTTTTCTTGTTTTTATCTTCACTGTTTTATCGGCGTTCAGAATTCTCATTTCTGTTTTACTTGTTCTGGAAGATCAGCGGAACAGTATGATATTATAAGCGTTCTGCTAAAACACTTCGCTGAGAATGTTGAAAATTAAGCCCCCAGGTCGCCGTTGCCATGACGCTAGCTGAAGCTCGAAAGCTATCAGTTTAAGTTGAATCACAGTCGAGCTCTAGATAGTATGGTTATGTTTTTCCTTCTTTTTTTTAATATTGCACTGTAAGTCAACACATTTTGTCAGCGCTGCAGAGAGACTTCAACCATGTCAGTTTTCCAACTTTCGTTGCTGCTATACGTATCCAACTAGAGAAGTTTAGCAATAACCAGCGTCAAAACCCCTTCAAGACTGAACTCGGTTAAATTTGGGCTTCGACGTGCATCTGAGACCGCAAGAAATTCTAGCCGGTGCGCGTTAAAACTTGTAATCTCAAACGTGTCATGCATGCTACCTATAGCTATAACTGACTTCTCTGCGCTCCACCAATATGAATCGTGTCTTTTTCACTGAGCCTTCCATCGTCACCGCCACTTCAGTCACGCCCACCAATTCTTTGAGGCTGCCGTTGATCTTATTACGTGAAGGTGATCGAGGGCAGGGGAGTTTGAGGACAACTTCGTTATAGGTTGCACATGTCTGCTCCCGAGTGGCCGACCTTGTTGCGTTTGTTCATTTAGCAAGCCGGCATAGCACTATTTCCCGATGTTCGGGAAACATCTAGGACGAGGGGTTCCGCCCCCTCCTTCCTCGGCAAAAAGAAAAATAGATGAAATAGAAATGCCCAACAATTATCTTGTTGAAGTTCCCCATATAAACGAACGTTAAACGACGAAAACTTTTCGTCGTTTAACGTCCGCCAACTACACATTTTATGGCGTGTTATCCGATCAGTGTGCCTGCCAAAGATCAAACACATGCAGTCTGGGGCAGCTTACTCTGTTATCCGTATGTGCGTAGCTCATATGGAACTTCGAATCCAATAAAGTGAACTTTGAAAGGAGTTGTATAGAACAAGCGTTGGATACATACCGATTGTGAGCGTGTATATTCTGATGTTTCCATGACCTCGAGTTAGGCATATAGTTGTGGGTACAACGGATATGTTCATTTTGTTTCCGCTCCATCAACATCCAATGAGAAATAATACTAACAATAATAACATACCGCACTGGCGGTGTGAAATATGTCTTGCGGGTGTTTCGGCGCGCCGTGCCATTTTTCAGTGTCGAATTCGAGATATTGTGACCGTTACTAGGTAGTGGCACTTCAATATCCAGAAGGGTGTTTTGTCTCCGAAAGGCTGAAAGCCTCTTTTGGACTAATTTGTTTGACAGTGGTCTTGCGTGAAAAAAAAATAATAATCAATGGGCGCCACAGCCGCAATACCGTCACAGTACCATCTGCGTAGTAAAACGTGAATAAGTTCGGTCAATGGTGGCGCCATCAGACCCAACAAAGTCCTACTGAGGATTTTTAAGCGGTCTCTTATTAACCTTAGTAACTATACTTCTTTGATCTGATGTCACATGTACATGCCCACATCCCTGTACGTATGTGCGCAAAGGACACATTTACATCCACTTAATCAATATGCCAGCGTGCATCCATATAGTGCTTATTGGGGGAAAAAAAGGGGGGCTGCTATTCGGCACCTGGGCTATCGAGCCGCCACGGTGGGGCGTGTCGGAAGCGGCCGTGTATGCGTGGCCCGCTCTTTGGGTCAGCCTAACCATTTGTCATCGAACCATTGACGGCGAGTGCGCCTTGAAAGGAGGGAAGGTGAATGACCCGCGCTTTGGCCGTGCTTCTTTGCCGCGGTCTGATTCATGTGGGAAGTATTGTTTACGGAAGAGGGTCGAAAGGGTGGACGCACGAGTTGTGTTTCTCCATAAGGAAAGAAAAGCGAAACGTATAACGCCAACTTGGTCCGCTCGGACTCGAAAGGGAAATGACTGGTCGCTGTCACGCTCTGAATGCGTCGCGCGGATCCTTCTTAGCGTGCGCATTTGCATAAGCGCGCCACCAGAAATGGCCTGGGAAGTCTCTCCGGGCCGTTATTTTCTCGCTCCTTTTTTTCTCGATTCTTTGTCCGTTTCGAGTCCCCGCTGGAGCCCGATTTAGCCAACTGCCGTGCGCGCCGGTGTCGACGAAAAGAAAGCGCGTATCCCGGGGGAAAAAAAATCTCCCGCCGCCTGTAATCCGCGCCACGCATGCTCGCGAGACTCAACAAAGCGCATCGCTCTCCGGTGTTTCGGTTCCTTTTGTTTAAGCGCTCCACGCCTGCTTTGCGGCGAACCGTTTCGTTTGCGCACTCTTCCCTCGCGACCACGTACCGCCGGCCTGCATGATTTTGCTCGGATAAGCGACGGCCCTTCCAATCGTGCGGCGGACGTGCCACGGCGATGCTGCCGGTTCCATGATCCGTGTCGGCCGTTGGCGAACCTGCCCGTTTGCCTCGCAGGGCCGTGGTTCAGCAGTCGCCCTCGACGGGGCCAACGAGGCCACTTTCGGCCCGCGTTGTGGTTCGTGCTGGGACCCCCGGAAGGCTCGATGGGCTCATTCCTGTTTCTTTGCGACCATTGTCTCTATAACGCTATCTGTCCGATTGGGGCGCCCTTGTTTTCCATCTGTGCCTGCATCTGGGCAGCTTTTTATAGCCGCCCGCCCAGCGCTGGGCGGCGATCGCGCGAGGAGGGTCTCGAATCTGGGACGAGCGTGCCCACGGCGTCCGAGAAGCCGCGCAAGGTTAACGACACGGCGAGGAGAAGCGTCTTTCCTGGGAATCGCCGTAACCGCGAAAGCCCAAGGGCAGGCGCCGAATCTGATCGAACGGTCTCTTTACCGGTTCCCGGCCGGGTACTGCACGGGGGCGCTCTCGTCCGCGACGCCGATGGCTGGCACCGGGTGCCTCGGGTCATGCGGTGGCCTGGCGCGCTTTTGCCGCATGCTCAAAAGCGCCGCCTCCCTGCATGTAACGGAGATATGCGCGGTCCGGCGCTCGCCGCGGCCTCGCATGACGCGCTGTTGAGTGGACACGTCGTGAATCGACCGATGTGTCCTTGTGACATACCCATTTTGATCGAAGCCCCGAAGACAGAGCGCACAACAGTCGCCCATGTGTGCGCCATTTGTCTCTTGATTTTCATGCATTGTGATTTCCACCCCTGTCGAGGGGTTGGGGGGGGGGGTTCAGCTGGCACAAATCCAATTCAGCATATATCTGGTTTTGATCTATATCAGATGTAGTTTCAGAGAATAAAGGCAAAAGACAAGAACAAAAAAAAAACCCCGCGCAGCAACGCCTTACAAAGTCTCGTTTTTTATTATTATTTTCTTGTGTGAATGGCACCTTGTAACTCTATCTGGCGTCTCGCCCCCCCCCCCCCCCTTTCTTTCACTTTTTTATTCCGTACTTAGTAGCGTGTTACTCTCCGCGTGTTACTCTCCGCACCCTACAGTTTCAATGTATCCCTAATTCGCGCGGGCCCATGATCCGCCTTACGTGTGTATAGCTATACTGTTCTGGTCACAGCTCAAGCTAAAGGCTTGACGTGGTCAGAATTCAACGAACAGACAATCGAGGGAATTTGTCTCTGTTGTGGTCTGGATGGTTAAAAATCCTTTTATTGAAACGTTGGCTCAATCCCTGCTCAATTTCTCATCAGTATGCTGCTAAGTAAGTTAAGCTTATCGCGTATATAAAACATTGGTTCCAGCTATTTCGGGAATATGCTCTGGTATGAAGCCCACACTAGGAAGTCCTCAAAGGAAACAAACGAAATGAGATCATACTATGGTGGCGCGCTTTTTATGTTCCAAATAACGGCAACCCTTTTCAGTAAGATGTGCTTACTGCATGTGGCTTATTGTCGTCAGAGTGCAGTAGAGAAAATCGTTGCTTAAAAGGTCCATTCCAGATTTTTCTTGTAGAAAGGGGGATTAAAATAGGTACATCCTATATACAGGGAGAAATCTGCGAACTATAGTATTGAAGTTTATACGTATCGCGAATCGATACGTTTAGTTACTTGAATTTCCCCTAATACCTGATATGATAAAGATTCGGAATATGCCACTTCATTGTGTCATTGATAAAGATGATGTCCATGATTATGTCCATGATTTTAATCATGTCTGGGTACTTATTGTCTGATTTTATAACATATTGTGTTTCTTCACTCTATCTAAACATCGTATGAATATTTATAATGTTGATTCTTCCCGCGATGACTCCCGATGGGGTTTAATGACAGTATTCGTCAATTTACAAAGAGATAGGGAGAAATTGATCAACTGCATTGATCGTAAAGTATAGCTTCTGACAAGTTATGTGATGTCTTTGTTGATATATTTCTCATTGATTTCTTATTTTGTGATACTGAGTGTAGTTACGGTGGAAATCTAAATTGCCTTTCTTTTTTTTTTCTCTCGTTTGCAGGTAAGTACCATCCTGCGATATTACTTGACAACGGTGGTGCGGTGGTGCTTTGCTGAGCTGTAAGTGGCAGCAAGACCACGGCCTGCTGCCTTGCGTCGTGTGTGATTCTGCGTGACGGTACTTGCGACCACCCCTAATCTGCGGGCTGGTAGCAGCTGTACCGATAACGTAGGTTCTTCTTTGAGTCGTTTCCAACTGAACGAGTGGGGGTGGCCAGCCCTCCCTTCGCATTGATAAGCAGAGCTCGCCCTAGATGAACCCGGGAGCTCGAGTGGCAAGTGTCGGGGAGCGGCGACGGAAGCAGTCGCTCTGTCTAATCAGTACCCTGAAAGTAAATAGACAGCTCTCGTTGAACATCCGCAGCAGCTGTGCGCACACACGCTGCAGTTCGCTATGTCTGTCAGCCTGCGTCCTCAGAGCTGCTGCGCACGCCAAACTAAAACTGCTGCTTAGTGGGCCTGGTCTCGCTTTTTTGAGAAGCCGCGTAGGATCCTTTCTGATTTTGGTTATGTAACAATATTCCTGTCGTGCAGCCGCAGGAGCTGTGTAGGAGCGTGCTAACCACGAATCCTTATAATTATTGCTGGGGTGACTACATACATGCACGGTCGTCTAGAAATCATTATATTCGTGCTTTGCATGTAGCAGCCACGTGCTGTACAGGTATAGTTCGCGCACTCAAACCTTCAGTGTGTGTGTATAGCTTTTTTGCTTTTTTTTTGCACGTGCTTTGTGATTGTGCATTTTCATCAGCATCGACATTTGCGGAGTCCACGAAAGCACTGCCACTACACCCATATCTATCCCGGCCCTTGACCTTAAATCGTCTCTCAAACGAAAGCTGGGAGATTACTGGCAGAGCAAGTTAAGAAGACACACACAAAACAAACTACACGTTATTGAGCCACACCTTAGTAATTTGCCGCCAGTATCGAAATCACGTCGTACAGAGGTAACGCTAACAAAGCTCAGCATAGGACACACATACATGACACACTCATACCTTTTGTCTGGTGGCGATCCACCATTGTGTGACATATGTGGGGAAGCACTAACAGTGCTTCACATTTGAATTAAGTGTTAACAATTAGACACTCTAAGAAGACAACACTTTTCATTACCCTACCGACAACAGATACCACTTCACCCTCCGATATTTGTCGGTAGAGAAGCACTTTGCACTCATAAATCTAAGCTGGCTTTTTTAAGAGATGTTTTTTTTTTTTTTAAAGAGGTTGACTGCTGTGGTGGCTACATTGAAAAAAGCATCTGCCGCGCGGCCGTTCGACACAGGGACGCAGATGAGGCACTTGTGCTAGCGTCGAATATCTCCACCCTGCTTTATTATCAGAACCTTTCGCCACTCATTCTCACGATACATTTCACGGCCCTATCATGATTTTATTACTTCTATGTTTTACTCGCCTTAGAAAGCGAGAAATTTTAAAGCCCTTATAAGGCCACCTTACACAATTCGTTGTTCACATC
Organism: Rhipicephalus microplus; assembly: GCF_043290135.1. NCBI lineage: Eukaryota > Metazoa > Arthropoda > Arachnida > Ixodida > Ixodidae > Rhipicephalus > Rhipicephalus microplus. Next base: position 228,704,537 of record NC_134710.1, read on the forward strand.
TCTTATCCTATGGCCTGGTGCTTTTTGGCCATCAAATGGCCCTTGCGCCACAAAACACCACACATCATCACATTGGCGGAGACTCTGCAATGCCATATTTTTTTATTTAATTTTGCCGCTCCACTTGTAACGTACTTTAAAATGTTATTAGTCATATCTTGTGAGGTCGCCTAAAAAGTTTACAAGTTCCTGCTCAACTATATAGTGATTTGTGACATTTTATGTTCCGTCGAGACGACGATGGTACCTGGCAGGCGAGGAACGTCGATGAGAACGTTTCATTTTGTAGCGCTTATAAATGGAGGCCTACTTTTGCCGAAATACGTGTCGCACTGATTCGTCCATTCATGTTCGTTGTGTGGTGGTCATTGCTACACGGTTTACGAATCGCCTTCTCGGAGAGTGCGTACAAGGCTAACGACTGGAGTGGTTGCCCCGCCGCGGTGATCTAGTGGCCAAGGTACTCGGCTGCTGACCCGCAGGTCGCGGGATCAAATCCCGGCTGCATTTCCGATGGAGGCGGAAATGTTGTAGGCCCGTGTGCTCAGATTTGGGCGCACGTTAAAGAACCTCAGGTGTTCTAAATTTGCGGAGCCCTCCACTGCGGCGTCTCTCGTAATCATATAGTGGTTTTGGGACGTTCAACCCCACATATCAATCAATCAATCAACGACGGGAGTGGTCGTCGGACAGACTCCGGCGCGTGCGAATCCTCGGGCAGTCCCGGCGAGCATCAGTTGCGTGTGGCGGCTTCCGCGTTCTGCGGTCTTTTGTGTCGCCATGGAGCGCGGTTGGCCAAGAACTTTTTCGTCCTTGGCGTTCGCCATCCCGCCGCTGCGGCCTTTTGTCGTCGTGCGCGCGGCAGCGCGACCCGCGCATTCGTGGGTAGCCGTCTTCCTGTCCTCGGCGTTAGCTGGCTTTTTAACCCACTCTGGTACACGGCGCCGGGACTGAAAGTGCCCCTGGTATTGCGTTTTTTTTTTTGCTTTTTGTATTTTTGCGCGCGCTAAGTCTCCTCGTATAGAGCGCGTCTTAATCGTCGCCGCGAGTGCGTACCCTTTCGCGGCTTCTTTTACAATGCCACCGGTGTGTTCGTGTGGCTATTATATACGTCACCGCCTCCGCTCTTCTCATCTTCTCGCGAGAAAGCTCGCGAGCGAGAAGGGCGGCATTTTTTTGCATGTCTCGCGACGGTGGTTTATTCGTTGCCGCTACTTGTTTTGTAGTTACTTAGCTTACGGTCCGTCCTTGCTCGGCGGCATTAACTCAGTCGCCTCGGTTATTTTCTTCCCGCCGTTGTGCATTGTGTGATATTTTAGTGAAAAAAAGAAAAAAAACGACATCTAATAGTAGGTAAGCATTTCTACGTTTGCTGAGATCTTCATTCGCAGAATGCGGGCGGCACGATAGGCAGCGAATTCTGCATCGACCCTCTATATTGCAGTGTCCTCGCAGGTTGTAGGACTGATTGGGGATATTACACGTTTTTATGGTGCATGACAACACGCCCGCACGCACACACGTTTTCACTCACTAACTCACTCACTCATTTGTGTTTCACTCCCATGGTCTCTTACGCTGGTATGTCGTGCAAATATTTTGTGGTGGCAATCCTGAACTTCGCGAAATCATATTGTCAACCTATTGTAATTTTTTTTGAACGTCTATACAGTGTGTATATACACCGTGTTGTCCGACTGAATCTTCACGTTGCGCTGGCGAGGACTGTGTCGATTTGATCGAGTAGTATGGAAGATCCCCTGGGAATATGCGGGCGCTAGCGAGGAAGTATAGCGAAACAGAGGGACCGTGCTTCGACGCCTCCAGCACGTAGAACTGTGTATACAAGGTGCACCACGGTCTGTTTGCGGAACTGCCTCAGAGACCTGACCGGCGACATAGCGTTCTTGCAGCTATACGCGCGCGCTCTTCTGTTCCAGTGTACACTGCATGGTGGCGCTATAAAAGTATGACGCTATAAGCAGGAAAAAAAAGGGGGCACCGCGTACTCGCATTGAGGTGACGGACGCGCCTTTTTCCTCGTCGTTGAGGCGACACGCATAGACCGTGCCGGGGTCGCGCTCTTAGGGCGTCGCCTGCCGTCCGCCGGTGCCCTTGCTGTTGCATTGTGTGGAAATGGCCGGTTCTTCTGACGGCAAGATTCTTCTCTCTCTGGAGCGCTTTCGTCGCTTGTCGGCGCGATCGCCTTCGAAACCTGCGCTCTTGATTACAGTCGCCGTCTATACGATTGTCGAGTTTTCTCGTATAGACTGGTTTTCGAGACGTGAACGGGTTGGTGCGTGGACATCTAAAAACGGATGGCTGTTCGCCTATAGAGTGGTGTCGATATAGCTTAGTAGTATAAATTGCACGCCTCTATTCTTGGTGGGATTGCTGCCTTTCCGAATATTTCTAAAAGTTGGCGAACTGGTCGCTCCATGCTTCTCGCGGGTTCAGCGCATTTCAAAGAGTCTGGAGGGCGACTGGTATTTGCGGTAACTTTTTTTTGTATTGAGAAGATACATCGGTGCACTTGGTCTGCTATCATCCGCCTTCGGCCACTGTTGCTGCAGGGTGGCGTTTCTTGACACTGTTGTAGCTCCGCACTTTGTTCCTCGATTGAGAGCTGGGCGACTGAGGCGAAGCTCCGACCGAGGAGAGCGGTCGCGGCGCGCCACAGCGACTTCCTCGTGCTTCTGTCGAGGGACGTTTGCGTTTCTAGTAAGCTTGCGTCATCGTGACCTTCCTGGTTGCTTGTCTTTTGCCTGAGTAGCTTCCACAGACATCTGGTGTGACCTTGGGTCTGAGTCGTGGCTCTTTGAAATCGAAGACTGTCAGTGCTCCAGCTAGATTTCGAAAATGGCATCCTGGATGCGTATGATACATGCACAGTGTCCAGCGTGCCCCACCCGCTCCACTCCATCGGGGCCAGCGCGCAAGTGCGCTCGATCTGAGAGTAGCGGTCGTTTTATACTTTACGTAAAGACTCGACATAATGTGTATAAACCAAACTGGTATTATTTAACCATCCAGACCCAATAGTCGGGATTGTGGGCCTGTGAGGTACTTCGAATATAGAGCTCGAACATCATTTGATTGATATCGCTCGCGAGAAAGAGAGGACACAACTTTATGGTCGTCAGACTTATGGAGGTAGGTGATCCGCCAGGCCCCGCCGCGGTGGTCTAGTGGCTAAGGTACTCGGCTGCTGACCCGCAGGGCGCGGGTTCGAATCCCGGCTGCGGCGGCTGCTTTTCCGATGGAGGCGGAAATGTTGTAGGCCCGTGTGCTCAGATTTGGGCGCACGTTAAAGAACCCCAGGTGGTCTAAATTTCCGGAGCCCTCCACTACGGCGTCTCTCATAATCATATAGTGGTTTTGGGACGTTAAACACCACATATCAATCAATCAATCAGGTGATCCGCCAGGCTGAACATGGTGGCCACCTCCCCTTCCCTTGCCAGGCTGGTGGAGGTGTCAGAACTGCCTCCCACCCCTCTGGCGAGGGAGCGGCCAGGAGATCGGGAGAGGGGGAATCTTCCCTGCAGGCCTAGGGAATGTGATTAAGAGTGGCTATCCACAATGTGAGCAATGCGAGTTAACAAAAGGGCCGTCGCGTGACTAGATAGCCCTTTTCACTCTCTTCTTGCGATGTAAATGTCGTCGTATTTCACGAGGACAGCTACGATGCAGTTTGAGTTGCCAATGGGACAGCGACTGGAGGTGGCCGCAGTCTATGCACGCATGCAGAATAATCGCGCTTCCTAGCTGTTCCCTGTATAGGAGGCGCTACTATTCCAAAATGGGCTAATAGAGTGTTCCACACTCGCCGTCATGGATGGGAGCGGCGCTGCCTAACACCCGCAGGTTTCATGCGCATGAATACCCGAGAATGTGGGTGATGCCGCGAGTGTTTTGGTGAGAGCATCGGGTGCGTGTAAGTCGGAGGTTGCAGGTTCGGTTTCTGCCGGCATCAAGTTGTCTTTTCGTCCACTTTGCTTTCTTCACATATATATCGAAATGATACAATACACCTAAAACAGCACAATTAGCGTCCTCGATACTTTCCTTCGCTTCGTTATCTGCGATAGTTTTCATAAAGATTGCATCAAAGAAGAAAGAGTGCTCCAAGTTCCTTCATTCAGATGCCGTATGCGTGGTTACTTGTACGAGGCGTGGTATTTTGGCTGCAGCCGATCGGTTTCCGAAGTCGTGTCGTTTCAGCGAGACGCATCAGAACAACTACGGATACATTCGAGCATGCTAGCGAAAGTTTGCTGATCGTTTGTCGATTCGTATTCTATTTCGGCTATCCTCTGAAGTCTTCGGCATGCTTTCCTTTTGTGGAAACACTAAACACAGTTACTAAAACTGACGGCTCTATTCTTCGGTCCCTTCGGTTGTTCTATTCCATCTACGGACTTATCTTTCTCCTCCTTCAGCAAGCCTCTCAACCGGCGACGCGCCTGAAGACGTTTACCTCGGCCGACTGATAAGACTGTGTGTTCAAATAATTGCACCGTTCCCCGGGTGCCCGCAATGCTGTCCGATGTGGCCTCAACTCTCGTCGGCGCAGCTTGTTGCTTTACAATGCGCGGATGTAGTGCTAGATAGCCGTCGTTAAGGGTCAAGATTGGTCCCAACGCCGATAAGGCCAGCGGTCACCTCTGGCACTTGTGTGTGGCGCCTTTTCGCGACAACAACGAGGGCGCTCCTGCCTGCTCGGCTGCGAACAGTATAGGCGCACGTTGGAAACGAATGGGCAACGCACTGCGGGGTCGTAAGGGTACGTGCACCGTGTTTCAGCTTCACGATAAATGAACGTGCTCGCTTAATTGACAGTGACCCACGGTACTTGGCTGTGGTCGGTCCGTGTATTACATCCCCATTTGATAGCTCGCCGTGCTCTCTGCGTCATCTCCTCGTGCCTGTAGAGGGGCTGCGATAAGCGGAGAAGGTATATATCTGATGGCGTTTCGCAACCCCCCCCCCCCCCCCCCCTCTAAGAGTTTCTTCATTTCTGCGTTGTGTGCGCGATTGAATGCCGGCTGTCAGAATGTAGGGCGGCGTTTCGCTTCCGGCTTGTTACGGCGCCGCCGCGTAAACGCGGAACCGGGTTCTCCCTCTCCTGCGGCTCGAGGCGCCGGCCACGGCGCCTTTTGGCGCCGCTGCCCTCGAGGGGCTGCTCAATGACCGGTTTGGCTTAACCGACTGACTCGCAGCAGATCGGGCCGCCGCCGTGACTCGGTCTCGTTTGTCCGTCGATCGGGGCTTTCTTGTTTTCAGCCGCTCAGCTTGTTTCCCCTCGGCGTCTCGCTGCTCTCGTTCTATCCATTTGCTTGCCGAAATGCGCGCCCCCCTCCTTTCTCTGCGTCCCGTTGTGCGACGACACGGTCGGCCGCAACGAGTCAATTATCCCGTGCGCGCCCTGCATGCTCGGCCGCTGATTGACAACACGCGGTGATGGCGGTGTCGGAAAAAAAACTGCGCTGATCCCCGCCGCACGCGCAAGATTGGCGCGCGCATTCCTGGCCGCTTTGTACTCGCGAGCGTGCGCGGGTCGGTTTGTGTTTCGCCCGCGCTGTGGCGCTCCTTTGTGTCTCTCGTGGTTGCCACGCTTTCGAAGCGCGGAAATTGTAGCACGCGACGGGAGGCATGTATCTTTTTCCGTGCGCGCTGTTCGGCCTCCTTCCTTGCAGCTGCATTCGCGCGTGTTACGTTGTTGTTTGGACCTCAGTACCATTCACTGCGCGATTGTGGGCGCGGTGTATTATGGACCCGAGACCTCGTTCGTGGATGGGGTGGTGTCAAAACGGCGTTTGTGGGCGCACGTGACTGGACACACCTTGAATCATTTTCCCCCTCTAAATCATTATATACATATATTTATATATTTCGCTCGATTGTCTATACTGTTTTCTTCCATAAACGTGCGGCTGAATAGCGTGCAGTATAGCTGATCGTTCTTCTCATAGTGAGCTCTTGGATAAGGCGAGGCAGGGGCCTAACGTTGCTCGGCTGCTCACCCTAAAAACACGGGTTCGAACCCCGCCGCCGTGTTAGTTACATCTCGATGGCAGCGAAATACTAGAGGTCAGTGTATACTGTGCGATTTCAGGACTCGATAAAAGATGATTGATTGATTGATTTGTGGGGTTTAACGTCCCAAAACCGCTATATAATTATGAGAGACGCCGTAGTGGAGGGCTCCGGAAATTTTGACCACCTCAGGGGTTCTTTAACGTGCACCCAAATCTGAGCACACGGACCTACGACATTTCCGCCTCCATCGGAAATGCAGCCGCCGCAGCCGGGATCTGATCCCGCGACCTGCGGGTCAGCAGCCGAGTACCTTAGCCACTAGACCACCGCGGCGGGGCCTCGATAAAAGAAAAAAAAAAGGAAACCCGGGTGGTCAAAATTATTCGGAATGCTCCACTACTGCGGCCCCGTAGCCTGAGTCGCGTTGCGACGTTCAACCCCACAAGCCAGCCATCGTTTCCTTAGGCGAGATGTCTGCCTTGCAAAAAAAGGCGCACTTGCAGTAGTTAACAAAAAAAAGCAGGAATTCACTTTGTGGTTTCATTTCGTTATGAAACTGTTTGCGTGATCAGCAGCATGCCGGGGCCACTCGTGTAAGTCCATCCGACAAATAAGGCGGTGATGAGGGCTAGTTTGTACGTCTTTACGCTTGCGATGCGCAAACTAACTACAATATTTTATCAACTACTCCATCATACTGCACTGTTGTTGACATTTGTCACCTTCAAAACTACATATATATCTCTCTCCTTTGTTTCGCTCGCTAAATAATGACATAATTACGTGTGCCCAGCTTGCGTGTATGATGTCAGCGCACAAGCTTTAATGGAAAATTTTCGATAAAGATGTGTATGTATACCTTTTTAAAATATTAATTGTGCTTATAATACGTATATGTTCAAACACTCGCACTCGGGTCTGAGTAACGCTACTCGTCCCCTTTTATCACTGATGACGGCGCGCCATGCGGGACAAGCGATGAGACATGTCTTTGTTCCAACGGTCCTGCTTCTTGAATGCGAAATTAGGCTTATCGAACGATCGCTATAAGTATCTCGGGAATACGAATCTTGCCGAATGCAACAAGATGAGCTATCGTTACGATACGACTACCTTTAATTGTTCTCTATCAATACGTACCGCGGTGGCGATGTATGCTGTGGGAAGTGGGCTCGGGTTTTTATCGCCACGTAGCCGGTTGTCGCACCCTTACGCAAGCTCCATTGATGTCGAAATGGACGGCCATCGAGGTAATATCTATTGCAATCGAACACGCTGAGTGGAAGCGATACATTAGTCTCCGGAGACTTCATTGTGACGGTGTTTGTCTTCGGGAGGGGCGATTGGCGTATAGATCGCCTCTGTAGTTGTTTGAGAGGCGGACTGGAAATCGGGTCTCTCGTGCCACCGAAGGTGTCGTCCGTTCCTTGTACACGCTCGGACGGTGGCTCTTTGTTTTTCTTCCGTCACCGCTGTCTTTGTTTTGGCGCGCGCTCCTGTGGAAGTGTGCGGCCCACGTAATTTGTGCCTCGAGTTCAGGTGTGGTGTCTGGTGGTGCATTTCCACGGAAGTGTCGGTGGTCTTCGACCCCGATTCTTTCCCGATCGTACCAGGAAGGTGCAGTGTGGCTCCATTTCGATAAACGGCCCTCGAGCGGCGAAGACGCAAAAGCGCCCCGCGTGACAGCGTCGATTTTCCCTATGGCTGTTCTCCAGTGGCGCACTGTGGTACGAAGTGTTTATCGCGGTTCCGTCTGCGTCGTTCGCGTGGCCTCTCGAGTCTTCGAGGCGAGCCTTTCGTTCGGCCGTTGACGCAAGTCCGGTGGCGCGGTATACGGAAACGGCCCGCCTCGGTCTGTGTGGACACTGTCATTCTGCGCGGTGTCCCGGCTGGTGGACTGAGCTTAGCGTTATCGCCTTGCGGCAGCGTGGCCCGTACGGCCGTGTGACCCGGCCAGTCGGCGCGCCCAAGGAAGGGCTCGCCCCCCTCCCGAGAAACTGGATCAGGTCGGCGGAACGGCCGCTGGCGCTGAAATCGAAACGGCGCGTGCTGCGCCGCACTCCGAGCGACGCCCAACTCGAAGGGTTTGCGGCCGGGGCCTCGTTCTTTGAAGAGGGCATCTCCTCGCGCGCTGTGCTTTGCCAAGCCGACCTTTCCCCCCCGAGCACCTTAATTGCGTGGTACATACATTTCCCCTGCTCTTTGTCCGATGCGTGCACTCGCGAGCGCCCAGCTGCTAGGTTGCTTGGAGAGACCTTTTCGTGAGCGTGCGCTTGTATTGGAGCGCTCAGGTTGTCACGGGGCCCGCCACGATGCCTTGATCGCTCCACGGTGAGATGGTTGACTTCCTTAACGTTTAACAGCGCGAAAAGAACACGCTGGACTCTTCGCGCTGTTAAACCTTAAGTATGCTAAACCAACTAGCCCAGTCACCCACTTCGTTTGATTTCCGGCCGCGGCATCCAAATGACGCAGGAACAGCAATAATAATAATAATAAAAATAATAATAATAATAATAATAATAATAATAATAATGCATTAATGGTGTGCTTTAAGAAGCTACAATAGGTTCACATAAATTTCGAACGTTCCGTTACTCTGCGGTTCCGCGCTAAAAACCGTATATTATAATATAAGGTTTACTACCCTATTTTCTGAAGTGCATTTGGAACGTCGGTGACAAAATGCACAAAAAAAGAAAGCCTACATTTCTCTTACCAATATATATATATATATATATATATATATATATATATATATATATATATATATATATATATATGTAGACAATGTGTGTGTGTGTGGATGACATCGCAGTTTTTGGGTGTATTGCGTTCGCATTCGCGTTATGTATGTATAGCGTATTATACGTACATGACACGACGTGGGGGAAGGCGAGTATAGCCAGTGACCGAGAGAGAGTGTATGCACCGTGTTGGGGTACAGACTATTTGAGTGACGGGTTTCGGTGCCGCCATGTTGAGCTCTTTGCCGTAATGTGTATCATCTTGCACAGCTGAATGAACAGTATACGGTGGGCGTTTATATGCATACGAAAACAGTCGGGTTGGTACGTTCTACGTTTCCTGACCTTACCGATTCTTGTTATGAGATGGACAAATATGAAAACGTTGGTGGTGGTGCCCACATTGTCTTACGTAAAATCGTTGAGAGGAAGCGTGCTTCTTCCCGTATCTGCAATTTTATCACCTGAAAAGTAACTGTACAACCAAAATGACGAGGCCTGGTAGCTGCATAACGAAATTAAGCAAACTTTGCCTAGTGCTATTTCCTTTAGTGCTGCAGTTGAGTTATTGGTATAGGTGGGGTAAAATGAGACACGCGTCAAAACGCGACATTTTGACTTTGCCGGCCTCTGTAGCTAATACAAAAACTACTTTTTTTTTTCTTTTTCCAGTGTGAAGTTCTGGTGTTTGTTTACTTATTGTGTAAAGATTGATGATTGCTCACAGCATTTGCGCGGGAAAAATTGCGCGGCTGGTGTTAATGTGTTTCGTGACCCGTCAAGAAAAGGGCGAAATTCTGCTCGGCCAAATTTTCGCATCTGTGCACGAAGCTACTCCTACGTCAGTAGAGCAACGTAAATATTTATTTCATTATACTTTAGGCTATGATCTACATAGCACCAAATGTTTAGTTCATTCGGTGTTAGGGCACAAAGCAGATTTTTTTTTAAATTATGGCATGTGAGAGAGGCCAAACGCGACAAAAAGGCATCCAATTGCCTTATATAGTGTCTCATTAACTTAACCATTAGCTTACACTCATTATATATTATATTTCTTTGTGTTTAGAAGGGTTCAGACATACAATAGAATATCATACATAAAGCTTCCTGGGAGGAAAACGACATGAAAAAGCACTGATTGCCGTTCAGGCCATGACTCTCTCCATTCGCGCTGCATCAAGGTTTTTCCGTGTTCCCAAGGAAGTTGTCAAAAGGCACAAAAAAAGCGGAATCTTCAAGTCAAGTCGTTCGAAAACGCATGTTGGTATTTAGATTAAACGGTGTTTCTTGAATAGCCTAATTAAGAAAAACAAGCGCGAAAAAATCTGAATCTGGCACAGTTTTAAATTCATTGCTTCACAAAGCTCGGTGGACGAAGTTAAAAGCCATGAAACGCCTGACCAGTTCTGCATAAAAATGGCAAAAAATGAAGATACATGTCAAAACATATCTAGCCTCCGACTGTTGAGTAATCCAATGAGGTGCGAGCGTTCAACAAAAGACAACATTAGCACAAAGAAAACTTAGAGGGGTTTTATCTGCAAAGAGTTTCGGAGCAACACAACACCGCGTTCTGTCTAGATTGAATGCGTGGAGTCCAAAAACTGGGCTCCTTTTAAGGTTGCCTAAGTACCCACGCAAGGAAATTCAAGTCTGTCTACTGCAAATACTGAAGAAATTGATTTTTTTTCTTACTGTCTCGTTTTGCCACAATCAGGGTCTCGTTTTGCCCCGCAGGTGGTTCAATTGTAAGGAGTGAAATAAAAAATAAATATTCACTATTTTAAAATTGTTGTTGCATTTTACCCCACCCTATTTTCACTTCCAATTTGCCCGTCGGCTAAGAATATATTGGACGGACGCCAGTTTCGAGATGTGGGTTCTCTAAATTCCGATGGAATCTATTTCTTTTGCTGCATCTATCTGTCCGGAAGATGGATACTCCCACTTATCGGCATCCCCTCATCAGACAGCGCTTCATAGTGCAGCCATTGCCGAAGAACATGCTAGCCGGTATTCATGACGGTAGACGATCGGCCCGCGGCTGAAACCTTCACAGTGCCTACGATACGAACACTGAGGGGGCTCACGACGACGCGGAAAGATACGCAGCTCTCAGACAGATCTATTCAATCGATGTGTCGTCGAAACGTACCCCAGTCGATAAAGAGCCTACCACGATGTGCGCCGGCTCCATGCGCATACATGACCCAAACGAGGCTGATGAAACTGCCGTAGCCCTCGACGTAATGACTGGATTGGAAACAATCATTAGTGACTCTAAATCTGCCATCATCCGATTTGCCCGTGGTCTCCCCAGCCAAGGCGCGCATCCTTCGTCATCTGCCCCGAACGGCACGCAGCGCCTCAGGCGACACTGCTGCCAGCAGCACCGACGATGGCGATCCCCGTATAATCCAACTCATCTGGGTCCCCCAGCGCAAGCTGGAAACCTGGGCCCTGAGACAAGCTCGAGGACTCGTACGCCGAGCGGTGGGCCACACTTCGCACCACGATATAGAAGCCACCGAACCACTCACCTTTCACGACATCACGCAGTACTACTAGCTAACTAGGCAAACCGAACCTCCCCCGCAACTAAACAAAGCTCAAAAAATCACTTGGCGGCGGCTTCAAACCAAGTCGTTCTCTTCCCCGCACATCTATCGCCACATATACACAGCCTTATTCACATCTACGTGCACCCTTTGCAAGACACAGACCGCAACCTTAGATCACATCATCTGAGTATGCAATGCAGCAAGGACACCCCCCCCCCCCCCCCCCCAACCAGACCTTCTATAGAAGAGTCACTTTCCGGTGAGGCCTATATAGGAGAGAATTCTCACGACCACTAGCCTGGAAGCCCAGCTCCGGGCCATCAAACGCGCTGACGAGGTGGCGACCAGGCATGCCCTGACAGCCCTCGCCACCTAGGAAACCGTCAGCTGCCTTAATAAAATTGTTTACTACTACTTCTGTTCTTGTTACACGTAATATTTTTTCTGTTACGTGCAAAACTAATGTGTTTGTAGACGGTAAATGCAAACTCTGGCTATATACTAAACGGACATGTCTTTAGTGCCGGCTGGTTTGTGTCGCACCGTTTGTATAACGTGCGGGATACGCTCGCGTTCGACTTGGCAGTGTTCCGCTTCGTTACGCAATGAAAGTCTTTTGGGTAAATATGCGAAAATCCGGTGCAATCAGCGTAATACGGCGAAACGCGAACAGTTCCGAGAGCGGTAAAAACGCCTTGGTCTTATTATAACGCTGCTTTCAGCTTTATCCATGTGCATACATTATCTTGAAAGAGTATACCTACTATACGGGGGAAGAAATATATTGAATTTGGTGGTACGATTGCAATTCGGCCATCGAAAATCATTCGGTTGACGCGTTATTGCGACCACTTAATGCGCTCCGTTGCGAGCCAAATGTCTGGAATCTTGTCTTTTACCCTCAGGGTGCCCATTCGGGGTGATCACTTATAGCGCTATTACGCATACGCTGAGGGGAATCAGTTGGTGTCTTATATTGCCAAAATTTACCTCCGCGTTTCGCGATTTCGTTACAAATTTGGCAATTCGATTGCCCCTATACAGCAGGTAGGTTTGTTCTAAGCGTTGCACCTTTGTCTTCGTAGTCTCCTTCATACTCTGTCCTAATGCATGTATAAGTGAACGTGCATGGGTTGTACAGACTATAACTCACCTGTTATCCTGTGGCGCTGTCCGATTCTTTGCTTATGTGGTACTGCGAGGAAACAACGCGAAAACTGGACTAAGTCGAAGGAACAAACGACAAGCGATGTTCCTTCGACTTGGTCTCGTTTTCGCGCTGTTTCCGCCCACTATCATGTGCCAACGTGGCCGGTCAAGACACCCTTCTGCCATTTATGTTGTGTTCTTTTTTTTTTCTTTCCTGGTCGAGTTGCTTTGGGCAAGCTACCGCTTCGCTAACCGTTAAACGCTGCGCATACTCTTAACTGCGCCATGTGCCTATTCTCACCTTGCTGTCTGTCTTGTCCATTCCTATATAGGAGACTATACATGGTGGTACTCATACGCAGATGGTTATCGCCATGGTCAGTACCTTTGACTTCTTGTGCAGTGCTCCTAACGCTTTGAACTTCTACTGGCGCAGTCCTCCTGTTCCCATCTGTGTATAGCACTGATCTCATTATTGCAGCACTTGAGATGAACTCAGACGATCAGTCCGACGATTCCGGTAGGTACACTGTTATTGCAGTAAGTATCTGTAACACAGAACTGCATTGAAACTTTCTCATTAGCGTTCGTTACTACGCTTACCTTCAGAAAGACGGAAATCGACTTTTGCTTAACTATTTTACTGCGGTATCCGAGCCCCAAAGCTTGCCGTGTGCCTATGCATAACCTCTGCACGCTGCCTCTAGCGCAGATATTTGTTAATCAGACGAGTGTTCAGACCTGAATTCGAGAATTGAGCGTCAACGGACACTTCGGGGCGGAGCACGTGTGCTTCTCCAAAGAGTAGATGACCTCGTGATATGTGCTTTCAAAAGCGCGTTTCGCTTCTTTTCTGCCTGCTATGATTTCACGCGCATCGTGCAGGTATACTAAACTGGGAATATAAGAGCGAACAATCGTAAGGTTAGGTTCGAATCACTGCGGGGAGACTGCAGCCTTGAGTATATATCACTATGGCAACCTTAAAGTCTCGCAGCGTGCCACATTCGCCGTCACGAGAGGCGAGGGAACACCGGCCGTGCGATCAGTGAAGGCAGCAGTCACAGGAGCGGCTACCTATACGCATTCTGTGAGCTTATAGTTCAGCTCTGAAATGTCACGCCAGTGAACACGTTCTGTGAGCTAGCTCAGCTCTGAAATGTCACGCCAGTGAACAGCGCACAAGCAAATAAATTAACACGAAGCACGAAACAACCACGCAAACACTGCCCGAGCGCGAGCAGGAGCGCGTCAGCGTGCGTATACCCGGGCGCGACTCGCGATGAAAGGCGATTTCCGCACACACACTAGGTGGGTGGTGCCACGCACTGGACTGTTTGTGAAGCTCCGAAGTGATTTAGATGAATTTCGAAGCTCTCCGAACTTCGAAACTCTCCGTGAGTCCATAGTGCTTCATAAAGAAAGCAACAGAATACCAATCAAGCAGGGTGTAAGGCAGGGGGACCCAGTCTCCCCAATGCTATTTACCGCGTGCTTACAGGAGGTTTTCAGAAGTCTAGAATGGGAACAGTTAGGGATAAGAGTTAATGGAGAATACCCTAGTAACCTGCGCTTCGCCGATGACATTGCATTGCTGAGTAACTCAGGGGACGAATTGCAACTCATGATTACGGAGTTACACAGGGAGAGCAGAAAAGTGGGTCTTAAAATTAATCTGCAGAAAACGAAAGTAATGTACAACAACCTCGGAAAGGAGCAGCGCTTCGAGATAGGTAATAGTGCACTTGAAGTTGTAAAAGACTATGTCTACTTAGGGCAGGTAATAACCGCAGAGCCTAATCACGAGATTGAAGTAACTAGAAGAATAAAATGGGGTGGAGCACATTCGGCAAGCACTCTCAAATTATGACAGGTAGATTGCCACTATCCCTCAAGAGGAAGGTATATAACAGCTGTATCTTGCCGGTACTTAGCTACGGAGCAGAAACCTGGAGACTCACAAAGAGGGTTCAGCTTAAATTGAGGACGACGCAGCGAGCAATGGAAAGAAAAATGGTAGGTGTAACCTTAAGAGACAAGAAGAGAACGGAGTGGATTAGGGGACAAACGGGGGTTAAGGATATCATAGTTGAAATCAAGAAGAGGAAATGGACATGGGCCGGGCATGTAGCGCGTAGACAGGTTAACCGCTGGTCATTAAGGGTAACTAAATGGATTCCCAGAGAAGGGAAGCGGGTTAGGGGGAGACAGAAGGTTAGGTGGGCAGATGAGATTAAGAAGTTTGCGGGTATAAATTGGCAGCAGCAAGCAAATGACCGGGTTAACTGGCGGAACATGGGAGAGGCCTTTGTCCTGCAGTGGACGTTGTCAGGCTGATGATGATGATGACCACTCTTCGTGAGTCCAGGTTGTGCCGGACAGAGCCATACCGCACCGCTTAGCACGGCCAGGCAAACATGAGTGCGTACACGCGGGCGCACATCACTGCTATACGCGCATGACGCGTAGTGCACCGCCGGCAGGTACGCCTAGGCCGCCGCGACGTGATCGAGCCTATAGCGAGTGCAGCTGGTTGAAACTAATCAGCACTACGAAGCGTGGTCGGACGATCACGAGAACACACCATATAGAGTGTGCATCGGTATACGATGTGCACGACGCGTCGCGCGAAGTAGAGCTGTCTCGTGCAGTCATGTATTGCGGTGAAACGAATGAATATAGCTCGTAAATGAATACACATGGCCGTGGTGCATGAAAAGAAAAGCTAATCTAAATCGGTTCCTACACGCCGGCTAGGTCGATGTCTGAGTGCAGCCACGGCATCGTTTCGTATCTGCAGGGCTCCAAGCGCGGCTATAGACGCGTGCCGTCTCAAGGCCGAAATCAGGTCGCCGCAGATACTCGCAGAGCGCGCTTATAGCACCCGCGGCCCCCAGAGCGCGTATTGCGCGCGCTCGGGCAGCATACGTGTGGTTCGGGCTTTATTGAGCGATGCCTCGTTGACAGGGCAGTGCGCAGAACTGAACAGAAGCCCTCATAGCGAATCGCCTGAATACACCCTCCATTTATGGCACTCGACCAAAAGTGAGGCAATTTGTCATATATCAAATTACGACTATTTGAAAAATTTTGAGTTCTTGGTTTCCATGGGTTGTTTGTGTATAGTTGCGCTTAAATCGTCGGCGCGGGCGCTGATGCTTGTGGCAATACGTTTTCGACGCTTTCCAAGTTTTGCGACCGATGTAATTTGACCGTGCGTATTGCGCCTAAACATAGAGAAATATACCATTGGCCACTAGAGCTTTTTCGCGACCGAGCAAGGAAGAGTATGACCAACTGCTAGATAGCGTATATATAGCCATGCTCGCTTCTACTCGTTAGTCAACACTTATAATAGCCGCCTCAGGAGGACCTCGAAGACGCAAGTTCGGCATCAATTAAAAAATAATTATGATTAATGATTTGTGCAATTCTCTAGATCGGCTCTAAATAGCGTCCCGGTGAGGTCGTTTAATGCGCCCAGTAAAGTCTGGCTGCAAAGTGTTGTCTTTCTGCATTTGTTTTGCACAAAGGGTACACAGTCATGTCGTTTAGATGTACTGCACATGCACTCTATTTAGGGAGGCATGGGGAGACATGGGTGTGTATGCTATTGGTAAATGCACTTGCTTTCGGAGCGTAAAGGTGCCGGTTCAAATCCCAGCATCGGAAAGAAGATTTTTGTGGTTTTATTTATGCTTAAGACATTATCGGGTCTGACCAGCCGCTCGTGGCGCTGAAAACAGCGCAGTAGCTGGGCCGCAAGGCCCTACAGGAGTGTCCGCTCTTTCACGTAAGTATGTTTCTCTATATGAATGCGACTTTGTGTTCCGACAAGAATATACGTGCTTTGGCAGAGGTGTTCTCTATAGCACCGAAATGTGGCTGTGGCGAACAAAAAAATTGCGGAAGCTTTGTGTTCAATCCTTCAAGAGCCGACGTGCCGTTTCTACCATCGCGATTACGCGCATCCTATACTGACTGTGCGGCATATATGCAGTCGTACACAGCTGCGTAATACAGAAGCGCAGCCTCAACGCCCAAAGCGGGCTAGGCAGCCATAATCGTTCTATTGCTCCGCGGACGTGCCACGAAGCGCCTGCGCTCGCGTTTTCATCGTGCTGTGCTTCAAGGGCAGCCTGCTGATAATGCATCGCACTAGTTCATAGGCATCGCATTATAAAATGGGCGACGTAGATACGATGTCATCACAAAATAATATATATAGCTACAGCGTTCCGCTGTCTTTATGCATCAGACAGGGCGTGATGTACTGCGTGCGTTTTTCTCGCCGTACCATTTTAGTGTGTGTGTGTGTTTTTCTTGTGTTCTCGTTTCGTCGTTTAAAAGTAACGCTAAAGGCCTAAATTTACACTTGTATTCCCGCTTTCTACCAGGTTTTTAGTTTAATGTAGTCTTTTTTTTTTTTTGTCATGTTCGACTAATATGTGGCAGGCAATAATATGTGGCTTTCAACCACATAAAGACTTCACTCTCCGATATCGGACTATCTAGTCGCTTTTGTAGCTGATTGATTGATTGATGTGTGGGGTTTAACGTCCCAAAACCACCATTTGATTATGAGAGACGCCGTAGTGGAGGGCTCCGGAAATTTCGACCACCTGGGGCTCTTTAACGTGCACCCAAATCTGAGCACACGGGCCTACAACATTTCCGCCTCCATCGGAAATGCAGCCGCCGCAGCCGGGATTTGAGCCCGCGACCTGCGGGTCAGCAGCCGAGTACCTTAGCCACTAGACCACCGCGGCGGGGCTCGCTTTTGTAGTTGTCGAATACATTTGTTTGCGATTAGAATATAAATTGCTACTTCTAGGTACTGGTGAAAGCTTATGTAGTCACTGCACGTTCGCGGCGGAGAAGCTCCGAGTAATCGGAGGTTCTCGGCTTGCGTTGGAGAATACGCTCATTCGAAGCTATAGAGAACTGTGAAATGTTTGAGACGCCGTGGTAGCTCGTAAGGTACTCGGCTGCTGACTCGATAGACGCGGGTTTGATGCCGTCCGCTTGGTCTCTTTTGGAGGCCCGTGTATGCAGTGCACGTTGAAGAACTCCAGGAGGTCGGAATTATCTGGAGTCCTTCTCCGAGCCAGAGACGCTTTGTGTCGGACGTTAACCCTTTTGCGACACGGCGTCCTCATTTGAAAGTGCGACTTACGTTTGCCATTTTTGTGCACTATTTGCTGCAGTAAAACACTGCGAACACTGAGGGTTAAAGAGACTAAATTTAAATGTTAGGTTGAACAATAGATAGCCTTGATTGTGAGATTGAAATAACCAATTCACTGTTTCTGGCGAGAGCGGAGCATTTGTAGGCGAGGAAAGAACGAGATTGAGAAATTATAATGGTAGTCTAGTGGCTAATGCGCTGACCCGCAGGTCGCGGGATCGAATCCCGGTTGCGGCGGCTGCATTTTTGATGGAGGCGGAAACGTTGTAGGCCCGTGTGCTCAGATTTGGTTGAACGTTAAAGAACCCCAGGTGGTCGATATTTCCGGAGCCCTCCACTACGGCGTCTCTCCACCTCTCGTAATCATATGGTAGTTTTGGGACGTTAATTAAACCCCACGTATCAATCACGCCTGCGCCTCAAAGATGAAAAATGGATGACATATTTTCGATGCTATATAAAAAAGTTCAAATGTTTACTGGCGTGCAGGTTAAAAGAACCAATCTAACCATCTAATCAAACTTTGTTTCATTATATATATGTATTCTCACTTTTTAAACAGCTTGGTGCTGCGGTGGCTCAACTATAGCTGTAACCGTAAAACTGTTTGAAATGCAGGCTTTGTCGACCTCGTGGAATGGTAGTTCGGGGTACGAGGAATCGCTTCGTATTCGCGAACCAACTACGCCAGTTACGTCTTCTGGCTGACTCTGGTGTGGCGTGTTATGTCGTTGTGCTGCCTGACAGCGTCTCTCTGAATAAACATTTTTTTGTTTTCATATCACTTCGTTCTGGCTGTTCTGCTATTTAGTACGCGGACTGTAAATCCATGTCATTTTTTTTTTGTGTGGTAGCGGTTGTAAAAAAGCTGCTATGTATACGGCTGAGACCTTCATAATATGCGCTTTATAGCGATGAGGCATCGCTGACCGTTCATGCGTTGGCTCATCTGCGTATCTGGGTTAAAAACAAACTAATCGTTCGTGTCGATGTGGACTGTCTTTGCAATACTGCGTTGCGTGCAGCGCGGGCTCTGAGCCGTCTTCTAAATTGATCGAGCCCAGTGACGGTGCAAGTACTTGTGTGCATCGTCCCCATTCGGACGCTTCCTCAACGAGCCGCACCAAGTGGCGCCTTCTTGGCGCGCACATCCTGACATCGCACGAGGAAGCGCCCAGGGCCTGCCGATTAGCGGCTTGTTTGCACAGCCTGCCCGCATTTGGGAGCCCAATATAGAAGACGCCGCTCGACCGACTCTTGTCGCTACAGCGACGGCTGCCGTACGCGCTGAACACGAGCGCGCTGATTCGGTGTTCGTCGCCTGTTCCCTGCGGTCGGGCCGGTGGGAGCTGGTGGCTGGACGGCCGTCAATCACTTTCGGGATTGGGGTACCCGACCTCGTGCATGCATGCGAACATTCAATCACGCCTGGAAGGGCGCTAGGAGACCCGAGGGAATACGAAATGTGACGGCCTCTGGCTTCTGCATGAGCCCCCGTATACGCTTCACAGCCGCCGATTTGCCTCATTTGTAAATCTTGCACTTTGTGACACGCTTATTCGCTGCGAGTGTTGCGTGCCTGTTCGTGTATACGAGTGATGGGAGTCTCTTCCGGCGGATAAGAATAATGAATAAACTGTGCCGGGACTTATACGGGAGGCAATATGGGCCCTATCGCAACCTTAGCCGTCTGACTGAGGAGGTCAACCTCTGCTGTGACCGGTGGTCAAAAGTAAAACAGAAAGCAAGGGGGTTGGGGTGGGGAGGAACAGCATCCAACTGGCCTGTCTTACAGCGCTTATGCATTTCACAACAGCTTGGCCTCATTTGTGCATGTGTGCGTGTGTGCATGTGTGCATTTGTGCATGTGTGATCGATGTGCGTGTGCATATTTTGGTTGGTGACACGTCAACGCCGGCGTGGTGCTCGGCTCTGCATACGGAAACTTGAGAAGTGGGTCACAAGATAAATGAAGAAAGCTAGAGGGTATTCGTGACGAACGCAGTCTATGCAGAAGGTGCATTTATGTTGGTGCCCGTTCAACTCGAACCGCAGTACCTGGATGCATCGCGCAGCCGAGTATATGTGGGCGCTGCAAACTGCGGCTTGGTAAGCTTGTTTCTGTTTCTAAACTATGCGTATACGCCCTTTAGTGAAGTTGCATTGTCGAGTCTCGCTAGTGCAACGTCCCATGACATATCGCACACAGCTCACGATAGTGGGTCACTGAAGCGCGAAAATTTAGGTCTTAATAATGCTCGTACTCTCGTTTACCACATCTACAGTTCGTATCGTGCCGGCACAATTCCGGCTCTAACATTTATGTGACAGCAAGCGTTACCTCTCCTCGCGCCCAGGTTTCTAGCGACTTACTTGGTAATAGCGGTTGGTTTAATAAAAAAATGATGTCGTGTTTCGATCCGTCAGTAATGTGCAAGGCAGAATGTTTCTAAAGAGGGAAGAAAACGATTCCCACAAGGGATATCGATAACCCCTGTTCTCACGGCTTTTGACGATGTTAATGCGTATCATTATTTTCATCTCAAATGTTTGAGATCTAAATAACTATTTCATAGTTGATATGAATGTTTTCGTCTGGCTTTGTTTAAAAAAATAAAAAAATAAACGATCCCGGAAATTGTGCAGTACGGATTGGCGGGCCGACCGACCCGCCGCGTGGTTTAGATAACAACGAGATAACGACGCTTCATTGAGTGCCAAATCGATAACATCTGTATGCCAAACACGAGAAAGCAGTATATACGCACGACTTGCAAGAGAAGACGGATGGAGTCGATGATAATCATTAAATACGAGAAAAGTATACGTGAGTGCACACGCATATACGTCGCATTAAATACCGTATGCATACTCGGACGCAACTCCTGTCGTAACACGCGCATGTTTTGCTTGAAAAAAAACAGCCGCCGAATACATCCGTACATATAAGAACGTGACGCAACCCGTATGTTGGTGCTCTGGAAGGTTCCGCTTAATTTGGTTTTCTGAGTTCGGCTCATTCATGTATATTGTTACGCGAGGGAGACTGACTCAGAGGGGTAGTCACCGATGTACTTACAGCCGGTTAGGCGAGCAGCGCCAGCCACACAGATTAGCTCGTGCCAGTCTATCTGCTTTCTCTTCTTCAGCTCCATGCACTGGCACGTAGCAATATGAACTCCTTGTGTTCTGCCGCCTACTTGATTTTGCCGGAAGCAGCGACTGCATTTCGTAGCGTTTGTCAGTTGAGGGCAGCGGCCTGCACGTTCCGTCCTGCCTTCGGCGTGTGACCTGCATCGGGGCGTCGCCCCTTGTTCCGCTTCCCCGGCGCGCATCCCCCGATTTCCGCCTCTGTCGGCACATGGCTGTCGGCGAGCGGATCGCTGCACGTCGCTCCCGATTTAGGCCGCCACTCCAGTTCTGGGCAGAAAAGAAAGCGCCCACACGACCGTCGACGACGGGGGCGGCCGAGTTTGGGCGGCCGTCCGAGTTTTACATTGTGATCAACGTCCGCACTTCGCGTAACGTTGCTCCATGCTGGCCGGTCGCCAGTTGTTTGTCGAGGAGAGGGCGCGATGTACACCCCGTCAACGTGGCTTTTCATTCGCCACTTCTCTCCACAAAGCCGCACGCGGTGCGTAAGCGAAATGCAGTGAGCATTTTTTTTTTTTAATGAGGTTTCGGCGCGCGCTCGCAGGCAGGCGTGTATACGCGCGCTGTGAATCGGCCCACTCGAGCATTATTATACACGCGCGGTAACACGTGGGACGCGGCTTCCCGCCGAGCCGCGCTTCTTTCGGTCCCTGGGACGCGCAGCATGTGGAGCAGCGTCGCGTCGCTCGTTGTCTTCCGCGCGCATTGTTTCAAGTGGCTCGTATTTGCCCGAGCGGCCGCCTCGTTTCCCCGACAGACGGCGCTCACCGCGTGGCGACATTCAGCTCGCGCTTGTTCCTCTGTCTCGTTGCCTTGTTAGCGTTGTTATGCATGCAGGCGAACGATGTACAAGCCTTCCTCCATGCTGATCTCGTTGATTGTTCCTCCTTCCCACACCCGCCATTCTTCGCGCTGTAGCTATGCTATGGTGGCTAGAATTGGGAGGTGACGCCAACGGGAGCTCGGAGCCGCTCCTTCGTTTCGAGCAGCGCGGCGGTGGCGCTGTCGGCGGAATGGTGATGCTAGTTACGCGCACGCGCCTTGAGCGCGCGGACCTTTCAAAGATGCTGTTGCTGAAGCATGATTTAGATAAATTGGCGATTCAGATAACTCACTGTGACGATGGCTGATAGAACGCCATTTCAAGCATTAAAAGAAATTGGCTGCCGCTGCAAGACTTCTGTGACGTTGAATCTGCGCAAATTAAAGCTTTCGTTCGCATATCCCTGCAGTGTTTTGGAGTGCAAGGCGACGGCGTTTTTTTTAAAAAAAATATTACCAAAGTTCTGGGCGAGGAAAATAAAACAAATATTTATTGCACATCATATTATTAGGAAGATCTATTGCACATCATGGAATACAGGGTAAAATAAAATAAAATGAAAAAATACGCACATTTACATACGCTCGGGAGTAGTTAAAAACATTGAAACATTGCACACAGACAGCGCATCGCTTGGCACTAAGTAATAAGAGGCATACAATCACTTTCCACTCGGCAAAAAAAAAAAAAAATCAATAGAGCTTAAAGTTACAATATCAAACTCGGAGCACGCGTCTAAGCTTCAGCAATTTCATTCTTTCCTGCTTAGCGTTTCGTTTGCTGTTCTGGGCTTTCACATGAAAGTGGAGCCTAGTAAGAACATAAAACTTGATAATTTTGTTTGTGAGGGACATACTGTGGTCAGGGCAGCCAACAAGTGTAAGCTTTCTTAACTGCAAGAAGGAAACCAAGTCCATGATGCTGTCAGGTTTGACTTCTGTAACACTGAAGCAGTGGGTAAAAGTGTTCTCGAGAGTGGTCACGAGTTCATTGAGCTTGACTGATGGGTACAGCAGGCCTCCTCGGTCAACAGCAGCCGTGAGGGATGCTGCAGCTGGAGATGGATCGTTCTCGCCTTGTAGGAGCTGCTGGCTGCACTCTGCACATTTGGTGCTTGCAACGCTTTTTCTTGCCACATATCCAGCCATGTAGAATATGAGTCTGGCATCGCTGCTTTGCACGACCATGTCTGCATGCTCGGTGCCGTGGCCGTATTCATTGAGCACTTCATGTGCTTCGGCAAGGTTTCCTACGTCAAGAAGCTCGTCTAATTTCCTCCGAGGAGTGAGGTCCTTTCCGTTGTCAGCTCCCAGCAGACTTCTCAGCAGTCCTGAGGACACATTGCTTCCTTTCGGTGGTTTTGCCAAATTCTGGAAGCTCAAAGTGTTGACCGAGATTAGGAACTGGGAGGCAGTCGGATGATCATTGCATCCAGACATTTGTCGGACGATTCCAAACAGCCTCTCCAGGGGGTCCTGACTCAAGCGGCATGTCATCATATAGCTGAAGTTCAACTTCATCGTCAGGTAGCGGAGAAGGTGTAGCGTGCTTGATAAGGTAACACGAAGCCCCTCGGCTGTACTGCGGCTTAGGAAACCTCCGGAGCCAGCAGCTGTTTCCCAATCGTCCAGGTAAGTCAAGAAGTTTTGAATGCACTTCTCGTGCATCCCTCCAGGCTTAAGTGCACCCGAACTGCACCTTGAAGTCATGGCCTCAATGAGCCTTCTCATTCTTTCCACAAAGCTGACTGTCGCCGCTGTGCTCCCATGCTTTTCTTCGATGGTTGCATTGTACAAGAAAAGGCCTCTGAGGACTTCATCACTGTAAAGCCGCACTGCATAATTTACCCTCATTTTCTCAAAGCCATTGGGATGCACAACCGATTTGCTAATATGAGGCATGGCTTTGAGAGTCGTGTCATGCTGTTCATCAAGCTTCCGGGCACAGTCAATAGGGTCAACACTGGCATGGCCTTCTGGCAGTTTCACGCCCGTTCGAACAAAGGTGTTCCTCACACATTTAAGAAGGTGTGGGAAGTCCGAGATGAAGTGCATAAAACGTTCTGGGTCTGTAGGGTGCTGCCTTCTACATACTGTGTTTTCTTTCCTGCCGTGTATGCCGAATGAGTGCCACATGCTTCTGTTCCACGCAGCTCCATCAGTGGTGATAAAGTCTACGTGCAGACCGGCGTTTTCGCTCATGACTACTGCTTCGAGGATTATTTTGCCTAACGTCTCGGACTTCACATTGCTGCGTGATGCGAACACACCAATAATCTGGTGCCACGTGCCTGTAAAAGGCACGAACAATACTACAAGGCCATGGTCACATGCTACGGAGCGCTCACTCTCTGGTGTGAACTTCCCAAGGTCCACAAAACCTTCGATGGTGCCATCGGTTCCCAAGCTCAAGTGTTCAGATAGCTTAATCTCATCAGTTAACAGCCCACCATGGCGCTGGAACAAGTCCATAGATTTTGTTTTTTCCGCCACAGCAGCAAACACTTTTTCGCTCAGGCCGAATCCACTCCTGTAAGGCTTGAGGTATCGACGTAGTGATGTTCGAGAAGGCAACGCCATGATGTTGTTTTTGCGTATATGCTCATAGAGGCGTGGGCTTTTCATGGACATAATAAGGCGCTCTAGAGCCCATTCACTTTCATACTTCATCCCTTTCGTGGATTTTCTTTTAGCCGCAGCAAAGCACGCCTTGACTTGTTGCTGCTGCTTAATGGGTAGGGCCTTCACCGCTTCTTCAAATGCTGTAGAATCATTCCGTGCATTCTTTTCTTTCATTTGTTTGATGAGTGATTTAGCCTGCAGGACACTCAGGCGACTCCTTTTCGCTTGCGCTGTTCGCAGCTTAAGCCTGCATGAAAGCTTTTGGGACTGGGCCACATTTTTGCCTTTTCTTCGCCTGTAGGACTCACGATTCAGGAGTAGTCTTCTGAGGTGCTTGCACTGTGGGCAGGCTTTTTCTGGCGTTGGAGCAACCCCACGGCAAGATGGGCTGAAGGTTCTGCCATCAAAAGTCTTCTCCTTGTACTTTAAATTCACTCCAAATTCACCAGTTTTACCAAACACTCTGCATGGTATCATGGAGTCGACGTCGCGAAGCAACTCTTCTGCCATTTCGATGTCGGTAATGTCAAGGGTCTTTATTTTTGTGGCTTGCACAAAAGCTGTCGCTTGAAGTTTGTTTTCATCTGATGTCATTAGCACATACTTGTCAATAGTCAACTTGTCACCATCTAGTGCGCAAACTGTAAACACCATGGCGTTGTCGGCTCCAGCAATTAGATGTCGAGCCCAGTAAGCGCTGGGAAGACCACACTTGCGGACGTCGGGAATTGCGGGCACATTCGGAACAGGTATTTGGTTACTGTCGCTTTCTGTGCTGTACGAGCCAGCTGTCTCGTCGCAAGCAGACGTGCTTGGTTCCTGACGCCGAATTTTCGATGGTAGGGCGCAAGTGGATGTTCTTGACGTCCTTTTCTTCGGCACTTTCTTTGAAAGATACGCAGGAACATTTGGGAATATGGTTGGCACCGCGTAAGATTTCAGCACCGGTTTCCCTCGGGGAATCTGAACAGTTTCGCCGTTTATCACATGCGTGTAAAAACGCTCAATAAACTGCTCGTCGAAATGAAGCTCACATAGCGCCGACTTCACGTCCAACGACTTGTCGGCACGGGGTACGGCTCGTTGCCAGGCTTCGAAGAGGGCAGGGTCTTTGGGAACAGAGAAAAGAGAAGCACGCTGACCTTGCTCCCTCGATGACACATAGCCGCTCGTGCAGCCAGGAGCAAAGCAGTGGCGTTGCCTCGCTTTCGTAGTGCTGGAGTTCATCCTAAGGTCGGCACTCACACTGTCATGTCAGCAACTAAATACATTTTGCCATAAGCGAGACATCAACGCGGAAAACTGCACACACCCAGACACGCTTCCAGAGGCGAACCAGCGAACCCAGCGGCGAGTCGACGAGAGAGCGCGGAGCGCGCGCTTCGCCCGCATCACTATGCCGACAGGAGCGCCGTGGTGGCCGTCGCGGCGGCGCTTGAAAACGAGGATCGCGCGCGCTCGGCGAATATGCGGGCGCTGGCGTCACCTCCCAATTCTAGCCACCATAGCTATGCGCTCCTGCAGAGCTCCGGAAACTCTTTTCAACTCTTTCCGGCGGGTTATTTTGTTTTTTTTTTCTTTTTTTTCTCCCGCAATGTATTCGAGTCTGTACAAACTAAAGCATGTATACAAAGCACGTGCTGCGGTATGTATACAGTTCCACAATGTGTGACTTTACTGGTTTTTCCTTGATAACGATATAAGCGAGAACGAAATTACGTTGCGAACCAGTATAATATATATATATATATATATATATATATATATATATATATATATATATATATATATATATATATATATATATATATATATATATATAAATTGTAGCGAAGCCTCCGAACTCTGAAATTGGTCGAACTCTTGAGTACCTTCTACTGGGGCTACCCAACAAGGACGCCGCTCGCGCTGAGAGCCCGTGCTTGGCTGTGACTGTCGCCATTGTATATTCTCGCTCGTTGCCGGCTAATAAACGCCTTAACAATATATATATATATATATATATATATATATATATATATATATATACATACAACGACAGGTGTTAAAAAAATTGGTGCGCTTGGCTATAACGCCAAGAAACAGGATATTAGAAATAGAGCTCGTAATTTAATTAATATAATTATGTTGGCTTGAGACCCGTTTAGTTAAATGACGTTAAGTAATCCCGGGTGGTCGAAATTTCTGGCGCCCTCTGCTACGCTGTCCCTCAGAATCATATCGTAGTTTCGGGAAGTTAAGAAACCAAAACACTTATTGTTATTATGTTGTGTTTCATTATTGAGGGAAAAAAAATGAAAATGAGCGGAGTGTGCCTGGTTGCCTTCGATGTATCCGCAGAATTCAAGATCGTCGGTGCGAAAACCGGGGCGAAGCGTTCGTTGTGGTTGATGTCGAGCGAGTTGATTTAATCTTATCGATTTATTTTGCAACCGAAATATTTTCGTCTTGAGCGCGATATTAGTGAAGGACGTCTTACAAGCATGCATTTTTTTGCCCCTTTCTGTTTCTTTTACGACTGTACAGCTTTCTCTTCAGAAGAATGCCGACCGCTCGTATACTACAAGATACAATGTAAATGTAGCGCTTATCTCGTCTTTTATACGTTCCCCCTTCTTGTTATTATCGCATAACCTTGTATCTCGTGCACATTGTGTATCTTGTCGCGATGTAGCTTTAAAACTTATCTTGCGAGTGGTACTGGCATACAGAAGATATTTCCTCCTCAGTATCGCACCTTTTGCTGTCTGATCGATCCGTTCCAACGCTCATGAAATCGGTGCATGCCTCGCCCCCCATATTGTGCGCGATGCCCTTGCCAGGCGCATCCGTGCAGCGCGGGCCCGTTATTATACTGGCTGTTCAGAATTCTATACGCGTGCCGTTTCGAATTCGGAGCCGACCGCTCTCTTTGGAAGGGGAGCGAAATTGACGCTATTCTGAATTCTTCGACGGTATGAAGGCCTCCCCGTCGCACCACGATACTTTCACGTGAGGTCGGTCGTGTCGTGTGCATGCAGCTTGAATGAGGCAAATGATCTGCGCTGATCACTTTCGGCTATGTCGTTTTTATCGTGTGTGCAGTTGTGCGAGAACGCGCGTTTTTTAATAACTGTTTTTTAAACGGCTGAGCTGAGCAAGGGCATCTTTGCTGGTGGAAGAGAAAAGGCTGCAGCGGAGCGTCGAGTTTTCTGCTGTCAACAGTTTGGGCTTGTATACTTCGCTCTGATTTTTCTATGCTGCGGCGCCACGTGCTTTTTTTTTTCTTTTTGGTGCTGCGTTATGTTAAGGAAAAGTCGGGACTGCTTTGTTGCGTGTATAAGAGATAGCGATCGCTTTGCAAACTAGCCAGTGCCTAATTGGAACAGTTGGCCACAGTTTCGTGCTCCTCAAGAACACAGCTCAGCGCGCGGGTATACCCTTAAGTCTTGTAACAAATAATTCGATGCATATATTGTCTACCGTGATGGTGCAGCGGCTATTCTTGGCTGCTGACCCGCAGGTCGTGGGATCGAATCCCGACCGTGGTGGCTGCATTTCCGATGGAGGCGGAAGTGTTGTAGGCCCGTGTGCTCAGATTTGGGTGCATGTTAAAGAACCCCAGGCGGTCGAAATTTCCGGAGCCCTCCACTACGGCGTCTCTCATAATCATATGGGGATTTTGGGACGTTAAACCACACATATCAATCAATCGGGAATTTCGCATTGGCTATATAACCGCAGATGTCTTCTTGTTCCGCAAGTTAGCCTTTTTTTTTTTTTTGCTGTTCTTACATACGCGCAAGCACACGATGAGATGAGATACCTCGAAAAGCGCGCAGTCTTTGTGCGGTGATTTTATTACGCCGGAGACTGTTATAAAAATGCCTCGCGAACGAGAATTTGATAATAAGCGCCCGAAAAGAAACGAGTGGAACTATAGGCCGTTTGCTGCATGTGCCGTCGTCAACCAGAGCCGTCTAGCGTCGTATATCGAGTACAACTTCTATGGAGTCGGGTGACAGGTCGCGAGTGAAGGTACCTGGCCGGAGCGCGACAAAAAGTGACAGAGCGATGACGCATCGTGGCTCGTCAGGCTGGATTGACACTGGTGTGTAGCATTGGCTGCCGTGTACGCGTCGTCGGCACGTCACAAAGCAAGTGCGCTACAGCTTTCGCAACTACACTTGGAAACAACGTACTGCTGTAAGTGGTGGCATTGAGGTCACACTTCGCGGAGTGGCAGGCATTTGTGTCGCTGGCTGTATGGGCTCCTTTCTGACACCGCGCAAGAGGGTAAATGTTGAACATTTAAAAGTACGCGCTCTGGCTTGTAGGTCGTGTTATGGCTTTAAAGTGCTTTGTTGAAGTTGTGCTTAATGGATTAATATCTGCTAACGCGCATTAGTTAGGTCTCTCTCTTTTTTTTTTCTGGAAAAAGCGCGTACGCATAACACGCCTGCAATACATGTGACCTCTCTCCTGATTTTTGTTTTTTTTTTTTGAGTGTGCAGTCGACATAATAGGCCTACCATATTCGCAAATGTTTGGTACTTGGAACGTCGCGTCGGACGTCTGGCTTGCCTAAACGGTATACGATGGAAGCACCCAGTAAAATTGAAGCTCGCATCTCAAAGTTTCGTGCATATTATTCTTTCGCACATGAAGGCAATACACGTACCGCAGGCTGAAGCGTACATTAGTAAAATCAAGTGGCATACTCGATGTTCAATGATTTTTTTTTTTTACCTTCGTGAAGCGAAAGAACGGATGCTCTGCAGGACTAGCGCAGACTGAGCTGGTCGACGGCAAAGCACCTATAGGTGTGGTTGTCCGTGTGCATACAGGCTCCACGCATGCGAGTGACGGCAGACGCCCTTTCGACCGAGTGGTATCGTGTCGTGCGCAGGTGTAAGTGCAGAGCTCTTTGCCTACAGAGCGCTAGTAGCGCGAGACGCCATATTCACCGCCCAGCCTTGTTTTCTACGCTGGCCGTCTCTTCCATCCAAGCATTTGTGTCCTCGAGTGCGCGTGTTTTTTCCTCCTATACACGTGAAATGGCATCGAGCGCTGTGGGCACGCTGCACAGGGCTGCCACGTGGTCGTCATTATTTTCGTCTTGCTCTGGTTTATCTCGTGCAGAGTGACTTCGCGCTCAGCACCACCAGGCGCTGCTTTGAACGCGGTCGATGCAGCCGTGTTCGATAACGGACTGCACGTTGTCAAAACCTCCACTGCGGGGCCTCTCGAAGCCGATAAGTATACGCGATATTCAGGGAAGAAACACCTGCTAGAGGGAAAAAAATATCTGTGAACAATGAATGATTAGAAGTCTTGATTTGTGATGAGTATGGTTTGCCACCCCCACTCCCCCCCCCCCTTTTTTTTTCATCGTTCCGAGTTGACAAATGCTAAGTTTTTGTGTAGGAAGGAGTCACTGTGAGAAACCGCGGGAGCCGTCTCGCATCTGCGCGCAGCTTGGACTTGACTTATGTTCAATTGTGTGACCACAGCAGCGTGACACGTACGTTTCATTTCAAAAGTGAATTCTGGGCTGTACGCACTAAAACGATTATACGTATACTTTAGACATGCAGGGCAGTTGGAGACTACTGAATAATTATGACCGCCATTGGCTCTTTGACGTGCACCTATAGTGTTAGCCTTTGTCACGGACGGCCATTTTTGGCGACACCGCGTCACGGCAATTAACGGGCGCCGTACTCCCCCACTGACCGTGAGAACGGCGGGCGCATGAAAGGGAGCCGAGAAGTGCAGAATGGGGTGCTCTTAGAACGTCGCCGCCGACGGTTGATCCTTTTGTAACGGCGGCGGCGTCTGCAAGGTCGTAGAAGGCCGCGATGTACCCCGAACAAGGATTAGACTACGAGACGCACCGGCTGAGAGCCAAACGGTTTGACCGTTCCTACGGGGAAAAGCGTGGGAAAACCTCTGGTGGCCAAGCCGTATGAGAACAACCCAACAGGTTGTCACTCTCGCTAGTTGCGGGCCCTCTCCCTATTAAAAAGGGGTGGGGTCAAAATATTTTTGGGGCGGAGTTTCCCCTCAATTAAACGCGCATGATTGGACCCATGTAGAGGTCTCTTGTCCCCAAGGAAGAGAGCGAGGAGACACGAGCGGGATTTAAGCGCAGGATTTTGTCCTGCTAGGCAGACTAGTCGCTGACCAACATGGTGTAGAAACAGATCAACAAGCATCTCTTCTAGAAGTTTTTAGTGTGGCTCTGTATCGGCTGGCCACGTAAACTTAGCCGTTCGTCTAGTTGTGACGCGATATTAACGTCTGCAACGTAGAAATCGGGACTTCGCCTCGAGTTAGCTGAACCTGCTCGAAGTCACCTGCAAGCACTAGCCTCCCGGAACCACCAGCGTTGCAACACCGCCGACATCGCAGTCGTGCCAGAACTCTCTTCGACTTCTCGCATCCGATCGTCGGGGACACAACGCTGCCGGTCATCACACGTATGCCTTCACCTGTTTATATCTTCGAACTTTCTCCTCCGTCGTTCTATTCTTGTTAGTTTGTGTAGTTTGTAATAGTTCTCTCTCGTAAGCTGATTTATTGTTTCTGTTATATATTTATTTAGTTGTATCAAGTGTCGATGTATTTTGTTAGTTGTATTGAAGTGTTGTATTAGATCCCGTGTGCTGCAATATCACTAGAGTAAAGTTGTTTTGTTTTCTCACGTCTCTGATCTCTTCACTGTCTCTGCTTGCGTACGGAACCTACCAACCTGCTGTCATTCCCGTCGCCGACTTCGCGCTGGCGACGCTAGAGTGGCAGCTTGTAACAGCCTCGCTTTTAAATGCACGGCCACCTGCGACGGTGGTCTAGTGGTTCTGATACTCGACTGCCGACCAGCAGGTTGCGGGGTCGAATCCCGACCGCGGTGGCTGTATTTTCGATGGAGGCGATGATGCTCGTGTCCCGTGTACTTAGATTTAGGCGCATGTTTAAGAACACCCAGGTGGTCTAAATTTCCGGAGCACTTCATGCGGTACGTGCCTCTATCATATCGTGATTTTCGGACCTTAAGCCCCAACATTTAGTTTAAATGCACAGCCGCCTTCTCCACACGGGCCTCCTAGGTACCATCGCCCACGTGCTTAGCAACGCAACGCAAAGCTACCGCGGCGGTTGGTAATCACAATCAGCGTGGCCAAACTACAAGCAGTTTCCGTTCGATGGCGTCTCGGCATATGTGGAGCCCTCATCGCGTGGCAACACTTCGGAGTATAAAATCAAGTGGAGAAAAAGAAAGGGCGCTGCTTAAGACAGTTGACGCGCACTTGTTGCTTTCTGCCGTGGTCGGTGCCAAGTTACGCCGTCGTCACGGTGCGAATCGAGCTAAACGGCCAAGCTACGCTGTGGGCGTCGGCGGGGCCGTGAATCACGTCAACGGCGGCTGATGCGCCTCGCAGTCTTGCCGGAAGCGCTCTCTCCGGGGTTTCGCGGCAGCCTTGGCGCACTGCGTGACCCCGTTTTCGCGACTTCTTCTGTGCCGTCCGACGTTTTCTCGTCAGTGCAGTGGTTCTCGGCCTGATCGGTTGTCAGCTCTGCGCGGGCGTTGCGCAATGCCCGGCGCAATCCTGAGCTCGAGAAAAGCGGCGCGAGTTAATCTTTTTGGGCAGGTTGCGGGCTAACGTCTTCCGGCTCGCCACATTGACGCTCTCTGGTGCCGTGCCGAATGCGCGGCGGCGTCATCTGCGCGCGTATTAACCTCGGGCCGTTGTCGTCGTCGTGGCGTCTTCCTGGGTCACACTCGCCGCGTCGCCGCTTTTATTTTCCTTTTTCTTTGTCCGCGGCTCATTTTTGGCGGGCGCTAGCCACGTTCATCGACAGGCCTTACGTCCATGGAGCGTGTGCGCGTCTGCATGCCTTGTCGGGGACACCGTGCAGCCTTTCGTCGGCCGGGCTCGCATTATTTACCCAGGAACATCGTCGATATCGTGTCTCACGGAGAAAGTCGCGTGAGCAAATGTCCGCCAGCGTCATTGTTTGCAGGGGCTGTCTCGTGACGGGGACCCGATGAGTGGACGAGGAGCAAGGAAGTTCGCGGTTAATGTAACGCATGAAGAGTACACTCGTTAATGGCGAGGCGCCTTGGGCGATGGTAATGTCAGAAGGTTGCCGTGACTGCTGCGCTACATTTTGATCAGTGCCTTCGACGCCTGTCTGTCATGCGTGTCGGATCGAGACGACGTTTAAACGTATGGAAGCCAAACCTCGCGACGCTGCGCAGCCGTTTGGCGCGCGAGGTCATTCAGAGCAGGAAGCTATCAAACGAGAGACGAGATTGGATGAAATGGGTCGCCGCGTTGATTTCCTGTCAAGCCAGCGCAGACCTCGCTTGATCCGAGTCGGATTTTTGCGATCCCAACGCAGTCGTGCATATATTTAGCGGATGTCTTTTTGTATAGATGGCGTTTTTTGTTGATTGATATGTGGGGTTTAACGTCCCAAAACCACCATATGATTATGAGAGACGCCGCAGTGGAGGGCTCCGGATATTTCGACCACCTGGGGTTCCTTAACGTGCACCCAAATCTGAGCACACGGGCCTACAACATTTCCGCCTCCATCGGAAATGCAGCCGCCGCAGCCAGGATTCGATCCCGCGACCTGCAGGTCAGCAGCCGAGTGCCTTAGCCACTAGGCCACCGTGGCGGGGCATGGCCATTTGCTCATCATGTAATGCCCCGCCGCAGTGTTCTACTGGCTAAGGTACTCGGCTGCTGACCCGCAGGTCGCGGGATCGAATCCTGGCTGCGGCGTCTGCATTTCCGATGGAGGCGGAAATGTTGTATAGCCCGTGTGCTCAGATTTGGGTGCACGTTAAAGATCCCCATGTGGCCAAAATTTCCGGAGCCCTCCACTATGGCGTCTCTCATAATCATATGGTGGTTTTGGGACGTTAAACCCCACATATCAATCAGTCATCAATGTCATCATGTAAAATGTTTGTCATTTTAATGCCCTTCATGGCCCGGCGGATATGTCTATATAGCCACACTCCTCTACCATTCTTAGTTTTATCGCTGCCTATCGCATGCCGTCATTTTATGTCTTCGCCACTGACGTTGGTAGAAATGGGAGACGTAGTCCAAAAACTTTGAAAATCTGTATTTCGCTTCCCTAACTCGTTTGTGAAGAACGGCGGAGAAAGTTGGTTGCATGCAACGCAGCCACTTATTTGTTTTCTGTATTTTTTTCTACAAAACGTCATCCACCAGCTTCTTAAACGCAAAACGCTGATGATTGATCGTGCTTCAGACTGCTTTCTAATTGGGTACTGTCATTTTTGCTTGACTTATTATCGGCATTCAGCAGTATGCCATACATAACCTCCTGTACTGTTTCTAGAATTATCGTAACCCGCAAAATAGTAGTAGCTACGCAGATATCTGGAAACAAACGTGTATCGTGTCCCTGCAGCTTGTCTTCTGGGTTTGTTTTCTCTTTTCGATTTGCGCTACTTCTATAAAACATCAACACCAGCTCGCCCAAACTGCCACAATGTCTTTGGGTCGGGTCACGCAGCAGAACTGGGAAGGCGGCCTGCATCAACGTTTGCGTGACATCGTGTACGCGTGCAACGGGAGGCCGAGCCTTTTGCCACGCTCATAAGCTGACGCGAATGCCATTGTCGGCCTTGGCTGTACACGCGCCACTCGCAGGTGCCGCGCCACACTGATACCGATCGGATCGCAAACCGTAGCTCGGCGAAGGGCTGCCGTGGAGGCGCCGTTTGGAAAGCGCCCCGGAGGCATCGAACAAATCGCTTCGCCCGCAAGAAGCAGGAAACGGGGGACGCGCGCCTGGGCCCCTTGAGGCAACTTGGTACGCCCCAACGGTGAGCCTCCGCGTGGCTGGCACTGCAGATCGGCGGTGCGATTTGTTGCCTCGTTCCTCCGCGAGCAGCTCTGCTGTGGCGGCCGTGCCCGGTGTGTAACTATGCGCTCGAATCCACGCGTGCTTTTTTTCTGTCAAAGGAAACCGAATTTATGTGGGTGTAAATGAACAGTCGCACTGTGCCGTCATTCCGAGGAGCACGTGGGCAAAATTTTATCGCAGCGAGGGAGGACACCACTCCACGCGAGAAGTGAAAATCGGCCCACGTTGCAGCATGAGAGCAGAGACTGAATGACCTCGGTGGGAAACGGAGCACCTCAGTTTCTTCTTCTAGTGTTTCTTCGAAGTGCAGAAGAAACGCACAGGCGTTTGGAAGCATTCTTGTGGACAAGTAACTAAACAAATTGGGAGCCTTCTGTAAAACCGACGATGTACTTATTACTGCGTCCCTTGAGGAATATAGTTCAGAAATAATATGTGTAAGTGCCTGGAAGGTCGCCTTTAGCAAAGAATAACGTTTAAAACACCACGAAATAATTTATACATCTTTAGAATACTTTGCGATAGTGCAGTTTATAGATGATGTTATGTGGTTATAGTTTTGTTTTTCTACCCCTCCCCCCCCCCCCGACCTCCATTTTTTTTTTTCACCACATTTCTGCTGACCGATGCTCAGTTGTCGGCCAGGAGCAATCGTGGTGTTATTAGGCAGCCATATGTGTAGTCAGTCATGCATATCTTGCAGTATTGCGTGGACGGGTTAGGATATATCGTGGCGTCTTACGAGCAGTGTTGGTGTACGGCGTCTGACAGCGCTTCATAGCTACTGCCCGGCGAGAGAAGAAGCATTTATTTGGTCCGGAAGTACGAGTATAAGGTGCTTATACATTCAACCCCTGATTAGTCCCTCGTCGAGACGGGACGGCCGAACCTCTCCGCCCTCTCACGGTCCTTCCTGATAGCCAGGAGCTGAACGTCGTAGCTGGGGTCGTTGATAGCAGTGGTCCACCAGGCTTCCTGACTGCAGTCCTGCGACGCAGCGTATATCGCCAGATCATGTGTTTCAATTAACTAACCTCTCCGCAGTCTGGGCATGTTGGGTCCATCTTCGTATACTTCAGCAGCTCCTTAAGGGGTACGAATCCGTTTGGAGCACTCTCAGTGCAACAGATAGTGCTCTATTAAGTTTGTGGTGAGGGGATGGGAACACCCATCCAATCCCCCCGTTGTGTTAGGTAATCTCGTGAAAGCCGACGAGCGGATCGCCGAACTCGAGTCGTTCCGAACAATTAGAGGGTCCTACATCGCCGCGGCAAATAAATCCTCGCGCACGATTATGGGCGATCTCGTTGGGATTCGGTTGGCCCGGTATTACGCCCGGACCCATGTGAGCCGGGAACCAGATAATGTAGTGAATTGTGTCCTGTAAGGGCAGTCGGGGCCTCTTGTGAGACTAGACCTGACTGAAAGGCTCTGACAGCAGCTGAGGAGTCGGTGTAAAGAGAGAAAGAAGCATTAAAAAAGTGGTTAGCTGCAATCGGTTTCAGCAGTGTAGACTAAGACAAGGTGGAAAACTTTGATGTATCGTTTCCGCCTCTAGAGCGCAGTGACGTGTGTGTATACGCCTTCATGTCTCGGAAAGTATAGTTTTTTTGTCGCTATAAGTTATATTTGATGGTAGTAGCATCTAATAGTTGCGCCCTGTTAAATATTTATATTTTTACTTGGACAAATAACGTTTCAAGCTGCTGCTGGCAGTGTCTCTCTATTTCTCTTATTAAATAAAAAGTTTACAATGTTGTATCACATCGAAGAACGCTGTAGTAAGCGGTAAGTGCATTGATATACGTCGAAGGTCTCCCGATTGCTTTATACGAGCGTCATTAGTGTATCCGCTAATTGTTTCTGGGTGCGCATACCTGACGCTTTAACGGGTTATTTTTACGTTGCGCATAATTAAACACGAAACTTGGTTTCCATGACGCTGACTTTGTTTGTTCATCCTGCTCGCGGAACAGCAGTTGCTGGGCAATTACATATTTTATGGCTGAAATTGTGGTACTCTTATGCGCTTGTTTTTGGCGATACCTTGTTTATGAGCATGTTCGTCTTCATATGCTCAACTTTGTCGTCAAAGTTGCCTCATGGACAGTGCCTTATGGAGCTGTTAGCGCCCCCTCTTTATTTCTTTATTTATTTACCTATTTGTTTATTTTTCTACTCCCCCTCACTTTCATAAAAGCTATAACCAGAGGAACAAACGCGGCTGGCTCACAATGTAGAAGATAGACGAGACTTTCAATGGGCCGATGCGTTCACTTGTACGGTGAGACGAATCGAATGACAATTTAGGCGACGTTTGAACGATGAGACAATGCAGTGACATGGAGACTCGTCCCTGACCCAAGTCTGCGCATCGGAACGTCGCGTCTGAGGCGTCCCCTTTGTTCGTTCAGCGTTGATCAATTTGTACGGTGCCTATTACATCATACTGCGCGCGAATTGTCTCTTGATCATCTCGAGGCCCAGCCGCGGTGGTCTAGTGGCTAAGGTACTCGGCTGCTGACCCGCAGGTCGCGGGATCGAATCCCGGCTGCGGCGGCTGCATTTTGGATGGAGGCGGAAATGTTGTAGGCTCGTGTGCTCAGATTTGGGTGCACGTTAAAGAACCCCAGGTGGTCGAAATTTCCGAAGCCCTCCACTACGGCATCTCTCACAATCATATGGTGGTTTTGGGACGTTAAACCTCGCATATCAATCAATCAATTAATTTGGTCTGTCTGAAGACAAACCAAATGCTTACGTCGCATTACTTTGCCTGATTTCACGCGACGATTCATCATTATTCTGTATGTTAAAGGGATGATCACGCGCTTATGGGGACGCATGGTTCGCTCGTTCACGCACGGTTCGTCGAATGTGTATATACGATGAACTATGCAAGCGTGAAGTGTAGCGAAAAGTTATATAATGTTTATGGGGTACGCCTATGTTGTTTCGAACTTGTTTCACAACGCAGCGCCGTGCCCTACTGAGTCACATAGAAGTATCTTTAATGGCTGTGTACGACTGGGAAAGCAAGAGCAAGGTATACCGGAAAAGTCGCTCGCTGAGCCGCATCGGTAACGATATTTTCCCGTGCTGGCGCTTATTGCCTGCCCGAGTGCGTCCAGCACTGAGGCGAAATAATGACGGGGACCCGTTTTTATCTCGTTTCCCGAAGTCTCTCGCAAAGTTCACTCCTCGGTCAGGTGGTGTTTTTTTTTCTTTTTTTTTTCTTTTTTGCGAGCGTCGTTCAGGGAGGTTGCGAGAAAAGGGGCGGAAGCGGCCCCGCGCGATTGCTGAGTTTCGACTCTGGCCAAAGATGCATTTAAGCGCGCGTTATCTGGTCGCCGCCGAGGAATCCCACCTTCTCTGAAAGATGGCGGAGAAATGGGCGGCCCCCAAATGAGCGTGCCATTGAACGGACCGACGTGACCGGGAGTCCATGTACGGAGCGGCGGAACATTTTGGAAGTTTCCACTGGTTCGGCTCCTCCTTCCCGCAAGCGCCTTTCGTCGGACCGCGCGCAGCGTCGTCGCGCTTCTTGGCCCCGCGTTCGTCCTGTTGTTCGTCTCTTTGCGCAAACTGAATCGTAGCCCGTGCTATCCTCGTTAATTTAATTGCCCAAGCACGCGTGGGCGGCATTTTTGGTTTCTTAAACTTGCTCGTACCTTTGTAGCTCGCCCTTAGATGTGCATACATTTGTTGCGAGTCGCGCCGTGTGTGAAAAGCAAGCGACGCGAACCAAACAACGTCTTGAGTGTACGTGTACGACTGCACCAGCCATGAAAGGCCTGTATTGAAGAAAAGGGGCGTTGGCGGCAGAGGATGTACGTGTGCTTTCCCATCTCGCTCCTATACAGACCCTTCGTCCGTGTTAGCAGCGCACACTGGTGGTGCTCTTCTATGGGTAGTACCTAAACCTTGTGCATGACCTCACGCGGAGCGAAGAGCGGAACCCGGTCCATCAATCACATTCGATCGAGGCCTCGACAAACCTCTTCCGTCGGTGCTTGCGAGTGGCCGTCGCCATTGGAAGAGGGGGGGGGGGGGGTTGAACACGCAGCACCATGTCTTGTAGTGTATATGCGGGCATGCCTCGTTGCCGTGGCTGCACATCCTGCAAATGCACTAAACCTTTTCATCGTTATATTTTGCATATGCCAACATAACACAAGCATGCGATTAGCCTTTTTTTTTAAGCTGAAAAATTAAGGTAACAGGGTAAGCCTACCATGTATTTTGGGCGAAGTTTATGTGCCTTTATCTCTATGTCCATAAAAGATATTGTGATTATTTTACTATAATTGTAATCATAAGTCATTCCTCTTCTTACTGAAGCCGATGTAGCACTGCAAATTGTATTGCTCATCTTTTTTAACTTGCAAGTGCCTAATTATCACTCGATAATAGCTATTAGATGTGTTTCAGAATATCACTTCCTCACAGAACAATAATTCTGCTTCAGAATATTCCCCATTAGGTCATCTAAATAGTGGCTGAAAACTATGATTACTGTGGTTGCTGAGAAAAAGGAGCGTAAGTACAAAAAAAGCACGTTTTGAGATAATCGCAATATAACTTCAAAATCTGCATTATTTCAAAATTACTGCGAGATAACAGCAAATTGACAGACTTGTTCAATAGGCACCAGCAAGATACTCATCACCAATGTCTTTTTTGTTGTTGAAACGTCTTGCTGGGCGAGCCTCATTTGTTGCCTGCTATGCAGCCATGTGAGCACAGTATACTGTCGACGCAGTTCGAGGGTGCAGGCACTGCACTGTGCAGTGCCCTGGTAAGTTCAGGACATTCACACGGGCCATGTTTCCATCATTAAAAGTAAACACAGCATCAAGAGTGCATATATACAATGTTTGGAACTCGAGGAAAACATTTTTTAGAACGCGCTCCCATGTGACAATCCAACGACTCGTTATGGTTTTGAGTTTTCCCACGGAGTCATTTAGCAAGTAATTCTGGATGAGCTAGTTACTGATAATTCGACTTAACAGCCTCAGTACTAATATACTAAAAGTTTCGGAGTCCTTCGAGCAGAAGCCGTTGGATTGATTGGTATTTTTTGATGCCATGTGAAAATATGTGAACCGGACAGTTTTTCGCATATCCTTCAAGCTGGCTCTATTGTTTTTAATGGCCCAACGATAATAGCCTTGGTGCCTGCCAAGGATGACATCACTAAGACGTCGCCGACTAGATATAGATTTCCCGACAGAAAGCTTGATGCCTCTGCTTTCTTTTGTTTTCGCTGTTTTTGACCCATTCCTAGGATTCTGAATGGGCCAAATGCACCCCATTTTACAAAGCGTAACTTCTCTATATGGCTGTGATACTTTAACTGTGAGGACTCGCTTGCTACGTGAGTATGGGGGCTTGGCAGGCCATCGCGCAGGTTTGAAAGATGTCATTTTTGGAGGGAAAAAAATTGTGCTATGACAAACAGAGCAGATGACTGATTCTGGTTCAGAAAAGGCTGCAGATTTAAAAAAACTCGGAAAGAAAAAAAAATTCTCAATATTTTTGCTTACCCTGTCCCCTTAAACACCTAGACATCTAGTAGCTTCTTAATTTTTAAACGAACCTGAAACTATGGGCGATTGCATGCGAAACCACTATCTGATTAATAACACACGCCGTGTATAGTGGGGGATGGAATTGTTTAACTTTCACAGACATATAAGTATGCATATGCGATAGCTTTCGTATTTCTTTCCTCAATCGAAATCCGCCCCGCCGTGGTGGTCTTAGTGGCTAAGGTACTCGGCTGCCGACCCGCAGGTCGCGGGATCGAATCCCGGCTGCGGCGGCTGCATTTCCGATAGAGGCGGAAATGTTGTAGGCCCGTGTGCTCAGATTTGGGTGCACGTTAAAAAACCCCAGATGGTCGATATTTCCGGAGCCCTCCACTACGGCGCCTCTCATAATCATATGGTGGTTTTGGGACGTTAAACCCCACAAATCAATCAATCAATCAATCGAAATCATCCTCTGCTGCTGGGATTTACCCTGCATTCGACTTCGAGCTCTGCAATTGAATCCTGTGCGACCAAGCAGTTTGAATATTTTTCGAAAAATATTTTTGCAGAGTTTTCGTTACGGTGATGACCTTATATTAGGGATAAGAAAAAAAAACTAGTTGAATCCAAGCATTGGTTTAGTTAACTTTTTTGTCGTTGTTTTACTTGATGCTAAGCACTTCACCTGTGAGTGATTCTCGCTGGCGCATCTATTCCTCGCCTGGATTCGTCCCCTATCCAGTTGTCGCTCGTGCGAAGAGCTACGACCTCGACCGGGTTCGGGTTGCGGCCTCGATTATCCGCTGGGCGCCTGTCGCTGTCAACGCGCCTGCAGGCCACCTTCCGATGTGTATCTCATGTCTAACGTAGTGGCGCGCGTTAATCACTGCGCATATACTCAAGGTTACCGAATAGGCGTTACCAATCGTGTGTAATACATAGATCGACAATAGCCCCTTCAGTCACAAATTAAGGCGGACTGTCAGAAACGCGTAAAATTGTCGTCGCATAATATTATTCCAAGGCACTCAGCATTACATTCTAAGAAAAAAAATGAAGCAGTGTGTTGTTTTGTATTAGTTTCAGTATTTAAAGTCAATTAGTGTGTAACTAATTATATTGCTGCTCTGTCACCATTCAGGTTCAGTAATTGCATAAAGAGAATAAACTATTTGACTCGAAATGCATGCAGAGTTTCTTTTTTGGTTGTATTCATTGCGAGTGCAGGAAAAAGAAAAATACTTTTCACGTCGGTCTTGGAACGCGGCAACTCCGAAGTATCATCGAACATGTAGTGTCTACAGCAAGGTCATCATCTGCAGCAATATGCAGCATAATGAAATTAATTGATTGATATGTGGGGTTTAACGTCCCAAAACCGCCTTATTACTATGAGAGACGCCGTAGTGGAGGGCTCCGGAAATTTTGACCACCTGGGGTTC
Source organism: Rhipicephalus microplus (assembly GCF_043290135.1). NCBI lineage: Eukaryota > Metazoa > Arthropoda > Arachnida > Ixodida > Ixodidae > Rhipicephalus > Rhipicephalus microplus. The sequence continues at coordinate 228,745,697 of NC_134710.1, forward strand.
TTTAGCGTGCGCCCAAATCTGAGCACACGGGCCTACAGCATTTCCGCCTCCATCGGAAATGCAGCCGCCGCAGCCGGGATTTGATCCCGCGACCTGCGGGTCAGCAGCCGTGTACCTTAGCCACTAGACCACCGCGGCGGAGCAGCGTAATGGAATTGAATGATTGATATTTCTCCACTCAAGAAGCCTGCAGGAATGTGCACGCCGAGTTTCAGGCCATTTGAAGAAACACGCAGCGTGTGACGCACCTTCGACATTCGCGTACACAATTTTGTGCGCCATGACTGAAGGGGATAGACGAGTTAGCTCTCGAGCGTCTGAAGCCGTCGAATATATGTGGTAGTAATTATTTCTTATCGTTTTAGTGTTTGCCGCCATTATTGCGTTGCACATTATTGAAGTTCTCATATGTTAAGTGTGTGAAATTATTGCTAGTGACGAAAATTAAAGTGCGAAGCGTGTACAGTAAGTCCAGATAGTTATCGAGAAAAACAAAAGAAAGAAGACAACGTTTTGTTGCGTGGTGAATGGCGCACGTATAGTTGTCTCTGCGAAAGGAGAGCGTGGGAAGCGTGAACGGCGCTGTCGCGAGGAAAGCCTCGGAGCATGGAGTGCAGTGACGTTCGGTCGTGCTCCGGCGTTCGTCGCAGATTGCCGTGAGATTACCTTTCGAAACTGCCTGCTCATTTCCATAACGACGTCTTCGGTTATCTTTCGTTCGCCGGACTGCAGTGTATGCGTGGCACGCCCCTCATTTTCGATGGTTACTTTCTGTTAAGCACTCGATGGAATTGTCGAGAGAGAGAGAGAGAGAGAAAGGGGGAACTGATGCCACACAATGAGCGGCTTTTGGTCCCATTGAGCTCATGCGCTCTTTGCAGGAAGGCAAACAGGAAGGCAGACTCGAGATAATGAGACCGCCCTGCCCCGCCTTACTCTAGCCCGATAGGGTCCACCGTATACCACGTATAGTTGAGTTTTTTGGGTCATGCGTATACCAACGTCGTTGTTACTGTGCGCATACGTATTCGTGAATAGTGACCGCCAGGCTTACGAAAGGACGCTTAAGGTTGTTTCGGTGCCATTTCCATAAGTCTATACGACGTATATGGTATGAACTCTTGCTGTCTACGTGTCTCGATTGTCGGGAGCGCCACGGGAAGCGCACTGCACAGCCGGCGACACCGTGAGACATTTGGTGGAGACGCCCAGTATATATCCTTTGGGTGTCCTTCTGACAAATGCATGCAAGTTTGTTTATTTCTTGTACTTTGGATAGTTATTTCCATAATTGCGTATAACGGCAACTGTTAGTTTACATGCACACTCGCGGGATGTCGGAATCTGGTAGCTGCCGAGAACAAAAAAAAATACAGCAAGTTGTCTTTTACCCCGTCGGCGTGGAACTTGTGACACAGTTCATTCTGCATGCATGCCGATGTTGTTTTCTCTCTTAGTACATTGCGCAACTGGAACCCGACGTGACTGCGCCTACTATAGACCTTCGCTCCGAGTTAGCGATTTGCTTAGAAGTAAGCGGTCGTCAATATTATAAGAAATACGCGTTGTTCAGTTGCGCAAGTGGGAAGGGCATTCCGCAGCGCCTACGCCCCCCTCCGAGAGAGAAAGAAAGAGAGAGAGAGAGAGAGCACAGCTACTAGCGCACCCGGTGATTGTGCAGGCTTGTGCGACGCGTTCGTGCGGCGTCCGGCCTCGCCTGGGGTCGCTATTCGCGTGTCTCCGTGGCGGGGAAGTTTGCTGCGCAATAGTTCTTTGCTTGCTTATCCTCGTCCGACGTATATATGTCAAGGATGGCTGTCGATTCGACGAGTGGCGACTAATGCGCTTTGCGATCCTTCTTCATCTCTGACGAAGCGCGCCAGGCACGCGCACCGACATCGCGAGACTGGATGGATGACGGGAAGGACGCGGTGGTTGTTTGGGGTGAAAGCCTCCCTTCGACGAGGCACCGAGGATATTTTCGCACCGCGCTTTTCACCTGCGTAAGAGCGAATCGCATTTCGGTCTCTGCTTTGGAAGATGTCCGTGGCACGGAAATTTCTCTCAATCTGAGAAGCTATTTTTCAGAAACCCTAATGCAGTTTCCTTGAACTGCAGCTTAAAGTAAAAGGAAGACTAGCGGCGAACCAACTGTTGGCAATTCCGCCTTTCTCTGTACGTCACAGGATGGCGAGTTGGGCTATAGTTTATAGAGGTTCGTGTTTCACAACTATGGATTGAAGCGCACCGAATTCGTGGACAACAAAAGTGAACAGGACAGCGCTTACACTCGCTACTGATTCTTTGTCAGGAGAGAAAAAACAAACTGTAAAACACTTTCGCTTGCGCGAAGTTTCATGCATGTGTTTGATAATTTGGACCTTACCTTAGCGGTGTAAAGGGCTTATACGTGTATATCTTGGAACCTCGATATTGATGTATAGCTATAGAGCTTCAGCAATACAATCTGTGCAAAACTTGGTTTTTTTTCCTATACTTTTGGATGCAGCCTTTTCAGCGGAACTCCAGCAGCAGTAATTGTTGAGTGTTTGCGTTTCAAAACTGTGGTAGGAGGTACACCGTATAGTGGAAAGTTGCAGAAGCTTCGACTACCTATAGATACACGGGAATCTAGCATTGTCGCCTCTACTGAAAAAAAGGAAAGCCGGTATCGAGCCTGAGACCTTCGGATCAGCGGCCGTGTACCGTAACCCCACCATACCACTGCGGTGGACAGAACTGTAAGCTTAGGCTGGTGCTACAACCATCTCCATTCATTTTCATGCGGGGAACGAAGTCAAGATGGTTCGCATCACTGCATTCACGCGTGCTCTCTGCCACGATGCCTAGGTCTTTTTTGCGCCGGTCCTGTTCACCTAACAGTCGCACGCAGTCAGGTAAAACGCTTTTCAGTAGAAAGCCGCAGCTATGAACTGCTGTGGGTGAAAGGCACGATCGTGTGCGTGCCCTTCTGGCGGTCTACTCGCATGTTAACGAACCCGTGACCAACAGCACGCGGGGATGTCACTTTACAGTCTGAAACTGTAAAGCCCTAACCACACGTGCGCGTTAGTGCATGAAGGCCATGGTTAGTGCATGAAGACCACTCAGCGCCGTGCCCTCTCCCTCCATTAAGAGAGAAAGCGGCACTGCACGACAGACGCTGACGTGTTTTAACGCGTACGTGTAACCAGGTTAAGGCTTTAAGCGCACCACGATGTTTTCTATGCAAAGGGCGAAGCCTGAACGGCACGCCTTCGGTGACAGCTTCTTTTTTATTTGAAAGCGTAGATTGCACACTTTCGCTGACGCGCGCTCATGGAGTGTACTTGCAATTCATGCGGGGTGACGCCTATATATGGCAGACACTTGGCAGCAGGGTAGTGTCTTGCCTGAAGGCACATTTCCTCGCACCAACCGCTGCAGGGCGAGATCCGCGAAGGAGCGGCTCGAAGGTCGCTCCCTTTCTTGGGCCGCTGCCAGGCTGTTCTCTGGCCCCGTGGCACTGTTTATAAACACAGGCTGCGAGGTGACTGACTTGCAGTGCTTCGCCCGTTGAAGATGGCGTCATTGCCCAGGTTACAGTGTTCTAGAAAAACCGGGCGCTATGCAGGATTGGCAGAGTTTCGCCCGAGTTACGCGAAACTCTGGATCTTCCCGAGCTCTGGCGACACCCCGTTACGAACGAGCCAGCAGTACGAAAAAGTCGAATCCACACCTCAGCGCGCTGCGTTTCATTGGTTACAATGGAACCAGTCATCGCGTCAAGGACGGTCGACTAAGGCGGTGTTTTCAAACGAGAGGCATCTCTTTCATTTGTTTGTCGTTCCACTTGGTGCAGAAGTGCACCCATGCAGTAAAAGTGTCAGAAACTTTTCGTGGTGATATTTTTTTTTTGGAGGCACGGGGTGTTTAAATTTAAAATAGCTTTTAATGCCTGCACTAAGTCTGTTTTAGAATAATCAGCAGCGTGGACTCTTGAGATAAGTACTGACCGAGCGTCTTACAATGTCGCGATCGCAGCTAAACCCGAGGCCACGTGTTAATCATCATGGTCAGCCTGTACATTTTAGCGTGCTGTTCGGTTGGTGCGCATCGTTTTTGTTGTCATCGCCAGCTAGCACCCGAGCACGTGTGGCCGGCTAATTAGCTGTATTAGGGGCGAAGCTCCTAAAGCCGTGGGTCTGTCCCTCCTAGCTCGTTTGACGTGACCGCCTAGTGAATGACTCACTCAGCAGGTGCGGACGGACGGACAAACAGACAGACAGACAGACGATTTAGGTTTGCCGATAAAACCCTCTGAAGCTTCGCCCCCCTCGTCATCATTCACTCCATGGATATGCTGTGAATTTTTCGGCTGGACGGTGTGCTTGAATAGTTAGGCCAAGACATGCTATTACCAAGCTAATGGAGCCATATAAATCCTAACCGGGCTAACTAAAGAATGCTAGTTGATGAGCTAACTATAAACTCTACTAATTAACGCGGCGTTGATCATGATGTCGCTAATTAAAACCATGCTAATTAACCCTTACTCATATTATGACAATTAGTATCATGCTAATCCGGTTTACGTTCAATAGCTTCATACTGATCATTACCTTGCCAATTGCGCCCGAGATAATTGTATTTTGATTGAAGCCTTATCAATGATAAAAAGACAGCCTAGTGTGATTGTCATTAAGCCTCAGTCAATTAGTTAAATCAAACTTGAGACGGAGCTGATGTGGTCTTCACTTCGAAGCCGATCACGCACATGAGTAGATGACCAACTTAAAAAGCTGCAAGAAACTAGGTTATCATAAACTTATGCATGACTCCAGCCTTGCACAAGCAGTGCAAGCTCACGAAATTATTTTAAATGTAAAGAAACTGCCGCTTAGTATTCATCGCATTAAACGCTTGACAGTCGCACCGGCACCAAGACAGTCAAGAGTTGAACTCGGGCCTTCTCAGAATCAACGAGTTTGTATCCGAGTTCACGCGTCAATGACTTTGATTGACAGACGCCCGCGTTGGAAATCGGGTACGCCCCCCACGTTTGCTCTTGCCGAGGAGCAGTATACTCACGTCGATCGGCACGATTTATCTATCAGCTGTATCGCGCAGAATATGCACACACACACGCAGAAGTAAAAGCGATATCATCACGCGGCTAGGATGTTTCGCATTCAATTTTACCGCGCTCACGACGTTGCCAATCACAGCCGCGTTGCCGCCGTGATGCGAGCGCCTCTGGTGGCCACCTGTCCTCATGCTTATCTGCAATATTTGATAGGAGCGAAACGAGCAGCTCGGGAGTGCTGCGTGTGCACTCTTGCTGCCTTCTAGAGTGGAAATTTCCACGCTGCAGGGTGGAACGAAAGAAGCTGTCCGAAAGAGGACAAACGCCCACGAACACGCCTGTGGGAAGCGCGTGTTGAGTTGGCAAACAGATAGCGCGGCTATCACGCTGACGCCGCTCGCTGCACTGTTAAAATGTTGACCGAGTGGCGGCGCTGACGTATTCGCACGCGGTGTTTCTTTGATAACCACAGCAAATGTCCCACATACACGTTTCCAACGCCAGGCGCGTTCTTGTAGCCATTTCTATCAACGCTCCTATCACGCGCTCCGCACTGTCTTCATGCCGTGGCCGCCGCTGAGCGAGCTCAGAGCAAACTCGTCTGCCGAGAAGTTAGGCCGAACTTCTCGGCAGGATGGCCCGGGCCGTCCTGCATCGCACCCTAGAACACTGTACCCACACGGTGGAGCGTGCGTTTTTCTGAGCGATCCATTGGCAGCGGTTATATTTTTATGGCATAAATTTTAGCATTATCTCAAGACTTTGCCGTGTGGTTACATTGCTGTTTCTCTCTTGACCTGCATCAGGCGCTACACTGCTTCGTATTTTAGCCCCGCCGCGGTGGTCTAGTGGCTAAGGTACTCGGCTGCTGACCCGCAGGTCGCGGGATCGAATCCCGGCTGCTGCGGCTGCATTTCCGATGGAGGCGGAAATGTAGGCCCGTGTGCTCAGATTTGGGTGCACGTTAACGAACCCCAGGTGGTCGAAATTTCCGGAGCCTTCCACTACGGCGTCTCATAATCATATGGTGGTTTTGGGACATTAAACTCCGCATATCAATCTGCTTTGTATTTTGGAAAAAAAAAGGAGTTAACGTTTGAACAAACCAGCTTCTCATGAGCTAATTTATTTAGTCGTCAGATGGGTACATGCACAATACAGTTAGAGGATCTGGTATTATATGCAATTAACGATTGCAATTTTTCTGCGATATATGTATTTTTTCAAGAAACCAAGATAAAAATTTCAATGAGAAAGTTGTAGATCGGTTTGCAGAACGTATGATTAGACAGTTTTCAACTTTATATCTGTTAGGTATTACTGTTTTTTGCTAATTACAAATGCCCGTGAAATACAAGTAGTACCGTGTGACAAACCCATTCGTGCGCCAGTGTGCACAATGATTCTAGCGCTTCCTAAGGTTCCGCGTACGAAAGACCATAGCATTTGCCCCATTGTGCTGTCTCGGCAGGGTTGCAACGATGGTGGTGGCTAGACGATGAACACGTTTTGCTATCGGCCACAAAAACGATAACCGCTGTGACTGCTTATCGCTGTCATGAACCGGTGCGATGGAAGCGTGTCTTTGTACGCGGAACGTTAGGAAGCACTAGAATCATCGTGCGCACTGACGCCCGAGCGGGTTTGTCACGTTGTATTTTTTTATTTATTTCGCGGGCATTTGCAAATAGATAGATCGATAGATTTGATTTGATTGATATGTGGGGTTTAACGTCCCAAAACCAGATAGATAGATAGATAGATAGATAGATAGATAGATAGATAGATAGATAGATAGATAGATAGATAGATAGATAGATAGATAGATAGACAGATAGACAGACAGACAGACAGACAGACAGACAGACAGACAGACAGACAGACAGACAGACAGACAGACAGACAGACAGATAGATAGATAGATAGATAGATAGATAGATAGATAGATAGATAGATAGATAGATAGATAGATAGATAGATAGCACTATAAGCAGACTAAGGAAAGAAGGTTTGCTTTATAGTAAATGCAGTTTGCTCTGCTTGTCACCAGAGCGCCGGTGAACGCGAAACGACATGGTGAGGTTCGTTTTCCATGTAAAACAATATTCTTAGCAATGATTTGAAACTCTTTCGAAAATCAGGTCAATTATGTATATATGGTGTGTGTGTGTGTGTGTGTGTGTGTGTGTGTGTGTGTGTGTGTGTGTGTGTGTGTGTGTGTGTGTGTGTGTGTGTGTGTGTGTGTGTGTGTGTGAGAGAGAGAGAGAGAGAGAGAGAGAGAAAGAGAGAGAGAGAGAGAGGCTGGGTAACACATTTCATGAACCAAGATGGAGTAACGTTCGTTGCATGAATATTCTGTGCCCGACGTCCAGGAGGCCATCCTGGGTTGGGCAGAGAGGGTTGCGGAGGACTATCGAGCGTAGCAATCTCTCCTCATCTCTCTTCCATTGCACCTTTCCTTTACAAAGGAAAAATAAAGTTTATACCTACCTACCTGTGCTTGTGCTTTCCGCCGACTCGCAATTGGCTATATAGAAAGAGAGAGAGAGAGAAACCATCATCGCAACGGATCCTTCATGTCACCACAACTACCTACCATGAAATCAATGCCAATCGGCGACATCACGGGATTGTGTTATTGTCATGCGTAGCATTTAGCAGCTCTGATCCCAAGAACACCAGTTGCAACTGTGAGCACGTACGTTCCTTTTGACCAAAGGTGTTCACGAAAGTGGCGCAAAACTGCTGTAACCGTTCGGCATGTGCACGCAGTTTGTAATAATGCACTCATTTATGAGTTGGCTTCATAAGGTTTGCTTCGTAGTAAATGCAGTTTGCTCCGCTTGTCACCAGAGCGCCGTGGCTGTTGAATAATGTACCCGAATGCAGATTCGTGCGTATGTTCTTCCCTGATACCACGCAAAAAGTATAGATCGAGTGTTCAGATCATCCTTGTCCAGAGTATAGTGAAAAGGGCATTTGCGTTGGAAATGCCGCCTCTAACTTTAGGCCGTATCGCTCTTCGCCCTCCGCTTCCTTAGTTTAGAAAGCCTGTAGGCCGTGTGCCATTTAGCCCCCCCCCCCCCACCTCCATAATAAGTAATGGCAAACTTGCCCGTACAACGGACGAGCCCTGAGTGATGTGCTCGAACTGAATCAGCCGGGGCCGTTGGCACAGAGGCCGGTCGCTATGCTGGCCCGAGGCCAGGCTTCGCGGTCGGAAAAGGTTGCTGCTGCGTTGCGTACAACAACAGCCAGGGTCGTTGCCGCCTCTCGGATTCAATGACACGAGAGGCCGCGGTGCGGTTTCGCCCCGTCTCACCCACGTACACATGCTCTGCCCGATCGGCTTTGGCTCAAGCAGTGCGTTTCGGACTCTGCGCGCGTGCGCTATGCGCGCACCGGCAGTAATGAGCTTTTCGTGCGCCGCGACACTGCCGCTTGTCGGTAGCCCGGTCGAGAGGAACGGCAGCCCCGTGTCGGTCACGCTGGCCTCTTCCCGGAACGCAGATCGGCCTTTCCGCTGCCCAACAGGTGCGTCTGTCTTTGTGTTGCTCGGTCGGTTTTTGCTTGCCCGATGGTTTACTTAACGCTCCACCTGTGTGGAACGCCCGTCGTTGGTGTGCCTTGCTTAGAGAGTTATGTGATCAAAATATTTAGCGTCGTCGCCCTTAGCATCGTGTCATTTAGCATAATAATAGTGAGAAGGACTTTCATCATTATATTGCTAATTTACATGCATTGACACTCGGTCAGAATATTTTTTTTTTTCGTTTCTTCGGCGCAATGAACTCGATGACTTGCTTGTTTGATGAGACAACGTTTTCACATCCCCCCCCCCTCCCAACTTACTTAGCCCGCTTATGTATGCAAGAGCTTTTTGTTTCCACAGTTGCTTGTTCCTCGCAAAGGCACCAGCCCTAAAAGTTTTCACTTCATCTACACTATCATTATGCGCCTTTGCCTGCAGGCTCGAGCTTTTGCGGATACTTGCTGCGCTGACGCCTTCTTCTTGGACGTTATTTTGCAGGTGCAAGCCTTTGTTCGAGCTATACGCGGCTGTGATCTTGCACGACGAGATATTGTAGAATAAGCCTAGAAAGTCGTGCGTCCCGACGCACGAGCGCTTAATTCAAAGGATCCGCTTGTAACATGGTACCGCAACACCGCCACAAACGTGTATGCATTTCTGTTCGCGTATTCGGTAGAGAAGGCTCGCGGGAAAGGCGAACATACGGCGCTAGCATGCATACATTGACACGCATCCAAGGAGGCGGCAATGAGCGTTGGAGGGGCGGCGGCAGCATCATGTGTGTGTGGGACTATAAGAGTAGGATTGTTTTGCTCTGCTCGTGGGAGCAGACATATTCGTGCCATGCAGCCTGCCTGTACGTGCATTTTATTGCTATTGCGGCCCTCGTTCTTGTCGACAACCCGTGATATTTGGTTTATACTTCTTTTGCGTGGGCAAATTTTTGTTTGGGCTGATTGATATGTGGGGTTTAACGTCCCAAAACCACCATTTGATTATGAGAGACGCCGTAGTGGAGGGCTCAGGGAATTTCGACCACCTGGGGTTCTTTAACGTGCACCCAAATCTGAGCACACGGGCCTACAACATTTCCGCTTCCATCGGAAATACAGCCGCCGCAGCCGGGATTCGATCCCGCGACCTGTGGGTAATTTTTGTTTGGAAGCGGCCGTATTGCTTTACATTATACTTTTGCTCTTGACGTGAGCGGAGTGAGGCATTCATCTGTGCCATGCAGTAGGATGCCTCTTTTTCATATGGCGTGGTAAAGGAAGCGTACCGAGTCACACTATACGCGTTCTCGCTGGCAACATCGTGCATTTTTAATGGCCTTGATAGCTCGTGCATGTACACATATATATGAGCTACCTTGAGTCGGGTCTTCTTTTCCTGCTTCTCGCGTCAGGGCTATATAAGGACTGTAATAACTCTTATCGCCCTTCTTCGCGTGAATATTCGCCGAAACAATAGCTTCATGCCTGACTTAATAAAGCGTATTAATTCAAATATACCTTGGGTTTGAGCTTTTGCCAGGAGTATAGTATCAAAAGTGAAATGGTGTGTATAAACACTGGGGGCGCGAAAGGTGGTAAATTAAACCATTTGTAGTATATTCGTGCCATAAATAGTTTAAATTCGTCGACTCCTCTCTCCCTCTCTCTTTCAGAAAAGACACTGCAACTTTTACATCCCGAGATTATCGCTTGTCGCTGTATAACATTCGAGGTCCTATGTATGCGGTATCTTGTACGCCTATTGCGAGCCTGCTGTTGCATCTGTTTTACCTGCAAACCGACGCAGGCTCAAAATCGTCGATTTCTTATCTCGACGTGCGTTTGACGATGTAAGGGTTCGAGAATAGGCGTTTTATTCCACAACCCGCGGTGAGTCCTTCCGCGCGGATTCGGATAGGTCATTTTAATGTGGAGTCGTGAATACTGCTCTCTCTCTCTCTCTCTTTCTGTGTTGTGTGTCTGCCCTTTCCCCGCACCCACATACCTATGCGCATTTAGTCTTCAATGATCCCGACTCGGAAGACGTGTCAACGAATGGAGAAGCACACGAACCGGTTAATGGTGGAGTTGCAGTGCCGCGCTGAGAATTGACTTGAACCAATTTTGCGCGTATCGCCACAAAGGCCTCTGTGGCTGCAGAATAGATATTTCTGCTCGGTAATTGCGGAAAAGGCCGCTCATGGTGTGCGTGCGCGCTTTGAAGGGAGGAAGAAAAAACAACGGTCACTGCTTTTGGGCAGGCGTCGGTGATGACGCGCCCAGTGGGGCTCTCGGCGGCAAGGGCACGGTCAGCTGGCGTGTCCCCTTAACGCACGGACCGCCATCTGATTCACGCCGGCGCCTATTCTTGTTGGGTGGACCGGCCAAGGATGCCGAGAAACGGGGTCATTGGAGCGCTGCTACACGCCGGACCGAGACGCGCGGTACGCCTGGCCGACTGCCGCCGTTCCCTTGCCGCCGCCACTCCTGCGGTTTTGTGTGCGTGTTTTTGTTGTGCCAGTCGCTCATTGAGCGCTGACTTGAGAATCTTTGTCGTTGCTGTTTCAGTGTGTTGACTGATGATGGTTGTCAAATGAGGTGCGGATACTTGTTGCAGCACCGGTTACCACTCGAGAGAAGCACGCGCACTTCGGTGCAAAGGTGTGCTTGTGGTGTGTGTGTTTCTTAAATGCAGTTGGCTGTGTAAGGACAGAAAAACAAATACGAAATAGTTTGCGGCAGTCAATGTCTAACCTCCTTTATCGCTAAATGACTAACGTTCAAGTAAGTAACACAGTTCCTTACTTTTCAGCTTCGAATTTGGCTTCATGGGGTGGAGTAGCCTAGCTAATAGGTTTTCGACGCATGTGGTCCATTCGAAACCGTGTCTCCAGCCTGGCCACTCCACTCTTTTTCTACGGAAAGCATCCCAACGCTCGCGCCGGTCCCGAAGAGCATAACGTGCACATGACGTGTACGTTCTCAGTTCTAGATCAGTTGTAGTCCATGGCTCGACGGGACAACGCATGTGTAACTTGAAATCGTTTATTATTTTACCCTAAGTGGCTATGCACTTACGATATATTCAATTCGAATTCGTCGGAAGTCCCCAAATGGTTCGCTTATGGCATGCCTGTCTATCCACGTTGGGACTGTCTTGACAAAGGAAGATGATAACGCATCACCCATTGCTCGCATAGCACAACGGCGCTGGCGTATGAGTTTGCTTGTCCATACTTGTTAGCTCCCTCATAACGGTGCCTGATATATAGCGGCCACCTTGCGCGTTATTCTAGTATTCACTCTTGTTTGGTCCGTGTGCCTCGGTGGTTAGGGTGCTCGGCTGCTGTACCGAAGGTCGCGGGTTCGATGCTGGCCTTGGCGGTTGCATTTTGATGGAGGTGAATGGTAAAAGCTCGTGTAGCTATAGCGATGTCAGTGCAAGTTAAAGAACACTAGATGGTAAAAATTTCCCTCTACTATCTCATATCGTGATTTGGGACGTAAAATTTCATATATTTTATGACCTTGTTCGGTCCGACGCTTCATTTGCTACGCACGTCTTCCTGGGCTTCTGAGAAGTTTTGTGGTTTCGCCCATGTGCCTGGGCGTATACTAAGTGCATTCATTCGGCTGTTTCGGAGGTTAACATTTAAAGACTCTTCCGCTCCATAAGTTCCGTTCTGCCTTAAACTTGGTGGAAGATTCCGAATGCTCATTTCCTAAAGCTCACTGTGCGGCAGACACTCCCTCCCGGGGAGGGAAATTGAGTGTCTGCTTCAGGTGTATGCATGCGAAATTCATTTAGTCACCGCAAACGATTGCGCACTCCCGAGTGGTGCGTTCTCGTCCTATCTTGTCACTTTATGGTGGGCTCGTACGGAGTTTATAACTCCATTAACTCGATAGCAAGAAGTCTTCTTGCTACAGACGCATAAAAACACGTATAACCTCATCTCGGTACGTCGTTGTACTTTACTGTTTTTATACGTTCCCCCATTCTCTTTCCGTGCAACTTGGTCGTGCTCCAGCACACCGGCCTTCTTTGCATACCACACGTCACCCAATGTCATGCTCAAATCTGCATGATAGCTAGTTGTTGCGTTCGCGAAATGCAGCTGCGATTGACTGGGGACCGCGCTGGCTTCGCGTCGGCTGGACAGGGTATACAAACGGTGACTCATTAACCAATCCTTAACGAAACTCCCTCGTCATCCGGTACCTTCCTCTTCTCTCTCTGTCGGAGTTGTCCGTGTATCGCTGTAAATCGCGAACATGCGCGTTGTCGAGAGCTCTTAAGAAACGGTGGCACACCCGACGCCATTTGTCGCACATGTTATTATTATTATTATTACTATTATTTATTATTATTATTATTACGGTTCGCTTATGCGACATCGAGCAACGGACGAAACTAAGCGTCGGTAGCAGTTTCCCCGCTCGCTTGTTTCGACGGCTCGTTTTTTGCGAAACTGACAGCTAAATTGCGGGACTGGCACGGACGGCGCTGCGTGATGCGCCTTGTGCGTTGCCGCGCTGGGCGGGCACTGGCTGCGCGGAGCGTGCAAAGCCCAAGAGTCGTTCCGGTGGCTGCCGCCGCGCGCGCCTTGACCTACAGCGCCGGCTGACGGGCCACTCGGCGCACATGGTAGCAGCTGGGCGCGGACGGAGGGGAGCTCCCCGCTGGCAGGAGCAAGACACTTGTCTCTGACGTGCGCGATGCACGAGGAGGAAGCCGAACACAAGCCGAAGGGGGACAAGGCTCTGCTTGCTCTACCGTTACCCGAACCTCGCGTGTACAAGCTTGACTGCGCGCGCCGTCACGACATTGGCGTTTTGCCTCCGTCTTTGTCCCATCGGAGACAAAGATGCCGTGACACCAAGAGAGGGGCTCCCCGACGAGAGCCTCTTTTGTGGGCGTCCCGAAACGAGCAGATGCTGTGTTCCTAATTATTTTAATGAAGTTTCTTTGTAGAACTTACTGGGGAGTACGAAACCCTCGTCCTATTTACGAGGTGCCACAAAAGACATTTGCCAACGTATTTTGATGTCATTTAGAACTTGTGGGCCCTGCAATAACTTTTTTTTTTTTCTCGCATGTGCGCAGGGGTTGGTGGGCCAGGGTTTGCGTGAATGTACACGCTATAGCTGGCTACCCGATGATAGCAGGTACGATCATTGATGAGTCCTGGACATGATTTCGCCTCTCTCCGATGGCGTGTCTGTACCGGGCTTGTATGTACGGTCTACCATGTTCGCGTAGCCCCTCTAACCATACATTGTTCGAGCGTGGACTGTGGCGGCAATGTCCGCGAGCCGTTTAGAGTGATACAAACGGGGCCGCCGTGTCGGCGACCCGTGGCAGCAGCTCTCCACGCATGCGCCAAAATCTGGGTCGCGAGTCCCCTCCTTGTCCCCCTTTTGTGCATCATCCCAGTCGCAGAAACTGGCCCACGCCTTCTGTAAACATTCCACGTAGCTGTAGCCGTAGCCCGCTGGGATCGCCCGAGCCAAGTGAAACTGAGAGTGTGGAGCTTCGCCTGTGCGATAATAATGTGTTGGAGAGAATCTGCGTGAACGCCACCGTGGGCCATTGCGCCCAGAAACAAGCACAGCAGGCACCGCTCAACATGAATAACGCGTAACTGGCCAGGCGACCTTCTACGTACTCGCCGCGCCTGGCAGTGCTTCAGATTCCCTCGTTCACATGCAACCTGAAATGACTCGCTCGGCTTCTGCCGCCTGATGGCTTCGGTGAGAGAACGCGTGAAGTTGTGGCACTTTGCACAAGTGCTTTTTTTTTTTTTTACCAATCTAAATACGTTTCGGAGGGTTCTCTTGCCCTTGGTCACGTTAACTGATTTTGCCATACCTTACGTTCGTACATCAACTTTCCTCTTTACAACCAAACAAGCGTTTTTGTTGTCTGCAGCTGCGGGAATTCGTACGCACCTTTGGTGGCACCGGTGTCGGGCACTACTAAGAACTGGGGTTGCGCCCAAACTGTTGCAATTTTATCTGTATGTATCATGCTCAAGCCCTGGATAAGGCAAATACCATGGCTGTAGGGAAGGATATATATATATAGTCAGACTTTACAGAAATTCGGAACTTCGCTGACCCTATTTATTAGAAAGCGTGGATAGAGTATGCGTGTGGGGGGGGGGGGGGGGGGCATTTATTATGGTTCGTGAAGTCGCGGCAGTTTCCTTGCCCGAAGCGGGCCGCTTCTATGTTAGGACCGAAAGCCTAATTCGGGTGCTTCGCGTACCCGGTGGACTGCCCATACATGTGACTTTATTGTCAGACTGCGTAAAACTGCAGTGAACTTCTTGTAGACCTGCGTCCCACCGCTGTTCAGTGTTGTGCTGTTCGTTGCGTAACGTGGTGCAACGCCAGAGCATATTACTAAATGGTGTCGTTGCACTTATCGCATGTTGTGGGAGTATAGAACTCCGGATAAATCTTGTTGGCTAGTAGCGTGTTTGTAATAGGTTTTTATTTGTAAGAGCCTTAGAGTAATTGCCTGAGCTTTATTTAGTAATATTTTGCGAAGTGGAGAAGACCCTGCGTCCTCGCTAGAAGTGTTTGGCTGCAGCGTGGTGTAAGAGACGAGGTGGCCCCTGCAATCAGAAACTTCAGCATCTTGCAAGTCCTGGTGCAGTATTGCGGGCAGAATCATTGAGGTTCGCGAGAGCATAGGTTGGCGAACCCCCTCAGGGTCGACTCACTCAAGCCCAGATGTAGCCGTGAGCCCTAGTCTGGATGAGTCCAGGTCAGTAATATTTTGTAGAGTTCGAGTGAGTCTGGTTGAAGAAAATTTTAGTGAGTTTGGATCCGAGTGAGTCCAAAACATAAGGTATATATTTTTTTAATGAGTCTGAGTGAGCTCCTTCTTTTTTTTTTTTTGCCCACGTATGGCCCTATCTACTGATCTTTAGCATTACTTGGATTCACGTTTATACTCACGTCTACTCACAGGTATTCCAAAACAGTGTCGTTCATACACCATTTCAATATTTATTGATAAGAGGCGCGAATAACGTAGGCGAAAAGGGGGGCTTGATTGTTCCCCCACCAATTCTTCCTAGGGAAGCCCTTAATATACAGGGTGTCCCTGTCACGGATGGCCATTTTTTGCGACACCGCGTCACGGCAATTAACGGGCGCCGTACTCCCCCACTGACCGTGAGAACGGCGGGCGCATGAAAGGGAGCCGAGAAGTGCAGAATGGGGTGCTCTTCTTAGAACGTCGCCGCCGACGGTTGATCCTTTTGTAACTGCGGCGGCGTCTGCAAGGTCGTAGAAAGCCGCGTTGTACCCCGAACAAGGATTAGACTACGAGACGCACCGGCTGAGAGCCAAACGGTTTGACCGTTCCCACGGGGAAACGCGTGGGAAAACCTTTGGTGGCCAAGCCGTATGACAACAACCCAACAGGTTGTCACTCTCGCTAGTTGAGGGCCCTCTCCCAATTAAAAAGGGGTGGGATCAAAATATTTTTGGGGCGGAGTTTCCATCAATTAAACGCACATGATTGGACCCATGTAGAGGTCTCTTGTCCCCAAGGAAGAGAGCGAGGAGACACGAGGGGGATTTAAGCGCAGGATTTTGCCCTGCTAGGCAGACTAGTCGCTGACCAACATGGTGTAGCAACAGATCAACAAGCATCTCTTCTAGAAGTTTTTAGTGTGGCTCTGTATCGGCTGACCACCTAAACTTAGCCGTTCGTCTAGTTGTGACGCGATATTAACGTCTGCAACGTAGACATCGGGACTTCGCCTCGAGTTAGCTCAACCTGCCCGAGGTCACCTGCAAGCACTAGCCTCCCGGAGCCACCAGCGTTGCAACAATGCCGACATCGCAGTCGTGCCAGAACTCTCTTCGACTTCTCGCATCCGATCGTCGGGGACGCAACGCTGCCGGTCATCACACGTATGCCTTCACCTGTTTATATCTTCGAACTTTCTCCTCCGCAGTTCTATTGTTAGTTTGTGTAGTTTGTAATAGTCCTCTCGCGTAAGCTGATTTATTGTTTTTATATGTATTTTTTAGTTTTATCAAGTGTTGATGTATTTTGTTAGTTGTATTGAAGTGTTGTACTAGATCCCGTGTGCTGCAATATCACTAGAGTAAAGTTTGTTTTGTTTTCTCACGTCTCTGATCTCTTCACTGTCTCTGCTTGCGTACGGAACGAACTAACCTGCTGTCATTCCCGTCGCCGACTTCGCGCTGGCGACGCTCGAGTGGCAGCTTGTAACAGTCCCTCATAACTTGAGCCAAGAATTCGAAAGTGAAAGACACTTAGGAAGCGAATTGAACCAAATGTATACTACTCGCACTAGCCTGTAGGCAGTCAGGCTATTTTTGTATTTCCCTCAATACTAATTAGTTATAATTATTAATTACCTATTTTTATTATAGGCTGGAAACCCCAAATATGAACACAGTACGTCAGTATGCGAATCCACTGGAATCTCGTTGGTACGATACCTAACGGGAACCGGGAAAACGAATCATTTGAAACTCGTAATATAGAAAGCAAGCTCGAGAAGTTTGGAAATAGGCGTACTCAGTGAAAAAAAAATCGATGAAAAACGTTCGTGAGGCATTGAGTGAGAGTGTTCCGCCAAAACACCTATCTGGAACAGCATAATTTGATACCACACAAATAGCAGGTTTTTTTCTTTCTGTTTTTTAAGGAACGCATTATGCGCACACGTGCCAAAGAAGGTGCTTTTTGATAGAGGGCCTTGGTACAGTTTTCCTTTGGCCGCTTTCCCTCTCTTGGTGTTAAAAGGTGCAAGGCTTGAATGACCACTCACTAAGCTCCTCGTTCCTCGCTATAGATGTTTTGCTCAGTTTTTTTTATTGATCCCTTCTGCTTCATTTGTAAATGCGGCAGCTTCGACGCTTCATTGATTAGCCGCCCTGCAGCTAATTTGTGAACGGTACACACTTTCAGCTCGTATCTCTGCCAGCTGGTTATTGCGTATTTCGTTGCTCACGCTCCTCTTTGACGCCTTGGCGGGTCGAACGTGTCGAATCGTGCTCGCATTGTTGCCGATGGGCCGAAAGCATGCCTCGGAAGTCCGCGCACAGCCATCGGTGTCTTCCTTCCGAGAGCGGCGCGCTGCCCATTAGCCGACCACTTGGCTCGGCGGGGAGGAAGCGGCCGATTGTTGCAGAAAGGAGACGCCACCTCGAGGGAACACCGGGCGTGCGAGCCGGCCGCCACGGAAACTCTTGCGGATCCGCGTGACCCACTGACCCACGGCGCGAATTCCGCTATCTTTATTGCGCCGCGCTTTTTGAGTCCCCCCCAACATCGCATCCCGCGAAGAAGGGTTCCGTTATCTCGTCTCTCGGGCCCCGCCTAATTTGCCGGGTCGTTTCGGTCTGGTCACTGAAGCTTCCGCGGGGCGTGCCACTGCATGCCGTGTAATGGTAATTAGCGGGGAAAATGAGCGAGCTTGTTACCTGCGGGCGCCCGCCATGTATTCGTGTGACCCGACTGACGGCGTCTCCTGCGAGAGTGATAGCCTCTCATGCAGCTTTTCTTTTTTTCTTCCCCCAGGGGGTGCGAGGGTGGCAGCCGCTCGTGCACGTTGCGTGCGCTAAAAATAGTTCCGGTCGGCATTTTGGGGGCTTTGTACGGGTGCTTTCGTGCTGTATTCTCGTTTGCCTTGGGATGGCCCCGGACGTGTCATCGTTTCACGCCCGCTCTGTTCGCGCGTCCGCTTGCAGAGGGGGCGTGTCACCCCCGACGTGGAACCATGTCGAGGCCGCTTGCGGCAGCGAGCAAATATTTGTCACCCAGTGCAGGGTCAAGGCCGACCCTCTGGCCGACTGTCAATGCAGCGCTCCCAATGTCTCACTGCTGGCGCACTGCTTTCGACGAGTCTCGTCGATTCGCGCGGATAAACAGTGCTGGCCATGGCGATTTCCTTGGAAGCTACCTGTTTGTGCTGCATTGCGCCGCCTCCACTCTGCCGCAGCGCAAATATTTGTGTCGGTATAAACGGCCTGACTCTTGATTTCGTTCCGTATGTGACGAGAGAGCATGACCGGCACAAGTTTCCCCATGTTTCCGCGCCGTATTTGTCAGCATGCCTTTCAAGACCACATGTAGAAGAGCATCAAACATAGTGTAGTACGCCTGGTTATGTTACGCTCAGCTCAGTGTACTCTATTCTGTCCGTCAGCCCTCCTCTGTATGTATCGCTCGTCTGCATTGATGGTCAACTAATAGCTTGGCTAGAACGCGTGTGGTCCCCACGCATCGCTCTGCTCTTATTTTTTCTTCTTTTAACGTTGAACTCAGTTTGCGTTGTCTCAAACTTTTATGCCGTTTAATTTGCCGTCAGAACTGAAGACTCGGTTCGGCGAAGGCGGTTACTATGTGTCTCCATAGAGCCGGTATATCTACAGGGCCGGAGCGCACCTTCAGCAACCTCAATGTTCCAGCGCTGGTATTGTTGTTGTTGCGATTCTTTGACATCAATCTGCCGTACTTTATTAATTTGTTTCTCCGTTCCTATTGTAGTGCATGGAAGAGTAAGCAGGGCATAATATAAGTGCTATAGGAAATCAGGTACCAGTCTGCTGGCTTGTATTTCATCACTTCTGACCAGGTATATTGTTTATGGGCTGCACGAAGAGCGGCTACCGCACCACTTCTTGTGTTCATTGAAGTATTCTGCCTCTGCCGGATGCGTTAATTGTTCTCTATTGTTTTTAATTTAGAAAGTGCTCTGTTTTGTTGTGTTGTTTACGTGCTTGTCGTTGCTCAGTCGTATAGTGCATCAGAGAAAGACTAGGCAGTGTTTACACGTGGGGTAGCCGAAGTGGTTCTTAAATGAAATGTAAAAATAACACCACCACCATCGTTATCATCATCGCCTGACTACGCCCACTTGAGGCCTGTCGCATGTTCCGCTCCGTTCATGTGCTTTCTGCTAACGCGTTGCATCCGCAAACTTAATCTCATCTGTGAACCCAATCTTGGCGCGTTTGCCTCCTCCAGTCAGTTACCCTTAATGATTAATGGTTAATTGGCCCGTGTCAATTTCTTATGGGCGAAGGTGTCCACTTCTTCTATATATATATATAATATGTTAAAATCCAGGGTTTGGTAAAAAGCGTCCTTTGGTAATCCGGATTGCGCGCCTGTCTTCTGCGCATGATGGTGACCGGAGAATCGTGGATAATTGCAGCAGCACGTGTCCACGCGTACACCTGCAGTGTGCGTGTGAAGATGGTGTTGCTTGCGTGCGTGTCCCGGTGTTTTCCGGACCGCTGCTTTCCTTGACCGCACAACCGTTCTGAGCTGCGTTATACTGCGGAGATGCACTCGCCAACCGTGACTGACTCTTCGTATCTATAAATCGAACCG
Source organism: Rhipicephalus microplus (assembly GCF_043290135.1). Lineage (NCBI taxonomy): Eukaryota > Metazoa > Arthropoda > Arachnida > Ixodida > Ixodidae > Rhipicephalus > Rhipicephalus microplus. The sequence goes on from NC_134710.1 coordinate 228,765,682, forward strand.
CAGAAACCTGGCGTATGAGCAGCAGCAAAAGAATTAAACTACGTCCTGGTGGTGGTTGCACGCAAGATTACACTCCGTATGTTTGAGTTGGAGCTCGTGTGGCGGATCCCGCATAGAATTTTGCGGTGTGCAACTGTCTACGTATACACCCGGAGTTCGGGCGCGCTGCAGTGGAGCGAAAAATATTCAAATATATTTCTGCGCTTCAATCAAATAGGCACACGCATCAGGCTTACGAGTCTGTTGGCGTCCTGTGTGTGACTTTCGTTTAGCAAAGATGCAAAGAAACCCTTGAAAATGGCGGCTTTCCATGGAGATTAAAAGAGATTTAAAAAAGCTCTAATTCTCCCTCTGTCTTTTCTTTGCGACTCGTTGCTCGCGTCGGTAGACATAGGAAACTCGCGATAGTTGCGCTTACATCTACCTCCGAATTGTGTGTAAGGTTTGTGTTACCTTTTGTGTACTTGATACGTGTATTTGGAAAATGGGTGGAGAGGATAGACCGCAATGTTTAAAAATAACTGAAAGTTTAGTTAATTGCTATGTGCAACCTCTTGCAGTTGCGAAAGTGAAGTTCTACTCTACATGAGTACATTTATACGTTCAAAATTAAGTTTCCAAACAATATTGCCCGATTTATATTAGTATCAGAGGTAGAAGCAAGAGGTGGATAACGGGGTGTACAATTCGTCGACTGTCTACGTTATTCCGCCTTGGTATGCTTTCTCATACAAAAGGCGATGTAGTGCTTTCATTATTGGCTCTCACTTCTTCTTTTCAACCCTAATCAACGCGTACATATAATTGTGCACTTCAGACCTTCCCCACTATGCACTTCAGATTTTCCCCAAACGAAGCGGGTGAAGGTTCTGGGAGTGAAAATGTCCCGAAGCGGTCTGTAAAGCTGCACGGGCTTATCGAATCGTCGTCGTTCGCGAAGAACGAGGCATGCTCGCGCGAAGCAGCGCCGTATCTTCGGCGCGCTTTCCCGTTGGCGTGCCATGCATGGGACGCGAAGACGCCGAATTGGCCACGGGCGGCCGGCTTTCGCCGCCCGTTGAACGCAGCAGCGCTGCGACTGTTAGAAAAGTGCGCCTCGCATGGCCAGGATTTGCCGTTCGCGGTCCAGTTGTGTCACGCTTTGTTTTCGACCCCCAAATGGGCCGCCGCCCTCGATAGCTGACGATGCGCGCCCGCGAGTCGTGACCGGAGCGGGTTACCTAATAAGATGTCCGGACCGCGAGTTATCGCCGCAACCCGCTCTTCCTGCTGACCCAGGGTTGAGAAACGTACGTGCATTGTTTTGAGGGCTGATTGATTGATTGATTTGTGAGGTTTAACGTCCCAAAACCACCATATGATTATGAGAGACGCCGTAGTGGAGGGCTCCGGAAATTTCGACCACCTGGGGTTCTTTAACGTGTTGTTTTGAGGGCTGATATATGCTAACCCGCCGCGGTGGTCGGGTGCTTATAAAGCCCGACTGCTGAGCCGAAGGTCGCGGGATCGAATCCATGGCGCGGCGGCCGCGTTTTGATGGAGGCGAAATATGAGAGGCCCGTGTGCTTAGTTATATGGGACGTTGAAAAAAAAATTTAAAGAAAAACGCCAGGCAGTCAAAATATCCGGAGTCCTCCACTATCCATCTTCGTAGAAAGCGCAAAACTATACTCACGGACAGCAATAAATACACGACACAAATAAGCGCCTAACTTAAACTGAGGGTTCATTTAAAAATTTGAACACTTATAAAGGTGAAAAAAAAACACGTAAAAAGAATGAAACACACGTGTCAAGCAAGCTGTAGTCATTGCTCATCCATTACTGTCTACCGCACCATCGAAATGGCGAATTCGCTGCTGTGAAAATGCGATAGGCGGTGCGCTCACACAGTCTAATGTTGAATTCCAATGGCAGATCCAGATCCAAGTTTGTCTGCTCTAAGCGGAGCAATCGCGTTCCAACGGCGGATTGGGAGCGTGAATCGTGTGTTCCAATGGCGGATTGAGAGCAACCGCATGCAGATCGCGGATTGTGGAGCGAGAATTCTTCGCTCCGCCGGAATCGGCGGATTTGACCGGAAGTGACGTATTCTGCGCGCCCGCCTTTCATCCAATCACCGATGGATGTCCGGAAAACGCTTTGCCCTCCCTCGCACCCTCTCGCGCTCCCTCGCCAGATTTCCGCTCACCAAGAGCTCCCGTCGAGACGCGCGCGTTCCAAAGGCAGATTAAAGGTGAGAGCAATCCCGCGCGCGTCTGCCTGCTCCATTCGCAATCCGGCCCAGCGCTCGCGATCTGCCATTGGAATTCCACATGAAGCATCAGGTTTCATTTCTTCAGCCTCAATCTGTTTAACGAATCCCTCTCGCGATACAAAACGCACGTGTTGTCGGAGAACGGCACACAACCACAATCATTGCAGAGGATAGCCTGGTGGCCGCCCGCGAGTTTCTGCACCTTAATTATTGTCATGCTCTTTTTACCCGTTCCTTTATACAACTTTCAGTTAGCCCTGCTTGGTATGCGTGGCCACACGGATATGTATAGTATGTGCGCAGGGAGCACAGTCATTAGCCCTCCACTATGGCGTGCCTCAATCATACCGGGGATTTGGGACCTAAACGTCAGTTATACTTAAACTGGCCAAGTGGTAAACAACGTTGTTTCTCGGCTAATTTAGAATTTCATTGTTCCCCTCTGGCCATGGCAGTCATATTTCAGTAGGACCGAAATGCGAAAATTTCCGCGTACCTATAAAAATATAGGTGGGGGCAAAATAAAAGTGCACCTCTCTATACTATTTAGATGCACGTTAGAGAGACCCATGTGGCCGAAGTTAGTCCCTCACTACGACGAGCCTCATATCTCGATACTGATATTGGGGTCTTCGCACGTGAAATTTGAGAATTTTAAGATATTCACTTCAAGATATATACATGTTGATATTACGAACTTGCTGAGACCGCGCCTTTGAAGCAGAGATCCTCGTCAATTTCGATGTACCCATCCTCGAAGTCTGATGTATAATTAAATGACGCACCAGTCGACACGAAATGCTCAGGTATGCTTTTAGGGGGCGGTACACATGTAACGCGGCCCTGTATTTTTCTAAAGCGCACTTTTGCATTATCCGCCTTGCTTTAATGCGGGGGGGGGGGGGGGAGGGGGGTATGCTAATAAGCCGGCACGATGTCATAGCACATACCGGCTTCATTTTTGCACAATGTGTCATAATGGGAATACTTCGAAACGTAATTCGAAATACACGCGGGCGCTTTGCGCTTCTTTCAGGAAATCGCCTGGACAAGGTGAACGGCTATCGGCGAAGACTCGTTTAATCATAAATGGACTGGTCGTTGATGCACGGACTAATTTTGACACAATAAGAAAGAGCTGTCTGTTTCTCCTTTTGTGTCAATTAGCCTCGGACTTTGTTGGCGGCGGGGGTGTTGGTGGCACGTAGCAGAAACATGTGTGGACATTGAAGCAGAATTAAGTGTGCATATGGCCTCGAAATTTTTGATGTTCTGTTTTTGTCTCGCGTGTTAAGACCGTCCTTATCTAAGTATACGTATGACAATGTAAGAGGGACTGTCTTGGACTTTGCGTGAGTAGATATAGCCAAGTGCTTGCCGGCTGCGTGTTTTCGAAACATATTCCCTGAGAGATGTATATGCATGGGACGAATAAGCATGTATGGGTTTTTCACTGGCAATAGTATACGTGGCTGCGCGGATCGTTTTACGATGCACAACGTGGTGTATGCGCTGGTTATTTTGTGATTGACGAAGAGGTGCTCGACGCAGATTCCGGAGTGTGTACATACCCCCTTTGGCGTGCTTTTTAATGAGATCATGCTTGCCACGACGCAAGAAACCCTATAATTTTGCTCGCGTATGAGTGCGTTATTGTTCGGCTACGGGGAAAAAAAGAGAGGGAAAGGAAAGACGGGGGTGATTTGTGGATATTTGTTCATTCATCACAACTCGGCCGAATGCCAGTGAAATTAAATTTGGTGCAATGGAAGTGTAAAAAGAGAATGTGTTTCGTAAATGGTGTCATTATAAACTTCTAAGCATCTGGTAAGTCAGAAAAGCACACTCTTTCATGTGAACTAATGCAATGTTAATCGGTGGACTTGATCACGTCCTGGAACACCTTGTGTACATGCCAGCGTGTAATGCACCCGCCACCGTGAATCAAACATGCAGAACCAACAAGTAGTAACGTCACTTGATTTCCCAGCATCAGGACCGGAACAAATATAAGGGCGTATTGTGAAACGAAGGACGTTTAACAAACTTAACAACGCGGTCAGAAAAAGAAAACTGAGTACTTGGGGAACAATTAGCACACGTCGATTTACGAAATGGTGTGCCTGAAGAATGTACCCATATTTTATAAAGTCCTACAATGTCGAATGTGATACATGATGGTGGAAAAAATGTTTGCTGTGAGAAATATCTAAAGATAAAATATGCATTTCTCCTACAACTACTTCCCAACACTCCAGGAATTGCACAAATAAAAGATGCACATACCACTTGGACTCACAGTGCCGAAATAACGGCATAAGTCAGGGTGTTTGAGCACCGGCCCTTCTTAATTAATGTAATGTTCACTATTGACATCAAAATAACAATACAGAATCCCTGAAAAGGGTTTGCTTTTCATATACACTCGTCTACCAGAACAGTGGATATGTTTAGAAAACAACACGAACACGCTTTTATTAGGACACCGCGGGCACATCGTGTGCCCACTGTGAAAACTGCCGGCCGGTCGCGTCTAACTTGCGCTCCTCATGTGAAGAGTAGCAGCGTTACAGTGGTGTGGGCTTTCCCATTGGCCGCTGTGTAACTTGGGGGCGCAGCGCAGCCCTCGGCTTGCGGTGGTGGCAGGTGTATGTTTTGATCGCCTGTCGGTGCGCGTGGGTCGAGATGCTGCCGTGGCCGTGACATTGCACCGCGATCGTGACGGTGCTCCGCGGCCGGCCTTTCCGTGTCCTCATTTGCATACGCGATCCGTGTCAAGTTTCCAGCGCGTGCCTCACGTCCGCCCGGCCTCGCACGGGGCTTCTTCCGCGTCGTTCGGCGGCCGTTTTTTGCCGGCACCCTTTCTTCCGCGTCTCGCCCGAGTTGCCCCGATGCGACGCTCGTTCAACTTTGGGTTCCGCTGCGATAACAAAACTCGGCCGGTTTGTGTCGCGCCTGACCCGATTGTCAGGAAATCGCTGCCACCGCTGCAGTTTGCACTCCACGGACGTTGTCGAGCTCGTCTCGCATCGGCGCGGTCTTCCTCGCACGATCAACATGCGGTCGTCTGTTTCAAGCGTTGCGTGAATGAGGTGGTGGTAGAAACATTTATTGCCACTGTGTAGCGTGGGGGCCGAGCCCCCTCATGGCACGTGGGTGCACCCTCGCAGTGAGGAGGCACCCTTACAAAGCAAAGGAAAGCCCTTGAAGTGCGATCCTCTTCATGGCGCACGAGATGATCCGGCGCTGATCGAACGCAGAAGTGCTGGTCATGATGGTCTCCCAGTATGACACTGCCACAGCCGGAGGTGGGGGATGTGGGAAGGTGGGACATGTGAGGAGGATGTGGAGGAAGTCTCCTGGTTTGTCGCAAAGTTTGCATGAAGAGGGGAAATGGTCTGGGTAACGGGCGTTTAGTAATACGGGATATGGAGCAGTTCGAGTTTGTAGGCGTCGCCAATGTGTGGCCTGCGCTATGTTTAGGGATGGGGCTGGGGGTGCGTATATTCTTCGTTGTTCCCGGTAATACGATAGAATATCACGAAAAGAGAGCAAGCGCTCCTCGACCTGTGGAGGGGGCTCCATTTCTCCTGCCCGGAATGTGAGACCTCGGGCTAGAGAATGAGCCTCCTCGTTGCCAAGGAGGCCGGCATGTGCTGGCGTCCAGATCAGGGTTGTGGAGCACTGAGGCTGCCAGAAGCGTAGCAAGCGAGCAGCGCTACATGATATCAGGCCATTGGCGTAGTTAAGAATAGCTGATTTCGAGTCGCTAATGATAGTGGTGGCAGGTGTGGAGATGAGAGCAAGCGCGATGGCTGCCTCTTCTGCCTCTGTGGAGGAATTTGTGACAATTGAGCAAGAAGTTAGGAGATTTGCCTGATTGTCAGCCACCGCAAGGGCCATGCGGGATCTTGACGCATATTCCGCTGCGTCAACGTAGACTACAGTCTGGTCCTCGCCATATTGTCTCTGGAGGGCCCGGGCCCTTGCCTTTCTGCGTTTCTCGTCGCGCACAGGATGCATGTTCTTGGGAATGGGCGGTACGTTTAGGTGAGAGCGGAGGTTAGAAGAAAGAGGGACCCTTCCAGGTGATTCTGTTATTGGGGATAAGTCTAATTGGGTCAAAAGAGCGCGGCCACTCACCGAATTAGACAGACGACATATTTGTGCCGTAAAGGTGGCTTCAGCGAGTTCCTCAAATGTATTATGTACACCAAGTTTGAAGAGTCTGTCATTGGATGTGCTTGGGGGAAGGCGTAGAGCTGTTTTTGTGCAACTTCGTAGAAGCGCGTTAATGCGGTCTCTCTCTTTTTGTCGGAGAGGTAGGTATGGGAGGGCATACGTGGTGCGGCTGACGATGTAAGCCTGGGTGAGGCGAAGCGTGTTTCGCTCGCGTAGGCCAGCCCGACGGTTCGCTATGCGACGAATCAGCCGAATGGTCTGCTGAGCATGTGTTTGGAGAGTCCTGATGACTTCTCCATGTGCGCCATGTGAGTAGAGTACTAGCCCTAGCACCCGAATTTTTGAGACAAGTGGGATGGGGTGGGCACCTAGCGTGAGAGAGATAGGGGGAATGGCTGAAGCATGCTGCTTCGGTCGGTAAAGAAAGAGCTCTGATTTGGAAGGGGAGCAGGTAAGGCCACGTTCTCGAACATATGTGTCGATGGTGGTTAGTGCCAACTGTAAGTGTTCTTCTATTTCGGCGTCACTACCACGGTTTGCCCAGACGGTGATGTCGTCGGCATAGAAGCTGAAGTGGATGTCGGGGATCTGACCCAGTTTTTGGGGCAGATGTAGAAGTGCTATGTTAAAAAGAATAGGTGAGAGGACTGCTCCCTGGGGCGTACCACGGGCTCCAAGCGTGATGCCTGGCAGGCTGTGATCGCCAAAGGTAAGTGTTGCTGTGCGGTGGCTGAGGAAGTCGCGGACGTAGTTGTACATCTTTACGCCGACTCCCAGGGTTATAAGGTTCTCTAGAATAGCTGAGTGCGCAACGTTGTCAAATGCCTTTGTTAGATCTACTCCTAAGATAGCTCTGGTATCGCAGGTTTGAGAGTCAAGAATGTGATGTTTTAGTTGTAGGAAAACGTCCTGTGTGGAAAGTCCAGGGCGAAATCCAAACATGCAAGCAGGCAAGAGATTCTTGCCTTCTAGGTACTGGCAGAGCCTGGTTTGGAGTACGTGCTCCATGAGTTTGCCGACACAAGAAGTGAGGGATATGGGCCTGAGGTTAGACGTAAGGAGAGGTTTCCCAGGTTTGGGTATAAAGACAACCTTGGCCTCTTTCCATTGTGGTGGGAGGATGCCCCTTAGCCAGCACTCATTAAAGTATTCAGTAAGCTCGGCAATTGATTGGTCGTCGAGATTACGGAGTGCTTTGTTGTGAATATTGTCCGGACCGGGGGCTGAGGAAGTGTTTAGTTTCTGTAGTTCGGCTTGAACTTCGGCTACTGTAATGGGTTGGTCGAGGAGCTCATTAGGAGGACCTGTATAATCGGGATACAATACGGCAGGGTATGTTGGGAAGTACTGATTTCGAAGTTCCTGTAGTAGTTCTGGTGGAGGTTTATCGCAAGTATGTAGGAGTTTGGTGAGGTTGTGTCTTTGGGTAGTCTTTGACTGAGTTGGGTCAATTAAGTGTCGGAACAAATTCCAAGTCTGAGGCATACTCATATTGCCATCTAATTTGTTGCAAAGCGATTCCCAGTTCTGTCGCGAAAGAGTGGCTGCATGGGTCTCTATCTCTTTGCTCAGGCGGGCCAGGCGACGTCTAAGAGTTCGGTTCCAACGCTGGCTTTGCCAGCGTCGTTCTAGGCTTGTTTTAGCGTCCCATAAATGTAGGAGACGAGAGTCAACTGTGTCGCTTGGGCAGTCCTCTCGTACTAGACGAGTTGCGGATCGGACATCACTCCGGAGTTGTTCTGACCATTCAGTGATGTCCGTGATAGAGGCGTGGGTGCGTGTTGCCCTATAAGTGCGGAAAAAATCCCAGTTGGTAAAAGTGGAACCTCTGAGAACCCTGCGGGGTAGTTGCATATTTAAGAGAATTTCGATAATGTAATGGTCACTACCCAAATTCTCTTGTGTGTTGCACCATGTGGCATGAGGGAGGCGATGTGCGAACGAGAGATCTGGTGTAGTGTCCTTGCAGACACTATTCCCTATGCGTGTCGGAAAGGCAGAATCGGTGAGCAGTGAGAGGCCGGCTTGCTGCGCTGCTAACCACACCCGACGTCCTTTTGGTGTGTCGCGCGGATAACCCCAGGCTGTATGTGGGGCATTGAAATCTCCCACGACGAGTAGGGGGCACTTATTGGCTATGCGTTTCGCGAGCGTAAAGAGGCGCTGGAAGTTGCCCTGTAAGCACTTAGGGCTGCTGTATACATTCAGGATGAAGAGGCTTTTAGCTCTGGCATGTTGCGGCACAAGCTCAATTAAGAGGTGATCAATGTCTTGGACTGCTAAACAGTGGGAGATGGTGGTGATTGAGCGATTAATTAGAAACGCCACCCGAGAGGGTGTAGGGGATGTGGGTGTAATAGAGGTATAGCCGGGTAAGGTTAGGGGGTTGGAGGGTTCTTGTAGGGCAAGGATATCGGGTCCCGCAGCGCAAGATAGCAGTTGGTGGACAACATGACGCTTCTGGCCAAAACCTCGGCAGTTCCACTGCCAGAGTGTCAGATTACGGTTTAGAGCTGCCATCATGAGAATTGAGAAGGGGCGTAGCCGCCGCGCAAGGTTGGGAGTCGTTAGTGACGTCAGGGAGTGGATTGTCTTGCCCTTCAGTTGCTTTGGGCTTCTTGCGTTTACTTGGGGTGAGATCCCGTTTTGCAAGGCATGTTGCGAACAAATTGAGCTGTGATTCAAGATTGTTGTAGCGGTCAGTTAATGTTTGAGCTAAAGCATCAAGACGATGATTAAGTGCTGCATTGTCTGTTGTTACACGGATTACCGCATCTTGGAGCGTTGTGCATTCCTGATTGATGCTGGTGATACCTTCCTGCAATTTTGCCTCAAAACGAGCAGTAAAAGACTCAAGCATGGTTGGAATATCGGCTAGTGAGCTGTGTGTTGAGGGACGCGGGGTAATGTCCTGATTTGTGTGCCGAGGAAATGCCGTGTCGATATCTAACTCAAGCGAATCAGAGCAGGATGTCGCGTTGACATGGCTGGGTGGGAAAGACATGCTAGAGGTGTTGGGTGGGTTGTGCGCAGGAGTTTGGGATGTAGTAGGAGTTGGGGTAGGTGGAGTGGCATGGCTTGTGGCGAGAGTACTTATCTGGGTCTCCAGCTTCGCGATGTGTTCTCGAAGGGCAGCGGCTTCAGCTCGGGCTGCTTGAGCTTCTGCTTTGGCTGCCGCTGCCTCCTCCCGAGACTTGGCCAGAGCGTCTTGCAGACTGGAAGTCACTGTTGATGATAGTGCGTTCTTGCAGGGCGAACGGGGAGGGCCCCAATCTTGTTTAAGCGGCTCGGTCCAGGCTTGCTTGGGTTGGCTGAGTTGGCTGGGCTGAGTGGGTCCCGCTGACAACTGGGGGAAGTTGTCCCCGTGTGGAACCGGTTCTTGTCGCTGCGTTTGAGGTTGCTTTGTCGTTTTGCGTGGCTGGTGAAGGTTGCGTCCTTTGCATGAACCAGTGCCGGTAAGATGAGGGCCCTCGCACAGAATGCACTTAGGCGTGCAAGGAGGTTCCTGGGGTGAGTGTTGGCTGCCACAGCGTGGGCAAAGATTAGTCTTGGGGCTTGGGCATACGTCGTGACGATGGCCCGGTAGTCTGCAGTTCGTACAAGCATCCGGACTTCCGCGGTATGGAGTACAGCGGTGAATGGCTCCCATGTATTTAATGGAATGTGGCACCTCATTGGCGTCGAAGGTGATGAGAATGGAGTGCGTCTTCCCCATTCGTCGGGCTGCGAGTATAGAGTATTCAGGATTCCGTTTGACCAGGTCTTCGTACAGCTGGGTTGGCGTCTCGTCGTCAAAGGCGTTTGAGATGACCCCTCTTGTAGCTCCTGGTGGGGGTGCCACGTAAGCCATGCAGGGGTAAGCATGGCCACCAATGGTGAGTGAAGTCAGCGTCTTTAGGAGCTCGGCTGCGGCGGAGTGTGTTGTAGCTGCCGTGAATGTATTATTAGTGGGGTGTATGCGCAGGCAGAAATCATCGGGCAGAGTGGTTTGAAGTGCGGCCTGCACTGCCTTCATGAGTCGAGGCGTTGGGACATCTAGGAGTCGCAGTTGACCTCGCGGACGAACAACGACGCGAATAGCGTTCGGTGGGAGTGGCGGCAGTTGCTTGCTGCGTTTTACAATGATGCGCGTCTCCTTGGTAGCAGGTGGTAGGTGGGTTGGCGTCTTGCCTCTTCCATTTGCAGCTGCTTCGACGCGCATGGCGTTCGGGTTGGTCTCCTTGACGGTAGCGTTGGGTTGCGAAAGTGGTTTCTGTGAACAGGCTGGTCGAGACGCATAGGCTTTATAGAGAACTGGTGTCCAATTGCCTGCCTGGAGCTCTTCAGCGGAGATGGTGTGGCCCTCAACCGTTACTTCCATAATAACGGGAGGCGTTGCTGCCAGTGTCGACGAAGGAGCGGAGTCTCAGAGAGGCTTAGCTCGGATGCTCAGCGTCTCGGTTCATGAATTGTTGCACACAGAACGTCGGAGCTTGCCCGGAATGGGCGTCGTCTCTGTCTTCCTCAGACCCTTATGTCGCTGTTCGAACAGGCTAGTGACCGCAGGAAAGGTTGGTAAAGAGTACGTGAATGAGGTGGTCTTCACCTCCGAGCAACCTGTGCGCTTCCGCAGCCTACGCCTCAGCATATCCAGCGTGCGGGTAATGTGGGGAAGCCACTACTTCTGGCCGCCATGACTAGGGATGTGTGTGTGCCTGTGATACTGAAGTTGAGCCGTTTTTTTTTTTTTTGCGTCCACCATTCGTTATCGCGTTTGATTGTGCCGTATTTGTGTGCAGCCATCGCACAAAATGGAAGGATTGTTTGATTGATATGTGGGGTTCAACGTCCCAGAACCACCATATGATTATGAGAGACGCCGGCTCCGAAAATTTCGACCACCTGGGGATCTTTAACGTAACGTGCACCCAAATCTGAGCGCACAGGCCTACAGCATTTTTCGCCTCCATCGAAAATTCAGCCGCCGCAGCCGAGATTTGATCCCACGACCTGCGGCTCTGCAGCCGAGTACCTTAGCCACTAGTCCACCGCGGCGGGGCATGAGGACAGAGTGTTTTGTGCCTTAGCATATATATATCATATATCAAAGTAGTGCGTCATCAACATTTGCCTCAATTGTACTGGGATCTCCTCGCCTCAATTTTATGACACTGACAATATATGTCACGGCGACGTATTTCATTGATAACATGGCCGGAAGGCTGTTCCGATGTCCTGACCTTGCAACTCCAAAACTACGCGCTACTTGGGCCGAGATAGCAGATATAAATACTGGTCACTGTGAGGTATACCTCACAGTGACCCTGTTTTAGAGCGCTGTTTCCCAACGCGCGTTGAAGTTCATTCATGTGGTACTTTTATATTTTGCGGGCTTCATTCTTAAGGCGAAAAAAATGATCATGCAATTACTATTCGTTGCTGAAAATAGCAGTTAAATGTCGCTTTAACATGCCTGCTCATGCCTGCTTGGCATTTTGATTATTATGCGAGTGCTTGCCTAGTTACAATATTTATTATAAATAGCGAATGAAATTTTATTAACGAAAAAAAAAACACTAGCTGCTATTTTCTACTGGGAACGATATATGTACTAGCCAGAAATTTGGTGTGTAGGGGGGGGGGGGGTTATCGAACTTCATGTGCGCTTGTGCGTGCGTTCTTTTTATCTGTGTGTAAATATGTGCGCAAGTAAAATAGAAAAGTTTCGCGTGGAGGTTTGACCCCCCCCCCCTCCCCGGCTACGACACTCATGCTAAAGGAAAGGGCGTTAGGAGGTTAAGAGCTTGACGCGTGGAGCCCCAAGTCCAGGGTTCCTGCCGTTTCTGCCGCCAACCAGATGCGACCTGCAGAAGAACCTTCTGTAGCTCTGGATCCAAGCTGGCGAGATGTGCCCGACATATTACTCCAGTGTGAGAAAACGTGCTCTTTGAAGAGTGTGGTACTTAGATTTTTTGTTGGAAGTTGCGTATCACACGTGTTGCTTGTGAGAACTCAGGTAAGTCTGCAGCGCCTCTTCTCGAAGGCGTCAAAGGCATTTCTGAGCGCACTGTCCGCTGGGCCTCGCCGTCCACTTTAACCAAGTGATCGAGGCATACATACATTAAAGGTTATTTTCGTATTACCGAAAAGATAACGCTGGCCAGCTATTCGAGGAAGTTGGACAAGACGTTTCATATATAGATTTAGAATGGAAACCAGTTGTTGAGCTTGCAGCCACAGTAGGATATTGCAAGAACGTCCCGTGGACGTATGGTAAACCTTATTTTGTGTTTAGCCTATTAGAATATAAGGTGACCTGGAAGTGCTAGAGTCGTTCATAAGCTTTGTAAATGTTGATCACTGTATACCACAAGTTTAAACCATGCATGCATGCACAATAGACATTGAAGGGAACAAACGTCTCTGTAGTTTTTGCGTAATGCAAAATATTCCTATATAGACTTTTCCAACAAGCGCTCACGGGGCGCCGCCATGTGGAACTTTGGACTGTAATAAATACGCGTGGTCCCCCTTAATCCACCCTCCCCCCGGTCAAAAAAGAAAGAAAGCAGCACTGCGCCGAGGCAATGGGGCCAGTTTTAGTATTTCTGTCAACAGTCCAGAAAGTGTGCGCTTCACAGCTCAGCCAAGGCCTTAAAACTAGAAATAGTAGCGTCCATCGGAAAAGTTGAAGAGATTGACAGCCAATTTCCACGGTACCTGTTTTCTTTAGCGGAAAGCCTCGGTCAAAGTGTCTAATCACGGAATGTTCACGCGGAAAATTGGGAGTTTTAGAATACCGTTTGCAAGCGCTGCGGGCGTTGTGGGCGTCATATGAGTTTTAAGTGTGAATACACTTTATAAGCGACCCCAAACCATCCACTGCCGTCGGCGGCGTCCGCAGTCTTCTCTCTATCTTTAAAAGAAAGAGGACTTGGCGGGCCGCAGCGCGACGCTCTACCGAATAAGCCACGGACGCGACGCTGATAGTCCCCCTCCCCCTTCGCTCGCTCCTCCGCTCTCCTCGCTCTCTGCAGCTGCGCGCGCACCCCTCTCTCTCGCGCGCCCGCCTTCTCTCTCAGTCTCCCGTCGAGAGCGGGTCGTGAGGGGGAGTAAAGTTAAAATCCGTTGGCATTCGCCAGTGAGTTAACCTAAACTCCCCCGTGTGATCAAATTGCGATTCCCAGGAACCATTACACCATAAAGGCACCATAGTGTGATTAATAAATATAATAGTGCGAATTAATAAATACCCCTCATAGCATCACCCCGTGTATTCGCACTTGACCATGTTCACCCTCGGGGAAATGCTTGGGAGTTTTAGAATAGCGTTTGCCCTGCTGCGAACCGCAACGCACGATCGCAGCGACAACGTAGCCTCGAAACCAGCGCTTGCGGGCCACACGCGGGCCGCCATTACCGCACGCAATTTCGGATTTTTTGCGTGCGGTCCGCGAACGCCGACTCTCGTTACGACGCATGCGCAGTGACAGCGACCGCACCGCAAGGGCTCGCGGTGCGCTATTCTAAAGCTCCCTAATGCTAGGAAACATTTTCTTTGTCGGAATTTTCTGGTCTGCAGTGTCTATGAAGTCGTGCACGCAACGCGTGCTGCAAGAAACGGGAGAGCACGACAGCGATTACCCGCCGGCAGACACTTGAGGCCCTATCAATCAAACCGGCGTGCCGCTGTTCGTGTTCGCCCATGCACTGTGGCTCGACGCGAGTTTTCGGTACCACTATAGCTGCCGCGAAGACATTCTCAGCGTTAGCTCCTTTAACCTAGTAATAGACATAGAATAAAGCGTAGTCCTTTAGTAACATGCAGGCTGTATAAATGTAACCACGAATTATGGAGCACCAAAAACAAGACTACATATACAGCAATGCGAAAGACTCGTTCGCGCATGTCCCCTCAGTGCGTCGTGCCTGTTCTCGCGTCGGTCAAGCGCAGTTGAAATATTCAAGGCGTACTTAAATCGCAAACGTATATTGCCTTGTTCTGTCGCTGTAATTCACCGTCTTTGAATTTGCATGATAGGTTCTAGCCTGTCGTCAGTCCATTTAAGCACAGTGTAGTGATCCACTTCTTTGAAAACATTCAAGAAGATTCATGTTGATCTGGTGGCCGCGCACTGCGTCCATTGGTGTGCGCAAGGTGGTGCAAGGTTTCCCATTAGGGGTGGATGGATGAATATGGCTGTACCCTTTAGATTGGGTGGTGGCTAGCGCCACCAAGCCGTAATCTACAGCGCCGAGAAGCCTCGCTGCAGTGCCGCCTGTCGTTTGAGTTTTAAAGAAAAAGGCTTCCGTACTTCCCACAACACGACACAGTGCTACAGCCTTTTAATGAAAAAAAAAAATCTGTTAACCGGGGTTGTGTGCTCGAGCCGATGTTTTGACGAGCGGACTTAAATTCCTCAAGGCTAGAACACAACTGATTTATTTGGCGCTAGCGTGTCTACGCTTCGTACCTTCTTCATCCAAACAATGGAGGGGGAGAGGGCAACATTGAATACGGGGGTGTGGGAGAGAAGGGGCACGCCGTGACTAATATCAAGCTACGGAAGTACGGTATACGCAAATACGTTACTGTATGTAGGTACCAGTCGTCGACCATTTGCCGTTGAAGGCACCCACCCCAACAGCGCAGAAGCTTTTTCGAAAATTACTATGGTGCTATCACGCCTCAAATTATTGCCAGACACCTGTCATTTGGGGCACGCACTTTCGCTGTAACGGGGAGCGGCAAAAGCAGTATACGAGCGGGAAAGCAGGAGCGCTACCGTACTGCCTGACCGTGTTTGCTCAACTTGCTAAAACTCCTTACTAGCAAAATAAGAGACGGGGATGAGAAGAAGAAACACGGCACTACGCTAAACTTCCCGTAGTGTAAGCAAGCAAGGAAGCATATCGCATACTGGAGGGCAAACTCATCTACACCCTCACTCAAGTGGTTCCCCGCTCACATGGGATCCATCAGGGGAGGCCCGACAAACCTGAACGAGCTGGCGCACCCCAGGGAGTGAGGTCTCGCTTTCTGCGACCATGGAGAACTCCCCCGCCGGCCCGCAGTTGTGGGCAACAGAGACCATCCGACCACTTATAATAACGAAATTACGCAGCATTTCTATCTCGGCAGGAGAGGCATTGACTCAGACTACCGCAGACGGGTTCGTATCTCAGCCCGGCTTTGTTGCGTAAAATTTATTCCGCCATGTATCCCAATAGCTCATACATGCAGTGCAACGAATTCGCTAGCCTAGACCACAAGCTCTGGTGTTGCCCCTCATTATGGGGCACAGACCAATCCATTCAATACAAGTGGCTGTCCGCTATCAAAATTCCCGATGTCGGGGCTCGTCTGTGGACTGCCCAGAGGGTCCACGATGCGGCGGTTAAGCTTGGCCCGACCGTCCCAACGTGGGAGCGGCCAGCTGCGCGTTGAGTCGTGCACCTCAGGACCTACAATAAATTTTCGCATTTATCCATCCATTCGTGCATGGAATCTGCTGTCAAAAAGTCTTGTGAGCATAAAAGTTCCGAGAGCCTTGACACTGTGTCGCTTCTAATAGCTGTTGCCAAAACCCTTATTCAAAAAAAAGGGGGTGGGAAGGGGAGGCAGCCAGTAAGAGGGCGACGTGTGAACTTGAACCGTTCAGGCCTGTTGTCTTATCATCATGAGGTCAGTGAGGTCACACATCAACTCAAGAAAGTTGCTGGCAGGCATGATGTCTACTTCGTATTTTCTGCGCCCAACAAGCTTGCTTACCTGTGCTCCCGCACATGTTGTGTTAGCAGTCATGGACGCCAAGTCGAGCAATGCCTGTCTATATGCTATACCTAAGTCTTGTGGCAAGACCTACATCGGGCAAACTGAGCGATGAATAAATGAGAGACCTAGGCACGAAAAGTCATTGACAGTTGCTCATAAATTAGCTCACCTTGTTGCTCATCTTAACTCCTGGTACAGCTGAGCTCCGCGATGTAGTGAGACGACGATTGTCTACAGAATCAAGAACGAACACGAGCGGCTTGCCTTGGAAGCGTGTACCACATCAAGAAAAAGGGAGCTAATTGTACTGGTGTTAACTCTATATATTTGTTCTTCTCTGAATATGACTTCATGAGTGCGCATCTTCGTTGGGAATCATTGTTATTATGTATGCAATATACCTCCTGATACGCGTGCGCATGCCAGGTTTCGCGGTAGTAGCATTTATATGCGTTGTTGCCAGAAGAAAAAAAAAAGCAGTTGTTACTCAGTGCCGGTGCTTGTCTCTTCTATTTTCGGTGGTCCTTCTTGGTTCGCACTGAAGTTTTCACCTTAAATTACGTGCCCACGTTGCCGCTTTGAGAACCTGCACTTTAAAGGGGTCCTGTAACACTTCTTCAGCATTGATTTTTTTACAAAACGCTGCCGATCTTTTAGTCGAGGCTCCCGAGAACACGCGAGCCAGACATTACAGCGGAGCACGCAGCCTGCAATTCGCGGTGAATTCCCGAAGTCGGCTAGAAACAGCCCCCTCTTCTCTCTGCAAATGATGCCATGTACCCAAATTCCACGGCCGTTAGCTGGTGTGAGCATCCCGAGCCGCATAGTTGTCTGCCTCAGTGTATCAGTGACTATAGGGTGCTCGGCTGGGGACCCGAAGATCACGGGTTCGATCCCGGCGGTCGCGTTTAGATGGAGGCTACGTGGTAGAGGCCGGTACTGCGCGATGTTGGTGCACGTTAAAGAACACCTGATGGCCGAAATTTCCGGAGCCTTCTACTGCGGCGTCTCTTAATTATAGCGTGGTTTTAACGCGTAAAATCCCAATTATTATTATTATTATTATTATTATTATTGTTGTTGTTGTTGTTGTTGTTGTTGTTGTTGTTGTTGTTATTTACATATATAGTTACTGTGACCGCCACCACGTGCCCGCACGCCCTCACGCTATAGCGTTTGAAGAAGAAAAAAAAGCAAGTGCTCAAGGTCATGACGCGCGCTGACGAAGAGCTGAAACTTTTCCCCCTGTCACCCCCCACCCGCTCCGTAGGTTTCAGTGCTCTCGCAAGTGCGAAAGAGAAAGTGCTTAAACGGGCCCTGCAACACTTTTTGAGCATGGTCAGAAAATTGCCGATCGGTAGCAGAGGCTCCCAAGAACACGCGAGGGAAGTATTCTCGGCCTGGAATTCACATTAAATTATCAAAGACAGCTAAGAATTACGTTTTCTTCTCTCGATAAATGACGGAAGACGCTCAAAAATAAATCGTGGAAGGTTTTCTATCAGCCACTGGCTGAATCATACATGACGTGCTCGGTCGTTACAGGGATCGCCGCGAGAGGCCGGGACTTGCTCACGCGTGCTCGCGCGATCACACCAGAAAAGCCGTGCATTCGAAGAAAAAAGGGGGGGGGGGGGGCAAGGGCGCGCATTACGTCTTTCTTTGCCCCTGCCATCCCTCCCTGATTAGGTTCAGCGCTTTCGCCGGGATGAGAGAAGAAAGAATGCAATTGGAGCATGCGACAAATTTTTTGTAACTCCGCTCGCGCTGGGCGGATTTTTAAAACTTTTGCGGCGTGGAATTTGTGAGGCGATAAGATTTTTTAGTGAATCTATTTCATGGTTATCTGAAAAAGTGTTTCAGGGCCCCTTTAAAGTGTGCGACAAATCCCTGTAACTTTGCTCGTACTTGACGGATGCTAAAAAATTTTTGCGGCAGTTGAATCGTGAGGCAATAAGCTCTTTTAATGAAGTCATTCGACAATTACTTGTAAAAGTATTGCAAGGCCCCTTTAAGCAATCAGCTTGCAAACAACAATGACTGAACAGGTCGGACGAAGTAAAGGTATGGGGATGACTTGGCACCCCTCAGATGATAAGGGCTGCGGCCGCCAACCCCCCTCCTGCGCCCCCTCGTTCACAGGCCTATGCCTGGACAGTGCCCCAGATTATGGTAGAAGATCACGAAGCAAGAAGTGCAGGTATCGAGTTTGCTTGCCGTCGCCTTAGAAAGGCTGAGGCAGTGCCGTCATCAGGATAGGTATAATGCTGGGTGTCATGCATGCTTGACCGATAAGGCCCAATAAGGTCAAACAATTGCAGAAGGCGCTTTTGTATGCTCATGAAGTTGCTACGATACAGGTTCTTTTTAATTAACAAAAAAATCAAGTTCGGAGTAAGGCACATGTCGTTTCCACAGAGAGACCATGTACATCGCGGCGGAAATACTTAGCTGCTTCTGAAGTAAAATTGAATTGACTAAATGAAAATATTTTAATTGGCGTTATAAACTGACTGAAGGCATTTGTTTGGAAAAGTTGTAGGCCATCCCAATATAATACATTTTCATTCTTTAGAAATAAAAAAATGTCACACTTAATTTTAATAATACTGCCACGGTGGACTAGTGGTTATGGTGCTCGAGTGGTGATCCAAAAGTCGCAGGATCGAATGCCGGCTGTGACGACCGCATTTTGGATGGAGGCGAAAACGCTCGCCAGGGGGTCGAATTTTTTTTAGAACTCCTCTACGGCGTCTCTCATTATCCTATTGTTTTGCAGCATAAAACCCGGACAATTAGGACTAACAATTTTAAAGATTGCTCATGGATTCAAAACCTTGACATAGAAGGCGAGCGCACAGAATGGCAGCTCGCTACATCAGACCAGAGCTTCCCGTGACGAAGGAGCAATCAACTTTGTGTGTGTTTGAAAGAGAGAGAGTGGTCAGTGCAGAACCTAGTGACGAAGCACCAAAGGAGCGCGGAACCAAAAACCAATATACGCCTAGTTTTACATAATGTAGCTTCCAGTAAGGTTTTTCTTTAAATGAGCAATGAAAAATACCCAATGACTTTTTATTTCGTCGCTGAAAAGCAATTTCTGTTACAGGATTTTTCGAGTGAAGGGAGTTCATGTCAAGTCTTCCATAGTATCTCAAAATAATTTTGACAGTAATGGTCGTTTATTGTGCTAGTATGAATTTGAATAATGCAATTGTCTAATTTCATTAACGTACTTGGTGTAGTTTTGGCAAAACCGAGTTCCGGTGGTAGAAGCCAGCACTGGATTTTGTTGCAACTGCACATGAAACGTGCGTTTTATGTGTAGGTGAGTAACACAACACTCTTTGAAGAAATACATTCGGTTGCAACCACCCACGTATGATGATGTTTTGGGGTGTCTGTAGAAACTGCTAAAAATGTGATATTGTCTCGCTCTTTTCGTCAACTGCAGTGATGTGTATTCCCAGCGGCTATGACTGCCTCACGAAGCAGCTCTTGGTAGTCGGAGCTCATTGTGATCACATTAGTGGCCTTTGGCAGTTATCCTACTAGCCTAGCTAAAATTGCTGTATTAAACGTAGCTTTCCTGGTAAGTTGGTGCACTTATTTCATGGTAGTGGTTTAGGCACTTCACAGCAAATAATGTCACCCCGCTTAGTTTATTCATCTGACCACTACAGAATGATCATGGTATGCATCTGACACTCATACACAAAGTGTTGTGATGCTAACATGGACATTTTCACACGGGTAGTTGAAGGACTTCTTAAATGCTGAACTAAGAGCACAGTGGTTGATGCATGTCTGCCGGGGCAAGTATATATCCACAGTGACCTCAGTGGTCTTTAGGAATCCTTTTTGACAACCAAAACAATTAACCTCTGTCAGGCTGCTCAAAATGCATGCCGTGTCTGGCAAAACTTCTCATAACTCACCTCAAATAAAAAACTGTGTTTTGTAATGCATGGTTTCAGATATTTTTGCTATTATTTTTGCAAATATCAGCACCACAAAAAAGTGGCCTGATGTTAAGTATGCTAGCCAAAATAATACTCACATTACGTGTTTTTATAACAATGAAATAACATGTTTTTGTATAGTCTAGCTTAGAAAAGACATAAAAATCATTTCTCAGGCTTATGTAACTCTGAAATATACTAGGTCTAATCAGTTTATCAGCACAAAAAATATATGCTGCTCATTTTAGAGTAACTGAAAGTTCCAAGCTCTTCTTGATACCTTAATATTGTCTGTACACAAGGAAATACTTCAAAATCTGGAAAATCATACAAACACGCTAATGCTACTGCTTGCACATGAAATTAGAACAAAATATATGATTTTCTTTCACGTTCACCACTTACTATTACTAAATTACCTTTGCCTAATTATGGATCAAGGAGAATTGAGGAGCTCATTTTTTTATTAGGCACAACCCAACGAAGCCAACAGACAGTAATGCCAAGAAAGGCATAAAGGGCATTACTTGTAGTTTTTAATTGTGGTATAGTAATTGTAGCATAAACTGAAACAAAATTTGAACCTACAGCATTTGAATAATGGGGCATGAGTTCATAAGAAGATTAATGCAAGCACTTTAAAAGAAGACGAGCTTTTTAAAATGGTGTAGCATTACTTTCAGGAGTGCTCCTACCATGCAGTCAGCGCAGCTGGAGTTTTTCCCGCTTACCTCCGTGCATTTGTCAAAACATTACTGACAGTGTGTGCTGTGGTGAGGGTATGCCTAGTGATTATATGTGATAATTGTTGCATGAGGTTTGCGAAATTTAGTTATAGATGAATTAAATCTATGTGAATTAATATTGTATGAAATGTTAAAGTGACTCAAAGAGGAATGCAATGTGAATGAACTCCTTTGCAATTAAGCCTTAGCACGTAGAACCTGTGGTTATGCATGGGTAACAGAAAGAGGACAAGTAATGGCAAGTAATAATGTAATTGACTCTGACCATCAAAGTAATTTAATGAGTGTCTCGTGAGAGCATAGGCTTTCACGTATGCTCTACTTTATGTTAACTGAAGACTGTAAGTTCATTTTGTTTGGTGCTGAAGGTGCAAGCACTGCTGCTATCAAAGAGGTGTGGCACGCAGGCAGTTAAACAAAATAGACACCTACATATCTGCTTAAGATTTCATTAGTGTTCTACTGCTGTTTTCTCATCCAATATGCCTTCACTTGTCATACATGAAAAAAGGCTGCCTCATTAACAACAGATAGATACTTCAACTTAGCCAGCAGTGGGCAAGCTCGTCTCCATCTTTTGAAGCCCCGAGTAAAACTGAGTATGCTAATATAACAATGGGCACTTGTTTCCTTCTTTACTTATCTCTATCTCTCACCTTTTATTTAGGCAGCACACTTTTTTATATTTTCTATTTTCTCAAGGGAAACAGTAGCCTAGTTCTCTAGCCTGGTATGGGTAAGAGCTGTTGCTGTAGTGTTAGATTTCAGAAAGAAAGAAGAGATGTGGGGAAATGTGCATTTGCTGAGCTTTCAATGGAATCAAAAAGATTTGTGTGTGTGTGTTTGTGTGTGTGCACATGTGTGTGTGTGTATGTGCTTTTTTTTTGTGAAACTTTTGTTTATTTTAATGCTGTGGCAGCTATGCCAAACTGTATCTGCAGCCGTATTGGGAGCACATATACAGTCATTTGCCCAAGTTTTTCACTTAATTCAATTCAGCTCATTTTCCATTTAACATTAGCATCCTCTACTGTGTAATTATTGACCATATTGAGCAATAATTGCACTGTTCACATTCATTAGGATTTTTGGCTTGCTGTTTTGCAGAATGCATTTAGCCTGTAAAAAAATGCCAGTTGCTGATAAGCATTGTTTACATGCAAATACATTCATTAAGGCATGCTTATTTACAATAATTTTTATCGTAAGCGTGTGCTCAATGTGTCATGTATTTTGACCGGGTTTATTTCAACTTGGTGTGTGTTTGGACTGCATTTATTTATTTCAAGAAAGGCCTTAGCATATATGATTTATTATCTGTGCATAAGAGACAGCTTTTAAGGTTTGCTGCACATTCAGTTAGTAACAATGGTATGTTCCTCTTGCAGTTTCATCATCACAACCCCCGCAGCGGCCATGGGTACAAGTGAGACATGCAGTGCGATCTCATCCTTCAAGTAAGTGGCCTAGCCTCAAATTTCATCCCTCCTAGCTTTGTCTCTCTGTTTCTTCTCCCTCCTTTTTTCTTTGTGAAAAGGAAAATAATGGCATATTTTCTGAACTGCATCTTAAACATGCTCAGCTCCACCATTACACTACTACATTCTATATTCACTGGAAAAACTGGATTCTAAAGTGAAAATAGTACTAATGTACTATGTGCTGCAGTCAAAACATCGCAGCTTATATCATGCAATAAGCTATCTTTCATGTAGAATATGAAACTCACAATAGTGCTCATTTTAGACATTGCAGAGTCATTTATTAAAGTTTTACGTGAAGTGCACAAGGTCTTAATTTTAAAACATTTTAACCAAAGGTTCATGCTGTAATCATTTTAATATTCTCAAAACTTGTCATCTCTTTTAAGCTAGAATATGCTCTTTAAAGTCTTTTTAAGGCACATATTAAATGGGAGTTTTCGTCTAGAAATGTATGTTTGATGCATTAACTCTTTTCTGAGTTTGACAAGGAGAGACATGCACTGCTGCAAGTTAATGCCTCGGTCACATGGCAAATCTAATGTCACTTACAGTGAAGGACATAAGGTGAACTTAATGTAATTTTACCTACCGATGACCATGACCTTATTTCTTCCTCTATTGGGCGAAATAAAGATTGATCCAAATCTGCATGTAACGTGTGTGTATCCTTAAAAATAATTTTTATCACGAGAAAGCTGCTCCAAGATTACTAATGCAGCAATTTCACACAATTAGCCTCAAGTGCACGACACAAATGAAGCCAAGCTTCTAATTAAGCCAACATGGCTAACGACATTATAGAGTGTGGGAGCCCGACTAACACTCTGGCAGCAGAAATGAGATAGTGGCAGCTAATTCATATAGGAAACGTGCACTAAGCCAGTGGCACCGCGGTGCTGGAGTGAACAAAAGAAATTGGCGTGCTCCGTGCAGCAGCTGATTCATGGGCGCAGCCATGTGAAGTTGTTAGCGGTGCTTCACAATGACACATATGGATTGCTGTGTCGTAAACTGTGCCACTAGCTATTAGAACTACGAACCAGCAACAAAGTTTTTCAGTTTTCCGCGGTGCTTGTGCTTCAGATAATGGCGGGAACACTGGATTAGTGTACGTCGTGTGAAGCAAGTGATCCTGCGGGCCTGTTTATGAAGTACATGATGTAGCTAGTTCACTGTGAATTTACTCTTCATGCAAGTTAACTGATATTTTTAGCGTGCTGAAACAACCCAGGGACAGCCGGAAAAGTGATCTGTAGTTTGCAGTGGAAAATACGTTGGCAGAAAGCAATAGACAGATCCAGCAATTCTTCCTGATATGCTGCTACTGTTTTTCTGCCGTATCACAGTTCGTAACCAGATAAAATGTGTCGCAGACCACGAGAATTTCACAATTTATTTCCCATCTACTGTTATAGCCCTTAACAGCACAGTACGTGCAAGTGAAGCTGCGCCACGCCGTTCTATTGTGCTACATGACAGCTGACATAATGCATGCAAAGCTGGCACATGACAAATTTACTCAAGGACTCATGCAGGCCGAGCAACGCTTACGGAGTGCAAATTCCACGCATTACTAAATGCAACACGTGCAGTTCAGTAAACGTACGTATTACTTGTGTGCATAGTAAGAGGTTTTCTAACACTTGTCAGACACAAATGCCATCGTTTACTCAACAATAGACGGGCAAAATTACAAGAAGTAATGTTTACGAAAATCGATGGAGACGGTCTGTGCTTCGAGCTTTACACCAGCCAGCAACACGGATCACTCGTTGAGAACACTCAACCACGCATCTGTGCTACATCACATTGAAAACATAATGGCTTCTGCAAAATTAGGTGCTGTCTCTTCTTTTGGGGCTCCAAACGAATCATGCATGGGTATCTCTGGAAGCCTACCCACTTTATCAAACCTGTCACCTTTGCACACACGTACTTGCATACAACGCAGGCTTAGCTGACAGAGAGACGGCGATTCGTAGCACAGCAGTTGAACCTTAAGTGGCCGCAAGTCGCTGCTGGAAACGTATAGGTGCGGACCGTGTGGTGCACTGCTGCGCCCTCTTTAAGTGCAGCATGTTTCCCATAGCGACCGCATTGATCACAAAAAAAAGGGGAATCAAACGACCAGCATCAGTGATCCAAGCACACAAATGCAGGCACACAAATTACTGGTGTCCAGCCTATACAGTCACTGCAATTAGGAGTAGCTTTCTCTTGAAAACGATCATGCATACTAATATGTCATCTAACCAGCAGTTAGCAGTTAATCTAGTTAAGGATAGGTTATTTACGAATTACTAAAGTTCAATAAACTTAAGTCGGTAGCAATCTCCTTAAAAGATTCATGACGTTGAAACTACAACTTCAGTCCAAAATAGAATATGAATGCGTTTTCTGAGCTCATTTTACAGGAAAAATACCATTTCTTCGAATGGCATTATTTTTCCTGTGTCACACTAAACAAATCACATTCACTGTAATTGGCATTAGATTTGCTGTGTCGTAGAGGTAAAAGGTACTCTTTTGAATGCCATTTTGGTCATGCACTGATTATGTGCACCATGGAAGTGAAGTTAAAGCTGTCCAGCGAGCTGATATTAGTATCAAAATCTTAATAATTTAGCCTTAGAAATTATGATTTCTGACAAGGAGCTTTGGTTGGGTTTGAATAAACCATCATGGAAGATGGTCAATTTCTTATAGGAACCTGGAAAGCCTTAAGCATAGTATACTTTTGCATGTAGTTGGTTACTGGTCTCGGGCCACGCATCATGGATTTGTGGCATGTGCCAAAGAAACTTCGGTCAGATATTAAAGCTGTAAATTTTAGCAAAACTGGCTGTCAAGAATGTCTCGAAAATGTGAAGCCTGCTAATGCCTATAAATAGTATCCAAGTGTCACCATCAGCACTGATACAGTTGCACCAAAACTCACCAACGACGGAGTGGCCCATCTTTTCCAACGAACAATGGCGATTCATTGCTTCCGTCACTCTTGCTGATAAGGCCTTGCGGCAAATGAGCAAAACCGTGTTGTGGAAAATTTGTGCAGGAGTTTCAGGACGCTATCACTTGGCAATTGTTATTAGACATCCCTTGAAAGCATGGGCCTGGCCGATGCAAAAGACGCACTTGCCCCCTTCAAGTCTCACAAGCACTTGCCTACGCCCAAGCTACACTAGTGCTGTCCCCCTCCCCCAGCCACGATGCAACACTGGTTTGCACCCCCTTATAGAAAAATTCTGCCAACGACCAATGCTTGGAGGTCTGGTCACCACACATAAGACGAACTTTGCTTATTTTACTACGGAAACATGAACAACACGAAAACACATGTTACAAAGTGGGTAACTACGACAGCTGTCCGCTTGCTTTCTCAAGAATCATAAGCAAGTTCACCGCCTATGGTGATTTCATTGGCACTCACTAGGCATATAGTGCCTTGGGTTTCTCCTTTCTTTTTGTGGCCACTACACAAAAATTGTTGCTTTTTATGTAATTCATCAGCCTTTGCTCACATCCTGTTGTTGATACAACACTACTTGAACTGATGAAGAAAACAAGTGCAAGAAAATCAATCTTGGTGGTGATATGCCCGGGGAGGGGTTGAGGCTGCCACCCAGGATCCGGCGAAGGACGACTCTTGCGACGCGTCTCACGCACAAGTAGAAGATGCGTTTAATTTGCATATTTGCAAGAGAAGTACATTTCAACGAGAGTGTCCTGACGCGCCTTTCCATCACAAGGGCCCAGAGCGCACTCGAGACGAGCGGGCCAGCGAAATCCAGAGAGAGAGCCCCGACCGCACACGCGACGCGCTTTTTATACCCCTCGTCCGTGCACGTGCATCTTCTCAGGCGCAGGCTGTGTCCCCCAGCGACGCGGATGTGCGTCTCTTGCGGCGCACACAGACGCCTCTCGCGTTCCTGCAGGACGCGGACAGCGTCTGACCGTTATGCCGATGAGCGTCCCTTGCAAGCCACCTTCTTGCTGTGCCGGTCATAACAGTGGTAGCCAATTGATGCTGAGCTTTTTATTGCAGTGCAAAGGTACTTCCAAAATGTCAGTCATGGACGCATTTATTTTTTTCTACGAGCCAGCAACCCATTAAAAAAAAAAGGCAAAGACAAACATGTGCTTCATGAATTTGCGCATAGGGCTGAAGTTGTTCGAGTGTAGTTTTGAACATTTGAGAATCCTGAAACAACAAAACCAACAAGCATTTTTTTAATATATACAGAATAGTAAAGTGCCACGCAAATTTCACTATTATAACTAATAATTGATATACAAGGGCTATATAAAAAAAGCAAAATAGGCGGACAGCATAATGAGAAACTTACGATATCGGATTGGATATGCCAACACACATCAGTGATGAGGATGACAAAACTGCAAATTTTTTGGACGTGCTTGATTATTCTGGCGTTTTCACGGGGCTACCACAAGCCCCATACAGCCATTGTGTGACATCTGAAGTTTTGAACCCGACAACTCTTGCAAGTTTTAAATTTATACTGAATTTTCATGTCTGAAAGTTCATCATCAGAAGCTCCTACCACTCCTGCACCATTGCGGATTTCAGAATTTAGCTTTGCCACAATGCTATGTGGTGAAGCATACCTTGCATTCGATGGGGCACTGGATGATGAAGGGGTGTTGTGGGCCAGAGCTCAGCAGCTTGAACTTTTTGTTTTTTTCTGTTAAGGTGCAAGCCTTTAATTTCTCATACTCATGACTGGCTGCATCTATCCGTGTACTGAATGTTAGCTTACCCTACCTTCAAAAGCACTTGCACTTTCCAGCACGTCTTTTCCAGCACGTCTAGCTTGGGATGATATTAACCGCAGCATGAAGCACCACCCTGAAAAGCCTTTAGTTCTACTTCATATCCGTTGAGCTAATGTCACCAAATGTAAACTATGAAGCCCACATTTCTTAAAAATAGAGATCGAAATATCAAAAGCTGTAACAGAAGGATCATTCATAGATCACAGCCAGTGATAAATACCGGGGCTTCATGTTTCTGCTTTACTGGTTAATCATCTGAAGCTATAGTGAATGGAATGAAAAGCTTTAGTCCTGCAGGACATGCTTAGCACGTAGGGACCGACAGGGAGTACCTGGCGGCCGCTTTGTGGGCCTGCTGGATGACCCATTGCTGGTCGGCAAGAAGTGAGCTCCTGAGGGACCTCTCCCACTTCTAAAATTCCAATACACTATAGCTTTAGCAGTGTGGGTATTAAAGCTCTCTCCCCCTTACACTCTCTGAGCAATTACGTGATGGCACAGCGGTGCACATGGCAAGGCTCCTTTGTTGGATATCTCGTTGCAGCAGTTGAGTTAGTTGGACGACTCCCAAGCACACGTATCTTCCTTTAGCCTGGCCAAGATTGGAACACTCATGCCAGGAAGGGCACGCGTGCATCGCGTTCTATTTTTTCTAACCCCGCCTCAGTGGGCACAGGCTTTCGCCAAACACACTTTGGAATTTACAAACTGTCCTTCAATTTTTTTTTCAAGGATTTCGCATTGCGTTACTATTTGGCACAGACCCCCAACAGCCATAATTTATTGTTAAAACCGATGATGTGGCATGCAGGCATTGCTGTAAGTGGGTTATTTCATCATAGAAAACAAGTTGACTGTGAAGCAGCTTCTCATTGTTATAAGCAATATAAAACTAGTAACGCTGTAAGCATAGGTCGGCCAACCCACTTGTGAGTCGACTCTCTTGGACCCACTCAGATCGAGCCACGAATTAGAGTGAGTCAGGGTGAGTAATATTTTGGTGAGTCTTAGTCCAAGTGAGTCCGGTTGAAAATTTTCGTGAGTGTGAGTCCGGGTGGATTCGTCCCTGGAGACTTTTGGTGGGTCTGAGTCTGAATGAGTCAAAAGGGCAAGATATATTTTGTCAATGAGTCTGAGTCAGTTTCACTCTCTTTTGACGGCGTATGGTCCTATTTACTCATCTTCAGCATTGCTATTAGCCTTTCGTGGAGTCACATTTATACTCGCACCTGCTCGCACGAATTCCAAGGTAGTGTCATTCATACATCATTTCAATATTTATTGATCAGAATAGCAAATTACTTCGGGTGTGCCTTGACCTCCTTCCCCAACTCTTACGGAGAAGTTCTTGATAAATATATGTTCTGTTGTCATCTTTTTCAAGAAAAATTACCTTACTGGTTTGGAAGCACTTATAACCGGTATTTGGAGGTACTATGTCAAAAGCTGCCAAGAGCACCGATTGCGGGAAGTGAGTTATTGGTGTTAAAGATAATAGACACCATTGTCAAAAAAGCTGATTCCAGAATAATGGACTCATGAGTCTACTAACTCGGACTTGTTCCGACTCAGCTTGAGCCACGAGTTTGAGTCTGAGTGAGCCGGAGTGAGTTACGTATATTTTGGCGAGTGTGAGTCCAAGTGAGTCTGCCTGAGAAAAATTTTGATGAGCCTGAGTCCGAAGTGAAAAAATATATTTCATGGGTGAGTCTGAGTGGGCTCCACAACTTATGCCAATCTATCGTTATAAGTGGGTTTGAATGTATTGATAGTTTTACGAGGCAGGGAATCTTTTATTGTGTCACGAGCTAAATGCAGGCACTATGGTTATGTATGTTGGGCTCACCTATTGATGATTGTTAAAAGCAGGAGCAATTAGTGCTTTGCATAGTAATTTGTGCTTTGGATAGAAGAGTAAGAACAGAGCTTGTAGCATGTGTTAACATGTGCCTTGCTTTAAGCACATTTTCAGTGCATGCACTGCTGGCTTGATCTTGACATGTCAAGTTATGAAAATGTAATCACCATGTGGCTACCTCTGGTTCTGGCTGTGTTGGCTTAAAACCTGTTCTTTCTAGTTTCTTCTTTGTTTAAAATGTTTTCTTGTTTTTTTTCTAGCTTCATTCACAGTGATGTGCTACAATGTGTTGTGCGACAAGTATGCCACGAGACAGGTGTATGGATACTGTCCAGTCTGGGCACTTAGCTGGGAGTACCGCCGAAAAGGAATAATAGATGAGATTCGGCACTATGCAGCTGACATCATCTCTTTGCAGGTAATTTTCTAAATGTTTCACAGAATTAATATCCACCATACCAGCCTGCTGTCTCATAGGCATATTAAATATTCAGGAGCCTGGCTCCCCTTGCCTGATAATCAGCACTACTAAGCAGCCAATTTATGCATGGGAGCCTGCTCCCACGAGCAAATGGGAGGCCTCCGCAGGCTACTTGATGCCATCTGCATGATACTGTGCTACATTGCAGTTACTGTTACCCGGATAGCAAGCATATTGGGATAAGTTAAATGATTCAAGCATTACATTACTTCTTGCAGTCTTTGTGCTGCCTTGGAACTTTCTGTACTGATGCACATTACTTAGCTCATTACTGTTGTCAGTCCCCCTTATTATATTTTTTTCTTACTATTCTCTTTCTTCCTTTCCCTTTTCTCAGATCACTTTCTTTGCGGAACATAATAATATAAAAAGTTGTTACTGATAATTCACTAATCATTTTATCCTTTCATCTTTATCTTCTAGGAGGTAGAGACAGAACAGTTTCACGAATTTTTTCTGCCAGAACTCAGACGAGATGGTTACGATGGCATCTTCTCTCCAAAATCGCGAGCAAAAACAATGTCTGAGAGTGACAGGAAGCATGTTGATGGCTGTGCTATCTTCTTTCGAACTAGCAAGTAAGTAATGTCTTTTCTCAGAAAAACGACTCTCTGTACATATTTATTGCCTAGGTAATATTTCTATTTGTACATTTGTGCCTCTAATTTTTATTATGTTGCATCATTATTTTTCTTTCCTTGGATGTGGTGCCAGTGTGTGAATTTTTATATGCTGGACAGAAATTTTTCCTGTTACATTTTGAACATCCATTCTGTGCAGTCTTTTTTTTTTTTTTGTGCAGGTTTTAGTGCACTCAAGCAAACAGCTGAGAAAATTTGAGCATAAATCATCATCAGTCTAAAAGCTCAGATTAGCTCTTTGCTGAAATAAATTATGGACAACGGTGTAATGACATTGATCCAGTGAATGCAACTATAGTTGAACCCCTTTATAAGAAGCATGCTCCGGACAGCAATTTTTGTCTTTTATAGAGATGTCTCTTATAAGCAGGGTACCACGTAAGCATTTTCCTATTAAATTGTATTTTACTTTAGGCACACTGGTGTCTGTTATAGCCATTTATCTCTTATATCAGTGTCTCTTATAAGGCGGTTCAACTGTGTATAATTCTCATATTGAAATTGTTGTTTATGTAGCTTGTAAATTAAATACTTGCCTTGCCTTTTTTTATCATGGGGTAGAAGTTTTTAAACATTGCATGAATACAGCAGTATTGTTACAGTCAGAGTAGGAAACAGAAAAAACAGTTTTACATGGCACATGCTTTATTTTCACATAAGTAAATCGACAGCTCATCTTGAGGCAATGTGTCAAGTTTCTGGCCTGACTGCACAGTGTGCTGAAATTTATGCACTATTACTAATGTACTAATGTGCATAGCTATGGGCAGAGCTTGGCTGGACACATGACTCTAAATGAAATTCTTGTGGTCTACCTACCGAATGAGGCTAGCACATTTTAATAGCACACTGAAATATATATAAAACTTCATAGCCAGAAGTACGGCAAGGTTTTATTCAGTCAAAAAAAGACCGCTGTTGGGGGATGTGAACTGTAGCCTAACTTTACCTTCCATGTAGTCGAATTTCACCGACCCCAGAACCATATGAATTTCTTGGCTCAGTAGCCTGGGTAATATCAATAAATTTTGTTTCATAGTTCTAGCACTGGTAACAAAATTACTTAATTCTCAGCTTATTTTTACTACACTTTTTATTATATTATTGAGATACAGTTGTGTGCACATTTTTGTACAGCACTGATCTATATTAATCATTCTAGAAGTTCTTGATGCTGTGTTACCTTGCTGCAAAGATATACTGCAATTAATGAGTGACTAAATGCTCATCTGAGAGGTTCAGCGTGACTATTGATAAAAAATAATAATAAAATAATAATAACTGGTTACATGAACGCCCGATCTTACATTCTACAGGATCATACAGCATTCCCAAGTTGACTTCTGACAAGCAACTAAAGTGTTTGATTAAGTCATAAGTTGCAGAAGGACTGTAATAGTTCTTCTATTAACGATAGTTTCGGTAATTTATCCTAAAAATTGGGTTGTTAGGTTGCATGCTTTTTCAGGAAATCGCTTATGATAGAACCCCCTTGATTTCACTCTTGATAACATCATATTTAATGGTGTAACACATTTATATGGAACTTAATGCTGATAAGCATCTCTTTCCTAACTTATCTTGCCAAAAAGCTCCAATTCCTTTCATGTACAGGCTAGGTCCATCACCAACACAATGAGGGACTCTGTACAAATACATAGCTGGGTAATTCCACACCAAATGTCCCAAACATTTTGGCACGGATCTCAAATGCATTAGAAAAATATTGTACTAGTTTATGGCATTGAACACAATAAATTGCTAGAATATTTGACAGGAAAAAAATTTTAGTCACATGGGAGAGCCTTCCGAATTTACAATGTCAGGTGGGTGCTGTTTCTCCAAAAATTTATTGTGGCAGTATCGCTTCTTGTTTCAATACCAATTCGGTTTACATATCATGAAAATGTGTGTGTGCAAGGTGTTTGAAGCTGCATAATATCACTGAAATCTTTCTGTCGTATGCATTTCCTGAAATTTTGCCAAAATTTCTATGTTTGCTCTTCTTTCATTGTAATATTGTGCTATGTGGGAGTATGGGAGTACATTTGAAAAAACTATTTGCAAACTACTAAATTTTAAGATTTTAGGATAAAAAAATTACATATTTGACCGAATCATCATTTTCGTCCACAGTCGGATAAAATTTATGCCACAGAGTGCTCCAAATAAACACTAGCTTTGTGCCTAAATTGAAACCAAATAAACAGTTCTTCTTATTTAGCTAGCTTTTTTTTACGTTATTTGTTTTGTTTTAAAGTATTACTTCTTGAAGTTCCCTGTTGATGACAATGAAAAACTTTAATTAAAAAGTTGCCATATGACCAAATAGCACGATAACTGTCGATGGAGAAATAATCTCTAAAGTTGCACGTTGAGTATATGTCAGAAAAATTGCAGTAGTATTACTGAGCCTCAAATACTTTACGGAAATACTTTTGCTTAATAGTAAGCTTATAGTAATGACATAGTAATGCCTATAGTAATGATATAGGTGTCACGACGAGTTAGCGTGAATTATAGGTAAGCACCACCCACTGAAGTTGGTCTACGTAGCACTATCCAGGGCTGCCATCCTCCCAAGCATAAGATCTACATTTTAACTTACTTTTTCTGGTGTTGGTAATACTTGTGTTGCTCTTGGTATTGCAATGCAGCTTTAAACTCAGTATATAAAACATAGGTGGCTCTTCAACATACATGTCTGTGCACATAACATTTGTACATATGTTTAACATATTTTCATAACTTTTCACCTAATAAAAAAATTACGCCACAGTCACTTTCCTGCCACATGCTTTGCAAGACATCATTTTCATGGCACATGGGATCAGCCAAATTTTCTTTAATATATTTGATATCATTGCCGAAATGGCTGAAATTAGTGGCATGAAATGACGGACCCAGATTTCGCACTTACTAATACTTTGTCCTGGTGTTTGCATGAAGATAACATTTGCTTTTCTGCATTCCGTGAGGTGTATTGTTTTCAGATATAATCTTGAAAAGTCACCCACTTAAATAGAATTACTTGCATACAATGCGATGATTAAGGTAGACCAATACCTGAATGCTCATTCATTGTTTGGGACCCATTTACTTAACACAGTATTGATCTGTTTCGTAAGGATAGAGAAAAACTGCAAAATTTAGTTATTCAATATTTTTTCCGTATGCCTGACCTTCTGAAACAATTTAGGCTGATGACATTCTTTACGTTTCCAGTTTCTTATCTTGATTCCGAATAGGGACCTAGCAACTAACCCTTCACCCTATCTATCATCTGCAACATCAAAGCGCACTTGTCATCATCATTCTAATTCATGGACATGTTTATTGGAACATATTCATTCAAGTTTCCATTTTTTCTTGCACTGGAGTAGATTTAAATGATTCTTTATCGCTTATTGCCAATATATGATACTGCTTGTACGCCCCCTACTTAGGCCTGTACATGATTTACAGTATTCGATAAAGATAGCAGCATAACCAGCTGCTGCAGGTACATAAGCTTTATATGAGAAATAAGTTACCTCTGAAGTAGCATTGCTGACTGCTAGATAAGTCATGCACAATTATGCTTGGATAGGTTTTTTTTTTTAGCATCTCTTCACTGCAGTCAAACCACCTTTGCAGGGAGCTAGTGAATATCATGGACTTATGGACTTGGTATTTAGCAGTGAGCTTTTTCTTTTTGCGATTCAAAGCTTGCTCCCACCTATTGAATTGCATCAAATTTCTTTGGCGGTTCGTCACAGTGAACATTGGTTTATACCCAATGAAGAAAAAATAATCGCATGCAATTGATTCAATTCACTATGTCGGATTCGAAACCTCGATTATAGCAACATGGTCTCTACTTGTTTCGCTCGTTCGCTCACTTTCTACGGCCATTTTTTTGGGAGGTTACAACTAACTTTCAGTGTGTGCCTTGGATCATGCTCTCAAATTACGTTGTCGGGTACACGACTGTTTCTTCACTTGTATTTATACTTTAGCACTGTGTGTTACTTGAACGCAATAGTGTTAAAGAGCTCGTTTCGCAAAAATTTTGGTGTCGGTGTCTGCCTCTTTGGTTGGAAGCCAAAAAATGTCACCTTTTGCATAACCAAAAAATGGAGAAAGCTGCCAATAAAATTAACACTAAAAACTTCAGTATGAGTGAGATTTGAAACCCAGGCTGTCTGTGTGGAAATCAAGATGTTCTACCACAGAGGCACACCTATGGTCGAATCTGATCAGAAAAAAAAAAACAAATAAATAAATGTCATGTAGCTGAAATTCTCATAAATATTGTGTCTAACAAAGAAAACGAGCCCTTATGTTTACGCTTCTTTTCTTTATGTAGTAGAAGGAATTTCTTTAATGCAGGCCATGTTACGTGGTAAAAATGTAGACGTTCGCCAGGCCTCAAAACATGTTTTATGGAAGCAAGGTGACAACCTGAAATATAGTAACTATGTTCATGGTGGCCGCATTTTCTGTATTTTAGTAACATTGTGCATGTACATTATGTTCGAAGAATTGACCGCGATAAGTGCAGCATAAAAACTTATGTCACCACTTATGTCACCGATCTAGCAGTGCCAAAGTTCAGTGCAAGCATATCTGAAAAAGCAGTTGGCTACTTAAATCAAGTTATATGTGTCACTGTAATAGCGTCCTCAGCAAAAACCTTTTATTAAGGATAAAAACATGTAATAGTTCTAGATGTTATCTATATTATCCTTTACTTCGAATAGTTCAAGATAGCTTCTTTGAATGTTAAGATAACTAAGGGCAGACTTTGTGGTGGGCTTCATGAACAAGTGGTAACATCTTTTTTCTCAGCAATGGAGATCACCTGCAAGATCAGTGAGAGGACATTGTAGTGATTTCTGCACATCTTGTATGAGTGTTGTGCATTGTTGACTAATCAGAAGTGCTTTTGCTGTAGTGCTGGTTTAATGGGTACAATGTTCAAAAAGTCACTGTCATAGCTGCTTTCATTTATACAAGAACCTCTTGTATTTCCCCCATTTTCCAGTAACCACAAATGCAGAAACTCTACCCCTTTAAGCTCTATGGATGAACAAAACTCATCATTGTGAAGGTGGTTAATCTTGCTTTGAACAAGCTTAGCTCACTTTTAGCAATATTTTTGCTGTTAAAAGGCCAGTAAACAACACCGAGGTCTAAAAATTGTTATGAAAAGAAATATGTGCACTTTTGCTATGTGAACATGCTGCAGAAAAAATTTTGCAAATGTGGGCCATAATAAGGTAGTTACGTGGTTTAAAACATTCGTTTCAGCAGGTTTCAAATTTTTGCGCACCCTTGCCACCCTTCTTTGCCATAGGGAGATGAAGGGCGTAGCAAGTCATCAAGACTCCACCCACTTTGGCAACGTGACACGACGTCAGTGACATATTGGCGCACAGCCAACGACCGAGCAGAGCATCCCCCACATGACCACGTGTCATAGTGGTTCGGGGAGAAAACGCAGTTCGAGGAGCACCCTTTTCCTAGTGGTAAAGTAGCAAGATGGTAGTCACGGGCTCAACAAAACAGCCGAAGCTGCATTACTGTTGGGCCAAGGTGCCATTTCATAGGGCAAAGGACCGATAAATGAGCTCAGTGATACGTAAAGTTACCCATAAGCAAGCTTTTGTCACTGTGCGCGTACGAAAATGATTTGTCAGGTGTGGGAAACATGCCCAGGATTGTTTTTCGAAATAGAGAGTCCGCGTGGCACACAACTCTGTAACATTCGGGGAATGCGATCCTCGCAGTCTACTGTATAGCTGGCGAGCTTGTTTGCGGAATGTAAAAAAAAAGACTGAGCCTGTTTACTGGCTCTTTAACACTGTTAAAGTAATTTTAACATAATTAGATGTCAGTACTTTGTCATAGCATAAAGAGCCCGTAAACAGGCTCCAACTTTTTTTGTTTACGTCCCCTAAACAAGCTCGCTAATTCGTATGATAAACTACAGAGATCACATTTTTCAAATATTGCAGTGCTGTGCATCGCACAGACATTCCATTTTGAAAATCTATTCCCACACTTCTTTTCTATGCCTGTCAAATTCTCCTCGTATGCACATTGGTGAAGTCTTGCCCATGGACAATAGTACGCACCACTGAGCTTATCGATTGGTCCATTGCACTACGAAACAGCACCTTGATCCTACGGTGCTGCAGTTTTGATCACGCTTTCTGCATTTGCATTTTCAGGAGCTGCCCACTGCCATTTTGTATAGCTTAAGTCTACCGGGACAAACGGTATGGCCAGAACGAAAACCTCTGAAATGAAAAACCCTCTCGCTTCTTTACCACTAGGGATAAGGTGCATTTCTCACCATTGCCTCGTGCTCCTCGCACCACTATGACACATGCGCAAATAGGGGAAGCAGCCTTGGCTGTCGTTGGCTGCGAGCTGATTACGTATCGCTGACATCGTGTTAAGTTGACGAAGTGAACGTAGTTGTGACAAAGGGCTACAACAACCCATCTCGGCTGTAGGCAAAGGGTGAGATGGACAAGTGAGAATGTGAAACCAGCCAAAGCATGTCTGTCTAAACCCTGTAACTTCCTTATTACAGCAGTTATTGAGAATGTTCTTGCGGGACTATGTTTATATTGTACAAGTGCACAGTTATTTCTCCATCAGAAATTTCGGACGACGAGGTTGCTTACTGGCCTTTTAAAGACATTGTTTGTTATGGTCTTCATGTTCTGTTTCATAGATGCAAACACTTTTTCAACGCTCAAAGATGGCCATATTTACATTGTACTTTCTATTGCTCATGCTTTTTCATGCTATGTTTATAAAGGTGGCATCTCCCAATGACAATTCGAACATTAATCACATGTGCAAGAGAAAGTGCCTTGTTGACTCAAAAGTAAAAATAAAAGCAAAATAAATCCAGTGCTTGGGAAGAAGGAGTGTATATATATATTTTTTCCAGTTTATTTCAAAAATACCCTTAAGGGTTTTAGCAAGGTTATAAATATAACATAGAGAGAAGTCAATGCAAACAAGTTGTGATGCAATCATTACAACAAATTGTAAAAATAATAGGTAAACGGAGCAAAAACATGCAAAAAACATTAGCAAAACAATGAGTAAAGGACATCTTACCATGCATGTGTTTATATAAAAGGTTATAAAAGTACCAACAAGATAATTAGAAAACTTTCGCTTGAAAAAGAAAAAAGAAGGAAAAATGCAAGCCCATCAAAATGCCAGTCTAATTAAAACTTTTTTTTAACTTATTGCATTGATGAACCAAATTGACAAGTCATCTGCAACAACTTTGGCAAAACCTGATGCTTGTGCAAAAATGTTGTCAGTCCCATTAATTGGGTTGAAATTTGTGTGATGTGCAGGTTCGCACTCATAAAGGAGCATCTTGTGGAGTTCAATCAGCTGGCCATGGCTAATGCAGATGGCTCAGATGATATGCTGAACCGAGTGATGACCAAGGACAACATTGGTCTGGCTGCCCTTTTACAGATCAGGGAGGGCATCATAGAGAATGGTATGAAAAGCAGCTGTGTTGGTAGCACAAACTATGCTATATTTCATACTTAGGTACTGTGTACCAAGTTCTAGGCCATGACTGTTACCGGACCGAATCACACACACGTACGTTGGTGGCTTCCACTCACTGACCAGCTGGTCATGTGCACCGTATTTATTTTATTGCAAACATTGACGTCTCCGGGCACCAGAACAGCAAACTAATCTCATTGCATTCCTCCCCTCCTTATTACTGGATGCAAACAATGGTTAAGGTGGGTAGCGCGATACTAGTCGACGACTTCTGGTACTTCGACGCAGGACAGGTGTATTGGGTGCTGTGACAGCAAGTCCCGTTTCCGTCACCACGTTTTTCCTGGGATCCTGTCTAGACTCTGTGTCGTGAAGGCGATCAGGAGTTAGCTGTCCTTGACCCACATCCAAGCTTGGAGTGAAACCTGTAGCTGCTTGACTTTTGGTTGTCTGCACTCAGTTTCTAGTGAGGCGGCGGGTGGATGTGATGCAGATGTTCAGTTAAACGCCGTCCGTCTTCCAGTAGCACGTCAATGGACGAAGTGAGTCGTTTGGTGACGACTGCAGGTAGCCACACAAGACCTGAACGGAAGTTCCTTGCGAACACCTGATCACCGGGGTGACCCCAAAACTTTGGGTCTTGTTCCTTGGTCATATCTGATTTTCTGCTTAAGCTGCTTCTCTAGTGCCTTAGTCCTGAGGTCTGGGTGTAGCAGGTCCAACGAAGTCCTCAGCTTCCGCCCCAACAACAGCTCCAACGAACAGCCACCCGTCACCTCTTGAGGCGTTGACCTGCAAGTCAAGAGCTTGCGGGCAATTTGAGTGCGAATATCTCAAGGGCCAGCCTTAAACAACTTGTTTTTGATAGCCTGCACTGCCCGCTCTGCAGCACCATTTGGCGCTGGACGGTATGGCAGCAATAGCATTCATCTCACCCCGTTTTTCTTGAGGAAGGAGTAGAGCTCACTGGTAAATGCTAGCCCATTATCCGACACGACCACATCTGGTTTGCGAACATAATTTGCATGCAGGAAATAGTTGCTTAAGCTGAGGGTATAAAGACCGGGAATACTTCAGTCCACTTTGGGAATGTGGCTGGGATAAAAAAAAGTGTTCCTGTAAGGACCGGCATGGTCCAGATGCAGCCGTGACCATGGTTTCTCCCGAAACAGCTAGGGCATGACAGGCACTGGTTGTGACACTTTTTGATGCTCCTGGCAACTACGCCATCTTTGAATAGTTATCGCTATATCGTTATCCAAGCCAGGCCGCCACACATGGCTATGCGCAATTGCCTTTTTGGACAGTCTTGGATGACTCTCGTGCAGCAACCGGAGGACTTCCCCTTGTAAGGGTTTTGGAACAATGACTCTGTTGTCCCCCAATAGACAGTTTCCTTGCACACTCATCTCATGAAAACACATCTCGTAGGGTCTTCCCTCTGACCCTAGGTTTATCTGGCAGCCTGATTACAATGCTGCTCTTACTTGCGACAGCACCGGGTCTCTGGAGGTGGCTGCCGTAACAGCATTTGACGACAGCACTACTGGGTGTAAACCTTCCAGCATTAGCACTTGGCAGGGCAATCAACAACAATTTCGTCATTTGGCAGAGATAGCCGGCTTAACCCATCGGCATGTGCAATTTGTGAACCCGGCCTATACTTCAAGTTGTAACTGTACCCTGACAACAACAAGGCCCACCTTTGGCCCCATAAATATTGCCTGAACTTTGTAAGGTCAAATACAAAACTCAATGCCTCCTTATCTAATTGGCTGTAGTTTTTCTCTGTGGTTGTCAGGCTGCGGGAAGCAAAACCAATGGGGCGGTCTTCTCCAGATGACTCTCTTTGTGCCAGTACTGCTCCAATACTGAAAGGAGATGCATCAGTGACAAGCACAGTTGGCTTTCCTGGGTCAAAGTGTGTCAATATCGCAGTAGAAGCCAGAAGCTTCTTGCTTCTTCGAAATGCCTGCTCTTCCTCAGTTTCCAAGCCCCATGGTGATTCTGACGCCAACAAACTATTGAGGGGCTGTAATATTGCACAAGGTTTGGCAAAAACATTCTGTAGAATTTAACCAACCTGAGGTAACTCTGAAGTTCCTTGACCGCTTGAGGTGCGGGGGTTTCCAGCACTGCTTCAGTCCTAGCCGGGTTCGAATGCAGCCCGGCCGCTCTAATGATAGGGTTCAAGCACTGGACTTCTGGTTTTCAGTCGCTGTCCCGTGGTTTTCAGGCAATCCAACACTCGACCCAAACTCTCCCAACGCTCTTTGTCACTGGTTCCCGTGACCAGAATATCGTCAAAGTACACTACGACATGGTCAAGATCATGCAAAAGATTTTCTATCTCTTGCTGAAGTATAGCCGAAGCTGATGAAACCCCGAATAGCAGCCTTATGAATCGGTATAAGCTCCTCGGAATATTAATAGTGACTAACTCTTGGCACTCCTCATAAAGTGGAATTTGCTAGTAGGCGTCTTCCAAGTCGAGCTTGGTTAACTTTTTGCCCCCT
The DNA here is from genome assembly GCF_043290135.1 of Rhipicephalus microplus. Lineage (NCBI taxonomy): Eukaryota > Metazoa > Arthropoda > Arachnida > Ixodida > Ixodidae > Rhipicephalus > Rhipicephalus microplus. Next base: position 228,805,893 of record NC_134710.1, read on the forward strand.
GTTAGCCGCGCAAAAAGTTCCTCAATCCTAGGAATAGGGTAGGACTCGATGACTGTCATCGGGTTTATGGTAGTTTTAAAATCGACGCAGACCTGAACCTGGCTGTCACGCTTAAATACAGGAATGATGGGCGTGGCCCACTGAGAAGTTTTCACTGGTTTGATAACACCTTCTCATTCCATCTTCTGTAGTTCTTCAAAAACTCGATTATGCAAAGCCAATGGTATCGAACGTGCCTTGACGAAACGTGGCTTCGCGCCCTTTTGTACAGATATAGAAGCGGCAATGCCGTGAAACATGCCAAGCTGCTCTCAAAAAACTTCGTGATAATGGCTTACCAGGTCTTCTGTAGTCTTCACGACGCAGACTCCCTCTATCAGAGCGATGCCTAGCTTGAAGGCCTTCATCCAGCTTCGTCCGAACAGTGCGGGACACGCCCCTTTCTTGACAAATAGTGGTAGCTGGCGCTCCTTGTCACCAAGTTTGACCAATGCTTCCAGCTTTCCCTGGACGCATTTCATGTCGCCGGAAAAAACTTCTCAGCTGCATACTCTATAACTCCGATGGAAAAAACTCGGCAGAGTTCTCATCATCAATGGTCAACACACTCAGCGCCGGTGTCCAACTCCATGTCGAGGGTTCTGCCATTAACTTCAACCGCTATGCGCATTGGCTTTAAACTAGTTGTGTGAAGCGTCCACAAGTCGAAAACTTCGGGCTCTTCAGCAAAGACAGGCAGGTCGTCCAGGTTGTTCAAGCGACTAGATCGGCTGCGACTAGACTGGCTCCGCTCTAAATTTCTGCTCCCTGGCTGAACTCTGTAAAACTCTTGCAAGGTGCCTTTTTTGCGGCAGTTATGACAGATCGTGCTGCCGTGCCTACAGCAACCCCTGCAACGAAGGCACAGCTATCATTTTTCCCTGAGGTGACGATGTTCGCTTTCTCCGGAACTTCGACTGATAGTTGCGGTGTTTGCTGACAGCTCAATGCACGTGAATCTTTATGCTCAGTCTCCATAGCTACGATGGTGTCCTTCGCAGTTTTGAAGGTTAAACACGTCGTTTCAAACGGCCGTATTTGCACAGTTACGTCATTGATTCCGCTGACTATCTGGCCGTGTAACAAGCGCTCTTGAAATGTTGTGAAATCACAGTCTTCGGCTAATTTCTTCAACAAGGCAATGTAGCCACTTACGGTTTCCCCTCTTTTTGATGCCTTGAGAAAAAAATTGAAAATTCGCACTACTTCTGATATGCAAGGGGCGTAGTGCTTGCTAAGTGTGGTAAAAATTTCGGCCAGTCCGGCTTGGGAGGGCCTGCTTGGTACTAGGAGGATCGTAACAGAGAATAAGTCTCTGGATCGCAGCATGTCAAAAATACAGCTGCCTGCTTGTCGCTTGGGATGTTGTTCACGATAATGTACAGCTCGGCCCGCTCACGGTATTCCGCCCACTCCGATGTACTCAGGTCGAACGAATTCAGCTTCCCGATGCCGAACATCACAACGTGTGATTGTGCTGTTCTTGTCTGGTTCATCAGTCAACCTCATCGCCACTTGGGATAAGCGGGTCATGACGGTCACCGGACTGAATCACACTCACGTACGTTGGAGGGTTCCACACACTGACCGGCTGGGTAATGTGCGCCGTATTTATTTCATTGCAAACATCGACGCCCCCAGGCGCCGAAACGGCAAACTGATCTTATTACAGGTACCCCTTTGGAAATCGGTTAAGTAATTTATTCTTGAAAGTATATTGCTTTTCACATTAGGTGCTGACATCATTTAGATCTGGGACACTGCTGCCCAGCAGATGGGTTTTTTGTAAGGCACTGTAAACAGAATTTTCCCCAGGTCAATTGTTAGTGTTGATCTTTTGAGCAGATGGGTTTTTTTGTAAGGCACTGTAAACAGAATTTTACCCAGGTCAATTGTTTGTGTTATATTTTGGGCCAACTAAATTTGTCACCGTATTAGTAGCACTGCAAAGCAAGCAAATACAACCAGGCCTTTTATGAGGTGATAAGTATGTACCGAGAACATTCAGGTTGTGTGTTATTTAGTCATATACTTGGGCATATGGATAGCCTGACATTTCTCTGTATGTATGATACGTCTATCCTACATTATTGCCACCTAGTTATGGCAGTATGGAAAACCTGGTCCTTCAGTGGGGCGTTCCCAAATATTCATGTATTCCTTTCAGAAGCTGCGTGTATGTAGGGAATGCATCGTGTAGTACCTTCTCAAGTTGTCAAACCTTCTTAGATGACATATTTAAAGTGTGCATGACAAATTACATGCAAAGATTTTTTTTATGCTGAATTTAATGTGCACAAATACCAACGGATTAGTATCTTGCAAGCTGAGCTGTTGTGATAGATCAGTGGTTCTCAAATGGGGGTCCACGAAGCCATTTTTATGATCCGCGAAACCCTCACCCGCATTTTTCTTTAAGCGTGACTGTGCCACGTATTGATGAACTGTCGAAAATGAAGTTATGTGGCATGTTTATTTGATGTTTTTGGTAGCTAAAGGCACCAGTTTCACGCTCCAGTTATGTTATTTACCTATGTACCGCCCTCCTTCCCCTCCACTGCAAGGGGTCCCCCATCACTTCCACCAGTCCACAACGAGTACCCGACACATCCATGGCTGAGAACCACTGTGATAGATATTGTGAAGCATGCCAGTAGTGTTTTTATAGCATTTTACAAGTACAAAAGAAAAAAAGTCCAATAAAATAGAATCGCATAAGGTATTTTAGTACCCTTGTGTAAGTTGCAAAGCAAGGTGCATCCAGTGCACTAGCTTGACCTCTGGCATAGAATGGCTACTGCTTGACCACTTCAAACAACCAATCAACGCATTGAGGTCTGAAAGGCTGCCACTGTGCATACTTCCATGCTGTACTGAATGTGTTCATTGTAGTGATGTGCAACGTGTCATTAAACCAATCTGCTGTCTTTCGACACCCTTTCTTGGATAACTGTGAGGTTAAAAGTGACAGGCAAGGTATCTTAATTGCAGTAGATAACCATGACAGATAATTGGACAATATTGTGACCAATATTGGAGCCAAAGGCTATTCCAGTTTTGACAGCAAAGTGCCGAATTGTTGCCAAAGAGACAATCCAATCTTTCTATGTCTGTATTCTTACACACTTTAAAACATCATTACCATTGGTCAGACTTACTAGGTGGATTTACTCGGCATTGCTTATGGCAAAATTTAAAATGGAAATCTTATTTACGATTTGGTGCCGATGCTGATTCAGAGATTGGCAGTCATAAGATGATTGCATCAACGAATTTAAAGGTCATGCAAATAAAAAGTCTCAGCATTGATTGGTGGGCATTGTTCTGTATATGCTTCACACACAGCTTTGAATGCAGTAGGACTAGTGTAAAATTGGGTAAGGTCTCAAGGTCCTGCTAGTGGCAACAGTGATTGATAAGATTTTATGTAAGAACAAATAAATTTGAAAACCTTTTACAGGGAATATTCATGACCTTGTGGTGATTGGCTGGCTATTGCTGAAATTGTATGACAGCTTGTTTGTTTTTCTAAGCTCTCTCAGTTCAGAGCCTCCAAAATTGCGTGTCAGTAGGTTTTTCTCCGGCCGTCCCAATCGCACAAAGTATAATTTCAGAGGATGGCGTGGCCCGCTCCTACTCTGCACCACGGTGCTTGCCATCATAAAGCGAGGAAAAAATGATTTCGCATTTTTATATAACTTCCACTGACGTGGAAATGTCAGCATGCTCTTTGCGAGAGGCAAAGTGCATGCTGGGGCCTATTTATTCTCAAGTGAATGGTCTCTTTCTTTATCCTTTTTTTCAAGATATGCACTTCCTTGCAAGAGGGCTCTGCACTCTTACAGAGCACTTGCCTCTGCAAGAGTGCAAGAGATCCGCATTTCCTAGAAACACTATAGTATTTCAGAGTTTGTGGGGTGCACAGTATGAGGGCGTTAGCGAAGGAAAAAAAAAAAAGAGTACAGTTATTGGGCTGGGCATGATAAAATTCAGGAAAGCTGATCCCAAGCTTCTTTTTCCTATTTGACTTGGAAAGGTATGCAGCAGTATGACAACTTCCTGAAATTAAAGAGAACAAACAGCGTCTCACGTCACTTTCACGAAAAAAAAGATAGTGCATTGTCAGAGTTTTATTTAAATAACTGTAATTAGTTTGAAAGTTAGTTAATAAATAATTGGTATTTAATAAAGGATTCATTTTAATTTTTTGTGGAGGTAGTCACGGCGTCTGCAGCTGGTCGGTTGAATAGGTGTCCATAGTGCAAGGGCCAGTTCAAGCCAAAGAGTGCCAAAAACGTGGTGTGTTCAGTGTACAGTGTCACATGGAGACTAGGATATGTAATCAGCTGTAACGAGGCCTAAAATTAGTCACTGTGTTAATGCGTAAAACATATATGTACGAAAATTATTACATTGACAAGTCAGGAGGGTACTCTTATCCGGTGTATATGCAAGGGATCCTGAGATAAAAATGTACGAATGTGCATATAACAGTTACACATGCCTATATCTTAGAGCGCAAAAACGCAGAGGAACCAAGCGCTATGAGACTTGCTTGTCAAGATTGCATCGCACGCACCATGAATATATGGCACGTGCAATAAACTCCATTAAACTCCAGTAATCTATCAGATGCCATACAATATTAGACTTGCTTGTCAGGATTACATCGCACGCACCATGAATATATGGCACGTGCAATAAACCCCATTAAACTCCAGTAATCTGTCGGATTCTATACAATATGAAAGAAAGCAACAACTATATCATGTGTAACCTAACTAAACTTCAATATAAGTTCTGATAGTCCTGGTCACATGAACATTTGAAAAGACCAGTGATATATAAACGGAACTTTTCGAAGCTCTACAGTGTATTCACAGATGCAACACCAGTAATAATAGCGATACAACAGCGCAAAAACGGTTTTGCGTGTGTGCAGCGGCGAGGCTGAAGTTTTTCTTCTTTTCACAGAATTCCTGCAGAACAACCATGCAAGGTAATCGCGCGAGCACTGTAGCATAAGTGCGTTACAAGGAATTGAGATATAGTGCACGCTGGAGCGCTAACAGAGCCGACTAAGTTCGGCACTCGGCATGAGCACACTTTCTTCTCATGATGTCAGCGATGCTGCCGAGTCTGGTGTGAAAGCTGTGTGCGCTTAGTGCACAAGGCTTCGCACTTGCCCACGAGGCTTCCCCAGTTTTTCTTTCTTACAGCCTTCCGTCGCACCACAGAAGCAAAAGACAGGGAGTAGGGTGGAGACGGTCGCCGTGCGTCTAAACTGAATGTCGCTGGTAGTGCGACGGCCCTGGACAGTTTACATGGGCGTTTAAATATTCATTTATGGTTGCCCATTTGTTTTGGGGGTTTTACAGTGTTTAGTTAGACATTGTAACGAACATGGAAATCCTAAGCATTTTTTGAAAGAATGCAGCATGTATTCAAAGTTTGGTGTACCTAATATAAAACACTTGTGTGTTGCATACAAGTAGTCACAATGAGCGCTTTTTTTTCAGTTGTTTCTCTGGGTGGATATATGTCTTTTTTCTTCAGAAGGATGTCATTCTGTTGCATGTGTGACCCTTTGAATGCAGTTGAGAGTACAGTAAACAGAGATGATATTGATATTGCCATTGTGCCACCAAAACATAAGCAAAGTTGAGACAACTCAGCCACTTTCTTTGTGAATGTGTGGAGTAAACATTGGTTCACTGATCAAAGCCTGCAACAATATTCCAGCAAAATGACTTCACCCTACTTCAGTGACATGACCAGGGCAGTCAGTGATGTTGAGCGTTTCTCTCTAGAGTGCAACCATGCTTGTGTTGATCACCTTATAAATATCTGTAAGATGGTGGTGACAACCTTATTAAAAAAAAACTGCTCCAAATTTATGACCTGATCCTAGGCTGCCCCCCCCCCCCCCCCCCCCCCCTGTGGCCTGTCTTCTTGCCGCCTCCTGGGCTTGCTTGGTGGCCCACAGTTGATCATGAAGGTTAAAGCTGCGCAACACGGCTGTCCATGACATCACAGCTTCATCTGGGGAGACTGCATTTTCTTCTCATAGAATCCCACATTTCCAGAGAATGTTCTTAAGTGATGTGCAAGTCTAGCCGCATAATTTACAAGTATCATCTGGATATACGTCGGGGTATATCCTCCTAAGATGAATGGGGTTGGGGAAGGGCTGGGTTCGTAATTGCCTACAATCTACCACTTTGGATCTGTCAAGTTTGCAGCTTGACCAGTTTCTACCCATACACGTCTTGAGAAAGGAAGGATGCCAAAACATCTCTATATTTCTCACATCATGATATTTCGCTCCAAGATGAAAGGTACTGCAGGGTCATTCCATGCCAAACGTCCCAGTCATATTGGTGACCATCTTAAATGTATTTAAAAAGAAAATCATGATGATTTAATGCATTGAATACAGTGAATTGCTAGGATATTTCAACAGTGAATTGGTAGGATATCTCAGACAGAAAAAATTTTTGGTCGTGTGTGTGCCTTATGAAGCTCCCAGAATATCGTCTGGATGTTTAGGAAAAAATTTATTCTAGAACTACCGCTCTTCTTTTATATATCAAATTTGGTCCACATGTTAAGTAAAGATGCTTGTATAAGGTGTTTGAAGCTCAGTAAAATTAGAGCAATTTTTCTGCCATGTATGCCTCCAAGAATTTAACCAAGATGTGTCATGCCTGGACTTTTTTCTATTGCAATTTGTATCAGTATCTGAGCAATGAATACTTGCTCCACAAAAGGTGTATTTTGTGGAAAAAATATTTTGAGACCCTTCAAGCTGTTACACCTTACGAGAAAAAAAAATCACGAATTTGGCAAAACCATCACTTTTATCTATATTCATATGCAATTTGCAACATCTGGTGGGCCAACTAAAAACCACCTTTGTACCTAAATCGATAGCAAATAAACAGTTCTTCTTACATGGCAGGTTTTATCATTACAATTTTTGTTTTAAGAAAATCATTTTTGAAGTTCTTTATTGCAGTCAATGGGAAACTTTAAAAAAATATTTTCTTTCTTAAAACAAAAATCGTAATGATAAAACTGACAACACAAAAAGAACTGTTTATTTGTGTGTGATTTAGGTATAAAAGGGATTTTTAAATGAACCACCACATGGTGTAAATTGTGTCTGAATATGGACAAAAATGAAGATTTTATGAAATTTGTGATTTTTTCTCGTAAAGTTTGACAGCTTGAGAGGTCGAAAAATATTTTTTCCACGAAATATACTATCTGTGGAGTAAGTATTCATTGCTCAGATATTTATACAAAGTGCAGTATTGCAATACGAAAATGCAAGTATAACTCATTTTGGGGAAATTCTTGCAAGCGTATGTGGCAGAAATACTGCACAAATATTATTGAGCTTCAAACACCTTACACAAGCACTTTTACTTAATATGTTGATCAAATTTTGTATATAAAGAGGCAGTGGTTGTTTTAAAATAAATTTTTTCCTAAACAACGCCCAGATGACATTCTTGAAAGTTCAGAAGGCACGCACGGGATCAAAAAATTTTTTCCGTCCGAAATATTCTAGCAGTTCACTGTTTTGAGTGTAGTAAACCAGCACGTTTTTTTTTTCTAATACATTTGAGATGGTCGCCAAAATGGCTGGGACGGTTAGTGTGGAATGACCCTGCAATGAAAAAAAAAAAGCAATAGTATCATCAGAATCGAATTGAGCAGTTGTGGTGCTTTCTTCTAAATGCACTAACAAAAGAAATAAATGCTTGCCTTCAGTGCATTCAGGAGATACGGGGGCTTGTTCTTTCTTGCACACGAAAAAATACCCACATGCACGCTGGTAGTCAATCGCTCTGCATTTTGCCGCGCTCTCCGCTGCCGCTGAAATCCACACTTAACGCGCCCTCACACAGTACCTGGGCACATGAGGCGTCATTTATTATTTTGCTGGGGAATGCATCAATTGGGAGGGCCGGAGAGAAACCTGCCAGCACGCAATCTCGGAAGCCATGCTCAAGTGTGTGAGGACAGCATACCATGCCGCAGAGGGTGCTCATATATGCACACATTATGACATACATTTTGCACTTTCAACTAGGCTTTTTTGTTCCATTACATAAGTAATTTCCTCGGGAAACAGCCTTTCTTGGTAATCATTATAGTGTAGCATGAAGACGCAAATACCAAGACACAGAGACATGCATGTTTTATGGCTCCTTTCTTTGTTTGCCTGCTACTAATTTTTATGCTGAAAGTATGCTTACCTTACATGTCCTTGTGTGATGGTGCAGCCCATCCGGAGCACAAGAGCCTGCTACCGTACCAACCACCGTTGTTGGTGTGCACAGCACATATTCACTGGGACCCTGAGTACTGTGATGTTAAGCTGATTCAGACAATGATGTTGATGCGGGAGCTGCGCATCATTGTGGATGACGCTGTACAGTTGCTTAGGGCTGGATCTCTGGGAGGGCTGCACCGTCGAGCTGTACTGGACACTTCCAGCATTCCACTCCTACTTTGTGGGGACATGAACTCCCTCCCCAACTCAGGTGAGTCATCCTGTAAAGATGAATTTGGTTTGTTGCTAACACTGTTTTTTATTACAATAACAATGTGTATTTGATTACTGGTGTTCCTATTAAAGCAAACAGGAGATAATAAATATTGGGGCGGTGTGCATTCAATTTTAGTGCCATAAGCTGTTCAGCCCCATTTAATTAATATAGAAGCCTAGCCTTCTCTTCCACTTTCTACACAATAGTTCTTGGCATGCTAGTGGACAGATTACATTTATAAATATTAGAGCTTTGCAAATAGCCAAAATTTGGGTGCGAAGTAAATCCGAATATTAAGTGTGAGTTCGCATTAAATATTTTTTAAATATTTTTAGAAATTTTTTTTTGAACACTTCTAAGCAGAATGCAGGAATGCTGGTAGTGTTGCTCATTCATGGAGGCTTCTTACAGAGTTTCAATGAGTGCTATTTTGCAATTTTCAAGGGGGGTCATCGCAAACAGTGCTACCTTATCACAATGAGACTATCCTGCACATGATACACTAGTTCATATATTTCAACCTCAATACTTGGGCCACACAGTTCACATGTTCTGATGCCCTGCAGAATATTATGCAACTTCTCATGCCGATAAGACATCAGAAGAGTCTATTTCGAGAACAGCCTGCAAGTATTGGCTTGCTGGAAGGTAAAATAACTTACTCCCATGCAAAAGGCCTGGAGTTAATCTATGAGAACTGGAATGTTTCATTTAAATATTATGATTATTGTGGGTGATACCTGCAATGTACAGTAGAATCTCAGTGATGCAAAACTAGTTTATGCGAACTTCAGGCTGATATGAATACGTTGGATTCCCCGGTGAAAGTACCGAACATTTGGAAACTTTTCTTGGTCACGATGGATTATATGAACTTGGGTACCGAAACCATTGAGCGGCATCCCACAGCTGCAAGTTCCAGATGCTCCAGAAGTATGCGCATAGTCAATGCATACAGAGTCAAAACTGTGCTTATCGTGGCCCACAACCGCTGTAGATGTACAAACGGTCGCTTTCAGTGCTATCACGTATGGCTATGATGAAAATACTAAAGTATGCACGCATCCAAAACTAACCAGGTTAAAGCGATGGTGCATGCCACAACCACTGCGGACAAAACTGCAGTAGAAATAATCATAGACAGCAACGAGGCAGTTCTGATAGCATGTGTGCAGCCAGCACCCACTAATTGAGAATGAAATGACTTTGCTGCAACCACTGCCTATGAAACCATGGCCGCTATCAATGCAATCTTCAATAGTGATAGTGCAGCTCTAAAGGTACTGAAGCAGCGGTAGATAAGAGGCAAGTCAAAAAAAGGCGCAGAGCATATGGGCATTCCTGTTGATCCCTTGTTACTGTGGGGGTAGCAGGCTTAATTTGCAGTTGGCCTCAAGTGGAGCTTGATGCTCGCATTCACAGAAGCCAGCTGCACCTTGCCTTAGTGGTCCATTCCTATGTGTCGCAAATGCGAGTTCTTTCTGTGGGAATAAATGTTTTGTGCGTATAGTGACGCTTGAAATGGATTTCACTAGCTTTTTGGTGATAGGAAATTTTTCGTGATAGAAATACTTTTACTTCCCATTGAGATTCATGTCACCGAAATTCTACTGTACTCTCATGGACATCACCACCAAAAATGTCTATGTTAGTGAGCCCCCATCAGCTTAAGTGTAGAAGATTGCTACAGCCTGTCAAGTCACTTTGAACCTTATATTTGGCATCATCATGATCACTTTTTATAGTATGACTAGTCATGGCAGTTCATACTGAAATCATATTTTGGAGCAGCACCTGTTCCACAGAGATGTGTAAGTAGAATTTGATTGAAGCTGCATAAGGTATCTTCTCTATGATAGGGTAAAGCTTTGTAATCCAGAGACATGGAATCTAGTGCATGCTTTCTTGTGCATATCCAGTTTTGCATCTGTTTAAACAAGACTGTATTTCACATAGAGCTATTGATATTATGCTTATTATTTGGACAAGTTGCCCTGGTAGCTTAGCTGGTAACATGTCATACTACTACTTAGCTTGGGCATGTGTGTTTGATTTGCAATCATGGCAGCCACATTTTGATTGGGTGAAATGCTAGAACACCCATGTACTTAGATATAAATTAGCTCAGAGTTGCCCACTGTGGTGTTCCTTATAATCATATGGTTTTTGTTAATACAAATCTAAGAATTTAATTATGTAAGCCACATGTTTTTTATATGACTACTGGACAGTGCATTTGTGTGTATTTTGTCATTACTATTACAAAACTTGAGTGATTGTATGTGTAGATTGTTTTTATGTCTGGCAATAAGATAGTAAAAGCATGTCTGAGGTGTGTCCTCTATGGTTGCTCCTTGAATGCCTGTAGCTTCATTTGCTAGGTTCACTAAAAAATTTTATGTTTTGATGTGATGTTTGATCTTGGCTAGTCATGCTGCTGCAGTGCAATGAAGTTGTGGCAGTTGCAGGTGTGACAGTTTCAGGTGATTACACCTGTAAAGTAGAATGCTGTACTGTAAATATTTGTGCTTGTACTGCTTCATGTTAACACTTTACCATCAGTTTGGAACGTGGAATGTCGCTCATTTTCTCACTTAAAGATGGGCTGTTTGTTTCCAGGTGTTATTGAGTTCCTGAAAACAGGCCATGTCTCGGCCGACCATCCTGACTTTAAAGAACTTGGCTACAAAGATTGCCTGCGTAAGATGTGCCTGGAATCTGGTTCCCTCATAGGTGGCTCATACACTCATCCCTTCGAGATGAAGGAAGCTTATGCAGAAGGAGTCATGCCCTATACAAATTTTACGTGAGTATTCACTTTAAAATGTAATGTTTGACTGTATTAGTTGTCAGTTGAAAATCTGCCAGAATTCATGAGTGCACAGCATTTGGTACAGCTTAAGATCATTTCTTACTAGCAGATAGACCATGTTGAAGGTCATTTCGTACTAGCAGATAGACCACGTTGGAAGCTTGTGAACTGCTTCATGGAGTTTGCGAGTTGGCTTGGCACTTTCCTTCAATTATTAGTTATGCAGAATGCTGTTAAAACATACACACTACTCTTTGAAGTAATTCATGGCAGCCCTATTTCAGTGAGGCCAAAGAGCAAAATTAACCATGTGTTTACATTAAGGTTAACAGAGACGGAAGGGCTGGGCCATTTGCACCATGCTGCACTAATCCGCTTCTGCTGTGCTACCCAGCTCCAAAACGCCTTACTGCACCAAAATTTCTCCCAAGCAGCCTATGGTACCTTCATATGCCACTATCATCCGCAGCATGGCACATTTTTGCGAGCTCCTATTATCTCATCACCTGGTGCACTTTTCATAACGTTAATGATGGCATGAAAAAAATTCATTCCTACCACAGGGAAGAAGCAATAAATGTGATAGCAAGAAATGGGAATTTTATGCGAAGTAAGGCTAGCAGTTGACTCCCTTCTATCTCATCTCGCGTAACTACAAAACGCTGGAGTAAGGAAATACGGCTGCTGCAAGGAGCGAAGCTGTGTTCTTGCTGTCTCTCATCTCAGTCTGAAGGAAGCGGGCTGCCTGCTAATGTCTTCCAAGATAGCGTTTGCGTGAGCGCTAGCAATCGAGGAGCTTCCTCTCTGGTTGAGTTGAGCCTTTTTGCACAAATTCAACGGGGATATATTTCATTGCCTGTTCAGCATGTTGCACCTATGTAAACAGCAGTAATGCTTGAGGAAGGGTAATTACAATTATGCTCTGGGATTATGCAGCACATATATATGTTGGCATATCACAATGAAGAGCGAGAAAAAAATTAAGACAGTTTTCGCGTGGGACTTTTTTTCTCCACAGGTAAAACACTTGTCAAAAGCTTGTTCTGGTGTGTTTTGAATGAAGGAAGATGTGTCACACGTTAACACTATCACATAGTACTACTGTGATGCCCAAAAAACGCAAATTACTAGTGTATCCATCTTTGCTTGGCTTTATGTGTACTAACTGTAGCATCAGAAGTGGCGACACCACCTTTTTCTGCTTGTGCAATTGAATCACATTGTTTAAGGTAGACCAAATAATGCTGAACACTGACATTGATTTTTTTAGGGGGGGGGGGGGGGGGAATGCTTCATGTAGTGTTGTTGTAAACTGTGCTGTATGTGCCAAAACATATGTGTCCTTCATGTTTGGCACAATGTGACCCAATTTAATTCTGGTGTCCAGTGTACTAGACATAAGAACATTCTCACATTTTGAGCAAACTGCTGGTTACAAAAGCTACCTTTTTGCATCATTGTTTTAAGAGGACATCAGTTAGCTCACATAATTTCAAATATTTGAAGTGCACGAAGAAAGCTCCTAAGAAGATTTTGTATACACAACCACACCGTGCGCCCGCTTTTCCTAGTGAATGGCACCCATATTCTAAGGCGTCCCCATAAGAAAGTGTGGCTGAGGGAGGAAACATATTCAAAATTACACTTCTCGCCTCTTAAAGAAGCTGCAAAAATGGTTTTGGTTTTTATTGTGGCTCGGCTTGCTTTTCTGCACTGCCCTTTATGGCATGTCCAGTAAACTGGTCGCTGGGACAGAAAGCGATATAAGGCCAGTCATGCAGCTACCACGTGCCTACAGAACTGCAGTGTCATTGGAAGTTATGTTTAAAAAATTTTTTACTATTACCAAAATGAGATTCAGTTGGCTTAGTGCATGTACTTTGACATTTTCAGTACTTTGTGAACCCATCACCATTGTATAGGCCAAAAGATTTGACAGTCAGGTGACGTGGCCAGATATATATATATCAGCTTTAGGTTTACATCACTCTTTTTTATTGTTACTGAGTGCACCTCTTTGGCATGAACATTATGCCATGATACTGCAAGATAAGTGTAAAAATAAAAAGTTTAGTCTTCTGAAGTTGAAAGCAACATAGGCAATCTAAGCAAACCTTTTAGAGGTTAGGTGCAGGCACAGTCACATCACCACAAAAGGAATTATACTCCGTGACAATGCTTTGTCTGTTTTGCACAGTTATGACTGATAGTTCTAGATAAATTTTATCTTGATTCATCAAACCCTTGTTATTTAACTGAGCTGTTACTTTAGCTGCATAAGTATGTGCATATTTCACATACCAAGCTCTGTTTATTATGAAGCAATAGGATTCATGCAACGGTGTGTGATCTACAGACAAGCCATAATTTTGAAGTTGCTTTAAACTTCAGAAAACAGTGTTTTAGTATCAACACCTTGTTCGTGTATCAACACCTTGTTCGTGGTTACACATGGTGTAACATTTGCCGATGAGTGTTTTATGTGAACCAACACCCACTCCATTTGTTCACCAGACATCATGTGATTCCTTGCTGTTTGCAAGCTGAGAGGTTGGACATGCTGCAAAGTCCGCGTAAAGAGAGCAAAAAGGCACTCACACTTTTTGTTTGTAATTTCTCTTGTGCATCTAAATGGATTTGGTTATGTTGATTGAACCACCTCTGACATTTCCATGCCTTAAAAGGTCCCTAAACCGCCCAGAGGTCAAAATTTAGTTGCGGTGGGGAAGTTGTACACAAGTCTACAATAAACACAAAGCGGTAGGAATTTGTTGAAACGGTGCAGTAATAGCGGAATTAACATGTTGGGTGACTGTTCCTCTCGCTCTTTCCTTTGCTACCCATCACTTGTCAGCTAGTCTCCTCATCCAAAGTCGCCTTGCCTTCCTCGTCAAGTGCACCTCCCAATCTCACGTGACACATACGTTATTGCCAATGTGCTTTTCCGATTACCGCAACTTTATGAACACCGTGCTTCTCGGCTACCCACTCTTGCCGCGATGGCCCGTGCTCGTACGAATCGTGCTGGTGTCGATTCTGTGTTGGTATGCACAAGTTATTTAGCAGTTTCATTATGGGCGGCAGCTGTAGACTGGCAATCACATACGTGTGAGCAATGGAGTGCAGCCAGCTGCTTGCAGACTAACCAGAAGCCATATGTTCTTGTTCGACCAATCGCAGCAGTGCTACAATTGGTCACAACGAACATTGGACCTTTGTCGTGACTGACAAGTGAGATGCAGACACTCTGTTTGGTATATAAACAAGTCATTCTTCTAAACCCCTTACAAATGTTGTTTGAAAAAACAATCAGAGCAGCTTTAGGGGCCCTTTAACATGTTGTGTGAAGTCGCTTTGAAGGTCATTGACACTGATGTTACATTTTACTTTTCACACGGTTCTTTGCACCTTGAAGACTTGACTGCATAATGTGCATGTAGTAGCAACAAAAGATGCCTAATAGAGTCACTGTCATATATGCAGGTTTGACTTCAAAGGAGTCATCGACTACATCTTTTTCACACGGCAGCACATGCAAGTGCTAGGGGTACTAGGCCCTCTGGATCCCCACTGGCTGCAGGAGAACAAGGTGGTTGGCTGTCCACATCCACATGTACCATCAGACCATCTGCCCCTGCTGGCCCAGCTTGAAATAGCACTTGTGACTAACGGCCTGGTCCAGCGCAGGTAGCAACGGCTGGAGTGAGCCCTCCCCCATCGTCTTCTGTCCCCGACTAGTACTGCGTGTGCACCCCAACTTGCTCGAGTCCAATGGTCAGGACATCATGACTGCTGCTTCTCAGTGACCCAATTTTTCTGTGATCACTGCTGACAAAACAGCCTTTGTAGTGCCGTGTGCCAGTTGGCACCCACCTGCTTTGGTCAATTCTAGTGTACCATCAAAAAAAAGGTCTTGATGCTCCTCCTCTGCTAACTTTGGTCTGGGTCAGCTGGGTCAGGAGCATTAGTGGTAGCAGCAGCAGCAACAACAACGACCATTCAAATCCGGGTCACGGTTGACTGTTTTTCTTCCTTTCAACAACATCTGCTCAAGCAATCTGCAGTTAACAACTCCAAAAGGCTGAAGAAAGGCTGCCATCTAGGTAGTATAAAACAGTTGAATAGGAAGAATTGTACATTCAATACTGTCATCGTACAGTTGACATTTAATTTGTTTCATCGAAAGAACCGGTGTTTTAGTTTTCTTGCATAATTCTTTGAGCATAGCTATGTGGCCTATTGCCTTTCCGCTGGAAAATTACAAATGCAAGCTCTTTCTTTTCCTGTATCCACTTTGGGTAAATAGTCATGTTAGGTCACATACGAGACACAGGAAGGAAGAAGTAGAAATTCGGCTTTCACTGTTGTCATCTTTGCTTCATGTGTATAACAGTAACAAAGAAGAAAAAAAAGTCAACTAAACACAAATGATGGCTAATTTTGAAGTGATTTTTTGTTTTAACTCCACCAAAGCACTTACCATTTTTTTGCTTACTACCTGTATAGCAAAGGTCAGCAAGAGTTCATGCCTTTCGCATTTATGTAGAGCTTGTATCTGAAATAAAACTTAAGGTCACATTTAGGCAGACAGAATAAGCCCACAGTTAATTAGATAGATTTTTGCTCTATCATAGATGGCAGCCTGGGAGTTGCTAACTTTGGAAAATGTGCTACATGAAATTGCTGCCAAACAAGTCTCAGTTTTTGTCTTGCTTTGAGGCAAGACAAACGAGGTCTGTTGATGGAAGTATGTAGTTTCTATAATAAAGTTGACCCATCTTCTCCAATTTCTTCTGCAAAGCAACACACAAGAAAACCTTAAGGACCAAGCAAGACCACCCCTCCTATTAACACCTTTGTGGTGTGTGGCGTGGTGCATCCTTTGACACCGTCCACTTGCCCATTATAGCCATCTGAGCATTGCCCAAGAAGATTGCTTTTGTTTTACATAAACCTTAAACTAGCACTTGAATACACAAAATAAAATAGGAGTTCTGAATTGTCCTTTTTTTTTTCTTAAAAAAAAAAGAGACAATGTTACGATTTTTTTTTTTTTTGCATCTCTGTGGAATGTGTGAGGCGAGATCTTGGACATGTGATCCAGGCAAGTGTTGATGTGGTGTAGCATTGAAGCCTGTCAATGCCTACTTCATACTTCACATACAGGTGGATGCTGCCCATCTTATGCAGCAAGTTGCATGTATGCTGCAGCTTAGAAAATGCTGCCGAGTCCACATAAAGGGAGGAAGGAACTGTTTCAGCAATGTGGGCTTACCTGCAGTTTGACTTCATATAAATGTCACGGTGCGTTGCCCTTAGCTGCTGACTAGCCTTAGTTTCAATGGAACATTGGCTGTCATGAGTAACAAAACATTGCTGACACAGTTCATTCTCTTTGGTGCTGTATGCTTATCTTCCTGTGTAATGTCTTTTCGGGTTGGAAATGTTATTGGAGGATTGTCTTGTCATGGCTGTGCCCTTGGATACATAGTTTTAGCATGTGTATCTGAAATGGTGGGCTAAGCATAAATACATGTGGTACACACTTAATGACAAATTTTGGTCCAAACTGTGAGTATTTGCGTGATGTACAGTCATTCATTGGCTAGACATATCATATCATTTTTTTCCTGTTCAAACATCACACTTAATGGATGACCCAGGGTTAATTTTGAGACGGGGACTTGCATTAGTACATAGTAGGCTAGAATTGTAAGGTGCTTGTCCAAGGTTAGTTTAAGAAAGAAATTTGCATTTTTTTTTTTTCAATGGCATGCTGTAGTATGATTGCTTTTTCTCTTCTCATTTTTTTTGTAGTAGTTGTTGACCATAGACAAATATATCTTTTTAGTACTTTTGATCAATTTCTATAACGGAGACCCAGATGAGTCATTAGTCAAATCCTGCCCACTTTGTGGCCTGCCACGTATAGATTGTGTTATGCTTTAGTTTTATTCAAAGTTAGGTCAACAACTTTTTGTTTCTGTTCAGTGTTTCACACAGTGCTTAAGTCATTTTCTTTGTCCTGTGTTCTAGTGCTAGCTGCTTGTGTACACTGCATTAATGTATATAGAAGCTAAGAACTGACGTGTCATGAAGAGCTGGCTTTTCTCATTGAACATGACAAAATTTTAATTTTTTTTCTTTCACCGCATTCAGTATTGCAGGTTGTGTGCACAAGATGAAAAATGCATCTGTGTGGAGCTGTTATCTTTGCTATGATTGACTTGATGTGCATGTTCCATTTTTCATGCTATTGCACCATACAACAAGGGTCTAAATTCCAATTTTTCTAACCCTTTTTTTATGGATGTGTAAAGTCTTCTTGTTATGAGTGTTGTAGAGAGTTCTTCAAATTGAAATAAAACATGGTTGAAGTCCTTGCATGCTGTACTTTGTTTCTGTTTCTAAGCATACAGGGTGGCAGCGATGCGTAGATTATTGGGCATGGTTTCTGTATGTTGGGATGCAGTGAAGATGTGTGTCCAAACAAGGTTTATCAAACAAGGCTTTACCAAAATAAACAATTTATTTGTCTGTTAGCCTAGAATGGTATAATATAAAATTGCTCATTTTTGCTATGATTACTTGCAATTCATATCTACCATATTTCTGCTGCATAGTTGTTTCATGGTTTCAAATGTCTAAATCTTTTGTTGTTTAAACCCTGTCAAAAGCACCAGTGTTGGACAATATGTAGAGCTCATATTTTAATTATGTAAACCAATTGCTCACTATTAAGCACTGTTGTTCACAATCATTTTAGAATAAGAATGGTACACTGTCTAATCTGTGCAAGTTGCTGATATCAGTCTGAAAATGGGTTGCTATCACTATTGCACAGCAATTAAGAAAAAAGTATTCCTGCTTAGGCTGATCACAAACATTCACAGCCAAGGAGACCTACCTAAAAATAGCAGAAAGGGATTCATGCACTTTAATGATGGTAAGGAGATACCTATGTCGACAGCAAGGCAAAGTGAACCTTGTAACTAAGGTTGGGTCAGTGCTTGATATTAATTTGTAAAATTGATATAGAAAAATGGCTTCTGAACCGTTTGGTTTGATATTTGTGTTAAAAACACACTTCAACAGTCATAAGCAAAGAAACTTGGAGAGTAGCTAGTACACTAGCTTTCAACTAAATTTTAATTCGGAAAAGTGGCTCATATGCACCTAAAGAAGCATCAGTGACGTTGCCATGTGTGCCCTTGCAGAGCCCACATAATTTATTTCTAGGCTTGTGTGAATAGTGAATTTTATTTTCAAAGCAAATTAGTGGTTTGGTTCAAATAATTTCGAACAAGCATATTTGTCATGGCCCAACTAACCTGTGCAATATATATTTTTCAATTAAACAAGTTCTATGTAAAGGCCATTTTTTCTGGAAGGGAATGGAAACAACTTTGAATAGTAGCAGGAATATACTTTCAATAGAATGCAAGAGATAATCAGTAAAATATGTGACGTTTTAAAATTAACTATACATAAAAAAGTTTTCACGGCTTAGCACCCCTTCACTGCGGTGAAACAACCTTTACATGCAGACTAATATACATTTACTCGTTCATTTCGAATACTTTAAAATTTTCAGTAGTTTAAATTCAAATCAAGGTGAACTTGAATACTGTAATATTCATTCAAATAATCAAAGTGTTGGAATATTCACACGAGCCTGATAATTTCACTTTTCAATGCTACAAGTAAACGCCTGATGTCTCTAGCAGCTGCTGCTTATTCAAGCTGGCTTCCACAGTATCCGATACATCCTTATCTCCATTCCTGCTCAGCACACAGTATTCTATAGTGTAAAACCACTCTTGTGGCAATGCACCAACATTTATGCCCATCATAGCATTGACTCGGTCTTTTTTGCTTTTTTAGCTTATCGTTTAGGCATAATTGCACATAGGAAAACAAACCCAACAGACAATAGAGAACTGGCAGAGTTTTTGAAGTTGATAGGTGTAAGGTGGCTGTCATGAGAAGGTGTAATAAGAAGAGAATTCAACATGCTTCAAATAATGGGCGAAGCCTCAAAGCAATGAAGACAAAGCTGAGCACTGGTAAAAAAAATCACAGCTTCGCCTCAAGGGGGAAACAATGCATGTGATAGCAAAAAAATTATGTTACATGAAGAATGACAAGCAGCCCAAAACTTGCAGCTCAAGCACAAAGGACGCATGAAAAGCATACAGAGTGAGTGCAGGCTAAGAACTATCGCAGCTCAACATATATTGCACTGCTCAAACACAAACCATAGTGCTCGAGAACAACACACAAGTACTGCAGATTGAGTGAGTTGGTGCATGATAATATCATATTGCTATAGTGCAGCTAGGTTTAGCACTCATCCTGTTGTCTGTATTTCCCTTCTTCACTGTTCTATCTTTTGTTCATGTTCAAACTGAGCAGCACTATAGCAATATAATATTAACACATAGGTGTGCACAGGATAAGCATGAACTAAGAACTGTCACAGTTGTTACTTGTTTACGCTTGACCAGTGCACTGCAAAATGTTGACTATGCACAACCCAGCGCTCTGAGATCGTTTGATGCATTGTGCGCCCGGCATTCCACATCACGAGTGTGTATAGAAAAGGGCCACTTTGGCATGCATGTGTCTAGGGCAGTTCTAAAATTAAAACAAAATGTAGGAGCATTGCTTTAAAGCACGCCTTTCACGCCATTTCACCGGTGATAGAGAAGACCTTGAAAATTCTTCGAGGTCTGCGTGCCAATGGTAATGTGGTATGTACAAATAGTTTTCTGTTAGTATGCCAAAGAACAATTGGCACATAGCAAATTTCTCTAACGCTATGCACTGCAGAGTATAGGGTCACAGGTTCGAATCTCAGTGGCACACTGCAGAATTTTTTTCTGATTTATTTTTTAGTGCGATATATATATACATACATACATATATATACACACTATCGGTTTGTAGGGGTGTGGTAATATTAAAATTTTCAAATACGAATCGAATATGAATACATAGTTTCAAATATGGTTCGAATGTCTAATAATGAAGAGGTGCAATTTTTTTACTCAATCATATATTTATGTTGGAAACAGTACAATTGTTGTTACAGTCGGTTATTGCACACAAAATTTTAAAAAATAAGCCACCATTTGTACTTGCCAGAAAGCATAAGACTGTAATAATTGAGCTTGTGGCTGTGATGTCTTGGGTTCAATCCACATGTTGGACAAATCTTTAGTTTTTTTTTTTTCATGTGGTAGCACTTTATTACAAAAAAGAACTTTCGTACCTGTCATGATGACTAGTAAGCATGATGCCACCGGTTTGAGTGTGTAGCAGTTAACACCCGTGCACTTAAGTGTAAGCGATTATTGAAGCAGCCTAGGTGGTCACAATTCATCCAGGTTCCCACACTATCAGTGTTGGCTCGAAATACCCCGATTTTATAGTTTTCTTTATAATTTTCTTCCCTGTTCTCACAGGTCGAGCCACTAAGTGCAATCGAAGTACTTGGGGCATTTTTCAACTATACAGCAATACTCGTTATCTCGCTTGCTTCTGTTGCCTTTCTCGAGGACTGCGGGGTCGCCATTTTTCTATCAAGAATGCTGTTGCGCTGATATACTCGGCGACAGCTTTTCTTGGCATTGGAGCGAAAGCTACAGAGCCAAATCGCAGGCATCCTATCACGAGTGAATGTAGTTCCACAACAGTGCCTGTATTTTCACCGTGAAATATAGAAGTTCCCCCTTTATTTTTTACGTGAAGCTATTTGAGAGAGGATGCAGCTCCTACCATTAAGATAGTCGTATTTTCGTATTTACTTTAATTTATTCTTTGGGACTTCGCGTTTTTGAATGCACGAGAAAGTCCTGCCTTTTTACATGCGCCTCAAATGCTAAACAGCGCCTGGGTCTACACAAAATGCTGATAGTGTGACCCCATCACTTTCTACAGTGTTGAGATGCGCTGAAATTGGCTACTTTGCGTAATGCTAAATGCGCAGAAGCTCCGCCTCCGTAGCTTTCCCTTCAGTGCTAAGAAAAGTTGTCCCCGAGTATAGCTGCATGATCATGACCTAGGTGTACCAGGTGCGCAGCGATAACACGAGGTAAGCACGCGAGATAGATGATTACTGATGTGTGATTGAAAGCGTCCCAAATATGGCCTTTTGTTAATGGAGCCATAACTCCCGGCAGCGAGGGCACTAATTTGCCGCAACGCGACCCCCTTTGGTGCAGTGGCTGCCGAAGGCAGTAAAATGACGTTGGCAAAAGAGCGAGATCGCAGCAACGGTGTAACGGAGGGTTGAATGCTGGAGACGTTGCCGCGCGAGCGCGATGCGCGTTTGATGTATTCTCAATGGCACTGTCGGGAACCCAGCGGAACTACGCATACGTCCGTCACCTTACTTGTACCGCCGTTAGCAACAGAGAACTATATGTGATGACACCATTGTAACGCTACCGAAAGTGCATGGCCTTTTCTATGTTTGCCATTGCGTGAAAAATACACTTCAGCTCATTCGCGTGTCCATATCTGCTACCGTGAACTCATTCCGGAACTATGAAGAGAGTATATATACATGTTGAAGTTGCGGCACAGCTTACGGACGACTCGTCAGACTTTGACATGAGCGCGTACGGTTGCAGGACGATTCATTAGCGAAAACTGGCATGGCTATACATGAAACGCGTTACCATCGTACGTGAAGCTGACCAGCGTGCCCCTAGCTAGTTGCATGCAGTGCATCGCCTACTAAGCTCACTTCATCAGCGCCGTGCCCTGTAACGGATACGCGTGCATTTGCCCTTGCATAGATATTTTTTTCATCGTGCTCCCTCAGTACGGAACCGAGCACAGGTGTGAAGAATATATTGTCGAGCCAATGCGGCGGCGGTGAGTTGCGTTCGTTTCCACGAGAGATATGCACTTGCAGTCTCGCGCACAAGGGCGCAGCAGCGAACAGTATGGTCAGTACGCTTACATGAACTGTAATAGTGATGAAACTTTAAGCCACACGTACTGTCGTGCAGGCAGTACATGATTTAGATTGATTGAGATGTTTAACGAAAGAGGTTTGTTACGATGATGTGCCACTGCATTCGTTGGTAGCCATAGTCACGCACCCGTAAACTTTCATGCAGGCATCACTGCAATTGATCGTGCCGAAGTCATAGTAATCACTGCAGGATCTACTGGGGCTCTTATCACAAATGTGCAAAATCGTAGGTTCTTCACGGTGACATAGACAAATAGATATTTGTGAACATCGAATATTTGAGTTTAAATATTTAAAATTTTCGAATATGTGGTCATCGAATCAAATATGAATATTACAAATGTAATATTCAACAAATATTCAAAACTTTCGATTATTTGCACACCCCTAAATTATTTGGACATGACTGTGATGGCAAAAACCAGCCGAGAGTGTCCATATAATTGCTATCTCAATAAAGCAAGATGCATGCACTAAGAGGCAAGGAGAGCAGCGTCACTACCAATGAGGATAGGATAGTTAACATAGCTGAGGACTTCCATAGAAGTGTGGTGTGGCTCTGTTGTAGTGTTTGAGATCTGTACAGTTGCCAGGAGAACCAGGATGATAATGTGAAAGCATTAAAGAAAATCAGTCGCCCTGAGAAATCGGATATCTCACAGGTAACGACAGGAGAAGTAAAGAAAGCCTTGCAGGGAATGCAAAGAGGCAAAGTTGCTGGTGAGGATCGAGCAACATGAGATCTGTTGAAAGACTGAACAAATTGTTTTAGAAGAATCGGCCACCTTGTATATGATGTGTGGTGAAGGTACCAGATTATTAGAAGACTGCTATGATCTTAATCCATCAGAAAGGGGACATCAAGAACTTGAAAATATACAGACCGATCAGCTAACTGTTTAATGTCTACAAGCCATATATGATGGTGATAGCTAATAGAATTAAGACCTTCTTTGAATTTAATTAACCAAATGACCAAGCAGGATCAGGATTTTGTTCAGGCTGTTCGAAAATAGACCATAATCACACACCACCAATCGGGTGGTAGAGAAATGTATAGAATATAACTATCTCCTATATATATATATATATATATATATATATATATATATATATATATATATATATATATATATATATATATATATATATATATATATATATATATATATATATATATTGTTATGGCGTTTATTAGCCGGCACACAGCGAGTCTACACAATGGCGACAGTAACGGCCAAAACACGGGGTCTCCGCGCGAGCGGCGTTCTCTTTGGGCAGACCCACTAGAAAGCACATAAGTGTTCGACCCACTTCAGTGTTCGGCGGCTTCTGTACAATTACCCCGGGGTCGAAGAGGGAGCAGCCTGGCGACCTAACAGCTTGTCACTACGAGCGGGTCATAGTAAGCCTTCAGACGCTCCACGTTGACTATGTCGCGCCCGCGGCGGCGCATGTCCGAAGATCGTTCAATTGGCTCGATAAGATAGTTGACCGGAGATGTGCGCTCGATCACACGGTAGGGACCTTCATATTTCGGGAGTAGTTTGGAAGAAAGGCCAGCTACAGAGGTCGGGATTGAGAGCCATACAAGGGAACCAGGCAGGAAGGTGGGCTCAGAAGTGGCGGAGCCATCACGAATATTCTTCTGCCGCTCTTGCTCATGCGCCGTAAAAGTCTTGGCAAGCTCGCGACACTCTTCAGCAAGCCTGGCGGTCTCGGAAATAGGTGTACACTCAGATGGATCCGGCGTGTACGGGAGTATCGTGTCGATGGTGTGTGACGGGTGCCTTCCGTACAGCAAAAAGAAAGGTGAAAAACCAGTCGTGCTGTGAGGGGCGGTGTTGTAGGCGTAAGTGACGAAGGGCAGTATGGTATCCCAATTCGTGTGGTTGGCGGCGACGTACATCGACAGCATGTCGCCGAGGGTGCGGTTAAAGCGTTCGGTCAGACCATTCGTCTGCGGGTGGTAAGCAGTAGTTTTGCGATGGACAGAATGGCACTCAGTGAGAATGGCATCGACGACTTCGGACAAGAAGACACGGCCTCGATCGCTGAGAAGCTCCTGGGGTGGACCGTGGCGCAATATAAATTGATGTAGTAGGAAGGACGCAACATCACGCGCAGTAGCCGCAGGGAGAGCGGCGGTTTCGGCGTATCGCGTTAAATGATCTACGGCGACGATGGCCCAGCGGTTGCCAGTGGACGTCAGAGGAAGTGGTCCGTACAAATCGATACCTATGCGCCCAAACGGACGGTCAGGGCAAGGTAGCGGTTGCAGACCAGCTGGTGACATGTGTGCGGACGGTTTGCGGCGTTGGCAAGCGAGACAGGAGCGAACGAACTGCTGGACGTAGCGGTACATCCCGCGCCAGAAGTAGCGTTGTCTAATGCGATGGTAGGTTTTGAATACCCCAGAGTGCGCGCACTGTGGATCAGAATGGAAGGATTCACATATCTCCGACCGCAGACTGCGGGGTATCACGAGTAGCCACTGTCGGCCATCGGCGTCGTAATTGCGTCGGTGTAGGAGGCCGTCACGAATGGCGAAATGGTGAGCTCGACGACGCAAGGCACGCGTGGATGGCGTTGCGGACGGATCAGAGAGCAAGTCGATCAGTTGGGCGATCCAATTATCCTTTCGCTGTTCGGTAGCGATGATGTCAACATCAATGGCAGAAACAACAACCGAGGATACTGAGCAGAGCACGTTAGCTTCAGGCAGAGGGGAGCGAGAGAGGGCGTCGGCGTCAGCATGCTGGCGTCCGTTGCGGTAGAGGACGCGGATGTCGTAGTCTTGTAAGCGAAGAGCCCAACGGGCGAGGCGGCCTGAGGGATCCTTCAATGATGACAGCCAGCATAGTGCATGATGGTCAGTGACGACATCGAATGGGCGACCATACAAATAAGGTCGAAACTTTGTAAGAGCCCAGACGATCGCCAGGCACTCTTTTTCCGTGACGGTGTAGTTTGTCTCGGCTCTTGTGAGCGTACGGCTTGCATATGCCACAACATAATCAGGGAACCCGGGTTTGCGCTGCGCCAGGACAGCGCCGAGGCCTACACCACTGGCGTCCGTGTGCACTTCTGTTGGGGCCGTAGGGTCATAGTGGCGGAGAATGGGAGGAGACGTCAACAAGTGGCGGAGCTTCAAGAACGCGTTGTCGCACTCTGACGACCACGAATTGAGGGGCCCGTTACTTCCGAGGAGCTTCGTCAGCGGTGATATAATCGTGGCGAAGTTTCGTATAAAGCGTCGGAAGTATGAGCACAGGCCCACGAAACTACGCAGTTCTTTGACGGACGCAGGTTTTGGGAATTCGGCCACGGCCCGAAGCTTGGCTGGGTCAGGAAGAATGCCATCCTTGGACACGACGTACCCTAGGATGGTGAGTTGGCGTGCTGCAAAGCGGCACTTCTTCAGATTTAGTTGCAAGCCGGCATTGCTCACACGTGCGAAAACTTCTTTTAGACGTTGGAGATGGGTGGAGAAATCTGGAGCGAAGACAACAACGTCATCGAGGTAACACAAGCACGTGTGCCATTTCAAGTTGCGCAGTACGGTGTCCATCATGCGCTCAAATGTCGCAGGTGCATTACACAGACCAAATGGCATGACGTTGAATTCGTACAAGCCGTCGGGTGTGATGAAGGCAGTCTTCGGTCGAGCGTCATCAGCCAGGGGTACTTGCCAGTACCCCGAGCGCAGATCGAGAGAAGAAAAAAATTGGGCTCCGTGAAGGCTGTCAATTGCGTCGTCAATGCGCGGCAGTGGGTAGACATCCTTGCGAGTGATCTTATTGAGCCGTCTGTAGTCCACACAGAACCGCACAGAACCATCTTTCTTCGCAACAAGAACAACAGGAGACGCCCATGGACTGTCCGAGGGCCGAATGACGTCGCGTCGGAGCATATCGTCAACCTGCTCGTTAATTTGCCGGCGTTCAGCAGACGACACGCGGTATGGACGTTGCCGTAATGGTGGATGGGCACCAGTGTCAATACGATGCGTAACAGTGGACGCGCGGCCGAGAGAACTTCGCCCGACATCGAAAGAAGAACGGTATTCTTGCAACAGGTCTAGAAGCTGGGAACGCTGCACTGACGTAAGGTTGTCATCAATGAATGGGCCAAATACATCAGGAGATGATGGGTCAGAAGTAGAAACAGCACTGATGGTACGTGAATCGGGACAACGCGAGTCTTCGGGTACGTCCAGGACTTGTGCGTCGTCGACTGCTTCCACTCTGCCGAGACATTCCCCTTGAACCAAGGTAACAGTGTACGGGGATGGGTTGGTCACAAAAATAGCGGCGTTGCCTTGGGTGATTTGCACGGTCGCGAAAGGTACTAGCAACCCTTTCCTCCTGGAAGCACGGTAGGATGGCGAAACAAGTGCAATTGTGTCGGAGAGACCGGTGCAGTAGACCGATACGCCCATCGTCGATTTTTGAGGCACTATAGTATCGTCTTTCACAAGAATCTTGTTCAGTGTCGAGGGACCGTCTTCTGGCGTCAAATGCGAGAAGGGCGAGAGTTCAATTTCGGCGGCGGCACAATGAATGACGGCGTCGTTGCGGGAGAGAAAATCCCATCCAAAGATGACGTCATGAGAGCATGCAGGAATGATGATGAATTGGGCGACATACAGAACGTCCTGAACGACAACGCGAGCTGTGCAGCCTGCTGTAGGATTAATACGATGTGAGCTAGCGGTACGAAGGGACAGTCCAGAAATCGGCGTCGTCACTTTTCGAAGCAAGCGGCAAAGGTTTTCGCTCATAACTGATACCGCAGCTCCAGTGTCAATAAGAGCAGATGCATGAACACCGTCCACAAGCACGTCAATGACATTAGATGGGCGGCTCTGAGGGCTTTCACAATGCGATAGCGTCGCAGTCCTTGCCTCTGGGACTGCGACGACTAGTTTTCCCGCTCATGAGCAGAAGAACTTGGCCGCATGGGGGACAGAGACCGACGTCGTGGAGACGGCGACCTTCGAGCAGACGGACCTGGGCGAGACGACAGTGGCACAGACGGCAGTTCCTCGTTATACGAACTGCTAAGGTGGCCAGCAACAGGAGAAGTGGGAGCCGGCTGTAGTCGAGAGCAATAACGGGCTACGTGACCGGCGTAACCGCAAGCAAAGCAGATGGGCCGGTTGTCGGGTGTGCGCCATCGGTTTGCCGGGGTGGGTCTCGCCCGGAACGGTGTCTGGAAAGGCTGCATGGTGGGCTGAAAATGAGGCTGAGGGGTTGCGCCAACATATGCAGCCGGCATACCCGCTGCAAAGGACGGAGGTCGTGCGGCAGCTTCGGCGTAAGTCACTGGTGCAGGCGCTTGAACGACTGGAGGCGGCCTTGCGACCACTTGGGCGTAACTTGGGGGTGCAGGGGCCGGAAGTTGTTGTGGGTGGTATGCAGGCATGACCTCCGCTATTTCCTGCTCAATCGCTCGGCGGATGGGTGGAAGAATGGTAGGGGCCGATTGTTGAGCAGCCGGTGGGTGGGCAAAGGGCAGGAGAGAGAACTGCCGCGCGATTTCCTCACGTATGAAGGACTTGAGATCTGCCAGCAGTGCCACCTGATCACAGCTCGCTTCCAATTAAGCCTGCAAGCCCTGCATCTCGTGGTGTGGAGCGACGGGTCATCGAACGCTGCCGGCGGAGCTCCTCGTAGCTCTGGCACAGCGTGATGACCTCAGCTACTGTGCCTGGGTTTTCGGCAAGCAGCATCGTGAAGGCATCATCGTCAATGCCCTTCATGACGTTCCGGATCTTGTCTGATTCGGACATGCTGTCGTTCGACTTCTTGCACAAGTCCAGGACATCTTCAATGTAACTGGTGAATGACTCACCGGCCTGCTGAGCGCGTTCGCGTAAGCGCTGCTCGGCTTGCAGCTTGCGAACGGCAGGGCGGCCAAAAACGTTGGTGATAGCAGTCTTGAAACCGGACCAGGTTGCAAACTCGGACGCGTGGTTGGTGTACCACAAACTTGCAACGCCCGCAAGGTAGAACACCAAGTTTGTCAACTTGCCGTCCTCGTCCCATTGACGCTCACGCGCTCGTAAATGGCGAGCCAGTCCTCCACGTCAGTGCCATCGGCGCCCGTGAAGATGGGTGGATCGCGGATCCTGGGGACACCGGGACATGGGGGTGGCATGGGAGGAGGCGTTTGCTGAGAGGCGTCGTGGGACATGGTAGATTGCAGCGTACGTGAGCGTAGTTCCAAGGGCATCGAAGGGGATCGTAGCACTCTCCACCAATTTGTTATGGCGTTTATTAGCCGGCACACAGCGAGTCTACACAATGGCGACAGTAACGGCCAAAACACGGGGTCTCCGCGCGAGCGGCGTTCTCTTTGGGCAGACCCACTAGAAAGCACATAAGTGTTCGACCCACTTCAGTGTTCGGCGGCTTCTGTATATATATATATATATATATATATATATATATATATATATATATATATATATATATATATATATATATATATATATATATATATATATATATATATATATATATATATATATATATATATATATATATATATATATATTGTGGTATTCATAGATTGCAAGAAAGGATTTGGTTTGGCCTAGATATCTGCAGCCACGGAGGTGCGGCGAAATCGGGGCATAGACGAGCCATGTATAAAAATACTGGAGGAAATCTACAAAGGCTGCATAGCCACCAAAGTCCTCCATAAAGAAAGCGCAATATTTAAATAAAGAAGGTTGTAAGACAGGGAGCAAAAGTAATGTACAACAACCTCGGAAGAGAGCAGCACTTCGAGATAGTTGTAAAAGACTATATCTACTTAGGGCAGGTAATAACTGCGGAGTAGAACCACGAGATTGAAGTAACTAGAAGAATAAGAATGGTGTGGAGCACATTTGGCAAGCACTCTCAAATTATGACAGGTAGATTGCCACTATCCCTCAAGAGGAAAGTATATAACAGCTGCATATTGCCGGTACTTAGGTACGGAGCAGAAACCTGGAGACTTGCAAAGAGGTTAAGCTTAAATTGAGGACAACGCAGCGATCAATGGAAAGAAAAATGGTGGGTGTAACCTTAAGAGACGAGAAGAGAGCAGAGTGGATCAGGGAACAAATGGGGGTTAAGGATATCATAGTTGAAATCAAGAAGAGGAAATGGACATGGGGCGGGCATGTAGCGCATAGACAGGATAACCGCTGGCCATTAAGGGTAACTAACTGGATTCTCAGAGAAGACAAGCGAGTTAGGGGGAGACAGAAGATTAGGTTGGCAGATGAGATTAAGAAGAATGAGGGTGTAAATTGGCAGCAGCAAGCACAGAGCCGAGTTGACTGGCGGAACATAGGAGAGGCCTTAGTCCTGCAGTGGACGCAGTCAGGCTGATGATGATGATGAAGGCAGGGAGGCACAATATCACCAATGCTATTCACCGCGTGCTTACAGGAGGTTTTCAGGGCCCTAGATTGGGAGGAGTTTGGAAAACAAGCTAATGTAAAATGCTTTGCTAACCTGTGATTCACTGATGAGATTGCATTGGTGAGTAACTCGGTGGGACATATTGCAACTTATAATTACTGAATTAAACAAAAAAAGCAGAATGGTAGGTCTGAAAATTAATATGCAAAAAAATTGAAGTAATGTACAACAGTCTTGGAAGAGAACAGGGCTGTGTGATAGGTAGTGAGGCACTGACAGTTGTAAAGGAATTTATCTACTTAGGACAAGTATGACTGTAGAGCCGAACCATGAGGCCAGTGCTGTACCAACTCTTTCGTCAGTGGGGAGGGGGGGGGGGGGCAAAACCCTGCCTTTAGTCCTCAGTTGGGATATACATGAGAAAGAACTTCATCAACACACTCGCACTTTGATATCAATTTGCGTACCCTGAGGTTACACAAAGTTCCCGCACACTTCAACAGGCCGAGGAATAGCGCCCTCATCCCAATTTCCGTGTCCAATATGCAACGCTCATCTTGCTATCACGCCTCTTTCTCTGATTGTGCTTTGGCAGTTAACATCTATTGATACCACAATAGTTTGTTTAATGAATTTATTGTGGATGTTAGTTGTCGGGATAGACTCCAATGCATCAACGAGGATACATCCACGTTGACTGGGACTATAGGTGCCACACACCAAAACTAACATACAGCGAACCTTCCTTTATTAATGTACATTAAACATTTAATTATGCCTGTAAAGACACATTTTACTTTCGTGTTGTATGCCGATTCCCATGATGGGGAGGGGGGATCAACCATGATTTCTCAACAAATTATTGCTGTTAGATTTTTTATAATGAGTATTACACTCTCTTGCATACATTTAGGTTTGTGTGTATTACAATTTGCATTGTTTTCTAATGGTTTGAACACTGTTTCTGGAGCATGCAATTAATAATGTTATTGCTATTGTTATATTACTGTTATTAACTTATTATCATCTTCTCAACCCTTTTCTTTAAAAATGTGTAATTTGTAGTGTTAGGGGTGTTTTACATTGTTTACCCTCATTGTATTTGTATTAACATTCCTTAAGAGGCCCCCAGGCACCTGCTTTATTATGCCCATAAAAACAATGTAAGCAAAATTTTCCTTTGAAAGAACAAAATTTGGGTAATTATGACATTAAACTACTCCTCGTTACTTCCTTTTGAAATGGTTGTTAGCTGTATATGATTGGTGTAAACAGTCTTTGTCATGCACGCAGCATTAGCTTGTTATGTGAGGGAACATATGACGCGAAAATGATCCATCACGTAATGGCCACTTATGGCGACTACGTAAAAAATAGGAGAATAAACTATTCTCGATATGGCATAATGTTTGCCATTGGTTCTTCGGCATTTAAAATTTTTTGTGTCATGAAATTGCCTGCTTGCTACATGATGTCACGAAGCCGGACAGCATCTCCTTGTAAATGTAATTCAAGTAGGCTAGCTGCCAATCACATAAGCAGCAGCTATTTAAAGCAGCTGGCGAGATGGATTATGATTATAATAGAATATTTCTATTTACGGCATAGTGGTGTTTAGTAGTTTGTGCGGGTGTACATCTCTGCGAGCTCATACTTGCTGAGAGATAGTGGAATAGAGAGAAATAGGCGGCGCTGCACGTGTCCGATAGTTTGCTGTCCAAGATGTACTTTGACCTGTAAAAGACAATTCAATTTGAGTGAAAACCAACTAGCACGACTCTTAACTAAGCTTCCACAGTGGTAAAAACCACAGTCTTTTACCTTCTCTCTAATCTGACGGGTCAAGTTGTGGGGCAAGCTTAAAAGTGGACCTTCCTACTGAGCACGAGTCTACTGCTTTATTTATGACCACTTTGCAAGCTGCCACTATGGCTCCAAGTTATCATAAGCAAGGTTGATCAGATTCATCAGAGACTAAAGGGGAAACAACAATTTTCGCCGTTTCGGTACGGATAAACTTAAACATCAAAAACGATTCGTCGCACTCATCGGCTCACAACAGCTTCAACAGAGGAGCAGTAATGATATATCCTTTTCGAAAAACATTATTTTCTAGAAGCAGCAACTGCTTTGACCAGTCTTTAGAAAAGTTTGCTCGTTGCCATCCGTTAGTGCATCAACAAGTCATAGCAGAATAAAAGCATGAACAAGAGATGTAATGTTATAGGGACCCTGTTCAGCACTTGCCTGCTCTGCAATACTACAGTAAAAGATGCGAAAGTGTCGCATAGGTGACCTGCACCGTAAAGAGCCTACAAGTAAAATCATCACAGCGGAAATGTTGGCGAAATTTCAATATGTTGTAAAATAGCCTCGTAACATTTTCGTTCTCCCACAAGAACATAATTGAGTGATTACTGTTGTGATGAGAAACTTCGCCATACTTGTAGGTTTCCACAGCGCGCAGCCAAGAGAGACCACTGTCGAAAGGGGGGGGGGGGGGGGGGCCTCAGCCTCCCCCGACTTTTCTCAGTGGGGGGTTCGTGCCCCCCTTGCCCCTCCCCCCAGCTGATATGCCTATGCATGAGACTGAAGCAACTAGAAGAATGAGAATGGGGTGGAGCATATTTGGCAAGCATTCTCAAATTATGAATGATTGTTTATAACTATCCCTCAAGGGGAATGTACACTAAAATTTCATTAGTTCAAACTTGAATTCAGGCAGAACCCAAGAAAGCCACCTCTGGTAGCGTTATTGCTAATTATTGCTACCCATTTCTGGCGGGTATTTTTTAAAATTAAGTTATGGAGCTCAAACAGTGAACTGAAATTAGTTAGTCAGAGATACGCCAGAAACAAGCATACATGTACTAATGCAAAAAGTCAGCCTTAGTGTCGAAATATATAATGCTATTTATGCTCTGAAATTCATTAACTTCCATGGGAGTAATAACTCTATCAAAATTAAATGTCAGTAATTTGTATTTGCTTGGATTTCTTCGGCCATGACTCCATTATAATGGTTTGCAGCTTGCCCAAGATCTTCACAGCAGCGTCCCAATTCTTATCTGAAAAGAAATTTTACTGTTCCATTGTTTTGCTTCTTTAGTCAATTTGGCTTGGTCCGGCTTTGTAACACATTGTGAACACTCAGGATTGACTTCTGGGAGAAGCAACGAAAACTAGGTGATCATTGTGGATACTTGGTTGAATTATCAGAAGGAGGTAAAACTTTATTTTAGGGGCGTGCGAGTATTCGAAATTTTGAATGTTTTTTAGTAGTGTTTGCTATTAAAATTGATTTACACTGGAATTTCACTACTCAAGCATCCCTATTACAAATACAGTCAATGTCCAACTAAAAATGACTCCTTCAGATTTTTAATATGGTTCACAACATTATACTAGCACATTGCGGCAAAGCTGCCTACGAGGCTCTGCTGTGATTGGATTTTCAAATGGCAAATACAGTCAACATCAAATTAGAAGTGGCCCCTTCAAATTTTTTTTTAATGTGCTTCACTTGGTTGTACTCGCGTACCGTGGCAAAGCTGCCTTTCAAACTCCACTACGGACTCAATAAAACGTTTGTTCCAACATGGAGATGATAGATGTGGCAGATGTTGGGTCTTAAAGGAGCACTGATACAAAATTTTGAAGGCTAGATAATGAGTGAGATATATTTACGTGAAGACATACACAACTTCTATGAAATATCAAGGGCAAATGTAGCTTATAATAGCATACTTAACATCAATTTAAAGTGCACGCAACATGATTGAGCGAGATAATGGAGCAACTCGCAATGATGACATCAATGCAGTGGGAGGGTAAACAAACGTGCGTCCCAAGTTTGTATTGGCTGTTTGCTTGGCACACGCCTTGTGCTTGCACTACTGTGATTTCTTTCTTTGTGCCTGCGACTTTGCATGTGCTGGCTGTCAGTGAGGCGCCCACTCATGCGCGGTTGTCACGTCAGTTTTGCGTGGCCACGTGGGCAGCTGTGTTACCTCCCCACCGAAACCTCTCCTAGCTGCCTAGCTCAGTGCTCTTTGAAACCGAAACTGCAACTTAACACTCTAAAAACATATCAAAATAAATAACTGTCGCATGCTTGGGCAAACAAGGTTCCGAGCCGCAATAAGTGGTTCATAAGCTACCTATTCAAACAACAAAAAAAAAGTTAAGTTGCAAAATGTTGTGCCAGTCTTTCTTTAATTGATCCTCTTTCGGGCCTGAAATTTGTTAGGAAGTCAAAAAAATCGGACGCCAAAATTTTTAGTATTAAAAATTTCAAATTTCAATTTTTAATATGGTACAAGTTGTCAATAAGAATAAATATATTTATTTTCCAACAGTTTCGGGGATGAGTTATACTCATTCCCTGACAAAGGGAGGACCCCCCCCCTCGAAACTGTTGGGAAATAAATATATTTATTCTTGTTGACAATGCTCCCATTGTGCCAGATTCCATACCTTCACGAAGACTAACTGGCCCATTGAATTATTACTTCCAGTATATATATATATATATATATATATATATATATATATATATATATATATATATATATATATATATATATATATATATATATATATATATATATATATATATATTATATATATATATATATATATATATATATATATATATATATATATATATATATATATATATATATATATATATATATATATATGTATATATATGTGTGTGTGTGTGTGTGTGTGTGTGTGTGTGTTTATATATATATTCTTGTTCCTACAATTTTTCTTTCTCTTTTCTCTCTGTCTGTTCCTCAGTTTCTTCATTCTTCATTAATCTCCTATCTCTTTCTGTCTTTCTTCTTTTATGCCATGCTTTACTCCCTTCCTCCTCACCTTTTCCTGACATGTGTCCTTCTCATCCTCACTTCTATTTTCTTGACCTTGGTTGACTAAACTATACAAGGATATGTTGCACTCTGATACGTGCCAGGATGGCTGAGTGGTTACAATATTTGCCTTCAAAATATGGGTACTCAAATTCGAATCCTGCTGTGTCAAGAAATTTTTTTTATTACTTTCTCTTTCCTTGGCTCTCTAGACATGTTCTCTCCCCTATCAGACTTATTCCATCCCATGCTGGACAAATCCGCATGCATGTTCTGGGAGCAAAGCAAAAACTAAAGAGGATGAACATAGCGTGTGGCAGTTCATGATGATGATAGCTTTATGTTGACATGATTACCTACAACCGATGCCTGTCATAAACAGCTCCGGTGTTGAAAAGAAGGTAGCCTAGATGACCTACATATAGAAAATGCTCTTTTTGCTCCACTGCTGTAAGTGGAGCATTACTTCAGAGTTTTGAAGGGTTTGCATAGGGACAATAAAAATTACTTGTAGTTCAGGCTGAGGTACAGGGTGAAAAGGTAAAAATTCAACCATGTACAACCCAATGTTTGCCTCAAGTTCTGACTAGTTGAAAATTATAGATCTTAAGTGTTTATTCTAGTGTTACCCACCTCTGGCTTGTTCTTCATTTTACTTTATGAAGTTATTTTTTACTCTACATATATCTACAATGCTTGGACCCATAGGCAAGAGGCAAAGCAATTCAATTAACTTATGTGACAGCTACTAGGAGTAAGCGAAAAAATAGTTCACTGAGATGGTTGAATATAAAATTTGTTTTATGCACTTCGAAAGTATGATTGTGGGTGCAGTGCAAGGAGGACAAACGACGAAAGTAGACGCACCACCCAGTGTTTTTTGTCTACCTGTGCTCCTGCATCAAGAGTCACCATTCAGTGAACTTCTTTCCACCATGTTCACGTTATCACACACGTGGATCATGCCTTAAAGTGCAGTATCATGCCATGTGTTCTTTGTACATTCAGTTTTCATATAGCATTAAAAAACCCTGAAAACGTGTGTACGAGCAGCAGGCCAAATTGCAAGAAAAAGAAAATTAAAATGGAGAGGCAGTCACATCCAGTGCCCACCCGAATATGTGCCACTGCTAGATTGCAAGAAATACTTGTTGATCTCTGATGCTGTGGCACATCTGGGGATTCAGCCCAATAGTCGAATTTAGAGGGCATCACTACAGCACATTAGTTTGGTCTTTATTGCATGCATTACGGTGTTGTCGGTAGTGATTGGGAAGAGATTTAAAGTAACAGGAACTTCCAGCACCGTAGATAGCCCTGAAAATGACATGATTCATGAATGTGCCCACAAATCAAATCTAAACAGCAGTGGCAGTAAGCGTGGAGTATAATAGCCAAGGGTAGGGTGTGCATAACTAAATGAATAAAGTTATTATAAAAATGATATCATTCACTTTTGTAATGTTTAATGGACATTGAGAATTACTGTGGACTCATTGAAAAAAAGTTTCAGTGAATAGATGGATGGATGCTATGAGCATCTCTTTTATAACGGGGAAGTGGCAAGCGTTTCACAAGGCAGGCCAAATAAAGAAGAAAAATACTTTTTTTTATGTTGGCCTAGTGCTTCAATTGTGTATTTCAATTTAATCTATCTTACTATAGAGAAAAAATACAAACTCATAGACCAGTTCTCTGTACTTTGTAGCAGAATGCTTTTATTTTTTTACTATTTATTTTTCTCCTTTCTCTATAGGTTTCTGTCACTAATACTCTAACCGTCTCTTACTTATTTCTATTGTGGGTGGGTTCAGCTTCCTATCGTCATCCTTAGAACCCTAGTCTTCATGTAGGCTCGTGCCCAAGCACACACATAGCCGGCTGTATATTTCCATATTCAAACAGAACATGCCTCGTTGTTTTCTTATCTTGCCCACAGCATATGCATTGTTCTTACTCTTTACTAAATCTCACTTTAAAACTCAGCATTTTGAGGCAACCTGATCGTGCTTCGAACAGTAAAGTGCTTCCCCTTAAATTATCATGAAAGGCTGCTCTCCTTATTTCATTTTGCCCTTTGATTGATTTGTGGGGTTTAACGTCCCAAAACCACCATATGATTATGAGAGACGCCGTAGTGGAGGGCTCCGGAAATTTTGACCACCTGGGGTTCTTTAACGTGCACCCAAATCTGAGTACACGGGCCTACAACATTTCCGCCTCCATCGGAAATGCAGCCGCCACAGCCGGGATTCGAACCCGCGACCTGCGGGTCAGCAGCCGAGTACCTTAGCCACTAGACCACCGTGGCGGGGCTTCATTTTGCCCTTTCCATTATTACTCAGAGCCAGTTTTTTCTTTTTTTCATCGCTGCCATCCTGTATCCTCTCTGTCTCTCTGGCTTTTCGTTTAACAACACTCTTGCCATACCACTTATACTGCCTGCCATATATTTACTAGAGAGCCTCCTAGTTATTTTTCACCACTGTGTGTTAACATTTGTTCTATACAAATAACAAAACACTTTCTCTGCTCATCTACTCTCTTTCATATTCCTTGGCCTCTCTTCGAACCATATTTTGCTTTGAGCTTCCCTTCTCCTTAAAGCTTGTCCACCCCACATCACCCTTTATAGCCTCATTCGTCATCTTTCCATGAGTACCCAACACAAAGCATCTCAAAGTCCTTTGATTTACATCCATTTTTCATTGCACCTCTGACCTCATGCACACTACTGAGTTCCCAAAAGTAAGCCCCGGAACCATTACACTTTTATGTTAACCTTGAAGCACCTCATGCCTGTTGTATCCCCACAACGCTCTGTGCTTCATTATTGCAGCATTCCTCTTTCCCTTTGCTGCCAAGGCTTTTTTCTGTACCTCCACGTATCTATCACCCTCACTTACCTATACTCCGAGGTACTTGCATTCGCTTACCCTCGGTATTTCTTGGCCCTTTATTGACCCCCTGATTATTGGCGTCAATCCACATTTGGTTACGCTAAATCCGAGTCCAAGAGTTTCGCCTAGCCTTCCACACATATTCGCCTGTTGCTGTAAATTGTCTCGACTTTTAGCAAACAAGACAATGTCGCCAGCATAAAATAAACCTGGAAGCTTCTGCTCAACCATCATGCTAGCCTGTTTGTGTGACAGATTAAATGCAATGTTGCTACCTTCTAGCGCTTTTTTTCATCCTCACCATGTTGAGCATGAATAACAGCAGGGACAAAGAATAACACCCTTGTCTCAGCCCCTTGCTAATATCAACGTTCTGTTTGCTACCTCTTCCTTCGCATTCCATGAAAACTGTATTGTCTCAGTATACTATCTCTCTCAAAAGCTGCACAAAGTCATCGCCTATGCTCATTCCTTTCGATATAACCCACGAAATTTCCTGATTAACGTTGTCGTACCCAAGTGATGTCTATAGGAAAGCTATGTACAAGGGCCTATTTTATATTTTAGATATTTCACCTACCACTCGATCACCAATCACTGTTTGTAGCATGTGTAACATGCGCGACTTTGTGGGCACTGCAGATAAAACAATTTTCGGCATTTTTCACATTACCAATCCTTAAGACACTCTGACCCACAAGTTTTCTGTTGCACTAACAATAACAGCTCGCAGAAAAATTGGTTTTCAGCCCTTTTGTCTATTGTGCTTCATCTGAATGGATAATCCGTTGCCTACAACAATATTTTCGAAGTTTTACATGTTAAATCAATAATACGATAATGAGGCACACTGTGTGTGTAGGTAATGGTTATGAAGTCTATCTATGGTGGCTCTGAAGACGTATACACAAAACACATGGTACAAAAAGTGGGTGTGAGCAACGGTGATTCATGTTTGTGCGTAGTTTTCTGTGCATGCTTAAAACAATGCACAAGCATGTGCATTCGTGTGCTAGGGTTGCAGCTTGACAAGTGCCACTCATTGCTGCAAAATCAGCGCTGCTTATGAATGGAAACTTGGATGAGTTGGTAGGTGCAAAGATGCAGCGCTACTTCTCAGTGTCAACTCCTTTTACCTTGTAAAGCTGTAATCGCATGACGAATGTGATCAAATCAATTATGTGCCATGTGACATAACTTGGATCACTTCACAGCCAGCATTTACACGAGACGGGAGAAGTCACACTACAAGGGAGCATTTCGGCATTTTTTCCCGAGGATCCCAACAGTGACTTGGGCCACTGTCCTGTGAACCACTTTGCGTGATTGAAGGGCGACTGACTACGAGAAAAGGTGATGAATCATGACATAGTGTGCAGTCCTCAAGCTCAAATTGCGATTTGGTCCATCATGTGAATACAGCTTAAGCAACACAGAACAGAGTGCGGATGCATAATAATATACATTCTCTTATCCTGAGCACTAATTATGGCGTGTATAAAAGTATCAGACTACATAAAGTAAACTGAATGACTCCGTAGTGTAGCGACAAGGTGTTTAATGTCCTACTCAAACTGTGAAACGCATGCTTGAATTTGTTTGTAATTCAGCGTCTTTTTATTTCCACTAGGGCATAATAATATGTATGTTCTAGTTAGTTGTCAGTCCCTTTAATTGTTAAACTGCCATGGTAGGTGAGCATTCAGGTAATATAACTATAGTGTAATGAAAGGGGTTGTCTGTCAAATACTATGTACACCGTTTACTGTTGTCACTGTTTATATGTGTGTTTGATTACCAGTTTCATGCACGCTGTTGACAAGAATACTTGGATGCCTTGAAAGGTCCTCGGAGAACCCCTTAGAATAACCCCACGGAGCCAATGTTTTGACCAATGGACTTGTCTTCTTCAAGGCTGCAACTGCCTACATTAGCGCATGCATGTTTTGTAACCTCTCCTCCAACCTAAATAAAAGGGGAGCAACATTCTTTTTGTGGTTGGTTGAATGGCAGATTACTTACATTGTAAGTCAGGCGGTATATTCTGGCTCCGCTAGCAAGGCCGCATGCACGCATACCTATGCATAGTCATTCACATGGTTTTCTATTAGAAAGAGGAATGCAAGGTTTCCACCCAGCCCTCCCCCTCCTTCCCTCTAACAACTCTTCCAAGTGAACTTCGACTGAGGCCCTTGTACAATATGTGCGTTGTACGAAGATGAAGTAAAAAAGTAATAGGCAGCTTTAGAATAGGGAGCTTTTGAATAAAAGACTCAAAAGTTTGGGTCCCCAAAGAGCATTGCGGGTGTTAGCGCTGGGGCATACAAAAGCAAGGAGTCTTTAAATGGGGTTTTGCACCAGCAATCGCGTTCTGCCAAGGCAACCTTTTCTTTAGAGAGAGACCTTGTTCTTGCCTAGCCGAAGTGTTTCACTGTTGCACCTACGAGACAAGCAATTGACTATCGAATTCAACATCGACGGTGTATAGTGAACCAGACTCTATTACAGGCATTTGTTGAGGTAAACTGGTAACTGCAGTCACTCTGCTAGCCTGTGTACGTTACACGTAAACCCGTTTTGAGCCCAATTTAGTGCACAATGAGTGCCGTCACTTCACTGGGAGCCACCATGCGTTTTTGATGCTAAGATTTGGGGGCTGGATTTGGGGCCCCTACTAAATTTGAATAAGGGCTTCGCAGCTCTTTGCACATGCTCGCTTTATGAAGCAGGAGCTAAGAGTTCTTTAATAGGGTCTGACGGCCACTTACCCTATTCTAAAAATTCGCGAACAGGGGGTGAGTGCTGGAGCTGACATCTTGACAGGCGAACTTAATTGTTTTTTCAAGGCTGCCTTGAAAAAGACAAGTCCACTCATCAAAACATTGGCTCCAGCACCCACCCCCTAGCTGTTTTCAAATTTCTCATTTCAAGCTTCCATCTTTCCCTTCTCGCCTTACTTTTGATTTCCCATATCACTCTAATCTAGGCCATATCACTCTAATCTAGGCTGTCGCTCAGTGGGTGTCGCCATGTTTGTTTGATGCAAAGCCTTTGGAGCAGGCTTTGATACTCCCACTAAATTTGAGTCCCCAAAGCCAAATGCTGTTTGGGTGTCGTGCATGCATAGACTTGGCGTCATTTCTTTTGAGTCCCTATTAAAAAACTGCCTAGTAGATTATATACATATGCAAACATAGCGGGTGGTCACCTGGCACTTAACAGGGGCCCACAAGAAAATAGCACTGACACATGCTCACTGGTGACCAACACTAATGCAAAGCTTTGCGTTTTAAAACTCCTATTTTGTTAAGTGACAGAAATAGCAGAGTGACTGCAACGAACGCAAAGCAAGTGTAAGTAACTTAGCCACAGGTTTGCGGATGCAGCCTGCCATTAGAAATGGCTGCAGCAGGCTGCATCCACAGAGCTGCTGTCCATGTCCAACTAAATCTGTCTAATAGTGAGTTCTATGATAGTGTACGCTAAGTTAGCATACACTTGCCTAGCGTTTGTCCCGGCCACCTCGTTCTCTCTGTCACTTAACAGATTAAGAGTTTTGGAACGCAAGGCTTTGTGTTAGCATTTGTCATCACTGTGTGTACATACATCATTCTATAGCAAGCCCCCCCCCCCCCCCCCCCCCTATCCGTTAAGGGATGGAAATCGGGCGACCGCGTGCTACCGTCGCGTGAGTATACGGGAGTTTTCGAATAGAGGCCCCAATCATTTTAGGAAAGAAGTAGCACTGAGGCTGAGACCCAAACAGCAATTGGGTTTTGCATTGCAAAAGTTGCGTGCGTAGCGTTAGCGTTCGTCACTCTATTGGAGCCCACAAGAGGTTAGCGTACGACGCGTGCGCAACACAAACATAAAGCTTTGCCTCCCCGTGATCCCTCACAGGGGACGCTACTGCTGCTACCCGATCACACGGAAAACTTACGGTGGCTAGCAATCTCAATCGAAATTGAAATTATCGATAGTGATTGGCTCCCTAGCTTGCACAGGGAGGCCAGTTGCGATTGAGTAATTCGATTATTCTATCCTGATAGAGCTGGAATGAACTTCGCGTGCGTTTGATCTCTTTGAACTAGGCGCACTTGTTAGGTGGCGCCTAAGTTACAAAAAAAAAAGTAGAAAAATTGTTTCCTGTAAATAACAAGATTACAATTTGTATTTAGAACCATCCTGATGAATGACTAGTCATGTTATTTTAGTGTAGTATGAAAACTGTTAAGTGGATATAAGCATCGTTTAATAAATAAAGCGTTTAGGGCTGACGTGGCTAGACGTACACCGATGTGCTAGGGGTGCTGTCGTCGAGTCATGAATAGTACCTACGCGGCGTATTAATCATGAAACGATTGGGATATGCGTTTGTGCTATTATTCGTCTGTTTCAGGCCTGCCGAGAGCGATGAACATGATCACAAGGTACGGAAACATAAACTTATTCTAGTAGAGTACGCGTGCAGCATTGGTGCCGTACTTTGCGCGCTGAACACCGGATTAAGGTTTGGGCGATGAAGTGCGGCACACACCCTCTATGTTTCATTTCTGCCTGCCAGATTTTACTTTAGAAAGATCGGGATCTCGCAAGTAGTCTTGATAACATTCTCTACATCTGAACTATGACATGCTTATTGATCGACTTCGCGCCGCCGGTGTTCTCAATACTCCGAAGGTGGTAACGTGGACCTTGACGTATGTGGTTAAAATGTTAATAATTGCTTCTTTGAATATTACTTCACGTCGAATATGATCACGATCTGATGTTGACGAGGTCATATAAAGTTGGAATAAGTTTAATTGTGGCTATGTTCTGCAGCACAAGCGCGTTAGCAACGATGTTATGTTGCTGCATGTAGTACTAGCACGCAGCTGAGTTTGTGTGGCCGCTGTATGAGTAGCGCCATTCCGCCGGTCGCTGTTGGCAAGAAACAGGTGTCGTTTTCGGAAGCAGGTGCGAGAAAAATGCGCTTCATCGTGGCACTGTTTGAAAAGTCACTGTCGTCTGAAAAGTGCATCTTGTCTTATTTTCAGTACCAAGACAACGAAGAAGTGGTGTTGTGGATGAACACTGTGGGACCTTACGACAACCGACAAGAGACGTACACTTATTTGTCGTTGCCTTTCTGTGTTGGCCCAAAAGCCTCCATCAGTCATTACCATGAAACCTTGGGAGAGGCACTTCTGGGAGTTGAACTTGAATTTAGTGGCCTCGACATACTTTTCAAAGGTGAGCACACTGTTCATAGAGTGCGTCCTGTTTATTTGTTTCTTCTAAATTTATGTTGTATGCAGCACCTGTAGCCAAGACGACTTACTGTGACATCACCCTGGATAGTGCAAAACTACAGGCATTCATATATGCCGTGAAAAACCGCTACTGGTATCAGATGTATATTGATGGGCTGCCTATCTGGGGTAAGTAACATTTCAAGGTTATATTGAAAGAAAAAAAATCTAATTTTAGTTAATGCCATAGCAAAGGCATGAAATGAAAAAAAAAAAAAACTTAATTTCAGCCATTTGCAAGTGTGTGCAGTGTATATTGGATGTAGCAGAATTGCAAGGCACATTTTTCTGCAAGGAGTTGCATTGATAAGTGCTCTTTCTTAATGTGTTGTTTAACTGTGTCTCATTATATAATAAGTGTATATACAGTAAATCACTTGTTATGCATATATGAGTGTGAATATTCCATATTTTGAATATGATTTAAATAGTCTTCTTTTTTATTTATATTTGGCTTGAGGATCAACTGTTTGAAATTAAGACATCCTTTATCTTGAATACCAAAGGGATCGTAACACCTTTTTCTTGGAGCTCGGAGGAGGTAAAGGGATTGAAGGGAGCACTGTGTAGCTAGCCAGCTGCTTACATCTGGGTGCTTAGTTATCAGCCCACACACATATACCAGCGGCTCATACCTGCGGGTGGGTATGTGCCACTAGTATGCAGGTATGTGCTACAGGTGATTGACACTTACAACTTAACCAGGAACAGTGAGAACACACATGAGCGTTAAAAAAAAAAAAAAACTGACACCGGCAGTGTTCACCGGACGAATGCAAAGGATAAATGCCAGGGTCCCAGCAGAAATTGAACCCCAGCATACTACCTGGCAATCAAGCATTCTACCACAGAGCCACGCCACTTCTTAGAACTACATTTTAAATAGACCCTAATGTTCATGAAACGTTAATTGCAGTTGTAGTGCTGGCTATCCAGTTTTATAAACATTACATATGAACTTCTATGGTACAGCCACCATGTTGGTCTTTAGGTGCCATGTGCTGAAGTTTATTTATATAGCAGTGTCAAGCGCTACCTACCACCCTTTTGAGCACCAGCGCTTCATATCAGCTTATTGCTTCTGGTGTTAAACCCCAAATATCTATCTTTGCTTCTGGTGTTCCTAATACTCATGTTCCTTGTTGGCATCTTTGCACAAGTGCAAAGGACTGGCTATGTAAACATCTGCAACTCTTCAACATATCTGTGCGTGCACGATTTACACATATATTTAGCATCATTTCATGATGTGTTGCTCAATAAAAAAAAATACAACACGGTCACTTTCCCTTTGCATGCATTGCATAACGCCGATTCCCTAGGTAGATGGGGCCTGCCTCTTTTTTTTATTACTGGCATTATCATATTTTAGCAAATAACTGAACCCAGTTTGTCAGAAGATTGTCTGTTTAAATTCATTTGTGAAGGGCACTAGCATGCATGAAATATGCCTGTTATGAAAAGTTGTAAATACACTAGTGAAACTTCTATTTTTTATCCAGGAGACTGCATGCAAGCTTAATATGTATATTTTTTATTCTGTTTAGAAATAACATATTGAGCTTGACATTGGAGTCT
Organism: Rhipicephalus microplus; assembly: GCF_043290135.1. NCBI lineage: Eukaryota > Metazoa > Arthropoda > Arachnida > Ixodida > Ixodidae > Rhipicephalus > Rhipicephalus microplus. The sequence goes on from NC_134710.1 coordinate 228,850,362, forward strand.
TCTTTTTTTTTCATTCTTTCTGATGAGAACATTGCATCTGTTTCAGTAGTTGTGAGAGCTTGCATATACATGTAAAAGAAAAGATGCCCTGTATAAGTACAAGTAGTGCACTTTGAGTTCAGTCTAAATTGCTCGTGGGATATTTATGCTATAGTTTTTTTAATTGTGACATCTTTTTGTCTTAGGCATTGTCGGTGAGCATGACGAGTCTGACAACAGCTATTACCTTTGGACACACAAGAAATTTGAAATTGGCTACAATGGAAACAGGATAGTTGATGTTAACTTGACCAGTGAAGTAAAAACAAAACTCGTTTTAAACCAGAAGATATTTCTTACATATGAGGTGAGTTTTGTATGTTGGTTTGAGGTGAAGTTTAATATTTATTATTGGATGTCCAGACTGACGAAGAGTCAAGCTGCGCTGCCATTGTGGCTGCTTGACTCGGCGTTCTGCTTTTTTTTTTTTTTTCTAATATATCTGAGAAGTACGAGGAAATGTCTGTAGACTGCATTGTAGTGTGCATTATTCAGTGTAAACATATAAACTGTAACCATTTATTGCTGGTATTTGGTAATATATCTTTTTTTTTGTGCAGTACATCTAAAATGCCTTGTGTGCAGTGCCATTCAACAGACTGCTGCCTCACATAAAGCATGTAGCTGATTGTGCTGGGACAAATGTGTCACTCCTTTTAGAATATGCCCTTACCCAAGCTTTTCCTTCCCTGCTCCTATGGCACATTATTATAGTCTGTGCTTCTACTAGCTCTTCTATTTCCCCAGCCAATCTGTTATTTTGTTCATCACATACAAATTGCTGGTTGTGATATTGATGTATATTTACCTTATTACTACACATTAGTAATTAATATTAATTTATTTTTGCATTAAATATGAAAATTACTTGATTTGTTACACTGCCCCTTGATCACTTTTTGTCTTGCTGTGTTTTGCTTTTAATTTTGTTGAAGTTGTTGCACTTTTCCATTACATTAGGTGAAATAAAACATGCAAGAGGGCAATAAGCAATGACAAATGCAATGTCAATAAAAATAAACTTTATAAGAGAGATCAAGATATTTCAGTGCTTTCAGCCCCCCCCCCCCCCTTTTTTTTTTATTGTCAAAAACGGCATTGCTTCCAATATCTCCTGCTGCTGCACTAGCTGTGCTTCCACCGAAAATCTCAATTTTCTGATGTGACCTTCACACTCCTAGGTAGTGCTTAGGGAAGCATGCAGTGTATTTGTTTCTTACTGAAAGTTTGCCCTCCCATCTGTGGTCAGTGATACACAATGTATTTTTAGCTGTGTAGATCTTCTATGCTAGCTTCTCAATGACAAAACCACTTGCATACATTGCGAATGATCTTAAATGTTTCGTATTTACACGATTGTAAGTCGACTAAAATGTGGGTCGACACCTGAAAAACCACATAACGAAAAGAAGTGGGGAAAAAAAAGAAGCACGAACACAATTCATAAAAAAAGTATATATTTGGCACCCCGTGAAGCTACCGATGTGCCAAGGTGTCTTCACGCCAGCACTTGAAAGCCGTGCAGGAAAGGTAGCTTCGCAGAAATACGTGGAGATTATTTTCAGAAAGACGTTACAATGGAAACTAGCTTTCGATTCTAGGTTGACCCCCCAACTTCTGAATTCAAATTAAGACAAAATGGCTCGACCTACAATCACATGTGGTACCTATTGTGATCTCGCCTATCCTGTGTAGCAGGAATACTTGGGACACATGCAAGCTAGTGTAGTGCTGAGATAAATGCATTAAGGGCATTGTACCTGCTTTCACTTTTAAGTTTGTCGGGCATTTTGTGAACATGCAACTGTGCATGCTTTTAGGCAACATTATGAAGGTAGAATCGAGCTCATAAAGGAAGCTGTTGCAGTCAAAATACATTTTTTTTTTTTACTTTTTAAGGGGCTACAAGATTTTTTGAATAAAAAAATTGGGCACTGTTAAAAAGATCAAAACGGTTTTTTGCTGTCCTTGAAAATTAACATTTCACAGCCATGCCATATATAAGACTGAAAGTGTTTCTGTGCATTTATTAGGCATTCTTTTGACCATGCTGTATATAGTACCTTTTCACATGAATAATTTAAAAAAGCATTATATCCTATCACAGTGTGTTCTTTCCAATTTTAATGTTGTTAACTGCAACATATGTCTGCTTGACTGCATAACACATATGCATTGTGACGAAGCTGACTTTTGAAAATTGCACTGTCAGTGAACGAGCGCACAAAAGTGCTGGTTTGAGGCTGAGAGGTCACGAACATCGTGACTGCAGTGGGTTCAAATAATGCCATTTTCAATCCTCAGTTCAAGCACAGTGTCTAAAAATTGGGAAACAAAAGTTTTCATTGTCTGAAACCTTGCACGTACTTACGCATTAGCTTTTACATGATGGTGGTGCAAAAGGGTCCAATTTTAAAGTGTATTTAAAAAGTATGTCATCCCAAAAATCAGCCGTGCGCTGCACCCACAGGTCTTGTTCTGACGAAGAGAAGTCCCTGTTTTAAAACTTTGACACCCGCAAAAATATTTCTTTTTTGATTGCTATTGGTCGTTGTACTATCATTGTGTTATCACAAACAATGTTGATTATGTACAAATCGGATATTGAGCATTAAGGGATCATCCTGACCTTCACACTTCTGCGATTAGCATGAAAAATGGTTTCCTGCACAGGTACTCTTGATACTGCAAAAAGACCATGGCTTTCATTTTGTTGCAAACTATGTGCCCTGGTAAATTTTATTTAGTTACAGTCAACACTATTGCACACTTCGAATTATCACTGTTAACAAATTTACTGGTGCTTACCATGAATTTTATTCCTCACAAAGCCACACATGTCTAGAAGTGCACAACGGACTCTTGTTATTACGTGCATAGTTTGTATAAGGTTTGTTTTCAGCAAAAGATTGGTTATTGTAGATGTTCTGCAAGTCCCAAAGAAAAAAAATAATATTAAAATAAAAATAAAGAAAGCAGTTATGTATACAGATTCCAAGATGTGTATCTATGTATCTGTCTAACATTTTATGAAGTAACTCTATATGTTCTTTGCACAAGCTGAAATTTATTTGTAATCTGTTCAAACAGGTAATCTGGAAACCATCAACTGTTCGATTTGAAGAAAGGTTTGACAAGTACCTAGACCCAAGTTTCTTCCAGCACAGGGCAAGTCTAAATGTCTCCAAACTTTGCATGTGTATTGAGGGACCATTCAATGAGAACTTCAGTCACGTTATGGTAGCTTAAGATTCAGGGTTGTTTAACAAACTATGTGTAAGCATTTGTGCAAAAGAAGTAGGGTCGACCAGTTGCAATTTTTACCAGCGACAGTTTGAAGAACATGTTCTGAATCTTTGAATGGTATGTGGTATCTCTTGGTACATGAAGGGTTTGAACAAGAAACAAAGAAGTCACACAGGAACTTATATTTCTTGTCTTCTTTGTCTCTTCAAAAATTTTTTTTGCTAAGGGGTAATATTATGGATTACCGACTAGCCTTATCTTGCGCTTTAATAAAAATACATGGGAATAGAAACACCACAGTGGGAGGGAGCGCATGGCCGCTGGTACATGCGGTGCCACCCATGACTGTCTGTGGAAACAAGGTGTTGCGTTGTAGTATAGCGGGAAGGTTGGAGCATTTTTAGAGCTGTACTGCATCTTCAGCAGTACAGCTCTAAAAAAAAAAAAAAAAGCAGTACAGCTTTTAGAGCTGTACTGCATCTTAGAGCTGTACTGCATGGTAGAGCTGTACAGACATACACACTGACACGGCCATATTGATATGCCAGTTCATGTTTTATGCTGCAAGGACTAGGCTTTCAGCAATTTTAATCGGAATTGTCACTGCTTTACCAATAGTTTAAAAACATGGTGTGACTTTTATCTACGTGGCACAAATGTTCATCATAGCATTGTACTGTAATGGGGTTTAAAATACTAATGTGTGCTTTGACTGTGGCTTACGAGCTAACATAAGTGTTGTTGACTGTATTATGACAGATGATTTGTTGCCAGATTGCTTGCATGGGACAGTGTAGGTGTGCTGAGCAAAGGCATGTTACTACTGTGTGAAAAACAACTTGCATATGATACACTGTCATACAGCTACTGAAAAGGCACAGAATTATTATTGGTGCTTTGGAGGAGTATTGTGTCAGTCCTCCCAGCATTGCCTAAACAGGTTGCGAGCTTGTTACTGTTTCTTAAGATGAAAGTGATAAGTTTTTCTGCAGGTATTGTACAAAATGCAAATGAATGCGCCGCATGTCATCTGTAAATATGTTGGTGCCCCTGTGTACAGGACAGACAAAGCATATTTTGTTGTTAGGCTAATTGTTAAATTTTCACCAAAACTATAGACTATTTTACCTATGACGTATGGGCACCGCCATATTGGGCTGTTAAGAAAATGTTTTCTTGTTTTTGTGTATTGCGACTTGAATTAATAAGAACGGGAAACATCGTATGCACCAACCCAATCATTTTATGCGTATGTGTCTACCGTAACACTGTTCATTTAGTCATTAAAGATGAGAAGCAGAAAGGTTAACAGCCCAACATGGCGGCACTGATACCCACCCGTAAAATAGTCTATAGGACCAGTGTGAAATCATGCCATGAAAACTTCTCAGACACTAATCAGTGAAGAAGGTGGTTCTTCTTCCTTTTGTATTTGTGTGCAGAATACTTATTTTGATGACCCTGGACTTGATGACCCTGGAAGAACACTCAGCTATAAATAACAATACTTGAGTGAATTGTGGCAAAGCAATGTGCCTTTGAGAATTTTGTTTGACCATGACGATAAAAGTCAGCAATTGCTCAAGACTAAGGCCTCTTTTTTGCAGATCCATTGGTTCTCAATCTTCAACTCTTTTATGATGGTAATCTTCCTGGTGGGTCTGGTGAGCATGATCCTGATGCGCACCTTACGCAAGGACTACGCCCGCTACAGCAAGGACGAGGAGATGGATGACATGGTGGGCAATGAGTGGCAAATCGTGCAAGTGGTAAAACTGAAATCACATCTCCAATAACCCCTTCCCTTTGCTACCTTCATTCTTGGGAGCTCTCTTGTCTACCTGCTGCACCTGTTGATCGGTGTATGTATACGGCATGTTGCACTGCATTGCACACTCCTTACTGCTCCTGGTTAGCATGTTGATTGATATGTGAAGTTTAACATCCCAAAACCACCATATGATTGAAAGATGCATCCTGGTGAGCATTGTGGTGGCATTCCATTACTATTAACTTTAACTGGGCCATTGAAAAAGCATCAGATTTGACCGAATAGAGCAAAATATCAGTGATATGAATCTCGTATGGTCATGAAAAATACTCGCATCAGCTGAAGTACATGTTAAGAAACACACGTTGCAAGAATATGGCCAGGACACATAGAACACACAGCACTGCTGTCTCATTATAGTAGTTCACCGACAAACCCAAGCTCGCTGAAATTACATATTACTGATAAAATGAAAAAAGCAGTATGCCACATCAGTATGCTACTGTAGTCAAATTCTGCTACAACAAAATTGACTGGACATGTGAAAAATTTCGTGGTAGCAAAATTTATTTGCAGTGAAATTAAATATATAGACCACAAAAGTTGGGAAGATCTGATGATTGATTTGTCCTTTGGTCCCTGCAAGGGCATGCTTTTAAATTGAACTCTAACATAGATTTATTTGCCTGCATATGTAGTAGACTTACTTTCTGGCATATGGCACGAGCATAATATATACAGAAAATTTGGCGCTAATCTAGGGGTGTGGGTTATATGCGAATTTTGGTACACAAGTTGGCTTTACAGCACGCCTTCATGGTAATGAAAGAAAGGTGTCGTAGCATCAAGACGTGGGCATGTGTTTTTTTTTTTTTCTCCCGCGGTTTGTGTTGCGTGGGTGCCAGTTCAACATGAGGAAATATGATAGTGAGACTACCCTCTGAGTAAGCTAAGCTCGCAGCGCCGTGTACGAGCATGTGGAAGCTCCGCTAGAGGCCAACGAAAAACTAAATGTCGAAGTTCTGCACTATATAATCATAAGTGAATGACAGGAAAGCTACTTCCTGCAGTTTCATGACTTTATGGCCTCTAAGCTTTTACTGTGTAAGCTGCATACCTCGGAACTTTTTGTTATTGGTAATTGCGACGATAGCGACTGCAGCTTCCTGCGCAGCAGTTGCAATGAACAGTAGTTCTGTTTTCGGTCTGTGCATACTGGCCGGGAACAAGCCTTCAGAAATGCGTCGTTGTTATCTGTGGTCACGTCTACTGTGGCTTTGTCTGCATGCTTACGTAATCGTGTTGAGGCTACTTGCATTTGTGTTCACAGCAGTAGAAGCGGAATGTAGTTATGCTTGAACTACATGCTCGCTGGCTGCGTCTGTGCCTTAACAGAGTGGTTGTCACTATATCACAGGGCTCATTACGGTGAGCAGTAGCGTTTTCAGCGCTACGTCAAAAACATGGGGGGGGGTCTTTAACGATTTTAGCACAGCTTTCATGCGTATAGTATGCAACCAGCATCATGGTAAATAGACGATTTGTTGTTGAGCATTTCAATGGGGATAAACTTACCATAATGTGCATTTGGCGGAATAAAACGTACCTCCAACAGAGACACTGGATTTGTGACGCAACCACACTGCTCTATAGAGTCGCGAGCCAACAAGAAATGGTCCAGTTGTAGCGGAATTCTTTGGCAATCTTAGGCCCTTTTTTCTTATGTGGTAGTACTCGCGAAAACTTGGTTGAAGGAGGAGACATTTTTCACATTGTTTTTTATGGCTGACTGATATGAAATCTAAAATCATTTGTTGTGGCAGAAATTTCGTTGTAATGGACTTCGTTGTTCGACTATATAGTATGTCTACTATATGCAACAAAATAAAGCTGGCATACATTTTTATTTATTCTTTCTCAGGGCTGTAGCAACATCATAGACTGCTCTGAATGATCGGCCAGCAGTTTTTAGGCTGCGGCTATCATACTCGTACTGATAATTATACGATGCATTACTGAAAGTTGGGTGAGTTGGTGAAACAGTTAGGTAAAAATGTGTAAACAGACTGGACATAAAAGAAGAAACACAACACAAGCTCTGCGTTGTGAAGAAAAAACCTACATCGCTTGTGTTTTCTTCTTGTAGCACATGCACACATGTGTAATTAACGAACAAAATTTTCTGCTCCTTGTGACAGTTGGGGTCCCCCAATCTTTGTATGCTTTTCTGCGTGACAACACTATACCACAGCAAAAGTGACTGAATAGTTTATAAGCTTGAAAATTTAGAAGCCTGAAAATTTTAAAATTACTGTCCTCTGTTATTTTGTGTTTGCTGTATGGTTAGGGTTGTTTATTGGGAGATTTTGGGCTTTGCCTATACAATTAAGAGGATTGCTTATTAAAATTCGGTAGTTGCCCAGGCGAATCAAAGCACCTGTGTGCCCTCCAACAATTATGCATGCTGTCGTTGCGAGGCCTAGCTCCACTATCAAGTATGTCCACTTTCTATTTAGGCCCTCGGCCACCTTTTGTAGGATGTGCAATTATGGGAGATGGCTTGCTTTGACGAGCAAGCCATATCCCATGATTGTTCCGACACCTGCACAACAGCAGGTGTCAGCACCTCACAAAAATCTTGTGTGAAGCCACTACTATCAGTAATCTAAAAGCCAATGCTCACGATGGTGCATTAAGGCTTCCAAGAGTGTGTGCCATCTCGAAGATTTCAGTGTGCAGTTGATAATTGGTGGGTGATGCTGACAACCAGTGAAACCAGTTGTGCGGTGCCCAGGTCTGTGCTCGAGTTCTTGTACAGTATAGACCGCTTAAACGCAAGTTGTGGGAGTCGCGAATATTCACACTATAACCAAAACAACCTTTTTCAAGGGCTGCACTTGCACAAAACAGGTTGAACATGCAGCTTCGCGTGTCCGAAAATTGAAACGCGCACTGCGTGCTTGCTAACATTTAAATTTCTGAATCTTAAAAAAATTTAACGTCCAAAGACGTGCATTGCCAATGAAATGAACGAAAAAGGGTGAGGGTTGTCTAACAAATGAAAGCACCATCGCGGAAATTCGCCGACTACTAGACCACCTCGATTATGCACATTACATAGAAACTATGTCGAATCACGTCCAAAATTTGACGCGTTGAAAGATGCCAACCATTCAGTTTCATGGGCGCACACTAGATTTAGGACATTTCAATGCAATCGCGAACCACTATTTGAGCACTACATGTGCCGCCCTCGTTTTCATTAACAATATGTATCCTTTCCCGTAAAGAGCGGCCAGCGCAAAGAGTTTCGTGTATTCGGTGCCAAACCGCAACTTGTATTCATGCTACCGATCGAAGCGCGACCAACGCCGATTAGGCCTCGCGTGCCGTTTGGTATGTTGTCGCAAAAACTTTGTCCAAAACATGAAAATTTGGCATCAAAAAGATCGCACCAACAGTGAACCAAGAACAGCGTGCATGATACAAAGTTCGCGTTTGTGGCCAGCAGATCAGCAACGATGACAACTCGCTAAGCTTCCGTACTACAGTGCAATGGCAGCAAAAGTGACAGCTCGCGTCTTAAAACCATAAAAGGTTTTCAATTTACGGACAAAGAAGCAAACACGATATTTGTTGCAAGCTTGATAACGACGAAGTATTTCTCGACAGAAAGCTGTTAAGTGCACACAGTTGAAAAGGATGGGATTGCACGTGCCACATTGAGTGGTGCACCGCCAAAGCCACGCTAGTGATGTAGTATGCAGTAGCCTCGTCGGCGTCGTGCCAAAGGCTTATCAGTCACCGAGGCAACCGTCCTCCTCCCTTACTCGTCAAGCCCATGCAGTGTCCCGCGGTCTTTTTTTCATTTTCTTTTTTCTTCCCTCCACCCTTCGTTTGTTCACTCCGTGTCCCCTCCTCCTCCGTAACGACCTTGTCGTTCGCTCTCCAGCGGCGCACGCAGTGCGCCTCATTTCAGAAGTGCACTCGCTACCGCATTTGTCACGAACAATTTCCGGCAACCGCATTATAGCCGGTCTTTCATCTTGGGGGAGTGCACAATAAGTGGTATGCGTATACATGGGGTTCTATGGGAAGGTAAACGGGAGTAGAAAAAGACCGCATTGTAAGCGGTTCTACCTTATAACTTGTCTACACTGTACCAGTGCTGGTGCATGATTGCCGTGACTTCCACTGCCATATAAGCAATGGAGGTCACGGCAATATATAAAAAAAAGGATTACCTTAATTTTAGGTCTGGCGATCCTATGCCACCAATTTACCAAAGAGTGGGTGCCCTTCCAAGCGACAATGTACTTCATTCTGCCGAGCACCAGGCTGGAAGTGCGCTTGTACGTAATTCACCGGTAGTTACCCGGCAGCAGCAATTCTCTGCCTTCCACAGCAGCGGCGGATGCTCAACTATTTCACCGAGGATGTGGTAGATAAGGTGCACCCAGGGGCCTTTGCAGAGCCTTGTGGGGCCATCTTTTGAGATAAGCACCCATGAACAACGAATTGCCAGGTCTGTGTACTTCTCTGCCCATTGGGAAAATCTGGTAGATTCCAAGTCGGCACTAGGAATCGAAAATAATATGTATCTCCTGCATTGGAAGTGGACGCTCTAACCATTTAGCGCTGTGGTCAGAAGATACAAGCCACCACTTGTATCTTTCAGGCAGCATACATTTGTAAAGGACGTTTGAGGTCAAAATCTGTTCGCATCAGCTGTACTTCAGCACATTTTAGCTTAACTAGCGTTGGTTGAGACTTCAAAAAAATCGTATGAGACATGATTGCATGGCCAATATTCTGCTGTAACGAAATTTCGTAATCCAGAGCCCCACCATGGCATGCTGCATAAGCATATTCTGGTCGCAGCATGTAAAAATTACATAATTTAATTTTTGCATTACTAAGTCTCAAGGAGCTAACGAATGACTGGAAATGCTGTAACTTAATTTTTAACTGCCAATATTTTTATCACTTCGACTGAGTTCTTTATTGCACTTCCATGACTTTTTATTTATAATCCTTTCTCTCTGCTTTGCAAAACGCCATGACTGCAATGCAATGATTGTTTCGTTGTAAAAGTTCCTTTTTTTGACATTTGCCACAGGCTTTTATGCAGTGAATTACTTGTAGTAGGTTACATGTTCTAATAGTTTTGTAGTTAATTGATAGCATTTACTCAGTAATGCTTACATTATTTTATTAATTTTTGCAGTATATGATTCCCTGTCCCAACAAGTCACTTTACTGTGAAGAAGCTGTAACTGGCAACATAGATTTAATATCATTTTGTGTAAACTAGAGTAGAATGCCTGTAGTCTAGCCACAAAGTACCCTTTCGGTTGTACATGTTCAGAGAGAGAAGTGTGAGTACTCTGTATTTGTTTCCTCTGATGTTGGCTGTCTAACTGGTGCACCTATGGGAACATAAGGATGTCCACTTCATATCTTTATTGGCCGTATTGAGAGTGCTTTCTTTCAGCTCTGATAACTGTAAAAAAAAATATTATAAATCATAGAGGACTCCGACGGGGGGGTGCAACCACAATGTTGTGCATGCAAAATGTTCAAGTTGCAACACTGCCTGTTATTTCAACACAAACTTAAAATGAGTTTTCCTTTTTGGTACTGATGTTACAAAGAAGTGAGAGAACGGCACAGTTTTGAAGACCATCAATTTTTATTGAATGTTTGGGCTGTAGTGGATATACTGAAATAGCTAAGCTAGTTAATTTTTTATTTGCTGCATTTCTATAATGTTAATAATAATGAGAAGAAAACAATGTGGAGTAATTAATTAGTTTCACTAATTCAATTAGTTCTTCGGAGCAGTGATTAGTTACTGTAATATACTGTGCAGTTTCTATGGGGATAATGGTAACTGGTTAATTTTATTCCTTTGACATGTACAAGTCTGGTGTGCCACCACCGAGAATGGCTGAATACATGCGAAGAAGTGCATGCTTATGTACCAAACAATAAACGAAAATAATTTGCTCAATCATTTGGCGACTCAATGTTATTAACAACTATGTTGGCATTCATTCTTGACTTGTAGGTCATGGGATCGAATCTCGACCACTGCAACTGCATTTTTATTGGAGGGGAATATGCTTGAAGTTTAAGTGCACGTTAAAGGTGGTCGATATTTCCGGAGCCCTCCACTACGGTGTCTCTCGTAGTGCCATGCCATGGTTTTGGAACTCTAAACCTGAATTATTATTATTAATAATTATAATATTATTATATAGCATTCATTTTTGGAAGTGTAAGGATTTTCCACATGCATAGCCTGCCTTGTATCTATGCTCTATAGTCTTAGAAGCAGTAGCAAAATGGTGGAGCATCAACTTCCAATACATGAGGTACAAGATTTGATTACTAGCCGACTGGAAACTCTTTGTTTTTTGGCTTATTGGGCAGAGGAGTATCCTGACCTGGCACTCCCTTGTGCATGGTTACTTGTCTAAAAAAAAATGGTCCCATAAAGATCTGCAAGGGTCTGTCCTCACCTTGATCCTCCACCGCCTGTACAAAATACAGCATCCGCGGCTCCTTTGGAAGACAGCATTGCTGCCACCAGGTACCTGCTGGTAAAAACAGTACAGGTGCGTTTCAGTCAAGAATGAAGTTCCTATTCACTTCTTAGGGCGTACACCTTGCCGAGAAGAAACAAGACACACACTCTTGTTCCTTCTCTACTTAGTATTTATACTGTTTTTCTTGCATTTGAAAAAAAAATGTTTATTGTAGGTTTAATATATTTTATTCGATTTTCTGCCTAGCCTTTTCACATTTTGTGCTTCAAAGAAATCGAGTGTTAATCAATGGTGTTGCAGAATGATTATTTGATATTTGTCATAACTAATTAGGATCTGAGACTTCTTTGATAATATACCTGGCATTGTTAATAAATGCACATAAAAATTTTCAAGGCAACTTTAAGAAAATGAAAAATTGAGGTGTGCACAGGTCCTTGAATTTTTTGTAAGCACTTTCAATAGCATAGTATGCTTTCATGAAGGCCTTAAGAAGTCCTGGATGTCTTTTTCTCCCTTGAAAACCTTTGAATTTTATTGGTGATATCTCATGTAGATGTTTAAAAATTAAGTGGCCTGCTTTCTGTGGTGGATAAGTACAGACATCGCATCCTCCCAATTAAAGATACAATCATGCAATTCAACTCAGACGCTGTTTTCCTGTGTATAACTGGTACCAAAACAACTAAAAAATGTGCTTAAAAGGTTGGAGTGCGATTGATATCTAAGGATTTCATGCGTTTTTTAAAAAAAAGTTTTGTTTTTTGTTGAGTTGCGGTTGTGAGTTACATGCAGGGGCGACTTGTATGCAGTAAAATGTGGTGGAGAGGATGGCAATACAGTTTTGGTGTGATGGTAATTCAATATTGGAGGGTTTAGGCACAGATAGTGCACTTCATTGCAAAATTGTCGTTTTTTTTTTTCTTTCTATGCTTCACTGCACTACACATCTGTGTTGCACTGAAGCATAAATGAAACTCCTCATTGTGGAGTGCAAGTAAGTTCCCTGCCTTGTATTTTGATGCACACACCTTGCTTGTTGGTCCTCCAATACAAGTAATTTCACTTGAATTAAATTCCCTTTCACTAGGGCCTAGTAGGTAATATTTGTTGCTGTATGGGTCTTACTATATTAACAAACATTTACTTTGTCTCAGTGGGCCATAGATGAGCTTAAGATATATTGTTGTTTTAGCAATCATAGTAGAGGTGCAGGGCTAATAATTAATTTTATTACTCCTTCTTTAACAAAGATGGGCTTAGTTTGTGTACACAGTTTATGCCTGTCCTACTGAATAGGAGCTGGACTTATACACCCTGAAACAAGCATTTAAGCGTGCCACAGTTTACACACACATCATTTTGCTGTGTTTCACTTTTTCGTCTGCAAATGGTTCAGTAAAAAACATTACAACACGTTTAAAGCGTACCTTTTGGTCGAGAAACAACTGGATTCTGGTAACCGGATATTAGACAATGGTATTTGCCTCCTTGGGCGAGGGGCAAGTGTGTGCCATTCCGGTAGCAGCTCCATTCACACTCGCACAAAAAAGCACTTATTTTTTCAAGCTTTGTAAGGTGAATAATTGAAGGATATCAGCGCTCCTGAAAGTGTTGGGGTCACTACACATAGCAGAAGTTTCTCTAAATCATCAGATTTGAATGTTGGTTATGTTTATTTTTTAAAGGCACCCTGAAACTGTTTTGACGACTGTATAGAACTACATTGTGCTGCTAGACTAAGCCCTAGGGGTCATTTACAGACTGATTTAACCTCTCTGTGTAAACTGTATTATTTATTACAACGCTTGAAAGCTGCAAATTGCTGTAGATAACTGCACCTCAGCCAAACACGTTTTTAACCGCCCATTCACAGTGCAACATGCTCTGGTAGCACGACGTCACCCAGGCTGCTGATTTGTTTGGCTGTAGACTGTGTGGAAGTAAAATTGGCTGATAAGGGTACAGCACTTGTCGTAGCAGAAATCAACCACTCCACGCTCCTCATCTATGCTGCCAGATGGCATGCGTGTTGCCGGGTGCACTGGGTAATGGCCTCCGAAATGTGTGCAACCTGTTGGCTTGCAGGCTCAGAGGTCATGACTTGGCGAAGCTCAAATCTTCGAGAGCGCTCATGAAAGCTCTGCGATCGCCAGCGTGTCTCATGAGTTCAGGCACAGCAGGGGTGAGAAGGAGTGTACGATATAATTGTCTGCAGGGGGGCGGTCTTAGCACGCGGCTTGTCGCTAAATGTATGGTGCGAATGGTTTGGTTGATACTCTTGCCTTAGTGCTGAAAAAACATCGAAAAACTGTTTCAGAATGCGTTTAATTTCAAAAAAGCATATTTTGCACTAAAGATTGGAGAGAGGTTAGGGCACTTTCCGGTGTGCAGTGCAGCAAGGGCGGTTTATTGCAAGACCAGGCGATCCATTCAAGGGCAGTCTATTACAAGATACAATGTCCTTTGGATATTTGTATCTTGTTGCCCCGCGACGGTGGTCTAGTGGCTAAGGTACTTGGCTACTGACCCGCAGGTCGCGGGTTCGAATCCCGGCTGCGGCGGCTGCATTTCCGATAGAGGCAGAAATGTTGTGGGCCCGTGTGCTCAGATTTGGATGCACGTTAAAGAACCCCAGGTGGTCGAAATTTCCAGAGCCCTCCACTACGGCGTCTCTCATAATGAAATGGTGGTTTTGGGACGTTAAACCCTACATATAAATCAATTATTTGTATCTTGTTATAGACTGCCCTTGAATAATTTGTATAGTTGTTACAAGACTTGAAAAATTACATAGGCATAAAAATCATTATTTTTGTATTGCTTTCAGTCAAAAAACTTTGCAGGGAAAGGGTGCAATCATGAAATAACACCTTAGCTGACAACAAGTGCACCTGCTGGTTACAAGATGGTGCAGATTTCAGTGCGCTTTTTTTAGAGATTTGCAGTGCTCTGTAGATCGCGCTGAATTTCTTTGCACCTGTTTTGCAACGAAATTCAGTGTACTGCACCTGTTTTGAAGTTCTCAGCTTCATTTATCCTGGTTAGCAGTAAAAGCAGCATCGCCCGTTTCATGCTTTGTATTAGGATGGCTTTTTTTAAAGACGATAGTCTTTCTTGGGGACCTTCGACGCAATTTTGGGCTGTCTGTCCGTCTGTACATTTGTCTGTCTGCTCTTAACGGCATCGAGTACTTGAAACGGCCGACCCCATGCACTGCGCCCACCAATGTTGCTCAAGGTTGAGCGCTCATGCTTGTGCAATTGTCAATTAAAAAGCAATTATTGTGCATGTCTGAGGCACTATAACAATGCGTATATATTCTGCATGTGCGTCTTTTACTAGGAAAGGCATACATAAGTAATTTTAAGGACCATAGCGCTTATCACGCTGCGTTCACCATCCAACGCTTGCACGGAACGGGGAATGTTTCCAACGCTTTGCTAAGACAAGACGGTGGTGTCACCTACTTGTTGCCTTGCGTTCTACACCTTATCACCTCTGAGATGGGTGCGCACACCCGTATCAGAGCCACGCGCTTTGTTTTCTGAGAAAAGTGCCAGATGGCGCTCATGTCTCACGTGTGACACGACTTGATGCGCTCGTTCGCCTCCGCTGCACGCTCGAGGCACTCTAACGCAGCGCCTCCATAATACCACTCACCGATTTTCTTACACAGAACGTCAAACAAATGTCTTGTTCACTCTCTCCACACGCAAGGCTATAGTCTGGCCAGGCTATACGGACTATCGTCCATATAGCCTGGCCAAGGGAGTGTACTGTTACAAATGTAGTGAAATTTGCCGTCCCTGCAGTTAATCAATTGCCTGAACTGACTTCTAATCCAGATTATCACTGCTAAATATAACATTAATTCAATAGGGTATTACTGCACTTAAAGGACACTGACAGCGAAAGCTTTGTTTGCTACATTTTGCAGTAATTTGTAGCTTTGTGTCTGGTAATGCAGAAAATGAATTGTAAATGCTGTAATGCATCGTATAATTAATGTAACATAATTCAGAATGATTTTGGGTCAGTTTGAAATGCCCGCCTAACCACCATAAGAAACTAGCGTCTCACAGTGAGGCAGTGCCTGAGACCACGTGTGCTCAAGCTTTGGTGACGCTCAATAAGCCGTTTCAAATGAGGGGACCCGTGGGTGGTGAAGAATTAAATTATGTAGGAGCCTCGAGTGTGTCCCTCTCGGAAAAAAGAAAAGGATTGTTGGCATAAGCAGCCAAAACCTCTTTAAGAGTAGCCCGACAATAGAGCGAGAAAAGTGACGAACAATAGTCCTCGCCGGCAGCCAATCGGGGTATTGAGCGCGCCACGGAAATGTTCTCTGAAGTCAATACTTGCTTGTCTTCTGCAACGTCAGGCGGGCGCCCCTGTCTACGTCAATCCACAGAAGTTGTTGTTTTGACCTGAATACTACTCAGATGAGGACTCACCCTTACTTTAAAACCAAATAAATATTTCATAGGTAACACTCGTAACTAATAATCCGTCAGAAGTGGCCCACATACAGGACTGAAAACAACACAAGCATCTCGAGTTTCCAAATTTGGTGTCAGGGGTCCTTTAGAAGCTCTCGGGCAGTGAAAAATGGGCCACTATTAGGCTCTTCTGTATAACTACATTGGCCAGTGAAGCTATGCAAAGCTAGACCAAAGGATGCGTTTGTGCGTCTGCATGTAGTATTCGACCCTTTGACTGCCATGTTTTTTTGGGCGATGTGTTACGCTTCTTTGCCATTGTGTGTGTGTGCTTTTTTTTAATGTTGCTTAGAAATTTTGTGTTAGCAGTACAATAGAATACTTTTCAGAACAAATGAAGTGATTTATTGGAAATTATATCGTCAAATAAAAAGCCTAAAGGGGCACTGCAACACTTGTTGAGCATGGCATACCTGCCAAGTCTCCTGGATTTCGACCGTTTCTTATGTTTGTGCGGACTTCTCGGCAATCTCCCGGAAATCAAAATTTTTGTGTACTTTTCTTTTAACATTATTTTTCCTACCCAAGGAAAGATAACTTTCTAGCATTAGATCCACATAGCCTGTTAGTCATTACACGGCACATCGATAGCTGCAGCACGCTACAGATAATTATTTACTGTCTGTTCATCACCAACCAGTCTCTTTCAATTTGGGAGAGCTCTTAGAATGACAAGCCATCTGGTGCAACTAACGCCACCTAGCATGTGCAAGGTAGTAAACTCAGCCTTGTGAGCTCACTGAACTGGGACGCACCTCTGCATCGCCTGCATTGTTTGCTCGTGTTCTTTTGCCTTCTGCACATGCTACATGATGATGTCGTTATTGTTTTCGTTGCTGGTAGTAATCTTCTAGAAGTTTCCAGACATTCCACACTATCATCGCGAATATGGACTCACAAGCAGCGACTGAATAGTAGTATGATGGTGCAAGCATGGAAAGAGTAATGGCGACAATGACGCTATCATTACTAGCTTCACCAGCTTGGAGCTTGGCTGCATCGATGACATTGGGGAAGTTAGGGGTCCCCTTCAGGTCACCTCAAGTGATGTCAATGTCACGAGGTGTGGCACATAATGCTTGATTGAGCGTGTGAACTTCAATATTTATGTAAATGACCTTCCAAGCTATATTCGTTTTTTATATTTGGTCGATATCTACCTGTTTGCTTTTTAAATTTGGTAGATATCTACGTGTTCACAGAAATCGGTCCCCCAGGCTATCTCAGCTGCGAAATTTTGTGTTGGTTCTCTTTTAATCGTAGAAGGCAGTTGAAACCATTCACAGGGTCATTTATGTTGATTGTATGAATTTTAAGTGCACCTCTATGTGAACATTAGCATTCTGCCATTTAAAGTGAATGTTTGCTGTTTCATTTCGTAGTTTGCTGTGACTTGTGGGCTAAGACATGCATTTCTTCAAATTTCAACATGTCTTGAACAGTGCTTGGTATTTGATGTGCTTTTGCCGAGAATTTAGGTTTGCCCTCCATCTGCTACAGGAGGAGTTATTTTATAAGCTGAGAGATGTTCGTTTTATTGTTAATTTTAAAAGCCAGGCAGACCTGCCCTAATTTATGGAATATATTTTCTCTTTGAAGTGCATGGTTACATTATGGCATTACCTTTTTTTTTTGTGTCAGGAGCGGGACCTTGGTGATGAGTATGGCTGGAAGCAGGTACATGGTGATGTCTTCCGGCCACCTACACATACCCTGTTGTTCTCTGCACTGGTTGGAACAGGCCACCAAGTTGCTGTGGTAGTTCTCTGTGTTATACTTTTTGCCATTATGGGAGAACTCTACACTGAGTGAGTATTGCGTGTTTTCATCCACCAATGCTATAAGAAAATTAACTTTTCATGGGACAGGGAAGACATAATATAAAGAAATCTGAGTTACTCGGTTAGCGTGTTTAAAGGGGTCTTGAACCGCTTTTTCCAGTGATAATTGAATGACCTTGGTACCTGAGTTTATTGCCTCAAAATCGATTGCCGTAAATTTTCTCAAGTTCATCAAAAACGAGCAGAGTTACAGGTGTTTGTCACATGCTTTAAGCACTTTCTCTCTCCGCTTGTCCTGATGAGTGCACTGCAAAATAAGCAGGGACGGGTGGCAGTGGAAAAAAGTTCTGTCAACACACCTTGAGCATGCGTGATGAGATGTTTTGACCTCTCTTGTGATTCCTGTGCATGAGTGTGGCTCACTGTGTAATGTTAACACACTACAGAGTGTAGTGCTGGCACGTGGCGGCGCCCCGCGGTAAGAAGCGTACCTAATCTAAATGCCACCTTTGATTTATGTCTGCTATTAGCCGATAATGTACAGTCTGCAGTTTGATGTCAAACAGCAGGTGCTGGCATCTCCAAAGAGAGTGAGCACAGGCTTCTGTATAAAAAGAGGCTGCCTAAGAAAATGGCAACTTCGAGATCAGTTTCCGAACTCTGTTTGCCTCGCGAGATTGCAAGATTTGGCTGAGAGGTTCATAGCAGTGCCTGCTGTGTGCAGGCTGTGTTTTCTCAGCAAACTTGGGATGTGGTTCGGGATTCCTTTAAGATAACAAGGTTCGCAATTGTTCCATTAGTGTTTTAATGAATAGCACGAATAGCACTCTTCAAAAAAGTATGGTACATAGAAAGCCAAAATAAATGCTGGTTCAAAACGCTGTTGTAATCTGTAAGTAAGGCAGCCATGCCCTGTCCTCTGTGGTGTCTTGTCTGCAAAATCTCTATCCCAACAACACCAGCTGCGTTAACTGAATCGAACCACTTGCTTTCAACTAAGTACATAAATGGGCAGTTTCAAAACCCATTACATGTCACAAAAGCAAAATAACTTCTGTTTAATTGAAATCACATGAAATTGAGTTGTCAACGTGTCAAAATTTACTTTCGGACTAGTTGGTTCATATTTGCAGTAAAACAGTGCCGCAGAAAACATGACAGACCAATTCAGGAGAAGGACATGTACACAGGGTGCCCTGTGTACATGTCCTTCTCCTTAACTGATCTTTTGTTTTCTGCAGTGCTGTTTTACTGTGACAACCTGCTTTGGGACACCCATGTTCACAGTGGCCACATGTTGTTTTTAACATCACCTAAATAGTACATGGGCTTCAAGCTTTTTCCTGCCACCATTATGCAGCCGGGATTTGATTCTGTGACCTTCAGGTCAACAGTTGAGCACCTTAGGCCACCGTGGCGGGTCATGGGGTTATAAGCTCCATTATTCCCATGTCTTAAAACAAGCAGGTTTTCTGGTTTGTTTCTTATGAACTGTGATAAACACTCTCATAACAGGAAGTAGAACCTGGCGTGGCATATATTGTCTAGAATGTTTATTTTTAAATAATAATTTGTCATCTTTTACAGGAGAGGATCCCTTTTAAGCACAGCAATATTTGTTTATGCTGCGACATCCCCCATCAATGGATATTTCGGAGGCAGCTTATATGGCCGTATGGGAGGTGAGTGGTATAATATGGCTTCTTATTAATGTGTGCTTAAATCCTTGTTAAATTGAGCAATAATACTATCTCTTGGTACCGCATAAAAACTGAACTTCAAGAGTATTTTTCAGTACATGTATGTTATTTTTATGTGGTACCTCTTGATACAAATGCAGTGGAACCTCTATTTTACCTCTCCCCATTATGCGACGACCCATATTTTACAATGAATCAGTTAGGTCCTAGGTCCCGGCAATATCCTCAGGGAAATAATATATGAAAAACCTCGTGTACACGACTGTGTGTTATGCAGAACCCACATTTTATGACTACTCTGTGGCACCATAAATGTTTTTTTTAATCTTCAATATAACTTGCACCAAATTTATGCACACTTTAGCCAAATGCGAGTTGAAAAAAAGGTGAGTAAAAAACTAAATGTAACTTCAAAAAGGTCACAGCTTTGCCACAAAAGTGAAGCAGTGAACGCGATAGCAACAAATTGGAAGATCATGCGCAGAATGGCAAGCAGATAGAAACGTGCCCAGTGTTTCTCACGCACAAATGACACACAAAACGTATTCACAGGTACAGATGAACACGAATAAGCGTCCATCTTAAACGAATATTTAGCGTGACGTAAACAGGGACGGGAAAGAAAAGACAAACTACAGCGCTGACTCGCAACTAAAGTTTATTCCTAAAAGAAGGAGAATAAACATAGTTTTGTCACTTTGAGCTTGCGCGATGGTTCTTTTCTTATCCTTGCTTTGCTTTTTTCAGATGTCATATATTCCGCTTCTTTTAGGAATAAACTTTAGTTGCGAGTCGGCGCTGTAGCTTGTCTTTTTTTTTACGTCGCGCTAATATTCGTTTAAGATGGAAGTACACCAACTCGCCCAATTGTCCCTTTTGATACGAATAAGCATACCAGTTGTTACATAGCTGTGTCTGAAAAGCGCGCTTTTGCAAATGGAGGCTGTGCAACGATTTCAGTGACCTTTGTGCATCTGGTAACTACAACAGAATTGTTTTGAGGAAACCCAAAGGCTAGCTAAAACGTACGATTCTCCCCACTGCAAGATAAGCGTGTGATCGAGCGTACACCCCCTTATTCTCTACGCGAGTCGAAGTAGGCGTGAGATATGAGAGCCGCCATGCGCTCACTGCGCCATTTTGCTGATAATGCCGAAAACACTATAGTTTCCTCCCTCCCGAGACTCCCACCAACAGCAGTAAGTGGTAGATATGAATAGCTTGCCGTTTGAACGCTCAAGGAGGTACCTCTGTGGCTCAGTGGTTAACGCCTCGCATTCACGATGCAGAGGTGCCACGTTCGATTCCGCGCGCTGGAGTATTTTTTCTGGGATTTTTTTTCCTTGTGTTTATATATTTACATACGTACGTATGCATATACGGTGCATGAAATCGACGCTGCCTGCGAAATCCAGCCGAGAGTGTCCATATAATTGCTATCGCAATAAAAAGAAAAAAAACGTATGAGAGAGGAAAGATTGAATCTTTTGGCAGTTCGCTTTCTTTGGCTATTCAATTTTCTTGATTTTAGGACTGCTTCTGGAATATCCACTGATTGCGTGCATGTTCCGGAGTCGTTACCTTAAGATCAATTTACACGGAGCTGTTCGGCAAGCTCGTTTTCGTGGCTGAGATATTTTCATGTGGTCGGCACATGAAAGCTTCTCCTGTTCGACAAGCAGCTAAAGACTTTGCTTTGTTAGTGCTACTCATGGTCATAGGCCTTGCGCACACATAAAAGATATGCTGCTGTTATCTTCAGCATGCGAAAAAAACTGCTTCATGAGAGTGTTCAATACTAAGATTGCACTTTATTGGAAACTTTACAACGCACACAAGTTGCAGTTGGGCATGAAGTCTTCCTACGTGAACACTCTGCAAAAGACTCTTCGTGGCTATATCGTGAGGGTAGTGACACTGTATTCAAGCGCTTAGATGGGAGTCTGTTGCCAATGTGGTTTTGGTTTCTTATAAAGCACAGGCAATTTTTGCATTCGATTTATCGCAAATATCTGCGTGGGATTAGATTTTTGAAAAGTTGTGATGGAAGATTCTTCAACTCTTTCAATTAGACATTTAACTGTCATTCTTAAAGATAATATAATCTACCTTTCTTAGAGAAGCGGAGGGTTGTGTCGCAGCCTTTTAGGAGGTCTGTATCCATTTTTTTGGGCAAAGCTTAGTGTCACTACGTGTATTCTTAGTTTTCTGATCATACGATAGTTTTGAATTGTCCCCTCCAATTTATAAAATCTGGGTTCTATTGTACCTTGTATAAAGAAGGCAAGAAAGCCAGGTATTTTATTACTGAGTGTATAGCACTTTGACATAAGCACTCATAAGGTTTGTGCACATCAGCTGCTCCAGCACACGCAGGAGAATCTGCTGTATCTACTGATGTAATGCTTGCTCTTTCTAGAAGAAAATTGATCTTGGGTACAATCATTCTGCGGGATAAAATTTTGGGAGAAGGATAAAGTTGCTAGTTGGAATTTTTACAATGGCACCCTGTAAGCATGGAATAACAATCGTGAAGCCTTTGATGCATCAAATGCTTGAAAAAAAAAAAAACATGGTGCTTATACACTCAAACCCCGATATAACGAACCTGAATAATGAAATATCAGTTCTAACAAAGTAAATTAAGAATAGTCTTGCAATAGATATAGTATTGGGAATATACTTTTATAACAAATTTTTGGTTATAACGAACTTATTTTGCTGCAAGGTGCAACTTTGTTATATTGAAGTTTGAGTGTACAAGAATTGGGAAAGTTACAAAGAAAAAATGGGAGGGAGAAAGGGAGAAAGACCACTTTTTTTCAATACAATACCCTTATGCTTTATCACAGTTTTGGCTGCAGCTGAACTGTGGGCTACTGAACAATCCTGCGGTTTAAAAGGTGTGATAAAGCGATAACTGCTCACTGGAGAGTGGTGCAGAAATCGTTTTTCAATATAGAGCACTTGCGCGGCATGCAGCGCTGCAGCATTCATAAAATGTGATCACCACCGCTGTCTGCACGAACTGGTGAACTCGTTTGGGAAGTATAAATAAAAAAAATTCTGAGCTTGTTTACTGGCCTTTCAGCCATTAGAGGGTTGAATTTTCGCCAAATGTGGCAAAAAAAAATGAAGGACCCAAAGACTTCGTTGATGCTGCAAAATATTGGAATCGAGGTGCCCACGCAGTCTCCATGGTTCGCTCGTCAACGTAGCCACGGTAATTACTAACTTCACCCACAAAGCAAAGTAAATGGCTATTGCGCTAGCCCTTCGTAGCTGCATGGGAGCCTCTGTCATTTACTTGAACTCTAGAACAGCTATAACAACTTTTTCGGCGGCCCTAGTCTCTTCAACGGCAGCTACGGTTGTAAATAGGCTCTTCAACCACGAGACAAAGGAGGTACATTTCCAGTCCTCACACTTCGCATGGTGCCCGGCTCACATGGGAAACATTTCCTGCTTTCCTGGCTGCAACCCAAACGAGCGGGCACACTAACTGGCGCAAGAAATCGCTTTCAGAGTCTGTGGTCCGCCCTCTCCTTTCAATGCAGCCTGCAGGAACCTCTACCACAAAGACTTGCTCGTATGATATCACGAACTCGCCTTGAACTTTTCCTCCTGCTCACACAAATCTGAACAGAGCTCAAGCAATCACTTACAAACAGTTGCAGACTCATACATACATCACACCAACGACACTAAGCAAGATCAATCCTGACTACTCCACTGCATATCCACGCTGTGGCAAGGAATACAAAAATTTCGACCACATGCTGTGGCTGTGCCCTGCCAATGGGGGTACAGAATTTTCTGACCAGTCCTCCTGGGACTCCGCCCTTCTAAGCACAGAACTCATTGCTCAGCTCAAGGCTGTCCAGAGGGCCCGGGCCGTCGCCAAAAGACTCGGTCTACTCGTCCCGACCGGAGTCGAGCCGCCGGATTGATTGGCGGGGCTTTCGGCATCGCTTTCTTTCTTCTCAGGACCTCAATAAAGTTCATACTCACTCACTCTGCAATTACAGGGTTGAATTTCTTTGCCAAATGTGGAAAAAAAATAATGAACGACCCGAAGACTGATTTTTTGTATTGCTGATCAGAATTCTTCAGGCATATCATATTTCAGAAAAATGTGATCATAATTTTTTAAAGTTCACCAGAAAGTGACCAAAAAAATATCATTTGTATTGTTACATAGTACACTTGGTTTACTCATAAGTAACAGCAATAAACATTACTTCAGACATGTACACTATTAAGTGCACGAACTCCTGTGGCGTCAAATGAAAATGCAGATAGATAAAAGTCACTTTTGATCCATTGAGCGTCGTCTCGCCGCGCACACTTTTGAGATCTCTCATTCATTGACATCTGAGTCTTCACTCTTGAGTAACTCTTCATATGATGCGCTGACATCTAGTGAATCATTCAGATTCGACTGTGTATCAAGTGGCAGTTTGGAGAAGTTGCCACTATACTCGTTTGCTATACGCACGCACTTTCGTAACACAAGCGAGCTGCGCAGGTGAGTCGCCTGAAAAAAAAAAAAAAACTGTGTGGTTGTACATGCATTCAGTAAGCAAAAACAAATGAGAAACCTATAATAACCCTTCATATTGCCAACAAAATGGGAGGGATCTTTGAGAGTCCTTGAAAAAGGAAACGCAACCAGGGCTCTGTTGTTTGTGTCTTTCAGCTCTTGCATGAAAGGAGATGTAATTGTACCCGGGAGGCATTAATTGAGACTGTAACAAAGCGGCCACCATTTGAAAGATTGTGAACCCGACAGTCATAAGTTTTCTGTTTGCCAGAAGTGAGAACGAAGTGAACTATGAAACCTTAACAAGCCCCTGTGTGCCCCCACGCAACCGGATCCTCAAGCAATAGCTGGTGCACTGCTGTATAAGGCATTAAAGGGCCACTCGCCAGGCCCCATACCGAATTTTAGTTAGACAGTGGAAGTTGTTGGGGGTTTGATGAGGAACATTTTGCCACAAAAATTTTTCGAATCGGTTCATCACGAGCGGAGAAAAAAGGTTTTTTGAAGCGGCGCGAAACGAGGATGAGAGGAGGCGAGCTCGAAACCCTTGCCGCTCCTCCGCGTAGCCTTCGCAAGCCAAATCTCTACCCCACCCTCTCCAGCATCCGATCATGAGGTGACGTGCGCATGACGTGCCCAAACAAGTCCAACCCCCGGGCTGTGAACAGCATTGCTTTGTTGACCAGCGTTATTTTGTGGTCTTCTGCCTGTTTCTGCGGGACGGTTTGGAAACGCTGGGTTAGACTCGGTGGAGTATATGAGCACAATGAGTGCGCGAATGCGTAGTAGCGTTCCACGGTGGTCGTCTGCTCAATGCGCTGACCGCGGGGACACGAACGCATGCGAAACGCTGGCACATTAGCCCCGCATCTCGTAGCATTTCACGGGAAAAAATGAAAGAAAAACGCGCACAATTTTTTATTGTGTCTCATTATTTATTTCAAGTTTTATTAGTGTCTTAAAGCAACAGATATATAAACTACGCATGTTGTGTTAAATAATTTTTGCCATGTCACGTGGTATACTGTTGACAACGTCAGAGCAGAATCGTCTACGTATAGGACCAACGTCATTGCATTGCCGTGTACGTAGGGCCATTCCTACGGCCACGTCATGCCCTCATTCCCTAGGCGTGCGCCGGCAGAGGAGAGGAGGAGCAGCGTTCATCTTGAAATTTGACTCATTTCCACGGTGCGCAGCATTGCAAATTTTGGCAGACTTGATCATGAACGCCTCGTCTACGCATCGTTCGTGTCTGCTCAAAATTGTCAAACCTGGTGAGCGGCCCTTTAAAAAGAATAGAAAAAGAACTGAAGAGACATCAGTGTAGGAAAAGTATTTTATGTATTCCCCCAATGTGACAACGTATGCTGTGAAAGAGAAATAATTGAAACAGGCACCCTTTTTAAATGTACACGCGATGATGTACAGGATGTTTCACACTTAGAAGAAATCTCAGAGCCCGTGGCATTGTGATGTGGCCACCGCCGCAATCACGCGTCTTCATCTGCTCGCGCGTGCGCAGATGATTCAGGAGGGTAGTTTTGAACCGTGTCGTCTGTTACGGCCGCTCTTGCTTGTCGCATTGCTGGCGAGCGCGTGAATATATAATTGTTATTGCAAGAACTGAGCCGATAATTTGCACTAAACGTTGTTCGACGTCTTTATGAGTTTGCGCACCTTATGTATGTGTGTTTCTATATTCTTTGTGTGCACTGCTTCATCAGAAGGCCATGGAATGACCGCCCCAATCACCAGACCTGAATAAAATCGAAAATGTCTGGGGCTTCTTGAAAATGTTGCTGGCACGCTATCCTCTACACGGGCTGTGGGAGGATCGGTTGGGGTCCGCCATCGTCAGCGAATGGGACGCCCTGCGAGTGAATACATCGCTCATCGAGTCACTGTACACTGTACATCGCTCATCGAGCCCCTTGGTGCGTGGGACTGTGCCAGTTGTATCAAGCGCAGGCCAATGTGGCTTCACGTCATTTTTTTATTAGCACGTCATTTTTTTATTAGGTGGCAGCTAACAAGAGTTGTGCGTTCTTTTTCCAAACACCGCTAGTAACTGTGTAGTGTGGGGAAGCTTATGCTTGAGCCAGTTTATGTATTAGTTGACGCCGCCACAGCAGAGCACTGAGCTAGCACTTGTTACTGCTAGTAGTATTCATTGTCATATTGTAACGAATATAGCAGCCTCACAACAGCGATGTTCTATTTACACGGTTTATTAAGGGCGAACTTGTGCCCAAAGTGAACGACGCACAGCAATCAAGATCCAAGGGCAGTAGTCCTCGTGAGACTCTGCCTCGAGCCTCCTCGTTCTCTTCTTCATGCGCGTTGGCTGTTCGGCGGAGTACCGGGCGCATGCAGGGCCGGCTCGTGCATTGCGGCTGGCTTCGTCGCTCGTAGTCGTGCCGTTAGCGTTTCTCTGGTTCCCAACGTCCGCGTTGCGCGAAGCAATGGTAATTTCCTGTGGCATTATCCCCCCTCTCAAGAGGCATTGCCCCGATGCTTTCGATGATAATGTATCCAGCGTTTCCGTCTCTGAAGGTTTGTAAGAGTGAGATGGTTGTACAGCAAGCAAGTGGGGTGGCTAGTCTTCGTACCGGTCGTAGTACGGTTTCATGCGCACAATGTGTACGCGCTCGGTGTGGTTGCGTCGTTTAGAATGCCCATGTCCTGTAGGCTTGACTTCATAAATGAGGTCGCTGAGTCGCTGTACTACTTGTAAGGACCGAAATATCGACAAATGAGTTTTTCAGACAGGCCTCGTCGTCGTACTGGGGTCCATATCCACACTTTGTCATCAACTTCGTACCGTGTTTCTCGTCTTCCTCGGTTGTAGCGGTCGGCATCGATTCGTTGTTGGTGACATATTCGGTACGTTGCTAATCGGCGGGCCTCCTCCGCTCTCTCTATATAGTCATCGAGATCAGAAGGGTAGTCATCTTGATCTATAGGTAACATAGCGTGCAGTGTTGTGGTAACTACAAGACCGTAAATAGTTGAAACGGGGTAATCTTGGTAGTCTCTTGTATGGCGGTGTTATAGGCGAAGGTGACGTATGGTAAAATTTCGTCCCACTTTTTGTGTTCGACGTCCACATACATAGATATCATGTCAGCTAGAGTTCTGTTAAGGCGTTCAGTCAGGCCGTTGCTTTGAGGGTGATATGCGGTAGTTTTCCTGTGAACAGTGTGGGTCATGTTCAGCGGGCATTCCATGAGTTCTGCCGTGAAAGCCGGTCCGCGATCGGTAATTACAACAGTTGGAGCGCCATGCCGTAGCACTATGCTTTGTACAAAGAATTTGGCGACCTCAGCTGCCGTTCCTCGATGCAAGGAGTCTGTTTCCGCATATCTCATTAAATAATCAGTCGCTACAACAATCCACTTCTTGCCAAGTAAAGATGTCGGGAATGGTCCAAAGAGGTCCATTCCAACTTGTTGGAAGGGTGCTTTCGGTGGGTCTATCGGGTGCAGAAGGCCCGCTGGCTTAGCACGAGGCGCTTTCCGTCTTTGGCACTCGCGGCATGTTCTGACATAGCGCTGTACTGAAGACAATAGCTTGGGCCAATAATAGTGCTGACTGATTCGTGCAAGCGTTCGAGTGACCCCCAAATGTCCAGATGTAGGCTCATCGTGGCACGCTTGTAATATTTCTTGCCGCATAGTTGAGGGAACGACAAGCAGAAACTTTTCACGGTTGGGCTTAAAGTTTCTCTTGTAGAGGACATTTCCTCGGAGGCAGAACGATGCGAGGCTTCGAGAAAATATACGAGGTACTTGTACGTCAGCTCCTTTCAGGTATTTGATGAGCGGGAGCAATTCTTCGTCCGCATGTTGAATTTCAGCTATCTGGGAAGTCTCGACAACAGCCACTAATGGAAAGTCCTCTTCATCTGATAGAGCTGTGTCTGCAGGTGCCCGTGACAAACAGTCGGCGTCGGTATGCTTCCTGCCAGATCGGTATACCACAGTTATGTCAAATTCTTGCAGTCTGAGGCTCCACCTTCCTAGTCGTCCGGACGGGTCCTTGAGGTTGGCGAGCCAGCAAAGGGCATGGTGATCGCTGACTGCCTTGAATGGTCTACCGTACAAGTAAGGCCAAAACTTACTGATGGCCCAGATGACGGCAAGGCATTCTTTCTCTGTGGCCGAATAATTGGTCTCCGCCTTTGTTAGAGTCCGGCTGGCGTATGCTATCACCTTTTCTTCGTCATTCAGCCACTGTATTAGGATGCATCCTAGGCCGATGTTGCTGGCATCTGTGTGTATTTCCGTGTCAGCTGTTTCATCGAAATGAGAAAGGATTGGGGGCTCTTGCAACCGTTTTCTTAATTCGTTGAAGGCGCTTTGTTGCTCTGTTTTCCACTGGAAAGGTACATCTTCTCTCGTAAGTTTCGTCAAGGGTTCTGCAAACTGCGAGAAGTTTCTGACAAATCATCGGTATAAGCACAGAGACCTAGGAATCTCCGTACTGACTTTTTTGTCTGCTGGCACCGGGAACCTTGCAACGGCGGCTGTCTTTTCGGGATCAGGGGGCACAACGTGGGCGCTGACAACGTGCCCAAGGAATCGAAGCTCTTCGAAACCGAATTGGCACTTCTCTGGCTTGATGGTTAAATCTGCCGAACCGATTGCTTCTAACACTGTTCGCAGGCGCTTGATATGCTCCTCGAATGTAGCGGTGATGATGACCACGTCATCAAGGTACACTAAGCAACACTGCCACTTCAATCCGGAAAGTACAGTGTCCATCATGCGTTGGAACGTTGCCGGCGCACAACAGAGATCAAAAGGGAGAGCCTTGAATTCATAAAGTCCGTCCGGGGTAACAAAAGCAGTCTTCTTGCGATCACGTTCATCAACTTCAATTTGCCAGTATCCACTTTTCAGATCTAGTGATGAAAAGAACTTGGCACACCGAAGTCTGTCTAATGTGTCGTCAATACGCGGGAGGGGATATACATCCCGTTTAGTCACAGCATTTAATTTCCGGTAGTCGACGCAAAACCTTAGCGTGTTATCCTTCCTCTTGACAAGTACTACAGGAGATGCCCACGGACTGCTAGAAGGTTGAATAACATCATCTTCAAGCATCTCCTGTACTTGATTCCTGATGACTTCTCTTTCTTTTGGTGAAGCGCGGTACGGGTGCTGGCGTACCGGCCTGGTTGTCTCGTCTGTTACGATCCTGTGTTTTGCAATGGTTGTGCGTCGTACCTTTGAACTATTGGAGAAACAGCTGCCGAATTCCCGTACAAGGTTGACGTTGGATCACTGAAAGATTAGGATTTACGGATATTACGTCGCAGACATCAGATGTTGGTTTCATATCCGTTGACGTTGTTTCAAGGCTGCATATTTCTGTGGCTTCACAAACCTCATGAAGAAAGGCTATGGCTGTCCCCTTTGCGATGTGCTGGAATTCGTTCCCAAAATTTGTCAGGAGGATGTCTGCGTACCCGTTTCGTTGCTGGATAATCCCTCGTGCCACACAAACACCTATTTTCAAGAAAACATCCATGTTACTGTCTGCCACACCTTCGTAGTCACGAAACGTATCATTTCTGACTAGAACCATTACACTGCTCTGCAGCGGTACAGTCACATCATCATCGACAATGCGCAGTGGAGTGGTGTAATGCTCGTCTGCTCGAGCTACCTTTATAGCTTGTTCCGTCGAAAATGATACGCTGGACCTCTGCAAATTAATAATGGCACCATTTGCTTGCAGAAAATCCATTCCGAGTATAACTTCTCTCGAACATACGGGCAGGACAACAAAGTCACCAATGTAAGTGAAACCTCGTATCTCAACTCTTGCGGCGCATCTGCCGAGAGGCGTAATAATGTGACTGCCTGCCATACGTACTTGAGGTCCACTCCATTCGGTCAGAACTTTCCTGAGGCACTTCGCTAAATCGTAACTTATCACACAGTAATCCGCACCGGTATCGATTAAAGCCATGAGCTCTAGCCCGTCAATTACCAACGGTAAGTCTGAAGTTATCTTCTCATTACTGCACTTCTTTACCTGGAGACAGTCGTCGTCGTCGCCGTCACGCTGGTGTTGCAGTGGAGGATCTCCGTATTTCGAATCACCAGCGGCCTCCCCTCCACAGGTTGCCCACTTCAGTTTCCCGGGTTTGGACTAGGCGAACGATGCCTAGGTGCGTTTGGAAAGGAACGTGGGCTTGGCGAGCGCTGACGTAGAAGGGATGGTGACCGCGGTTGATGACGACGAGGCAGGTCGAAGCTCTGACGTGAGCACAGGTATTCCTCGATGTCGGACGGCCTTTTGCCGTTTCGCGGACACGGTGCATTGACCGCAAATCCTCGAAGACCAGCTTGACGATATCTGCAAAACCGGTAAAGATGGCCAGCCTCTCCACAGTGGAAGCACAGGGGCCTACGTTTCGCATCTCGCCATACATCGCTTTTCCGAGGTCTTGTCTCTGTCGGAAGAGGTGCGCTGCGAGTTGCTTCTACGATATGGCGCGGGCTACGTGTTGTCGGTGCGTAAGTACCAGGTGTCTCGATAGGCGCACAGCGGACAGCAGGCTGCCTGAGCACCTCAGAATAAGTTACCGCGCGTCGTGTAGGTGGTGCATCCCTTTGCAGCTCCCGTATGGCCTGCCGAATTTCTTCTCGGACAACATCCGCAATAGACAGTTCCGGTGAAGCGGGTGGCTGCAGCTTGCGTAGTTCCTCCCTGACAACTGACCAGACGAGCTCCCGCAGAGTGTCAAGATTATCGACAACGTTTGCCGAGAAGACCCCTGCTGATGTACAGGTTACGTCACGATTTTATTGCCGGGCTCTCTGCTGCAGCGTCGTTTCTATTGTTGTTGCTTCCGACCGAAACTCAGCAACAGTGCGTGGCGGATTGCTAACGAGTCCCGCGATCAGCTCTTGTTTTACCCCATGCATGAGATGACGCACCTTCTTGTCTTCAGTCATGTTGGGATCAGCTCGCTTGAACAGGCGGGACATGTCTTCTATGTACATAGCAACAGTCTCATTTGTGCGTTGATTCCGTGCACGAAGAGCTGCTTCTGCCTTTTCCCGGTGATCATTGTTGCCAAACGTACACAGTAGCTGCCGCCGAAACTCTTCCCAGGACGTCAAAGATGCGTCGTGGTTTTCGTACCACACTCGCGCTGCGTCTTCCAAAGAGACGTATACGTTGCGCATCTTGCCTGCTTCGTTCCATTGGTTTATGTTCGCCACCCTCTCGAAATGATCCAGCCATTCTTCGGCGTCTTCGAACGGGTCACCATGGAACACCTTCGGTATGACGGGCTGGCTGACAATGAGCTGTGATGGTGCAACTTGGCT
This sequence comes from Rhipicephalus microplus, assembly GCF_043290135.1. NCBI lineage: Eukaryota > Metazoa > Arthropoda > Arachnida > Ixodida > Ixodidae > Rhipicephalus > Rhipicephalus microplus. Next base: position 228,881,841 of record NC_134710.1, read on the forward strand.
AGTCTTGGTGGTGGCGTTTCTTGTTTCCGTCGCTGATGCCCTTGGCACAGGGGGAAGTGGTCGAAATCCCCTCGAATGCGACGACTGATCCGTTGGTGCACCGGCGTAAGCTCCACGGCTTGCGGATGGTCAGGGCTTGGACTTCGCTCTCTTATGGGGGTTGGAATCATCTACCCAGCACTTCCACCAGAAAATGTAACGAATGTAGCAGCCTTACAACAACGATATTCTATTTACACGGTTTATTAAGGGTGAACTTGTGCCCAAAGTGAATGACGCACAGCAATCAAGATCCAAAGGCGGTAGTCCTCGTGAGCCTCTGCCTCCAGCCCCCTCGTTCTCTTCTTCTTCACGCACGTTGGCTGTTCGGCGGAGTACCGCGCGCATGCAGGGCCGCTCGTGCATTGCGGCTGGCTTCGTCGCTCGTAGTCGTGCCGTTAGCGTTTCTCTGGTTCCCAACATCCGCGTTGCGCGGAGCAATGGTAATTTCCTGTGGCAATATGGTGTCACGCCAGCGTGCAGATCGGAAACGTGCTAGTTATGTTGCCTTCAAATAATGTGTGTTTTTGCCGCATTGCTGTGGTTGCTAGCTGAACCTGCACGTAGCTCTCCTACATAACTCTGCTACAGTAACTCCAGGTATCGCCAATTGTACATGCCTTTCTCATGATCCCCCCTTTCCCCGAACATGAATAGGCTACTCTGTACCCCGGCTAGTAATGTTGACCTACATCGTGACAGCAACCACTTCAGATTTATGGTGTGCTTCATTGCGTAGTGTTATTGTGGCAAAGCTGACTATTTGAAATGTACTACGGCTGCAAACGGATTGACTTGCAACAGTACAGGTTCAATCCTGTGTTGTCAGGGCAGAGTGGTTTCATGCAGTTTTATACAGTGGTTTCATGCAGTTTCATGCATGCAATTTGAGCAAAAAAAAAATTTTAAAGTGAGGCTTCAAAGAGTTTCAGTGTTCAGAATACATTGACAATATGTGGCCTGCGGTGGCGTGGTGAAAGCGTCCCAATTTTCTAGCGTGGGAGCCTGCCATCCCATATTTTGCCTTTTTTGTGTGTGTGTGTATAACCTATTAGAATTATTGGTTATAACTATTTTTTTTGCACTTCAGTATTGTTAAAAGGGAGGTTCCATTGTATATATCTATAGGCCTACCAACGTGCCAGAAGTGTCCTAGTTGGCCAAAGACCAAGGTTCATTTCACCCAGTTCATAGTATAGCCTATGCTATATAAAAGTAGTTTTAGTAGAATGTTTCATGCTGTGGCAAAAAGCTGTCTATTGAATTCATAGATTTGCTATTGCCTGCAAGAGAGGTGGGGTCGGGCATGGATATGGTAAATTTAGTCGAAGTGTTGAATTTTTCAATTTTTCGAAATCCTCAGGCTAACTTTTACGTGATTGTGAGATATTAGAACGAAATGAACAGTAGAAGTCAAGAAAAGAAAAGCACTTTTTAGTGTGCTGTCATTAAAAACTATGAGATAATTGGGCTTTAAACTAGAGTAATCTTGTAGATTTTTCTTGACTCAGTGCCAACTTCTTAGCATCATCGTAAAGAGGGAAAGTCACAGATCAATGTAGTGGCAGTGCTGCATCTCTTCAATGAAAAATAATACCAGCTCCCTTCCAAGTTCTCTTTTCTGAGGTTTGAACTCCTTTCTTTGAGCTGCCCCGCCACGGTGGTCTAGTGGCTAATATACTCGGCTGCTGACCCGCAGGTCGCGGGATCAAATCCCGGCTGTGGTGGCTGCATTTCCGATGGAGACGGAAATGTTGTAGGCCCTTGTACTGAGATTTGGGTGCACGTTAAAGAACCCCAAGTGGCCAAAATTTCCGGAGTCCTCCACTACGGCGTCTCTCATAATCAAATGGTGGTTTTGGGACGTCAAACCCCACAAATCAATCTTTCTTTGAGCTCCATTTCCTCAGCTTTTAGTTATTTTTTAGTCGTTTGTATAGTTGGTGTCAGTGATACTAATGCCTTTTCACAGCAAATGAACATATGACTTTTATCTTTTTTGTATTTAGATTCTGAAACATTGATTAATCTCGTACAGCAGTTCATATTTGTCTATGCATCATACAGATATTTATTATTGGCTTTTTGTAAAAGTTATTAGTTAGACAATATGTACTGGACATTTAGAGCATTTTTTATGTGCTTACTTCGATATTAAAATAGACCAATAACTTTACTGCTCAGACATTTGCCGGCCCCTTAATTAAAAAAAACTTGTGTAATTAATTCTAGAATAACTGTGAAAATCTATCAAGCATATAACTCAAATACTACAACAGATTGTTCAAAACCGATTTCACTTATGATATTAGAACTTAACAAGTGAGATGCATGCCAAATTTCGTCTTTTTATTTCCGTAAATAATAGTTTTTTATTGCCATATCCCTTCTCAAGGAGGTAAATGACTCTGAGGCTAAGATTTGAGTAAAGACTTTGCCACATGTTTAAGGAAATAAACTTACCAGAGGATTATTATGAGATGGTATTAGTTTCATTGTAGTGCTATTAAGGCAAAAGCCTTTAAGGTCTCATATTCGTAATGTGCGTTGTCCGTTCGGCCCCGTGGCATGATGCCACCTGTGGCATCTCCCAGCGGAGGATAAATTATCTTTATGAGCGCTCTAACGCAGGTGGCATCTACACTCCGCGCAAAGGGCGAAAATACGAATGCATGTGAAACGGAGGCATATTAGTCTGTGGCCTCACTGCGATTTGCAGTAAAAATTAAAAAAGAAAACGTACACACATTCCGTTTGTGTGCCCTTTCACTGGGGAGTGTAAAAAAATAGATGGCATAGTCAGTCGAATGGCCACAAGCTTTTGCCGAACTTAGTCTGGAATTTACAAAGTGCCTTCAATTTTTTTTTTCCAGGTAAACAGTGGATCAAACAGATGCTTACAAGCGCATTTCTGCTGCCAGCTTTGGTGTGTGGAACTGCATTTGTGATCAACTTCATTGCCATCTATTATCACGCCTCTAGAGCCATTCCTTTTGGAACTATGGTGAGTCTTTTTCTCATGTATGAACTACAGATGAATAAGTTTTGTTTTTGGGTTAATGGTAGAAGCATGAAACCATGTGGCTTTAGCAAAACTTTTTTTAAATAAATACGAGGTGTTCATACAGTTAAGCGTCACACTCAAATGTCGAGAACGGTACAGGGAACACACACAATATGAGGTGTTCCAGTAACAGCTGTCTCATATAATTAAAGATAGATAATTAAAGATAACATATTTGCTTGCTTAAACACACCAGAAACAGTGCTATAATGGCCAGTGCACTTCATAAGAGTCTCACTATATTTATACAGTCCAACCCACTTATAACAATATATCAGTAATAACGATCCATATTTCAGTGCACTTGCGATTTTTCTATGATACCCTTTGAAACTGAGTTCACATACAGTAAACATTTTTCAAAGCCTCTTACTTTTACAACGAATGCTTCCATCACGGTTGCGTAAAAATATGGCACATAGGAAGCAAAAAAAATGTTCAAACAGGCATTCTAAAGCATGTGATAGGCCCGCGCTCGCATTTGCACTGCTGCAATTTACTTGCGACAAAAATATCATGTACCGTGGTGAACACCACATGCATATTTCGGATGTTCCAAGTGAGGTCGCTCCCTTTCCAGACGTTTCATTACCGGTTGAATGAAAGTGGGGGAGGGACGAAAAAAAGTAGGGGTCAGCATGAAGACTCGCGGTCAGCTTTCGCACGCCATTCTTGGCATCTACGACCGCTGACGATTAACCAACCATGCCTTCGAACGAAAGAAGCCATAAATGCGAGAAGCAATAATTTTAGCTGCATAAAAGTTCTCTACTACGCTCAACTCTCCGGCACCACAATGTGCCGCAAAAGGTTTTCCACCTGTTGGTAACGGCAAAGACTGGTCGATTTAGTAATAACGTCTTCCGCACGGTTGCAGGGGTGCCTTAGCGGATAAGCGTCAAAAAAGAGCGATGGCGAGGCTGCCGGAGGCGATGAACATGTCGTTTTGACTCATCGCCGGCAACGTTATCACAGCCATCTGCAGATAGCTGCTCGGCATAGTATCCGCGGTTCAAGCACGTGATGCTGCTGTTAGCAAATTCGCATTTGCTCTCAAAATTCTTCGTTGTGGTAAACGAACAGGCTGCTCGCCGCACCCGAGGAGGATCCTGAGGGAAGCATGCGTGAAGAACACACAAACGCACGCATACTTTGGACTGCAAAAGAATTGGCATGCGACAGTGCTACGTGCTGCGACAGTGCTACTAAGCAACGTGCTACATGCAACTAGTGAGGGATGATTGGTTCGACATGGCGGTACCGCTTTTCAGTGGAACCACAGTAGAACCACAGTGGAATGGCGCGAGTTTAATGAACGTGGTTGAATTCACTCATGAGAAAATGGGCATTGTTTAACACGCGAAAAGGCGTAGTTTGTCAGTGCACAGGTTGTTTGCACTTTAATAAACAAACTTTTAATAAATAAAACAAAAACACTTAATAAAAAAAAAGAAAACTGGTTTGGCTTTTAAGTGGACGTTTTTATGGGCGAGTCCGTATGCAATGAGCTACTTATATAACAGCCATTTATTATGGCACTTTGGAGTTCGTTATAAATGGGTTTGACTGTTGCAGAATCTCGATGACACGATTTCGGTTGAACGGAATTTTGCAAAGATATGAATTTATGGTTGTTTTGGACTAGCTACGTTATATAAAATGCGCTGTGATTCAGTGTTATAGCAATGGTTTCCCAAGCTACTGCGATTGATACGAATGCTTGATTGACCGCTGCACGCGAGTGAGAAAATGTGGCTTGTTTGTGGGAACCGATTTTCTCGTGTCGACTTTGCGGCTAGTTTTCCGACCACTTAGGTGGCGAAGCGATTAAATTTTCGGTGAGTTTTGCCGCTTTCGCTCATTTTGAGGCCAAGTGTGAACGTGTCGCTGGATTCACATGACGTGATCGCGGACGGATCAGTCATGTGTCATTTGACGTGTTCGGTATCTCTCCACGGCTCGCATTCACACGACAGTGCAGAAAAGCAGATGGCGGCAGAAACGGATCGGTTCCACCCACTCTTTTAAGAGTGTAGGCGATGGCGCAGACAGATGAAGGCTTTGCCGTGATGGCTGTCAAAGATGCAGTTGACTATGAAGAAGAGAAAGGACTTTTTCAGTGCAAGAGATCAGTCTGGGTTCAGCCGTGGCTTACCAAAGAATCTATTGGGATGTAAAACCAGCTACGAAGAGCAATACTCGGCGACAACTTTTCTTAGCATTGTAACAAAGGCTACAGAGCCAAATCGCGTGCATTCTATACAGCCACTGAATGCAGTTCACAATAGCACTTGTATTTTCAATGTGCAATATGGAAGTTCTTCCTTGATTTTTTTATGTGGAGCTTTTTAAGATAGGAAGCAGCACACACGATCAAAACAGTTGTATTTATTTAACTTTACAGCGTTTTTGGACACACAAGAAAGCCCCGCCTTTCTACGTGTACCTGAAACCCTAAACAGTGTCTGCCTCTACATGAAATGCTGATGGTACGCCCCAATCACGTTCCACAACATTACCAGACGCAGGCCGAATCGGACTACTTCGCCTAGGGCTATCGGTGCAGAAGTTCCACCAAAAGAAGTTGTCGCCGAGTAAACTCTGCTGTATGGTTCTAGTTCACCTTATTTGCAAGCAATCACGAACAGTACAAGTGACACTGATTTGATCGGAAAGAATTGTGGTTGCCAGCAGCAGGTGTTTCGCCGCCAGGAGTTTTGCATCTTTCGCAGAAAATCACAACATATTCCAACTGCGATTTGGGTCTCCGCCGTTACACAAATCACTCCCCAGGGACCGGAGAAAGAGCGTAGGAACGGATGGCGTAGGAATGGGGGACGTATGGCGACGTGGTACTCGATCGTTGGGATCGAATCGCGATTTCGTCCGTCGTGTGAATATAGCTTTAAACTTCAGCAGCATGAGTGAGGAAACGGCAGCATGGTTTCATTCCTTTCAGGCGGCTGGACAGTGAAGGCAGAAAAGTTAAAAAAAAAAAACATCACGGACTTTTTCATCTAGAAGTAGTTTAACCCAATAAAGTTTTTGTTCATTTTTATGATCAGCTTTAACTCGTTTTGGTTGATATGTATTCGGGATGATAAGAATATTTTGCGTGCTCCTTATGAATTCGTATCAAGATTTTGCTTAGTTATTTTAGTGTACATATTGCACGGGTAGAAATTTTTCAGTGTGGTTAATTGAATAATAATTCTGGTGTTTCATCTACTCTAAATTTGTAACAAAATGCACTATGGGTGCACATGGAACTCGCCAAGAAAAGCATTGTTTACTACGGCTGCTGCCATCACACCTACATAAATTTTCATTGCTTAAAGGGGTACTTACACCTTTCTCGAAGATGAGTTTACTCTGCCTACAAATTTCCTGTCTATAGACGGTTTCAATATTGCAAGCTTTGTGCCCCAGAAAACTTTCAGTCACCTCATTTACCAGCTCCTAAAGTCGAAAGTGAAAGCACGTTTTCAAGTTCCTTTTAAATGCAAGAAATGTCTCTCTTTAGTTTTTCAGATAAAATGAACGGGCATAAAGTTCAAGGAAATCTCTTATAATTTTTATGTAGCTCAAAAGAACATTTATTTGAATATATTCTGCAATAAGGTTAAGAAAGTGTTGAAAATCTGCGGGCTATTTTCTAAAGCTCTTCTTGCCCGCTGATGCTATTTAGGCACATCGGTGCAAGAAACAGGATGTCATGAAGGGGCTGTGAGCAAGTTCAAGTATCAAATGCTAAGATATTTTATTTTGATATTAAAGTCAATTTTTTCATGGCACACCTACTAACATCAACACTAGCTTGATGTCAGGTAGTAGTTGTTGTCAGTTTTAGTGACTAATTCTGGTGACTTCACTTGGCAGTCTGGCTCGTGATGATTTCAGGTACAGTACAACCTCATTACAACAGACCCCCACAATGACGAGGATTTTGGTCTGTTGTAAAAGGAGTATGTAAAATCCAAGTACTGTTACAACAGACTTTTGTAGAAACACTGAATGGGTCTGTTATAATCTGAAAAAATCACAAGTCTAAATGGGGCATAAAAAGTTGGTTTTTTGGAAATCATTCTTGAGTGCCTGTAGCCTGTTTTCTATCTGATTCCAAAATATTTTCACTGAAAACTACGTAAAAGTTCTGTAAAAAATTTTTTCCACCTTCCGAGGTGGTGAAAATCATCGTGGAAGTAACAAAAAAAAAACGGCGTTTTTCAAAACTTTATAGCTTTGCGACGGCACAACTGCCACCACTATTTTGAACTCGTCATAAAAAGTATTTTCTAAAGAGCATGCAGTTTTTTAAAAGCAGATGTTTGAAATTCATTTGGAGGATTCCGATTATTTGTTTCTTTCGTATTGCTCCAGTACGCCTCGCTAGTCCGATGCTCGTTCAGGATACGCCTCCAAGATAGCATCGTCTGCTTATTGTGCGTCGCAAGGTCGCGGCTGTCAAAAATTGCACTACTTAGTAACATTTTCGTGCTCGTTCTGTGTTCATGGGTTGTTATAACAGGTGCAAGCGGAAGTTCAGTCTTCAGATTACGATCTTGCGCCGTACTCGTCGCTGCTTATGCGTCGCAAGGTCGCGGCTGTCTAAAATTGCACTACTCAGTAACGTTTTCGTGCTCGTTCTGTGTTCACGGGTTGTTATAACAGGTGCAAGCGGAAGTTCAGTCGTCATATTACGATTTTGCGCTGTACTCGACGCGAACATCGTACGCGCACATCTCGAACCGATTGTTATAGCGTTGACTCGTTAGTAAGAAGGTTCTGCTTATCAGTGCTTCAAACCTTGCGACGAAGACCACCGCGGGACAGATCTTTGTACTCGCGATCGAGCGTGGTGTACTTTGAAACATCGGGCACCGCGGCCATGCACATCGCAGCCGCGCTTTCTGCTCGAATTTGTGTCTAGGCCTAACTCGATCCGCCTCGTGCTTGGCAATTAAGACCATCGCGCTAACGAATATGTGAAAGCGAAGGAGCTGTAATGTCTTCCGTCACAAGCAACAGATCACATCAGCCGCTGGCTCCTTAGAACTGCTAACCTTGCGCATCGGTAGCGGACCCCAGCCAAGCTCGCCACGCACCGACCGCTCAGCACAATAGTGGCAGCGGCCAGCCATTTCGCACGTCAGCGCCCCAGCACGCGAAATCAATTATGCTGCGTGCCAATTTTTGGTTACCGTAGCTAAGCACAACTCATCGCTAACAGACTGGAGATATGCGGCCTTTGTTCTTATATTAGTACGTCAATACTTGTGGCCCTATTCCCGCCCAGAAAGTATGCCAAGCGATGTTTGAAGCCAGAACTTATTGAATTTGGCATATCCGCAGTAGAAAAGTTCGCTGTAAAAGAGTCCTGACCACCTTGCTAGCCTCACATTTTAGTAAACTATATCCGAATGTCCGTTGTACCAGAATTCATGGTAAACAAAGCTAGAACAAACGAGGAGGTCGGCATAACGCCGCATGTATGTAGTAACTGAATGTCTGTTGTAAGCAGATTCATTTTGATGAAGTTATACTATACCGAAATTTCCAAGATGAGTGTTCATGCATCACCAAAAGATTAGTAATGGTCACTTGTGCATTACCAACGGAGCCATGGTGCGAAGCAGTCACGGAAACAATACTATATCTTGCAGGAGCACAGGAAGAAGCTCGTACCTTGTTTTGAGGTCAGGGTACAGCAGGAACTGAAACTAGCTTTTAGAAACATACTATAGTTAGTAATTATTTTTACAGGGTGCAGTCATGCTTAGCACTACATTTTCTAGACTCTTTAGGGCTTGGCCTTTCATTCAATGCCAAAAAAAATTCAAAATTTCGTGTAGGCGTTGCCACCGTCTAGCACTGTAAATTGCCCCTTCGGATTCTCAATATTCTTCATTGCATAACACTTGGCTGTAGCAGCAAAGCTAACTTTTGGAATACACTACGGCTGCAACTGAAAATGCGTCGGCACGTGAAAGTGCTGGTTTAAGCTATGAGATAAATGATGCAGTATTCGTGGTGTCTTCAATTAATGCTGCTTCGGACTTGCATTTTGACGAGAAAGCCCAAAAAAATCAGATGCCAAACAAACGTTTCGTAGCCTGTCAGTATCGCTCTATGAAATCATGTGCCGGCTACAAATTTTCGTTCATATAAGTTATGCATGCTGTTTTAAAATCTTAGTGCATTTGGCAATGTGCTTACGGTAATAACCTTCTCGTTGTTTTGTTTTTTTCAAGCAGTGATCTGTGGTTCTTTTTGTTTAGGTGGCAGTGACATGTATCTGCCTGTTCATCATCCTGCCACTGACACTGGTTGGCACGGTGCTGGGGCGTAATCTGGCCGGGCAGCCCAACTACCCATGTCGCATTAATGCTGTGCCTCGGCCAATCCCAGAGAAAAAGTGGTTCATGGAGCCTTCAGTCATCGTTGTTCTGGGAGGCATCCTACCATTTGGCTCAATCTTTATTGAGATGTGAGTTTCCATATTTTATTGCTGTTTTGTGCAGCATATTACCAATAAACGAACACTAAAGAGAAACAATGCATTTTTTTACATGGATGAATTGAACTCTGACAATGGTGATGTTAATCTCGCTGGCATAAATTTATTAACAGAAAAGAAAGTAAAGGTAAAATTTTCTTATTTCAATGTCGCAGCAGTATTGCCACAGGTGACGTCTCAAAAAGTACTTTTTGCATATCGGTGAGAGTGGCTCAATGAAATTTCCTGAAACTTGTTATGTTATGTTTGTGGCCCCCTCAGAGGACAATGTTCTTCATCTTTACTAGGAACGACGTAGGACCTAGTAGACAGCATCAAAATCCATGACGTTTTGACATTTGCTGTGGCTTCAAGATAGCATTGCCACCCGCAGTTTCGTTTTGCATGTTGTCTTGCTTACACTGTGTCTTCTTATAGCAAGTACAGTGATTTTGTAATTGTGAAAGAGTAATTTTCTTTAGTGTCCCTTTACCGTATTTACTCGATTCTACCGTGCCCTCGATTGTAACGCGCACCCGGTTTCCACGACGAAAAAAAAAGTAAGACATCGATTGCAACGCGCAGCCATTTTTCTCATTGGCCCGCACGATCACACCAATCGGGAAAACGACTCCTTTCGCGAGTGTCTTCCCTTTAAATATGAGGTACGGGGGAAGCTTGGGTCTATCTGACCTGCAATGGAGCATTGCCGTCACTCTAGTTTTACCGTGGCCCAATGTCAGCTTGCGAACTTGTTTCGCCCCCTTCTTCTCGACGGTTGTGGTGCCAAGCATGTCGAAGTAAAGAGGCGTCTGATCGGCATTCCCGATTTGCCCAAGCAGGTAGCCGTTGTTGTGCCGCAAGTTTAGGACGAACCTCTGAAAACTGTGAAGCTTTTCTTCGTGCTCCTCCGGCAACTTTTGGCATATGCCTGTTCGCCTTCGGAGGGAAAAGCCTTTCCTCTTCATAAAGTTAGTTAGCCAGCACCTGCTCGCTTAAAACTGGCTCTGCATTAGCCCTTTTTCTAAGGCTAACTGCATAGCCTGCACTTGGAGCAGTTCTGTTGTCACGGGCCGCTCACTTCTCAATCATATACTCGCCGAGCAGCTCTTCAATTTGCGAAACCGACCCTGCTGTGGTCCACTGAAGCCTTTGTGAATGTTTGCTATCGACAATATTCTGCTTTTGTTTCCGCCAGTCCCGCACGCACGTTTCGTGAACTCCGAACGCCGAACGACCGCGATGCGGCCCGATTTCCGTCCGTTTCGGCACACGAGACGACATTTCTTATAAAAGAGGCATCTTGGTGCACTCGTCAAGTTTTTGGAGTCAGCCCTTTCATGCTGTTGATGCTAATGCACTACAAGATGACGAACTCCTCAGCACGCGTACGAAGTGCCGCACATGGGAAACACATAGGCAGAAATGGCCGACGCGCCATGCCGACGCACGTAGGGGGCGGCCATTTTGGAAATGCTGATGGCAATAGAATGACTGTATTCATTTGTTTTTTTTCGTACTCAATTCTAACGCGCATGCGATTTATGAACTCGCTTAACCGGAAAAAAGGTGTGCGTTAGATTCGAGTAATTGCGGTAATTCAATCTTTCAGATGTGTGTTTGCGTAGCACGCAGTTAAAGGAAGGCACTTTTGTCTCCAGTTTATATTGTTTGTTCTGTTCTGTTTTGCTTTCAGGTAAATAAATGCTTTACATCCAGGCTTATTAGAAAAAAAACATGCTATACAACATGATTTATCTAAATTGCAGGAGCTCATACAGGGTGTATTTTTTTTAGACAATACAGATTTCTAAAAATAAAATCTCATGACAGTCAGATTCCTTGTTTCCACACACACACACACACTCAATGACGAGGTGGAAATATTTTGCGGCATTGAAAGTGACATTCAAAAACTTATTACTTATTTGGACTTGGAGCAGTTGTTTATATTAGAAAGTCGTAGGCCACCACAATTTATGGTATACCCATTTTTCGGAAGCCACAAAAGTTCCACGTAGCTTGAAATAGTAATTATCTTCAAATTTTAAGGCCAATATTTTAAGGCCAATATTTTGTGCCCTGAAAACGCTGACACTCTGATACGTCAGACTGAAACTACTTGTAACGAGGAAGTGACGAAATTTTCGTTACCTAGTTTGGCACACTTAGTTTGTCGCTATTGTGACTTAGCACAATAGTGTCCAACACATGCGCTGTTGAACAGGTGAATGATCATTCTTATTGTGATAGGGTTGATTGCAATGAGTCAGAATGGCGAGTTCATTGGTGGCCACCACATTACCTTTGCTCTTTCCTGATGCTTATTGGTGAAATCATAACTCCAGTTTGTTGAAGTTGGAATTTGATGAACTGGTTTTTCGTTTTAGAAAAGATGGAAGACCTTTTGCAGCGAATTGTAGCTTGAACGAGTCAAGGAGCACAGTTATCACTTCTTGCATTCCAAGCATTGCAAGGCACTGTTGGTTTCGTCTTAGGCTGTTGTGACTGTCAGAGGGTCACCTGAAAAGTTTTCTGTGTGAAAGCTTACTGCTAGGCTTCATGCTCTCTTCTATCATTTTTGTCTGCACTGTCATCCTGCAGTAATGCCTGGAAATGGAGGAACCTCACTCTTGGCCCCTAAAGCCTGCTTGCTGTGTTCACTGATCTGGGGTATTTTCATTGCAATTAAACTTTAGCAGAGTACAAGCAAGTGCATGCCTCTCTTGTTAAAGAAGTTCCATTTTGCTGCAACCATGTCTCAAGTGGTCATTATAAAAGTATGGGACCTTTAACCCTTTGAGGGTCAAATTTTTTTAATGAAATGCACTAAAAAAAATTCATTTTTATTGCTGAATTACGTTGTTTACATGATTCTATAATATAAAAAAAGATACCAAAGATTTTTGTGACCATAAAGTAACAAATATTTTTTTTGTTACACATAATTTATTTGTAAGATCAAGCAAAATCTTTAAAAAAACACAAGATATTTTATAAATAAAATTTATGTGTTGTAATAAACATAGCTCAGAAACATACAAAAATAAACACACCAGAGCACTTTTCCAGTCAAAGATGGTTCTTGCTTTAACACTGAAAACTTGGGAATAGTCGCCTTTGATACAGTTCACATTGTCTCGCTGTGCACTCTTTCAAGGTGTCGCTCGGCATCTCAAATTGTACGTAAATCCTCGTGTGACAAACTGATATCTACTGAATGAGATTCTGATTGGCATTTGGGGGTAGTCCACATCAGAAGAATCGTTGCTTGACTCACTAGCAGAAGAGCAATTGGTGTGCAATACCATAGCGTAAGCGAACTGCGTGAGTGATTGCACGGAAGAAAGGTGTATGGTTGTTACCATCTGGAAAGCAAAACGCTTCTTAAAAAAAAGCTATAAAAATTCTTCATTTTACCACCAATGAGATTGAATTATTTTTTCCAACTTCCCAAAACGGGAAACAAAAAGCAACGATGTAATGTGCCCCAGGAAGCAATAAACGAGAGTAACAAGTGGTCAATGAGGCAGCCAACATGCTTTGTGGGTATGAGAAGCGATAAATGCTCAAAGGACAAAACCAAAATCAGCTGCAGTGCACAAGCTCGGATGCACAAGCGAAAGTTGGTGGGCCGTTTTGGAAAGAAAAACCAAAGCAGCAGCAAGACATCGGTGCATAAAAAAAATTTCACATATTTCTTAAGTATGTATGGCAGCACTAGCCTAGCAAGAGAAATAATCAAAGAAGGCGGGCATCTTGAATATAAAGACAATGACGATGCCATGTGGAAGGTGATTACAGTGACAAGACTGCATATTTTCTGTGTTAGAATCCGAGAAACCTGTTTTTTGGAGCGCACTCCCACACAATATTGTTGAACGACTCGGTGTTTTGAGTTTTCCCATGGAGGCATTTCACAAGTAATTCAGGATTAGCAAGTTGTGCATAGATTGTCTTAAAAGCCTCAAGAACAGTTGCCGGAAGGTGTTCTTTGTGAACGTATGATTCACCACTGAACTGGGCTTTGTTTAATTTTCCCCAGGTGTCAGCGTCCTTTGGGCAAAGGCCATGGGATGGATTGGTATTCCTTGATGCCATTTGGAAATATGTGGCCCAGAGAGCCTTTCGCATGTCCTCTAAGCTGCCTATATTTCTTTTAATGGCTAAACTATAATACTTTTGGAACTCTGCGAATAACATGCACAACCCGCGCAAAGCTGTGCAAAAAAACCGCCCGAAAAGCACTTTTACTCGCGACTGAACATTAACTCGGCAGATGAAGCACTTGTTGCCAGACCAAATATCATTCCAAGTAAACTTTAAAAAAAATTAGTGCCCTTCATTATGGCGTGTTTTTTCGGCCACGTGTGCACTCTGGTGAAGCGTACCTAAGGAGGGTGAAGCAGGCTGCCGCATAAGTTTCAAAATGTGTGGTTTTTATACATAAAAAAGTTGCACTAGAGCAAACGAATAACTGATTCTGGTTCAGGAAAGACTGTAGATTTCAAATTACACAAAAAGAAAGAAAAGATTTTTAAAAATATTTTTGTTTACCCTGTCCTCTTAAGAATGTTCATTGTCTGCCATGGTGGATCAATGGTTGCAGTGTTCAGCTGCCTAACTAAAGGTCCGAGTTAAAGCGGGGCCATGCAAGTCGCATGGCTCCGCGACTTGCATGGCCCGTGTTTGTTAGAGGCCCGTGTTTTGTTAGATTTCAAGGCGCATAAAATAATGTCACATGGTCGGAATTCACAGAGCCTTCTATTGCAGCAGGGTGCGCGTTAAAGAACCCCAGGTGGTCGAAATTTCTGGAGCTCTCCACTACGGCATCTCTCATAATCATATGGTGGTTTTGGGACGTTAAACCCCACATATCTATCAATCTATTGCAGCAACCGTCATATTCATGTTGTGGTTTTAGGTGGTAAAATACCAGATATTATAGTTAAAAATGCTCATTATATGTGGACTCGGCTTCAATGGGTAGCGTAGGAAAATTGTAAGTGCACTGAAATATGTCATTATAACCGATAGAGTGTTATACCTGGGATCAATAGTGGGTTCGACTATGTTGCAGTGACATAACACTGTGTGAAGGGAGTATGTTGTAGTGACTTGAAATTGTGTAAAGGGAGCTGTTCATGATAAACATGTCATTATAACCAATAGAGCGTTATACCTGGGATCAATAGTGGGTTCGACTAAGTTGCAGTGACATAACATTGTGTGAAGGGAGTATGTTGTAGTGACTTGAAATTGTGTAAAGGGAGCTGTTCATTGATAAACATGACATAAACATACATAAACATATTTTGGACATCATCATTATTTTATATTCAAGCACTACTTATTTTATATTCAAGCACTACTGTCTGGATGTAGGGCTTGTTCATTCCTTTGTAAAAGTGTTTAAATATCGTCTGGCCACTGAATAGTATGTATATTGCCATATTTTAACTGTCTCACCTTGGATGTTCATCTTCACTTACAGGTACTTTATCTTCACATCCTTTTGGGCCTACAAGATCTATTATGTATATGGCTTCATGTTGTTGGTGTTCCTAATCCTGACCATTGTGACTATTTGTGTAACCATAGTCTGCACATACTTCCTTTTGAATGCTGAAGACTACAGATGGTAAGCTGGCACATTGATATAAGTTTTAGAGGCCATTGTTATTGATGTTTTCTTCTGTTGCAGGCAGTGGACAAGTTTTCTGGCTGGTGCTTCCACTGCAGGCTATGTCTACCTGTACTCATTCTATTATTACTTCTTTAAAACAAAGTAAGCAACGTACTTATCGTTCATGAACCATCATTATTTGGTGGTGGTTTTATTTTGCCAGTAAAATTAATAGTAAACGTGAGCTTGTAATTGTGCATGTGTTATGTGACATAGTTTAAAGTAATACTCCAGCATACCTGCTAACTCTCCTAAGTTGTTCAAGAGACACTCAAATCCCGACCAGCCTTTTTCTAATTGTAGGAGCATGACTACAAATCTCTCAAGACACTGTCCTAGTCCCCCCTCCCCTCTCCCTGCCAAAAAAAGGTGGGCAGGGTTTCTCAAAGTATCTTGCCTGGATGAATTATGGTGTAAATTTTTTAATGTAAATCAATAAAACGGGTTGGTTAAGGATTATATATGTGAGAATTGTCACCGCTTTCATATCTCTAAAACACATTTAGTGGCACCCCTCAGTTCCTTGGAACCCAGTTTGAGAAGCCTTGCACTAGGTATTAAATCTAGGCAACAGGGTAAATCAGAGATAGTTCAGATAGTCCAGATCCAAAGATATGTTGAGTGCAAATAAGGTCTTAATTTTTAACTGATATTTTCGGGAGCATCTCTTCTTACACTATCCTGAAGTGTTTGTTATCTCATGGGAAAGCATTATTTCAACACAGTCTTTGCATAGCACATTGCTGAAGGGAATCAGAGCAATAAATCATGCTGTATTAGTCTTTTTCAACAATTCTCAGATGACTATCTTATAAGTGGTAAAGGGGCCCTGAAACACTTTTTCAAGTAACCATAGAATGGATACACTAGAAAAGCTTATTGCCTCACGAATTCAACGCGTCGCAAAAAATTTAATAATACATCAATGCAAGTGGAGTTAGAGGTTTATCGCATGCTGCAATTACATTCTCTCTGCTCTCGTCCCGACAAAAGCGCTGGAAGCTAAGCAGGGCGGAACGGCAGGGGCAAAGAAAAATGTTACGTGTGCCTCGTGACCTTGAGCACCTTTTTTTTGTTCCTTTGAATGCGCAGCTTTTTCAGTGTGATCGCGCACACGTGTAGACAAGTCACGGCCTCCCGCGGCAATCTCTGTAAGGACCGAGCACTCCATGTTCAAATCAACCAATGGCTGATTGATGGGTTTTTTACGAGTGATTTTTGGGCATCTTCTGTGATTTTTCAAAAAAGAGAAGCAATATTTAGCTGACTTTGATTATCCATTGTGAATTCTACCCTGTGTGCTGTGCTATAATATTTGTATCGCGTGTTGTCGGGAGCCTCTACTACCGATCGGCAGCAATGTCTGCATCTAGAGCAGTTAAAATACATATGTTCTTTTTTGTGTGTGTAAAGCTTCATGTACAGTAAAACCTCATTAATTCCAACTTTGTTATTTTGAAATCCCATTTAATTCAAATGATTTTTATGTTGCCTCATCTTGCAATGTAAATATGAGTAAATAACTTGTAGTCGTGGTCAGCACCAGTCTGGTTAAGTCAAAAACTTGGTGCCATGTCCCAATTCTCAATCTCGATTTCGCCGCAAATCAGTGGAAATGATTGTTCTCAAGAGCCACGGCACAATGAAATGTAGTGGTACTTATTAGTGGTTGTTGAGGCACCCCAGCATCGCTGCTGACAATGAAAAAGATGTAAAAGTGGTCTCATGGTCGGCTGAAATATGCGCTTGTGGAAAAGATGTGCTTCTGTGCAACACAGAGGCGACACATGTGTAGCATGTCGGATGCTTTTTGCGAGATCAGCGTGTCATGATTTGTTGATCTATACCTTAAAATAAGATTTTCACTTTGCCTTTTACTTTGCCTTTTTTTATGTAGAGATATGAAACAATTGTGGGTTCATCACATTTTTAATTAGCTCATGGCATGGCTATCCTACTCAAACTAAATATTTGAAATCAGTATAGAAAATGTGCACCTAATTTCATCAGGATTAGTAAAAATTTATTTGCTCTTATGAGCTGGTTTCGTTTTTGTGGGGGGACAGGAGTTGTTGTGACTGAAAAGCTATCAAATAAAAAATGGAAAGCTTTTTATTACGTTATTGAAATCTACACCTTTTTTTATTTCATATGTAAAGTGTAACGTAAAAGGTGCCCTGCAACACGTTTTGAACATGCTCTGTACAAATGATGCCATGAGTGCAAGTTGGCTTGTGATATCAATTTGGCTTACGTTCATTCCCTGATTTTAGCATGCTGAGCTGCGTTGTTATTGCCGCTGCTGTGGGAGCCTTAACGTCCTCATGCTGCACTCAAATAGAATTAAACCATTGAAAGTGAGCCATGCGTTCAAAGACAGAGAAAAATGTGTTCAAGGTCATGACGTGCACTGCAGTACAGATGTAGCCTCTTGCCCTCTTGTTATCATCTCCTCTGCTTCCCTGGGGTAGCTTTTGCTTGAGCGGAAGAATGGAGAAAGCTTTTGAAACATGCAATAAATCCCTGTAGCCCTGTTCATATTTGACGGATTCTACAAATTTTTTGTGGCAGTCAATTTGTGAGGCAATAAACTCCGATGTGAGGTCATTTAAGATCACTTGAAAAAGTGTTGTAGTATTTCTTTAAGGAGAGATGCTACTTGAAAAATGCACTTTTTACCCAAAGTTATATTTTTTGTTTTTACTTGCTCTCACAAGTTTAGTTTAGTCCCTCTACTTTTGTGACCGAAGGAAAAAAAAATTGAGATTGTAATTAGACTAAAAAAAAGGTCAAAATTGCTTTTACAGAGCACAAGGTGGCTTTTAAAAAGCATAAATAGCTGACTTTCTAGAAATCCCTGGTAATTGTCACCTGGCTGCTTGCCATTGCATTTCTCATAAAGAGTTCAACAAAGCCACATGCTCGAATTAACCTTAATTCCCAAGCTCTCGTGATGGAAGAAATTATTTTAAAAAGCGTATTGCTGCCACATTGATGAGCTTTCATTTCGTCATTTAAAATGCATAGAAGAAGTTGCCTACAACTGCATTCAATGCAGTTGCATGCAATTTTTCAAGATTGGACATCATGTTTTTGGTACTTTGGATTGCTAGAACGGAATTTTTTTTCCCCACATATTCCTTGAAGGGACACTAAGTGAAATGATGGCTTTGTTTAGATTGATAAACTGTGATAACTCTAATGTTGAAAGTTTCCCTATTGTTATAATAATAGAAAATCATGGTTGCAGTTTTATTTTAGGAGCTTGCTCCTTTTGCTCACGACTTGTCATACAACGCCTGCCGGCGTGTACACCACTGTTGCCAGTGTGTACACTTCTGCAGTCACCGCTCAAGTTCGCCTCTTCGATGATTCCAATAATGCTCTTTAGATGGTGTGCCGCCACCCAAAGCGTTGGTTTTCAATGGCTCGCGCGCTCGCCTCCTCGAAGTGGCTTTGAAAGAAAGGAACGTGATAGCGTGGTGTTGTAACTGTCTCTCTCAGAAGGTCACTTCAACAACGCCACGCGGGAGATAGGTTGTTTGGGAGAGTAAGGAAGGTTAAAGAGAATAAAAGAGAAAGTTGTTAGCGGTGTTTTGTCTGGCCGCGTACGAACGCGTGCCGCGGAGAGAAAAAAAAAAAAAAAACCGGCAGGCAGGCCGGTAGGGCGAGAAAGATCCCCGCGACTATGTCCAATTCGTTCTCATCGCTTAACAGGCACTGCAGCGCGTGACAAGTTCCTACGATAAGTGTTATGCTTGGGTACCGATATCCTCCCAAGCCCCCATCACCTGCCTGCTTTCAACCCCATTGAAGAACGCCTGATAGCTCCACATCTGCCATTTATGAGCGTTGGGCATTTGGCTCACGAAAGCGGCCAGTATGGCATTAAGGGGCAAGTGGTTAACGTGCCGATCGACATGGCCAACACTGTGCAGTGCTGGCTACAGAGCGTGTCCAACAATGCTGCCTTCGACATACACATCATGCGCCGGCTCGTTAACAAGCCTTCCTACAGAAATTGTCTCGCCAAGAAACATCCCGTGCACCTCCGAGCTAGCTCCTCTAACATCATTCACTTTGTGGATATGGCAGCGGTTTTTTTAATTTTGCACTAAAATACACATCATGCGCCGGCTCGTTAACAAGCCTTCCTACAGAAATCGTCTCGCCAAGAGACGTCTTGTGCACCTCCGAGCTAGCTCCTCTAACATCATTCACTTTGTGGATATGGCAGCGGTTTTTTAAATTTTGCACTGAAATCTCTGCATGTGACATCACTTATTTCAAAATGTATTTTTGTATTTTGTGACATTAGCTAGATAAAATTTTTTAGTATAATGTGTATTCTTCAAGATATCATTCGTTCTATGTGCCAATTTTGGTGCCATCACTTGCCTAGACTGAGAGAGTTACAAATTAAATCAGCAGCACGTCAGAATAAGCTGGAATAAGCTGAATGCCAGAAAGCGGGAATGAATGCTCTAAACTTATTTGAATGAAAATTATAGTATGTTTCCAAATCCAAGCTTGACTTACTCAATCACTAATATTCAACAAACCATAACTTTTGTTCAAATGCATCTAAAACATCTATTTTTGTTTTCTTATTCAGTACTCATTCCAGCGTATTCTGATATGCTGATATATTTTTAACTCTCTGTCTGGACAAACGATAGGCCATAAAATGCACATAGAATAGATCATAACTTTGAAACTACACATTATAATATAAAAATAATTGTATACTTGAAATATCCACACAAATATAAAAAACTTCAGGACCCATGATCCACATAATATAGTTTCCCCTAACAAATTTTTTTATATATCAAGACTTCTTATACAGTGGACTCATGTTAAAATGAAATAACTTAATTTTGTTGATTATACTGTATCGAGGTGTAACTGTAATATAGAAATTGCATGACAAAGCAGTGGACATAATTTTCACATTTGGTGTGGAAGTGTGAATGAATGTGCCAAGTGTGCAACAGGTTACATTTTTTTTCTTTCTTTCTCTCCATTTTTCTAGGATGTATGGATTGTTTCAGACTGTGTTTTATTTTGGTTACATGGCTCTGTTCAGCTTCGCACTTGGAGTGTTGTGTGGTGAGTACTATTCATTGTGAGCTGTACTATAATTTTATTTATAATGTTTACTTGAGAAAACATTTGATAAAAAGTTGTTCATCTATGCATTTCAAGTAGTACAACATTTTGCTCTGACTTCAACTTTACGCAAGAACTGCAAATGCCTCGCATGATCTCATGGGTGCTGCATTTTTTTTTTAGATTTAGTGGAACATTCCAATGAGCGATGAGGCTCAAATAAACGTTGGAATGTTGTGATGCATATTGTCACAGAGGTGCATGCATGTTTTGAGAGTATGTAGGCCGGGTGAAACTGGTAATATATTGTCCTATACAATGTTATCCACAGGCGATAACACACCATATTTTTGTGCGTATAACCCGCCCCTGCATATAATCCGCACCCCCCCTTTCAGCTCACCGAGAAAGAAAAAAAAAAATCCTTGCGTATTGCCCGTGCATTTGATATACAGGAAAGGCTGTACAAAAGCTACTGCTCAAGCAACATAGCACATATGTTGACAGAAAAATCTTTATTTAGCAAGCAGAATAAGCTGTCTGCAAGGCCAGTCACAATTCACTCACTGTCGCTGTTCTCGCTAGAGCTATCACTTGAGCCGCAGTCCTCATTATTATGCACAAGGTCATCTTCGGTTCCATCCATGTTGTTTGTGATGCAGCATTTCTTGAAACTTTTTCGCACCATCTCACCTGGAATGGCCTTCCATGCCTCGACAATCCACTTGCAGAATAGGGCAATATCAGGCCTTCGGACTCGTCCTGTCGGCGTCAAGTCGTAGCAGCCTTCGGACATCCACTCGGCGTAACAGCGCTTGACATGCGCTTTGAAGGGCTTGTTAAGCTACACATCTAGAGGCTGCAACATTGACGTCATTCCACCGGGTATAACAACTAAGTCGGTGCTGTTGCGTGAAAGGCGGTCCTTCACTTCCTCAGTTGTGTGGCCGCGAAACGAGTCAAGAACGAGCATGGACCTCTTTGCGAGCATCGCACCGGGCCTCTTCTCCCATACCGTTTTCACCAGTCTACGAACAAGTCACTGTTCATCCACGCGTTCTCGTGTGCGCGCACCACCACACCGGCAGGCAAATGAACCTTTGGTAGAGTTTTCCTTTTCAAGATGACGTACGGTCGCAGTTGCGTGCTGTCGGCGAGGGCACAATGCAAGACTGTGATGCGTAGTTTGGTGTTCCCGCCGGTCAGCACGCTCACCGAACTGCTGCCCGTCTTCTCAATCGTTGTGTCCAACGACATTTCAAAATGAACAGGAGTTTCATCCGCATTGCTGATTTGCGAGAAAATGTAATTGTGCTGCTTTCGCATGCCAATTACATATCTCTGGTACTTGGGAGGCTTCTCCTCATAAGAAGCCGGCAAGCGTTGACATATTTTAGTCCGCCATCTGATTGAGAGCCCTTGCCGCTTCATAAAGCGGTGCAGCCATCCGCGGCTCGCACGGAACTCGTGAGGTAGGCCTAGCTCCCTCAAAAGTCGCCGCGCTTCCACTTGGGCCATCTCGGTCGATACGGCGTGACCCCTACTTCTCACATCTTCGATTAACTTTACTAGCTCCGCCTCCAGCTCAGGGTAGGCACCGGTCTTGGGGCCACGAATTTGCGGAAACCGCCTCCGTAGCCTTCGTTACACTGTTAAGGGGCTTCACAGCACAACACGCATTGCTTTGAAGCAGCACTATAGGAAAAACCCCGCGTATTATCCGCACCTCCACTTTGCCACTGAAATTTTTGGGTTTTTGGTGCGGGTTATACGCGCAAAAATACAGCATTAGTAATACAGTTGACTGCCGATAACAAAGCTAGATATATCAGATGTCTCGTAGTTAGTTTGGCAGGGGCACAGTCATGCAGAGATAGACGCGTTAACGCTACTGGTTCAGAAGAAAGTGGAACCCCACTCTTTATTGGGCACGAACATATATGAGCTTATAGGCATGCAAATAACAGGGCCTACCATGTTCCAGTGGCAGCCTTATACGAAAAGCTGAATTGTGGTAGAAACTTGTTAATTTACACCTCATTAACACAAGCTTTGCAGAACTCGTCTATTTTTTAAAAGCTTGTCAATTCGCACACAAATTGTGTCTATTACAGATAACTTGTGTGCACTGTAGTGGCTGGCTCTCACACGACCAGTTGCTTTTCCAGTTAAGTGGCGTGATGTGCGATAGAAGCCTCAGTGATGGCTCCCTCAAATCTCGAAAGCTATGCTTTGTAGCCTGCATGCTCCAAAAACATTGACAAAGGTTGAAGTATGCAGTATCACGTTGTGGCTGCTTTGCATTTACTTTAATTTTTCAAATTACAGCGAAATCTCGATACAAAGAATCTCAAAAGACCTCTAAAGATCATTTGTTATTTTGAAAAATAGATGTAGTGAAAGTATTAAAAATTTGCTCGATAATCATGAATGCAAACAAATGATTCACCTACCTGTGCTGTTTATACATTTGCGACCACGTTATGCTCCAATTAAGTGCAGTAAAACAAACACAAAGTATTATGGAACGAGTGCACGGTTATTTGAGGAAGAGCGCAGTTCATTGTGATGTAGGCAGCTCGACTGCTGAAAGCATGTGCATCCTTCTTATGTTACGCACTGCGAAGCATCGGCGTTAAATACCGATTCTTCACGTTGGTTGACGCGCACTGTTTCAACGTTGTCTTCGCACTCGTCGCCGTTTCCTTATCATGACATAGTATGGATCATACCGGTCGTCAGTCGTCGCACTGTTCGTAGTGCTCGAGCGTTAGTGAAGCATGCACGGGTAATCATTGGCAACTTCGGCCCACGGGTCACTCTTATCGCATTTTTTCACTGTCGTAGCAATCCTTTCATGCTGCTTCCGAAGCTCATCTTCAACGTTCAACCACCTATTAAAAGGCTAGAATACAGCTTCATAATGAGCGCACAGGTAAAGCTGCCCAAGGAAAACAAAAGCAACAACGTAAAACCCGATGTGAAAAACAAGTAGCAGGCGATGACGATAGCAATAGGGCTATTGCACATTTGAATAGGGTGGGCAAATAGAGAAATATGCGGGCAGTCTGATGATGATGGTGATAGTGGCAGGTACGGCGCTGAACGTTGTTTTTACCGCCACGAGTAACTTTTAGGGGCGAAGTTTCTTAGGGTGTGGGCTTGTCCACCGTTGTCTGTCGTTGCCAGCCCTAGTACTCAGAGTGCTCACTAAATGGTGCTGCGGCGCTCGCTCCCATCACCAGCTCGTTCTCGCGGCAGCAACTCGAGAGTGGCGGGCGCGAGTTCACGGACAAAGTGCTCAACCAAGACCTGGCCGTCATGCGGGGTGTACCCAGCACGGTGCAATACTGGTTAGAACGGCCGCAAGAAACTTTTTGCCATGATTCGCCAGCTGGGCAAACCGCACGTGTTCCTCATGCTTTCTACCGTGGAAGTACACTGGGACAAGCTCCTCCCAACTGTGGAATGGCGGCGAGTGGGATTCACGGTATACAGATGTACCTCCGGAGCTTCGCCCATTCATCATCATTCACCTCGTAGATATGCTGTGATTTTTTTACAACCGCTATTCGTTATTTTGGAGTGTTGTGGATATATAAGGGGGATAAAATTTCTTACGTTATTCTGAAAGATTCGGTATTCTAAAATACGTAGTAGTGAAATATTTTTGCATTCAACCAATCAACATTTGAAGGGGGATTCTCGAAAAAGTCGTTAATCTGAAAAAAAAATGTTAATCTCAGGTTCACAATAACGAGATTTCACTGTAGTTGCTTCTGCATCAATATTCCACAGAAGCATCCTTTTCATGGTGACCATCATAAAGATGGCACCAGTGCCACGATAAATATGTGGCTTTTTGGGTTTCTAAAGAATTGTGTTTTTTTAATTATTGTGACACCCTAAAACTTTTCTATATAAACAACTACTCTCAAGTTCATCATTAGAAAGTGATGTGAAAAGTTGCTAATTTTTTTGAAGTAACTTCAGCGTTAGCAAGGCATATCTGTTATGACATAGTTACTCCGTGGAGACAACAGGTGCTTTGGTATCTGAGTTATTAATGCTTAGTAATAAGTGTTTTCTAAAAAAATATATGTATATTGAATGTTGGGCTACACTACCAGAAGAGGGCTTTTGCATATTTAGTTGCTTGGATAGGTCGATCGATAGAGGGGGTGTGACTAGAGTAGGTACATGCTGCACACAATATACTTGGCAAGACAAGTGCCATGTGGCAGCCAGTATACCACATTTTAACAAAGCAGCATTAGTTATCAGTCAATAGCAGATTGCTATACAAATGACAACCCACTCATTGGGAAAAACCAATGTTTCAAATTTGATACAGGGGGCATTACAGGGTTAAAATGAGCTAACATTTTTGGAAGGAAACCTTATAGTGGTTAAATTAGGCAACATGCACTATGCCATAACATTTATTCCTTTTTTAGTAATGGCTTGCGCACCTCAGCAGATGTTAACTTGTATTTGGCATTTTGTTCATACTGCTGTTTGCTGTAAAGTAATTCTGCATTCGTGGCATGAAGGGTTGTATTAATGAGATTTCAGTGTGATTTAGTGAGGAATACTAATAGCAGAAGAAACTGCCATAGACTTTCATTAATTCAAACTTGCAGGGACCTTATAATTTTGTTTGAGTTATCAAAAGTTCTCATAAATATGACTCAGGTCAACGTACCAGCTAGTGCTGCGATGTTTCTCAGGGCTGCAGAATAATAGAGAGCTCTGCATGACTGCTGATGAAGATTTTAGATGTGAGTGATCATATAGGTAGTACTCATTATTGTACAGTGCCTGTATGCATAATTCAATGAATGTCCGTATCTTTGAGGACATTTCTTCGACGACCTGCCACGGTTTTATATTTGTGGCACGTTTTTTTCTAAAACAGCCAAATGCTCTTTAACTGAAACTGAGAAAAGTGCACTTTTTTGCTGCTGACATTAAGGGTCGTGCCTGCTTCAACTGGTTATTGCCAGTATGTTCCTCTCCCCTAATTACTTCAAATCCATATCATGGCTAAAATATACATAGCCCAGTATTATTGGTAATGAGGAGTAAAGTTTGTATTTGGCCGATATAGATTGGAACATTTTATTTGGGCTTGATTTACCTCATAAAACAAGTCTAGAATTATTCAAAGGTACACTAGTGCAATATGTTGTGATAAATTAACATCATCTTTGTGCTTTTCTTTTAGTGCCATGCTTCCTCATATGGGCATAATGACGATTACTAGACTTAAACAGCGACTGGCCCTTCCTAGCAAACAAATGGTGCACTATTCTGGGCTGTCATCTATTGCAGAACTTAAAAAGTGCTCTAGTTCGTTTTACGCCTAGCAGTTTTGAGCCACTTTTTCTTCAGAAAACAGATTTCTCGCCAACATTTTCATTTCATATGTATTTCATTTGCGAAAAATACCGTGTTTGAGTGGAAGGAGGACATGATGCTCTAGCGCTATACTTGAAAGAAACAGTAAGAGGTCGAAAGAAGTAGGAATATCCAGTTCTTACTCTTTATAATTGAGTGTTGTCATTGAACATCATGTCCTTCAGTAAGTGCTAACTCACCCTAGACAAACGTATTGTGCAACATAAATATGATAGCAAAGCAACAAGGACACAATTGAAACATTTTGGGTGAGACCATGTTGGTTGTTTTGGTCATGATTGTTGACGCAGTGCTGGTTTAATGAATGTGGCTCAGTTTAATTGGAATAGTTCGAGTATTTTGCTCATTTTTGGTTAGAAACTGCGTTTTTGAGTTCATGTTACGATAGAAAACTGCGGCATTTTGATTATAACTGTTTTAGAAGTTAAAGACATTTAGGTGCACTTTAGGCTCACGTGAAATTTAGCCTAGTTTCGGTTTCTGCATTTGGCTCTTTTTGAAAAAAAAAAAAGGCTAGATTTGTCAGCGGCGATATGATGCTACATAGTGATGTCAAATTAAATGTTCTCGGAAATGGCCACGTTAGTTGATTCTTGTTCACTTTACATCTTCCTACTTCAGAATTTTTTACATTGTATTGAGCTGGTTACTTGGTTGAATCACTATGTGTAGTGAATATTTTACAGCAAGTCACAAGCATTGAAAAGTTGACTGAGCAGTAGCACTACTGACTGTTTATTTTTGGTTCATTTTTTCCACAGGCACCTTTGGCTTCATTGGGACTAGTGCATTTGTGCGAAAGATCTATTCAACAGTCAAGATTGACTGAGGAGAGGACCTGGCTTTGGTTTTTCTCTTTCTAGTTCAGAGACTGGTGCCTGAAAGTGTGTGCATGTGTGTCTTTGTAAACTTTCATCACTGTTAATCAGGAGGAGAATCACACGGGTTTTTTTTCCGGTGAAATGTCTTCGTTCCCACACTTTCTTCCATTTTTTTCGTGCAAAAATGCAGCATTAAAAGAGTATGAGAAATAAGTTAGTACTAGGATTCTGTTTAGAACAGGATCTTCTACATAAAAAGTTAGACCACTTCATCGTGAATTGCTTGAAGAATTATCTCTGTTCCTGCTGTAGGTGTTGGAAGTTCCAATAATTTGACACTGATAATCATGTATTTATATGCACAATTTTTGTTAGCCTGTTTTCCGGTGGAGTCATCTCTGCTTCAGGGATGTTGTCATCTGTGTGTGAGAAAGTCTCTTTTTAGTGTCTGAGATGCTTGGGGTGTGAGTTTGATTTACTGTGGAAATTGTGATTTTGATTTCCTCCTGTGTGAGGGCTTTGCTTGAAGGAGTACCTCACATAGAAGTTCCTTGTACATATGTATGTATTGGGGTTTGCTTGCATCATATTGATGGGGCACTGAAGATGGACAAGCAAGCGTGTTTGTTCTTGCATACCGCACAAGTTCTGGATGTGTTATTTTCTTTCTGCCCTGGTGCCCCACCCCCCTTTCTTTTTATATAGTTTCCTGTACATATTGTAGCCATCAGCCTGAACGATAAACAGGACGTATGTGAGATGTTAGTTCTAGCACAAATTAAGTAAGCTGTTTGAGATGCTTTGCACTTGATCAGACACCAGAAGCCAGTCAATGTGTGGCAGTCATACCACCAGAGATCTTAATCATTGCGAGAATGTATAACTGAATGAAGTTGAGAAGTTTTAGGTTTTGTAGTGTTTGAGGAATTGTTAATATTTTCCAACTAATTTTTAAATAGTGTCATATAAAAAAATTTGGTTCTTGCATTGTGGCATTGTATGTGGCATAACCATACACTACAAGTTCTTTCGTCTGCTGTGACATTGCTTGCTCTCGAACAGCCAAATTTTAATCTGTATGCTGGTAATTGTTTTACTTATAGCCCAAAATATAAAAGTTCAGACTCATGGAGGGTTGCAGTTTTCCATCCTGTATGAATTATTAGCAGATCTTGCAGAATTCAGCTGGATCATTTGCCTTTTGAATAAACTATAAGTATTCTTGACTGCAATCACTGTCTCAATTCATGTAATGCAGAAAACGTGTTTGAAGTATTGCATGTCAGAAAAGTCTAAGTTCCTTTACTCATGTTAAACAAAAGCTTTAAAATTACATTTTTCAAGTTCACAAAGGCAGTGTATTTTGGCAAATTATTGCAAACAAGTTTGCCACGCAATAAAACCTCTCAGATGGCAAATGAAGCAGATTGGTGTTAACGCTGTGTCCCAAGTGCTTCTTTTGCCGTCTGATTTTTTTTTTCATTACTGTGTGTATAATATAATACCATCTACCTCGTCTGTCATTTTGTAGTTTTTGATGACTGTGATCTGAGTGAAATTCTTTGGCGAGTTTCGCCTGTCGAAGTACTATTGCAACGCTTTCAGAAAAGCAGTATATTATACTTGGGACGCAACTTTCTGTGGCTATGCAGCTAAAGCTACAGGGACGGGAAAATAATTCACGTGCAGCGGTGTATTCAAGTACGTAGTCCAGACAGGCTCGCCGATCACTTTTTATTCTGCAAGTGCTAGGCTTCAAACAACTTAGCTCAGAAGTTTAGGAGAGGTGTAACCTCTAGGTCAAGTATACTCTAGGGAAAGTTGGCAGGCGACTTGCTCACAAACGAAGGCTTGGACTTGCTGAAGCAACGGTGAATTGTCAGCCATGGTTTCGAAACTGGACAGTGACTCACCACCCCGCTGAGGCTGCCGATTCAGAATATGTTGCTTGTTCAACTCGTCGTAGCTCTGACACAAGGTGACGACTTGGAAACTGTGCTCGGATTCTTAGCCAAGAGCAATTGAAATGCGCCATTGTCGATGCCCTTCAGGATGACTTTGTCTGACTTGGGCATGTTGTCATTCGCACGTTGACGAAGGTCGACGACGTCCTCAATATTGCTGGTAAAATTTTCGCCAGTCTGGTGAGAGCGAACGTGCAAGCGCTGTTCTGCCCGCTGCTTGCGGACAGCCGGCCGACCGAACACTTCAGCACATGACATTTTGAAGAAGCTCCATGTGGAGATGTTGTGTTTGTGGTTGTTGAACCACAATTCGGCGATGCCAGTGAGATAAAATATGACGGGGCCAAGCCTGTCGGCTTCATTTCACTTATTATTCGCGCTCACCAGCTTGTAGTGCTCGAGCCAGTCTTCCACGTCGGTCTCATCCGCACCGCAGAAAACCTTCGGGTTCCATAGCCTGGGATGGCCAGGGCAGTTGACGAACTGGGGCGAAGACGCCGATGGGTTGGCGTTGTCGGTCATGACGGGCGGTAGCGTGCGGCTTCGCAGCTCCCCAGGTTGTAGCAACGGGGATAAACAGTACCCTCCACCAAATCTGAAGAGGTTTATTAGTCGTTAAGGACAGCAGCGAGGCACCGTGAAGAACCATCCAGCAGAGACTGGCACATCAGCGAACCGAAGCATGAGCCGAGAGAGCCGGCGTTGGTGAGGCTGCTTGCTGCAGGCACATCATCTTTTTCACAGACCTTTGGTTTTATCTCGCCGACTTTGGTGAATGAGATTGTTTTTTGCAACTGCTGCTTATGGTGTCCTACTTGTACAAATGCCTTAAATTTCCAGGTTACTTGCCTCTCGTGGCTGATGCATCGCCTTTGAACTGTGACCTTGACTCGTCGTAGTAGCCGCCTAGCCTGTTTATAAACAGGCTAGGTGGCGTCACATTCCAAGACGAAGGCCTATCTCACGACCAAAACGTCAGAGTAAACTTAAACTGTACTAGAATGCTTGTTATGGTCAAATACCTTCCTTTCTACAGTATCACAGCCTGCGTGATACTTTCTATGGCCCTTCTCTCTCTCTCTCTTTGTGTGTGTGTGTTGCCTTCTTGCATCCTGGAAGACAACTCTTTTCCCTTACTTTTTTTTTCACCAGTACTTTGAGTAGGCGTGCCCCTCCCCCCCCCCCCCCCCCCCATGGTGGTCTAGTGGTTAAGGTGCTCGACTGCTGACCCGCAAGTCGCAGGATCGAATCCTGGCCGCGGAGACCACATATTGATGGACGTGGAAATGCTAGATGTTTGTGTGTTAAGGGGTGCATTAAGAACCCACAATTATTAATTGTGGGTTCTTAATGCGTAAAGACACAGTAAACTATACTGATGGGCGACTTTAATGCCAAAGTAGGCAAGAAACAGGCCAGACACCATACAGGAGGGAAATATGGCATCGGCTCTAGAAACACCAGAGAGGAGGAATTAGTAGAGTTAGCAGAACGTAATAATTTATGGATCTTAAATACCTTGTACAAAAAAGCCAACTGTAAGTGGACGTGGTGGAGTCCTAATGGCAAAACTAAAAATGAAGCGATAGATCACTCTGTCCTTAGTGCGGCTAACATACAACAAACATAAGTTGCCAGCTGAACACTTGTAGCTCATTCGCAATAAAAGTACGAGTAGGAGCAATGCTGCTTAGGGTTGCAGAATTATTTCCTAATATCTCAAGCCGCTTCCTCTTCTAGAGAGACAATGTAAGCTCAGCTATAAGCTAGCTAGTCCACTCTAATTCATTCGAAAAATTTTCACAGTAATGAAGTTTTAAACTATTCTTGAAACCCTCTCAAAACGGTGACTTACTTTCAGATATCTGAGGCACCTTAGCCCGTGAAACCTTTGAATTGTTATCGATTAAATATCGTTTGTAAAACAAGGCCATGATAGGTTTCCAGGCGAGGGACACTTGGAGTGATCAAGTGGAAGCATGTCATGCTTTTTTTTTCTTTTCAATTATATAGACAGGACTGGCTCTTTTCGTTGCTGTTGCCTTCATGCTTCGTATAGAGTTCAAATTGATAACGCCCCTCGAATCGTACATTCTGCGCATGAGTAATAGCACACTAGCGAAGGCAACGAATGCCAGCCGGCCAATCTCCGTCGCACGAATAACGTCACCTCGCTCGGGAGGCCTGCCGTCAAAGCACATAGGAAACGTACCGCCCGTCTTTAACGAGCAGGAAAAGATGTGATTGGGGGGGGGGGGGGGGGTCGTTGTTCGGACAGCAGCTGCGGTCACCATCGACGGCAGGCGTGCTATCTACGTGCTGCGCTGTCAACACAAAGAGACTGTGCGAAGAGTGTCCCTAGAGGGGTGGTATTATCTTAAAACGGCGTTTTGTAGAGTTGCGAGAGATCGCATCCAAAAAAAGTGAGCTACCAGCCTCATATATAATATACTTTGTTGCTGTTGCATTCATTGCTTCGCCCTTGCAGTGAAACTGACCTTTTGTGACAAAGCTATGCTTGGTAGCCTGCATGCTCCAAAAACATTGACAAAGGTTGAAGTTGTCAGTATGGCATTGTGGCCGCTTTGCATTTACTTTCATTTTTCAAATTGCAGTGAAATCTCGATACAATGATTCTCAGGAGACCTCTAAAAAATCGTTCGTTACGTTGAAAAGTCGTTGTAGTGAAAGTATTAAATTTTGCATGAAAATCATAAATGCAAACAAGTGATCAAATCTCCTATCTGTGCTGTTTATACATTCACAACCACGTTATGCTCTAATATTGTGTGACAATCAATTTTTGCCTGGTTAAACTTAGAGTAACTGTACAGTTACTCTAGCTAAACTGGACATGTCGTGCCAT
The DNA here is from genome assembly GCF_043290135.1 of Rhipicephalus microplus. Lineage (NCBI taxonomy): Eukaryota > Metazoa > Arthropoda > Arachnida > Ixodida > Ixodidae > Rhipicephalus > Rhipicephalus microplus. The sequence continues at coordinate 228,913,310 of NC_134710.1, forward strand.
CTAGCGGGGCCCAGATGCACCAAGCAGGTCTGCCATCTCGGAGGCCATGGCAGGAAATTGTTCAATGGCTATTGTTGCTTCTGTGGCTTCTGGTAGTGTCGGTGGCCGCACAGTAAAGCCGGGCAACGCAGTGCGCGGCAACAGTGACGTAAGACATACCGCTTGATGCAGGTAATTTGTGTGCGCTAACTCTATGCGGACCACTAAAACGTGATTTTGTTAGAAAAGCACGTCCGTGGCACAAAAGTAACGCTGATACAGTTGTTTCTATCTGCGAGGTTTCTGGACCGCTATTTCAACAATCAACGTCGCCTTAATAGTTGCCTTTAGTGTCCATTTAACTCGACTAACCTCGTAAGTTGAACCTCTCTGCGCTGAAAATCAACAACGTAGGATCACCTATAGAAGCCTAGCAATGGCCTAAAAGCAATCTAGAAACAATCTACATCACCTAGCTATGCATGACCTCGGAACAATGTAGAAGCAACTAGATCAGAATATGCTGACGCACCCCCCCCCCCCCCCCCCCACTCTAACGACAGTACTGCATTGACGTACCCTGTCACCATAGTCACTGCCTCTAAATAAAGCGAGAATTTCGGGTGGCAGAATATTGTGATGCAAAAGCCGAGCATGCGAGCTCTGCAAACTACCGTTGCAAGGAGCTAAACGATGCGGCAAGGCTCAACAAAGTACTACGAATGAATGACCGATGTCTTAAAAATAAACATTGCTAAGACATGTGGGCTAATTGGTTTGCATTCATGAATTGTGAGTAAGCACGGACAGTGACATACAGAAGCACTGACACAGACATTGTCAGAAAATGCAAGCTGGTAGAAACATGCTGCAACTTTTTTTTTTAATTTCTTTAAATTTTTGCCAGTCGAAGACACTTTTCTATAGTTTAAGCAGCTCTGAACAAGTTGTTTATAGGGAGATGACTTAGACTCCAACTTTTTGGTTGGAGTCTAAATCATCTCCTAGTTTCACGCCCAACCAGACAGACTTCTGTCGAATGTTTACATTCAAGTTGTTTATTTCTTTAAAAATTCGATCAAGACAGAAACCTGTGGCCTTCTCTATTAATGTGAAGGATCTTTTGTATTCTCTCCCTCAATATGACCTGATTAAATCTCTAGACCATCGATTAGGTAAGTTTCGAGCAGTATATTTTCAAAACTCTTCCGGTTTGACATGCAATCAATTTTTGGAGCTTCCTTATTTATATGTTAATTCTACTTGCGCGACATGGAATGGCGTTGTTAAAAGAATGGAATCTGTATTGCATCGTCCATTCGTGACCAGGCTCTTGACAATCGTCTCAAAGATCACCCTGACGTGCCTGTATTTAGATTTGTGGACGATTTCTTAATTGTTTTAAACAATGAATCATGCAGTTTTGACTGTGAGGTCTCAAAAATCGTAACCACATTTACGGAGGCCCTGTCCCCATTGGTGTTGATGCATGAAGTGCCCAAGGGCAATTTCATCAGGTTTTTAGACTTAGGACTCTACTTTTAATCACAGAAAGTTTGCTGGAGTTATGAGCCAAGAGGCAATAAGCCCGTCCTGCTGTTTTCCTCCTCCCATTCAAAGCTTGTCAAACGTGCCATTGTACAATCCTCTTTTAATAAGTCCTGTAACCACAAGGTGGAAGGCAGTTTTCTGAACCAAGCCAAGCGCTTAGCAGAGTCAGGTTACCCAGAATGTGTACATATCAGTATACACATGCACAGTAGTACTAGGGTGGCTAGAATAGTACAGTGTACTAGTATGTGTGCTGAGCTCTGTCCCAGAGAGCTTGAGCAGAAAGCTAGAACACCCATCTAAAGGCAATAGTGGTGGCACAGCAAAAAAAAAAAAAAAAAAAAAAAAAAGTGGCTGTCATGCCGTACATGCATGGCGTTTCATACAATCTCGGAAGAATCGCCAGAAAGTCTGGGGTGGATGTGGTCTTTTCCACTGCAGAACGTCTGCAAAAGTTATGTCGACGCGTAAAATCTAGGCTTGTGCGAATATTTGAATGCTTTGAGTATTCGAAGGAATAGTAGAGTTTTCGAATTCATGTTAATTCGAATTTAAATTATTGAAAATTTCTAAGTATTTGCAATGAACGAGTAGCTGTATATTAGTCCGCACGTAACCGCCTGTAAAAGTAGTTTCACTAAGTGTAGAAGTGATAAGCCGTGAAAGCACCTATTCAGAAGACATCTGCTCTGCCGCAAAGCCCCCCCCCCCCCCCCCCCTTCAAGTTTAAAGCTGCCCTGCAACACTTTTACAGCGAAAGCTGTTATGAGATCAAAACTCGGGCCACGCGCGGCGCCGTAGTTGTCCGCCGCTTGTGCCTGTAACCACTACCGCGAAATAAGAAAAAAAAAAAAAACTGGTACCAAGGGGACAGTGAGGCTTGAATCCGCGTCGGCTGCGTGCATGGTGTCTGCGTGGCAGCCCAGTATTCTGCCACTGAGCATCGCAGTGCTTGGGACTCATCCGCAAACTTGCCCTAGGCACTGATATCAGGAAAGGAATCTCGTTAATATGAGTAATAAAGTGTTTTAGAACAGCAAAAAAAAAAAAAAAAGGCGTCGCACAATGTGAAAGCGTAACGAATGGGTCGTTTAATCCTCTAACCCACCATTACAGAAAGCTCAAAAAGCTAGTTTTTAATCACCTATTAACTGTGGCGCATACCCGCTCCAGGCATAATTCCTCATCGTCGTCAGCCACTGCATGCATGAACAATTGGCACAACATTCCTTGCAAGTGTTTAGCGGATACAACGCTTCTCGGAAGAATGACGAAAAATAGCATAGCCAATGCTGGTCTACTACCCAGAAATTATTAGGCCCGTTCGATTCACCGGCACCGGTCGGAACCGGTTCACGGCTGTGCACGCGAAGTTCAAAAATTGTGCAGCGTGAGTTCAGCGGTGCAGGCACAGCACGACACCCGAAACAAATGACGATGTGCCGACAAGGTGTTGGCCTTATTTCTTTTCGGTTAATTTACACCATTCAGCAAACACCGACCTATGGCGAAACGCACATGCGGGCAGTTTATGAGGCGCAAACATCTTGGCAAAACACACCGCATTTGTAGAGGCGGGTACGGTGCCTAAGCCACCTACGTCTAAGTGCTGCGTCGTCTGCTCAGCTGCACGCGCGCCTGCACCAAGCCGACATATCAGGTCCGTTCGATTCGCCTGCACAACGTGAACCAGTTCACAAGGTGCTGCACCTTGCCATTCGTTTCAGCGGTGCAGCATTGACGACCTGAACTCTGCCATTCGTTTCGAAAGGTGCAGAAGAGGTGCAGCACCGGTTCACGATTTTCTTGCACCTCCTTCGCTGACGGTGCCGGCTTGGTGCAGGCGCGCGTGCAGCTGAGCAGACGACGCAGCACTTACACGTAGGTGGCCTAGGCGCCGTACGCGCCTCTACAAATGCGGTGTGTTTTGCCAAGATGTTTGCGCCTCATAAACTGTCTGCATGTGCGTTTCGCCATAGATCAGTGTTTGCTGAATGGTATAAATTAACCGAAAAGAAATAAGGCCAACACCTTGTCGGCACATCGTCATTTGTTTCAGGTGTTGTCAGGGGCGGCACCAGGATGTTTTTACTGGGGGGGGGGGGGGGGCAACCACGAAAAGTGAGTTCCTCCGGGGGGGCAAGCTAGCTCTGCTCCTACTAGGTTTTCAATATATGATTCCGGGCACTTGGGTGGGCATAGGGGGGGCAGGCGAGAATTTTGGGGGGGCTCCAGCCCCCCCTTGCCCCCCCCCCTGGCGCCGCCCCTGGGTGTTGTGCTGTGCCTGCACCGCTGAACTCACGCTGCACAATTTCTGAACTTCGCGTGCACAGCCGTGAACCGGTTCCGACCGGTGCAGGTGAATCGAACGGACCTATCGTCAGCGAAGGAGGTACAGAAAAATTGTGAACCGGTGCTGCACCTCTTCTGCACCTTTCAAAACGAATGGCAGGGTTCAGCGGTCGTCAATGCTGCACCGCTGATACGAATGGTAAGGTGCAGCACCTCGTGAACTGGTTCATGTGGTGCAGGCGAATCGAACGGACCCATTATTAATGCGGTAGTGGGTACTCAGCAAGTGTACTTGCAGCAGTTACCCCATGTGTGTTTAGAAAAGGCTCTGAAAAGCCGCTCTTGTAGCTTTCCACGCACCTTCTACGCAGGCCTGGCGTTTTTTTCTTCTTTTTTTTTTTGAGCATGATCAGAAAACGCAGCCGATCGGTAGTCGGGGCTTTCGAGAACACGTGAGCCGAATATTATATAGCGCAGCACGCGGCCTGAAATTCACAACTAATGACCAAAGTTAGCTAAACATTGCTCTCTTTTCTTGGTAAATGACGTCGCAAGCTCAAAAATCCCTCGTCACAGCCATTGTATGATGATTTGTATCGGGCATTGGCTGATTCGTGCATAGCGTGCTCTGTCGTTACTGGAGTTGCCAAGGTCATGAGGCTTGCGTAATGTTTTCTTTCCACGTGCCATCCCTCCCTGCTTATAGCTTCCAGCGCTTTAGTAGGATTTGATTGATTGATTAGTGGGGTTTAACGTCCCAAAACCACCATATGATTATGAGAGACGTCATAGTGGAGGGCTCCGGAAATTTCGACCACCTGGGGTTCTTTAACGTGCACCCAAATCTGAGCACACAGGCCTACACCATTTCCGCCTCCATCATAACACGTTATTCGAAGGAGGTTGTAGCCTAGGTTCGATTTCTGCTCACGGAAAGTTATTTTTTTCACCCACTTTTCTTTCTTCTTATTTACATTACATTGTTTCTAATAACCTCCCCTATACATTTCTTGACATTATTGTATGTTAGATCTCATATATATATATATATATATATATATATATATATATATATATATATATATATATATATATATATATATATATATATATATATATATATATATATATATATATATATATATATATATATATATATATATATGACATTATGAGATCACGGCTGGTTATTTTTTCATCCACTTTTCTTTCTTTTTATTTACATTCCATTGGTTCTAATAACTTCCCCTGTACATTACTTGGCATTACTGTCTGTTAGATCTCATTAATATTGTGTTAAAACACGGAAAAACGAGCCCTTAGGTGTACACTTCTTTTCCTTTCCCTAATATATATATATAATGTTCCGAACCGTGCCAACTAAAATCTTTGGCCACCGCTGGCCTTCAAAAGACTGGAAACTTCAACATGCATGAGCAGCTTTCCTGGTGACATGTCATTGTATCAAGTATATTTCAGAATAAAGTTGTAGTGATACCGCGTATAAGTTGTTTCAACGGTGTATGTGGTGTGTTGTTACATAACTGTTTTTTCAAAAATAATACCTCCCGTCTTGAGGTGGAAAAGTTTCACGCAGCCTGATGACGAAAAATTCTTGCGATATTTGAAAATAACAAACAAGAAAAGGCAAGTATGCGTGCGCACAAATATCAACAACCGACCAACGTATAAGTTTTATAACTCCGCTTGCCTGTATACACATAATAATATGCTGCAAACTGTAAGGTGACTTAGAAGTGTGCCAGTTTGGGCTAGTTGGTCTCTTTGTCTCTTTGTTGTCGTTCTGTTCTCGCGCTATAACTATCGTCATGTAAGGTGACGCTTCTAAAAAAAATTACAACTTAAATTTCGCGCCTGAGGTATGCTTGTTATCATAAATTGTAAGTTACATTTTAAGCTCTACAACTTGAAAATTTTTATAAAAAATAAGAAATAAAATAAGCTTTAAAAATTTATTTTTTAGTAAATTGAATGAATATTTCGTTTCATCACGCCCCATCCTTTGAGGTGACGTTCATGCTCATGGTGATCGTGATCGGTCGCTGTAGCTGCTGTTGCCTCCCCCCCCTTTTTTTTTTTTTAAGTTTCACAAAGCATATGGCTTGAGTTACAGTTTTTAGCGAGTTACCTCTGCAAGTGGTATGTATTCACGTTTACATTTATTTCGCTAGCGCTGACCCTGCGCCGGTCCTCTGACGTGGCGCAGTGGCTCAGCCTTGCGTCACTAGTTTTCATATGACAGTGTCCAGCGCCGATTCGGGATTTGTAAGCTCGTAACTCTACGAGAGAAGACTTGACTGGAGGACTTATCGTCGGAAAATAAACGGGAGACAGTAGAAATTTTGTTCTGCACAATGTAGATCGTGATCATTTGAGCCGGCAGCTGGGAACATTGTTGATTTGGCGAGTGTCGGCTGCTTCCAGTTGCTTCCTGATCTGCCAAAGCCTCACGATCCTTGCGTTGTATGACACGTAGGAAGAGACGCAGCGGCCCGACAACTCGTGGACAACTCCCTAATAGGGCTTCTCTTCCGATCTGCTTAATTTCAGCAGAACGAGCAGAATGTATGTTCCGGAAAACCACATATATATCATCGCCGGAGAGGTAGCGGTCATTACAGCCGCCTTAAGACGGAGCAGTACCGGACAGAGTAATCAGGTATTCCACTAATAATTCTCACAGTACGAAGCATCGCGTTGTGATACAAAAGTGAACAAACAATATGACGAACCAGCGCACTGCGCATCCATGATATGCGTGTATGTGTTATCATTCGTGTACTACATTATTTTGCAGACGGAAGAACATGAAGCACTTAATCGGAGTTTTTCCAACTTGAAGGACGCTCTGGGTCGCTCCACCGATATTTCAGATATCGAGCCAAGTGTCTATTTTGGTCCGTTTTTGGAAGCTATAAGATCAGATGACACTAGTGGCATTGTGACTGGGCAAGCTCTTGCGTCTGTGAACAAATTCCTTTCCTATGGCCTTTTAGGTAAGTTCACTCGTGGGCTAGCACAATGTTCCGCCTGTTGTTTGAAATCGGTATTTCCCTCATGACTTGGTCTGTGTACTTTTTTTACATTTTACAAAGATTTCATAGTTTCATTGCAGCTTTGTCAACTCCTTTATGCCATGTATATGTGGTATTGTTTGTAGGAATTGTTTGATAAACATTGCTTACAAACTCTATATCTGTTGTGTGATATTGTAGATTTTGTACAGGCAAGAGGTGAGGCCTTATGGCATTTCCTCTTCAATTATTTTAATACTCAAATCAGTTTCAAATTTTGTGCAGGTTTTGAATTGTTGGAACATAATATCGGGAAGAGCAATGAGTTCTCATTGTTACAAGAAACAATTTGCATTCTGCATAGCCCCGTTTCTTCGATTGTATAGGCCATCTTTGCATCCTATCTGTTGTGTAATGGGTACCAATTGCAGTGCTAAGTTAAATGTTGTCATCTTCAAGTCTTTTATTTCTACTGGCTACAGTAGTTTGCTGGCTAAGATGATTGGCTGCTTAAACCATTTGAGTGACCAGAGAAAGTACCACTGACGAGATGTTTCACAAAGTATGTGTAGTATAAATTTGCTGTTAGATTTGAGTGCCAGCATAAAAGTCATGCTTGTTCATTCTCGCTTCACATTGCAGTAAGTTTGCCCTGATAATAGGGACCATAGACACTTAGCAAATTGCATTTGAGTCTACCAGTTTCTTTCATTTTGACAAGTATATCAAAGTGGTCTTTCTGCTTACTAATTGTTCAGGGAAACAGTACAGAAGAGTGACAGAAAGAGGACACAAAGTAGACACTAAGCATTTGCATGCACTCAGTACTGTGAATATCTACTTTGTGTCCTCTTTTCTTATATCTTGAAGAATCTTTTTTCCCTGTGCTTGCTAAATAAATATCCTTTCGATACTTGGACTGTACAATAATGTTTGGAATAATTTCTGTGAGAGCTTCTCAAGTGTTAAATACATGTCTTGGAAAAAAAACAACTGTTGTCTAGCATCTAAACAAAGAAAACCACTGTGCCTTTAGTTTTAAATGAGTTTCTCGTGTGAAGAAACAACAAAGTATGACAATTAATGTTTTTGAGACAGACAAGGCATTCTTGTTAGTGGTTCCTAGAGATGAGTGATCATGTTAACTAATGGTCTGCCATGCTTTATAGGCAGCTTTATAACCTGTTTACTTCATTAGATCTCTTACAGTGGTAGTAACGGTCATCTCCTGGGAATTATATTTCAGATCACAGACTGGAGTCCTCAGCATCTTCAGCTGAGAGCATAGCAGATGCTGTTACACATGCTCGTTTCATGGGCATTGACCCCGCATCAGATGAAGTGGTGCTTATGAAAATACTGCTTGTGCTTCGATCTCTCCTTCTCTCACATGTTGGGGCATTGCTTTCAAATGAGTCGGTCTGTGAAATGATGCAATCTTGCATTCGCATCTGCTTTGAGCCAAGGCTCAGTGGTAAGTCACTGGGAACATATTATGGTTTATAGTGTACAATATTAGTAATAAATGAAATTTTACCTGTGCTTGTCAGGATGAAACTCATAGTTGGTACTTATTCATATATTTAGAAAATAGCAATATTATTTTCTAGCACAGCTAAAAAGTTTCAGTTGGTCTTGTTCACCATTACTGGAGACATTATGAACTAGGGCTAAGTTTAACATGGGATATTACCTTTTCTGTCTGCGATGCCCGGATGAGAGTTGCTGTATTTAAATTTTTTTGCGTGCATTTTGTCTGTGTGTTCACATAGACTGGTGCTCTACATTACTACTTTTTTTTTTCTAGGGTTAGTTTGTAAATCTTGGCATTGGAAGTCAAAATGTATTTTCTGTATACCCACAGCCATACACGTTGTAATTGAGTAATGTAACTCATTGAACTACAGTTGGATACAACTTTAGAAGTATGTTGAATCTATTTCTCAAAGACAGATGTACACGAACCTGCACCAATTGGTGCACACTCCAGAGTAATATCATGAGCCATTTGGCAAACCTCCTTGCCTTCAGAGAGCATTGCAAAGTATAAGCGCATGTCTGCCAATTATTTCAGATTTCGACCATTTCTTCCGTTTGTACGGCTGATCAAAATCTTCCGGAAAACAAAATTTCTGTGTGTGATTTGGCTGCATTGACAAAATGCAGGTCAATCCGCTCCAGGCTTTTTGTGGACCCACTGCAGTTTATTGTAATCAATTTAGAAGGCATTCATATAAACGTACAGTAGAATCTTAGTGATGTTAAACTGCAGCCAATACGAATTCATCAAATTCCCCAGCCAAATTTTACTGTGTTCATTGGGCTGAAATTTGAATGTTCCGAACACTTTTCTTAACCGCGACATGTGATACGAACTGTAGTATCGAAACCGTCGAACAAATGCAGAGAGCAGCGTGCTCGAAGCTTCAGAAATACGCACGCAACCAGCACACACACTTGTGTGTGTAGTTGTCGTTGCCACAACAGCTGTGGACGAAACCGTGGTGGTTCGTGGCATGATCATGTATGGCAATGACGTAACTGACAGAAGTCCGAAAGTGCGCGCATCGAGTGCTCGGCCAGTCAAAGCAGCACTGCTTTCCGCAAACTCTGTGGACATAACCGCGGCAGATGCGATCGTAGATAGCATAAAACAACTTAGTTTTGAAGGCACGTGCGCAGCCAGCGCACATGGATTGAAAACAGACTTGCCACTTTTCGCAACCGTCGCAAACGAAACCGCGGTCACGGGGACGCGATAGCGATCTCTGAGGGCACGCAGCTAATAAAAAAAATGGCTAGAAGCATTTTGGCGTTCCTGTCCAAAGAATCTTGTAACGAGCAAAGCTTTGACCTGCGCTTGCGCGGCAGCCAGCTGCGCTGCCCCATCTGTCCACGTGTGTCCCAGGAAGACATACCCAAGTTGTAAATAGATTTTGCAAGTTGTATTCATGACAGGAAATTTCGGTAGTATTTGCACCCCCCCACCTTTGAGACTCTTACCTTTGTGGGAAAATTTACCCTCGGTGTTTGCCACTCCAAGCCATTATAAAACCATAATGCCGATGTTTGCGCTTGCAATTGGGGCACCCCTCCCCCTTTTGTTTTTTGCGATGTTTTTTTCTCTTGGCGCCAAAAATAAAATGAGGGCAAATAATTCAGTGTGACCCCCCCCCCTCCCCGTTGCGGAAATTTTCCGGATGCAGAATCCTTGAACTTGGCAGGTATATGCAAGCGGAACTATTTCTTTAGTTTTGAAGTCTATCAGATGCCGCAGTGTGGTAATCTGGATGGGTCCCCCAAGGAGACCTTAAGTTGTATCAGACTGTTAGTGGCATTGAAGCATTTTGTGGGAAAGCACACACGTTGTGCCAAGCAAGTGAACGAGAGTCTCCACAGCCTTGGAAATAAACCATAATCTAGGAGCTTAGTCTCAATGCACTGAGTAAGCAGTCTTTTAGTTAAATACAAATGTTACATTTTGATCATAATTCTAGTTACACAGTGTTTTGTACAAAAAACAACATGTGCTGTATGCATACATACAATGCAACGTATGTAAGTTAAAGAGTCTTTGCTGCATGTCGTATGATTTATTGCTATCTTGACAAGGAAAGCAGTGGCTGCTGCAATGCAAATACCATTAATACTTCAAAAGTATTGCTTTAAATACATGCTGGTGAACTTCCTGCATGCCTGAACATTTCTTGTTTTAATTTTGCCTTGCAGAGTTACTACGCAAGTCAGCCGAACAGGCCCTAATGGACATGGTGCAGTTACTTTTTTCTCGCCTTCCACAGTTTTCTGAAGTTGCCAAGGGAGGTTGTTCGAAGAAAGTGAGTGACTTAATATGTCAGCATTTCCCTGAAATGTTAACACCTACTAACAAGACTGCTAACAGTATGACACTTTAAAAACAACACAAGCTTAACTTGTTCACCTATTATGTTTCTCTATTTTTTAACAAATAGTTCTAAAAATATACTTTTCTGGTGCTTTTTTTTCTCTCTTCTTTCGTTTTGTTCCCACAGCCATTTCTTCTCTCCTTAATGTGCTGTCTGAGAAAGATGGAGAAACAAGCTCTCTTTAAAGCACCTTGTAATCATAATTAAACCTACAGTGTAAATGCAAGATGACTGGGAGCAGTGGTAGACATGATCATCCTTTGACTACCTTACTGTACCTCATTACCACTCAATTCCTTCAGTTACCTAAGTTTGTCATGACCTATAGATGATATCTGTACCAAGCACTAAGGCTTTACAAAAACTAATAATTTTTGCTGCTCTTTGCGTTTACAAAACGTTGGTTCAGTTTTGCTATCTGTCTTTATGCATTTTGAATGGGAAGAGCGAGAAATATATGTTCATTGATTAAAACAGTGTCCCGGATGATACGTTGTGTCATCCTGAGATGGGAGGGCTTTTTCGTCTGACAAACACTCTGTGAATAATTATTTCATAATTAATGTATTTTTGCATGCCATTGCTGCATATTGGGCAATGAAAGGGGCTGCTGAATACCTCCAGATTCATTTCAGTCATTTTTACATATTCGCGCTATCAAAATGTGGTCGTGTTACCTGGGAACCAAACCAGAACTTCATTCTGAGTAGCAGAACTTCATATCCACTGGCCGACCACAAAATGTATATGTTCCATGAGATACCCTTGCAAATATATTTTTATGTCATCCCAGACAATGATTTCCGCTTTATGTCCACCTTCTACCCTGTATCTGCAGCATGCCTTAATGTTTGTTACTTGATAGGCTTGTATGTGTTGAAATGTATACGTACATATTTTGTTATTGCATTCTGTGTGTTTCATGGTGCCACATCTGCGTTCTGTTTGTGGGACAGGATTGTTGATTTTGAAAAACAAACTATTTCTAACTTCTTGGAGGAAATGAGTTTTGTGTGATAAAATTCTATTTGAAACACTTGCTGTGCATTGGAATGAGTCAATCATTGGATTTATTTTACACCACTTTTTAAAAAATAAAGAAAAACCTGCTTTGAATCATGAGGTGCGCAAAGGTGTGCATAAAGATGATAACGATTCGCAACTTTGTGGCTTAATTTTTTCTTTTTTGCATTCTGGTTTACAGTGTGCTTACTTTTTTTCTTTTTCATGCTTTCACAGTTGAAAATGAGGGCGAGTGGCATGGATAACTCAAGAAGTGCCAGGAAACGTCGTTCTCCTGTGCCCAAGCATAGAAAAATTCCTAGAGAGCCTGATTCTCAAATACAGCAACAAACTCCTTCCTTCCCTCAGCCAGTTGGAAATGTAGCGTCGCAGCAACATCTTCCTGGATCAGAGGAACAGCAGTCTACAGGGGAAGCTGCAGGGCCTGGGAAAGGCCCTTCGCCTGGGATAATGACTGAACCAGAAGTGCCAGCTGCTCCCGACTCAAGCCTTGAATCTGAGCCTCTAACAGGGGTCATCCACCTGTCGGATTCAGTGCCATCTATTGCAGACCTAGATCCCAGTCAGACAGACTCTTCAGGATGTGCTCAGGTGAGACACTTGAGCAACTCCTCAGGCTCCACAATAGTGCAGAAGCGCTGTACTGTTTTTTTTTGTGAGGTATAGTCTCGAACATAAGCTGAGAGATAAAAATATTCCTGAGTTGGGGTACTAGCATAATGAAACAGCATCAAATAGCAATCTGCTAAAAACAAGAAAAAAAATCTAGGTTAGGGCTGTCTATCTCCTTTTCTTGTTTTTTTTTGTTTATATTATCAGTTTGTACTGCTTCATTATGATTATTTCAGCAATCAAATCAGTGTTGCACATGGCTTAGTAACAGACCATGCACCAAAATGTTGTGGATTATCCCCAGAATTTTGTTAAAATGGGCACTGGACCACTTTTAAATGCAAAGTATTTCTTAGCCAATCAAAGGCATCTTGGTGTTTCTATCTACCTAGTATTTATCTATCAGCCGCCGACATCTTGGTACTCTCAAAATCGCCTCCTTAGTTTGATATGCACTGAAATTGGCATAGGTGGACTTTAGTGTATTATAAACACTATTTGCTGATTATGACGTGAATAACTACTTCTCTGTCATGCAAATCATGAAATTCTTTTCACCGGTCATGGGTGGCAAATGCCCCCATAATGCTGCCTGCCTGTGATATGAGGCTATGCACTACAGGTAATTTACTGTCTATCAACCCAGACTGAAGGAGCTCATGTCATGAAAAACGAGGTGCAATGGGAGCAAAGAATGAAAATCACGATTCGAGTTGGAATCGAACCCAGGCATTCTGCATGGTAGTCAAGTATTCTACCACATAACCATGCCAGTACTTCAGACTGCTTTGGTAAAAGACCCTACAAAAGTGTTGCATCTGGGCAACGCCAATTGTCATTGCAAACTTCGCTATTTGGTTCTGAATATAATGAATGAACTTTACATATGTTCACCTATGATTCAGCAAGCTATAGTCAAACATTTCTCGAATATGCCAACCGCTACTTAAGATGTGGACATCATTACCCCATAACATGCATATTGGGATGAAAAAAGGGATGTCCCTGTTCTAACGAGAGTGCCAACATTACATCGGACCATCAGCTACCCTATACACGTAAGTGTACTTGGCGAACCTGATGCGCCAACCACTCAGATTACACAGAGACATTGGTTATGCATCGCTCGAAGTAAAAAATCTGGCATAGGCTACTACACGTGACTGCTTCACATGACATTGATTCCTGCAGTGCAAGGAATCTGCTAGATTTTTTTTACAAACCTGAGAAACGTGTGGTAATGGCTTTCCGTAAAAATGTTCCTTAAATTTGGGAAAACCTAACGTGAGCAGCCATGGGATAACCATGGCTGCGCAAGTTGGGTTTCAACTCGGAGAAGTGGCTTTTGCAGAAAAAAAGACTGTTTGCTTTACACTGAAAACTTTCACAGTTATGCCTTAGGTCTTAAGACAACATATTTCTTTCATTGGGCAGTTATTTTATCATGATATAAGTTATATAGACACACTCGGCACGTTCTTACTGTCAGCGTCGGCACTGCCATTATGTTCCATATGCGGTACAAATTGACAACATTCCCCAATACATCATTCGTTCTATCTTCGAGTGAAAGGGTAAAAGCAATGCCAAAATGTGCTTTTGTAGGGAGACTAATCTTGTAGACCTTACACCGGAACTATTACACAATATGTAATGTGGCATTTGACAATGAGACTTTTGATTAAGAATTACAAAAATATCCAGGGCACAGAAGAGCAGCTTGACTTTGTTATAAAAGTGTGAGATTCATTCTGAGAACTTTTATCACACCCACTCGAGATCTCAAGTCTTCTAGCATAGTATAAAAACTACTAAACCATTTTTGCATAGCTGATAAACACATAGCGTGTAGATAATTGCTTACATTGCAAGCATAATTTGACTATTGAACATGCTCCAAGCAGAAGCTTACAAGTTGCCCTCGCTAATCAATGTGAAGGTTTGAGTCGGCATGTGCCTATGAAAATTAAATTATGTGGAGTGACTCGAGTACTTCGTTTATTTAAAAAGTACCTTGCAGGCACCTGAGGCATAATGGCAGGGGTGAGTTGTGCAATAAATGACCAGGCTATATTCCCTTCAAACATGAATAATGATAGACTATCTATAAATATGTCAACTTTACATCACTTTATTTCTAGGCACTCAATATTCTATTGCTAGACAAGTTGATAATAGTTGATTTGTGCATTTTCTGTAATTAACATAGTAAAAGTATAATAAATATCTATTCATGCTAAATTAGTCATGTTAAATTTTGCTTAAAAATACAGAAATATCAGGATTGAAATAAATGGGCAATTAATTATTGAATATATATTTGTTCTGAGCAAACACAAATAATACTGTTGATGTGGCTCCTGAAATGCAGCATACTATCAACTGTCTTGTTGAACATGGTAGGGTGTTAAGAATAGGGATCCTCCGTAGCAGTGTGCAGTGCAATGGTGTTAAATTTATTTTTTTATCTATTTCACAATACTGCAGGCCATAACAGGTTCAAGCAGGAGGGAAAGATCAAACAAAATAAACAAGAAAAACAAAGTAGACTAACAAATAATCAACACATATTGATTATGCAAGAGGTTATATTCACCCAAAGCTCCTTGTAATGGTCATGGTCTTGAAACTTTACCAGAGTGTGACGTTGGGGGAGTTGGTGCATAGCTTAATAAAATGATGGTGGCGCAACAGATACTAGCAAGGAAAAAATAAGGAGACAGGATAGGGCGCCATACATTCAACTCGTTTATTTTCCTCGCATTACCCAAATATATATGCTCTCAGTATGTGCACAAGGAGAAGATGCAGCACAAGCGACTATCACTTTGCACACATGAAAACCTAAACAGAAGAAAGCTATCGCACAGCACCATCACACAGGTATTCTTCTTGTATAAAGTGATCGATGGGACACTGACGCATTCGTTCCCCTTCCTTTGTATGTGTTATGCCTTTGTATGTGCCTTCAGTATCTCACGTGCTAACATATACCTGCTTCGTCCTTTATCCTGCAATTTTATCATGATTGGTCTCTACCCCAAAGGAAAGGGCACCATGTGATGCCGGTACTACCTCAAACACAAAATTTAGATTTTTCCAGTACCTGACATTGTCGGTAGTTTCAAGTTTTATAATGAGCTTGAGAACTGTTTAAGCTCATGTTATAATTTTATTGACTTAATTTTACACTTTCTAACGAAAACTGAGTTATTACCTTTGCAGACGTCACACCTTGGGATGTTTTTATTGATTAGTGGTCTTTTGCATGGAAAAAACATGTAGCTTAAATTTATTAACACAATTCGATCTGCAGGCTATAATAAGCTAGACAGGAAGCATAACTAAACTAATTCACAGTTTCTTGTTTTGTGTTACACTTGTGTGGGCAGCTTTGTGATTCCACAGTGTTATGTGCAGGAGGGTTCGGAAGGTGCCCTGTCCATAAGCCAAGAACTGGTCGGGAGAGAGTTCAACCTTGTTTCACATGAGCCTTCAAGTTTGGAAACCAGCATTGAGAAGGAATGCTCAGGAACAGTTGTCACCATGGGTGGCACTGGAGACAATGATTACGTGAATCCACATGGTGTGCGGTTCACAGCACTGCATGGTAATCGTGAAGGTAACTTGTTGCCATATATCAACTCTCTAGTTTTCTGACGCATTAATGATTGTATGAAAATTTAGGGATCATGCGGGAGAAGCCCACTGCCCACTAGTTGCGTCTCTTAAGACTAAGTAAAGTTCCACTATCTATCCATCCATCAAGTAGGTTTGTTTGACCGATTGATCAAATGATTGAATTGGATAGAGACACATAAGCGTTGGGCCTTGGATAACTCTGACCACTGCTTAGATTTTTTTAGAAGGCATGTTATGATTGATATGTGGGGTTTAACGTCCCAAAACCACTATATGATTATGAGAGACGCCAGAAGGCATGTTATGAAAACACTAAATTAGGTCATATATGTTGATAAATTATTCCTTTCAAGTTTTATTTTTATTTAATGATTTTTTGCAAAGAGGTTGATAACTGAAAAAAATGAATGAATACTCATTTTCTATTTTTAAAATTTTGGAATGAACCCTCAGCACTGCTAGAACAGTGCGACATCACAGACTTCAAAGTAATTTCTTATATTTGGGCATTTGTGTTGCAGTGAAAATTCTTTATGCAGTCTAGCCCCTTTATAAGAGACACTGATATGAGAGACAAGTGGGTATAAGAGGCTCCAGTGTGCCTACAGTAAAATATGGATTGATAAAAAAATGCATACGAGGTACCCTGCTAAGAAACATCTTGTATAAGAAACAATTGCTGCCTGGAGCATGCCTCTTATAAAGGGGTTTAACTGTACTTGCAAAGTCTAAAGTTCAGTCATGGGCAGCTCCTAAAGTAAAGAGGGAAATATATTGTTACTAATAAAGGAAATACAGCTTGGCTAAAGCAGGAGCCACAGATCTTTATTATCACAGGGTGCTGAAGCAGATTTCAAGGTGACATTGCCATCTGACATGTTCTGTATGTACTGAACTGTTCACAGCGTCGTCTGCTTTCCACTGTATGTTTCTTATTGCCAAGCACGAGTGGTTCTTCAGCATCTCTTAAAACAGTACTATAATTCATCTGTAACTACCGTATATACTCGTGTAAGGGCCGCCCTCGTGTAAGGGCCGCACCCCAACTTTGAAAGCGGATATTTCGAAAAAAAAAAAAACAAAAGTTCAAAATGTCCCGCCAGAAAAGTGTAGTTAGTTCATTTACAGCCAGATGGCGCTGCACGCTTTTCCGCTTTTATTCTACTTCCGCCGACGCGCCGACCACGCTGTTGACAGCGCGCCGCCATATTTGCCTTGTGCGGCCTCTTTGTTGGCATCGTTCCTAGCATCGTGTCGATACGTTGGCAGCGCGACTTCAGATCGGTGTCGTCGGTGTCACTTTGTTGGTTGTAGTGAACCCTGCAGAAGCCAGCGCACGTGACGGACGATGGGCCGGCATCTGAGATCATTCACTGCAGCATTTAAGCTGCAAGTGATTGACTATGCCGAGGAGCACGGGAAGCGGGAAGCTGGACGAAAGTACGACGTCGATGAGAAGCGCGTGCGTTACTGGATGAATCAGAAAGATGCCCTCGCCGCTACTAACAGGAGCCGAAAGGCGTTTCGCGGGAAAAAGTGCAAGTACCCGCAACTCGAAAGCGAGCTCGTCAACTACGTCGTCGACACACGAAGGGACGGCTACGCCGTATCGACTGACATGATACGCGTCAAAGCCCTCAGCATCGCTCGCCACATGGAAATACCCCCGGCACAATTCAAGGCAAGTCGGGGCTGGGCTACGCGGTTTATGAACCGTAACCAGCTTTCTATTCGGCGCCGAACGACGATTTGCCAAAAACTGCCGCGCGAGTACGAAGACCACGTCATTAAGTTTCATCGCTTCGTGAATGCTCTCAGGAGGGAGCATGAATACGACCTGTCCCAAATTGGGAATGCGGACCAGACACCTGTGTGGTTCGATGCACCGGAAAGCACCACAGTGGATTTAAAAGGTGCGAAAAGTGTGTCTGTGCGCACGACTGGTGCAGAACGCCAAAGGTGCACTGTGATGTTGTGCATCACGGCAGACGGCAGGAGGCTTCCGCCGTACGTCGTATTTAAAAGGAAGACTCTCCCAAAAGAGAAGTTCCCTCAGGGAATCGTCGTACGTGCGCAAGAGAAGGGCTGGATGTCCGAGGAACTGGTCGTTGACTGGATTAAGACCGTCTGGGCAAACAGACCTGGAGGGCTGTTACAACGGAAAGCCCTCCTTGTTTTGGACAGCTTTAGGGGCCACTTGACCGACCGCGTCAAGAACCGAGTTGCCGCAACTCGTACGGACTTGGCCGTCATTCCCGGTGGCCTGACGAGTGTGCTGCAGCCGCTCGACGTATGCGTCAACAGACCATTCAAAGTGGAATTTCGCCGATGTTACTCTGAATGGATGGCTGGAGGCGTCCACGAGAAGACCCCTACAGGACGGCTGAAGCGGGCGTCGCTCCAACAGGTGTGTGAATGGATTTTGAATGCGTGGCGTGCCATGTCAGTAGAAGTAGTTGCTAAAAGCTTCAAGGTAACGGGAATTTCGAACTCCATGAACGGCACCGAAGATGACCGTCTCTGGGAAGACGCGGACGCCGAGGCGAGCTCCTCCGAGAACGAGGACAGCGAAATGGAATCCGAATAAAAACATTTCTGGCATGTCATTTGTGACTCTTGCACTCTGCTACTGTTGCATAAACAGTACAGACCTTTGGCCTGTACTGCCTGTACTAAATCGGCCTGATTCGTGTAAGGGCCGCACCTAGCAAAATTTTCGAAAAAAAAGTGCGGCCCTTACACGAGTATATACGGTACCCCTGAAGCTACCCATATTACCAGCATTTTTTGTACTGCAATCATTCTTGCGACATCCTAACGACACTACAGCACTGCACCATATTTCTCTGTGGTGTCATCAAGATGTGGCAAAAATGATCGTAGTATGTACTTAGCACTTGGTATGGGGAAGTTTATTGTTCGCAAATTTCATATTTTCGTAACAGTATGATTAACAATACAGTGTTATTGTGGAAACTTTTGCCAGTCATAGCATGTCACCCAGTGATGATAGTACCCAGGCAGGTGTGCAAGCCTACCTGAAAGGAAAATCTCTATGAATCAGCTATGAACCAAAATTATGAATCAATCTGCAAACCAAAGTAACAGTCTAAATAATAACAACCTTAGTTAAATGCTGGTAGTTACATGTAGCAATGAAATTTATCACGAAGGCGTCAATGCACATTAATGTAAGAGGTTATCATGGCAGATATTTGAAATGCTACAGGCATTGCTGCTATAAAAGAGATATTGATATTGGAAATATCGCATTTACTGAAAAGCAGTTAGAAAATTATGTCTGTACTGCAAGAGAAAAAGAAAATCAATTTAATCCTTATGATAATATAAGGTTTAGTAAGGAGCATAGAGCTGTACACACTATGTGTTTATTTTATATGCTTGTGATGGTGGCTGAGAACAGCAGTAATGCAGATAGAACTAAACAAAGCTTGCCTTGTATGTTAGATGCAAATAAGCAGAGCTAGCACAATTATTGTTCTCCAAATAACATATTGAACTGCACGAGTGGAAACATGACTTCAGTTAATCTGATTGCTTTTACTGAACAAATAAACATTTTTTGTCTATTTTAGTGGGGATTCTTAAACCCCCACAGTTTTTAAAGGACCCCTGACATAAAATTTAGAAACTCAAGATGTTTATGTTGTTTGAGAGTCCTGTATGCAGGTGCACATCTGACCGATTATTAGTGACGAGCGTTGTCTACAAGATAAATTGATTTGGTTTTAAAGTAAAGGTAAAGGCTCATTTGAGTTGCCAGCACCAATTGATATATTCTCTGGTATGATATAGACAGAGGCCCCGCGTGACCTTCCAAGAGTAAGGCGAGTATTGTCGACGTCAAACAACATTTGCAGGGTGTGCACAATACCCCGTCTGGCACCCTGTGTGGACTATAGTTTCTTCACTCCTCTAGCTCTGTTGTCGGGCTGCTGTCAAAGTGATTTTTGCTGCTTCCACCAGAAATGCTTTTCTTTTTTCTGTGGGGGACACACTCAAAGCACCCACATGATTTCGTTCTTCAGAGCCCACTGGTCTCCCGATTTGAATATGATGTGTACATCGTCACCAAAGCTTGAGCTCATGTAGTCTCAGGTGCTTCCCCCACGATGGGGTGCTAATTTCTTATGGTGTTTAGGTGGGCATTTCAAACTTGGTGTAAAATCATTCTGAATTAATGGTGCTAGCATTAATTATACAATGTAATAGAACATTTATGATTTAGTTGTGGTAATATCAGATGCAAAGCTACAAATTGCAGTGAAAAAGTCGCCAACATAACTTGCGCTGTCAGGGGTTTTTTAAATGAAGAATTGTCCTGAAATAATGTTTCATGCACCATATTTTGGCAGAAGGTAAATAAGCTGTTCATTGCACACAGTTTGATAATGATTTTTTTCTTTCTGTGCCTATGCTTAATTTAATGTTAGGTTGAAGATGTTGTAGTGGTACACTACTGTGACACATTTGCTGATAGAAAACCATTGATGCTGGAAATAGCACTTGGATATGCATTGTATTGGTGAGCTTCAAAAGCTGTAGCTGCTTTTTGATTGTTTTGATTGTGTTGATTGATGTTTTGTTGATAAGCTCAGAATTAGTAATTATAATTTTATTTAAGGTTAAAAATAAGTGTTTAATGCGGTCATTACCCAATGCACATGTCACAGCTGCATGGCATTGTACATCACACGGCTTGGTATGTGAGGACAAAGAATATTTACATTTTGAATGTGTTTTTGGTGAAAGGCTCATGTAAAGCTAATGTGGTTTAGCTACAAGACATGAGCAGTTTTTTGTTTATTCTGTGCTTTAATTCCTAGGTTCAAACAATGAAGAGGAAACGGAGGTCATATGAGGGATATAATTTGTGCTAGCCCTTTAGCTGTTTTATGTAATTTGTCATATGTTGGAGACAGTCTTTTTACAAAGCTAGCTTTAAGCATACTATGTTTGAAAAATTGACATTTAAAGAAACACTAAAATCAAATAAGAATTTACATCAGAGTGAAAGCTCAATGTATGACAACATCTAAAACGACAATACTATTAGTAACAGTGCTCTACTTACCGAGAAATTAAAGTAAATGCACAAGAATACTAGCGTTGTAGTAGGACATTTTCAAAATGATCCTGATGACATCAGACAGACCGCCTACAATTAATCACTAGTAATCGATCTAACTACACTAAACAAAGAACATTTTGTGCATTAAGAGACACTATAAAATGCTGCTTGTTTGTTTTTCTTTGATTCATGAAAAAAAGAACCGCCGGATGTTACTATGGGGAATGGTGCGAGTGGTTCAAAAATTCTATTTTCCCGTGGTCACACGGGACAGGTGGTGGCATCTAGCGGGGCACAGTCGAAACAAAAGCGTCTGCAATCTTGAAGTCAATGGCGGGAAATTGATCAATGGCCATTGCTGCTGCTATGGCTTCGCTGCTTTTGGTCTGCTGCTAATAGCGCAGTAAAGCCGGGCAGTGTTGTGCACGGCAACAGTGACGTGAGTCGGTTCAGTTGGTCCGCTTCTTGAGGCGGGTAATTTGACGTGCGCTAACCCGATGCGAACCACTAAAACGTGATTTTATTTCAAAATATGCCCTTCCTTGGCATAAAAGTAACACTATGAGGTTTCTGGACTGCCATTTCAACAATCAACATCGACTTAATAGTTGACTTTAGTGTCCCTTTAATGATAATTAATTCA
This sequence comes from Rhipicephalus microplus, assembly GCF_043290135.1. Taxonomy (NCBI): domain Eukaryota; kingdom Metazoa; phylum Arthropoda; class Arachnida; order Ixodida; family Ixodidae; genus Rhipicephalus; species Rhipicephalus microplus. Next base: position 228,935,084 of record NC_134710.1, read on the forward strand.
TGAGGAATTCGTTTTCTGCAAGAATAAATCTTTCATTTTTCCTTTGACTGCGAAATGCTAGTGGTGTTGGGGGTAGCTGCACATGGTAATTTTTAGGTCTGCAAATGTGGATCCTTGCTGATTAAATATTGACTCAGTGTACACACACATTACTGAGAGAAATGGTTATACCTACTTCAGTAGAAAACAGAAAAATAATACACGGTGTATCCTGCTGAGAAAGCTCCTGGTGACAAACATATTTTGTGCACTCTGCAAATATATTGTAAATACACTTTGCACCTCTGTCTGTCTTCATGGAACATTATACAGGGTGTCCCATATAACTTGAGCCGAGAATTTGAAAATTAAAGACACTTCAGTGGCGAATTGAACCAAAAGCGTACTACTCGCACTAGCCTGTAGGTCCTCAGGCTATTTCTCCCCGTATTAATTAATAATTCTTAATTATCTATTTTTTAATCATGGGCTGGAAACCCGAAATATGAACCCTGAGATGTAGAGCACTTTCAGAAACCACTGACTAAATTGTTTCCTGCACGATATGTCTAGCGCTGTTATTTTTCCGCATTGTAAAGAAAGCCTATAGCAGCATTATAGCAGTGCACTCTTGATCCGTCAGACGGCTTCTTTTCACATTCCGTGGGCTTTTTTACAAAGTGGAAAAAATAACAGCGCGAGACGTATCATACAGGAAACAATTTAGTCAGTGGCGTCTGAAAGTGCTCTACATTTCAGTGTTCAAATTTAGTGTTTCTAGCCCTTAATTAAAATTAGATAATTAAGAATTAATAATTAATTAGTATGGGGAGAAATAAAAATAGCCAGAGTACCTACAGGCTAATGAGAGTAGTATGCGTTTGATTCATTTCGCCTCCCAAGTGCCTTTCACTTTCAAATTCTTGGCTCAAGTTATGTGGGACACCCTGTATATGGGTCATTATATACCAAGTGGGCCCAGTAGTTTTCAGATCATCACCAATCCTGCTTAATCCTACTAATATATGTGCATGTGAGAAGTTATTGGTGTAGTGTTTTTCTGGAGAAAATTTGATGGTTTGGGGTTATTTCAAACTTGCACACAGAAGTGAAACTGTGTAATGCAGAGTAATTTATACAAAGTTGCTGCTTTGAGTTTTAATATGAAGCTACAGTGATGGAAGTGCTGCTCCAATTGCTCCAAACCCCTCCAAAAGAGAAATGCTTCTTCATGTGGCTCTAAAATGTAATATATGTAAGTAACTGCTCCGAACCTGGTCGAAATGGTATTTGAAAACTGAAAACAATGAACTCTAACTGTGTGACCGCCCAGCAAGCGCAAATGAAACGAAAACCAAGCTGTATGTACTATCATCCTAGTATGCTAGTATGCAGCTTGCTTACCAGCTGCATACTAGCATATTGACAATGCCGCAGCTATTGACACTGCATATATCTGATTTGGCTGCAAATTTGTTCCTAACAAGCAGACTATATGAAAAAAAAATGTGTGTGAAATAAGTTTAATATCATACTGATTACAAACTTCTGCTGCGCAGTACCAAAACATACATGCCTCAATAACAATTTCTCACATATGTTAGTGGGATTTTTTATCAGTGTTATTGAAGATGGTTCAAAAAACACGAGGCCTTCTTGATATGGTATTACTTTTATACAAAACACGCTAATCAGTCAGACCAGCTGGCTTGACAGTTTTCTTGTTGATTACATTAAACATCTATAGAAACATGTGTAGTTACATTCAGTGCTCTCTCTGGGCTTCATCATTAACATGTGCGAAGGTAGTTGAGATGCTGATTCCTTTTGATGTAGGAGCAGGTCCTGTGGTGCCCTATGGGCTTCCCTGTGTGTGGGAGCTGTTGCGTTTTCTTGCCAGCCTGCTGTATGTGCCTGAGGCAGTGGGTCATAGCCAGCAGCACCAGCAGAGCCTTGAGATGATGATTCACTCAGGCCTCAACCTGCTTGCTGTAGCTCTTGAGAGTGGTGCCGACTATATCAGCTCTTTTCCTTCCTTACTCGGTCTGGTCAAGGATGACGTGTGCCGGAATCTGCTCATGGTAAGCACTCTTTATTGGAGTCTTTGCTTGATCTCATGGCTGGGTCTTTTAACAATGATTATCTTTGATTTAAACTGAAAGTTTGTGTTTTTGGTTACAGAGATGCCTAAATATTCTTAACATTCTAGTTGTGCTTTAGAAGCGACTTTAATATTTTGTTTCCGGGAAGACTAGGGCTAGTAATTTGTAACTACTGTATGTACTCTCATAATTTGAGCACTTTTTTGGCGATTTAGGGGCCGCAAGAAGGGGGTGCACGAATCACACGGGGATTTCGCCAGTGCGTATACAAAATATTGTGTCACAGTCTTAACACGCACAGCATATATATTAAAAAAAGAAAGTAAATTGGAGCACAAACAAAGCGTACTCGAAAGAATTAGCACATACTTTAACCAATTGGATCTGGTCACACTCGGTCTAGTAGTAATCACTGCAAAGTCCGATTGAGGATCATCGTCACGGTCACTCTCACTGCCTTCCCAAAGCCTATCGTCCTCTGTTCCGTCGAGCGCGTTCGAATGCTCCTTTTTCTTAAAGCTTTTTTTGACGATGCTGGGAAAAACTAGGTCCCACGACACGGCGAACCGAAAGACCTAAGCATCCACACATGATTGAAAAAGGCCTTCTTTAATGGCAGGAAACTTGCATTAGCAAGCGCGCACATCTGCTTTCTCGCGTCCCGTTCGCGCCAACTGTCTCTTGTTGAAGTACTTCACCTTCAAGTGCTTGGCGGCTGCACGGTTCCCGGTGCCTTCTACATCACAAGGGAACCGTAAAAATGCGTTGGCAGTAGTATGGCGAAACCTAAACTTCTGGGATCGACCAAGTGTGCGTTGCAGTGTGGACGCAGAAAACAAGGGTAACAGTTCGCACGACTGGCCCTCACACAGTTCCGATGCCGAAAGTTGTATGTGCCGTGACACGAGCGTACATTCTAAGGTGGTAGAGATAAGGAGAGGCAAACGCTTGAGCAGTTCGGGCATCCCGTTCAGGTACAGTATTCTAGGTTCGGGGGAAGTCCTCGTAAGAAGGGACTTTGCACGCGCAGCCTGTTTGACTGCACTTGTCTTCTCGGCGAGACGCACACCCGTTTGAAGCATCAAAAGGTCCAAAGTCACTTTGCGCGCGCGGCGGTAAGCTGGCTTGGGGAGGGCAAAATATAAGGGTAAATATTTATTTTTAGCAAAGCTGGCAAAATATTAGGGGTGTGCAAATTATGCAAAGGCGCAAATGTGAGTAAGTATGGTACGTGTTTTCATGCTTTTTATGCTTGACCAGCGGTTAGAGCAACATTCTGTCCACATTATCGTCAGGATCAGCTGGCTGTGATTGGTGGACAAGACTAGTATAGGATAAGGCACAACGCATTGCCACAAAATACAGGTCTAAGTGTGACTTTTTGGTCAAGGCATTTTTAAACACTTGAAGTTGGTTTTCTTATTCATTTAAAGTCACTCTTGCTGTGATCAAGTTGTGGTCTAAACAGGAAAATGCCTTTACTACATGTAAACTTTTTTATAATGAAACATTCACTATGTGCTGACATTGGCCAGGTATATTTTGGTGTGTCTGATAATTTATTATAATTTTGTTCACTATTTGACCTATGTTCGACTATGTGTATTGCGGTTTTTTTGTATATTAGCATTAAAACTTACATTTACAATTTACAACAACGGTATCCTAGGACCTGTAAGTTTGATTAATACAATTTTTTTTCTTACGTAAGGTAGACATTTATTGTAGGCTGTATGCAACATGGGGGATTAATATATGCTAAGCTATTCTTAGGCATACTACTGAAAAAAAAAAAGACTGTAATGAAATCATAAAATTTTGTCTTTTTTTCCGTTGCAGCTCTTGAATTCATCACGTCTCTCCATTTTTGTATCATCTTTACGTGTGAGCTTCTTGCTTTTTGAGGCACTTCGAACTCACCTGAAATTCCAACTAGAAGTAAGTGATCATGTGCATTTTGTTTGACTCAGTTACTCATAAGGAGCTTTTTTTGTCAATGCTAAACTTTGATGTGAAATAGGTGTTGCATGCTCTGATGAAATCTGATGAAGAATTTGTTGCAAAGTGCCAAGTATGAGTATGGTACTTTTTTTTTTTCTGACATAATACATGCCGTTAGTAGAATGTGAACAAGTAGCTAACCTATTAAAAATCTCGTATCCTATTACAGCAACACCTTGTGCAGCCATAACATGCAGGTGTATTTGCTGTATCTTAAGACACTTATTGTAGCCCCATATGTTGGCCCTCCTCCCTCCCCTTTCAGAGTGCACAGTCCATTTATGGAGAACGCTTCTGTGGCCTCTTTTGCCACTGGTTACAGACCTTTGCTGTGCATCAAATATACTTTGCCGTTTATTTGACGTACAGTTTGTCCAGTGTGTGATAACCTTTCTTTCATCAGAAGCTTTGTGTAAATTGTCAAAATGGTTGATTGGGCGAGTTGGTGATACATGACTAATTATGAAATGGAAGCGCACAACGTAGAAGCAGACGGAAAGACAGGGACAAGCGCTAACTACCAACTGAAAGTTTATTCGGAAAAAATATGAAATATATACTAAAAGATGATACAGTGTCAAGGCACATACGATAACACCAAAGCATAGACCAAAAATGGCAACACCGATAGAATATCTTAGTGCGTCAGCCCTACCTTACCATCGCTTACTGTGCTTTACATTGATTAGTTAACTTCTACGGCATCTGCTAATGTTTAAAAACGCTAGCTCCTTATCGGACAAAGCGATTGATGGTTTGCTGACGCAAGCCCCGTGTTCCGCTATGTGTGCTGCTTCAATTATAAGCCTTGTGCGCTCATCTTTGTGCTTTTGGAGAACTACTGTCTTATCAAATTGTACTTCACAGCCACATCTAGTGACATGCTGGGCAAGATAACCATCATTGCCGCTACGAACATTGCACGCATGCTCACGCAACCTGTCGTTGAGGCATCTTCCAGTTTGCCCAATATAACAGGCACCGCACGAAAGTATGATCATGTAAACTACGTCACTAATGCAGTTGACAAAACGGTTCCTGTGCTTTGTTTTACACCGCTGTTCCCTGTGTCTAGCGCCACATGTCAGTCTAGCCAGCTGAGAAAGCTTGTGTGGTGCAGAGGAAACTACACGCACTCCCATGCGCTGCCCCACCTTTTTCAGGCGGTGGGTAACCTGATGCATGTAAGGGACAACAGCTACTCTTTCTCTTTCTTTTTCGTGGGTCCTGTTGTCACGTCCTACTGCACCATGTCCCTGGCCATCTTTAGCTCTCCGTTTTCTACGGATACTTTCGGCCACGGACACCAAGACCGCCTCAGGATACCCTGCTGACTTAAGCCTAGCCACCTGATTGTGGAAGCTGGCCTCCATTGAATGCATACAGGACCGGTCAAGTGCATTAGTGAAACACGTACTCACTATGCCTCTTTTTACAAGTTTGCTATGAGCCGACGTGTACGGCAGAAGCGGTTTCCCCGCGCGTGGCTGGAATTCCCAGCAGGTATGTTCAGCCCTAAACGTAAGCCTGAGATCCAAAAACCTGATTGACGAGTTTTCCGGCATTTCATGGGTCAATACAAGTGGACCAAGGTATTTCTTAAAGAGAGACAACACATTATTGGCATGAGACACAAAACCTCGAGGATCACACTTCATTATGACTAAAAAATCATCAACAAATCGAAACACTTTCTTCGCTGCAGTGCTCACTAATTCTTGATTAACGGCCCTGTCCATTTTCGCCAACAACAAATCACTCAAAATTGGGGCCAGACACGACCCAATCGACACGCCCTGTTTCTGAAGATACACGTTGTCATTCCACTCTACATATGTGGAGTTGAGATACATGCCCAATAAGTCTAAAAAACCACGCGCACTCATTCCTGTGCTGTTCTGAAATGACACTCCACCGAATTGGTCAATGCATTCTTCAATACAAGTGAGCAACGCATCATGAGGTAAAGAATAGTAAAGATCTTTAACATCTATTGAGAATGCCATGAGACCTGTGTTAAACTCTTGTCGGAAAAATTCGATAACTTCATCCGACTTCTTAATTAAAAATGGGTCATTAATGGTGAAAAGCTTCATCTTATCTTGCAAAAACACGCCTACATTCTTTTGCCAGGAACCACACTCAGATACTATAACTCTAAAAGGTACATCAGGCTTATGTGTCTTAGCTGAAAAGAATAAGTTCAACGAAAGTTTATCGCACCTATCGAACTTTTTCACTAAGCCTTCTAAATTGAGTTCTCGGCACAGGTCCTTTGCTCTTGCCTTCACTTTTCGCAAATCGATGCCGGTGAACGTATCGAACACGGTACTAATGGCGGACTGCGCTTTTTCAAAATACTGCCTTTTTGTAAGCACTGCGAAACCTCCCTCCTTGTCTGAAGGCACCGCACAAAGATCATTGTCAATTAGAAAGTTGATTGTCCGGCTTAAAGGCAGGTGACTGCTGACGGGCTTACCGCGTTGAAGTATGTCCAGTCCTTCCGAGATGCACCGGCCAGAGTCTTCTTGAGGAACCTGACTAGATACACTTCTAACAATGGCTAACAGGTCCGGGGGGTCTCGCTTCTTCACAAAGGCGAATTTTGGGCCTAGGCCTAACGTCCTCTGCACAAAGTCGGGAAGCACCACTTTACCAACCAAATGCACTGTTCTTTCACTCTGTTGTTTTCTTCTGACTTCAGAACGCAGCTTCCGAAGCTCTTGAACCCATAAGGAAGCAGAGCTGTCTTCAATCCTTGCTGCGAATTCTTCAAGCCTTCTTTTCCTCTTGTGCGAACGATGTTCTTGAAGAACTTGTAGCTTGAGCGACTCCCGGTATAGTCGAGCCTGCCGATTCCACTCAGAACGCAGGATTTTGCAAACCCTGATTCCGTGACCGGTCGAAGGGCTGAACCCACCAAATAGTGCTTTCACATCTTGTGGTATGTGCCTCTTACGAATGCAGAACGCTAAAGCTCTGGCTCGGCAGGTAGCTAAAGCGATGAGAGTGATTAAAATAGTGGGATGAAGGAACACAGACGAAGGAATGCCCGAAGAACTAGAAACGTAATTTGTCAAAATGGTTGATTGGGCGAGTTGGTGATACATGACTAATTATGAAATGGAAGCGCACAACGTAGAAGCAGACGGAAAGACAGGGACAAGCGCTAACTACCAACTGAAAGTTTATTCGGAAAAAATATGAAATATATACTAAAAGATGATACAGTGTCAAGGCACATACGATAACACCAAAGCATAGACCAAAAATGGCAACACCGATAGAATATCTTAGTGCGTCAGCCCTACCTTACCATCGCTTACTGTGCTTTACATTGATTAGTTAACATCTACGGCATCTGCTAATGTTTAAAAACGCTAGCTCCTTATCGGACAAAGCGATTGATGGTTTGCTGACGCAAGCCCCGTGTTCCGCTATGTGTGCTGCTTCAATTATAAGCCTTGTGCGCTCATCTTTGTGCTTTTGGAGAACTACTGTCTTATCAAATTGTACTTCACAGCCACATCTAGTGACATGCTGGGCAAGATAACCATCATTGCCGCTACGAACATTGCACGCATGCTCACGCAACCTGTCGTTGAGGCATCTTCCAGTTTGCCCAATATAACAGGCACCGCACGAAAGTATGATCATGTAAACTACGTCACTAATGCAGTTGACAAAACGGTTCCTGTGCTTTGTTTTACACCGCTGTTCCCTGTGTCTAGCGCCACATGTCAGTCTAGCCAGCTGAGAAAGCTTGTGTGGTGCAGAGGAAACTACACGCACTCCCATGCGCTGCCCCACCTTTTTCAGGCGGTGGGTAACCTGATGCATGTAAGGGACAACAGCTACTCTTTCTCTTTCTTTTTCGTGGGTCCTGTTGTCACGTCCTACTGCACCATGTCCCTGGCCATCTTTAGCTCTCCGTTTTCTACGGATACTTTCGGCCACGGACACCAAGACCGCCTCAGGATACCCTGCTGACTTAAGCCTAGCCACCTGATTGTGGAAGCTGGCCTCCATTGAATGCATACAGGACCGGTCAAGTGCATTAGTGAAACACGTACTCACTATGCCTCTTTTTACAAGTTTGCTATGAGCCGACGTGTACGGCAGAAGCGGTTTCCCCGCGCGTGGCTGGAATTCCCAGCAGGTATGTTCAGCCCTAAACGTAAGCCTGAGATCCAAAAACCTGATTGACGAGTTTTCCGGCATTTCATGGGTCAATACAAGTGGACCAAGGTATTTCTTAAAGAGAGACAACACATTATTGGCATGAGACACAAAACCTCGAGGATCACACTTCATTATGACTAAAAAATCATCAACAAATCGAAACACTTTCTTCGCTGCAGTGCTCACTAATTCTTGATTAACGGCCCTGTCCATTTTCGCCAACAACAAATCACTCAAAATTGGGGCCAGACACGACCCAATCGACACGCCCTGTTTCTGAAGATACACGTTGTCATTCCACTCTACATATGTGGAGTTGAGATACATGCCCAATAAGTCTAAAAAACCACGCGCACTCATTCCTGTGCTGTTCTGAAATGACACTCCACCGAATTGGTCAATGCATTCTTCAATACAAGTGAGCAACGCATCATGAGGTAAAGAATAGTAAAGATCTTTAACATCTATTGAGAATGCCATGAGACCTGTGTTAAACTCTTGTCGGAAAAATTCGATAACTTCATCCGACTTCTTAATTAAAAATGGGTCATTAATGGTGAAAAGCTTCATCTTATCTTGCAAAAACACGCCTACATTCTTTTGCCAGGAACCACACTCAGATACTATAACTCTAAAAGGTACATCAGGCTTATGTGTCTTAGCTGAAAAGAATAAGTTCAACGAAAGTTTATCGCACCTATCGAACTTTTTCACTAAGCCTTCTAAATTGAGTTCTCGGCACAGGTCCTTTGCTCTTGCCTTCACTTTTCGCAAATCGATGCCGGTGAACGTATCGAACACGGTACTAATGGCGGACTGCGCTTTTTCAAAATACTGCCTTTTTGTAAGCACTGCGAAACCTCCCTCCTTGTCTGAAGGCACCGCACAAAGATCATTGTCAATTAGAAAGTTGATTGTCCGGCTTAAAGGCAGGTGACTGCTGACGGGCTTACCGCGTTGAAGTATGTCCAGTCCTTCCGAGATGCACCGGCCAGAGTCTTCTTGAGGAACCTGACTAGATACACTTCTAACAATGGCTAACAGGTCCGGGGGGTCTCGCTTCTTCACAAAGGCGAATTTTGGGCCTAGGCCTAACGTCCTCTGCACAAAGTCGGGAAGCACCACTTTACCAACCAAATGCACTGTTCTTTCACTCTGTTGTTTTCTTCTGACTTCAGAACGCAGCTTCCGAAGCTCTTGAACCCATAAGGAAGCAGAGCTGTCTTCAATCCTTGCTGCGAATTCTTCAAGCCTTCTTTTCCTCTTGTGCGAACGATGTTCTTGAAGAACTTGTAGCTTGAGCGACTCCCGGTATAGTCGAGCCTGCCGATTCCACTCAGAACGCAGGATTTTGCAAACCCTGATTCCGTGACCGGTCGAAGGGCTGAACCCACCAAATAGTGCTTTCACATCTTGTGGTATGTGCCTCTTACGAATGCAGAACGCTAAAGCTCTGGCTCGGCAGGTAGCTAAAGCGATGAGAGTGATTAAAATAGTGGGATGAAGGAACACAGACGAAGGAATGCCCGAAGAACTAGAAACGTAATTTGTCAAAATGGTTGATTGGGCGAGTTGGTGATACATGACTAATTATGAAATGGAAGCGCACAACGTAGAAGCAGACGGAAAGACAGGGACAAGCGCTAACTACCAACTGAAAGTTTATTCGGAAAAAATATGAAATATATACTAAAAGATGATACAGTGTCAAGGCACATACGATAACACCAAAGCATAGACCAAAAATGGCAACACCGATAGAATATCTTAGTGCGTCAGCCCTACCTTACCATCGCTTACTGTGCTTTACATTGATTAGTTAACTTCTACGGCATCTGCTAATGTTTAAAAACGCTAGCTCCTTATCGGACAAAGCGATTGATGGTTTGCTGACGCAAGCCCCGTGTTCCGCTATGTGTGCTGCTTCAATTATAAGCCTTGTGCGCTCATCTTTGTGCTTTTGGAGAACTACTGTCTTATCAAATTGTACTTCACAGCCACATCTAGTGACATGCTGGGCAAGATAACCATCATTGCCGCTACGAACATTGCACGCATGCTCACGCAACCTGTCGTTGAGGCATCTTCCAGTTTGCCCAATATAACAGGCACCGCACGAAAGTATGATCATGTAAACTACGTCACTAATGCAGTTGACAAAACGGTTCCTGTGCTTTGTTTTACACCGCTGTTCCCTGTGTCTAGCGCCACATGTCAGTCTAGCCAGCTGAGAAAGCTTGTGTGGTGCAGAGGAAACTACACGCACTCCCATGCGCTGCCCCACCTTTTTCAGGCGGTGGGTAACCTGATGCATGTAAGGGACAACAGCTACTCTTTCTCTTTCTTTTTCGTGGGTCCTGTTGTCACGTCCTACTGCACCATGTCCCTGGCCATCTTTAGCTCTCCGTTTTCTACGGATACTTTCGGCCACGGACACCAAGACCGCCTCAGGATACCCTGCTGACTTAAGCCTAGCCACCTGATTGTGGAAGCTGGCCTCCATTGAATGCATACAGGACCGGTCAAGTGCATTAGTGAAACACGTACTCACTATGCCTCTTTTTACAAGTTTGCTATGAGCCGACGTGTACGGCAGAAGCGGTTTCCCCGCGCGTGGCTGGAATTCCCAGCAGGTATGTTCAGCCCTAAACGTATGTTCAGCCCTAAACGTTCAGACAAGGAGGGAGGTTTCGCAGTGCTTACAAAAAGGCAGTATTTTGAAAAAGCGCAGTCCGCCATTAGTACCGTGTTCGATACGTTCACCGGCATCGATTTGCGAAAAGTGAAGGCAAGAGCAAAGGACCTGTGCCGAGAACTCAATTTAGAAGGCTTAGTGAAAAAGTTCGATAGGTGCGATAAACTTTCGTTGAACTTATTCTTTTCAGCTAAGACACATAAGCCTGATGTACCTTTTAGAGTTATAGTATCTGAGTGTGGTTCCTGGCAAAAGAATGTAGGCGTGTTTTTGCAAGATAAGATGAAGCTTTTCACCATTAATGACCCATTTTTAATTAAGAAGTCGGATGAAGTTATCGAATTTTTCCGACAAGAGTTTAACACAGGTCTCATGGCATTCTCAATAGATGTTAAAGATCTTTACTATTCTTTACCTCATGATGCGTTGCTCACTTGTATTGAAGAATGCATTGACCAATTCGGTGGAGTGTCATTTCAGAACAGCACAGGAATGAGTGCGCGTGGTTTTTTAGACTTATTGGGCATGTATCTCAACTCCACATATGTAGAGTGGAATGACAACGTGTATCTTCAGAAACAGGGCGTGTCGATTGGGTCGTGTCTGGCCCCAATTTTGAGTGATTTGTTGTTGGCGAAAATGGACAGGGCCGTTAATCAAGAATTAGTGAGCACTGCAGCGAAGAAAGTGTTTCGATTTGTTGATGATTTTTTAGTCATAATGAAGTGTGATCCTCGAGGTTTTGTGTCTCATGCCAATAATGTGTTGTCTCTCTTTAAGAAATACCTTGGTCCACTTGTATTGACCCATGAAATGCCGGAAAACTCGTCAATCAGGTTTTTGGATCTCAGGCTTACGTTTAGGGCTGAACATACCTGCTGGGAATTCCAGCCACGCGCGGGGAAACCGCTTCTGCCGTACACGTCGGCTCATAGCAAACTTGTAAAAAGAGGCATAGTGAGTACGTGTTTCACTAATGCACTTGACCGGTCCTGTATGCATTCAATGGAGGCCAGCTTCCACAATCAGGTGGCTAGGCTTAAGTCAGCAGGGTATCCTGAGGCGGTCTTGGTGTCCGTGGCCGAAAGTATCCGTAGAAAACGGAGAGCTAAAGATGGCCAGGGACATGGTGCAGTAGGACGTGACAACAGGACCCACGAAAAAGAAAGAGAAAGAGTAGCTGTTGTCCCTTACATGCATCAGGTTACCCACCGCCTGAAAAAGGTGGGGCAGCGCATGGGAGTGCGTGTAGTTTCCTCTGCACCACACAAGCTTTCTCAGCTGGCTAGACTGACATGTGGCGCTAGACACAGGGAACAGCGGTGTAAAACAAAGCACAGGAACCGTTTTGTCAACTGCATTAGTGACGTAGTTTACATGATCATACTTTCGTGCGGTGCCTGTTATATTGGGCAAACTGGAAGATGCCTCAACGACAGGTTGCGTGAGCATGCGTGCAATGTTCGTAGCGGCAATGATGGTTATCTTGCCCAGCATGTCACTAGATGTGGCTGTGAAGTACAATTTGATAAGACAGTAGTTCTCCAAAAGCACAAAGATGAGCGCACAAGGCTTATAATTGAAGCAGCACACATAGCGGAACACGGGGCTTGCGTCAGCAAACCATCAATCGCTTTGTCCGATAAGGAGCTAGCGTTTTTAAACATTAGCAGATGCCGTAGAAGTTAACTAATCAATGTAAAGCACAGTAAGCGATGGTAAGGTAGGGCTGACGCACTAAGATATTCTATCGGTGTTGCCATTTTTGGTCTATGCTTTGGTGTTATCGTATGTGCCTTGACACTGTATCATCTTTTAGTATATATTTCATATTTTTTCCGAATAAACTTTCAGTTGGTAGTTAGCGCTTGTCCCTGTCTTTCCGTCTGCTTCTACGTTGTGCGCTTCCATTTCATAATTAGTTTTGTGTAAATGGCTAGTTGCCTGCAAGATGTTGCCAGCTAGCACAGGCTGTCATCTGTTTGTTTGTGAAGTTTTTGGTAGCTGGGCTTAGCAGAAATGAGTAATATGCATCTTGGATATCTTGGAGACAGATAGCAGATCAATGTTTAGCAGATAGAAGATTGGCGCTGCATTTTTGGTGGTGACGAAAATAGTCGAGGCTTGTGTACCGAGATTCAGGTGCACGTTAAAGAACCCCAAGTGATCGAAATTTCCGGAGCCCTCCACTACGGTGCCTCTCATAATCAAATTGTGGTTTTGAGATGTTAAAAATAATAATAATAATAATAATAATAATAATAATAATAATAATAATAATAATAATAATAATAATAATAATAATAATAATAGTATTAAGTCTGGTCTGCCAAGTGTTAATGAGGACGTAGAGTGAAGTGATGGTAAACAATCAATATGTGGGGAGTGTGGCTTACGGAATGCAGGTTCGCTGTGGTGAAAGAGAAAGGCACTTGACTCATAGGCATGGGAGAGAGAGAAAGAAACAACAGATGGCCTCTGTATAAAATAAGGGCTTTATTAGAACTCACTGTTGGGCTAGTTGGTGCATGTCTTGATTAAATAGTAAACTTTGCGTCGAATTCACAACCACACAGAGAAGGAAACACACATAGACACTGTGCTCATCTTCAGAGCGGGAGCCTCCTTTGGGTACCAACTTATTTTCGGGTAGCAAACCTATTTTCGTGAGGTGCGCGCCTGTGGTGTCTATGTGTGTTTCTTTCTCTGTGTGGTTGTGAATTCAGCACGAAGTTGACTATTTAATCAAACAAGGGCTTATTTGGGGCACCTTTGTGCCACAAAACAATAATCACTATCCATCTGACATACTTTCCTTGCACTTACACTGCACACCCGGTACTTTTCAATCACGAATAGTGTGTGCACGCTATGTGCATTACAGCATTCTTAATAGGAAAATATTGACCACACAGTTTTCAAGAAAGGAAATGCGAGCAAGCCAGATTATAGTTATATTTGCATGGTACAAGGATGCGCCAAGTAGAGCTTTTTTTCTAAGTCTAGAGAGGGCTGTCTATGCAGCCCTAGGTTGTCCTAACTAACGCATGTGGTATGGTGATTGTAATACCCCTCTTCTTAAGAATGTTTTGTTCTTTTCAGATGTATCTCACTAAGCTTATGGATTTGATACTGAGTGAGTCAACCACTGTGACGAGGGATCAGAAGGAGCTGTCTGTGGAAGCTGTGTTGCAATTTTGGAGGATACCAGGCCTCATCACTGAGTTGTACCTCAATTACGACTGTGACCTCTTTTGCTCCAATTTATTTGAAGATCTCACCAAAGTATTGTCAAAGGTCAGTGTATGACTCGATGCATCTATGCGTCTTCTGATCTGTGCTCAGTTTGACATGTGGAGAAAAATGCTTATCTTTCCCATGTACTACTTTTTTTTTGTCAGAATGCTTTTCCTGTGGCAGGCCTGCAGCCTATCCACCTTCTCTCACTGGATGCTTTGCTTGCTGTAATTGACAGCATAGAAACAAGGTGTCATTTTCGCATGTTGAGTGAAAGCCAGGCGGCTCGTGGTGGAACAGCGTCAGGTAAGTGGAGCTGTCATTTATTTTCTGATGTGCATCTTGATTGTGCTACATGCCTACAGTTTTTTTTTTTCAAATTTTTATTTAAGATTTAGAGTACTCTAAAACTTCAATTTTTCTACATTAAAAACTGCTCTAAGAGTCAATAATTCAGTTGAATTATTATTGCTAAGGTAAAAGTGTGTTATGCATTTTGGTTTTTCAACAGGGTCGCTGCTTGATGGTGATGGTGAGGGCTTCCATCCTGAGCAAACTGTGCCATTGGATCATTGTCAAGTGGCCCCCTTTGGGTACCAATTAGGCCAGCAGTTGGTTCACAGCCAGGATGGTATTGCTCAGAGTCCCGCTTCTGGAGTAAAGCTTCACATCAGAAGCTCAGTCTTCATGCGGCCAAATCGCAAGTCTATTTCTGAAAACATCCCCTCCCATGAGGAATTGATGGCCATCAAGCACAAGAAAAAGGTGTGCTTTCTCAACTGGTTTATTGATGTAACCATATATATGCTGGGGTTATATCTGCTAAATGAAAACTAAAAAATTGAAGGGACTTGGAAGAGATGAGGTTTAAAAGGAACTTCAACCTTCTGTAGTGCTTCAGCTTTCTTAGGGAGTTTTCTCATGCTGAAAGTTATGTTGAATGGGCTTCAGTGCTAAGAATAACAATTTGAGGGTGCCTTAAATGTTCATAAACAAGCCAAAGTGTTAAGAAATGTTTACCTTTTGCCTCCCCTGAAATATCATTAAAGAACTTAGAGGAGTGTGCTTATAAAAGTTATATACTGTTGAAATGTCATATACACTGAAACCTTGATATAATGAAACCGAATATAACGAAATATCGGTTAGAACGAAGTAAAAAGAATCTTGCAATATAGTGTTAGGAATAAACTTTTTTTGGATATAACAAACTTATTTTCGTGTGAGCTACAACTTTGTTATAATGAGGTTTGAGTGTAACAAGCTTCAATTTACTGAAGTTTTTGATGTAATGAAGTATTTACAATTTAATAGCTTTCTGTCCATAGAACACCACTTACTTTTATTCCAGTATAACAAATTACGGTTATGCATGACTTCACTCCAATGCAGTTTCACTGATGCTACAAAGAATAATTGAAACAGGAAATAGGAACTTCTGTTCGTGCCTGTGGTCAGATAATTGAGTTAGAAGTGGTTTTTGCAAACAGATTTCTCAAATTGCGCTCCGATTGACAGAGTAGCTGTCTTTGCCAAAAGTATTGGGCGTCAAGGAAAATCCTGAGTGCTCACCTTCTGAGCGGGGGCAGAGCATGCATATCGGTACCGTAGTGCATTGTGTGATGATCTCCATCTCTGTTAAGTTGCTGCCATCAGTCTGGGCATAGTTCATTATTTCAGGCAATCCGTGTCAGGAGTCTGCACATTATTTGTTTTGTAGAAGTAGTTCAGTTAAACAATTAAACATTGTTGTAATGAAGGAGCATCAGTACCTTAACTTACTTTGTTTTATCTGATATTTGTTGTAAGAGTAGAGGTGAATATCAGCTCGTAGAAATCATCACTCTGGCTCATGTAAACAGGCTGTATACAAAAATATTCTAGGCTTCAAAATTGGAACAAACGAGGTAATCTTTACCTGTCTCCTTGTGGCTGTGCTCACCTTTCTGCAGTGCTGGATGCGTGGTGCCGGCCTTTGTTGTCACTTTAAAACTTTTCCTGTTCTGTTGATATGTTGGTGCAGCCAGTGCGTTTAGCACCATCTTACAGATATTTCCACAACTTTTTCAAAAGATGAATGAAAGTGTGGTGTGGAATGGTGCTTAAATATTTGCTTTTATGCTATCTTGTCTGTTTTTAGCCTCGCACAAACTAAATATGTTTTTGTTAAGTTCGGTATCTGGGTGACTTCTCACGTTTGTGGTTTCGTTATAATAAAAAAATATATGGATGTCACTGTAGTGACAAATGAAAGTTCCTATTTGGTTCACTATAGCCAATAATATGCTACGTTAAGTTTAATTATAACGAGGTTCAACTGTTACACTGAATACAATGAGCTCTCACTCATCTCGCAGGTTATCGTGATTGTTAAGGAACTCAACGTTGCCAAAATCTTGTAAGGGATCTTGATTGATGAGCAAAAAGACGTGTCCACTTGTTTAGAGATACCAGTGACTGTGACTGTTTTGTACTCTGAAACAAGAAATGCATACCCAGCAAAAACACTTCGAAAGTGCTTTTGCTGGGAATGCACATGTCTTCGCTGCAAATGAAAGTTCTTTTTGTTAAGTGTACTGCTGCAACAAGTTCTGAGTACGTAGCTGACTGATCCTTTTTAAAGCTGCTCACAGTTTTGTGCCACACCGCTATCACCTTTATAAAATTATTGCCATGTTCTGTGATAAAGCCATCTTACAAGAGTTGTGTTGGCCAAATGCATAACAGTAATCGAAACTCGTGACACTATACCAGGTCTTGCTAAGTTGTTTGAACATATATGTGTACAATGCCTCGGTGCCAATGTGAGCCATGATCTGAGGTGGCATAATTCAGGTTGTAGCCTTGATTTCATGCAATCTAAGGCTGAAGCTCTTTTGTCTTTGTGGCATGCAGTGGTTTTTGATATTATACGTTCATTGGAGTCAATGAAGAGTCATTCTGGTTTGTTGAACGATGTAGCATTGGTATTGCCTCTCTCTGCTTCACTTAACACTTATTACCAAAGTACATAAGACCTGTGCTTGTTTTGGCATTAGGTATGACGTTTGGCTGCTGTGAAGACTTCGCTGGGTTGGAATCAAGTTCTGGTTGCCGGATCTACGGTTCAACAAAATTGATTTTTTAAAGTTATTGAAGTTAGTTTTAACATGAAAGTTTTTCTTGGCTGGGTTGGCGAAAATACATACTCAGCTGGCATTCTCAAAAGCTGTGTCCAAAAAGGATGTGACATCTCCTGCCTAAAGTAACATCAGCGCCAGTCACTGCTGTAGCAGCCATCTGCAACTGTGGCTGAGTTTCTTAGCTAAGTTGGCAAAAGTGTACATCGAGCTGGTGTGACTACAGCAACACTCTGTGTGCTCCACTATGTTGCAGCAACTGCCTGCAGCTGTGGTGTAGGAGGAGGCCATTCCTGCAGCAGGCTTTACAGCACCCATTCATAAAAACAGCTTAGACAAAATAAGTTTTTATTTTATAAGAAAGTACCTGCAGATCCTCTGAAATGTTTTTCTTTTCATAGTGCCCTATTATTATCAAGATATTGCTGTGAAACTTTGCATCTAGAAGATTCCTTCTGTATCTGTACATCACATAAAATGTTGAGCTTTAATTTAATGCAGCTTTTATATAATGAAGTAAGTTGCCAATTTTACTGAGTGTTATATCAAGGTTTAATTGGATCATATGAGTTGCAGATGATGCAGACTTTGTACTGAATTTACAGTTGTGGGAATCCTGCACCAATTGCGCCAACCTGCACCAACTGGAAATCACTGCGCTATGATGCTTCAAAAGCGTCTTTTTTGTGTAATTTGTGCAATTGCTGCGCCACAAGTTGGTTGTGGAATCGAAAGTAATTGTGAGCGAAATTACGAGATGGATGTCATCTTGTACACTTGTGCTGCTGCATTTGTGTATAGTTGCACTGTTGCAACAGCACGGAATCGGCCGATCAATTATTCCGAACTTTGCACGATTGCGGTGTTGCCTTTTCTCATAATCATTGGCAAAGATCGAAGGCGATGTGGCAACCACTGAAAAGCGTGCCAGTATGACATTGCCGATAAAAAACCCAGGTGTGCAGCATAGCGTCGCTCTAAGCCTACTTCACGCTTTTAAAAGCCGGTGACTACCTGAGCGCACAGGGGCACCCATCGCTGGTGCCTGGATTGTTGTATGGGACCGTGTTCAATGTGCACTATATTAGAGAAATGAAAGCAGCTCGCTGTTGCGAAGTGGAGTGTTGTAGATCGTGAGCACCGAAATAGTAAGCATGCTTCACGCTTTCATAAGGTGATAAACCTAACGCGCCTCTGTCCAATGCCAGGACCGCTAGAGCATCAGTTGCAGAAAGCTCACATCATCTCGTTAACGCAGTAGCCTTTTTGCCGCATCTGTGCGTGGTTTGAAGCGGAGTGGGCGCAAGCGGCTGGCAAAGTGTGTAGACCAAGTAGGCGAAGCGCTCCACGCAACTAGCCAGTAGACAATCGACTCCCCTGCACCCGTACCGCGTCTCAAAAAAGCTGTGTATGTTTTTGCTAAGTAGCAGATCGCGGTACACATTTATCGTGGACAGCTGCTTACGCGACGCTGCCTAAATAAACTTTAAAATTTTTTAAAATGGCTTTGGTTGTGTCCGTTTCGTTGCTATGCCAGTCCCTGCGTTGGCTGTGTATCCCGGACTCCGCAGTAGTTTCGAAATGCTCCTTGATGTCACACCACCACGTGCCGTCGGACAGCCGTGTGAGATGAGAGTGCCAATCATTTCTGAAAATTGTCGAAGAGAAAGAAATGGGTTTGTGGTGGGCACTTTAGGCAATATTTGCTGTAGCCCTGTATTTATTCTTTCTTCAGCGGCTATGGTGCACGTAAAGATTGATACTTGGTGATTAATGCATACTACGTTCAGTACGCGGTTAGCTGCATTATCGGTGTATATGTACGCATTAACGAGGTTTTACTGTAACAAGTTTTGAACGCGTGAGTGTGTGTGTGTGTGGGGGGGGGGGGGGGGTGTACATAGGCGTGCGCAAGGTTCTTTTTCGGGGAGGGGTGAAGTTTTGTCGCAGCACCCCCCTCCATACCATGTTAATGTATGGGGCTGGCTTTGCACCCCCCTCTCTGCCACCCATGCGCACGCCTATGTGAGTGCGCGCGCACTGCAAGAACTTCATGCTGCAGCCAGCTAGTTGGTGCAATATGCTTCACAGTTTTATGTCTCTGCTTCTGTATTGGATCTTGCTTTTGTTTCTTTTCTTTAGTGTTTTCTTTGTGGGCTTGCTGCTTCTGTATCATTATGTAAACTGAGAGAACATTTAACTAAATTAAAGCTAAATTTTCTTCCTCTGTGTGTATCATGAAAAAGCCCATGTGTGCTCCAAAGACAGAAGTAGCTGCTCGAAAAGCAGATTTTGTCTGATAGAATGGCTGCTCCAAAATGCTGGAAGGCATTCCCACCACTGAACTTTATATAGAGAGCCAGCTTGTATCACTTTGGAACTTCCAGAAAAAATACTTTTTGTGTTTTGCACAAAGGAGTGCCAGTGACAATACAAGTGATTGTGCTCTCATTAAAGAACTTGATTTCATTTTCTTGCAGTAATGTGCTATGATCAGCTCTTAAGTTTTTCCGACGAGTATCAAAAACTGAAGGGTGTGTATGAATCCACATGAAAACTCTACAAACTTTATGGCTGCATGATTGGTTCATTTTTTTCTCCCAGTTCTCATATGCACGTGTAGTGCAAAGTGTAAGTCCGGGCATTGTGCAGTTGTATGATTTCTATACTGCTACGTTGAAGATAAAGTGAAAAGTAGTGTAATGGGGATTTTCAGTGTGCTGTGGTCTTTTGATGTCTCTGATGTTCCTATTGGAACCAGTAGATTAAAATAAAGATTGTGAGCACATTGCAACCTGAAGTGGATATGGTTTTAAGATGTGAAGCTCTTTCCTTTCTCACTTCATATAGAACTTACCATTGGCCATTACTGATAGTTACTGTGCATAGATTAAAATTAATTTTGTTTATTTTTTGTCATGCACATTTATCATGAATGTTATATGTAATCATAGCAAATAACTTTGTGATATTCAATTTTTCAAGTGTTCACCAGGGGAAATCAATCACATGATTCAAAATACCTCTCCATAAACTGTTTAAGTAAGGTCATGAATTGATTGGTGTGTTTTGCATAATATATGCTGGTTATAACTATGTCCTGTAGTGACAGCATCCTTGGTTCACCTTCTCTCCCCTATACTTTGTTTTTGTGACAAGTAAGCATTTGGTAACATATTTGCAGAGTGTTTATTGTTGTGTTTTTCCTCCACTTCTCTTGAATAGCTTCTTGCATCAGGCACAGAGCACTTCAATAGCCGTCCTAGTAAGGGTATTGAGTTTCTCCAAGAGCATGGATTGCTTAGTGATCCCCTGGACCCCAACGAAGTAGCCTTATTTCTAAGGGACAACTCGCAATTGGATAAGAAGAAAATTGGTGAATACATAGCCAATCGGAAAAACCTCAAGGTGCTTGATGCCTTTGTCAAGTGAGTAAAGAGTGAAATTTTCTTTACAATACGTGCAGAGTTTATTCATGGAAATGATGGCTAATTTTTCTGTCACTACTCTTTGTTAAGGTTTAACAATGCACCCTACGAGTTAAATATTTTATTTTTGTCTGTACATAAAGTGTGCACTTGCTATATTGCTCTTGTGATTGATAGAACAAAGGGCAATATAAGAAATCTTGATTATGTCTTTTTATAAAACTAAATTTCTTAATTTCCTGATCTCAGCTTTAATTAATCTTTTTTGTTTTATGCAAAAAAATATTTTCTTGTATATTATCCTCTTAAGAAAACAGAAAATGGGCTTAAAAAGTCGAGTACCATGCAGGGGCTATTTGCATATTTATTTTTTTTCCTTTTTGTAGAGTTAAAGTTAGGGTTGTGGGTCATGTGCAGGGGTCGGTAATATGCAATAAAATATGGTATATTCCACAAAGTAATCCTTTACGGCAATCTTTAAAACACCAGCGCAATATTTTAAGAAAACATGGGCAGAAAAACGAGTATACACACAGCACAGGTGCTGAAATTCAGTGCCTGGTTTGTGTGTCCTTGTTTCTTTGTTCAAGTTTTCTAAAAATTTTTGCCCTGGCGGTCTCAAAATCGCATATAGCCAGCTGGCCCGCCAGTACCACCTGTGCAGTTTTTACTGAATAAAGTTCATATACGCCAAATGGCCCACTGTTTCTGTGAGGACTCGAGCGTGTGGCTCAGGCTCTGTGCAGTGCTCTGGATGTGGTAAAAACTATGTGCATGTGTAAACGATTCCACAGGTGACCCATGCTATGAGCAACATGTTGTTAAACTGTCCTTCCACTATGCCCACATGCAGCTTCACCGCCACGCAATCGCTTGTCATGTGCAACTTACAGGGGAAACATTTAATTTTGTGCACTGCTACCCTTAAGATGTACAAAGCATAAAAGTGTGCAGAGTTGTACAATTTATGAAATTTTAAAGGCATAAGTGAAAGTTAACTATGGTAAAGATATGTTAATGATTTCATTCATCATGAGAGCTTGTGAATCAGGGTTATATTGTGCATGTGGCTCTGGTAAACCCCTCATGCGAAACGCAATGGCAAGTGGCCAGGTGACAATTTCGTGGGGACTCTAGACAATGAGCGTTTTTTCATTTTTTAGTTACCACTTTGTGCTCATTAAAAGAAATATTGACCTACTTCAAGTTTAATTAAGAGTTATTTTGTGCATGTGGCTTTGGTGAACCCCTCATGCGAAACGCAATGGCAAGGGGCCAGGTGACAATTTCGTGGGGACTCTAGACAATGAGCGTTTTTCATTTTTTAGTAACCACTTTGTGCTCATTAAAAGAAATATTGACCTACTTCAAGTTTAATTACAATCTTTGTTTTTTTTGGTCTGTGTGTAAAAGTAGAGAAACTAAACTTGTGGAAGGAAATAAAACAAAAATATGTAATTTTGAAAAAAAACTTGCATTTTTCTATTGGCATTTCCCCTAAACTTCCGAACTTTTGCAAGGGTCATAACTTGGGTCCAAAATATGTTCCTCATCTAAGATGGTAAGAAATCTTCAAGAAAGGAGGGTCGCTGGAGTCTACCTTTCAATAAGGAGACTTGGCTTCGTCAAGGCAGCAGCAGCTTCGCTTAGCAGTGTTTTTAGGTATACCATGTTCACTGTCCCACAACCTGAGGAGTGAAGTAGGAGAAAATTAAGGTAGAGCGCAAAGGTAACAAAAGGAAGAAAAATAAAAGACAACATAGAGAGAGGGAACCTGGACACAGCAGACAGCATAGTGGGCGAATAGATGGAGTTTTGGAGTTGTACTGCAAGAGAAAAACAAAGGGAGGACACTTGTACTGAATTCTTTGAAAGAATTGGCAAAAACTGGGAAACCAAGATGGTTTTATAAGTGGAGTGAATCACTGGGTAAGGTGATTTCTGATGGTAGAGTTTAATTTTTTAAATCTGCTGTTGTGAACTGCCACTTGAGAAGGTGCTCTTTGAAGGTACCTTCATTTGAGCAGACAGTTTACATTCCTTGAAATTTTCTGCAAGTTAAGTTCAACTAAATGTTAATGAAGTGTATTTATGTAACTTCTGTAGATTACACAAACTCAGAATGAATAAAAAAAAGACCAAGAACAAAAAAGAAAGACAAGTGCTGTCCTTGTTTATTCTTCTTGTTCTTGTCTTGTTTCCGAACCGTGGATTTGTGTCTAAGATCACTAGTTCACTCGCTTATGTTTTTCAATTGTTATCTATTGTAATACTTGTATGTGTAACATTGAGACTATTATACATAACAGTATAACTTTATTGATTTTTATTTCAAGCGAGCCAGAAAAATTTTTTAATTATTGCAACCTTTTACATGGCATACTGGAACACTGCACTGATCAAGCGACTATAATTTTACCTCTGGTAGAGAGGAAGGAAGTTCTCCGGTGGTACTTTCTGTTTCAAATAGGCACTGACAATCTATTACAACAAAAATTTGATTTCCTGTTCAACTAAGCCAACTCGCAAATTAGTTTTTTATATAGTTGAGCAGATAAAGCAGAATGAAGTCGGAATCTTGGAGCAGCACTCTGTAAGGGGCACTAAATTTTGGCAAAGCTCTCCAAATTATTGCTTAGTATCTGTGCCTTGTCACTGAGACTTAATGCTTTACCACGCACTTTTTAAAGCATTGTTTTAGAAACTACAGATTACTGAACAAGTACAGCCAACTTCAGCTACAAATGCAAGCAGGAGAGTAATTGCACTGCTGTACTTCATCAACTACATCCATATCAAATAGTGCCGCAGCGTTTAGCATTGATCATTTGTTCGCTTTGCCGAATGCCTTGATGCCTATTTAAGCATTTAAAATGCGTTGAAGTGTATGCATAATTAGTTTGCTTATTCACTGAAGACTGCCACTTAATGACCACACGCTAAAATCTTGGATTTGCGTCATTTTATCCCAGTTTTTTGGAAAGGATACGACTGTGCTGTAGGTATAAGGTGTCATGTAAAGCTAAAAGGCCAAATTTGTGAGATTTAATCAAGCTGTGGTGGTGGCTAGTGATACATAAATCTGACTTTTAGTCCGGGTTCGCATGAAATATTTGAGAGAGAAGCTTTGTTTGAGAAATGTCGTGCACCTTCAGGATTTCGGAATAGAATGGAATGAAAAAAACTTTATTTAGGATTTCAGCTTCGTGAGTTTTTCTCCTTTTATAGTATACTTGTGTCTCTACTGGGGCCAACTGTTCTGTTTGAAACATCTTTTTGGCTCAAACTGATAGATATTTCACTGTGTTCGATGAAACTTCAGTGGCATTTTGTGCCTTTTCACTATACTGCTGGTGTACTAATGTACTAGTACGTCACTACTGCTAGTACAGTGTACTAGTAAAGTACTTGTGTCTTACTTGCATGGCTGATGCCTGTGCTGTTGCTTTTTATGTGCCTGCAGGTCCTTCAACTTTACAAATACCAGAATTGATGAAGCACTTCGAATGTACCTTGAGACATTCAGGCTGCCTGGGGAAGCACCGCTCATATCCTTGCTGTTGGAACATTTTGCAGAGCACTGGCATGTAAGTATTCTTTTTTAGACGATATAACTTTGTCTTTATTTGGTGCACAAAGTGCTCTTACATTTATAAGCACAAGAAACAAAAGCAGTACTCTTCAAATATCACAAAAATATTGCCTGAACTGGAATTTTCACTGAAGCTTTGCCTGTACCTGAAACAGTATTTTCTGAAATTTTCTTAAACTGAAACCCAAAGTGAACCAAACAAAAATGATTACTGCTTTGGAATATGAAGATATTATAATAATTCATGCATAAGTCCAATATTGTCTGTGTTCCTCATTAAAGGGACACTAAAGGCAACTATTAAGTCGACGTTAATTGTTGAAAGAGCGGTCCAAAAACCTCATAGCGTTATTTTTGTGCCAAGGAAAGATGTATTTTGAAATAAAATCACGTTTCAGTGGTTTACATTGGGTTAGCGCACTTCAAATCACCCGCCTCAAGAAATGGACCGGCCGGACCGACTCACGTCACTGCTGCCGTGCCTAACATTGCCCGGTTTTGCTGTGCTAGTAGCAGCAGATCGAAAGCAGCGGGAGCCACAACAGCAACAACGGCCATTGATCAACTTCTGTCCTTTGGCTCTGAGATTGACGACGTTTTCTGGTTCAACTGCACCCCGCTAGATGGCATTACCTGTCCAGTGTAACTAGCGAAAATTGAATTTTTTAACCACTCATGCCATTCTCCATAGTAAAGTCCGGTGGTTCTTTTTTTTATGAATCAAACAAGAACAAACAAGCAGCATTTTATTGCATCTCTTGATGCACGGAAGGTTCTTTATTTAGTGCAGCTAGATCGATTATTAGTGATTAATTGTAGGCGGTCCGTCTGATGTCATTGGGATAATTTTGAGAATGTCCTACTGCGGCGCATGTGTTCTTGTGCATTTACCTTAATTTCTCGGTAAGTAGGGCACTGTTGTTTATCATATTGTCGTTCTAAATGTTGTCATACATTGAGCTTTCACTATGATGTAAATTGTTATTTGACTTTAGTGTCCATTTAAGCTAAACAAGAAACACTCTTGCTTTCCACAATTTATATGACTATACTCCATCTCAGAAGCACGACCTATTGCAATCCTGATCTGGCTAGCTAACACCATTCTGTGAAGCTGCATGTGCCGACTTACTTTTTTGTTTGGGTCACTTAAAAGTTCAAGAAATAAGCTTAATATGGAGATTCAATGATGTAGAGGCTCTGATAGGGAAGAGGCAAGTCAATAAAGCTTTGAAGAGCAAACAATGACAGCAGGCAACAAATCGGTCCAAGATCTGTACAGATGTTCGTTGGATCAAGTATGTTGTGCAAAAAGACCAGCACAAGCCTGCCAGTGTTTATTACTTACTGGGATAATGTTAAGTGTTCATCTTTGGCTCCTGGCTCATTCTTACTTCTCTTGTGACTTTAAGTACAGATGTATTAGAACAAATCTGATATGATTGTATATATAAAATCACTAATTTAACAGACACCAATAATTTCTAGTGTGGCTTTATCTATTTATAATGTGGCCTTTTGTCATAGGTAAAATGGTGATCTTTTAGCTTTAATGTGTGCCCACACAGGCATGCATGAGGGTAACAAGTTGCTCATTGTACTTGAATATTATCATATCCAAGCATTTGCATGATCTGCTGAATTGGGAATTGAGGTGTTTGTGAATTTTATGCACAACTTCATGTTATTAACAAGTTGTGGTATTAAATTCTTGAAAACTTAACAATCTTCATATTTTTTTTTCTGGCTGAATTGGTGGTTTATGTGGTCATCTTTCTTTTATGTTTGGCACTGCTGTTGCCATCTGCAGAAGAGCATGAAGGAACCATTTGCCAACAGTGATGCTGCCTTTACATTGGCCTATGCTGTAATTATGTTGAACATGGACCAGCACAATCATAATGTCAAGAAGCAAAACATCCCAATGACTGTGGAGGTAACTGCTACTCATCAGCATGTTTTTTTCTATTTTATATTGATTGTTTGCTGTGGTTCTAATATATATATATATATATGTGTTTTTTATCAAAAGGACTTCAAGAAAAATCTAAATGGTGTGAATGGTGGCAATGATTTTGACAAAGACATGCTTGAAGAAGTATACAATGCAATCAAGTGAGTTGACTTTCATAATTTGGTCCAAGGTGCTGTGTGACTGAAAACAATGAGAATTAATTCTGGCTTTCTTGCAGAAATGAGGAGATTGTGATGCCTGCAGAACAAACTGGACTAGTCAGAGAAAACTACCTCTGGAAGGTAAGTGATCCTCTCTTTTATTAGCTTGTATGATTTTGTCAGTATGTGGTGCCTGTTGTGCTCCACTAATAGCTATACCTAGTAACTTTGATATTGGCATAATCTTAGTGGTTTCTGGCATTTTACGCTTGGTATCTAATGAAATCGGGCCAGGAACCACACACAAACTTAAACTCATGTGCTCTTCATGCAGGTGTTGTTACGGAGGGGTGCAGGCAAAGCAGGCCACTTCATGCATGCACCTAATGGACTACTAGACCATGACCTCTTCACACTGGTCTGGGGCCCTACAGTAGCTGCACTTGCTTCTGTGCTTGATCGAGTCCCCTGTGAATCCCTTGTGCTGCAGCGAGCTTTGGGTGGATACCGCAAGTGTGCCATGGTGGCTGCACATTATGCCATGAGTGATGTGTTTGACAACCTTGTCATCTCTCTCTGCAAATTCACAGCTCTGAGCACTGCTGAGGCAAGGACCACTTTTTCTTTTATTCTGCCTGATAAAAACTGCCAGCTTTTGAACAAAACTCTTCAGATGTAATAATTTTTAAAATTGCATTCAATATGAATCAAGTAGTAAAGGAAGCAAATTAAATTGTGTCTGAATAGTAATACTAGAATTATGAATAACCCTTTTGACAAACAATATAGAATATCGTTTGTATTTTGTATATATGCAGTGTTATCAAAATTATGTTGACATTGAGACAACATATAGGTACTAAAAGCACATATAGAGTATAATAAACTAAACATATATCAACTAATGTGGCATTGAACACAATTCTGATTTATTTTGAGGAAACTGTGATGCGGTATCCCTAAAGATAAAATTTTACCTGCTACTAATATATACATACGACTGAGTGAGATTTAGGTTTAAAGTAATATTCGGTCTGTTTCTGGTAAACCTCAACTGAAAGTTTTTAATGACCTAAATATACTGGCTGCTTTACTTACTCGGATTGTTTTCTGTTACTTTTACTATTCATGATGTATATCTGCTAAATCCCTCATGAAAATAGTATTTTTGCTTCAGTTTTATGCCTGATCATGCACAACTGATTATGTAAAGTATTAAAAACCTACTTAAAAAGGTTTGTACTTGTGAATAGTGGCTATTCAATTTAGAGCGAGTCAGATAGGGCATTATTCAATTTGCTATAAGTTCAAATAATCACACATCCTTACCTCATTGGCAATTCGAGGGGGAGGGGGTAGTCAGTAATTAGTGTTTTATAACCACGGTCTTCTTCCAAAACTTATGTGAGAAGTGTAATTTAACCCACTCTTTAACTGTTATTATTGCTGGTGAGTGTAAAACTATAAGACTGGTGGCTAAATGAATACATACAAAGGTAGTCTATCCAAATGAAGCCCATTTATTGACAAATATTTGTGCATATTAACAAAATTCAGGCAGTTAAATTTAGAATGAAGCTATAGAGCATCCTTCATAGTGTGTATGTAGTTTTGGAACATATTCTACCTGAATAACTGTTGACGTTATATGGGCCAGCTGTCTTAGATATTTATTCAATGTTTGTATGAGAAGCTGGCTATAGTATGCAGTGTGCAAACATTTTTAGTGATTTAGTGTGGACCGTTTCCCTCAGTTAAGATATTCGGTACGACTGCAAAAAGCCTGCAATGCCTATATTTTTTTGTAAATTATAGCATCGCTTTGGACTCATTTTTTTGCCTGTGACCGTACTAATAAATCACACTTTTGGAATCAGAAATTGCAGCCTTCTTTGTTGCAGCATCAAGCCAAGTAAAATTTGACCATTCTAGCAACCACTGCACTTGTAGGTTTCTAGGTAAAGAGACCTGAAGCTGTACTTTATAAGATTCATTTAGTTCTATTTTTCTCTTTATCATCCTGCTAGCTCATTGACTAATCCTGGTCATAGCATGGTTTTGCACAAGCCAGTCATAAAAATCAAGAAAAATTGGCAATGAAGAGAATAGTTACACAATACAGGCCCTGTAGTTAAGGCAGTTTGCATATGTAGTGCTAGCTTGGCAGGTATTATTGTGGTTACGGTGAGGCAGCCAAAAAAGAAGAGTTTTTACTCATCTGGCTGTATTGTGTCCTCGTCATAGAAGAACAGTTTCAGCATAGATTGTGTAGTGGATTTAGGGGTTTTGCTGATACTGACTGTGCTGAGCGAGTTTTCATATCAACTGCCTGCTTTGTGGTATGCAGAGCCCTGAGACAGTGCCTGTAGTGCTGGGAAACAGTCAGAAAGCGCAGCTGGTTGCCAAAATGGTGTTTGGGCTGGCCCAGAGACATGGCCACATTCTTCGTGATGGCTGGAAGAACCTTGTTGACTGTCTGCTGCAGCTGTACAAAGCCAAACTGCTACCTCGACCACTGGTCACTGTAAGTGTCAGCTGCCTGGTTATCCGCTTGTGCTGTGCCACTTTCAGTGAACTGCACTTGTGTTGGCTTATTGAGACTGTGAGACTGTTATGACATCGAAACGTTGATATAATGAATTACCAAATTCAGAGAAGTCTAGAATATGGCTGGTTAGGCTTTCATTCGATTAAGTATCCTTCTGTTATAACAAAATCCAAAATGTGGCATTTGCATAGTATTTGTTGTAACAGAGCAAGTATTTGTTTATGCATTTCTAAGAATATATGCCGTATTGACTTGTTTAGCTAATACTTCTTAGAATTTTTTTTATACTGCTTGTGAGCCTTATGTGAGGCAAAGCTACTTACTGAAGCATTGAACTTGTATACACGTATCCTAAAGGAGTACGGCCACTAGCGTGGATTTGGTCTTAGCAAATCGCAGGGCCACGTTCACCATAACCTTGCGTGACTAACGCTGCTGCACACGCGCGTTCGGACAGCCGACGCACCGAGCGCAGTGTGGCAAGTACACAGTACTGCTCTCAAACAGGTCACAGCACTTTTTTTGGCGACACCAAAAACGCAGTACAGAGCCCGTTGCAAAAGGGTGGCAGGAAAGCAAACGAGGCTTATCTATGCCACGGGCGAGAAGTACAACACAAAGGGTGCCGCTAGCACGTCTCCGTGTGCAAAATGGATTCACAGTGACACACCGCTGAGGTAAACGGGCCCTTGCGGCTATGCTGTGTTGCTCTCACGATCTGGGACAACAGGGCTTGATCGCTCGAGTGAGGGTGAAATCCACTCACGCTGGTTTTGAGAGGCACGAGACAGCGTACTAGGACCACGGGCAAAGACACAACACCGCTCTTTGGCCTAGCGTTCGAAAGGGGCAGCGAAAGGTAAGCGTTCGCCACGGGCGCAAGGCGCCGTTGGCGAGTTTGAGCGAGCTCCAAACAAAGGAAGCCGACGAACGGGAAAGAAATGCGTGCTTATCCTTCGTCGTCCCGGAGCAGTCTCTCTGACTCACTCCCAACGTGCACGTGAGAAATGTGCCGAAAGATGTGAGCGCAGCGCCACGGTCGACATCCCGGATGAGAGGGGTCAACGTCACTCCCGCTCCTCCAGCTGACGAACCGTAAAGGAGGTGAGAGTCATGTTCGGACATGAGAACGGCAGAAATAGGTGACAAAGCCCGCGCAATGGCGGTGGGCTAGCCTCAATTCCCACAAACTACTTGCAAAAATAACGCAGGCACTGGGAATAAACTGTGAACACATCTACAGTGGGTGACATATTTTTCAGACTTGAACAACTAGCATGTGAAAATGTTTAAAAGCTTGTTGTTTCTTTGGGTATCTGCATAGCATAAAATTCATGCAGAGACTTTCATCAGTATTGTGCTTTATTAAAGGGGCCTTAAAGCATTTGTCAGAGTAATCATAGAACACCCTCACTAACAGACTAGATTATCTGGTGAATCTCCTGCTGCAAAAAAAAAACTTCACATCCTTCAAGTATAGGCGTAGTTACAGGTGATTTTCATAGTTTTAATATGGCCCTATCTTATACTGTCGAGCCCACTTATAATGAACCTGAGCATGACGAGACATCCGTTCGCTGTGTCCCGAAGCTTGTAGTAAATGAAACACAGCATTAAAAAAAAGTTGCAAGTGACAACACAATTTCGATTCTCCAAAAAATTCGTCCGTGATGCGCATGTTTTGAATAGCAGAAGTGATAAGGATTGTTTCGAGTTTATTTCAAGCGCCATCGTGCTCTTCATAGAGAGGCCCGTGGCATAAACTGCCTGAGGCTATTAATGCAGACAATTGCTACAAGCATGAATGTGGGCACTGGCTCCAAAATTTTGTCGTTCTCGGCATCGGATTCCTCCAAATCGCTCTTGCAGTGCACATCATTCACAATGCCCTCATCCGTGCACGGTTCTGCAGTGTCAGCCACATTATCGACTGTAATGAAATCATCGCAGCAGATGTTCCGCACTCCTTCCCATGTTGGAGTCGATTACGCGCTACCACAAATTGCCACCGGAGTGGTCCTGTTTGGATTCTTCAGGCTCGGCATCTGGTCAAACCTTGTCGGAGTTGGCCTTGAGAAAGCAGTTTCGCACACATGTAGCCATCATCGTCGCCCACGAAGCCTTCACCATCTCCACAGCTGAATACAGGGATACCCAAAGCGGCAAGTTGGTTGCCAGGCGGTCAAAAGCTATGAGCAAGTGCTCCACAATGCGGCACCTATAATAAGTTTTAAAACGCGCGGATAATGCGAAAGCCAAGCGGCCACATTATTGACGTTTTGTTGAGTAGCAGAAAGAAACGCCGCGGAAGGCCCCCCATCGGTCATCCTGACCACGCACGCACACAGACCAGCAGCGAGCAAGACGTGCATGTGCAAAGTAGAAACCAGCACGCGTGGAACTGCTCTGGGCAGGCCAGTATCAAAATGAAACTTCTGAATTCGAGCCAGCGCAGCTGGTGTCGTGGAGTGGAGTCCGGCGGAGTTGCGATAAAGAGAAGAGAACAGATTTGTGAGAGACATGCAAAGGAGTTGCGAGAGAGTGAAGAGAGGGGAGCATACGGCGGGAAGACGACCTCGAAAATCAAAACACGCGAGAAGAAGGCAGGTCGGGTAGCTTGCTTGCAGGGTTCACGAAACGCGCAACTCGCGCATCGGAAAACTTGGCAGGGTGGTCTGCGTGCACAAAAGTCAAAGAATCGCATTGTGACACCGGCCGACTTGCGTGGCCCCACCAACTTCGATAATTCGCGATTTGTTCCGTGTAAAAACCGTCTTTACGCTTAATGCATGCGGAGGGCAGGCTGAACCGTGTG
Source organism: Rhipicephalus microplus (assembly GCF_043290135.1). Lineage (NCBI taxonomy): Eukaryota > Metazoa > Arthropoda > Arachnida > Ixodida > Ixodidae > Rhipicephalus > Rhipicephalus microplus. The sequence continues at coordinate 228,966,897 of NC_134710.1, forward strand.
CGAAGTGAGTGAGAACAGGTCCTAAACACAGAACGAATCGCAAATGATCAAAGTCGGAGCGGTAGCGCAAGTGTGTGCACTGGAACAACACGACACAGATGCAGACGATCGGGCACAGTCAATGGCCGACGATTTTGGCAAATGGTCGGGTCACTCTAGGTTGGCGAGGCCAACAAAAGTGTTACAAATCCAGTGATTTCAAAAAAACTGAGGGGAGATTACTTAGCCGACTGGTCTTCGAAAAATCGGTGGCAGTGTGAAAATACGAGATTCATCTGGCGATGCGTGGTGCTCAGAGTATTGGGGGGACAAAGGACGGAGGGCGTGCGTAGCGAAAAATGGTTGGGGAGAGTGACAACTAGAGGGCAGTGGAGGCAGGGGCGAGGTTATAATAAGAATCTGTGGGCACCTTGCCTATGGCTTATTAGTGGTCGAAAGTGGTTTCCTGGGAAGTTGCCGGAGCGCCGACTCCATTCAAAATAACCAATTGGCGATGCTCAGAGACAATCGCTGTAAGTGCGATTTTTTGCCATTGAAATAATGTATATTTCCACAGTCACGCGGGTATCGTTCGTTTTAAGCGAAAGTTAGTCTTAAATGGGGACGTTATATGTGGGCTCAACTGTAATCATGAGGTTGCTGAAACCTACACAGCAAGAGATGGCAAGGGCCTACCAAACAGTAACATAGCCTTATGTCATAGCTTTTAACATTTTTATTATTTTTTGTTCAAACTTGGTAGCTGCTGTAACGAGTGTCTTGGAGAGAGCGTCTCCACACGGTGGTGGTCATAAGAAGACTGGATTATTGATACAAACGGAACGCTAGTTCCGACGGAACGCTAGTTCCGGAACGACGTTGCCAGGTGCTGCTCTATGTGGCGCACAGTGTTGTACTGTTGACTGCTCATTGCAGCTGCTATTTCCAGTTTAGGCATGCACGGCACACTTCAGACATGCTTGAGCCTTGAGGTCTCTTGTGCTGCTGCATGCTTAAACGTACAGTTGTCAGCAACTTTAACATGAATCTTGTCATCAGTTTAACACTATGCGACCTGGACTGGTTTGACTGATCAAGGTCAATTCAAAAGAAAAAAAAAATAACATGTAGCCTGACCGAAGAAAGCGTCTCACACTTCAATTTTCATGCATCTCGTTTTCTCCATAAACACAGCGATAGCTTCGTCGACACTGACTTGTATTTGGTGAATGGGCATTAGGGCCAGACCATCAAGCAGCTCTTCAGCCATCAACTTCCTCAAATACGTTTTCAATCTTTTCAATGTCGAGAATCTGTGTTCTGCAGCACCTGTACTCACAAGGTGCTTTGCCATTATCTTGAGGAGTGTGTCAATGTTCGGGAAAAGGGCCTTGTCGCATTCAGCTGAAGTGGCCATCGCAAAGCGCGGAAATTCATCCTCTTGTATGGCTGGCCATTTAGTTTTCCAGATTTTCCTTTCATCTTTTAGTGTAAGGATATGAGCTGTTGTCATATCTCTCAGGGTAAATGTCGAAGGCTGGCTGCACAGACCCAAATTTGCCTTTAGTGGCGTGCTTAGGCAACACCATTTGCAAAATTTGCAGTGTTTTGCGATGGTTTGCCAAGTGCTGTTTAAGGGAAGCCTTCAGGTCATCTATGTACCTAATGATAATAATAATAATATGTACCTCACCTGTAGTACTCTTCTGCAGAGCTACAATCACATTTTGCCTGGTATCTCTGTGTTCCTATTACCTGTGGAATTGCACACTTCACTCCGAACTTCGCTGCTCTGCATTGATATAGAAACAAATATTTTGTGGGATTCTGCCTCCGCATTAGTTCCCATCTCTTCCAGCTTAGTCAGCACCAAGTCAAACTGCTCCAAGGTGACGCTCATGTCAATATATGGTCTGTGCAGATACACAGACAAGTGGTGTGTTAGGCCTAGGAATGTCTCAATAACAGTGAGGTACAGTCGAGCCTACATATAACGGCCCCACTTAAAACGAACTTTCGCTTAAAACGAACAATATCTGTGTTACCATGAAAATATACATTGGTTCAATGGCACAAAATCGCACTTACAACGAACGTGTCCGAGCGCAGCTGATCGGTTACAGCGAACGAAGTCAGCGGTCTGCCGACTTCCCGGGAAACCGATTTCGACCATCGATCAGGCATCGGCGAGGTGCCCATACATTCTTATTGTTGAACGCCGACCCTGTCTCCACGACTCTATAGTTGCTGCTCTCCCCAACACATGGAGGAAGGAAGGCTGTTTCCTTCCTCCATGCCCCGACTGCTTTTTGTCACGCACCCCTCCGTCCTTTGTCCCCCCGCTACTCTGAGCACCCCGCATCGCCAGACGAGGCCCGTGTTTTCACACTGCTGCCGATCTTTAGAAGACCGGTCGGTCATCTACCCTGTTTCTGATCGCTGGTACTGTCGTGGGCGTCGCTGGCCTGGAGTGACCAGACCATTTGCCAACATCGTCGGCCACCGACTGTATCCGGTCGTCTGTGTCTAGTGCACGTGCGTACGCTACCCCACCGACTCTGACAATCTGCGATTCGTTTCGTGTTTAGGACTTGTTCTCGCTCACTTCGCACTCAACTCAGCATGCCTTCCGCGCGCGTGCGGAAGCGTGAAAACGGCTGTTAATTTGCACGGAACAAATCGTGAAATATCGAAGTTTGTGAGGCCACGCAAACCCACCGGCGCAACAAAACGATTTTTGACCTCGGCTGCTGATTCTTCAAACACCGCCGCGCGCACCGATCCAGGCGGCCATGCTTTGACTACTGCGCACGCAGGCACTCTTTCCAAGTTTTTTGCGTGTGAGTTTCGCGGACCTTTCAAGCACGCTGCCCAACCTGGCTCCTCCCCGTGTGTGGTGGTGGTAGTGGTTAGAAGATGAGAAAAGGCACCTAATTTCTGCAACCCGGTCGGGAGCACGGCGCAGTGCCTACCCGTGTGTTTTGGTTTTCAAGGTCACCCTCCCACCGCATCCTCCCCTCTCTTTATCGCAACTCCTTGTCCTTCTCTCGCAAGTCTGCTCTCCTCTCTTGATCACAACCCCTTTGCCTGTCTCCACCACTCCGCAACGCCCGCCACGCTGGCTCGAATTAGTTTCGTTTTCTGACTGGAAATGGGCCCAGAGCTGTTCCACGCATTCTAGCATGTGTGTCGCGTATGCGCGTCTTGCTCACTCTTGGTGTGCGTGTGTGGTCATGATGGCCGACAGGAGGACTAGCACGCACATCGATACTGCAGCCTTTGGATGTGCCCTTGAATAAGCCTTTCAAAAACAATGTTCGAAGGCTGTACACCACTTGGATGGCTGGTGGACAACATCAGCTGACTCCAGGTAATAAGATTAATAAGCCGCCTGTGGAAATGCTGTGCGCTTGGATCGTGGAATCGTGGCAGGTGATCTCTGACAAAGTCGTCAGGAAAAGCTTCAGGAAGACTGGTATCTTGAACGCACTGGATGCGAGTGAGAATGACATGTTGTGGGGTGCGGATGATTCGGACACCGAAAACGAATCCCCGCTTGGCGAGGATGAATGTTTGCTCTCCGACTCAAACTCCGAATAGGGAATCAACATATTTGCACAGTGCAGGACTACGAGAAGTTACGATGTAACTACAAAAGAAGAGACAAGGACAGAAAGAGGGCTGTTTTTTGTTTTAATTGGGCAAAAAGAAACACCTACGATTTTTGTGTAAGTAAATTTTACGTGTGTGTGTGCAATTTACTGCTCTCGCTTGTTCATTAAAAGGTACGTAGATATGTTTGTTTTATGCTGAATTACTTGGTTAACGATAAAGTATCCTTTTACTTGAAAAATGTGCAAATTTAAAGCGTGAGAACAGAGTTAATAAAAATTTTCAAAAATTTTATCCCGCGTAATTGGCACACCCCTAACTTCGAGCCGGATTTTCTGAAAAAAAATGTGCGCTTATTATGCGAGTAAATACGGTATATTCTCACAAGTCTTTAGAAGTACCAGGTTCTTTTAAAATATCTCCAAGGAGCTGGCTCTTGAAAAGTGCGTTAGTTGGGGCTGAATCTCGAGTGAAGAAGAAGCGCGTGCTCTTCTTACTTTCTGTAGGGCAAGAGGTGGTCTTGCCCTGCAAATGTTGTGAGTCTGTCTAAGAGGCTTTGCTGTCTTGTTGAAGGAACTGGGCTTGCATTTTTAAAAATTCTGTCGAATTTTCTTACTGTGTCTGTATCTATGCTTTTAGCAACAATAGGACTCTATTTGTTGCCAATGTTTTAAAGAAATTTTACTGTGCTTCCAACCTTGATTCTTCTTTGAGGGCAGTATTGTATGAGCATTCCTTGTGCGATTCTATAGAGCTTTGTATGTAGGGAGTTGGGAGACTTTGTCATTATAATTGATAAAGTTTTTTTTTGCCAACTGATTTTGTTACATTTTGCACCTTAGGCAACAGTTATGAGCTTTAAATAAAGAGGAAATTTCGCATAGAAAGGTATAGGCTGTCATGCTTATAGTTGCTTATTCTAGGTTAGCTTTGTATTTGCTGTATAAGATAGTTGTTGTTACAGTGCTTACTGAAGGTGAAGCACTCAGTGAGAGCGGTATTTTGACACTTGTAACGTGGATCCTAAAGGTATCTCTTATTAGGCGGAGGACTTCGTGGACCTTTCTGGAGAAGTTTCCTTGGTTCGGGCTGAAGAAGGCCAAAATAGTGGGCTAAGTCAACAGCAGCAGAACATATTCAGCTCATTTTACTCGTACCTGACTGAAAGGTGAGTGTATTTGCATTTGGGGAGAGTGCCAAGCACAGACATGCAACGAGAAAGTAGTGCCTTTATTTCCTGATGGCTGGCTGTTTATATGGTACAGTGATCTTGTGCTAAGTACACTGGTAGCTTGAAAAATGGTTGCATTTATGTTCACGTATTGGGTTTTTCAATAGAAGCTAATGTCTAAAATAATGTAAAAAAATGCTGACTTGCAAAGCGTGAAACAGTTTACATACTGAACTTTCAAACAGCGAGGCCTAAATTGAAAGGCTTTTAGTGTGGCTTTATTCATAAGCAACACCTTTGCTTTTCTAGGGCAATCAACCAGTTTGAATGTCATGCTTATGAGAAAACTGCCGCACCTGTCAGTGTGTCTGATCCAGCTAGAACCATATGATATTTTTCTGTGCAGCATTCAGCCTAGGCTGTTTTTATGGCCTAAAAACTGCAAATATCTTTGCATTTAGATTAGTTTGCAATGAAAAACTACATATGACTCAATTTGAAACAAACAAATGGAAACGGAGTTTATAGAACTCCGTTTTTATTCTATGTTCTATTCTTGCTTGAAACTTTTTTAGAGGTCTGTTATAAACGATAAATATTTAGTAATCTTGCTTATTTAGTTTCGTACTTCACCCTACGTTTTGCTTTTGGTGGAACATGTGCTTTTTTTCGCTTTTTTATAAAAGACACTGCTTTCTGATGTGAAATGTGTGATAGTTTATATGTGCGAAAAATTTTAAGGAACATTAAGTAAAAATGCTAACTTAATTTAGACTTATATAATCTTGTTTAAAAACAATATTTTTATTACTAGCATTGAATCAGCAGAACCCTAGCAGATAGTATACAAATTTGTAATACCATAGGGAATTAGTTGGTGCCTAATTTCAAAGCAGAGTTGTTATCTGCTTTGAGTATATGGGATTTGATGCTTATTGCTTTCTGCGCCCTTGCAGCTGAAAAGTACTAAGCTCTCAGTAGTGACATGCGAAAACACCTGTGGATTTATATTTGGGTGCACATTAAAGAAACCTAGGTGTTCATTATTAATCCAGGGTCACTCAGTATGACTTATTTCATAATTCAGATAGTTTTGTAACATGAACACTCAAGAAAAATAAATGTTTTGCAATAAAATGAGTGGCATGAATTGTGCTTTTAGTAGCAGGTTAAGCTTAGAGCTCTATAAAGCCTATGGCTCTTCATTGTTCTTCCTAAATATATTCATGAATAATTACATAATTCTGTTTTCTGTGTTTTGTACCAGCCAACGTGGACCAAATCCTGAGGATGAGCGTGCTCGAGAGGTCGCCCTTGCATGTGTGACCAACTGTCAGCCAGAACTCTTAGTGTCTGAGTCTAAGTTTCTTCGGGAAGATGCTTTACAAGAACTGGTCAAGGTAAACACTTATTTAATAATATTAGATATCAGTGGGATGAGAAAGGTCATAATGAATGATAGTTTAGTAATGTGAATACATATTGCAAAAATGTAATCACGTATGGTTCTTGTTGTTCATAGGTAGCAGTAAATTGCGGTTATCATATCAGTTGGTCATTGTTTTGTTAACACTTGGCCAGTCCTTTCTTTATGCAGCCTTTTTCATCACTACAGATATGCAGTTTTAATTTGTTTTGTTGTCTGTTAAAGCACAAAACTTTAACTTAAAAGAAACCTGGGAAAGTGGCTTCGGCGCTCGGCATTGTTTGCTGGCACTTTTTTTTATTATTTTTTTATTTATTTACTCTCAGGGCCCAAGGGCATTACAGAGAGGAGTGGGGGGGTAAACACTCTACAGGTATACAATGCAGCAGGAGTGTGGTTACACATATGAAACATATTTGAAATATCCGCATAAACTGGAAAAATAAACAAACAATAACAGAAAGGAAAAATCAAAAGGCGCAAAAAACATTTGCCGTACACGGGAACAACCGAGCAGGATTTACACAAAACCACAGAATTCGCGAAAAAAAAAAAAAAAACATGTTGTTAACATGGACAAAATTTTTACTTAAAAGAAACCTGGGAAAGTGGCTTTGGCGCCCTGTATTATTTGCTGGCACTTGTTAACATGTATTTTATATGCTTGTGTGATGGCCAGTGCCTTTTAAAAGCTGTACTCCCTGATTGGGCTTATGTGGATACCGTATTTTCTAACATATAACCCAACTCTGCATATAACCCCCACCCCTAACTTAACCTCTGCAAAAAGAAAAAAAATATATATTTAACACCTGCATCTATGTATGCATATAACCCACACACCCCACTATTAAAGCACATTTTTCTTTCTTTTTTTGTGCAGGTTATATACAAGAAAGTGTGGTACTTAGGTAACAAGTATTTTCATAAGTTGTTTATGTGTGAGCTACTCCTGTGTTTGTTAGTGTGGACCTTATCAGCTTTGGTACATGCTATACTACTTCCATACAATATTGACCCAATGGGCAGAAGGTACTGAGCTTCTTCTGTGTATATTTGTTACTTCTTAAGTTGATAGTGGGAATTTCATCGATGCAAAAGGGGATTTTATCATTGTAAACAAAAAAGCATGTTTGCAAAGTGTTATGCTTATGTAAAGTGCAAAAGCAGCTGAAGATCCAAGCAAAAGATGGCGGGCCTCTCTTCTTATAAAAATCACTCTCTATGCCAGCTTAGACTTAACATATCTATTGCAGGGTTCATACAGGTCAGTGAAATTCTTGAATTTGAAAAATTCCCCGCAGGGGCGCCTGCGCAAGTAGGCGTTTGGTGTGTAGCGACACCACGGACCCGAGCTAACGGGGGAGTTTCTACTCCCTCCCACGCCTAGCCGTGCGTGGCTTTGCCGTGCCCGGGGAAAAGGGGATCCTGGGGGTTGAGCTGACGCTGGGTGATTGGACCTTTAAGGCCCCCCAGCAGAGGCAACACACCCCTTTGGCCCCGGCTTCACGTAGACGGCACCCCTGGGCTGACCCACCCAGGGGAAATCGGCAGTCGCCTTTTCCTGTCTCTCTCTCTCCCTACATCTTCGTCTTTATCTCTCACTATTTATCTGTCCTGTCTTCTACTCTCTTCAGTTTACTTCCCAATTTCCTGGCGGCAAGGGTTAACCTTGTGTAGTTACCCAACCTTGGGTAGTTATATCTGGTTATAGCGGCGATGTATGACTGGCGCCTTCAAGTGTTCTACCTTGTAGCGTCCCCCTGTTGGGCTCGGTGGTGGGTGGTCACCATCGCCGCCGAACATGAAATGCATCACATGGCAAAAACTTTCCCTCCTTACAATGATCGGTCCCTGAAAAGGAACCGCACCGATGAAAGCTCGAAACGAACCGGAAGCAATTGTGACCACTTCCCACGCTATTTAGTCATACACTCTCTGGCAGATAACGTATCAGTTGCAGGACTGTCGGTTTTCCTGATAGCTAAAACCCTTGCTAACCTAATAGGCAAAAAGTACGACGCAAAGAAACTGTCATCCGGTGATCTTCTTGTTGAAGTAAGCCAGAAACAGCATGCAGACACTCTCCTTAAACAGAAGCAGTTCGCCCACCTGGACGTGTCTATCACCCCCCATCGCAGCCTTAACACTGTTCAAGGCGTCATTTCACAACGTGATCTGATGCGGGAAACTGAAGCTGACCTTCTTGAAGGCTTTCGAGAGCAAGGCGTAGTAGCCATTCGTCGGATAACCATCAGGCGAAACAATGAAGAAGTGGTGACGCCTCATATAGTACTAACATTCAACCGTTCCACCCTGCCAGAATCTGTGAAAGCTGCGTTCCTTCACTGCAAAGTACGCCCCTACATACCCAACCCTAGAAGGTGCTACAAATGCCAGAAATATGGACATGGGTCGAATACCTGTCGCGGAAAACAAACATGTGCAAAATGTGGTGATCATGAGCACCCAACAGAGAGCTGTACTTCCACGCAAACAGAGTGCCCTAACTGTCACGGGCCGCACGCAGCGTACTCGCGAACATGTGAAATTTTCAAAAAGGAAAAGGAAATTATCCAGACAAAAGTAATGGAAAACATCACATTCTCTGAAGCCCGGAAGAAGGTGTCGCTCTTCTCCGGAAGGACGTACGCTGACGCAGCGCGCCGGGGGGCCGGGCGGCGTCTAGTGACGGTGGGCACGCAATACAGCTTTGCTGATGCGTGCACATCTTTGCCCCCCACCAAGCAGCCACAGGCTGCGCCAACCTCTCACGTCCCGGAGGTCGAACTTCATCAGACCCCAGGGACCACAAAGACAACTGAGACACCTGTCTCTTCTGACAAACCTCCACTAGCTTCTTCCGGTCTACCGGAGGCAATGGAAGTGACACCAGGATCCTCAGCGTCTAAGATGCTGACGGAATCCCCCCAAAAGAGGCGGGGCTCCATCGATCGCCTCAGAGGGAAAAGACACCCGCCAGTGAAGCCTCCTAATAGAGGCAGCGAAGTATGAATAAGTCACGCTCTTTTCCTCATTCATAAAAATGGCTGCCGAAAATATCATCCAATGGAACTGCCGAGGCTTACTTAAGAACTTAGACGACATCTATGAAATATTTGCACAACACCAACCAAACATACTTTGCTTACAGGAAACACACCTAAAACCTACACACACTTGCTTTTTGAAAAGATATGTGGTATACCGAAAGGACAGACAGGGCACTACACATTCATCTGGTGGTGTCGCTATCGTGGTGCAAAAAGCAGTTCCGTCTCAAAGCCTCACTCTGGTTACCGGCTTAGAAGCAGTGGCAATACGAACTCTAATTTTTGGACGAGTAACAACAGTGTGTTCACTATACATCCCTCCAGACTACCAACTTTGTACTAAAGAATTTGAAGCACTCATCGATCAGCTTCCGCATCCATTTCTGTTGGTCGGAGATTTTAACGCGCACCACCCTTTATGGGGATGTAGAAGAACAGATTCTCGAGGCTCCTTAATTGAAAACTTTCTTTTGTCCTCCGGCTCCTGTATATTTAACAAAAAAGAGCCAACATATTTTAATGCAGCACACAACTCATACACAGCAATAGATCTTGCTATCGGATCTCCTTCACTCTTGGCAACCACTGAGTGGGCTGTAATTCATAACCTCTATGGAAGTGATCATTTTCCTGTTTGTGTAAAATACAAAGAAAATACGAGTACAATGACTGTGAATGTAACCAGGTTTCGAGAACAGGGTGCGAACTGGACGAAATTCCGAAAACTCTCAAAACTATCGCGCTCATCAATTGAAACCCTAGGCATAGATGAATCTGAAGCGCTAGTCACACTGCACATTATACAGGCCGCAGAGCAATCTATCCCACATACATCTAACAATACACGGAACAAAAGACGACCTTGGTGGAACTCTGAGTGCAAAAATGCTCGTGACAATCAAAACAAAGCATGGTCGAAATTCCGCAGGTATCCTACAGTCGAAAACTTGGTGAATTTTAAGCGTGCAAAAGCAAACGGTAGACGTGTCCGACGAGAATCTAAACGACAGAGCTGGCAATCCTTCCTCTCATCGGTGAACTCTTACACTGACACGCATAAGGTGTATAACAGAGTAAGAGCACTCCAAGGGTACAGTACTCATCCGTTGCCCCTTGTTAGTGTTGCTGGTGATACACTGGAACACCAGGCAGATGCCTTAGGCCAACACTTCGAGTATATTTTCAGCTCTTCACATTATACAGACTCCTTTAGGCGATACAAACTTGCCGAGGAACGTAAACCTATTCGTGATGACAGGCCATCGGCAGGAGGGTACAATGCCCCCTTTACTATAGGTGAACTAAAGGCAGCACTGGCAAAGTGCGGCAGCTCAGCAGCGGGCTCGGACAGGATTACTTACGGCATGCTGAAACACCTACACGAAGAAACGCTTGACGTCATCCTCATTCTTTTCAACAATGTATGGTCCTCTGGGCGTCTGCCCATGACCTGGAAAAAGGCAGTTATCATACCCATTCTTAAACAAGGAAAAGAAGCCACACTTGCTGCTAGTTACAGGCCAATTGCGCTGACCAGCTGTTTGGGCAAGGTGTTCGAAAAAATGGTGAATCGCCGCCTTATGTATTACCTTGAATACAATGGCCTCCTTGATCGTCATCAAGCTGGATTCAGGTCTGGCCGGTCGACAACTGACCAACTGGTAGCATTTGAATCCTATGTCAGAGATGCCTTCATTCATAAACAACACTGCCTATCTGTATTTTTTGACTTGGAAAAGGCTTACGACACGACATGGCGTTATGGCATTCTCCGTGACCTGCGATCTTTTGGAGTGTCAGGAAATATGCTGAATACTATTGAAAGCTACCTTTCTGACCGTACATTTGTGGTTCGTGTTGGTAATGCCTTATCGAAGTGGTTTACGCAAGAGAATGGCGTACCCCAGGGCGGTGTTCTTAGCTGCACACTATTCATCGTAAAAATGAACTCCATAAACACCATACTGCCTAAAACAATCTCCTACTCTGTATATGTGGATGACATTCAGATCAGCTTCAAATCATGCAACATAGCCACGTGTGAACGTCAGATTCAGTTGGCAGTAAACAAGCTGTCAAGCTGGGCAGACAAAAATGGGTTTAAGTTTAACTGTGACAAGACTGTTTGCGTACTCTTCTCAAAACTACGTGGCTTAAGGCCACCCCCCAACATTTCAATTAATGGACAAACCATAACTACCAAAAAAGATCACAAATTTCTAGGTGTTGTGGTTGATGAAAAGCTCAGCTTTGTTACACATATCAAACAGCTACGACTTAAGTGCCTGAAAGCCTTAAACCTGCTCAAGATTCTCTCGCATCAGTCATGGGGCACAGACCGTGACTGTCTACTCAACCTTCTCAACAGTGTAGTGCTATCGCGCATCGATTACGGCTCGGTAGTTTACGAGTCAGCTTCAAGATCTGCATTGAAGATGCTTGACCCAGTGCACCACCTTGGGCTCCGGCTGGCCAGCGGTGCTTTCCGAACCAGCCCGACAGCCAGCCTGTATGTTGAGACAGACCGGTGGTCACTAGAACGGCGACGTCAGTTTACAAGTGTCACGTATGCCACCAAGGTGCTGTCCCATGTCGACCACCCAGCTCGCGCGCTATTGCAGGATACATCGAACGCCCTCCTGTTTTCGAGGCGACCATCAGCTACGCCACCGTATTCCCTCAGAGTGGCCTCACACCTTGGAAATATGCACATACCGGTCTCCAATCTTCAACTAACCTCTCACAAGGACACTGTTGTGCCATGGGAAATGCAGGCTATCGATTGTGATTTGTCATTCCTAGAGGTAGGAAAAAATGGCCACCCAGTAGCAATCGATCAACACTTCAAGTTCCTGCAGGCCAAATACAGGTGTGCTGAATATTATACTGATGCCTCCAAGTCCTCCGTAGTCGCATGTGCGGCACACGGTCCCGCTTTCTCTGAATCTAGAACAATGAACGAACATACCAGTATATTTACTGCAGAATGCAATGGCATACTCTTAGCTGTAACGCACATTTTAAAGAAGAAAGAGCCAGCCTCAATCATATACACAGATTCTCTCAGTGCTGTGACTGCGCTGTCCTCCACTAAGATACTCAAAAACCCAGTTACTAATACACTTCGAAAATGCATCATGTCAGCCCGCAAATCTAAGCTCAAAATCACGCTATGCTGGATTCCGGGACACTGCAACATTGCTGGCAATGAGATAGCAGACAAACTTGCGAAGTCAGCAGCACTCCGCCCAACAGTTGACGTAGACACCATCCCGTATGAGGACCTGAGGCCACTCATCATATCCCGAATGCGTAGACAATGGCAAGAAGAATGGAACGCAGCAAACGCAAACAAACTGCACTTAGTAAAGCCAAGAATAGGAAGATATCTGACTGAAAAACGTAACAGGCACCAAGAGGTTGCACTGTGCAGACTCAGGATCGGTCATACACATGCAACACACTCGCACCTTTTAAAGAACTCTCCAGCACCACATTGTGCAAAATGTGGTGATGAGCTGTCTGTCGTTCACGTTCTAATTACCTGTCAGTACCTCGAACAAGAAAGACTGTGTCACTTTTCAAAGCTCTACAAATGTCACATTCCGCCTCATCCACAATTTTTTCTTGGAGACGATCCCTTGTTTCCCCCAAAAGTAGTCTTAAAGTTTTTAGCTAGTGTAGGCTTCCTACATTCCATAACATATTCTCACTAATCTCAGCCTCCTCTCAATCCTGAGGGAACCGCTGAGACTTTTTTATCAAATGTCATGCAGCACGCACTCCTTGTCTTGACAAGGACTGTTGACGACACGGCATGACTTTGTAAAACCCATAAGTGTAGCCCGTTTTAAACCCATTACACATAGTCACTACACCTAAGTTTAAGTTCTATACACTACTCTTTTACTCTTGCCACCCTGAGTAGAATTTTTATAATCAAATCGACCAAAAACCGTGTGTTTGGCGCTCTTTGGCCTGAGTTGCCCTTGCGCCACTAAAATCTACCATCATCGAATTTGAAAAATTCACTTTCAAAGCCCTTGAAAGTCTTGGAATTTTTTGCCATCCTTAAAAATCCTTGAATTACCTGAGCAGTGCACTCTCATATCGACATTGCGAATCTCCTAAATGTGGTACATCCGTGTGTGAACCTGTCAAACTCCCCATTTTTGAAGCAGTAATGCGGCCTGGGTGCACATGATTTTATATTGCAAAACTGCATGTGAAAAAAAAGTTAGTTTGCTACAAGGGTGAAGCAGTGAATGTGCTAGCAAGAAATTAGAATGTCACACGAAGAAGGCCTAGCAATCCCACACATGCAACACGTCACTCAAGCACGAAGGACGCACGAAAAGAAAGCGGACAGGACGAGTGCTGATGAACGGCTGTCATAGCTCGACCCTGGAAGCGTGCTGCTAAAACAAACCAAGAACGGTGCTAGAAAAGAACACACATGTATTCACGGGATGAGTGTAAATTGACCGCTGTCACAGTTGTCACTTCTTGGTTGTTTAAGAGCAACGTGCTGCCAGTGTCAACTGTGCTCAAGCCGGCACTCTTGATGGGGTGATGCCATCAAATTTCAAGGCTATAGCAAGCACCTTGTGGGTTTAAGGAGATATTTTAAGTCACTTCCCAAGTGTACCTAAATACTTATTCTCCTAATTGAGGTCCACTTCTAGCGCGTCCAACACTGACGTAACTCTACAGGATGGGCAACAAAAGTTCTAGTGACGTCACACCAGATCTGTAGTCAGCTGAGTGGCTTACTGGCTTCTGCCCCTTACATACTGGCAAAGCATCGCGGCTGCTGCAGGTAGCGGCGAGTTTGTTTTGCAGGTGCTTGTGTGGCACATGTGTGCAAGGGCTTACAATACTCAGCATGATGCATGCAAAGCTTTGTTATCACGTGACTAAGTCAGCTACACTGCTATGTACCTGCACAACTCGGTCCCCAAAAACAGGAACTTAAAATTGTCCCTATCAAAAAAGCGACAGACTATATAGCGAGAATAAATTAATCTTGATGCGTGTATCGTAATTATTGGAGCTATAATTAAAGCTTGCAGCAAAGAACAGGCAAGCCACAAATATTGTGTCATGACCCCTTTAAGGCCTGACTACACATGTGCATGGAAGCCCATCAGTGCGTAACTTTCCGACATGACATCGTGCCCTCTCTCTATGGAGAGGGCGCGAGAAGCTATTAAGACTACGCGTTTTTTTTATAATTGCAATATCCATATGTTATAAGTGCAATGAAATTGGTCATTTTTGAAAATATTGGAGGGAAGAATTCCAACTTAGCATGCTGCTTTGAGTCTTTGAAAAACTTGCAACAGGTCCTAGAAAGTCCTTGAATATCCTTGAATTTTTTCTTTGGAAGCCTGTACGAACCCTGTATTGCTTCTGCATTATATGCATACTTGAATGTAAACCATTCAACAGATGTCCATCGGATAAATGGATCACCAGATAAATTTGGAAGCAATGGCCATCCTTGAAAGTGAAACCAACTGAAGGAGGAGGTTACTACTCGAGTCGTGGCATATATAGCGAACGGCCCAAAACATCAACCGCTCTCTCGGAACTCTTCACCTCGTGCAACACATAGACTGCGCTCCACGGCAAAACGAGAGAAAGAGGGTGCCTTCAAAGCGTGGGCGAAAAGGTCCAATGGTAGCACGAGGGCACCACACAATAACGCACCCGGCCCACGCTTTGAAGGCACCGCAGGGCGAGGAGGTAGAGCCTGGAGAGGGAAGGTTGAGCTCCTCCGGGGAGATGGCCGCTGCCCAGAATGTCAGCAGTGGTCCATGCTGCTTTCAGCTTCAGGCAGTCCAAACGCCCGATCCCTGAGAACGGCTCCTTCGACGTCTTTCCACGCTTCCGGGCTGTCGGTGCTTCACAATGTCCTCGCATAGATGACAATAGCCGAGTGAAGAAGTTGTCTTAATGAGACCAGCCACAGTGGCGCCGTCCCCCCCATTGTTCGAGGCCGTTCAATAAAAGGCTTGTCTCGCGAAGCTTTCGTTGAGACCCGACTGCTTCCTGGAACATCTACAGGACAGCGTCTTGCAGACCGGGTGCCAATGGAGTTGAAGGCCTCCCTAGTAGACCGGATTACGCACAATGGTGTCTGCCCAGACGAATTGCCGGGCCAAACGTAACAGCTCACACATACATGTTGGGGAGGGGGAGCAGGGGGGTGCTTGTGTAAAATAATTGTTGAGGTTTCACATTTTGCTGTGTGTGTACACACGCACACATATACGTACGCATGCATGCATGCACACGTGTAGTCAGTTGTTAGCCTATTTCGTCGTTTATAAAAAGATTGATGTATTATGAATTTTCTGCTCTGATGTAACCGGTTCCACACACTGTGCACGGCAGGAAAAAGTTTCTTGTAGTGCTTTTGCATGATTAGTGTAAGTCTACGAGTTACTGTCATGTTCACCATGGTGACTTGAAGGTTATGGTGTGGAGCTACTGACCTTAACTCTTTCGTTTGAGTAGGCGTTACCTCGCCTACTCAAATCGATCACTGGTGATTGACGCTTTGAATTGTCGATTTTGTCCTGTTGAACTTGTTTTTCGTGCACTTAGTACTTTCTAGTAGTTAGTCCAGCCACTCAACTTTTGGAATCAATTTGAATTTGCCCGCTTTGGCAACGTAGTGATTTTTGACAGACCTTTATACAAACCAATGTGTGTTTGATGTTGGAAAAATGCACTTGGCTGGCGAACTTGACAGAAGTGTGTGCCACTCGTGATTATGCTACAGTAGCATCAAAGTTCTGTAACGAAAAGAACTTTTGCAAGCAAAATATCAAATTAAGGTGTCAGCTTTGCAATCTGACAGTGTTGAGCAGTAATAATTGCTAGGAATTTATGCCAGCTATTGATAGAGAGCTGTTGCTAGGAGTTTGGGAAAACTTATTTTACAGAAAAAATTTCCGAAGGTCCGCCACATGTATAAAGTGTGGAGGTGGCTTTGTCAGCCAGTTTACAGCAGCTTTGGTTTGGTTTTGCTTTTATCGTTATATTATGCACAGAGCCGCATTAAGTGTCGGTAGTCGCTCCTACGGCGTCGTCACACATGCTTGGATATGCACCTGTGCCGCAAGAGAAGCACTCAGCAAGAAACTATCATGCAAAAACACCTAAATTGAGTGATGACAAGCTTGGAGTTCGAGAATGACCACACCTGAGCTTCAAGTGTTATGGCGACGATATTTTGCGTCAGCCTGAGACAATCAGTCATTCATTAGTCAGTTTTGGCTACGGCCTCAAGTTGCCTCCTCCTCCGCAAGTGCGTAGCTGCTGATCTTTGTGCACAATCTTATAGCTACTCTGGTTACGCGCGAGGTCGACATGTCGCAGGAGCGCGGTTTGCTGGCACCGGCTGTAGAGCTTGTTCTCGTGACAAGAAGGCCACTGGAGCACAGCTTTGCCCTGACTATTGAACATTGTGAAACGTTTAAAAACTGCGCGTGATATTGTTCTTTTTTTTTTTAGAAGATGTCTAAAATGCAAAGAAATATGCTTGGATGCATATGTTGGAACGCCAACTATGCGGAGTGAGGTGGCTTATGGAGAGAGTTGACGCTAGATAAAATAGCAAAGTTCATTGGACATCTAATTTATAGAGGGATTATTCACATCACATGCATCCATCAAATATTGGAACACCTGGAGGCCCTCATCGTATAAAGTACAAAAATTTATTAAGAAAAGTGTTTGAGTTCACTTGTGTCTCACGAAAAACTAAGCAATGCCTCACTGCATGACACAAGCAAAGCAGCAAACATTTTGTACAAAATTCATTGACACGAGCAACATTTTGTACAACATTTATTATTTTTTGTACTGTTTCTAGGTAACTTATCTTCAAAATGTATATATTCTCAATTTTAGTTTTGAATATTTTTGCATAAATAGTGTTTTTTATTGCACTTTCTACCAGTTGGGAACCAAAAATTACGCACTGTCCATAGTTTTATTCATTCCAAAGTACTTTTGTTGCTTTACAACATAATTTCTGGAAAAAGCATTTTATTGTGCAAAACTTGGTATGCTGCAATGCATGCTGTAGTATTTTTCAAACTGGCAAAAAAGATATTTTATTATTATTATTATTATTATTATTATTATTATTATTATTATTATTATTATTATTATTATTATTATTATTATTATTATTATTATTATTATTGCACTGTTGTGATATTTTCTGGACATTCCAATATTGCTGGGTTTGACTACCTCCTTGCAGTTTAAGCGTTCATAGTGATTCCACATTGCCTTTTCTTTTTCCCTCTCTCTTATTTTTTATTTAATATTAGGCACTGATATATACCTGCCATGGTCCAGAGAGCCATTCGTCCATGTCCGGTGGCTATGATGAGTATTCAACAGTATTTCTCTTGGAGCTTCTAATCAAGGTTGTGCTGCAAAACAAGTGTGTACTCTCCTCCAATATTATTTTATTTTTCTGTGCCATATAAGAATGCCTTGTATATTTTGATAACTAGCTCTTAATCTCAGAACTATGTGCTGGTTGCAATTAGTGTCTCAATTATAATCATTATAATGTGATGCGAATGAGAATCAATGATGTGATGCCAATCAATGATGTGTGTCACTATGCTACACATGTAGTATGATCTGCTCTTCAAGAGAACACATAAAAACGGGTTATCTATGAACCTTATTTAGCAAATGTATAATCTCCTGACATGGCACTGAATGACTTGTTGTTAGTGGCAATTACACGCTTCTACGCTTATGCAAAGCACATTTACATACTAGTTTAAAAAATTGCGAGTTGAAAAACACGCTTTTCAAAATTGCATATATTTAGTTTTCATTTGCTTTCATAAGTGTAATTTCTCTAGATTCACAACAAAAAACTGAAGATTATAATTAAATGCAAAGTGGGTTAAAAACATATTTAAATAGCACAAGGTGGCAACTAAAAACTAAAAAGAGCTCATTTCTTAAAGTTCCCTGGCAATTGTCACCTGGCTGCTTGCCATTGTATTTCGCATGAGGAGTTCACTAAAGCCACATGCTCAAAATACACAATGATTGCCAAGCTCTCATGACGGAAGAAATCATTTTAAAAAACATACCTTTGCCACATAGATGAGCTTTGACTTGTACCTTTAAGGGGAAATGCAATTCGCAAAAAAAGTTGCCTTAATCTGCAGCCTAGGGCAATGAAATTTTCACTATATAGGTACTATATTGGCTTTTATGCTGATTTAAAATATATAATTAGTTTTATAGTAAGCTATGCAATTTTTGTATTGTGCTATGACAGTATGTAAAGCATAGCCTGTTTTGGACGGACGTTTTATGTCACTAAGCAATTATGGTTCTGAGCCACTAATGGCTCATATTGCTCCACACTAACTGTAGAATGTAAATAACTATCAACAAAAGTGTGTATAGAATATTTTGATGATAAAGAAAAATTATAATGTAAGAATTCTTAAAATCCTCAGTCTATACTAATTGCTTACTTTAGGTTCATAATAATTATACAAGCAAATTCAAGTTTTGAAAGAGATACTTGCATTCTTCACATGCTGAGGAATATGTGGTCAAAATTTTATCCTGATTGGACTATGAGGGTAAAGCAATACACTCAAATATTTTTACAACAAAGTTGCATCTTACACGAAATTAAGTTTGTTATATCCAAAAATGCATTATCAAGGTTTATTTCTAACACTATTTGTATTGATACACTATGTTTTATTTATTTTGTTATAACCAATATTTCTTTATATACGTATTTGTTATATAGAGGTTTGAGTGTAAACTGTATGCAAAAGCCAGGCATGCTTGAGCAATGCTTCACTTGTGGGTAACTTAGCAGATCAATCACAAGTCAATTACTATAATAATTTTGAAACCCTAGTGCCATTTTTGTTTGTTCGATAGCACGTTGGATCATCCTCTACATCATAGTTAGTTATGGAACATAACTTATAAGTGTTATGATAATATTGTTGTTTCCTGTCTGAATAGAACTGTTAGAGTATCATAGTGTAAAGCACACAGTGAATACAAATAAGTCAGTGCAAATTTAATTTGATATGTGTGTGTATATATATATATATATATATATATATATATATATATATATATATATATATATATATATATATATATATATATATATATATATATATATATATATATATATATATATATATATGTGTGTGTGTGTGTGTATGTGTGTGTGTGTGTGTGTGTGTGTGTGTGTGTGTGTGTGTGTGTATGGGATATGGCACAACGGGAGCGTTGTCAACAAGGATAAATATATTTATTTCCCAACAGTTTCGGGAGGGGTCCTCCCTTCATATAACTCATCCCCTGATGAAGTGTATAACTCATCCCCCGATGAAGGGAGGACCCCTCCCGAAACTGTTGGAAAATAAATATATTTATCCTTGTTGACAACGCTCCTGTTGTGCCATATCCCATACCTTCACGAAGACTAACTGGCCCATTGAATTATTACTCCCACTATATATATATATATATATATATATATATATAAGGGAAAGAAGTGTATACCTAAGGGCTCGTTTTTCCGTGTTTATATATATATATATATATATATATATATATATATATATATATATATTCAGGCTTGAAATGAAGTTTTTGAAGAAGATACAGAAAAAAGGCTCATGCTCAATAACAAATCAGGTTTTTTTTTGTGCTTTATATATTTTTGTTAGCATGCCGCATCAAGATTTTTGAAGTTTTTATCAATCACTCTTTTTAACTTTAGTAGTTTTACCTAAAGATTATGTTCAACCTTGTTGAGAGTCCAAGTGTTGTGTCTGGATGTTATGAAAAGCAGCCACTGAGTATGCTTGCTACATTTGACAGGAAAGGGACAGAACTGCTCTGTACAGCATGCTTTACCTGCAGGGATCGGGTGGGGCCCATCTGGACTGCTGTGCGGGACCACCTGTACACCCTGGTCATGGGTGCAAGTGCCAGCGACTACCGGTTTCTGCTCGAGCGTGCTGTCGTCGGCATCTTGCGCTTGGCCATTAGGCTCATTCGTCGTGAAGAGATGACCTCTCAGGCGAGCACACCACTTTTCATTGTTATGTGTGATGGCAACAGACAAGTTTTATGCATACTGCAGTTTCTTGCTTATGAACAAACTTGTGTACATGTTAGGAATGTGCAGCAACACAGGGTGTGTTGTGTCTAGTATGTGGACAAAGCTGCACGTACTTACTGCTGTTTATTCATTATGCACGGCTTCCAAGAATTGTTTTTGTCAGAAAACGAACACTCCTAACATTCATCTAGTGCCTTGCAACTAATTCAATATCTGTTAAACTTGTCAGAAGTGCATCCACAGGTTGATATGGAACATCCTGCGATGGGTACCACACTCTCTTTTACCAGAGAGAAAACTGACAGTAGTGGCACAACATCTTTGTGTTATCCTATTGTATCGTGAATGTATGTGCATTTTTCGGTACGTTGATGATTTTCTTGTTATTGCCAAGTCCTTCGAGCCGGAAACAGTGCAATATGTTTTTGATGTCTTCGAAAAAAATGTGTCTGGTCTCAATTCCTTGCATGAGTTTCCGGAGCTTCACAGGTTGCGCTATATAGATTGAGAACTAGCTCTTCAAGAGTATCACCTGTGCTGGCAATATGCTCCTAGGAATGAGAATTCACTGCTGAACTACAAGTCTTGCCACTCGAAACTTGTAAAAGATGGCCTGATTGCAAGCTGTCTCAGAGCAGCAGTAAAGAAGTGTGTGTACGCACAAGATGAGCACCAGTCTTGGGGTCTAGGTGCATCATTGTAGGGAAGCTGGTTTCAAGGACTCGGTACTTGTAGAATGTGTGAGTAGATTACCGTGAACATTGAAACAATCACATAGAGCAACCCAACAACATGGGTGATTGAAATCAAAAGGTAGCGTTAAGGTCCTACGGGCATTCTCTTTCTCACAAGTTTCCGAAAGTAGGGGCCAGGTATAACGTTAATGTACTGTTCTCTGCTCCTAATAAAGTAGGCAAGGTGGGAGCCACTGTTCAAAGGAAGCTAGAGGCATCAGGAGGAAACGCAGGCTGCGAAATAAAACGTGGAACCAAGTTTGTCCCATCAACGCCTTCTAAAAAAACTATGCCTGGAACGTCACTCTCTTTTCAGTTGGAAGCTTCCTGCCAGCACAAAATCTCGTAGGCCATGCCTCCTGCCATGTGTTGCGACAACGCGTGAGACCGCTCGCCTCCGTACCGCTCAGTCACGTGAGATTACCATACTGCTCTGTCACATGACATCACAATTGCTCGGAGGCAACTGTGAGAGCATTGCTGTATTCGCAGGGGGTGACCGCCAGAGGCGTTTGCCTTCGTACCATAGAGGGAGGGTAAAATTCGAGGGTAGGGCGGCATGTTCGCGGCTCACGTTCCAGGCATAATTTTTCAAGGAGGCATCAGTCCTATGTAAAGTGGCAGTCGTGTACCGAATAAGTTTGTCCTGCGGCCATACATATATAGGGAAAATAGGCCATTGCATTAATGTGAGGCTCCTTGAGCACAAGAATTCATTAGAAAAGAAATCAACCAACTTGGCCAAGCATTGTTCTGAGTGTGGGTGTGTGCTGTTTTTTGTTGACACGGATATCCTGTTTGTGCATAATGATGCTTACACAAGAGAAGTGGCTGACGCCTTCCACATAACATGAAAAGCGACTAATTGTGTTAGTCAACCTTCTCTGGTGCTGTCGTCAAAAGAAATGGGCTTGTTAAACAGGTGTGATTAGGAAGCTCAAACGAGGCTGTGCCTTTCAGTTTGACAAATATATCATCTGTGATATATCATCTCGGATCTTTGACAATGAGCATGCCCGCTCATCTCTAAGAAATACATGTTTTTTAATAAACCAGTTGCAAGCTCAGTGCCGTGTGTCTCTTTCTTTTTTGTGTCCTGTGTTCTAGCACTGGTTTATATTTTCATCATGATTAAGTTGTCTGCCATAGGCAACTTAAAGAAAAAAAGTTCTTCATATTCTCAAGGTGGAGAGCCAGGGGGCGTTCGTCCAGTGCTGATCTGCGAATACATCGGCTCCCATTTGCGCAAGCGTTTTCGCTCGAAATTTCGCTTTATCCAGCAAGAACTGTGTATCATTCAATGCGGTGAACCAGTGTTGCGGTGAACCTGTGGATACCAAACTCTTACCGGTGATTGAAATTTCCAGACTTTCCCAGGACTTTTTATTACTCGCTGCAGAGACTCCTAGCGTGTCGACGCATCGTTCGGGCTCTGCAAATGCGTCGTGACAATGCCTGACACGTTGTCGAGCTAGAGAATGGCCTCCAACCCTGTTGTGTCGGTTGTAGATGGCATGAACATCAGTTTGGAGGAAGCGGAGTGCGCACGCTGGATCGAAGTCGCCTGCAAGAAGAAACTTGCGGAGTGGGCGCCCTGTACGGCTAACGCGCCCACGTCATCAACAGGAAGCAGTAATGGTTGCTTCTGCACTGCCGCCTCATAGAATGGGTTGAGACACGTCGTGCAAGCTTCCAGAATCCCAAACCTTCCCCGGGATCTCTTTGAGACCATTATATGGCCACGTGGAGGGGTGGATGTCAAAAAGACTGATCTGCTTATCTTCAAACGCTTGCTCTCAAAAGCAGCTTCCCTAACAGTGGAGCAGGTGTACGACGACGCGCTGTGCGTGAACTCCTTCCAGAACATTTTCATTGTTGCCATGCTGTTCGAGGTGAATGCGCGTGCCTATGCCAGAGTCCAAGCGATAACTATGGGCAAAACTGTCGTAGGGTTGGCAGATTACGTGGCTGCGTCGGACGGCACATGTAAAGGAGTGATCGGCAGAATCAATGCGGATCTCAGCGACGAAGAACTAACGGAAATGATCATCACCTGAAGGAACCCTGACGCGCTTGGGGTTCGAAGGATGAAGAAGACGCTAACAGTGATCGTGTTGCTTGACGGACAAAAGGTCCCCCAGCACGTCCTATGTGATGGTGTTCGATACCCCTGTCCCTTGTACCATAGGCAAGTGGACGTGTGCTATGCATGTGGTGATCTGGGCCACAGGTCTGACGTTTGCCCTAGAGGTGAAAACAAAAAGAAATGCTGCAGATGCGGCATGCTGTCACCATCACCAGAAGATCAATGTGATCCCAAATGTGCCATCTGTGGCGGCATGCACCCCACAGCGGACTGCAAGTGCAGAAAGCGCTTCCAGGTGCCGTACATCGTGCGCCAAAGACGTAGGCGCAGCCCCAGGCAGGCGTGGCATCGCTCTGACATGAACCTTCTTCTTCTACCATGGAAGAGGCCATGGTAGAAGAATCCTTCTCCAGCCTACATCGCAGCAGGTCGGCAACGCGAGGGCGTTCCCGCTCCAGAGGACGCTCCGGCAGCAAATCGCGCTCTCGCTCCAGAGGGCGTGACAAAGAAAGCAGCCGTAGCAGATGCTCCCGATCGAGGAGACAATCGGGTTCAAAGGGTCGAGTCCAGAAGCATATGTCTTGGGCAGACAAGGCCAGGATGAACATCTCAAGCGGCAAAAGGTAATGTAGGTTATTTATCCAGAGCACAATAGAGAACAGTTGGAGATTTTGATGCTTAAAAAAGAAAATGCAGAGCTAAAAGAGGTGTTACGAATGCTGAGGCCCGAGTTTGAGCTCTTCTGTAACTCGCGTGAAACCTGTGAAGTCGCTACACCCATACCTGTTCAAGTAGAAAGGTCGCATAAGCACAAAGCCATTTTTTCCCCTGCGAATGAGGAAAGTGAGGAAATGCAAAGTGACAGGTCTCCCGCTCAGGTCTCTGAGCAAAATGTACTAACGTCTTTAGCAGTGATTGAAGAATCCCTCAAACAGCTGAGGGAGGCCTTGGTCATCCAATCTGGGTGCACGTTAAAGAACCCCAGGTGGTCGAAATTTCCGGAGCCCTCCACTACGGCGTCTCTCATAATCATATAGTGGTTTTGGGACGTTAAACCCCACATATCAATCAGTCATTGGTCATCCAATCTAGCACAATCAAGCGTATAGATGGGAGCGTCTCTCACGTGGCACATCGAGTAGGAATCCTCGAATCTAAAATGAAAACGATTGCCTTTAGCCAAACCGGCACTGGTGCAATCCCAAAAGGCAAGATAGTGCAGCAGGATTCAGACTACACGACTTTGCCACAGGCTATGCTCATTCAATAACAGTCAAAATGGCGGGCCACACCAGAAACATAAACATCTGGCAGTGGAATCGCGCAAGTTTCTCAAGGCGTAAAGCTGCTCTACTACAGCTCATCAAAGCCAAAATGTCAAAGCCGCACGTCCTGCTCTTGCAGGAAACCCTTAGCGAGAACCTTGTTCTCTCGGGCTACCATACAGTTAGCCAGAAAAGTTAAAATGGCAGAGGGATTGCCACTTTGGTCAGGAAAGATATCTCCTTTAAGCAGCATGAAGCCAAAATTTGCGACTCTATAAAAGATATGGCCTCGAGGGACAATTAATTGAAATCATTTTGAACTGCAAAATTCGAAGTCACGTATTTGTGTTCAACCTGTATAGCCCTCCTTCGGCTTATAAACATAACATCCCCTCACTACTTAATAGGATCGCAACTGCTGCAAAATCGCACCCTTTAATTGTGGCGGGAGATATCAACGCTCCTCATCCAGCTTGAGGTTATATAATGAAGACAAAGAAAGGGGACACTATTGTTATAGCCAGTGCAGACTTGAATCTAACGCTTATCTCTGGTCCACGTTTTCCCACGAGGGTAGGAAACTCGGTTGCCAGAGACATGATGCCTGATCTCAGCTTCACTAGAAATGCGGTAGTCAAGTGGTCCAAGTTACAGGAAAACTTGGGAAGTGATCACAACATCATAGAACTCGGAATGTAGATAAGAGCACCACCACTGAAAACCTACAAATACACAGACTGGGACATTTTTTGGCACATCATAGGTAAAGATGAGACAGTGCACGAGACTTTCAGTGTACTTTTTGTACAAATTCAGAACGATGTCGAGAGAGCCACTAAGGAAATAATCACTGAGTTTGATGCCCTGGGGATGGATGCAAGGTTAGTGCACCTCCTAGACGCCAAACGCTCTCTCATTAACATATTAAAAAAAAAACAAAGGCTAAACTGCGGGCTATGGAAAAAAATTGCCAAGCTCAATCGGCAAATTGAGGAACACTGCTCTCAACTTCATAAGCAGCAGTGGAGAGATGCCTGCTCGGCTGCGGATGGAAAAATGCGCAAAGGAGGCAAATGGACCCTCTTCAAACACCTCCTAGACGATAGCCAATCATGTGGCAATCACAAGCTAGCCGCTGACTGACTTATTAATAAGGATAAAGGAGCAAGCATTTTAGAAGCCTCCCAATTTCGAATATTAGCCAACAAATACCTTCCTCTTAGCCAAAGCCCAACTTCTGTACACCATCGGCATGAGGGTGTGCCTTCCCCAGAGCTGGACGCTGTCTTCCCGGAAGTTGAGATCAGGGAAGTGCTCCATAACCATAACGGTAGGTCTGCCCCAGATTCTGACAATGTTACAAATTTGCTGTTAAGAAATTTGGATGATAAATTGATACAAGCCTTAGTAAAGGAGATAAGCAGGGTACGGGAGGAGAGCGTCGTACCGGAAAGTTAGCCACAGAGGTCTTAATCTCCAAGCCAGGTAAATTGCCCAACTTGGATCACCTCCATCCGATATCTCTTACTTCTTGCCTTAGCAAAGTAGCGGAACATGCAGTGCACAACAGGATATCACGCTACATCGAGTGAAATGACTTATTCCCATACAATATGGTAGTTTTCACGCCCTTGCTTTCAACGCAGAATGTCATGCTCCTGCTCAAAACGCAGATAATTGACTCTACAAGTAAAGATGTAAGAGGAGTCGTCACACTGGACTTTAGAGAAAGCATTTGATACTGTCAGACATGACTATATTCTCAAGGAGATATCAACTTTGAACCTAGGAGCTAAATTCCTCTCCTTCGTTAGATCTTTTCTCGAGAGCAGGATGCTGGCCATAAAATTGGGACAATCAATCTCAGAGCATTTCAATCTCGGACGAAGGGGTACTCCCCATGGGGCAGTTATCTCCCCCTTTCTATTCAATATAGCCATGCCCAAGCTGTCGGAAAGCCTTTCAAAAATTTCTAAAGTAGGTCACGCTTTATATGCTGAGGACATTACGATCCGGTGTCCTGGAGGATCGGAGGTGGCCGTCGAACAAGCCCTGCAGGAGGCTCTGGACGTCACAGAGTCTTTCCTGGAGGGCATGAGACTGGCACTTTTGCCGGAAAAGTCAGTACTCCTGCTGTAGAGACATACAGACGAGGTGGCCAGGTGCCTCACCCCACTTGATCAGGAGCCATTAACGTTTGTAACAAGGATGGTCACACAATCCCTAGAGTAGATTCTATTAAAATTCTGGGGCTTTTATTAGACTCTAAGCGCTGCAACAGAAATCTCGTGACAAAAAACGGAAAACATTTTGAGATTTATTACGTGGGTGTCCAACGAGAGGGGCGGCATAGGTGAGGATATCCTCCTAAGGGCTCACCACGCTTTCCTCATGGGCCATATTATTTATTTGATTGCAGCTCTCAATTGGACCAAGACAGAGACGGGTAAATTGGACACACTCATGCGTAAAAATGTCAACAATGTGCTTGGTGTCCCAACCACCACTAGCACTGAAAAGCTCATGAAGTTGGAGTGCATAACATCACTTCTGAATTAATTGAAGCACAGAGGTCAGCCCAAATCATTCACTTATGAAATTTCAAAACAGGAGGACAACTGCTAGATGCGGCAGGCCTTGGTCTTATCTTTATTCAGGGAGAAACCATGTAACTGGATCACCAAACAAGAAATACTTTTATTGTTGACCTTTTTCCAAGAAATGTACGTACCGAATACAATAAAGGTCGTAGATTAGCGAGGGCTAGGGCTTTCATACAGAAGCTCTCCGGAACGGAAACATTTGTTTATGCAGCGCGCCACGCCAGCGGCAACAAGTTTTCTGCGGCAGTTGTCAATGACTGGGGAGAACTTTGGCTGCTTTGGTGAAGACCTCCTTGGTTGATGTAGCAGAACGGACTCCTGTATCTCTGGCATTGCTGGACCCAAAATGCACATTGGTCTACACCGACTCACGAGCGGCCGTTAAAGCATTTGCATCGGGACTGATAGCCACAGAGGCAGCCAGGATTCTCCGCGGCAGATTCCTCTCTAACAACATTCATCCCATAGTCTGGTTTCCAGCTCGCATGTCACCAGACGTACTGCGGGGTCGGCTGGACTCAAACGAGATAATCTACGACCGTGCGCGAGGTTTCACATGTAGTGGCGGGCTGGTTTCTCGCGTGAATTCGGGAGAGCTCGTTCACAGTGATCCTCTCGTCGCCTTTCACGAGATAACATCTCATTACAGAGGAGAGCGACAGACTTTTCCCTTTCCTCATCATAAGCTTTATGGATCTCAAGCAAGCACACTCCGCATGCTCTAGACAGGGTCTTAGCCCTCCAGCGGCTTTCTGAGTATGATTCATGTGGAAGTTAATCCACTTTGCCCAGATTATGGTGAATATTGTTCTCTAAGTCACATGCTCTGGCAGTGCCCTACGTTACAGGACTTTAACTGAGAACCGGACTGGACAACGGCAATCACAGACCCCAGACAAGACGTCCAGCTTCAGGCTGTCCAGACGGCCTGTGAACGTTCCGAGAGGCATGGCCTCTCTGTTACGACATAGGAATAGCCGATAGCTGGGTGGGGACCTACATAATTGGGCCACTGCCTGGCCTCTCGGGATGAAAATAAAGTTGTCTGTCTGTCTGTCTGTCTGTCGTATTCTCAATAACAAGTACATTTGATTTGGAATGACAGTTTACTGTGCAAATAAAAATTTTGCTGTTACAGAAATTTCCAGTTTGAAAAAAAAAAGACTAAAAACACCAATCCTATCACACCCCAAAGCAATGAGGAAAAAGCTGGTCTGGCTTCGAATCGTCGGATTTCTGAATAAAATTTTCGGTTGGAATTTTCTAATTGTCTCATTGAGAGGAATGTTTCTTACCAGTATCAAAATAATCAGGGTGCAACTGTTTAGTGTGAATCAGCAGTGGGCATTCCATTACAATTTTGAGTTGATGACAGTGCCAGATTTTTGTTGCACATGTATGCACGGCTTATATCAATGCAGAGAGGAGGCCCCCATGGCAAGTGTGCATGCGTGAGGCAGGTGGCCTGTTGCGACCAGTGTTAATCATCTAGCTAACAGTGATAATCACAGGAAGACTGGACATGCTTGTTTGTCACTGAAGAATTTAGTTAGTTTTTATGCTGTAAATGTTAATTGGTTCAGCTCATTTATTCTTCTTTGTCCTTTGTTACTGTCAATGACTGTTTTCTCCATCCGGTCAGAGCTTCCTTGAACCCTGTGAAAAAACAAGTTGCTTCACCTTGAATCCATACTTATTTAAAGTGGAGGCAGGAATACAAGCTACAAAATGCCTAAAATTGCTTTACTTAACTTGTTTGTGAAATTAGCGAAAGTGCACAACACGATGGTTTCCCACTGCTGCTTCGAGGCTGCCCGTTTACAGAAGAAATGAATCATTCCCTCCTCAGTAGTAAATACTAAATGAAGTGGACATATATATGTATTAAGGGGTTAAAATTATCTATTTTCAGTGGGTGCTTCTCTGCCACAGTCATGAAAGATTTCTGACTAGCACTGCTTTTAGAGCATATTATAGGAGGTTCACACTGGTGCATCTTTTATTCAGGTAAAGTATCTCTAATAAAAGATTCAGAGTTATTAACGAAGGCTTGCAAGTATCAAGGGACAGTTAATGCGACGTGTTTTATGTGCTTATGCTTGATGGTTATCCGCACTGTCATATGAGATGTAATATGAGAACTTGGTGATCTAGAATGGTAACTGTATTTCTTTTCTGTACTATGAACGCAAGATTGGGAGACTCTCAGGATATAGAGTGATGACAAGTTGCAACTGTTGTTCAGAGAATGCCTTCGTAGCACTTGTCTTACTGCAAATGATATAATTTGGGTACATGCAGGTTCTGGGCTCACTACAGCTGCTGTTACTACTTCGACCGGCAACACTGCAGCAGGTGTGCAGCCAAGTGGCATGTGCACTGCAGGAGCTGCTGCGCACGAGTGCCACATGTGTGCAGGCCCCATCAGACTGGGCTACTCTTTTTG
The DNA here is from genome assembly GCF_043290135.1 of Rhipicephalus microplus. Classification (NCBI taxonomy): domain Eukaryota; kingdom Metazoa; phylum Arthropoda; class Arachnida; order Ixodida; family Ixodidae; genus Rhipicephalus; species Rhipicephalus microplus. The sequence goes on from NC_134710.1 coordinate 228,996,433, forward strand.
TGCTCATGGCTTGTGTGGGTGCAGGCCTCAAACCCCAGACAGCACAGGCCCTTCACCGACAACCAGCCTTCCACAGATCGATGACTTCAGTGGCTGACAGCACTGTGGCTTCGGGTGGGTAATGTGTGCTAGCTGAATGTGCATTTTACAGTGTCAGTCCATTATAATTACATGCCCTTGTTATGTTAGCTTTATAGCTCTGTAGACTTGTGGAATGTGACTGTACTACTATGGTAACTTTTAAAGCAGCTTGGTTTTACCACTGCTTTGAGCAAGCTTAAATAATATCATGTTGTAATTTTACTTTCAATGCAAATATCTTCACTACAGAGCACTGTGTATTTTAGGTGAAACTACAATGTATGTTTAGCGATCACACCTTCCAAGTTTAATGTGACAGACTACATGCCTTGTTGCTAGCTGGGTGTCCCCTTGGGGTCAGTGATTGTGCGCTTAGACCATGCTATCAGGAAAATTAATTAATGTTATTGGCCAATAGAGTGAGACATATTGTAATATTGTTCCATTATTTTTGTGGTGCCTAAATAATTTGGCTAGTTGCAGGCTGTTTTGTGGTCACATCCTTGGAAACTGTGACATGCTAACTGATGTGAAAGCGAAGAAAATCTCAATAAATTTATATATGATGAATCTCACTGGACGTTATTTCACAAAGTATCATTTAGTGGTGATGCTAATTTGACGATAGCTAATAAGAATACAGTGGAAGCAATTCACAATGTTTGTAAGATAGGTTTGTAAGAGAGATGTTTGTAAGAGGGATGTTTAAATCGGAACATAATAAATTTACATAGTTACAAAACGGTGCCATAAAGTAAGACAAAAACACAAAGGAGCACACAAAATGCAAGTGTAAACTGTATTTGCGCTTGTGTTTTGTGTATTTCTTTGTGTTTTCGTCTTGCTTCATCATACCGTTTCGTAATTATGAACTCTTACCAACTAGCTCAGTTGTTAGTTCTTCAGATAAGGTTCAGTTGAGATTATTGGCCACCTCTCCTTTGACTGTTCTTGATTTGATGCACCAAGATTATCTCTCTTCATTACATTAACACATTTCAATGACCGATCTTTGTTTATAGGCAGTTCATTAACTAGAGCACCAATTAAGGCATGGACTATGAAGAAGTAAGATGGAAATACACCCTCTCTAATTCATCTTAATTGGTACCCTACATAATGGATCAAAACTAACTCTCTCAGATTACTGTTCTAATAAGTGTGCACACAATTAATGGAAGGTAGGCCTTGGCCTTGATGATCCTTATTGTAGGTTTGCCAGTGAAACTTGCCTTGATTAACGTTGCTTACTTCTACTATTTGTTACAACGCTCTCTTTATCTTTCCATGTCACCATTTATCCAAACTCTGGAATGAATTGTAAAAAAGCATTTTGCTTTTATCCACAGCAGGGGCCCAATCGGACAGTGAGCTGTCAAGGTCTGTCCATGGACGTCAGGATGGTCCTGTTGATCGGGGTTACACATCGGACAGTGAGCTGTATCAGCATCAATCAGCAAATGCAGATGCTGGCCGTGCAGCTGTCTCTCAGGATGATTCACCTAGGAGTGCGTTGGACTCTGCGGCCGGTGGTTGGATATTGGTAAGCTTCAGCCTCTTGAATCTTTATATATATATATATATATATATATATATATATATATATATATATATATATAATGGCTTGCATTGTTCTTCACCATCCGCAACTCAACATCTTTATCGGTGTATTTTACAGACCACCAAATTCCAACATTACAGTACTTGAAGCATTTGCAGATTATGTAGGCGTGTATGCCAAGCGCTACACGCATATGGTACTCTGCGGTGATTTTAATCTGCCCCGAATTGACTGGGATTCGATGCACGCCGTTCCTACCTGCGATCATTCCAAACTACTGCTTGATGTTGTTTTTTCTTGTAAATTAGGCCAAATTGTGCATGAACCTACTCGTGTTTCGACAAACTCAAGGTCACTACTTGACCTTGTCTTTCTTTCTGAATCCGTTCAACAGCTCGGTTTTGATGTCAATGTTCTGCCCGGGATTTCAGATCATGAAATAGTACAGTTTAAAAGTCATATGTTGCCCTCAACTTCGCGGGCAATCATTAAGCCATTTAGAGATTTTAACAGTGCTGATAATGAAAGTATTTTGGACTTCCTCGAACTAGATTTCGACACCTTTAAGAGCAAATACAATAACGGGTATCTCGACGTAAACGGATTATGGTTGCACTTCAAGACGGCCGTGCATACTTGTATTAACAAATATGTCCCACAAAAACAAAGAAAGATTAACCGCCAAAGCCCGTGGATTACGCGTGACATAATTAACTTAAAACGTCGTGTTAAGCGTCTCTTCCGAGCGCCCAAAACGCCTAATGTGTTACCTTCCCTAAGGGCTGACCTACGGAAAAAAATCAAAGAATCAAAGTATCACTTTTTTAATGTTAAGATGCACGGCTTTCTTGTCACCAACCCTAAGAAGTTCTGGACTCACATCACTCAAAAGAAAGACCCAGTCGGCAAAATTAAAATAAACGACAGGGAAGTGTCCGATGCCTGCTCGATAGCAAGGGCTTTTAATGCTTTTTTCTCGTCTGTATTTGTACGTGCAACCCAGTGCTGCACTAATTTCAATATTCCTGGCTTTGATATTCCCGATATAACTATTACCGAGCCGGGAATATTTTCGGCTTTGCTCAACCTTGACCCTAAAAAGTCCGCAGGTCCCGACAGAATACCAAATGCATTCCTTTACCGGTATGCAGAGTGGTGCTCGAAATACCTTTACATTATATTTAACGAAAGTCTACTAAGCGGTGTGGTTCCAGACGATTGGAAAACTGCAAAAGTTACTCCTGTGCATAAATCCGGCGATAAACTTTCTGTAAAAAACTACCGCCCCATATCCCTTTTGTGTACAGCCGGTAAAGTTTTGGAGCACTTTATATTTAAACACCTAGTAACGTATCTTGAGAGCAACATGTTTTTTACGAGCAATCAACATGGTTTTCGGCGTGGATTTTCCACGGTTACACAACTAATACACACGACTAACGACATCTCAAAAGTTTTAGATAAGGGGGGGCAAAGTGACGCTATATTCTTGGATTTCGAAAAAGCTTTCGATCGAGTACCCCATAGCAACCTGATGTTAAAAATTCGAAACTTGGTCAAAAATGAGAAAATAACTCAGTGGTTGGACTCCTACTTATCAAGCCGGTATCAGTACGTTCAGATAAGTGACTCTGCCTCTCACTTGTCATCAGTTGTTTCTGGAGTCCCACAGGGCTCCGTCTTAGGTCCGTTGCTTTTCATTATCTATTTAAACGATTTACAGTTCGACTGTCCGGTGCATTTCCGTTTCTTTGCCGATGACTGCGTTGTTTATCTCCCTATTGAATCGGTAAACGACCAGAAAGTTCTCAACAAATACTTAACAGCTGTTAGTAATTGGTGTGCCGATTGGATCATTAGCCTCAACACAACAAAGTGCCGCCAAATGACAATAACGTGCAAAAAGTTTCCATTTCAATATGCTTATCAAATTAACAATGTTGAATTAGAGGTTGTTAACGAGTTCAAATATTTGGGTGTAACCATGACATCAAACCTCACCTGGAACAAACACATACAAAATATTACATCATCAGCACTGCGCAGACTTTGGCTTCTAAGACACCGACTTCAGCACTGTACAAGCAGAACGAAGACCGTTGCGTACACTACGCTGGTCCGCCCCTTGCTCGAATATGCAGACGTTGTTTGGGACCCACACACAAAGACGGATTCAGTGATGCTCGAACGGGTACAAAAGAAAGCGCTGCGATTTATTCACAACGCATACAGCAGGCGAGTATCCGTGACAGAACTGCGCAGGCGTTCTGACCTACCAACACTAGAGTCCCGCCGTAAATTACATCGACTTAAAATATTACACAGCATAGTCAATGGTTATTCAAATCTTGACTTCAATACTTATCTCGAATTCAACATGTCACGCCCCACCCGGAACAAGCACAACAAAACAATCCTAATGCCTTTCACGAGAACAAACGCTCACCGTCTATCCTTTTTCCCAAGAACGATAGCAGAATGGAACACTTTGCCACGCGACGTTACTAACTTAACTAATCAAAATGCTTTTTCAACGGCTATTCAAAATTGTGTATGATTGGAAGTGCTGGTCTTGTTCCCCTGTCCTATTGAACTAATGTATTTCACGTGTTATCTTGCTACCATGCCACAACGCACACTGCTTGTGTTTTTTTTTTCACGCTTCCTGGTCAATGCGTGTAGTGTACTTTGTGTGTTTTGCATTAGACTAGCATTGCCGGTTTTATTGTATATTCATGTAGCTATTTGTAACGAGAATTACTGCCGCTTTGCGAATCGTGGGCCGTGTTACTGATTGCGTGCGCTTGTGTGTCGTGACAATCTGTAAGCTTACTGCATTATTGCTTCCCTGTGTACCGCGGACCGTGTTACTGGTCGCGTGTAAACTTTGTGTACAAACTCTGCACTGTACCACTCCTGCCCTGGCTGCCTAAGGGTGGCTGGCAGTATTGAATAAATAAATAAATATATATATACGTATGTATGTGTGGGTGTGTGTGTGTTTTCTTGCCTGGCAATGAATGACCATACATGCAAAAATTGATTGGTGTAAACCCTTTTTGCAATGAAGATGCTTTATTTCAATGATGTATTTTATTGAATGGCTGTACAGTCTTGATCCAAAAGCATTGATTTTATATCGTATTACTTAATCATGCTCAGATTAGAGGGCCCATAAACCATCCGGAAGTTGAATTGTGGTTGTGATTTTGCAGTTAGATGGGAATCTACAATGAACACGTAGCCATGAAACTTTTTTGAAGCATTGGCGTAATAAAAAAGTTACGTGCTTTTGATGATGAAAAGAGGCCCTTGCACGTCTCACTCTTTCCTTTGCTATGCTCTGTTTGTTGGCTCATCTCTCATCTTGGCTGAGTGCTCCTCCTCACTATGCAAGGAGGAAGAGCGGTGAGTGCACTTACCTGCATGCAGGCTAACAGATACCGTATTTACTCGCATAATCCTTGCACTTTTTTTTGGTGGAAAGCCGATGCAAGGTTGGGGGGTGCGAGAATTACGCGGGGAAAGCTTTCTAGAAAACATACAGAGCAAAAAAGAAAATGAAGTGGCTGCAAATCGGGATTCTCACACCAGCAACTAACAGCAAGCTTTGAGAAGTACTAATTAAAACTTACCTCAACAATAAAAGCACAGGTTCAACTCAAGGCAAGATTTATTTGAGACACAAAAAGTGCAAGCAAATAGTCGAGAATTAGAATACCATACGCAAAGCTTGTGGGCGTTGCGGGCGTGGCAGTAGCGTTCGTTGTTCAACTGGAGCCCTCAAAAGGTAAGCGTAGGACGTCAGTATTGGGCTGATAACTATTTAACAGAATCGTCAGCAGTTTCCTTCTGAAGAAATAAAGTTTACCATCAATCCCGGTTTTAGGCACACGGCAGGCCCAACGCGTCTTGGTGGCTTTCAGATGCCATCACCAATAGCAAACACAAAACTCGTATGCTCTGAAAGGCCTACCGGTAGCCCTGTTGCCATTGTTTAGATCATGATCTATCACTTTCAACTTGAAAGCAGCTGTGTAGCTTGAGTATCGCCCCATAATGTGACAAGATTACCGACATAACATACAAAACACGCCGCAATGCGCACTTGCCACTTTGGCTTGGCTTGGATTGAATCGAATCTCCGTGCAATAATAGTACGCTTGATGCTTAAGAGATGACGCCAGACGGCGCGCGCTATCATCGTCAGCCGCTGGAGCGAGCAGACGACATTATTGCGGCAGTTTTCGGGGGTGCAATAATTACTCGAGGAAAAAAAATCGTATTTTTGTTGGGCGATGTGGGTGGTGCGAGAATTATGTGAGTGCGAGGATTACACGAGTAAATACGGTATTGCGGATGACACGCAGATGACAACGTTGACATCACGGCTGAGCATTGCTGAAGGTGTTGGAGAGAAGAAGGAATCGTTTCTTGTAATTTGTGGTGCATCCGTTGCTCGGGGTGCAGCTGCATTTGGCATTACTTACTGTGACAGCTTTATGAGCACAATGTGTGCATTTATTTGAAATAAAAAAAAAAATATATATATATATATGGGTGGTTTAGGCGCTCTTCAAAGCGAACTAGCAAGTTGGTGTTACATATAGTAGCACTAAAGCAAGTCAACGACCATCCCCATCCCTGACAAAGTGTTGGCACCCTCTTTTCCTCCGCACTTCGCGCCCTTTGTACCGAGCAATGCTTTTAATGCTGAGCCAATGTGTGGCCTTGTTGCTAGCGAAGTGCCTGCAACGCCCTGTCTCTTTGGGCTCAGACAAGGAAAAATATTACTTTCTATATCGCCTCACAATGAATGGGATCCCTCCACCACCCTTCTCTTCTCTTTTCTTGGCACACACACACCTTTTTCTCTATGTGGGAGCAGGACCGTTAGTTGCATTTTTGTGAAAGCAGTGGTATATTGTAGGAGAAACATTGTTTTTGTTCTCTCAGTTTTTCCAACATAAAGGTACTTCAATGTTTTTGCTCGTAGTATGAGGTTAATCTTAAATTAACCAAAAATATATAGATTTGCGAAACTGTATCGCATGAATAACAGTACTAGCTTCTGTTCTGATTCTTAGTTTTGTGGCTGTTATGTTCAGGGTTTCTGCTAGCATATTGATGTCACAGATGTGTTTCTCTTATAGGTTAGCGGTGGGGGTGCTGAAGAAGAGCGTAGCCACAGTGCTGCCCCCGTAAACCAGTTCTCCATCAGCCTGGCCTGTGAGCTGCTCCCTCATGACCCTTTTGCATTGGCCAAGTGCTGTGAGTGCTTGGCCTTTCTTGTACGTGATCTGGCCCACATCACTCCAAACAATCTGCACGGTTGCATCCAGTGCATACGTGTCTTTGTTGAGGCCACGCTTCATGGAGGTATGTGTCTTTTCTTGGTTGGGGTATGGTTAAAGTAACAAAACTGGTCATAAAAATGAACTGTTAGATGTGATCAAGCAATCAGCATTTCACTTTCAATTCGTATCAAACCAGTGCATTTAAAATGTCATTTTAATAATGGAGGCATTTTTAACTCTTTGAGGGTTTAATATTTTTATCAAATGCGACCCCCAGATTGGTTTTTCTGTTGAAAATTAAAATTTTTACAGCATCCTATTTAGAATAAAAAAAATTGCCAAAATATTTTGAAGTGACTACAAAGTGAGAGAAAAAAATGTTTTGCATAAGTGTAGATGCAACATTTAATCATAAAAAAAATAAAATTAATGCAAATTCACGAAGTGAATGCTGATAATGGGCCAGAGCAGTGTAATCGAAAATGATTATTCAAACAACACAACCATTTTGCTGTGGCTTCTTGAGCTCGTAGATCAAGTTGAGAGTCACAGCATTGCTGCTTTGCTGCTGCGAGCAGCGCCTTATGTGCGCTCTCATTCATAGCGGTGGTAAGACTGCACAGTGCATGCACGTTTATCAGCAACCCTTGGCAGCATTGTGAGTCTACACCTCCGGCGTCTAGCTGCCGCTTGCTGTGCCTCCAACTCCAAAGTAGCTTGGTGTTGGCGTTGCCGTTTTGCCTCTTTTATGGTGTTGGGACCTTCTACTTTTTTCTGGTTAACAGCCTTTTATTTTGTTCTTGTTAAGTTTTTGTTCTGTCACATGCTTTGATTTATGGGTGGTTAAATGTTGTTCTTACGGTGTTGTGCCCTTTTATTTGCTTGTTCTCGTAACAGCCTTTTGTTAATCTTTTTGTTGTTCGCAGATGTTTTGGTTTCTTCACATACACCTGCGCTACATCTGCTGTAGATGATGGCAGTTTATGGACATTGTGGGGTCTTAAGAAGCTTTATCCCTAATAATAACAATAAATGAGAAAAACCTAGTGCTAATAATCAAAACATATGCTTATCAGAATAAGCGTGTCTTGCTGGCTTAAAAAAATGCATACACCAAATCACTGTCATCGTTGCACCAGTCAGAATCGTCGTACTACATCCACTCCTGGGAACATACTCTTTGTTCAAATTTCGACCTTGTACTAGTTAGAGATTTCTCATATCAGTGGCTGACGTCCAATGGATCGGATTACGATTTGGCATTTAGGCAGTAGTGAAAATTGACGGGATCTTTGCTTGAATCACTTGAGCTGGGAAACCGCCTTGTGCATCCATGTAATCGCTGTATATGTGAGCACGTGTAAGAAAACTTTATGGTTCTGTCCTCACCGCAAAACCCAAACAAGTGAGAAACTGCTTCTGATGGCCATTCATAGTATCGCCGGGGAGAATCTATCAATTTTAGAGATTCTAGAAACAGAAAACTCCCTGGCATGGTTGCATCATTCATATACGGTGCGATCACTTGTATATACTTCCAGCTCCCCCTTGTGAACAGCTGCAATCGCACCCCTGTGGGTAATACTAAATGAGTTAAGATCAAGCTGCATTCATGTTGGCTTGATTTGGTGATTTGGGTTGGCTATGATAGTAGCAGAACTTGGAATTTCACTACTAAACTGTTGTGCTGTACCAGTCATTCATGAGTTTTCCAACCCTTGCGACATTTATCACCTAGCTGAAATAATGCTTGGTTTCAAAATCCTGTTAGAACAGCTTGTGAAATAGTTCATCAGCTTTGAAGCATAGATTATGTGCAGTTACCGAAATATCCTTAGCCAAGCAGACATCAGAAGAAAGATCGATGTTCACAGCTTGCACATACTTTCTCTGGGCCAATGGGGTAAGCTCAAACTATCTTGTCTGCCACACACACATGCACACACCCATGCACACACACGTCTCTGCAGCAAGGCTGTGTGTGTTGTTGAAAAGTTACCGTGAAAATTTCGTGAACCATCCATCATTTTGTGGGCTTTTGCAGAACTGTACTAAAAGCAGAACTCAATTTTTTTTATTGTCCCTTTGAAGTAATATTTAGGCATGACCATTCTTTCAAGCTGTCTTCATTAGATCGAAAAAATCTTCTGTGGCTATCTTTTGCTGTTTAGTCATGCGGTGTCAATTCTAGGAACCGGGAATAGGGGTAAGGGGTGGTGTGGATGAAACCCCTCAAGCTGTCCACATTAGTGTGTAATGAGTGCATCGGTGTGTAACTGGTGCCATTTCAAATGCAGCTGACCGAACATTAAAGTGGCATTTTAAAAAGTTGATTGACTAAACTACTGGTTTTTGTATGTAGATAACAATAATTTATTTATTTTACCCATTTTGTACAACAACATTTGTTCTTCCAAGGCGTTTGCTCTGCCATTAACTTTTGCTAAAGTCTCATTTTATTGTAGTTACAAGTGCAGGGTAGTGGTAAGTATTTCATGCTTTATTAAGTCCTTTAAAATGCCATCCCATAATATTTATTTGAAAAATTGAAATGTAAATTCTCAAGTAAAAGAATGTTTTATTTATTTTGGAAGAAGCATATCCGACATCCAAATTGTAAAATGGCATTCTGATGTATACAACATTCGAACACATCTTTGATATTATTGCATTTGCTTGTATTGTTCAGCTTATATTGTATGACCACTTTCCACTATGTGAAACAATTTTTATGCCTCTTCATGCGGCTGTGGTACCACCAAGGTGTTTTTTTTTAGGTGTCCACGGCATTGTTAAGCTATCAAAAGATAGTTTTTTAGGGACGAAGCTTCTTATAATCTAGGGCAGTCCATCCCTCCGGCGTACTCAGCACAGCAAATCCATTGATGCATGCACACAACGCACACATGCTTTGCCCCACTCATCATAATTCACTCCTTAGATAGGCTGTGATACAGGGAGCTCCTCAGCTATCATATTTTATTTTGATGGCAAAATAATCTGAATTGAACTAGACACGGTGTATGAAGAAATGAGTTATTTTACTAATAAGAGTATATATATGTTTACTCCTAGCTGTAGAAAGCTAACATGAATAACGTTTGCAGGCACCTCATCGGGTGATATTTCGGTACTTCTGCACACTTTTTCTAAATCTGTATATCTTTTTTAGTTTTCACCTCTTACTGTACTAATTTTTACTTCTTGTGAAAAATCATGCATGTTCTGTTTAGACAAGCCATGTCCACAACTTTCGTTGTTTCAAAAATTGGATGATTACGATTTTATTAGTGAGAATTGTCTCATAGCATACGTGATATACTGTGCAATTACATTTGTATTTTATGTTGATATATAGTAAGGTGCTTGAATACGAGAAAGCTTCCAAAAGTGTCATAGCAATAAAAAGAACATTGTCGTGGCAGGTTAAATATATATTTGCAAGGTCAGGTTCTGACATTTAAAGTCATGCTTGAGCCATATTCCTCAGTTCACTTATTTTTGTGGGAATTTTCGCCTTTTGACAAGCAGAAAAAGTTTCTTCTTTTGTTTTTGTGAGTGTAATTTATGTAGACTTCTTGTTATTTTTATTACGGAAAATACTGGAATTTTTGTATTTCAATATTTATTCATTGACATGTGTTCAATAATGACTCTGGGCACTGCTATAACCTGGCAAAACTTGATAGTTTGTACCCAAGTTTGTTATCTCATGACAAAACAGCTCTGTGGTGTCGTCAACAAAAGGGTTCATAATGGCATGCTGTTATATGATACAGGAATTGTTGCCCGCCTCATAAAATTACCATAATCTGTGTTGGTTGGTTGCAAAACTTTATTGTGGTCCTGCAAGGCATGCGTTATTGCGCAGTGGGTGACTCCCACATCGGGACCATTAGGCCAAGCCTTTCGGCCGCTCTGCGGACCTGCTGGACGGCCCAAAATTGGCCGGCCCTGAAGGGAGCTGCGTAGGGCTGCCTCCCACCTGACCAAAGTAGTGTTGGGATTATTGTACATTGTGTTGCACTCCCAAAGCATGTGCACCAGTGTGGCTACGTCTCCACATGCGGGGCAAGCGTCATTGGGGACACGTCAGGATAAATAACGTAAAGGGAGCTCAGGTTAGGGTACTTGTCCGTGTGCAGTAGTCTGAGCATGAGGGCCTGTGGCCTATTAGTCTGAGCTTGAGGGCCTGTGGCCTATTAAGTTTAGGATAAGCGAGTGAATATAGTCTTCAAGCGAGGTAAAAATGTTTTGTTATTTCGTTGTACGGGGCAAACGCGTCCTTGCTTTCCGCAATGCTGTTGTCCCTGAATCGTTGCCCAGAACCGGCGCGGTCGGTTAGAGCGCTTGCGGTCTTGTGGGCAGACTCCTTGAGGTTGGGAGAAAAAACAATGTGTTTTTCAAGCCGTTGAACAAATGCCCCCTCCCCATTTCCTAAAAAAAATCCTCGCTATGACTTGTCCAACATGTGCGGGAAACCAGATCAGTACGGGATGCTTGATACCATCACGGCGGCCACTCTGGAGCATGCGCAGGGCTTTCTTCTCTGTCTCATCATAAATTATAGAAGACTGATAAAGAAAAGAACCTCGTCCATTTTTTCTGCACTACTCTCTGTTATAAGAATTAGAAAAAGCTTTTGCGCTCCACCGCGGTGGTCTAGTGGCTAAGGTACTCGGCTGCTGACTCGCAGGTTGCGGGTTCGTATCTCGGCTGCGGCGGCTGCATTTCCGACGGAGGCGGAAATGTTGTAAGCCCGTATGCTCAGATTTGGGTGCACGTTAAAGAACCCCAGATGGTTGAAATTTCAGGAGCCCTCCACTATGGCGTCTCTCATAATCATATGGCGGTTTTGGGACGTTAAAGCCCACATATCAATGAAAAAGCTTTTGCACCCTTTTTGTTGATTTCAACGTGCTTCTGGCATATTAAAAAGATGTCACAAACCGAATAATGATTTACTGAGTTACTGCTGCTATGTGTTCCTTGCTATGTATGGCACAGAGTGCGTAAATATGTGAGCCTTTGTTTTATTTTATTTTGGCAATGTTTGCAGAAATCGTCAGATGTGTGTACTATATATATATATATATATATATATATATGCATCTTGTTATATGTGATTATTTTAACTTCCTTTGTACATTACAGTTAAAGCCCTTATAAGAGACATGCGTCGGACAGCAATTCTTCTCTTTTATATAAGATGTCTCTGATGAGCAGGGTACCTCGTATGCATTTTCTTATCAAACCATATTTTACTGTAGGCACACTGGTGTCTCTTATACCCATTTGTCTCTTATAGCAGTGTCTCTTATAAAGGGGTTCCACTGTACTTAAAAATGGGTAACACTGGTGTGATTCTGTGTTTTTTATTCAGAAATTTATGTGTCATTTATCTTACAGGCCACAATTGGGCTAAGAAAAATGCAAAGCCACGAGAAACCAAGCGAATCAGTAAGGTTCAGGCGAGGCGCAGGGAGGAGGCACTGCATCGCAGAAATCATCAGCATAGCCTTGGCTATGAAGCTGATGATGAAGACCGCTTGGAAGGAGCACCTTCTGAGTATCAACATGTTTCTCTTCAGGTTGGTTGTTGAACATAGTGTTTTTAGTTCGCCTTTAAACCAGGGCCGTAGGCAGGGAAATCTGGATGCAAAGGGGTGTCTTAGGGTGGACAAATAACAATGGGTGTTTTTCAAGGCCTTGAACAAATGCCCCACTTCCCCTTCCTAAAAAAAAAATCCTCGCTATGACCCTGCTTCACACACACACTCATTCACAGAGCTTGTGCATTAGCATTCCTAAATCTCACTTTTTATTCTCTTTATGTACACGTAAACCATCACCAAATTGAAAGCCCACGTCCTGAAACATTTAAGTAAAGTTTATGCAATCCGTAGTCAAGTTTCATCAGTGTGTGCTTGACATCTGAGACATCATTTAATTCAAGATGTAGGGCCTCTTGAATACCATCACTTGTGACTTATGGTTGGTGCACTTCTGAATGCACTTATTTCTAAAATAAAGACTACATTGTTGGCAGGGGTAATTAAGGTAAAAGGAAGAAGGAAAGCAAGCAGAAGAGCGAATTTGGGTGGTTTAGACACAGTGATTTTACTAATTGAGCACTGTGTACACAGTCACACATTGACTTTGTGCCACATCACTCTTCTGTCATTGAACCTCTGCTGAAAAAGCATTGAAAATGCAACGTACTAGACGATAGCATATCTAAAACTCTTTCGAGCACTTCTACCACCTGGCCCCGCCTAGTGGCTAAGGTATTCGGCTGCTGACCCGCAGATCGCAAATTGAATCTCGGCTGCGGCGGCTGCATTTTCCATGGAGGGGAAAATGCTGTAGGCTCGTGTGCTCAGATTTGGGTGCACGTTAAAGAATCCTAGGTGGTTGAAATTTCCGGAGCCCTCCACTGCAGCATCTCACAGAATCATGTGGTGGTTTTGGGATGTTAAACCCCACTTATCAATCACTTCTGCTACTTGAAAGTTATGAACTATTGAAATTATTCAGGCTGAGTTCATGTTCCTTGTGCTTATCGTTCAGTGAAGTTCTAAAAGCTCTATTTAACTCTTTTGCAACTGCATCATAGGGCATCAATCCCATGGTATTGACGTTTTGAATGCGCCGCCAAAAATTTGTTTCAGTGGCTACGGACGTGTGGCGCCCTCTGATGTGTTCAATAATAACTATAGTTTTGGTTTCGATTTTGTTTTGCTGTTTTTATCGCAAGGAGGCACTGAGAAAAATATAAGTTTGAGTCGGGGTGACGGCGTAGTTTGGCAATTATGGCTGCGGTGCCCCCGCGCGCTCCTCGATACCAAAAGGCAAAACCGAGCTCTTCGGCCGCTTCAAAGTCCGATTCTTTTGAAGACAGCAGCAGTGAGGAGTCTAGTGATGATGTTCAATCATTGGACTTCAGTTCAGACCGTGACATTTCAGCACAGCAGCCAAGGACATAGCCACTGTGCGCACATAAGTTTCGTTTTAGCGCTCACAATGTATAAATGCAGTGTGCGGTCTTTATAACTGACGGCAGTTGTTTATTTTGTTTCCTTAGTGTCTCCGTAACATACGGTGGAGATATTTTGCCCAGTCGTGTGAAGACGTGTGAAGTTTGAGCCCAAGCGACAGCCCTGGGTCTATATTTACGCTACACGGCGGAGTGGCACCCGGCAGTCTGCAAGAGCGCTAGATTTTAAAAATATTTTTTACGGCTGAAGTAATCAGAATGTTGTGTGACAACACAAACAAGTACGCCTGGATGAACATTCTTGACAAGCCCACCTATGCTCGACGTGACGGCTCATGGGAAGAAGTGACTCCGCTAGAGATGATGCATTTCATTGCGATCATCATCTACATGGGAATTGTTGAAGTACCACGATTGCAGTTATACTGGAGCACGGGGAGTATATACAGCGGCCTTCTCCCATCAAAGATTATGCCCCAAAACCGGTTTGTAGCTCTACTAACCTTTTTACACGTATCAGACCCGGACGACTTTGCAAGTGAATCTACTGTTGGCAAGATCTGGAAGGTGTCATGGCTTTTGCTGCACATCAATAAGACATCAGCAAAATTTTTTCAACCAAAGCGAGACCTCTCGCTTGACGAACGTATGGTAAAGTCCAAAGACAGATCAGGAATGAGGCAGTATATATAGGACAAAGTGACTAAGTGGGGCTACAACTTTAGCTACTAGCTGACTCCAAAACAGGGTATAACCTACAGCTCTCTGTATACACAGGCAAGCGTGAAAGACTAGGACCACATGGCCTAGCTTTTGATGTGGTCACCAGCCTGTGCTCGGAGTATCTAGACCTAGGGGTACAGGATTTACATGGACAACTTCTACACCTCTGAGAAACATTTTGACCATCTGCTGGAGCGCAAAACCCTTGCCTGTGGTACCACCAGGAAAGATCGCCGATGTTTCCCAACTGAGCTGAAGAATGTTGCCTGGGAACGAAGAGCTCAGTGCGGAGACGTTCGGTGGCTTCACGATGGCAACATTTTATATATGCAATGGAAAGACCCGCGCGCCTTGAACCTGATGAGTACCATTCATACAGCCAACCAGTTTGTCCCTGCCACACGAAGGCAGAAGACAGGTGACAGATGGACTTTGATTACCATCAAGAGGCCTCTGCTTGTCCAAGACTACAATGCTGGCATGCTGGGTGTGGATAAATTGTACCAAATAATTGGAACCTACAATGTCTTGAGGAAATGCGTGCACTGGTAGAAAACCCTGTTTTTTCATTGCGTGGACATAGCGTGTGTCAACAGGTTCATCCTCTACCAAGGCCATTGAAAAGAAAACCCAGGAGTCCCAGAGCTAGCCCAAAATGCCCGATTCGACCAGCTTGCTTTTAGAGAGCAGCTTATTCAGCAGATTTTGGATTATAATGACATCGATCAAGACCGTGCCCCATATCCAAGTCTAGAGCAGATTCGTCACCAACCCCAGTAAATGGAGAAGTAAAAAAACTGCAAGCTGTGCTATCGAAAGAAGAAAGTAGAGCAGAAAACATATAACAAGTGCAGCACATGCAAAGTGCCCCTATGCTTCACGTCCTTTCGCAACTGCTTCTCTGAGTGGCACAGCAGTCACCACCCCTAGCTTGAAGGGCCATGAAAAATAGATTTTATTACATACAGAAATCAAACTTTCCAGAATGTGAGCTGACATCATGTGTAATGTTTTGTATATTCCAGAGTTTTGAATTTAATTTTGCAGCTTTGTTCAGCTGCATGTGTGTTTTGTTTAGTTCAGTTTCGTGTGTTTTTTTCTTTGTTATTAAATAATATAACAAACAGTTTTTTACCTATCAGCCTGTCGTTGTTTTTGTTCGAAAGCTTGATTAAAAGTGTACAATTTGGTATAATCACAATGCAAAATTCAATAAAAATTACCCGAGAAAAAAATGTGTTCGAGGATGTCGAAAATCGGGCCTTTTTCCGCGGTTGCGAAAGAGTTACTGAAGTTTGCCTTAAGGCCAGCAGATATCTTTAATGAGCTGGTCACATTTCATAACCTATCATAGGTAAATAATTATTGGGTTCACAGCAAGCTATATGAATGAAGTAGGATTTTGCAAATGGCAAGATTAGAAGTTTATTTTTGGGAGCACCACATATTTAAGTTCGGAAGATATGCAAGCAGTGATATGCTGAATTTCAGTAGTTTTAGTTCTATAATAAAGGTAAACTGGTTGTCATCTTCAGCCTGTGATCTTACAGGAGCTTCAGGATATAACCTGTTGCTATATTGTGTTAATGCCACATACATTGCAATAGTTTAATAGAGTTTATTGGCAAGGTGGCACAGCTTCAGAGAGGGCATGAAGTGCACAAGTGACTCATATAAAACAAGAAACATGGGACATATGTCAATTTATATCTGTATTTATTTGTGGCTTTGTCAGATGGTAAGTTAGCCAACAGACACATGCACAATATGTCAAGATGCAATGTCACAGTCATTTAACATCAAAATAGACATTACAAAATAATGTTCCACAAACGTTTCTGCTTTTCTAAGTTTCAACAGATGTGTCGCCAACACACACACACAACCCTTGCCTAGAATCCTCATTTCATATTTGATCTCAACTGACATGTTCGGCCACCCATGCAGCAATAATGACTGCCTTGTGGCAATATTGATCAATTTTAGAAAAACGTTTGGAGGTCAGTGATTCTAAAAGTATGCTGTTTTTTCCACCTCGACACTCTAAATATTACAGAACATTCTCCCTATGGTTATTACAGTTTGTACTATTTGTTTAAGTGGTGTTAATTTTGTTTTAAAGTGCTTGGCAGTAGTTTAGGTAGAGTGAGCTTTTCTGCATTTATGATTATTAGTGTGGTTTTTAATGAAATATGAGCAACCAATGACACGAAATTAGAACTATTTGAATTACTGCAATTTCGTATTGTGTTGTTTTCTTGCAGCTTTTGGACCTGATGCATACTTTGCACACAAGGGCTGCATCAATATTGCAACCGGGGGAATTGGTTCCTGAACTTGTTTTATCATCCACTGGTCTGCCAGTTTCAGGAGATCTAAGCAGGCTGGCAAGGGGAAATCAGCAGCCAACTCTTTGGAACTTGTGCTGGTGCCCACTCTTGCAAGGTGTGTCATTGTTTGCTTAGCTTGTAGGTATTTGGACATGTTCGAGGATGGGGTGTCCAATCTAGGGGCGAAATGTGCTTTCATAATATAATCCCAAACATACAAAAAAAGTGAACGTCTTTCTTGTGCCAGAATTATTATATGTAGGTATGTTTAGAATTTGAAATCTCCTGCATCCTATACACTTGAGCTTGCACTATTTGATTATATTCATAATTATAGATAATTTACTCTTCTTTTCAGGCATTGCACGTTTGTGCTGCGATACCAGGAGACAGATCCGCACATCAGCACTGACATACTTGCAGCGTGCTCTGCTGGTTCACGACCTCCAGGCATTGTCAGCTACAGAGTGGGAAGCTTGTTTCAACAAGGTATGTCTTTACTTTAATTGGTGTCAGTGTCATAAAGTCCATGTTGTGCCTACACAGCATGTTTTAAACAGCTGTTTAGAACATCTTGCATTGCATAATGTAGAGCCCTTTTGCTATTTTGGTACATATTCATGGAATCAAAAAAGTTGTTGGCATCATAGAAACGTGTTGCTGCAGGTAAAATATACTATACAGTCGAACCCACTTATAACGATCCCAGATATAATGATCTATCGGTTATAACGACCACATTTCGGTGCAATTACGATTTTCTTATGCTACCTTTTGAAACTGACTCCATATACAGCCGACATTTTTCGAAGCCTTCTACTTTTACAACAAATACTTCCGACACAGTCACGTTCAAAATATAGGGCGTACGAAGCGAAAAAATGTTAAACATTTTGTTAAAATGTTAAAACAGGCCCTTTAAAGCATGTGATAAGAGCGCGCTCTCGCATGCCCCGCTGCAGTTTACTTGCGACGAAGATATCGTAGACTGCGTCGAGCACTGCATGCAGGTTTCGGATGCTTCAAGCTGCACCGCGGAGACTTGGCGATTTGTGATAACAGCTTCCTCGCGGTTGCTGCGGTGGCTTAACGAATAAGCATCAGAAAACGGCGATGGCGAGGTGGCCGGTGGCGATGAGCAGGCCATATTGTCACATCGCCGGCAACCTGATCACACTCATCTGCAGATATCTGCTCGGCAGAGTGACGGCGGTACCAGTGCGTCATGCCAACGTTTGCATGTTCGCCGCTGCCACGTCGTGTGAGAGCACTTGTGCGCATCGCTTACAAAATTCGTCTTCGTTGTGCTAGAGGAAAAGAGCTACTCATCGCGCCCGAGCACAATCCCAAGTGAAGCATGCACGAAGAACGCACAAATGCATGCATGCACTGGACTGAAAACAACACGGCATGTGACGATGAGAGCCAGGTGAGTGACGCGCTGCACGCAACTAGCTAGGGATGATTGGTTCGACGTAGTGGTACCACGTTTCAGTGAAACAATGCGAGTTCATTGCGAATGTGGTTTGATTCACTCGTGAGTAAACGGACATCACTTAAGACGTGGCAATGCCTAACTTCTTAATGGAGTAGAACTTTGCTAAGGCACGTTGCCGGGCTAGTTGGTTGGGATTCATCATTTCAAAGCGCTGTGTGTGTGTGAATCTCTCCTGTGTGTGTGTCCTTGTCGTGGTGCGCTATACCAGTGAAAATGATAATGGAGTAGAGGGTTGTTAGCACTTTTCAACAAAAATGCGAGGAAGAAAACTGGTTTGGTTGCTAAGTGCATGTTTTTATGGGCGAGTCCATAAAGAACAAACTACTGATATAACGACCACTTATTGCGGCACTTTCAAGTTCGTTATAAACGGGTCCGACTGTAGTACACGTTTTTCTGTGTGGTATATAGTAAACAGTTGAAAACTAATCCACAAGAAGGAATGTTGATGATTTTTTATTGTATATTGTCCTTCATTTGAAAAATGTACCAGTTGTAATAGGTATTGTGTCATGTCAAAGTGTAACCTAATAATAGCTCTTCTGAAAAAAAAAAAAAAGAAAGAAAAGTAGAAGCGCTCAATTTTGAATTTTCTGACTTTATCTACGAAACTTTGAACATGCATTCAGAGAAGCATGAAAAAAAGCATTAGTGTGAAGCAAGGTGTGCTGTCGCTTTGAAGGCACTACAATAGCTTGTCTGTGACTTGTGTTCTACTTGTGTAATACATCTGCATGCAATACTTCGAGGCCAGAAAATTTTAGAACTGCTGTCTTTTGTTGCTATTTTTCTTTGCATAGTGAGGTTAAGACTGCATTTTGTATTATTTATGCCTGTGCTAGTAAAATCAGGAGTTACCTGGGTGAATCGTGTAAATTGTGCATGTTGAAGTGAGGCATAGCTCGTCTTGCATTGCGGTGGGGGAGGGGCAAGTGCTGGTGTAGCTGGAGGGGGGGGGGGGGGGGGCAAGGGCCCTTTTTGCACCTTCCTGCTAACGCCCATGGATGCTGAAGAGACGAGTGATTTTTCTCAAATTATACTTTGACGATACCAAAAGCACAGATATTGCTATAATAAGATTCTTGGCAAGTGAGAAAACATGCAGAAATAAAATAGATGTGGTACAGCAGATTAGAGGCTCATAATGTTCATGAATGTGCTCCTGCAGTGAGCAGAGTTGTGCCATTTTCACTGCTACTGCTATCACATGGTGTAAAAATGGTGCCTTATGTTCTATCGGATATTGGCTAATTGCAGTCTTTAAATGCAGTAAATAAATTCCTGTTCTTGTTCAGCCACAATGCTTTCATTTCACTTGTGCTCAAATAGGCAGAAAGCAGCATATGTGGGCTTTGCTGTTCTTTTTGGCACACATGTGGAATGGACCTACACGTGTAATTAGTATGTACGAATCTCTGCATTTTCTCCTTACTGTTCTGTCTAGGTTCTTTTTCCCCTCTTGTCCAAGCTGATGGAGAATGTGAGCCCTGATGACCCAGTTGGAATGGAAGAGACTAGGATGAGAGGTGCTACTCTTCTATGCAAAGTAAGTCCAATGTATTAGGGGTGTGCGACTATTGAGAAACTTCGAGTAACTTATCGAACAGTATTCTATTCGATTCAGTTCTAGAATCGAATAGTACATAGGTATTCAAAATACCAAAAAGTTTTTGAATAATCAGCACAGACAGGAGAGCCCCAATATAACAAAACATTGCGAGAGCTCAAATTTTTTTTTCCTTTTTTGATCACAAAATTGCCAATGTGCATGCAGCCCAAGCTTTTATGAGGCTGCAGATAGTGATTACCAAATGAAGGTGTTTTTTTTTCTTTTCTGAAAACTCAGTTTTTACAATACTGTGAAAAACTGAGTTTTCTTTACAGCATTGCTGCAGCTGCGTCTCTTTAATCAGTCCCTGTCTTCATCATGTAATAACTAAAGGTGAGGACTGTGACTGCATTCGGCTTCATGAACAGACGCAAGTGTTGTGTTTGTGTAAATGTTTCTTCCAAATACATCGTCTACCACAGATGTTTACATGCTTTCGGTGCTGAGGCCATGTGTTGTTTGATTCAAAATTTCTTAGTTTTAATGTCTCAATTTTATTTAAAAGCAGGCTAGGAAGTATCATCTTGATTACTGTAGTCACTGCTGTATTTCAGCCTACAGTTACAAAATATTTCCGTAGCTCTGGTGGCTCCTACATCAGTTTTCATAATTGTGTTTTTTTTAGTTGGTTAAAAGTGGCTGTAGTGTTCTTTGGTGACAGTTTGTGAATATTTGACAAAGAATATTGTGGAATTGTTGGACTGTTTTGAAAATGGTTCTCTTACTATTTGAAAACTGTTTGAACACTATTCAATTCTTCTTCAATTTGGGGTCATACCATTTGATGTGTATTCTATTCAGTTTCAAAATTCACTATTCATACTCCTCTGCTATGTATTCATTTTGTCAATGTGTGTCCACAAAGTACATCTGGTATATAATCTCATTTTCAAGCTTTAAGTAATGACACTTATTTTAAAATTTTATGCTGTGTCATATAGCATAAAACAGGTGTAACATTATATATGTACGTTATAGAAATTATTTATTCAAATTAATGCATGTTCCCAACCCTTATGAATGTCCGTTTGCTAGTAAAGCAACAGTCACTTGCAAACTCCTTTAAGACATTCCTAGCACTCGGAGCTGTAACCCCTACAAACTTTTCGTTACCAATAGCAACGACAGTCGGTTCGGGCCAGTGGAGACCGGGACTAGTTCTTTAACTTAAGGGGTTGATTCGCTTCAGTAATAGTGCCACCACAAATAACATTTACACAGCTTGGGGAAAACCATAATGAAAGGGGAAGCCTATATTGAGAGACCAGCAATAGTTCAGTTCACCTTGCATGGCTTCGTGCTCTTGGTCTTGGCTGATAAGTCGCACCTGTATGTCAGATCTCGTAGCAGGATGGTGATGGGCAGCAGTGCTTGTGGTTTGGCTGAGATGCAGCCAGTCACTTGTTTTAAGACAAAAGTGTAAACAACTTCTGGAAAATTAGGGGGCACCTAGTTCTCGTAATATGAAAGCAGGGAATTCAATGCCTCCGATGCAGTGTCAGAACAAGGTGCAAAAGGTGGTGGGGTGGTGTCACTTTATCTTCCTGTTACGGCACATGTAAACATCACATGAATCCAGGTGCTGCCATTCTGTGGATGTTGGGATGTCCAGCTTATGATACCGCTATATATATAGTAACTTCTTTTCTCTGATAAAGTTGAGGAGGGATCTGCAGACAATACATCCGCAGATTACGTGCAGTTTGGTTGCTTACATGTATTCTCATTGGGTTCTATGATAAATGCAGTCTGGGACAGCTCCACAAAGAGTGCAGTAGATCGGCGAAAGCTAGTCCAGACCAGAAGCAGAAAGTTGTGCAGAATCCTATTCGATGAGCTTTGTTACCCCCCAATACTAAAATCACCCTTCAATACAAAGAAGGGGTAAAAAATTAGTCTAGTTTTTCTTTCTAAGATGCACTAAATTGTATCTTTGAATACTAAAATCACCCTTCAATACAAAGAAGGGGTAAAAAATTAGTCTAGTTTTTCTTTCTAAGATGCACTAAATTGTATCTTTGAAGCTTTATGATGTACAAAATCTACTGAAGCTTTTTTTTCTGTGTGCACTCAAATGGGGGCGAGATGATCAAATAGGAGTGACACAGTTGTGTGTACTAAGTTGGAAAGCTGAGTAGAGTAGGCAATTAATGAAACTTTTATTGTGAGCTTAAAAGTGAGCTTCTCTGTTCTGCAGGTTCAAATCAGCAAGCCCATGATTTTACTTATTGCTTGAACCCTCTCGCAACATTTATGTTGTATGATGTCAATGAAAACGCATCCATGTATAGTTTAGTGGGTAAGATTAATATTGTGTGACATGGTTGTAACTTGATCCACTGTTTTTTGCAAGAGATGACATGCATGTATTAGAGCCCTGTAATAGCCAACACCAATAGCAGAAGACATCGGGTTCAGTAGTGAACACAGGTATTGTAAAATGCAGGAGTAATTTGTAATGTTAATGGCTACATACACGCTACTTGCATTCCTTATTACACTTAAACACAATGTAAAGTGTAAAGGACTATGTGTACCTCATGAAGAAATTGTATTTTGTGTTACTTTTATACTTTATGAAGATTATTTGTTTTGGTTCCTTGGTTTTAATTTGTATAGATAATTATGTTCGTTCTTGTTAAAAATTTTTTTTGTAGGGTGTGCTTTTTCATACAGATAGTTTAATACGGTTCATATGTTCACATTACATTTGTTTTCAATGTTCCTTGGCAGGTATTCTTACAACATTTGAACCCACTGCTGTCCTTACCCACATTTACTGCTTTGTGGTTGACAATCTTGGATTTTATGGACAAGTACATGCATGCTGAAGACAGTGATCTTCTGGTGAGTACTACATATTGCGTGGGTGCTCTAGTAAAAAAGAATGGCTTGTTGCTTAGGGAGTATATCTTTCTAGTGCTGTCATGATTGTACTATGCAAATCGTACTTTCTAAAGGTATAAAGCACAGCTTGGTCAAAAACAAAGTCTCTTAAGTGACATAATAAACAAACAAATAAAAAACGACATAACCGTTGCTATCAGGTAAACAGTAACTGATCTTGCTGAAATGCTGGTAGACCATCTGTTGTTGTAGCTTGTGAGATTGCTGCTGCACGTTGGCACTTTCTAAGCACTGATTATCTAGAGAGACCAAGGTAACTCGTGCAGGGTCAGTCCCAAAAGTTCCTGGAATTCTTTTTAAAAAATAATTTATTCAGTATAAGCTTACAATCTTTTCAGAACTTTTAAAAATACTCTCACCCTGGTTTAATGCACTGTTTCCAATGCTTCACCCAATCATTGAAGGCACCCAGGAAGCTATTATGAAACATTCTTGAGAAAGGTCATCGAAGATGCTTTTATCGTCTTCAGCGTTCCGTGGGGAGTTCCTTTCACAGTATAATTATTAGGGACAAAAAAAAAAGTCTTGTGGTGGCAGATCAGGTTCGTACAGATGCTGGAGCAGTGCTGCCATGTGAATTTTGACCTGCGGCTTAGAGAGAATCAGCGTGTTGTGACTCCTCCTTCATCTCACTTGTCAGGATTTTGGTACCATTTGCATGTAGGCCTTATTCATTATATGATTGTTCGTCAAAATACTATGAACGATTGTTTTGGGTGTCCTACATTAATTCGTGATTATCCGAACACTTGAACGCTGATTGCTGTCTAATACTCGACCCACTTTCTGCACCGAGTCGTCCGTTTGTGGTTTTGATAGGCATTCATAGGTGTCGTCATTCCAGAACCTCTTCATTGTGTCATCACCGTAGGGTTTCTGAAGCGTTTAGAGTGTTAGTGCTTTGTTTTTATCTCATGTTTTATGCGCAACTTGATTGCATGACACCGCCCCAAAAAAACTTGTCCATTCTTTTTTTCGACAAGAGTGCAGTAGATACCTTTGTGCAATGGCTTGACCTGTCTCACCAACTGCCTGTAGGCAATTAAAACTAAACTCGTTTTGAACCTTATATGTCTGTTGTGAGTGAAGTGCACGAGTCAAGTGATTTTCGAATTTGGAGCGGCAAGATGGGCTACTGAAAGTGTGTTACCTGCACCAGTGCGGCGAACACTGGCAGTTGAAAAAGAAGAAAAGCCTCAAGAAAATTGCAGGACAGAATACAGAGCCACGGCATCGAAGAAGGAGGAAGAGGAAAAATCGTGCTGGTGCTTGGAGGAATGCGGCTAAGGTGCGAGGTGCGAGCTCATCGGGTGCAGGTACCGAGGCGTCAAGGCATCCACCTAGCCGGCGACGACAATCACGGGGTCCTTGGGACCATTCAATCACCACCGAGGCTATTGACTAGTTTTTGGCACAGCCTGGTTCTGGTTTTCGAGCTGAAGACAGCGCTGCAGATGACATCGTCTAGCGGGAGCAAGCCGTCGGCTACGGGCCCGAGCTTATGCACTCCCACCACGGCAGCTTCACCGCTGGACTGTTGAAGAACGTGAACTGCTAATGAGCTGTATCTATCTTCTCATGCGTCTGGACTCTAACCCAAGAACTCGAGAAACTCTTAGACTCGTAGAGGTTTCCCCTCGTTAACGAGAACTGCCGGTGCTTCTTAGTTTACCTTTTGCTGATCTTAGCATTCCTCTTTTTCTGTTTTTTTGTTTTTGTGAAAAAAAATTTTTTTCATGCAAACGAAACGCTCACCTCCTTTTCTCTCCAGAGAATAATGTTTCACAGCTAGCCTGACTGGCTTTATTTACCAAACCTGTCACAATGCCCCACCACTAACTTCTGCACTTGAAGCGCCACCCTGCCAGGTGGTGAATCTGACTACAAAAAAAAATTCCAGCAACTTTTGGGAAAGACCCTGTATGTGCTCACGAATTTGCTTGCTCCCCAGCTGCCATACTTGGCTGCACCAAAGCAAGAAAGAAAACAAATGGATGACGCAGAAAGTACCATTTTCGTAAATACATTTATTTCTTTTTGATAGGGGGGGAGGTATTTAGACACCCTAAAAACTCATGTTTGACTCACGGCACCTGTGCATCAATCGTCATAGTGTACTCACCACAGTACAAGGGATGGCACTGTTCCCATGGTGGGGACACCTTAGTGGTGAGATGTTATGTGGGCACATGAGGCAGAGAGTGCTCGGGCTCTTTGAGACTTAACATTGCTGGTGGATGGTAGTCTCTTGCGGGAGGTCAATTAAGATGATTTGTGGCTTGATTCAGCGAACTCCTGTAGTAAGTCGACAGTCAGCGATGCCACATTCACGGTACATTTTATGTGTTATCGAGTGAAAGAAGGAGTATTTAAGGGCTCATTTTTCTTTGTTAGACACAACCTTAATGAGAACTAACAGACAATCAACACAAGAAAGTTATGCAGGGTGTTCTTTGTAATAAATATGATACAAATGTGAAGAAACTCATCTGAACAAATAGACAGCTTGCCGTCAGCAAGGATCATACCTTAAATCTTCGAGTAATGTATCTGATACCCTTCCGATTGAGCTACCAACAGTCTACCAATTGAGCTATAGTGGCGGTCATCCTCCCATAAACTTTATCTGGTACATTTGTGCTTTTAGACGTGTGTGTTAGTGCTGCTTGTAGCCATTATGATGAGTGCAGAACATCTTTTTTTTTGTGCTGAAGTCGCATAGCACGGTTCATTTGCTATGTGATTGTGAGAGGAGGGTCCTTGTCATCCCTCTTTGGTGCTCAGTGCGGCCGCCGAGAGAGCACAGATCTCTATATATCCAGAAGTTGCTGTTGCAATTGTTGGAAGAAATATACACACATCTTTTCATGAAGCATCCTATTATTTTTATTTTGATTCTAATGACATTTGTTCTTTCTGTTTGACAGAGTGAAGCTATTCCGGAGTCTCTAAAAAACATGCTGCTCGTCATGGACACCGCTGGAGTTTTCCAAGCTGCTGGAGAGGAACTTGAGAACTCATCTACAGGCTACACTCAGCTCTGGACAGTCACATGGGACCGCATTGACAGCTTTCTGCCTCGTCTGAAAGAAGAGGTTTTCAAGCCACCACCTCGCCCACCAACTCCTCCTACTTTGCCCCCAGCTGTTGCATCAGAGGATTCAGTGCTTGAAAGCAACTGTCTTGTTGATCAGGCTATTCGAACAACTCCGGAGGAGGACTCTTATGAGCTTGTCTCTGTAACGGGTATGTTAGTAATTTTATTTGTTGAAGTGGAAATATGTTATTTTTGGGCTTTAAACTGTAAAAAAGCATACTGAAGATCAGTTTACAATAGTTGTCAGACCCTTTAAAGTGGTAAATATTACATAATGTGCCCTGCTCTAATGGTCGGCCAAATAATATAACAATCTTGAGTTTTGATTCAGTTTTCATGGCATAAATCCCACAGCAATGTCTGATTGCAGTCACTTAACGAGCTTCTGAAACTCTTTTTTTCTCGATTCTTTCCAGAATTTGTCCCCTCTTGTTCCATCATCTGAAATAGCGAGTTATTCCTTCAGATATTGTCCTTTAAGTGTTTTTTTTTTTGGCAGCAGTGTCTTGCTGTTTTGCATGCTGCTGCCACTTGCTGCATTAAACCAAATTCACTGAGCTTTTAGCTCTGGTCGCAAATGCTAAAGCATTCTTTGTGCTCATGCTTTCCTGTGCTACAGAAGATATTTGACACTTCCTTCTATTAATGGCCCATCTTATCACAGTGGAAGAGCCAGGCTTTGTAGAGCGAAGACCTTCCAGCGTCAGCGTAGGAAGTGAAGGCAGTAGTATCACTTCGGGGCCAAACCAAGCAGGCCTGGCCAGCAACATGGCATTTCCAGATATCCCAGCAGGTCCTGTTGCAGCCCCTGTGGCTCCAGTGCCACCTTCCCACTCAGTGATCCTGCATCCACCGTCACTGTCATCACCACCTGTGCTCCCCACAGCCGTACCTCAAATAGCAACACCTGTGCCACTGGTCATTGACCCGATTGTCTTTTGTGAGCAGCATCACTCTGTCTTCACACCTAGCCAGGTAAGCATATTTGTTTGCTAAAAATGCAACCCATCGATCTTTTTGTGAAAAACTATCAAAATTTCTATTTTCTTTTATGTACTTTCGTTTTCTATGGATTGAATATATTAATAGCCACAAGAAAGGCTGGAGTCATACGGCTATTAGTACTACGTTGACAAAAGTTTAATGCGACAGGAAGGAAGAACAGCTATTTGAGCTAGTTGATTAAAGTGCATGTTGAAAGAGATAGCGCAAGCACAAAAGGGCTGAAACAAAGGTGTAACGTAAAGCAAGGCGAGGAACAGAATGTGTGTTGTCCTCTTTGCTTTCCGTTCTTCACCTTGCTTTATGTTACGCCTTTCCTTCAGCACTTTTGTGCTTGTGTTGCAATTCCTTTCAAAAGACTGGGAGGAATCTAGCATAAGTGTTAAGGTAGGCAAGTTGTCTCCTACTGTATTTTTGACTTTGTTAGAAATTCTATGAAGTACATAATGTGAACAAAATCAAGAGACATGCTTTTTCTCCCATTTTGCCTCAAGTTAGCCCAGACCACATGTACGCTTGCAAATGTGCACGAGCACATGTTTGTGCGCTGTGCATGGGCCGTGCCTCATGAGCAGAGGCAGTTTGCATCTCTAAAAGATGTGAACTACCACTCACACTGTTATATATATGCCACATAACTACTATAGCTAGGTTACTTGGCGATATCACTTTGTATTCAACTATTAATATTGCCTCAAAATGCACAATCAAGATGTGGCTACAATTTAATGGCTAAGCTGATGTACGATATAGTGGGTGTGCACAACTTAGCATGGCTGGATAATGCACATTCAGGCTTGGTCCCAAGGCTTGAATATGCTCAATATCTGCTGGCTTTCATTAAAATGCCTAAGAGTGACTCAGGAGTGTTGACAGAAATGGCAGTGTGTGTTGACAACTATGGTTTTATATAAAGTTGCTGACTTGGCTAGTTTGTTACATATTCATACTGAAGTGTCCTGTGTGTTTGCTTCTCATAGCCATACCTTTTTGTGCTATTAGTGCTGTTTTAGTGTTTTTTTGGTAAAAGTACTTAAAAGAATGCACTTCTGAGTGAATAATGCAGTCAGTTATTCAGTGGATGGCATCTATGTGTGGGTCATCACGCCATCTATAATGTTATCACTGATGTAGCGTAGTCCACAAAAAAGAAGTGGGTGCTTTGAAAACTGTAGGAGAGAGCAAGCAATTTAATATTCATGCCTGCTGTATGTTTTCTTGCTACCTTATGCTCTTAGTTTGCAAAACAGTTTTATCAGATTTGTGAAGGTAGCATCACAAAAGTAACATTTCTTGTTTTGTGTTAGGGATAAATCTGAAAAGCACTGAAAAAATTGTGCCAGGCTTATGGTTTGTGAGTGGCCTTAAGCGATGTGTGCAAAATACTAGTATGGCTTTGTGAGATTTATGACAGGTAGTGGGCCTGAGCAGCCCCATTAATGACTCAGGTAAATGAGCACCTTCAAACTGAGCTTGCAGAAACGTGTGAGTTAGTTTCCATCACCTCTAGGATATATGACAGCATGCTCTGTGGTGCTTGAACGGACCACGGTTGAGCCACCAACGTACATCATACTCGAATTGGGTAGTTAAGTCAGCCACTAGTGATACCAGTACATTTTCAAGCTTACACATACAGTATACTACTAAAGTCTCTTGACAAAGAGGGGCTGTTGCCATGCATGCTGTGGAGGTCTTGCTCTTTAGAAGTGTTGCTCTTACTTATGCATCCAATGCACCAAAAATCTTGAAATTTCACCATGTTACTGATAACTAAAAAATCTGCTTGATAGGGTAATTATTCACCTTGCAGAATAACTAAGCCACAGCAGTAGAGGAACAGTGCATACCGGGGTAGGAGGGAGGCATGATTTTGCATTTATTTATATGTATATCTGTATGACCTGCATTCTTTTTTTCTAGAATCCTGTCAAGTCAGCAGATCGATGAGAATGGTTCTCCAGCTGTACGAAGTTTTTACATTTGCATTACTGCTCCACTTCCAAAAGAATTTCTCAAGAAGAATCAAAAGGTTGTATATAGTTATACTAATAAAATCTTCTAGGCTGAACGTGGCAACTGATGGATCTCTGTGTTGGCATGTTCTTCGGTTGAAGGTTTCACAGCACAAGTAGGCATGAAACTTCATGGCACTTTATGGAATAAATGAGATGCTTTATCTAATGGTGTCTCTTCTCATTTTATCTAATTGTGTCTCTTCTTTTGTTCCCAGTCTTGAGTTCGTGCTGTACGTACTTCATTATGCAATACCAACTAGCCCAAAGTTTCACTCTACTAAGTTATAAATAAATGCATGTGTTTAAAATGTAGCTCATGATAGTTATCATTTTGTGCTTGCTTTAGTGCAACATATTCCAATTGTCTTGAAGTGGCTGCCTTAGCTTTTATTTTGCTTGTAATCACAGCCGTAGAACATGTCTGCTTCATCTTCATTAAAATAAAATGAGAGAAAGGCAGGGAAGTTAACCAGAAATTGGAGCATCTGGTTTGCTACCCTGCACTAAGGGAAAAGAGAATAGGGAAGAAGGATGAGAGAAAAAAAGAAAAAGCGAGATAGACGTGCAAAAAAGAAAAAAAGTGAGCCGGGGTGCTGTGACCTATTCAATTGGTCGCTACCACGCAAAAAGTTCAGTAAGGCCTTCACTGATTTTTTGTGCGAAGGCAGATCATGTAGGCTTTCATGTACTGACTGTTCTGACAAGGGTCTGTCGTCAAGGCAAGCTAACTCAGCAGCTAGCAGCCGTGTTTGCACGCTGTAGCGAGGGCAGTGACAGAGAATGTGCTCTATCGTTTCATCGCTAGGGGTTTTACTTCTTTATTAGCAATTTTTCGAATTTTCATTGAAGCATCAGTACTTGAGAGTGGAATAAATTCTTCTTCACCATCTTCGTGTGCTGATCGAGCAGCTGCATCGGCATGTTCATTTCCCAATATGCCACAGTAACTTGGAAGCCACTGAAACGTTATTTCGTGTCCTTCGTCGAAGAGGTGGTGGAGCAGGTCGTAAGCAGTCTGTCTCATATGTCTACTCTTTGCATGATTTTGACACCAATAGCACTATTTCAAGAAACAGTCACAAGGCTGATCATGCTACACACTGTAATATTCACAAAAAATGTTTATTTTGCCACAGTGTTAAATTGTTTACATTTCTCAGTCGTACAAAAAACAAGGATACAATGTGTGGTGTAGAATGCAGGAGAAAAGCTGCGATATAAACGTAGCTTGACTAGCCCCATGTCATCGTGATATAAGGCATGAAGCTGATAGCTTTGGATGGCCATCTGGAGAAGTAAACTGACTTGATTAAATTTGTACAATTAAAAATATTGCATATAAAAAGAAAAGAAAATGCGGTAAAGACTGCACTCCTAGAAGAGAAGAAAAATACAAACAGTACTAAAAACAAAATACAAGAATCCTTAAAACTGCAAAGTTTTATGCCAAGTTTATCCCTTTTATTTTTCCACTTTCACCTTTTCCTTTTCTTGCACCCCCTTTTTTTCAACAGGACAATGTATATGAAATGCATCATGTTAGTAAACAAAGGATTGGACATATCTTGTCACAAAAGAAGTCTCAATTTCTGTAATGAAGCATTGAATTTATTGAATATGTGTGGAGGTGAATGTTTCAGCATTTGGAGACCATGATTTGCTAGTCATCAAGGAGTCTTCCCATAATCACTCTGTCTAGTTGGTCTAGACGAAGTGCTGCACTCTAATTATGCTATAGAGCTAATATTCCTTTTTTATTATAAGTTTTTGATGACTTTAATTAAAATATTCGTACATATAAATGGGTTATTCCATGCCAAATTATGCAGCGTTTTTCCAACTATCGTGAATATGGCTGAAAAAATTTCCACATGCTTCTGGAAACCAAATACTTTCCTTCCTATTTATGAGAGTCTCTAGTTTAGCGCTGTTATGTTTGGCCCGGCAGTTCGTCTTAGCAGACGCCATTGTGCATGAGCCACTCTGCAAGAATGCTTTCACCCCTATATCAGCGCCCAGTCGGAAGCAAGAAGCCTGACACTGTCCTGCAGGTGGGCCGGGCAGTTCGCTTTAGTTAAGTTACAATGAACTCGATGGAACCTTTGCCAACAACGCTTTGTTGAGCGAAGTTGAACAGCGTGAGACGGCGTCACTGTTGCGGTCCTCAAGGAGTCAACATCTCCACTCAGCCATAGGTGCCTACGTGGGGTTGTTATAAAGCACCGAAGGTTTGGAAGCGTGGGATAGTGTCGCCGTAGCAGTTCTCGGAAATCGAGCACCTGGACTGCCGTGGTCTAGAAGGTTCTAGAATACTGTAGCTGAACGCAGTCATGGACCGCTGGTGACTTTCGTGTCAGCGGCCATGTTTCCCACAGAGGAGCTCAACTTTCCCCCTCTACTGGATTCGACCTTCTCGCCCTGCGAAGTGTTCAAGGCATGGACCGGGTGCGCCATTTTGTGGTGCGCTCGTGCTCCCCATTGGACATTTTCACCCGTGTTTCTTATTGGCCAAGTGGTCCGATGTCTTCAGCCTTTCTAGTGGGTGAACCACTAAGACTTCGAGTCACCCAATTTGCGGAAGCAGCAGCAAATGTCGCGCAAACAGATTGATTGATTGATATGTGGGGTTTAACGTCCCAAAACCACTATATGATTATGAGAGACGCCGTAGTGGAGGGCTCTGGAAATTTAGACCACCTGGGGTTCTTTAACGTGGACCCAAATCTGAGCACACGGGCCTACAACATTTCCGCCTCCATCGGAAATGCAGCCGCCACAGCTGGGATTTGAAGCCGCGCCCTGCGGGTCAGCAGCCGAGTACCTTAGCCACTAGACCACCGCGGCGGGGCTCGCGCAAACAGCGAGGTGAGTGGAAGAACAAAAAACGGAACTTAACTCAGAGTATACTATACTGATGGGTGACTTCAATGCCAAGGTAGAGAAGAAGCAGATTGGAGACCAGGCAGTAGGAGATTATGGCATTGGTACTGGAAATGCCAGAGGGTGTTATTGGTAGACTTTACAAAATGCAATAATTTACGAATCTTGAACACCTTCTACTGAAAACGAGTGAACCGTGAATGGACATGGAGGAGCCCTAATGGCAAAAGTAAGAACGAAATAGACTTTATACTGAGTGACCACACAGGTATCGTGCAAGATGTGGAAGTGCTCGGCAAGGTACGATGCCGGGATCATAGAATGGTAATGTCTCGAATTCACCTGGACTTGAAGAAGTATTGCTTGAGAAGAGATACTCAGCTCTTTCCGAAGAAATCGGCCTTAGCGTTGACGCAATGAATGATAATCTGTGTAGCATCATTACGGTGTGTGCAGTGAAGTTGGAGAAACGTAGTTGGACAGGAAACTAGTAAGCTGTCGTAGGAGACGATGAAACTAATTAAGAAACGTCACAACTTGAAAGCCTCATACACAACAGATAAAATAGAACTGGCAGAGCTTCCGAAGTTGATTAATAAGCGTAAGGTATCCGATGTAAGGAGGGATAATATGGAGAAAATTTAATACGCTCTGAAGAACGGCACAAGCTTCAAAGCGATGAAGAGAAAACTTGGGATAGGTAAACACCAGATTCATGGACTAAAGGACAAGGAAGGCAAAGTAACTACCTATGTGGATAGGATAGTTAAAGTAGCGGAGGAGTTTTACAGAGATCTGTGCAGTAGCTGGGACAACCTAGACCATAATGTAGGAACTAGCAGTAACCCAGATAACATCCCACCAGTAGTGACAGAAGAAGTCAAGAAAGCCTTGGAGTGAATGCAAAGAGGCAAAGCTGCTGGTAAGGATCAGGTACCATCAGATCTGCTGAAAGATGGAGGACAGAATATGTTAGGAAAACTGGGCACCCTGTTTACGAAGTGTCTTCTGGCAAGGAGGGTAGTCTTGGAAGAATGCCAAGATCATCTTTATCCATAAAAAAGGGGATGACAAGACATGAAGCATTAAAGCAGACCCGCTTTCACTCCATCGTATACAAGCTATTTACAAAGGTAATTGCTAACAGAATTAAGACAACATCAGATTCTAATTAACCAAAGGAACAAGGTAAATTTCGTATGGGCATCTCAACAATCGATCACGTACATACTATTAAACAAGCGATAGGAAAATGCTCATAATACACACAAGCAGTATTTATCGCCTTCATAGGTTAAGAGAAGACATTTCTTTCAAAGAAGATATCGCCAGTCATGCAGATACTGCGGAATCAGGGCGGTGACGAAGCATGCATAAACATCCTGTAGTAAATATACAGCGGATCAACTATCATCATATAGTGCTTCATAAAGAGGCAGAATACCGATAAAGAGGGGTGTAAGACAAGGGATATGATCTCTCCAGTTCTATTTACCCCGTGATTACAGGAGGTTCTTTAGAGGCCTAGAAGCTAGGGGTAAGAGTTAATGGAGACCACCTTAGTAACCTGAGCTTAGCCGATGACATTGCATTGCTGAGTAACCCAGGATACCAGTGGCAATTCATGATTACTGAACTAGACAAAGAGGACTGAAAGCTAGGTCTTAAAATTAATCTGAAGAAAACGAAAGTAATGTACAACAACCTCGGAAGAGAACAGCACTCTGATATAAATAGCAGTGCACTTGAAGTTGTAAAGGAGTATGTCTAATTAGGAGAGGTAATAGCCGCAGAGCCGAATCACGAGAATGAACTAACTAGAAGAATAAGAATGGAGTGGAGCACATTCGGCAAGCATTCTTAAATTATGAATGGTAGATTGCCACTATCCCTCAAGAGGAAGGTATATAACAGCTAAATCTTACCGGTACTTACCAAAGGAGGCTGGAGGATTACAAAGAGTGTTCAACTTAAGTTGAGGACGACGCAGCGAGCAATGAAAATCAATATGATAGGTGTAATCCTAAGGGACAAAAAGAGAGCAGAGTGTATCAGAGAACAAACGGGTGTTAAGGACACCATATATAGTCAAAATCAAGGAGCCCGAAGCGAGAGGGCAAGATAAGCGCTGGTCATCAATGATCCCAGACTGGATTTCGAGAAAAGGCAAGTTGGTGAGGGGGAGACAGAAAGTTAGGTAGGCAGATAAAACTAGGAAGTTTGAGGGTATAAAGTGGCAGCAGCAAGCACAGGACTGAGTTGACTGCCGGAAGATGGGAGATGCCTTTGGGTTGCAGTGGGCGTAGTGAAGCTGACGTAATGATGAATTCCTCGAATAGAACATCTAGACTAGCCTCAGTAGATAACGTTCTAGCGTTAAATGTAGCCAAGTTCAGATTCCAATAGCAGCCTGTCTGGACCCAGAGATTCTTAGCACCCTGCGCTGCGTCGCAGGTCTGACCACCGCCTTGGTCAGATGCTTCGCAGCCGCTCGGGACTGAGGGCCGAATGTTAATTGGTGTGTACATGTGGGAGGTACTGCACCAGGTTGGTAAATCCTGTTATGGTGGGGGAGTGCCTTACTAGATGTGGTCGCCAGTGAGCCCGCACCCCAGGCCTTTTTTTTTTTTTTAATACACCGATATCTTTAACACGAAAGCATTTTATGCCGGGGTCCACCACGGCTCCACTGACGTATTTTCGTCACGAATATGACGTCGTAAAATATATACTAACAGATTGCAAAAAACTAGAACGAAATGTTCTGTTGTGGGGCATCGAACCAGCGGCCTCACAATGCGAAGCGTGCAATGCTAACCACTAGGCCACGAAGCGTATGGTAATGGCAGGATATTTATAGACACCATATACCGTTCGTCGGTTCTGAGAGCTCCGCAACTTCAGCGCATTTTTGTCATCAGTAGGGAGATGGCGCGAAGGTGTCACGTTGGGCGCTTTCTAAAGGTCGTCGCCTCAAGCGTTTCGATGAGCGCCGCTCCCTCGGAGCAAGGTCTCTCCGGCGCGTGCCCTTATATCAGACTCCGGATTCGGTAGAGCATGAATCGATTCGTTCGCTGCCGCGGCTGCATTTGCGAAAATATTATGCTTCCCACACACGAAGAAATAAGAATCTTGACAGTTGTTCGCGCTTGTACTGTATATACCTGTGGGTTCGTTTCGTGCGTCTTGCTTTGTGTTTGAGCAGTGCACTTCAAGTGTCGAGCTTGGACAGTTGCTAGTCCACGCAGGTCCTGTGTATGCTAATTTTCTGCGTGCTTTCTGCTTGAGGTTTGCACTGCAAGTTTTGAGCTGCTTGTCGTTCTTCATGTGACTTTGCAATTTGTTGGTGAAGCATTCATTCTTTCGCCCTTGTGGCGAAACACTGCACAATAAACACTCAACTATCTTTGTGAAGACAAGTTTCACTTCTATGCTATACCGATTTCTAGAAAGAAGGATCAGCCACGTTTCTGATACAATGGTTACTTACTTGCGAGTGAAGAAAAAAAGTATTGAATGAAATGTTGGTAAAATGGAGACCGATGATATTGTATTCCAAGGGCCTGAGCTCTATAAAATTGCTCCTTTTTTGCACAACCCACAATATCCACTTCGCATTACTTACTCTTTCGCTTAAAATAAAGTTTGAAAAGACAGGACCAACAACGCTCACCTCGTCTAGGGCATGAGGAACATCTGCCTGCCGAACATGTAAGGCTGGGGCATGCCTCTTCTGCCACTTGCTGTTCACGAACATGCGCAATAATGAAAAGGGTATCTGCAACTGTTAATTATCACCGGAATAGATCAAGTTGAGCGGAGGTCGCTATTACATAGTACTACAGGGCACTAAGTTCCTTAAGGTAGGCCTGAAGATACTTTAAGGTATGCCAGTATATCAGCCATGTCTGATATAAGCTGCGCATTGAGTAAAGATGCGAAGCCTTGGTGTTTACAACAACGTGTGCGCAACTTGTTCTCGGGCTCTGCGAGGTACCACCTCGAAACTTCAGCTCCAAAAGAACTGGCATGGAAGCTCAAATAGCACAGAACAAAGTTTCATCACCGAATGCTTCAAGAGATTTATTGCATGAACCACCTCCCAGTTTATCATAGCAGTATCACTGCATGGTTACCAGGAGTAAGTTATAAAAAATTGAGTGCATTAGCCACAAAATTCTGAACTACGCACTAAAAATAAGACAGATTGCTGAGAAGTTAGTAAGTAAAAAAATGTTACAAATTATGTAAAACACCTTATGCTCCGAGCTGCTGTACACTCTGAATCTCGGCAATGCAGCAGTGATTACGGTAAGACTCAAAATGTGCCCAACATTAAAAAAAAAATCGAGCGCCCCGTTCAAGGCCAAAAAACAGACTAAAAGATCATGTGTTTGGATACCAAAGCAACTGCGCCGATTACATTTGCTCGGGAAGCAAAGTGGGAGAAAAAAACATTCTTCCTGCAATCGTTGAAACAGGCACTTATGAGGAAATTCATGTTGCGATGAACATGGTGCGGCGAACACTGCAAGTCTCATAACGAATAAAAACTGATAATGAGTATTACAACTACACTGTGGCAAAGTATGTCGGCAGAAGGCGGATAAACTATTCGATAAAGTATGTGCGCGAAGGATGAACACATTCATCACAAGTCTCGCATACTATCATACCGCCCCGCAGCCATCGTCGTAGTTTTTGCAGAGTATCGTAGGAACGACCGGCGGCACTCGTGGGGTGCGTTTGCTTTTTTATGGAGATGACACCAACAAGTCCCACAGTATGCAAATTCTTGAAATTTGACTAAATGTTCCAAAGACCAACACGTCCCAAGCGGGGCCAATCAGACAGCCGAGCCGAACTTGAATGTACCAACGCTAAAGGACAACTAGGATGACAGGAAACGAATAAGGCACAAACTAATAGATTGTCATTACGTGTCGATGTCAATGTATACACTGGTAGTGCAATTAGAGTAAAAAAAAAAAGAAAAAAAAACTACGGACCATCTCTCCGAAGGGAAGCCTAGTGAGATGCGAAGCAACAGTGGTGCGCACAGCATTGCAATACCCGGTTGAAACGGGCGTCAACGCGGGTGCTGGAAGAACGGTTTGAAGCAAAACTAGGTGTATCATTTACTCGAATAAACGTTTGTTTGAAACGCAAAGACACTGGAGGCGGGACGCGTTGAAGACGCTTGCACTCGGCTACCTTAATTGGCTCGCGTCTCGTCGTTGTTACATACGTGCCGTCTGTATTCTCGAACGCGATCGGTGTTCTTTATTTGCACCTCGTCAGTGTGACTGGTCTTCCACTACCGACGCTTGCGTTCGGCTTACCTAGCTCGCGCCTCGTTGGTGTTGACGTCACCATTCGCGAACGCGATCGGCTACCCTCGCAACTCCGGCGACAGCTTGGAAAAGTACACGTACACATGTATTTGTAAGCAGTAGAATCTTGTATTCTACACCACACCTCCACCTGCGAAAACAAGACGAGCATGTAATTGAAGTCATTCTTCACAAAATTGTAAAACGAGCCCTCGACGTCCCCGTGAACACCTCTAACCAGCGCCTTCTAGGCCTGGGCATGGTGAGTACGTTTTGGGAGCTTCGAGAGGCCCAACTCACAAATAAGTACACTTGAATTTCACAGATTAGGGAGCCTACATGAACGGCCGTTTTTAGGGTGGAGACATCTTAATAAGTGCCTTCAAGAAACTCAGCCAAAACCAGCGGGCAACGGGGCACGCTGTTGCCAGCTTCCACCAAATTCAGCATAGTTTTCTGTGCGCCGCCATTTTGGAGCCAGCCGCCCTTGTATCAACACACAACACCTGGGCTTTTGACAGCGGCGGTTCTCAGGGTCGTGTAAGCGACCCAGTTCCCAAAGTGAGCGCACGAAGAAATTCGCAGCCCACACACAAACACTTGCGACATAATACTGAGGTTACGCTGACACGAACGCAAGCGTGGCAACAGCTCAGACTAGCGAGCGCGTCTCCGTACGAACGCGCGGATGCGTCCCGTTTGTGGGCTTCCTACTCGCAATGCGTGGACGCAGCAACGACAATTTCGGTTATCTACTCATTCGCGAACACCGCGAAACACATATACGTGTGCCGCAGGAAAAAACAGTGAACGAAATACGCAGTACTCACAGAGCAAATACGAGACGCATTGGTGGGCTCCCAGCCGTCTCGCTTCACTTGAGCCAGCCATAGTTGTCGTCGGCCAGGGCTCGCTGGGAAGCGGAACATTCACACCCCCTTTCTGTTGTGGTTAGTGCAGAGCGGTACGCGGCATCCAGGCATTCTAAGGCTTCACCAGCAGCGTTTAACACGCTACCGCAACGTTCGACGCCGTATTATTGAGAACTAAACGCAACCGGGCGTAGACGCCGTGTGGGCACCAAGATGGGGCGACAGCGCGGCGTTGCTGTCTGGCAACATTGTGTTTTGGCGGGCGGTGGTGCGTTGGCGGCATGTAGTGAGTCAAAGGCTGACATCACCCTAAACACGGCCGTTAATGTAGGCTCCCTATCACAGATGGTAGCGGGGCGCCGCCTATTAGCCCGCCTACACATGCAACACATTCACATCATGGGCGATCGCGTTCAACTCCCATTCGAGTGGAGATGCGCGCTCCACGAGTGTCCTCTTCCAAACAATATGACAAAAGAAGACCACAATGGCCGGCGCCTAGCGCGGGTGGAAGCCCTGGCCCGCTATTATGGATCAAAACCCGGCGTGTTCTACGTGGACGCCCCCGGTCCACACCCTGGGGGCTGGTACACGGCCGCTGTCATACACGAGAACCAAACAGTTAACGGGCTCACGTTTCGAGCCCGGGACATAATCTATGCGGAGGAAGTCACCATTGCATGGGCCGCTTGTCACTCTAGGTGGCAAATCATAATATCCGACTCTCGGGGTCTGTCGAAACATCGTGAATGGGTGTCGCATACCTGGCCTACCGCTTATGGAAACGTTCAGACTATCAGGGAATCCCTGCACCCCGCCGTATAGTCTAGGCTCCTGCTCACATGGTACTCGAAGGGAATGAGACAGCCGACGCCGCCACCCGTGCGCTCTCTCACCGGGCATCCCCACTCACCTCCTCCGATCAGGACGACCTTGAATTCAATCCGGTGTATTCTTTACGCGAAATTTTGATCTATTACCAATTCGATTACACTGCAGCCTTTATCCACGCCCATGCAAAGGCCTAAATAAAGCGGAGGAGCGGCTTTTACTCCGACTCTTCACGAATACTATCCTGTGCCCGGCAGCCCTCAAACATTTCCATCCCGCCTTTTCCGGTAGCTGCTCACACTGGGGAGGCGTCTTCGGACATCTACCACATGGTGTGGGCCTGCCCGTGCAACCCTGCTGTACCCCGTATACTCAATCCTACCTGGGAGGAGTGGGAGGCGACCCTGCTTGGCTGCTCTAACCTTCAGGCCCAAAAGGCCTCGGTTCGACGAGCCCAGGCAGCAGCCGACGCCAATAGGGTCCCGTACGAGGGATCCCCACCACTCGTTGTGGGTGCTGTCCTCTTATGGGGCGGTCGCTGCATACACCCTGTTTTTTGTTTGTTAAATAAATGTTTTTACCACCACCACCACCATTAGCGGGAAGCATGCCTATTCGGCGTCCTGCCTGTCGGCGCGATCGCGCGACAAGCGGCGGCGTGCTGTCTACATTGTCGGCGCCGCGATATTCTCGAGGCGCACGCACCCACCGGTTCGCGGCTTCTTCTCGCCGACAGATGGAGAAAGGTGGTGCGGGTGAGATGATGCCAAGGAGGTTATACTAAAACTTCTGGCATGAGTGGCGGACCCACATACCCGCCCATTTATCGAAGTGAAGCCACGGCGGCCATATTGCTCAGAGCAGAAGGAAGCGGCGCCTGCCTTGTAGCGCCGTAAGGCTCAGGATGCTTGCGGCCTGCGTTTCGTTATAGCTGCTAAAGCACCTGTTTATTATTGTTAGGAAGCGAGGGAACGTGGGGGAGACTTTAATGGACATCTGCTTCACATTTCTTGACACTTTGTTTTAAGCGTGTTAAATTAACGCCAAGCCTGCGTGGAACGCGCAGCACACTGACAATGAAAGCTAGAAGAGCAGCCTTTAAGAGCCTTTTCTAAACATTTTTGGGATGCTACAAACACACTGCTGGGTACCCACAATCCCATAAATGATCATGAATTTCGTGCAGTAGGCCAGCATTCACTATGCTATCCTTCGTCATTCTTTCAAGAAGCGAACCCACTTGTTGGAAATGTGAAATTTTTTTTTATGCAGTGGCGATGAAGAAACATGCGTGAAGTGGGTGTGCGCCACAGTTAGTAAGTGATCAAGAACAAGTTTTCTAATAGGTTGGAGCATAGGACGACCCACTCGTTACGCAATTCGCATTGTGTGACGCCTGGCTGTTCCTTTGAAGTTCTAAAACACTTTACTACTCATATTACCGCGATTCTTGCCCCGCCGCGTTGGTCTAGTGGCTAAGGTACTCGTCTGCTGACCAGCAGGTCGTGGGTTCGAATCCCGGCTGCGGCGGCTGCATTTCCGATGGAGGCGGAAATGTTGTAGGCCCGTGTGCTCAGATTTGGGCACACGTTAAAGAACCCCAGGTGGTCGAAATTTCCGGAGCCCTCCACTACGGCGTCTCTCATAATCATGATATGGTGGTTTTGGGACGTTAAACCCCACATATCAATCAATTACCGCGATTCTTTTCCCGACATCAGTTCTGCCAAAGGGCTGTTTAGAAACGAGTTCTAAGCACTGGCGTTGCTAAGTGGTAGAATACTGGGCAGGCACGCAGCAGACCCGGTTGGAATGCCATTGTGTCATTGGTGTTTTTTATTTGCCGTGTTACACGACATCGGCAATGAAAGAGCATCATAGACGACGAAGACGATGAAAGCGACCGCGCTCGTGTTGTTGTTGCTGCTGTTCTTCCATCTTGGCTGCAGCTGCCTCTGACTCTCCCTGTATATTTTGTAAATATATTTATTTCATTCATTCTCTCACCCCCGTAACATTTGGTGGAGGTGCTGGGTAACTTGTCGCTCAGCATTAGACACGCAATAAGGACGTCGTCAGATGGGGCTGGCGTCTCCAGTGTTAATCCTATGAGTTACAAAGGATGTCTGACGCAAAGGGCGGTCATCAAAATCAAAGATGTCGCGGTAGGATTTCAGCAGGTGCCGGATGTCAGCTGTCTGCGCTGGAAGAAGGTCCGGAGCGATCATCTTGTCGATGGTGGCATCTGCTGCGCTCTTCGAGGATGAAAACGGAGCAGAGGACGAAGAAGATTCGGCAACGAACGCAGAAATGGCAGCACCTATAGAAAAAACTTTTGCCAAAGTCATACCATTTGGGATAACTTGAGCGCACCAGCTGAAGTTTAGGATCGGAAGAGACGCTGTATTTTCCGTGACTGTCAAAAGTGTGTGAGGCACGGCAAAATTTTCGGCCAACAGAACGTCAGCAATAGGTGTCAACATGTAGTCACCATCGGGAACAGGAGGGACAGATCTCAGGTTCACGTAAGTAACGGCTTGAGGTGCTAGGCGAACGTGATCTGCAGAACACAGACGGGGTTGAGCTGGTGTTGGGTCGTCATGGTAACACGGTAAATCAATTTGAAGCATGCCGGTTCCACAATCAATAAGGGCAGAGTGGGCGGATAAAAAGTCCATGCCAAGGATAAC
Organism: Rhipicephalus microplus; assembly: GCF_043290135.1. Classification (NCBI taxonomy): domain Eukaryota; kingdom Metazoa; phylum Arthropoda; class Arachnida; order Ixodida; family Ixodidae; genus Rhipicephalus; species Rhipicephalus microplus. The sequence continues at coordinate 229,038,159 of NC_134710.1, forward strand.
TTCATGGGAACATTTCTTGAGCACAGCAAATAGCACTGTCGTGGAGCGATCAGCCACACTTATACGCGCGGAACACATTCCAAGCACGGGAAACGTGCCGCCGTTGGCGACCTGGATGAGTGGCACTGTGGGTGGCGTTAAAACTTTCCTAAAAATCACAATTTCCTAAGGCGGCAACGAAGTTCTGAATTCATCACTGAGATGTGAGCCCCTGTGTCCACCAGTGCAACAACGGGTGTGTCATCTACTTCAACGTCAATAAGGTTGCGTCAAGTCGGCAGCATGGTCAGAGGATTTGGCGGGCAAGTGGTCGATGCAGCATCACCTCCGGGAGCTGCATCATCTAGTTTTCCCGCGGCAGGTGGTCAGTCGGCGAAATTGGGGCGAGCGAGACGATGGGCGACGGGAGAGCGGTGAACGGGACTGGTGAGCATGCGGAGATGGAGAGCGACGACGATATGGCGGCATAGAAGGAACGTCTTCATTGGTGACCTAAGGTGACTCCAGGTAAGTTTGAAAGCGACCATGATCCCTCTCTGGCCAATGGGGGTACCCATAGGATGCCTGATGCCAATACCACCGAGTGTTACAATGGCGGGCCACGTGTCCGATACGGTGGCAGTTGAAACAAATCGGGCGATCGTCAGCAGTACTCCACTCGGCTGGATTGCGAGGGCGCGCCGGCAGGTTTTGGCTTTGGGCATACGAAACATGGGGTCGACGACGGTTGATCGGCTGAGAGGGAGCTGTAGAGCACTCGGAGGCCAGTCCAGCATTGGAAAGCTCTTGTCGCACAATGGCATGTACCAGTGGCACCATCTGAGGGCTAGAGTCACAGGCATGGGAGCCCGTGGATGCAGGAGACAGAGCTTCAAGTTCACGTCTGAAGATCTTCGTCACGTTCTCTGCTGTTAACGGCGTCTGTAGCGCAGGCCTGTCTTCGCACGACCAGGTTGCCGCTGTGTTTGGTAGTCGAGTGAAATTATGGGCGATACGTCGACTTTTTGCGGCCTCAAAACGCTGGCACTCCTTGATGATGGCATCGACCGTGTTGCAGTCCTTGCATATGAGAAGGTTGAATGCATCATCTGCAATGTCTTTCAATATGTGAGCTACTTTTTCGGTTTCTTCCATACCGTTGTCCGCTTTCTGGCAAAGGGCAAGCACGTCCTGTATGTAAGTTACGTAGGACTCTGATGACGTTTGCGCACGAGATGCCAACTCCTTCTTGGCCGCTGCCTTTCAACCCACAGACTTGCAGAAAAGGGCGCGCATCTTTTCTTTGCACGCATCCCAGCTTCCAATTTCATCTTCGTGGTTCTCGAACCACACTTTTGCTGTTCATTTCAAGTAGAACAGGATATTGGCTAACATAAGTGTTTCATCCCAGCGGTAATTCTTACTTGTACGTTCGTACAAGTAAGAAGTAAGTTGTTCACCCCCGTAACAGCCGTGTTTTTTTCTTTTTCGTTTGGTATACTGGTTACGGGCGGCGGCGGCAGAGACGACGCAGCGGGTGACCCATGTTCTGATCTCATAACAACTTTTGCCGTACAAAAAAAAGTACTCAGGGATATCAATTCCCATTATATGTTTACACAATACCCTCACTGCGGAAGCAAACAGTGAGGACATGAAGCAAAAATAAAAGGTTCAGCCGAACACATCCCTAAGCCCTTGGCGAATAACAGTGCAGCGTGTGTGCAAACTCTTTATTAAGGAGGGGGGGGGGGGGGGTATTCGCCTTTTCAAGTACTAGTTTCAGAAGCTCCTGGATATGCAGAGAAAACAATGCTTGGAAAACTTCCATTTTTTTTAATCTGATAATGTTCTGCTCCATTATCTGGTCAATAAAATCCCGAGAAGTCTTAATATATTTTAAAAGGCCCCATTGGTACTGCTACGATACCTTATCCTTCTTTTCAGCTGTTAATTGTACCTCGTTCACGAATAATTTAGTTTTTGTTTGTTTTTTGCCTGTACCACTCTTTTTGTGGGTGAAGTTTGGGGATAGCGGAATTTCGACAACATCAATGAGAGACGCTTTAGGTGAAAGTGTATTTCCCTGACTTTTTATAGGAGGTCGTTTCTTTTTTTTCTACATAAAGAGAGGCATATCGCAAAATTACAAATTTTGGCATTGGGAGCGTACTGCTCATGCAAATATAACAAACTGAAAATCCCAGAAATGCTGCATCGGTGCTACATTAACTACCTTTCAAAAGCGAAGCGCTCACTTGCATTAGGCACACTCACGTACTGCTTTTTGTAAGTGCGCATGGAAACTATGCCAACAGGGTAGTAATGTTACAAGCCCGTCGTCTCTTTATTTACCCTGCCTCATCGAAGCAGCCTGCTTCAACATGTGTATTGAACATGAATCATCGTTCCTTTTTGGCACTATTCTTCTCGCCTCAGATCGCACTCTCATGTACCGCGCAAATGACGTCTTTAGAATCCTGAAATGTACAAAAAATTATTTGAAGTGTCTCTGTGCACCCGGTAGCAAAAACGAAATCTATGTACTCGCAAATGCAGTCTTAGTGACGAAAATATGTGAGGAAAAGCGAGCGAGTGAATTATGTCTTTTACACATCGAAAGTAATGCCAGTTGTCCGCTTAACACGATTCGCGCTGTCAAACTGAAGAGCCCATCATCGTCGTCTCGAAAAGTGATTACAGACATGTTCAGAACCGTCTTGTTCAATTAGGAGCACCACACGCAACATTACCAGCACAAAGACAACGCGAAAGCCACGCACGCTACAATGCGCCCATCGACTTTCTGCCCTGAGCAATATTGCGGCGCGCCGACTTCAGCCACGGAGCCCCTCCGCCACTCCAGAAGTTTTAGTATAACCTCCTTGGATGATGCCCACGTAAGGAGTGGCCGCGAGCGTTGCGAGAGGTGGAGAGGGTGAAGCGAGAGAGAGCTGACACGTGGCGAGCGCGCGGCAGGCGGCAGGCGTGAACTACTTGGCACCGCTCCAACACCTGCGGTGAGGTGGTGGTGGTGGAAACATATTTATTCATTTAATTACATGAAATTTTCTGCGGAGAAGCTCCGAGTAGTCGGACATGCTTGGCTTGCGGTGGGGGGGGGGGGGGGCCCTTAGTCCAGGGCTCCGCTTGCAGCAGCCGCTCTGCGGGCCCGGTTGATCAGACTCAATTGATCTTCCAGGTTCTCGCTGGCCAGCAGCTCCTCCCATCGCTCCGCTGTTGGATTTTGTACTGGTTGTAAGGCTGTAATGGCCTGACACTCCCACGTGACGTGGTACAGAGTGGCTTTAGCTGAACACCATGGGCAGAGAGGAGAGTATGCCGAGGGGTGCATTTTACTCAGGATGTGCAAATTTGGAAACGTGCCGGTTTGAATTTGCCTCCAGCTGACCGATTCCTCTTTATTTAGTGTTCGGTGTGGTAGCGAATAAGCTTTCCTAAGTCCTCTGTAATGGTTTAGGATGGCCGAATAGTCGCAAGGGACCGGAACGAGTTCCTCAGGGGCGGAGTTGGAAGGTGCTCGGCTCGCATACCCTCGAGCTACCCTATCCGCTGCCTGATTCCCCTCCAGTCCCATGTGGCCCGGAGTCCATATAATCCGATGCCAAATTCTGAGTGGATGTGTAATGGAATGCTCGCCAGTGTCTGTAACGCTCATGATGACGCTGAGAGCGGGTTGGCTGATGCGCCCCTGTAGATAGTTGCGGCAAGCTGCTTGAGAGTCCGTGAGAACTGTCAGCGACCTTCGTTGTCTGTAGCCGAGGGCGAGAGCGAGCGCGATGGCAGTTTCTTCAGCATCGGTGATGTTGCGGCACCGCACGGAAACGCTGGTACGTTCTGTGAGTGTGTGGTCCACGACTGTGGCTACAGCCTTATTGTTTGCATTGTCGTAGTTGGCGGCGTCAACATAGTACGTAGTGTTTTTGTGTGCATAAGTTCGCTCGAGGGCTTCCAATCTGGCTTCCCTCCGGCCCTGATGTAGTCGGGGATCCATATTGCGGGGGATGGGAGCGACCTTATAAGTGGCACGAAGTTGGTCCGGAATGGGCTTGCGACGAGCTGCGTCGTGAAACTGGCTGATGTAGCCGAGGCGTAGGAGCAGGTCACGGCCTGTAGGTGTTTGCTTGAGCCGTTGCAGTTGTGTGGCGAGTTGCGCTTCACAAAGTTCTTCAAAGGTGTTGTGTAGGCCAAATGCGAGGAGCTTGCTAGAAGGAGTACCCGGTGGTAGCTTGAGTGCCGCTTTGTAGGCCTTGCGGAGCATTGCGTCTACTTGGCCCTGTTCGCTCTTGGTGAGGCGTTGGTAGGGCAAACTGTATGTCACCCTACTGACCACGAGGCTACGTATGAGTTTCAGGGTGTCCTCCTCGCGCATGCCATGGCGACGAGTGGCTACCCGAGATATCATTCGGGCCACTTGCAGTGTAGTGGTGCGGAGAAGGGAAAGTGTGTGATTCACATGGCGGTTCGACTGTACCCACATGCCTAATATTCGAATGGTGGATTTCTCTGGGATTTGTTTGCCAGCAAGGACAACCTGGAGGCGGGAGCCTTGGTTGTTCTGCGTCGATGGTGGGAGCTTGCGTCGATAAATTCGTAGAAGCTCAGATTTTTCTGTTGCACAGGCCAGGCCTCGTGCCTGCGCGTATTCTTCGACGAATGTGGCTGCCTGCTGCAGGTTATATTCTTTTTCTCCAGGGGACCCCCGCGTGGCCCAGACGGTGGTATCGTCCGCATACATTGCGTGATGGATGCCATCGATGCGGTGGAGTTCATGTGCCAGGCCAACCATAGCTACATTAAAGAGTAGCGGGGAAATCACTGAGCGCTGCGGGGTGCCCTTGTTCGGAACCTTGATAACATCTGATCGGATGGAGCCGAGACCGACTGTGGCAGTGCGGTCCGACAAGAAGGCGTGAACATAACTGTAGACGCGCTGCCCACAATGAAGGGCCTCGAGGCCCTCAAGTATGGCCTGGTGGCTAGCGTTATCAAATGCGCCCTTAATGTCTAAAGTCAAGATAATGTTTTCTCCTTGCTGGGGGGCGTTATCAATGACTTCTTTTAATTGTAGCAGTACATCTTGCGTTGAAAGATGTGCCCGGAACCCGTACATTGAGTGCGGGAAAAGGTCATTGTCTTCGAGGTAATCTTGCACGCGATTAGTGATGACGCGCTCGAAGAGTTTACCAAGGCAGGAAGTGAGGGATATTGGTCGGAGGTTTTCGATCTGAAGTTTTTTGCCCGGCTTCGGTATCATTATGACCTCCGCGTGCTTCCATTCAGGAGGAAGCGTGCCACGTTGCCAATGATCATTGAAAAACGCCGTGATTTCTTGTACGGCGCTGTCGTTGAGGTTCCTGATAAGGGAGTACATGATTCCGTCTGCACCAGCAGCTGTTTTGCGATTGCTGCTGCGAATGGCTGCGTAAACTTCGTCCACCGTTATTGGTCGGTCGAGAGTGTCATTGGCACGTCCACGATACGCAGCTTGAGATGCGGGTGGGTAGAAATCGCCAAAGCATTTTCGCCGGACTTGATCCAGCAGCTCATTGTCAGTACCCTCAAAGGCGTGTATGAGGCGCATGACTGACTTATTCGTCTCATTTTTTGTGCGAGTGGGGTCCATCAAAGCGCGCAAAATGTGCCACGTGCGGGCCGTGCCCAATGAGCCTCGAAGAGAGTCGCTAAACTGGGCCCAATTGAGTCGCGCCAGTTCTGTAGCGTGCTGCTCTGCCTGAGTGGTGAGAGTGGCGATCCTTAGCTTGAGGCGTCGGTTATGTTTTTGCGTCCTCCATCTGCGGATGAGGCTCCTTCGGGCTTCCCACAGATGTAGCAGATGGCCGTCCACTTCCGGCAGTGCAGGTGTTCTGTTAATGGTGGTGGTCCAACGCTCTCGAATTTCTTTAAGTTGGGTGCACCAGTCGGTGAGGCTTGTGAGGCTGTCGAGTGAATATTCGCTCTCACGACGAAAGGCGTCCCAGTTTGTGATGCGTGCTTCTCCAATAGACCGACGCGCTGCGCTCTCTGTAACTTTTGTGCGGAGAATGAAGTGGTCGCTGCCCAAGGATTCCTGCAGGTTGTCCCAGTTATAGTTTGCACGGCCACGGGCGAAGGTGAGATCGGGGCAAGTGTCCCTGCACACACTGTTGCCGATCCGGGTAGGGAACGCGGGATCCGTAAGCAGTTCAAGCTGAAATTTTTCAGTGGCAGCCGCAAGCTGTTTGCCTTTGACATCCGAACGGTTGTAACCCCAGAGTTCGTCGAGAGCGTTGAAGTCGCCGAGCAGTAAGAGTTCTTTTCCCTGGGCCAATCGGCAGGCACCTTGGACGAGGGCATGGAAATCAGTGTTTTTTTGCTTTGGGGCGCTATATACGTTGACAATGATGATACTTCGCTTTTCTCCTTTCTTTTTTTGCCTGAGAACTAGCTCCACTATCACATGTTCTATGTTGGTGTCTGGGATATTGTCTAAGCCAACTGCGGTTAGCGCTTTGTCAATCAGGATGGCCGTTTTGCCCTTTGTTTGACTATTATAGGACTCATAACCTGAAAATATGGGTGGCGTTCCGGGCTCCTGAAGCGCTATGACATCTGGCCGAGCAAGGTGTGTGTTAATGTACTGTTGGAGGTGGCTCCGCTTTCTGCGGAAGCCGCGGCAGTTCCATTGCCAGACTTCTAAATGTTCGCCAATGAGTGGGGCTGTGCTGCCCATGGTTAATTCGTTGAGTGGAAAGGCGTGGGTATCGGAATCTCGGCTTGCGACGCCGATGTAGGAGTGAGGGTGAGGGCGCTGGGTGTCAATGCGGGGGTAGCGAGGATTTCGGATGCATGTGATTCCAATCCTAGTCTATGGTAACCTTGATCTGTCGTGGCGTGCGAGCTACGAGTGGCCCTCTTCCTGCGTATGTTTTCGCCTGTTTCAGCAATTTGCGCCTCGAAGCGTGTCTCGAGAGAGTCGAGGCGTTCTCCGAACTGCGTGAATACGGCACTGAATTGTTGCGATAGCTGCTGCGCGAGCGTTGAGAGCATTTCGCGTAACTCTTCGCGTGTGACTGTGGTGCCCGACGCAGCAGGAATTGATAGCGCCGTTTTAGGGGTCTTCTGTCTCTTGGGGGAGGTTGGGGGGTTTTTTTCGGGGGAGTCGGGCGGCGATCCAAGACGTGCCATTAGGGCATGAAGTTGAGAACTGTCCTTTGCTTGACGTGCCCTGACGGCCGCCAGCTCCTGTTTGAGTTTTATGTTTTCCGCGAGAAGGTGTTCGTATGCGGTGGACAGGGTATTGAGTGGAGCGATGGGAGGATCTACATTTGCTGACCAGCTCACTTTATTGTCGGCACCGGCTGATGGAGTGGGATTGGGCTTCTCATTATGCTTGCTGGAGGCGTGCTGGGACTGTTGACAGGTGGGTTGCTGCTGCTGCTGCTGCTGCTGCCCCTTGGTTATCTGGTTTTTCGGATGTTGTCGCTGCTGTGGTTGCTGCTGTTGGCCAGGTTCCACAGAAGGGAGGGGCGAGAAGGACTGTGACCTCGAGCGTGAGCGGGAGTGGCTGCATGAGGTCTCGTTTTCCTTGCTGAACCACCTACGTTTGGGAGTGGGTGGGTTACGATGGGGGTTGCGACCCCTGGCTGGTGCTGCTGGTTGAGGAGGTGGCCGTGGGCGCGGGGCCTTCAGTCTCTGAGAGCACTCTTTCGCGCCCGTTAAGTGGGCATCTCCACACAAGTGACATTTGGGAGCACAGGGGTGACCGTCAACGGGGTTGAGGATACCACACTGCCGACACACGGGAGTGTTTGGCGTGGGGCATACGTCTGAGCGGTGCCCCGGTTGTAAGCAGACTTGGCAGGCTTGTCGCGTCGGCTTGTACGGATGGCAGGCCACCTCCCCACCGTAATAAAGTACATATCGGGGCAGAAGGGGGCCTTCAAAAGTGATCACGGCAGATTTGGTAGCACCAAGCATTCGCATTCGTGCACTGTGCACTGTCACTCCCTGCGTGCGCACGCGGAGGTTGGCGGTGAGTTCTTCCGGAGTTGTGCCAGGGTCTATCCCATGAATAACTCCCCGCAAGGTGCCCTCAGGGGCCGCCACATAGGTATTGAATTCGCAGGTCTTCCTCTCAAGCGTGAGGGTGGTGATCCGACGAAGAATTTCGGCCGTCTCAACATGTGGCGTGCTGGCAATGATGATGTTCGAACCGGGGCGAGTACGTATAATGAAATGATCACCAGTACAATGTTGTCGTGAATTGCCCGCCAGTGCTACGGCTCGGGAGATTTGATGCGTAGTGAAGTTCCGAATGGCCAGGCCATTTTTCGGGCGCATGATGATCTTTATGTCCGTGCGTGGAAGCGGCGGCAGCTTCCGTCGTAGCTGGCGCGGCTTCGTTACGGGTGGTGGTGTTCGCGCCGGTGCGACGCCGGCCGCGTCTGCCTGCGCAGCAGGAGCGCTCGCACCCGCAGCTGCCCTGGCGTTGACGTGGCTGGGCGGAGTGCTTGCAGGACCGGCCGGCTGCATCAATTCCGCTCGAGCTTTGTCGAATTTTTTCTGGCGTTGACGCTGGCGACGGGAAATCGCCAGTTTCCAGTTGGCGTCGGTGTCGCTCGCCGGTCCCAGCGATGCAGACGATGTAGGATGGTGCACGGCAACTTCATCTTCGCTTGCCGAGGTGAGCTCGTCGAGGTCGAGAGATTCCGTGTTAACATGGGTGTCGTTGGGGCTGAATGCAGGTTGAACGCATCCGGTAGTAGTCACGTCAGCAGTTGGCGTAGTGCTAGCGTCCATATTGTTGTTGAAAGGGTCCCGCCGTTAGGCCTAGTCACCCGTACTCGCACAGGCGAGCTGGGTCGACGCTTAGTCCTAGCGGCCCAGCGCTCACATGGGTTCTTCTGAAGGCGATAGAGCAAAATGGAGATGCTCTACAGCCTCGGGAAGGGTGTGCGGTTCCCAGGACAGTTAAAACTTGATGATCCGACACAGTGCCGGCGACGATATCGAAGTAATCCGGTCAACGAGAGCACTTGTTCGGCGGAGCGCATGCGACGCGCGTCCGCTCGCTCCGGCGTCCAAGCGCGTCCCTCTGCGGTGAGGAGAGCGGTGCGGGCGGAGGGACAGCGTTGCACAGGCTAGTCAAAGAGTTGCTTCGCATCTAAACAAAGTTATAAGAAGACATTAGAGTTAACAGCACAATTTTATGCACTGGATAGGAACATCATTTCGTAGTGAGCAGTGGCGTAGCAAAAGAGTGGCCCCCCAAATTTTTAATTTTTTTGCCATGACCCACAGAGCACAAGATGACACTCAGGCCCAAAACGAATATTGTGCCCGAGTGTGTAAAACAAGAGTAGATTTATTTTGTTATTATTTTACGAGTGCGTTGTTAGCTGTTCGCGTTAACAACTGCAACGCGATGCATCGTTATAAGCGGCAGCTTTAGCGCACCTTGGCAGAGTTATACTTGTAAAACTGCACCAAAAGACGGAATTTTCAGCACGGGGAAAAAAATAGCGACACGGGCAGTGCTTACCCGTGTCGTCTCTCGTCATCCGTTCGTTCATTTTCTTTATTCTTCCTTTCTTCTGCGCACTGCAAAGTTTCTTCCGTTAACTGCTACCCGATTCTCCCCATCATCGCGGAATTTCCTCACTACGTCGGCAGCAGTGGCAGCTGGTTTGGTTTCATGAGTTCACAAGTGCTCACTATTGACGCAAGAACGGAAAGCTCGCATGAACCTGTAATATGTCGTTGTATACACGCCTTTTGTCGACTACAGCACTCATATTCCCAGCGGCGGACTTAGTGAGTTTCGACATTACGAGCATTTAGAGAATAGGCTTATTTCAATCTTTCTTACGGCAGAATGTGTTCGAGAGTTCACTTGGGGAATCGGGGAATACGTACAATTTGTTGTGGCCAATTTTCGAACGGCTATTTGAGAAGTGAATTGCACCGATAGTTCGCAAACAGGGCCGAAACAGCGCAGACCGCGCATATAGCTATGCGCTTAGGGTAAGGAGAAAATTGTACAGTTCTATCAAAGAGAACACAGAGATGATTGACCTCATAAATCTTGCATAATAATATAGAATCACCAGAGAATAAAAAAAACCGGAGTTGGTGCTTTGTGACGGAAAGTCACAAGTTTGATTGATTGATATGTGGGGTTTAACGTCCCAAAACTACCATATGATTATGAGAGACGCCGCAGTGGAGGGCTCCAGAAATTCCCACCACCTGGGGTTCTTTACCGTGCACCCAAATCTGAGCACATGGGCCTACAATATTTCCGCCTCCATCGGAATTGCAGCCGCCGCAGCCGGTATTCGATCCCGCGACCTGCGGGTCAACAGCAGAGTGCCTTAGCCACTAGACCCCCGCGGCGGGGCAAGTCATAAGTTTGGATAAAGAGAAACTATTACTGTTGCATGGTTCGGAAATACACATAAAACAAATCCGAGCCCTGCTCTATTTCGTCTTAATTTGAACTATGATGTCATTAACATCGTCTGTTCCCTGACCCACTCTGCTCTAATCCTGTCTTTTAAGGTTACACCTATCATTTTGTTTTCCGTTGCTCGCTGCGTCGTCCTGAAATTAATTATAACACTCTTCGTAAGCCTCCAGATTTCTGACCCGCAAGTACCGGTATAAGATGCAGCTTTTATATACCTTCCATTTTTAGGACTGAAGATAGACTACTACACATGATTTAAGATTGCTTGCCGAATGTGCTACACCTCATCTTTATTGGAGTTATTTCACTCTCATGATTCGGCACCATGGTTACCACTTGTCCTTAAGTATACATACTCCTTTATTACTTTCAGTGTCTTGCAACATATCACAAAGTGTTGTTCTCTCTTGAGACTGTTGCACATTACTTTCTTTTGGTGCATAATAATTTTCAGACCTACTCTTCTGCTTTGCGTGTTCAGTTCAGTAATCATAGGTTGTAATTCGACCCCTGAGTTACTCATCAATGCCATTTCATCAGTGAATCGCAGGTTATTAAGGTACTCTCTGTAAACTCTTATCCATAACTCTTGGCAATCTATGGTGATAAAAACGTCCTGTAAGCAGGCAGCGAATAGCATAGAGGAGATCATGTTTCCTATACCTTACAACTGTCTTTATTGAGATTCAGTTGCTTTTTTTTTTATCGAGAACTATGATGGCTGATGATCCTTTGTAAATTTCTTCCCGTAAGCTTTTGTATGCTTCCTCAACTCCCTGGTTCCTCAATGCCTGCATGACCGCCGATATCTCGACCAAATCAAAACCCTTGTCGTAAAATATGAAGCCTATATATAGAAGTTGGTTGTATTCTGTGCATTTCTTTATTACCTGATTGACAGCATGGATGTGGTCTACGAAATCCTACTTGGTTCTTTGGTTGATTGAACAGTAAGTTTACATTGTTTTATCACTATTCCCCGTTATTTTTGTAAATAGCTTGTAAACAACGCACAGTAAGCTGATCGACCATTCGCCCTGTGATATTTCCAGTCCTTAATGCCTCCTTCCTAATCAATTAAAACAATACTAGCATTTTTTCGAGATTCTGGACACCTTTACCGTCAAGAGACCCTCGTATACAGGGTTTGCAGTTTTTCTAACACAATCTGTCTACCGTCTTTCAAAAGGTCTGAGGTTACCTGATCCTGACCAGCAACTTTGCCTCTTGGCATTACGTCCAGGCCTTCTTTACTTGCCCTGTCGTTACTGGTGGGATGTCCACCCCCTCTGGTCTGGTACAACTTCTTTAGGTATCGCCCTGGTAGTTCTGGCTACGGTACAGAGGTCTATAGAATTCTTCCGGTACTTCCACTATTGGCAATGACTTTGCCTTCCTTGTCCCTTAGTGCATACATTTGGTTTTTGCCTATGCCTAATTTTTTTCTTCACAGCTTTGAGGCTTGGTTCTTTTTTAAGAACATGTTTAATTATCCCCTTGTTATATCTTCTAATATCGGCTACCTTACGCCTATTGATTAACTTCGAAAGCTGTAGCTGCCAGTTTTATTTTTATGTAGTGTTTGAGGCTTTCATGCTTTATGATTCTTCATAGGGTTTTGCGTCTCCTAAACAAGCTTGAAAGAGAGAGGTTATTGAAAAAATGAAGAAATAAAAAGAACGCTATTTTCTGTTACCCGGCGTGGGGGCATGGCTGAGCTCCCTAAGGAATGGGAAGGGGGATGTAAAAATAATATGAAGAACAGAAGATAGAAATATAAAGTGAAAGGCATGGTAAAAGAAAGTCTTGTCAGCGCAGTCGGTAGCATGATGCCAAAGTTTTAGACTAAAACGTGACGAGGTCCACAGGAGCAGAGAACTCGAGGAAAGCTCGGAGGACATCTATCTTCGAGCGTGCAGGAAACAAGAAGATGTCTTCTGCTGTTGCCGCAGGCAGACTGTATAAGCAATAACGTCTCACCATCACGCACCGTTCAGCTCCCAGGAGATTGCCAATGTCCTGTCGAATCATTGTACCTCCGACTTCCATTGCACGCTCCTTAATGATACTATACTAGCCAGATTGTCATTCGTTCCGTCAACGCTAATGTTGGTTTCATCGGTCGAGGCCGAGTATCTATTCCTAAGCGATACCCCGAATTCGTATACTTTACTTCTCAGTGCTAGCTCATCAACTGGTTTTCTGCGTATTAGTTCTTTCGTTCCTTCTTCAAGTATAGGTGAATTCTAGATCGCACCGTTCTACGCTCAGTGCATCAGATCTTGCCAGCCACTTTCATATTCCGCGTGGTGCCCGGGTGTGCACAAAGTATGAAGTCTATTTTATTCTAAGTTTCTCCATTAGGGCTCCTCCACGTCCACTTACGATTCGCCCATATTCGGTAAAAGTATAGGAGATCCGTAAATTATTTCATTCTGCGAGCTCTACTAGTTATTCTCCTTGCCATTTTTAAAAGCGATGCCACATTTCCCCATTGCGTGGCCTCCAGCCAGCTTCTTGCCTACCTTGGCATTAAGGTCACCCCTTACTGCCCTCAGTACACTATACTGGGTCTTAACTCAATTCATTGGTGGTTCTACGTTTTTGTTGAAGCGTTCAACAAAATCACCATCAGGACTGGATGTAGGTACGTATAGGCCTGTACCACATTCATCTTCATCATCATCAGCCTGACTACACCCACTGCAAGACAAAGGCCTCTCCCATGTTCCGACAGTCAACTCAGTCGTGTGCTTGCTGCTGCCACTTTATACCCACAAACTTCTTAATCTCATCTACCCACTTAACATTGTGCCTCCCCCTCACCCGCTCGCCTTCTCGAAGAATCCAGTCAGTTATCCTTAATGACCAGCGGGTATCGTACCAACGCGCTACGTTCCCAGCCCATGTCGATTTCTTCTTCTTGATCTCAACTATAATGTCGTTGACCCCGGTTTTCTCCCTGATCCACCCTGCTCTCTCCGTGTATTTTAAGGTTACCCCTGTCATTTTGCTTTGCATCACTCACTGCCTCGTCCTCAATTTAAGCTGGACCCTCTTTGTAAGCCTCCTGGTTTCTGCTTCGTCGGTAAGTACCGGCAAAATGCAGCTGTTATATACCTTCCTCTTGAGGGATAGAGGCAATCTACCAGTCATGATTTGAGAATGCTTGCTGAATGTGCTCCCCCAAATTCTTGTTCTTCTAGTTACGTCTATCTCGTTGCTGCGCTCCGTGGTTAATACCTGTCCTAAGCAGAAGTACTATTTTACAACTACAAGAGCACTCCTACCTATCTCGAAGCGCTGTTCTCTTCCGAGATTGTTGTACATTACTTTCGTTTTCTGTGGATTAATTTTATTACTTACCTTTCTGCTCTTGTCGTTTAATTCAATAATCATGAATTGCAATTCGCCCGCTGAGTTACTGAGCAATACAATGTCATCAGCGAAGCACTGGTTACCAAGGCAATCTCCATTAACCCTTATCCCTAATTTTCCCCGTTCTAAGCCTCTGAAAACTTCCTGTAAGCACGCGGTAAATAGCGTTGAGGAGATCGTATTCCCTTGTCTTACACCTTTCTTTATTGCTCTTCTGTGGCTTTCTTTATGTAGCACTACATAGTGGCAGTTTATCCGGTGTAGAATTCTTCCAATATGTTCATATATACTTCGTCGACGCCCTAATTCCGCAGTGTCTGCATGACTGGTGATATCTTCCTTGAAATGCTTTTGTAGCCTAAAACGGTTATGTATAGTGGTTGGATGTATTCTGAGCATATTCCTATCGCCTGTTTGATAGTAAGAATGTGGTTGATTGTTGAGATGCCTGTCCGAAATCCTGCTTGTTCTTTTGGTTGATTGAATTCGAATGTTGTCTTAATTCTGTGAGCAATCACCTTTGTAAATAGCTTGTATACCACTGAGAGCAAGCTGATCGGCCTGTATAGTTCTTCACGTCCTTGTCATCTCCTTTTTTATGTATTATGATTATGTTAGCACTCTTCCAAGATTCTGGTACTCTTCCCGTCAGGAGACACCTCGTAAACAGGGTCGCTAGTTTTTCTAACACAATCTCTCCTCCATCTTTCAACAGATCTGTTACCTGATCCTCACCAGCAGCTTTGCCTCTTTGCATTCCCTCCAAGGCTTTCCTGACTGTTTTGATCATTACTAGTGGAACGTTATCTGGGTTACTGCTTGTTCTTACATTATGGTCGTGGTTGTCCTGGCTACTGTACACATCTCTGTAAAACTTCTCCACCGTGGTAGTTACCTTGTCTTCCTTGTCCCTTAGTCCATACATCTGGGTTTTGCCTATCCCAAGTTTTCGCTTCACCACTTTGACGTTTCCTCTGTTGCTTACAGTGTAGAGGAAATGATCTTCCGGACTACATTAAACTGATTAACTGTTAATTGCTAAGTATACATAACTAAGTGGTACGAGGCCTCACGAGCGCGTCTCGTTCCTCAGAAGCGTCTGGTGTTCTCTCTTGGCCCCGGGTGTAACTCGAGATGATGTTTATATTAGCCGCCCCCTCCAGTGTCATACCAAGGTCGCTCATGGCTGCCAGACGTTGGCGGCGACACTGAAACAAGAGAAAACAAAACTGTTTTCTCACAAGAGCATGATCAATTCTCTCCATGACTTACCTCCTTACATGAGATACCTTACGCTTATCAATCAACTTCGAAAACTCTGCCAGTTCTATTTTGTCTGTTGAGAGTGATTGGATTGGATAAACTTTTATGTTTTGATGTTTCTTAATGAGGTTCTTCGTCTCCTGGGACAGCTTACCACTTTCATGTCTAACGACCGTATCTCCAATTTCCACTGCACACTCCGTAATGATACTCATCAGATTTTCATTCATTGCGTCAACGCTAAAACCGGTTTCCTCGATAAGAGCCGAGTATCTGTTCTGAAGCGAGACTCTAAATTTCTGTACTTTCCCTCTCAGTGCTAGCTCATCGATTGGCTTTTCGCGCATTACTTCCTATCGTTTCTTCTATAAGTGGGTATTGTATGGTAAATGGTATATGTCAGTTTTAGTGTAATATTTTAAAAACGGATACATGTATTCTCATAAAATTTGACATGCTGACAAAAAAAAAAAGGCACTGGGTATCAAGTTACACCCTTCTTTATGCCTAGGTTGCTTGTCCTTCTTTTGGCCCACTCCTAAATTTTAAAGTTGGTTTACTTATTCAATGTACATTTTCTCTGTAACTACCGAAAAGAATGTAACCATATTCAGCCATGTTGTGGAGACTCGTAGGTTACATCTGAACTAAAAACATGCAACATTTGTGAAGTGTTTGTAAAAAAATAAAAAATACTGCTTGCACAACGCCACGGAGGGTGCGTACTGTTGTGTATTTTTTCTACAGCTTAACTTTTTATGAAACCACCATTGTTTAGTTGAGATTGTTTTCAAGTTGTTTTATCTCACACATACAAAGTTTCATCTAAATTGATTCAATAGTTTTTGAGGAAAGGTACATTGAAGTTGAAAAATTTACTGAAAACGCTATTTGAGAAAAGCGAAGTTTTACGTGCGCATACTGCTTATGCCAGAGGGCGCGCGGCGCACTTCAGTGCGGCAGTTAAATCACTAAGAGCGGCCGCATGACATTAAGCTTCCAGCTCAGATTACAGTGGATTTTATGGTGTCAAAATTGCAAATAAGATTTTTTGCGAGGTTTATGTTTAGGCGAATTTGAGAAATTGCCATTCTATGATCACTGCATCGTACTTTGCCAAGTACTTCCACATCCTGCACGATGCCTGGGTGTGCACTTAGTATACTATCTATTTTGATCTCATATTCGCCATTAGGGCTCCTCCATGTCCACTTACGGTTCATTCGTTTTCGGTAGAAGGTATTCAATATCCGTAAATTATCGCGTTCTGCGACCTCTACTGATAGCTCTCTGGAATTTCTAGCACGGATGCCATAATACCCTAATGCCTGGTCTCCAGCCTGCTTCTTGGCATTGAAGTCGCCTTGGCATTGAAGTCGCCCATCAGTGTAGGATACTGTGTTTTATTATACACGTCTTCATAGAAGCTTTCAACTAATGCCCCATCATGACTGGATGTAGGTGCGTAGGTCTGTATCGATCACCTTGATCTTGTATCTCGTAATGAGTTTATTTACGATACCTGCCACGTTTAATGCTATAGTATTCCTCTATGATACCATCTATAATTCTGTGAATAACGAACCCCACACCCAGTTTTCTTTTGTCACCCAACTCATAATAGCAAAGGACGTGCCCATTATGTAGCCCTGTATGGGCCTCATCTGTCCTCGTAACCTCATTGAGCCCGATTGCATCGCATTTAACACCCTCAAGTTCCTCGTATAGAACAGATAGACTTCCCTCACTAGATAACGTTCTAGCGATAAACGTTGCCAAGTTCCAAGTTCAGTTTACATCGGCGACCTGTCCAGACCCAGAGATTCTGAGCCCCTCTGTAGCGTCGCAGATCTGACCACCCCCGTGGTCAGTTGCTTTGCCGCCGCTGGAAACTGGGGGCCTAGATGTTGGGGGTGGCGGCTGATACTGCACCAGGGTGGCCAACCCTTCTCTAGTGAGGGAGCGCGTTACTGATGGTGGTCACCGCTGAGGCCGCACTCCAGGCCTTTTAAAACAATTCCGTCATCACACGGATAATTTTTTGTATATCGTATTAAGTTTAATTAGGAAAGTGCCCACCCTTACAATATTGTTGTAATCCTCTGTGTTGGCAGCTCATCGTTTAAGGATAAGGAACTCACTTTTTTTATTTCGAAAGTCTGCTCCTAGGCATACTAATTTTTTATTCAAAAATACACATACAAGTTTTCTTCATGTATAAAGTCTAGTAAAGAACGATGGTGTGGTCCACGAAGCCAGCGGTCAAAGTCTGGTGGTCGGCCAGGCTTGAGACCTGTGGCACGGAGGTGACGGCGACGACCTAATTGTAGACTAGTGCAGGTCCTCCCAGTTCTCTTCTGTCAACTAAGTCCCAACAGCATAAGACATGCCCGTTCTTTTGCAGTGTATAAGCCTCATCTGTCCTGGCAACTTCAATATGCCTTATTACATCACATTCTACGCCCTTTAGTTCCTCGAATAGCACAACTAGACTTGCCAATGACTTAGAAGCGTAGCGGTTTAGGCTAGTTGGTATGACATGACGATTATTATAGCGCGAGAACAGAATCACGACAAAGGGACAAGAAGAAGACGACAAGAAGAAGACGAGCGCTTCTTCTTGTCCCTTTGTCGTCGTTCTGTTCTCTCGCGATAGCAATCGTCTTGCCAACGACGTTGTCAAGTTCAGATGCCAGTGGTGGCCTGTTCGGTTGCAGAAATTTTTAGCACCCTTCGCTGCATCAGGGATCTGACCCCCACCTTGGTCAGTTGCTATACAGCCGCCGAGGGGAGAGGTTTTATTAGTGTTATAGTGTGGGAGTCACGTGAATACCTCTGTTTATGCAACTTTCATGGTACGTTCTTTGAACCAGGACTTGTGAGATGCCATGTGATCCTTGGAGGGTTAATATTCGACGGTTAGTGAATAGACCCTCTAAAACTAATGCACCAAGAAGGTGAAACGCCTTTGACAAGGTTACGTCCACCTATTGAAACGCCGGAAAGCCTATCGGGGCCTTTTACCTCTGCAAATACAACTTTTATTGCACTATGTCTTTCCGTATATCGGCTCCTACGTTTACTTTCTACAAAAAAAAAAGAGGTTTGGCTATTTGCAGTAACACATTGTCTAAAAAACAAAATAGCTGCTGAGGAAATTTCCGACTGAAGAGTTACCGTCAAAGTGCATAAGTTCAATCCCAGAGAAGAAGTGGCCTCAGCTGAAGCATATGCGTAAATATTCGCGCCATGAAGCTATATCGTTTCATGTCACGAATATCGCAATATTTACGATAGCTGAGCAACCAGAGCAAAGTGCATGTTCATTTGAAATGAAAAAAAGTTATTCAGACTAAAAGACATGTATGGTGCGAGAAGCAAGCTACAAAATCTTTGATGTGGCACAGAATAGGATCGGGCGATAATTTGAGACTTCAGTGTTACCGCCGGAACACGAACAGTTGCCCACATGGTATAGTGAAAGTGGAAGAATTAGAACGGCTATTGATTTATCATTTTTATAACTAGGACAAACATGCTAAAAGAAGCTTTTAAAAGGGCGGAGTGGATGCCATAAAGGCCACATGATAAGGACACCTTCGAGCACTTTAGGCATATCGGTGATGTTTTCATCTAATAATGCGGTACTCACCGTTTCACATTTTGTCCTATGCATTTTATCAGCAAATGTAGGGACTGTCTTGCACTACTGACTGATGAAGGCGTTAGAACCGAGTGTTTTATAGCTAGTGATTTGAAATGAGCAGCAGAACAATCAGCTACAGTATAAACTTGCGTACCACTAGAGTTTACAGTATAGTCAAAATCAGTCTCCTATTTTGCTGGAACCCTTGAAAATATGTTACCTAAATACCACCGGCCCAGTCAAAGGCACTTTTTTTGCTAAATGCAACACAAGCATCGTGATCTCGTCTATAGATGTGTTCACAGAGAATTCAGAAGGAAACCCCCCCCCCCCCCCGCCCACTGGTAGGCAAACCAGTTATACGGATTTCCTGCCTTCGTAATTTTTACGCTTTAGTAAAGATATAAATTTCAAATATAATCATTTACTTAGAAGGAATGAACTACTGAGTAACAAGTTTGCGTGTACTGCTGAAGACAAGTTAAGTAAAATTCTCGACTCAGCCATGCACACCTAACTTGTGGGGAACCAACCGATCGTGCACAAGTAATGCTATAGGCCAATGTAATCACCCCGCTTGAAAGCAAATATTGGGTGTCTATGGGATTTGATAATGTCGCAGGAAGAGCTAGGTGCTACGGCCGACCCGCCCCAGTGGTCTAGTAGCTGTGGCACTGTTGATCCGCAGGTCATGGAATCGAATCCTGGCCGGGGCAGTTGCATTCTGATGGAGATGAAATGGTCCGTGTACTGTGCGGTGGCAGTGAACGTTAAGAACGACAGGTGGTCGAAATTTACCGAGCCCTCCAATGCAGCGTCTCTCATAATCTGTCGTGGTTTCGGGACACTAAAACCCAATAATAATAATAATAATAATAATAATAATAATAATAATAATAATAATAATAATAATAATAATAATAATAATAATAATAATAATAATAATAATAATAATAATAATAATAATAATAATAATAATAATAATAATAATAATAATAATAATAATAATAATAATAATATCGCCTACTGCAGTTGGCGCAGTGAGCTTAACTTAAATGAATGCGACATGTAGGGATGAACAAGATGAGCATCCGTGTAAGACTTCAATTAATTCCTTATTATACAGGTAGTAATAATTTATTCATAGTAGTAATGACATAATAATAATCACTACTCATAATACAGAAAAAGCTCGTTGACTCAGATTTCACGGCATAGGAAAAATTGTCGAAATTATCGATTGTACCAAAATTGCCTATTACATCACTGGAGTTTGATTTTCTTGTTGAATACGAAAATTCTTTACTTACGTTGCACTAAAAAAAAAAAAAAACGTGGAAGCCTCAAGTTTCCTCATACTAATACTTTGTTCAGAGTGCAAACAGTGCGCCAGACCACCGTGTTTAATTAGCCTGAAATGTGCGGTGCACGCTTCGTCATTACGTGCCACCACCTCCCCCCCCCCCCCCCCACCACCACACATACGTGCGCGCATGTCTTTCACAGGTGAAATCACCGACAATTGATAATTAGTTCATCGCGACGTAGCAAACGAATTTCACGCCAGCATGCCAACCACGGCTAAAAGCTCTTGATTTTTAACAGCTTCCACCCCGTCGAAGTTTTGTGATATTGCGCGCGCATTGGATCAAGCTAAAACGAGGCCGCTGAATGTCCATTCCGTATGTTGACAAAAAAAGCATGGTCACCAACTGAAGAAGATGTATGCGGACAGCGTCGCCTCGCTTCGGTTGTCTGCAAAAGCCATTTTCACTCTTTTGCGCCGCACCTTCGCGGCGCTTCGCGTTCGGCGCGCTTCGAGGATTGTCCGAATTTGACCGAGTTGAAGCCGAATGAGACCGAATGAACGAGGGTTTGGTGCCACTAAACAGTGCATATGCTTACCGAAAACATGAGCCAGGTACAAAACTTATGTAAGCCATTACAATTGCAATCAATTTTTTATTATTTATTTGATTACAGCGGTCAGCTGCGGCCCCCAGAAACGTTACTGAGAAATTACAAAAATGCTAATCCATTGCCTTGGCATTACTTTCCTTCAAACAATTATTCACCGTAACACAATAACACACGTTTACTCAAAACACAACGAACTAATGTGGCCTGGATGGTAAATATAAAGCTGTAGGCTCGATTGAAGGCTGGGAGGCACTGGCTTTTAATATTACATCGTGTTACACGTGCTTAGTTTTCAAAAAGAGTTGTTTTTAAAAGTTGACGTAGCTTATTACATTTCCTAGTTGAAAAGTCAGCTGCTACACTGAACACTCAGGTGTCCTCTCTTTTATACTTCCTTTCTGTCTTCCTTCCTCCCCTTTTCCCCTTCTCACGCGTTGGGTAGCGAACCGGGTGCAAAGTAATTAAGCTCCATTTCTTTCATTTTACCTCCTCTCTCTCAACGCATGCTCTGGAGGGAAGGGTGTTATAAGAACGTATGGACATTTTGTGCATCAGCTCATACATAGTGTATTGCGCAGTGCTTCGGTGCTATAGAGTCCAGGTCTTTTATGAAGGATCGCGCTTCACTGTTGCTGGTGCTCCGGCAAGGCGTGGTAACATAGATAAGGCCAAGGGAAAGGTGATAAAATATGCTCGTAATGGACCCCTGTCTGGCAGGATGCAGCGTCGCTGCAGAGCAATCGCATATTTTTTGGTACGATAACTGCCGTACAAGACTGGTTACAAGTTGATTTTTTTTGGGAAAAAGAACTCTTTAATTACCGGTAATCAGTTTAGGAAAATGTAACTGAATTACCCTAAGTGTTACAGTATTGAAAACGTTATCAATTATATTACAAAATTACACGAAATTGTCATCGATTACAAGTAACTCATTACTTGTAACGCTTCACGTACAACTCTGGCTGGCCCGGACGAGGAAACACGTGCGAATTATCCTATTTTCCGAATTGACAAGGGTCGAATTAACGAGCTTCTGCTGTAATGATAAAATGTTAAGGTCCTTTATTGAGGCTAAGAAAACTGTGTGATTTCATTGCCACAAAAAGCTCGAGAAGACAACGAGAACGCAACAACGAGAGCTTTTCCTGGTCCGTTCTTCTTGTCTCGTTGCGATCAGCACTGTTTCCAGTATGAAGACACAACCTAGCACGTATACGACGAAAACTGGGTCAGCTGCGTAAGGGCCCATATACCCTCTGTTAAGGGTATCGCGTCTCCTCGACGATTTACCGTGTTGTACAGAAGGTGCACCTGATTATAAACGTCGTGTACGAGAGATAACGAAGGTACAATCATTCGAGGGAAGTACAGATACGTACTGGCAACAACTGGGCGACAATGCGGTAACTAAAGGTTCAGTGTGTTATAGTTTATTTCGGTCACTTGCACTTGAGACCACATTCATTACGATTTTCTTCGTTTTCAGGTGTATTTCTCTCTTCCTTTCATTAATAATTTCCCCCCGTGAATACCGCTCCTTGCTCACGAAATTGCTGAGGCACGAGACAAAGGCTGGTGTACGCAGCAGGCCGGAGGCGCCACACGTATGTAGACGTTACGTTGTCTGGGGATGAGTGTGGGCTCCTAATGGTGACCCGAGTGTGCAGCGATAGCAGGAACGGGGTCTTGTTGAGGAATCAACAGGTGCACACGATGTCTTCCCATGGCCGCATCCGTCGACGCTGCAGTCTGTGGTGAGTGAGCGCCACCCCCGATTGCCCTCATAATCGCCACTCGACATAGCTAATTGTCACCGCTTATCTTTATGGTCGGGGCTCTGGGACAGTCTGACGCTGCTGACTCGCGTGCTTAGGAGCCCTTGTGTCTCGTTTCTTTCTTCTTCTTCGTCACCTGCCCTCGTTTGCTCGGCTCGAGAGAGCGTCCAGACTCGGCCCTTTAAAGTGAGGAGAGTCGGCGTGGAAAAACAAGCTCCCTGGTGTTAGCGTTTGTTGACTTTCGCTTGCAAAGCAGCCGAAAGCAACTGAAAAGAATGATTCGGTGTCTGAAGAGTGCGAATTCATTCTAGCGAACTGTTTATGGCACAAAATGGGCTCACATAAAGTACTAGAACAATTTTCATTGTTTTTTGTTTTATTTAGAACGTGGAAATTCTTTAGGGATTTAAAGTCTACCCCTGTGGTGCTTGGGACACTTCGATCACCCTGCACCTCAACTGAAGAACCATAAATATAGCATTAGAGCCATGTAATTAACGCTCTTGCCACAGCTGTCTATATATAAACCAGTGTCACGAAGTGTACAAACATGAGTGTGGGGCTTTTCATCCCAGAGTTAACGAACCACTCATGTCGGGCAAATTGTCGCACTCAAAATTAGTCAAGCTTGGTACTCTTGACAAATTGCCCAAATCATTTTCCAAAACCTCATGTGTTGGCTGCTGAGACATGCATGCGAGAATAAACTGCTCGCATAAGGCCGGAGGGCTACCAAACACCGGTACTCATCTCTGTTGACGACCTAGGTGGTGAGCTTGAGAACGCATTTAAGAAAAACAGGATTAATAGATGATTGGTATGTGTGGTTTAACGTCCCGAAACCACCACATGATTATGAGAGACGCCGTAGTGGAGGGCTCCGGAAATTTTGACCACCTGGGGTTCTTTAGCGTGCACCCGAATCTGAGCACACAAGTCTACAGCATTCCTGGCTCCATCAATCCCGCTACCCATTTGATCCCGCCATCTGCGGGTCAGCAGCCGAGTACCTTAGCCGCTAGACCACCGTGGCGGGGCGAAAAGCAGGAGGTGGATGCCATCTCGTATAGCATCTCGCACGGACGGAAAAAGGCTGCCAGTTAGCTCAGTGTGAAGGCGGTGCTTCTAACCCTTTGGTACTGGCTAAACAGAGGGTGTACAGAAAGAAACCCCACAACTGATTTACATCCTGGGGCCAAGGACTAGTCTACAATGTGCCACCACTGCCTTGCGGTCGAAACTACATCGACCCGCCTGGCCGATGTTAAAGCATTAGGGCTGGTCGCCGAGTAGTCTGTTGCAACAGCTGTGGCGACGTCAACCACTAAAATCGGCTACCACAGAGATTATACGTAAAAAAAAAAAGCTATAGCCTACGAAGGAGCTAACTGAATCGGCTAATATTTTAAATCGTTAGCTAGAGGACGAGTACGTTAGCGTACGATGCTGCATATATTTGAACGCAAAATGTTCCAATAAACATAGGTTATCAGAAGCCCTCTCTTTTCTGAATATGTATGCCGTCTGTGTCTTGATCTTCCGTCGGAGGGCAGCACGGCTCAAAAATGGAAGATGACGTGGGTTTAAACGCCCGCACTAACGCGGCGTGCCCACGTGGGCGGAGAAAAGCAAGCTTTTCTTCCGCGTATTCGAAAGATCCCGCTGCAACAGCCGCGGGTAAAATTACATCATCGACAGCAGCGTTGGTCCGTGCTAACAATGAATTCTTATCAAATCTTCAAGCCTCCTCGTCTTCCATTTAACGCAACGATATCGCCATATTAACGTTCGTGCAGTCAAGATCGTAACAATCGCGCCGGACTACGTACCATGTGCTTTGTATGTACATTCGTGCTGACAAGTATAAGGCAACGATCGCATGAATCTTCAGCCCGCATCGACAACCAACCACTTTCTAAAAGTCTCCTTTGTGACCCATGACCGAAAATATCCGCGAACCAGGCCATCAAAGCCATAGTAGATTTTTTATGGAATGGATATGCAGCTGTCGTAAAGGTTTCAAGGTAATTTTTCTCATTCAGTCTATTACCCCTTTACTGGGGTCTTTTGTTGATTAATTGATTGATTTGCGGGGTTTAACGTCCCAAAACCACCATATGATTATGAGAGACGCAAGGGGGCATTTTGTGTATTGTAAATAGGCACCGTGACAAGGTTCTTATTTCGTTCTCGTTCCCTTCCTCCTCAAAGTTCAGTGTGAATAATGCTAATCCGGCATAACTATTGCATTCTTTGTCCCATAATGAAACTGTCTCTCTATGTTTTAGTCCCTGAATAAATAATTCTACTATAACAATACATTTGCTACTACGCAATACATATGAATGTTCACCATCGGCATCGAGCGGCTGGTCACAACCCCGGATATTTCAGCCTTTGAATTTTCTCCTCAATACAGTGCCGTCTAAACTCCAAAGCTTCCTTCTTCATTACACTTATAAAAGAACTACAGGTGCTCAAAATTGCCGGAGCTCTCGACTACGGCGTCTCTCATAATCATATGATGGTTTTGGGACGTTAAACCTCACTTATCAATCAATCAATTCATTACGCTTATGTTCTACACCGCGCACTGCTATATTGTGCAACAGGCGGCGTTTCGAGAAGCAAGGACAGAATTCCCAGAACTTTACCGCCTGAAAGTGTTGTTTTCCACGCGGAACACATTCTCAGCGATGCGTATAATAATATAAATGCTTGACACCTGCTCTCGGGATAAATTTCATTTTGAGATACATAAAGAATACGGGCTCAGACGAAAAAAAAAAGTGCGTCGATGCGTGGAATAAGGTTCAAGCTTATATTTGGCCGTGCCACTGGAATGCGTGACTACATACTAAATGATACCTCTGCTCATTAGTTCACGGTAATATACCAAGGCCGTCTGCCTAGAAGCTTTCCACGTAATCGCATAGTGCCCCCCGTATTGCCATAATTGTGTGCCATTTACTTACGCTTTCGAAACAGCTCGGTAAATAATGGCAGCTGCCCCTCGCTATTCTCCTTATATTTCAGCTACGTTTGAAGCAACCTTATAAGCGCAACTTTTGTGAGCTACGCTCCTTTGCATGGTCATTGCGCCAGATTACATTGGCTTGTTCAGCTACTGCGAGTTTCAGGCAGCACACGCGTCTCGAACAATCACGTCCCTTATCGTGCCCTTCTGTTAACGCTTTCTTTTTCACTTGAGCCACTTCGCAAGAAGGGAAGTGCCACGCTGTTGTGGTCAGTGCGTCACACCGTGAAACTTGGCACAATTCAGTGAAAGCGAGCATTGACTTTCTTTTAATGTCTCCACCTCCTTGTCGTTCAAGCAGAAAGACAATAAAAACACTAAGTAACAATAGAACCTTTAAGAAATACAGCAAAATCGTAATGTATTGCGTGGTTCAGAGAAATTCAGTCACAAAAGGTGTACGAAAAAAAAAGAGCGCTTGTATGTTTTAATTTTGACAAAATATCTTTTACGTTACAAGGGGCATTACAAAAATAAAAAGAAAGGTTGAGGGTCAGCTCTTAGTTGGCAGAGGATTTCAAAATGATTTTTTTGTATACTTCAAGTAAAAGGAGGTCATTAGAGTTCACCGTTTACTGATGTTGAGTCAAATACCGCTAAGCTATTATATGCTAACTACACAGTCTGCCTTCGTATTCGTTCAAGAATGCTGATATTTCATAGGGTAACCCAAGCCTCAGGGAACGCAGTGCGTTGAGGTATGCCGTGTCCACGTTTGGAGATGTGACTTCGTCTTGCTAGTTATGTCGAGAGGTGACCAAGAAAAAGGAGTGGATATTGACTCCTTGGTTACATCTACATGTAAAATTTACCTCCGTTTCACTTCACTTCAGCGTAAACGTCACTATCATTCAGCCTGAATGACTATAATGTTTTACAAGACGTACGATAGGTCGCACTCCTCGAGAAATGCAGAAGAAAATATTTTTATTTCCTCGTAGTGCGTTCAGTCAATAATTAAATTATGCATGAACATCACACCTGTTTATGGTTCACTTCTTTGCAACAACAAAAATATTATTACTGTCCGCTAATATTTCTGAGCATAAAAAAGCTCATATATATAGTGAACGAAAAGCGCACGTGAGCTTTGTACGCGATAAAAGCGCCCCATAAGAAAAAAAAAAGTTGAACGAAGAACGCATAAAATAAACAAGAATGATCAATTCAAGCAAACTTCTCTGTGCAAGAAATGAGCAGATTACCTCAACAGCAGAAGCCCAACATTGTAATTATTATACCATGATCACGTGAGTCGAACGGGTGAAAAGAGAACCCATCAGCGTGTGTTAGTGCATCGACATTCTTGACGTGTTTTCGTTTCGCCACAGAAGCTGGACCCCAAAGTTCGACGCTGCGTCTGTGTTTGAGCACAGGGGTGCCACTGCTGGCTGCTTTTCGCCATATTGGCGAATTAGGGACGCCTGTGGCCAGTTAAAATTATGGATGGCGGCATGGCAAATTTTGGCAACCTTTAGCTTAGCTCTCGACTGACTTATTTATTTATATATATTCCTTTTACTAATTTATTATTTACAGTACCTTACAGAGCCCTCGAGGGGCATTGTATGAGGGGTGGGCGTACAAATTACATTTTATATATATATATATATATATATATATATATATATATATATATATATATATATATATATATATATATATATATATATATATATATGCAAGAAAGAGACGATGAAACTTTCACGAAAGCGTCCTTAACGTTTTCAGCTGGCAGCCTTCGTCAGAGTAATATTGAGTAATATTCTGACGAAGGCTGGTCCACCAGCTGAAAACGTTAAGTAAAAGACGCTTTCGTGAAAGTTTCGTCGTCTCTTTCTTGCATACGTCGGGTCCAGCGTGAATTGTCGCGACTCGGGTCTGCTGGGTCTCGTCGTTAGTAGCTGGCCACCCCATCGGACTCGTCCCTTACAACGAGGAGCAATGCTTGTACGGGAAAACAGAGAACAGACGTTTATTTACATTAGAGAGATGTGAATAAGAAAGTTTAGTTACATAGTGGCGTTCTTCATACATGGTGAGCTCTCCACTTGAAAAAGCACACCGAATGAGCCAAGGGGGGGGGGGCTCATTAAATAAGGTATGTTCTCCCCAGATCCCTAGACAGTAAATGCGTACAGATGGCACTGTCCAATCACGGATCCCACATAACCGGCGAGGGTGACGGGCATGCATGACCCACGTGAACGTCCGATTATTGAAGCGTGGTCTCTGCACGGCCATGTGGCACAAACGTGGCTCTTCCTCGTCGATGTGTGTCGCTGGGCAAGGGGTCTGAAGCTCATGACGGCATCCATCAAAAGGGCTGCCGCAAACAAGCTCAAAGTGGTCTGCCGAACTGCCCGCTTATTTAGCGGGGCGATTTGCGGCCGCCACCGCCATCATCTTCTAAAGAAGATGTTGCACTTGTAGTCGTCTCCCGAACGGCTTACGGCGTCAGGGCGGCGAGACGTCTCACCCTCCGGCCAGGGGGAAACAATAGCTGGCGGACGTAGGCCGCCGACCAGTCAGCGACTTGTTTGAACATCAAAAGGAACACCGATCCCTTGTCAGCCCCGATGCCGGTCACAACACTCCACCGGGGAAAGAAGTTCCCGAGGTGCAGTGGCCAGCAGGTACTGTGCAGCGGGATCTGTATTGCAGCTTGTCGGCTCTTCCTCTATTACACTTGTCCAGAACACTGGATCCAATGATCATGGACCAAGACAGCGTTGCTCGCAGGAGTGAGGTGGCCCCATTCATCATATTCTCCGCACACGCCAAATGAGGCTGTGGACACTGCGCCGAAAGCACACCCACAAACAAGCAAACACACGGCGATTCCCTACCAAGAATCACCAGACTTAGCTCCACCTAAGGAAGTCATTTCCCTCTACCTTAACTTTAATCCTGTTACCCCCGCCATGTAGAAACACCAATTCAGCCACTCTTGAAGACATAAAATTAAACAACACACTTGACACATTATTGGATAAATACAGAAAATTAGTAGGCCTCAAACCGAAAACAGAAAGCAGAAAATCGTTTTGAAGCCTTCGGGGCATTAGGGGCAACGACTCAGACCATCTGCGTTGCTGTTGAGCTTACTCTTCTTGTAATGAATATAAAAAAGTGTATTGTTGAAGAGCTAAGCTCGAGCGCAAGAGACGGCCGTTTTTTGATGACATGGACTGTAGCCATGTGAGGGGACAGTGATCAGTCTCTATTGTGAACCTGGAACCGGCTAGCTTCTGCAGCCCACACAACGCAGGCACATTCCTTGTCTGACGCACTGTAGGCTTCCTCACAAACCGAAAGCTTTCTACTGGCATACAGTACAGGGTGTTCCTGGTCGTTCTCTCCCCTTTGACAAAGCACAACACCCATACCCCGGTCGCTGGCGTCACACTGAAGAATGAATGGCTTAGAGTAGTCAGGCGCGCTCAACACTGGCTGATATGTCAGTGCCTTCTTCAGTGTAGAAAACGCATGTTCCTTGGCCCCATCCCATTGTACGATCTGGGGTTCAGTCTTCCTAAGAGCGTCCGTCAAGGAACTTGCAATGTCAGAGTAACGCGGGATATACCTTTGGTAATAACCGGCCAAACCAAGAAACGACGAAATGTCCTTCTTGATTCGTGATTGCAGGAAGTTATCTATTGCGGCCAGCTTCATCTCTACCGGCCGGCGGTAGCTTTGACCTATTACATGCCCTAGATAAGCCACCTCCGCGCGCCCCAATTGGCATTTCGCAACCTTCACAGTCAGGCCGGCCTCGCGCAGACGACATAGCACAGCTCGCAAGTTTTTCATGTGGTCTACTCAGGATGAAGAAAAAATAGCAATATCATCTAGGTAAGGGAGGGAAAAGTCCTCCATACCCTGTAGCACTTTGTCCATTAGTCCAGAAAAGCAATAGGGGCATTCTTTAATCCAAAATTAGGGACCTTCGGCCGGAAGGTTCCCATCGGGGAAATAAATGCCGCAAGCCTACTAGCCCTCTCAGTTAGAGGCACCTGCCAGTACCCTCTGACTAAATCCAAAGTCGAGATGAAATTCATGCTGCTGACTTGCTCAAGCCTTTCTTCGATATGCGGTATTGGATATGTTTGATCCTTTGTAATCGAGTTGAGCCTCCGGTAGTCAATACGCGGCCGCGGCTCCTTCCCTGGGACCGCAACCAAGATCAGAGGCGAGGTATAATCACTCTCCCCTGGCTCAACCACTCCTAGCTCGAGCATTCGGTTTATCTCCGCGGCCATTATTTCCCGTTGCTTAGGGGAAACACGGTAAGCTTTATAGCGCATTGGATCTAATGATGTCAGCTCAAATCATGAACTAAGGCTGTGGTTCTGCCGGGTGTGTCTGAAAGTGTTTCTCTAAATTCAACCAATAGTTCTTTCAGTTCCACCTTCTGATCTGGCTCCAACTCCGCCTGCTCTACCAGGTTACTAATAGTATTGC
This sequence comes from Rhipicephalus microplus, assembly GCF_043290135.1. Classification (NCBI taxonomy): domain Eukaryota; kingdom Metazoa; phylum Arthropoda; class Arachnida; order Ixodida; family Ixodidae; genus Rhipicephalus; species Rhipicephalus microplus. The sequence goes on from NC_134710.1 coordinate 229,068,095, forward strand.
CAATGTCTTTGCTCTCTGTCGTTAACTCCGGGAAATGAATAGGCATTTCTTCCGGTTGATTGAGCGACATGTTTACAACGCCTTGCCTCTGGTGGTACAGTTTGAGCAGATTAGTGTGGTACACCTGTTGCGTTTTACGCCTTCCCGGTCCAGTAACGAAGTAATTGGTGTCTGATAATTTATGAACTACTTCAGCAGGTCCCTCCTACTGGACCTGAAGTTTATTTTTCAGTGAGGGCTTCAGTATCAGCACTTTTTTTCCTACTCGAAAGCTTCGCGTCCGGGCTGTCTTGTCATAATAGCGCATAGCGTCGCTTTGAGCTCTGCGCATTTCCTGCTCCCCTAGTTCTTTAGCTGCATGAAGACAGTCCAACAGCTCAAGCACATAGGCTACAACCGAAGGATCGTCCGCCCGGCCCTCCCAATATTCTCGAATAATGCGAAGTGGGGACCGAAAAGTACGTCCGTAAACAAGTTCCGCAGGTGAAAACCCTGTTTATTCCTGAGGAGCGATCCGAAGCGCGAACATAGCTGTGGACAAGCAGGCCTCCCAATCTTCTTTGCGTTCGTGACAAAGGGCTCGCAGCAGCCGTTTCATGACTGAATGTACCTTCTCTACGGCATTTGTCTGAGGGTGGTACACTGAACTGTGGATGATTTTAACGACACATTTTTCTGGAAATGTCGGGGTCAGTGAACTTGTGAAAACATATCCCTGGTCTGACTGTATTACTGCGGGGAAGCCTGCACGTGCAAAGATAGATAAAATCGCTTTAACTATCTCCTACGATCTGAGCTCCTTTAATGGTACTGCTTCCGGGAATTTCGTGGCTGGGCAGAGCACTGTGAGTATATGCCGGTACCCGGACTGCGTTACAGGAAGGGGAACCACTGTATCTAAATAGCCTGCGAAACGGTTCTGTGATAATGGGGACCAGCATCATAGGTGATTTAGCCTTATCCCCTGGCTTGCCAACGCGTTGGCACGTGTCACAGCTTCTTACGAATGCCTCCACCTCCCGAAATCATCCGGGCCAGTAAAACTCCCGTAGCCAACATTCTTTTGTTTTTTTGATGCCGAGGTGCCCTGACCACAAACCTCCGTGGACCAGGTGCAGCAGCTCCTTGCGGAAAGGATACGGTACGACTAGTTGATTACACCAAACTCCTTTTCGACTCGTGTACTTCCTGTACAGGGCGCTTCCCTTTTTGGTGAACTGAATGTTCTGCTTAGCTATATACCCCTTCCTTCGCGTCTGGCGTTATGTTACGGAGAGTGGAGTCATTTTCCTGTTCCGCTATCAGTTCTATGGGATTTACGTTTAACAGATTTATAGTGCATTCTACGTCTCGAGATGACTCAGGTTCATCCGGTTTCCTACACCTTTCTTTAGATAGTGTGTTTTCAGATTCCCTTATAGGGCTGTCCGGTTTGGTGCCAGCTAAAGAAGGCTCCGCTGAAGCTGCTTCCTTTGACACCAGATCTTTACAAACTGTCTGAGCTGCGAGCTCCTTTGCTTTGGAGCGAGTTAGGGCCTGTATATGATACCCTCACTGAACCCAATTCCTCTTTGTCGCAGAAAACACTCTGACTTATTAGAAAACAAATACGGGTACTGCACTGGGAGATGTGCCGAAACGGCAGTTTCAGTGTCCAGAACTCCGAAAGGGCCTTCAATGCGGACTCTTGCTACTGGGAGACATGCGCACTGTTAATCTCTACTGCTTGTCTTATCCACGCACATTCTCCTGTAAACTGACTTTCCTCGACATAAGACGGGTGCACTACATCCATAGTGGCAGCCGAATCGTGGAGCAAGCGGCACGGTTGGCCATTCATGACTAGGTCTAGGATGTATGGTTCTAGCAATTTCATGTTTTCGTCGTTACTACATAGCGGCATTAACACAACTTTCGGGTTCTTGCAACCTTGAACAATATGCCCTGTCTGCTGGCATTTGTAGCAAACTATCGGCTTCTTGGCCTCGATCGAACGCCTTTTTTCTGTTGCCCCTCCGCCCTTTTCTCAGGTGCTTCTTCCTTTCACTTGTTCTCGTCACCACTTCCTTTGGAGACTAACCCCTCCTCCGACATATACCGAGTCGACTTTGCCCATCGCGGAGGCTTGTCGGCACAATATTTACTCGTCTCCCTCCTAGAGACATCCTTGCCTTCGAGAGCACGGCGATTTACGTACTCCTCTGCGAGCTCTGCCGCTCTCGTGATAGTATCTACTCTTTGCCTATCCTGAACCCAGTGCCTAATGTTTTCAGGTAGACGCCGAAAGAATTGCTCTAACGCAAAGCACTGCAGAGTCTTTTCCGCGTCGCCGAGGGCACCCTCCTCTCTAAGCCATTCCTCCAGATTTACTTTTAAGGTGTACGCAAACTCTGGGTATGACCCGTTTCTGGATTTTTTGATGTCACGAAATTTCCGTCAGAATGCTTCCGCTGACAGTCTGTACTTTTTGAGCAGACTCGCTTTGACTCTGTCATAGCCGTCTGCGTCTTCTTTCCTTATGCGGGCTATAAATGTCAGTTACTTCACACGGCAGCAGCGTAAGCAAGCGCTGCGGCCACGTGTCTTTAGCAAAATTTTCTCTCTCGCACGTGCGCTCAAAGTGCACCAGAAAATGACCAATGTCCCCTCCTACCGCGTAGGATGGCATCAAATCTGTCATTCGGTGCTCTTTTTCTCGTGCTACTGGGCTAGCTCCGTTCATTGATTGGGCCTTTACTAGTTCAACATTTAGGCGTTTCATTTCCAAACGATCGATACGTTCTTTTTCCTCTTTTTCCTCACGAAGTCTTTGCCCCTCTTTTCTTTGCTTAATGTCCTCTAAGCATTCGCTGAGCTCCTCGTCCTCTGCCCCGGTCCGCTCGATAGCGTCAATGATCTCCTGCTTTTTTTTCATCTCGGCAATTTGCAGGCCCAGCTCTCGGGTCAACTCTAACAACTCTGGCTTTTTTAGTCCCTTCAAATTCATGGCTGTCCTTGGTGCTGCTAACTCTTAACTAAACAACTTTGACGTACTATGAGTACTTCCGTCAACAGTTACCGAATCAGTGCTTTGTTTACAATCCTACCCAATCTCTGGCGATATCTCAGCAAAGAAAAGCAGTGCGCTCACCCTGTGCAGTCATGAATTCACACACGTTCCTTCCAGTGATGTCAGTGATGCCACGAAGCACTTTCGTCTGACGCTAGGCCAACCGGGCAGCAGGTCTCAGCATTGCCTTCTGGTCGATGAGCTCAATCCTACCGCTGCCAACCAGTTGTTGCGACTCGGGTCTGGTGGGTCTCGTCATTGGTAGCTGGCCACCCCATCGGACTCGTCTCTTACAACGAAGAGCAATGCTTGTACGGGAAAACAGAGAACAGACGTTTATTTGCATTAGAGAGAGGTCAATAAAAAAGTTTAATTACATAGTGGCGTTCTTCGTACATGGTGAGCTCTCCACTCGAAAAAGCACACCGAATAAGCCGGGGGGGGGGGGGGTCAATAAATAGGGTATGTTCTCCCCAGATCCCTACACAGGGGAATGCGTACAGATGGCACTGTCCAATCACGGATCCCACATAACCGGCGAGGATGACGGGCGTGCTGGGCGAGGGGTGACGGGCACCCCTGGGCGAGGGGTCCGAAGCTCATGACGGCATCCATCAAAAGAGCTGCCGCAAACAAGCTCAAAGTGGTCTGCTGAAGTGCCCGCTTAATTAGCGGGGCGAATTGCGGCCGCTACCGCCGTCATCTTCTAAAGAAAATGCTACACTTGTAGTCGTCTTCCGAACGGCTTACGACGTCAGGGCGGCGTCGGCAACAGTCCTGTAGGCACAGATGATTATAACGATGCTTGGTTTTGGGACGTTAAACCCTATATATCAATCAATCAATTATAAAGATGCGATACAGCAGTTTTCAGTACATAAGTATTTTTAAGGGTATGGCAGAACTTTGTGTGGTCTTTCTCTGAGGCGAGATCATCAGATAAATTATTCAACAAACGAATAGCTCGTGAAAGATCCGACTGATTGAAAGCGTTAGTATTGCCGTACATCCGTGATAAACTAAACCTGTTATGTAGTCTGCTCGAAGTTCCATGAGCTAGATTAAGGTGAACAGATGGCATCATGCTGGTGTGGATGAGTTTCTAGAATAGTGATAAAAGTAAAATGTCGTGCGAAATTTTCAGTGGCTCAAGTACAAGAATATGTTTAATCTGTGTTACGCTGGACGGGTAGCTGTGATTTCGCGCTATGAATCGACTAGCTCTGTTCTGTATAGATTCTATCCTATCTGTGAGGTATTGTTGATATGGTGACCAAATGGAGGATGCAAACTCAAGTTGAGGACGGATTAGAGCAAGATAATCCAGTTTACGTACATCGGAGGGAGCACTGTATAGGTTTCGGCGCAGAAAACCTAATGATCTTGATAGAAATGATATGTAAGGACCACGAAAGCGTATAAGTTAAATTTATGCCTAGGCATTTGTAATGGTCAATGCATTTTACAATGCTATTATGAAATGTGTATTGACCATTAAAGTTATCACGTTTGCGACTAAAGGTGATATGTTTGCACTTGGAAACATAAAGTGTCATCTGCGATGTTTTGCACCACTCATTAATACGCTCGAGGTCTTCTTGAAGAGTTAGGTGATCGCTACTGTTGCGAATGGGACGATAGATAATGCTTCTATGCTTCTATGGTTTTTATGCTCATTGTCTTTCCAACAATTAAGCGTTATTTTTACTGTTTTTCTTGGTTTTGGACTTACTTGTAGAAGGTGCACTTTATCGTAATTCAGCACGTCCATCTTGTTTCTCGTGTGTATGTATCCCCTCCTTGACCAATATAGATTCTGGAGGTACCGGTGCCTCCCCCAGAAAACCCCCAGCAACAAGTCAGCGGACTGCTTCACATGCCGCGAGGTGGCGGTGTTCGACCAAGCTTCTCTAAACTTTCGCTTCTGATGTGGCTAGACGACGGATAGGCCACGTGTTCCGACTATAGTTCCAACTGTTCTGAACAGCTTGTCGACTTCGTCACTGGTGCAGTGCCCCACTAATTCAGTATACAGAGTTTATTTTTATTATTACCATAGTTTTCGGGCAGACCAAGAAGTCAGCTTCTCTAGGCAGCCTACAAAAACTGCAGTGAGGCGAATGTGTAGTGCAAACTTGATCGCACAGAAAGCATGGTTCAGGCATTGCGAAGGTGACGCAATACTTGCGAGTCAGTTTCGCTCGTTTGTAAATAAGTTAAATTTTTGAACGTATGATTCTACTGCAGTCAGTCAGTCAGTCAGTCAGTCAGTCAGTCAGTCAGTCAGTCAGTCAGTCAGTCAGTCGGTCGGTCGGTCGGTCGGTCGGTCGGTCGGTCGGTCGGTCGGTCGGTCGGTCGGTCGGTCGGTCGGTCGGTCGGTCGGCCAGCCAGCCAGCCAGCCAGCCAGCCAGCCAGCCAGCCTGTCAGTCAGTCAGTCAGTCAGTCAGTCAGTCAGTCAGTCAGTCAGTCAGTCAAGAAATTTGTTAAAATGTCCTCAGGAGTTTGATGGGACAATAAAGACAACTATTAAGTTTATTGTTGAAATAGCGTGCCAGAAACCTCGTAGTGTTATTTTTGGGCCAAGAAAGGGCCTATTTTGAAATAAAATCACGTTTTAGTGGTTCGCATCGGGTTAGCACACTTCAAATTACCCGCCTCAAGAAGCGGACCGACCGGACCGGCTCACGTCACTGTTGCCGTGCACAATGTTGCCCGGCTTTACTGCACTAGTAGCTTACACCGTGGTAGCAGCAGACCATGAAGGAAGGAAACCCTTCTCCGTGCAGCAGACCGAAAGCAGCGGGAGCCATAGAAACAACAACAATGGCCTCCGAGATGGCAGGCGCACGTGCCCGCCCTCGGAGGTAATGGCTGATGTTTTTTTGGTTTAACTGCGCCCTGCTAGATGGCATTGCCTGTCCAGTGTAACTACGCGAACATTAATTTTTTGATTTTCTGGCGCCATTCCCCTTAGTAACGTGGGGCGGCTATTTTTTCCTTGAATCAGACAGAAACGAACAAGCAGCATTTCATTGAATCTCTTGATGCACGGAAGGTTCTTTATTTAGTGCAGCTAGATTGATTACTAGTGATTAGTTGTAAGTGGTCCGTCTGATGCCATCGGGATCATTTTGAGAATGTCCTACAGTGGCGCTTGTGTTCTTGTGCATCTGCCTTAATTTCTCGGTAAGTAGGGCACTGTTGTTGATAACATTATCGTTTTAGATGTTTTCATACACTGAGTTTCCACTTTGACGTAAATTGTTATTTGATATTAGTGTCTTTTTAAGTCACCCGGGTGTTCCCGAGGGACACCCTAGCAGCCGCTAATATAGGTTACGCTAGAGTCAGGGTGGAAACGTGGTGGCGTTCCGCCAGTTCTTGGGCCCTCTGGACTGCATTTAGTTGGTGTTGGAGTTTGGGGCTTCTGAGGTGATAGGTCCCTGGGGTAACGTGGGACATTGCCATAGCACGTGTGCGAGTGAACTGTGCACTTGTGTGCAGTCTGGGCATTATGTCTTTATTATGCCCGAGTTGCAACGGCTGAGTCAGCCCCGTGATGGCTTCAATCTCGTTTGAAGCATCCGAAAGGCTACCTCTTGCGCGCATTCGAGCTTTGCATGTGGTAAAGGGTATTGGCTTCTGTCATTTCGGTAGTGAAAGGTAATTTCGTGGAAGCTGAGTAAAGGGTAATTAAACTGTACGTCTGGGCCCAGCTATTCGGTGGCTGAATGTTTGTTGCAGCGGGTCAGCTCTCGCGCTTGATCATGAGCCATTTCGTTGAGATTGGGTTGCTGTGGGTGGACGTCTTTGCCCATGTGGCCAGAGAACCAAGGGAGGTAGTTGAAGCTTGTGGATTTGCATGTTTATAAAATGTGGGCTGCTTCTCGAGCAATGTTGTCCGTTTCGCAAGCCCGAATGGCGGTTCGAGAGTCTGTGAAGACAAATGGTGTTTGATGGGTTGATCATCGCTAAAGATATAGCAACGAAATTCTTTGTTTAATTTGAATACAGTCTACGCACGCCATTTATTCCTTCTTGTAGTGACTTTTCACTCTGTATTCGCTTCAATTGAAACTGTTTCTACCGCAAGCTTTCGGTTTGAAGCGTTAGCATTCAAGAATCCTGGGGGTCTATGCTCTTTCTCAGTGCTTGCCAGTGAAACCATCACAATGAATCCGGACACTCCCGATCTCAAATTCCGAGTCGGAAAGAGTCAGTTTTCATGTAACCTTGACCAACACGGAACTTCGTAATAAGATGAAGCTGGACCTTTTGTAAACCATCTCAGAGACCAAGTGTGACCTTCACCTGCCGTAAAAGGTGTAAACAAACTACGATGTTTTGGAGTAAGTGCTTCGCCGAAGAACGGCGAATTATTCCGGGGCTTCCAGCATTTACCAGCATTGTACCTTCCATAACATCCGGAAAGTGTGCCGTGGTTGTGTATTTAGGGATAATTATGGCTGAGAGGTGGATGCCCGGCGAGTGTGCAATAAAAAAATATTTACTCAGGTATCTTCTGCTGTTCTTTGCGAAAGTATGCAGTAAACACAATTGTTATGCAGCATTTTGCATTCTCTATCTGTTCATTTAAGTGGCTATAATAAATGGGCATTGACGCCCATTATCATATTAGTTCGTACAGAAAAGCTATCAGAATCATTTATGATTGGTTTCTCTAACACTTCTTGTCGTATTACCTACGATAAAGCTTTTACCTACGATAATTCACGTGGAGGGCAGAGCGCTCTCTGCGAACAATGCTCTCACGTGTTTCACACAAGGTTTACCACATTTTCATCCTAAAAATGGCCGGACTTCGACAGAAGAATATCATAAGCGTTTCATTCATAACGAATGGTAACCATTTCACCAAAAGCCAATTTCATGGATACTCGGTGGACTTCGCACCCCAATCACTCGCATGGTGAAGCTGGCGATGCCACTGGAACTGAAAAACGTGCGTATAGCTTAGGTGTTATGAATCGTACTGTTTCTACGGCGCTCTACGTAATCCGCAATTTTTATTAGTAGGTATAACACGAATATCTAGAGTAACAATTTTTTTGGTAATATGTTAAGAAAAGTGGAAACTTTTTGCTCATCGTTTGGTGACATTGGCTCGAAAGTCAATGACAACCCTTTCTGACCACTCGCACGATGAATCACCGAGTGAAGAGTGGACGACAGATGACGCGATGACGACAGATTGTGCATCATGCTTCATTACTTCAACTTACTTCACCAATGAAGAGAACATAGGCGGATAGTTTACATTTTTCCAGAGGGTGCGGGGCCGACTTGCTGTTCCACATTTCTCTCTCACCCTATCTCCCCCACCACCACACACTAAAATAATTCAATGTAACTAGTTTTTTTTTGGGCCTACGGCCGCAATGTATTTACGGCCACTAGTGAGAGCCTCCACATTTATTGTTCAATTTACAGAAACGTCGCTTCACTACGTGATCCTTGGCTCAAAGCGAAAAGCCCGCATGGGCTGCTACTCGCGGACTACATCACATAATATGCGTGGAATTTTAGGCCCCTTGGGGACTCAGGTTGTCGGCGTGTCATGTAGTCACGATTCATCATAAAACGCGAATTCACCACAAAAATTGAGTAAATCTCACTAATCACCACCAGTTGACAAAAAATGAAGAAGGCAACAGTTATCCCAATAAATAGCCGACGATGATAGATGAGCTGAAGCAACCTTCCCTATATGCCGTGGGGATTTGAAACCAGGCATGTCGGTAAGAAGAAGGAGAAGCTGGACCAAAACAACAATAAGGAGAAAGAGAAGTAGGAGGAAGACGCACCACCTTATATAATTGCTGCCTGACACAGTTTTCCGACGAAGTTAGATGAGCTCAAAAACCCTTGCCTGCATGCCATAGAGAATTGAAACCGGGCTTTTCGGGAAGAACAAGAAGACGAACAACGACAACAATCAGGAGAAGAATAGAAGTAGGACGAATACGCACCACCTTATCTGCTGTCTGACGCAGTTATCTGACGAAGTTAAATGAGCTGACACACCCTTCCCTACATGCCGTAGGGAACTGAAACCAGGCATGTCGGGAAGAAGCAGGAGAATACGAACAACAATAAGAGAAGAAGAGAAGGAGGAGGAAGGTGCACCACCTTATCTGCAGTTTGACGCAGCTTTCTGACGAAGTTAGATGAGCTGAAACACTCTTACCTACATGCCGTAAGGAACTGAAACCGGGCATGTCGGGAAGAAGTAGGAGTAGACGAACAACAACAACAAGAGGAGAAGAAAAGAAAGAGGAGGAAGACACACCACGTTATCTGCAGCCTGACGCTGCTTTCTGACGAAGTTAGATGAGCTGCAGCACCCTTCGCTACATGCTGTAGGAAACTGAAACCGGGCATGTCGGGAAGAAGAAGGAGAAGACGAACAACAACAACAACAACAACAACAACAACAACAACAACAACAACAACAACAACAATAGCAGAAGAAGAGAAGGAGGAGGAAAACGCACCACCTCATCTGCGGTCTGACGCAGTTTTTATGACGCAGTTTTAGATGAGCTGAAACACCCTTCCCTACATGCCTTAGAGAACTGAAACGGGGCATGTCGGGAAGAACAGGGATAAGGTGAACAACAACAACAAGGAGAAAAAGACGAAGGAGAAAGAACCACCACACTATCAGCAGTGACACAGTTTTTTGACGAAGTTAGATGCGATGAAACACCCTTCCCTACATGCCGTAGGGAACTGAAACCAGGCATGTCAGGAAGAAGGAGAAGACAAACGACAGCAACAATGGGAGAAGAAGAGAAGGAGGAGGAAGAAGCACCACCTCATCTGCAGTCTGACGCAGTTTTTATGACGCAGTTTTAGATGAGCTGAAACACCTTTCCCTACATGCCTTAGAGAACTGAAACCGTGCACGTCGGTTAGAAGGAGAAGACGAACAACAACAATAATAAAAGAGGAAGAGAAGGAGGAAGAAGACGCACACCTCATCTGCAGTCTGATACAGTTTGTATGACGCAGTTTTAGATGCGCTGCAACACCATTCCCTACATGCCGTAGGTAACTGAATCTGGGCATGTCGGGGAAAAAGAAGGAGAAGACGAACAACAACAACAATAGGAGAGAAAGAGAAAAAGAAAGAAGACGCACCACCTCATCTGGAGTCTGACGCAGTTTTTTATGACGCAGTTTTAGATGACCTGAAACACCCTTCCCTACATGCCTTAGAGAACTGAAACCATGCATGTCGGTACGAAGGAGAAGACAAACAACAACAACAATAGGAGAAGAAGAGAAGGAGGAGGAAGACGCACCACCTCATCTGAAGTTTGACGCAGTTTTTATGACGCAGTTTTAGATGAGCTGAAACACCCTTTCCGACATGCCTTAGAGAACTGAAACCGTGCATGTCGGTAAGAAGGAGAAGACGATCAACAACAATAATGAGAGATGAAGAGAAGGAGGAGGAAGATGCACACCTCATCTGCAGTCTGACGAAGTTTTTATGACGCAGTTTTAGATGAGCTGAGACGCCCTTCCCTACATGTCGTAGGGAACTGAAACCGGGCATGTCAGTGAAAAAAAAAGGAGAAGGTGAACAACAACAACAATAAGGAGAAAAAGAAGAAGGAGAAAGAACCACCGCATTATCTGCAGTGACAGTTTTCCGACGAAGTTAAATGCGCTGAAACACCCTTCCCTACATGCCATAGGGAACAGAAACCAGGCATGTCGGGGAGAAGGAGAAGACGAACGATAATAATAATAGGAGTGAAAGAGAATGGGGAGGAAGACGCACCACTTCATCTGCAGTCTGACGCAGTTTTTATGACGCAGTTTTAGATGAGCTGGAACACCCTTACCTACATGCCGTAGGAATCTGAAACCGGGCATGTCGGGAAGAAGAAGGAGAAGACGAACAACAAAAACAATAATAGGAGAATAAGAAAAGGAGGAGGAAGACGCACCATCTCATCTGCAGTCTGACGCAGTTTTTATGATGCAGTTTTAGATGAGCTGAAACACCCTTCCCTACATGCCTTAGATAACTGAAACCGTGCATGTCGGTAAGAAGGAGAAGACGAACAACAACATCAATAGGAGAGGAAGAGAAGGAGGAAGAAGACGCACCACTTTATCTGAAGTGTGAGGGAGCTATGGATGAGCTGAAACACCCTTCCCTACATGCTGTAGGGAACTGAAACCGGGCATGTCGGGAAGAAGGAGAAGGAGAACAACAACAGGAAGAAGCATCACCTTGGCTGCATTTCGAAGCAGTTTTCCGACGACGTTAGTAGAGCGCAAACATCCTCTGTACATGATCGGTTTTAGCCTTGAAACCACTGATGCCTCATCGAGGAAACCTGAAAACTGCTTGTTTCATCCCTACCAAGGTTTTACGTTAAAGGAGCTGAAACACCCTTCCTTACATCTTTTGCCTCTTCCCAGTTTTTTATCAACATATTTTACTTACGTCTTTCTAATCCCAGACAAGTAAGAGTTGGCTAATGTTGATACAGGAAGCTTTATTATGCCATTGCAACCAATTTAAAATGGCTAAAATAATTATTAAATGATAGCGAATACCATTTGCCACCAGCGCACCACGTACGAAGCTGGGAGTACGAATTTTCGCTCCAGAGGGTGTTTTTTGGACAAGTATTTGAGTAGCTGTTTGGTCACCGAAATCGTAATAAAAGCCTCTGCTGATCAATTTACACGCATGAATTGCGATATAGTTCTGAGTGACTGTGGGATTAATTTGATCACCTGGTAATCCTTAACGAGTCGGGCACATTTGACTCACTTATAAGCACGCCACATCTTTTATCCTTCTATTCCACAATACATGGCTAACAAAATGTGCGCATAACAACTATGGAGGTCCCCGTAATGGTTTTCTCCGAAGGAACGCCCAAGTACTTGTAGTTGGTCTGTTTTTTTATTGTAGTGATAAGAGAAGATGTCAGAGTTAAAAAGAAGTGACTTGTCCCAAGATAGAGATGAGTGTACTATATTGATATGTACTATTGGCAACGCATAGAAACGAGCACAAGAGAAGACACATAGGCGCCAGTGTGAGTCGCTCATGTTCTTTCCTTTGTCTGCATTTCATTGTGCCGCTTATGCTTAGTATATATCAAGACAAGCCCCTACTATCACCAACAAATTCTTCTAGAGTGAATTCACTATTTGTACCATTAGCAAACGTTCCATATGTTGCGCGCTGTCCTGATCCCTGTAAAAAAAGTGTGCCGTGTTCGAACGCCTTTAAAGTAACTTTGTCGAGCCAGAGCTTGGTTTATCTTGGTTTGGAAAAAAAATGGCAGCATTTGTTTCAAGAGACTTCACTTTGTCGAGTGACAGCTCGGTTTCGCTTGCTTTGGGAATGGATCGCAACATTGGTTTGCAGAGGAGTCACTTTGTCGAGCGACAGCTCGGTTTCTCTTGCTTTGGGAATGGATCGCAACATTGGTTTGCAGAGGAGTCACTTTGTCGAGCGACAGCTCGGTTTCTCTTGCTTTGGGAATGGATCGCAACATTGGTTTGCAGAGGAGTCACTTTGTCGAGCGACAGCTCGGTTTCTCTTGCTTTGGGAAAGGAGCGCGGCATTGGTTTGCAGAGGCTTTACTTAGTCAAGCGACAGCTCGCTTTTTCTTGTTTTGGGAAAGGATGGCAGCATTGGTTTGCGGAGACTGGACTGTGTCGAGCAGCAGCTCGGTTTTGCTTGCTATGGGAAAGAGTGGTCGCATTGGTTTGCAAGGACTTTACTTTATTGCTTGTCTTGGCTTGGGCAAAATATGACAAGAAGTCTTCAAAACACGTCGTGACCACACACTACGTCAAAGGCTCGAACGTGTTGCACCACAACGCAACACACAGACGCTGCTCCGTGTGAAGGCTCACTGAACTTAGATGCAGCCAGTGACCCTGGCTGTGGTAGCACGGAACACTGGCCCTGAATCACTGTTCATTTTCGCGAAAGTACCACAGTAGCGTTTCGCTAAAGCTTTTCGACCGGCGTAGCGAGTCCCCATCAATACGGTGAAAATTAAGTGGATGAGTTCTGAAAATGCTGAACGTCCAAACGCCGAAAAATTGAAATGCCGAAAAATTGAAACACTTCAAAAACAAAATGCCAAAAAATCAAAATGCTCAAAAGATATTATGACGAAAATCACGTGAAACATGCCGGAAAACGCGTGAAATTTTACCGACTTGGAAGAAAATGGATGAAGACGCAGTGTGGTGTGCTCCCAGAAGGGAAAAACTAAACTTATCTGCAGATACGCTTATGTCTATGTGTTTGACAAGAAAGAAGGTTCCCGACACCATTAGAGGTATGAGATGTGAGGAGAATTCAGCGCCAGAGCGATTACCAACCTTCCTGTAGAAGGTATACTGCCTTAGTAATGTCGAATACAGTGATCAATTCAGGCCCTTCCGGATCATCCTCTCCTTGAAAAGGGAGCAAGCTAAACTCGACGACAACGTTGAGAAAGCGATCAGAGACCAATGCCGCCGCTTACAAAACAAGAGCCAAGGGGTTACGTGAAAATCATTTGACAGCTTCTCTGAACGATCGGTACGATGTCGACGTTTTAAGTTTGCTAGAAGAAATTGGACACAACTTTTTTGTATAAAATGCAATATACAAGAAAATTACTCTGCTATGCGATGAGATATGCAGTATTATAAAATTTTTTTTGAAGGCTTGAACCACATTCTAAGGGAACATGGCTGTTGGTAAAAAGGTTCGAAAGCATGTGCATATCAGTCACGCCCGGCGGAACCTTTAAAATATACTCTATCTTTCACTATATATAGCTAGGTGCTGCAGGCATTTCAACGTTGAGACATTTTGATGTTTCGTTTTTTTTTTCGCGTTTTGAATTTTTTACCTTCGTATGTACAAATAAGAGATATATTATTATTATTATTATTATTATTATTATTATTATTATTATTATTATTATTATTATTATTATTATTATTATTATTATTATTCATGTGCGTAAGGAGTGCGCCTGTGCGTGTTTATATATTTTGTTGCAGACAGTCAACTAATTTAATTCATTAAAATGAAACGAATCCCGCTCCTATGGTGCACTTTTAAGCCTTAAAATTTTGCTTTAAACATTTTCTACAGTGCTTTCTCTCCAAGAGCTACAGCTTTGTTTTTAAAAGGTATGCAAGTTGGCCCTCTGCTGGTTGCCTTGTCTGACTGAAATTCATGTTGAAGGCCACGTTTATACTTGCAGCGATCTTGACCACAGGTGAAACCTTCTGCTGACGCTGTATCCTGCACTTTCGTTTTCCTCCTCCTCCTGCTCCACCTCCCCCTTCTGTATCCTGTGCTACCTTTGTAGTAATTTTGTCATCAACCGTACAAAATACGGTGTAAAAAAACCGTTTAAAGAAGTGCACATGTCTCAGTACATTGAGCATTGTTATAAAATAATGTAAATGTAGCAAACGTTTCGGTCAGCGCTGTCGAACTGCCGGCTACGGCATTTCTTCCAGCAATCTCTCGTTCCCTACAATGTCTGGACTAAACCTCCATACGGGTGTTTTAAAATGGATGATACCGTTAGTCGGTTCCTTGAAATTTCACTCTCATCAAGGTTACATCATTCTTCGGATAGGTTTCCCGCAGCGTGTTTTAAAGCGTAAGTCTGAAAAGTTGGAATATTGAGTTTTATATGTTGGGTCCACTGAAAGTGGCGAAAAAAAAAAAAGAAACGCTTACTTTGATTGTTCAATTTGAGTACAACGGCCTCACGTCGTGATGAGTGCAATGTATGCCGGCGACTCGAAAACAGCGGCTCGGGACGCGACAGGAAGCAGACAAGCGAGTGTGCGCCGTTGAAAAGAAAGCGGTAGGTGAGACATAAAGTGGCGCGTGTGCCACTGATAAGAAGGCGTAGGTTCCTCCGGAGTAGACTTGTTTGGTCTGGAAGAGAGCCTCCCTCCATAGCAATTTACGCGAGTATATGAGCATGCGTCGGTGTTTTCGCATGTCCTTGCGCTATGCCCACATACGTGCGCCGTTTTGCATACAAGTGCAGAAGAGGTTGTTGGCATGTTGACGGGAGCATGTGGTCGAAATGTTTAGCGTGCATTCTAAGTGCATGTGTCAGCGTCTGCGTTTTTGCATTGTTGCTCAAATAAATCATTTTGCATGGAAGATTGCATCTGCGGCACTTTTTTTTGCTTTTCTGAGACCATCTGGCTTAACAATGTCTTTATCGTTCTGTAAGGCCCGTCACTGACCTAGGTTGTGTTGCAGAAAGGGGAAGGAGAGCGCGAAGGGATGGAGAAAGAAATGAGATCAAACTCGTTCCCGCATATGCCGTAAGCAGAGATGTAACTAATGCATTTTTTTTCTCTACTACAGAACTAATGGTTCGTGCAACGAGAAAATAGATATCTACTCCATTGCATTTTTTTCTAAACATTAAAGGAAGTCTAAATTTGCCTGATTCCATGCCGTAAGAGCCCAGGTGGAGCAGGCGACTATTCGCCTTCACGAAGGGAAGAGAAGAAGAAATAGCCGGAACGACAGCCAGACCGGTTGGCCTCCCTGTGCTGGGGAAGGGGGTAAGGGGAATAAATATGATACTCCACTCCAAGCCACAGGCTGCATGGGAGTACCTCCTCAGCTGTAAAAATATTTCTGACGGAACACGGAGCTGTAGATTCGGGTTGAAGTAGTGGAGACGAGCGTTGGTAAATTCGGTCGAGAACGTTCCACTGAGCAAGTATCAGTTCACGTGCAAGCAAACAAACTGTCACAGGCATGGTCAATCTTCTTCGGCTGCAAGGACGCTCTCTAAAAATAAAACTTTGACGTATTTTGACTTATAGTCACGAAATTTTCATGGTGATAGATAAATCGAGCACGCTTGGCGTGAGGCAAAGATGGCCGATATTATAAAATCAGACCGTATCTTTCAAACAAAGAAGTCATAAATTTTGAATGAAGGCGCGTTGCGGTATATATTGTCGTTGAAAACAGCAATCCATTTATTTCGCTTTCACGAGCGGATCGCCTTACCTATGCGTGCAATGTTTGGTGCTTACCGGTTTCTTTCTCCCTGTGCGAAAGAAAAGCGCAATTTTTCGCGTTGTCTTTCACTATAAAACTTAAAAATGAGGGCAGACACTGTGGCGCTTCTTACGGACAGTGTGACATGTGAAAGAGTGCTTTGCGCCAATTTGCTGTTTAAGAATGAAGAAATACCACGCATCACACAGAAATAAGCGGGCAACTGGTCTGTTTCAGGCGGGAGGCCGTTTTTCTTAGCCAGATTTTTCTGCAACGTGTCTTTATTTAAATTCCGCCCCTTCATCGTCACGAAAAGTTCCGGCCTGACTGCAACAAACTGTCATTTTCTGTGCACACTCAGCTTAGATATAGCCATTGAACATCTATTGCGGATATCTACATTTACGGGGATTTTTTAATAACTTCGGAAAGTTTCAAAGTTTCTGCCACACATTTTAATGATGTACGCGTTTCTTTTTGCAAGCAGCGGGAAATTGAGTGTCATTATTTGAGAGTTCCTGCTGCGTACATGCACTCTGGCTCAACCTTAATCTGCGGTGAATTTCCTTTTCATAAGTTGGTTTCCCTGTTTGAGATTGACTTCTATGTATAGTATGCGTATACATGTGTGACGTACGACCGGGCATGTGAAACCAATGGTGTCTTCGCGCTGACATTTCGCACAAAAAAAAAAAAAAATGGCAGCATATCCACGGAGTGAATGATGGAGAGTGGGGCGAAGCATTCATCCGTCCATTCGTTCTTGTTTCCATCCGTCCATGCGTCCGTCTGTGTGGCCGTCTATACGTCCATCCGCCCGTCCGTGCGTGTGTCTGTTCGTGCGTCCGTCCCTGCGTTCATCCACGCATCTGCCCCTGCGTCCATTCATGCGTCCATACATGCATCTGTCTGTGTGTCCGTTCGTTAATCTATTCAACACTCTCCCATGTTCCGCCAGTTTACCCGGCCCTGTGCTTGCTGCTGCCAAGTTACACCCGCAAACTTATTAATCTCATCTGCCCACCTAACCTTCTGTCTCCCCCTAACCCACTTGCCTTCTCTGGGAATCCAGTTAGTTCCCCTGAATGACCAGCGGTTATCCTGTCTACGCGCTACATGCCCGGTCCATGTCCATTTCCTCTTCTTGATTTCAACTATGATATCCTTAACCCCCGTTTGTTTCCTAATCCACTCTGCTTTCTTCTTGTCTCTTAAGGTTACACCTACCATTTTTCTTTCCATTGCTCGCTGCGTCGTCCTCAATTTAAGCTGAACCCTCTTTGTAAGTCTCCAGGTTTCTGCTCCGTAGCTAAGTACCGGCAAAATACAGCTGCTGGAAAGGTAAGGTCCCCTAATATGCAAGAAATTCGAAATCTGTGAATTAAAACACGCTTATCTTGTTACAGGTGTTGTTGAAGTTAATATGTATATTAATGCTGTACATCGGCGATGTACTGATAACACTAGCGTAAATTCACGTAGTCCGCGTTCGACTATGTTAGTGCGCCAACGTGGCTGTTACAGTGACGACAGTGCAAGTCATCCAACACAAAATCACGCGCACAGCACCGTTTTCTCTTCTGTCATTTGAGTGGACGCATTTAAAGTCGTACTGTCACAAACAAATTGACTTCGCATTTTTTTTATGCAAGGTGTTAACGGGGGTATGCTAGTCAAAAAATAATGCGGTACATTGTTTGCTGCAATGCGCGAGCGATAATTAATTACAGGCGCCTCATTATTAACCCGTACCAGTTTCGATTTGCAAGAGCTCCATACAAAACAAGCCGCTGGATGCAGCTATCACCACCTAGCGAGTGCAATGTTCGACCACGTCAGCACACAAAACTGTGACACACTTCCACTAAGCCCCGCCGCGGGGGGCTAGTGGCTAAGGTACTCGGCTGCTGACCCATAGGTCGCGGGATCGAATCCCGGCTGCGGCGGCTGCATTTCCGATGGAGGCGGAAATGTTGTAGGCCCGTGTGCTCAGATTTGGGTGCACGATAAAGAACCGCAGGGGGTCAAAATTTCCGGAGCCCTCCACTACGGCGTCTCTCATATTCAAATGGTGGTTTTGGGACGTTAAACCTCACATATCAATCAAATCAATCCACTAGGTTCACATCAATTAGATCTTTCGAATGGAAAACGGGACAGCAGTCTCACCGAACAGAAAACTTCCAACACGTGTGCCTAGGCCACGGGCTAGCGAGCACCCACTGGAGCAAACGCGACAAAAAAAAATTGTGGCTATGACGTCACCATAAATTGTTGACTGCAGCGCAGTGACGTGAGGGAAATAGGGGGTTCACCAGGGTGTCGCTTTTGAGGATGTCAATAGAGAAAGGTTTTCGATCGTACACGCAAACTTCCAAATTCATGCAAAATATGTTCTAAGCAGGACTGGGCAGTATCAGATACATGTATCTGAGATACTATCTTAGATACTCTTTGGGTATCCTGTATCTGTATCAGGATAAGTCTCGCAAGACTATATAGTATCTGTTTCTGTATTTTCGTTACAATCGATAATGTATCGTGTATTTTAAGATACAAGATACTGTGGTCGCAACGCTATACCATGCGAAACTTGAATCGCTGGTTGAACTCCGCTAGTCAGGCTGGTGCCACTAAGTCACCTGAATAGAACTAAGGGCAGCGACATCTTTTTATGTTATCGCCCACTACACCAGTCAGGGAAGGCTTCAAGGTGTGCACGTCCTTTTCGGTGGAGTAGAGCAACACGGCGGAGCACGCGCAGTCTCAACAGAAGTCTGTGCTTGCCCACATGCCTTCTTTTTCGAGATTTCTTCTCTGTTTAGTTGTTTCAGAGCCATGAAATTTACCCTTATCCACTTGCACGAAAGAGCCTCGTACCGCGATTCGTGTGGCGATGGCTGCACAATCTCTGATACTGCTCTCCTGCGTGGAACTATACCGCACCACCGGTACTGATGCTGTATCTAATGCAACAAGTACTTACCTATCAGAGGATATCTTGGCGTACTATGCCGGTTTAATTACAGCGAAAGCTGTTACGAGATCACAACTCGGGTCTCACGCAGCGCCGTAGTTGTCCGCCGCCGCCGCTGCCCGTAACCACATCTCGCAAAATTAGCAAAAAGACTTAGTATCAAGGACAGAGTGGCGCTAGAATCCGGGTCCGCTGGGTGCCAACCCAGTATTCTACCACTGAGCTACGCCTGTGTGTGGGAATGGTGGGAAAACTTGCCCTATAAGCAGGCTTGATGTCGAGAAAGGAATCGCGTTATTATGAGTATAACAAAGCGTTTTAAAACAGCAAACGAACAACCAGGTGTCACACAATGTGAATAGTGTAACGAGTGGGTCGTCCAATGCTACAACCCACTACAAAAGCATGTTCTTGATCACCTATTCACTGTGGCGCATACCCACTTCAGGCATAATTCTTCATCGTCGCCAACCACTTCATTAACAATTGCCACACAATTCCTCGCTATAGTTTAGCGGATACCACGCTTCTCAGAAGAATGACGAAGGATAACATAGCGAATGCCGGCCTACTACCCTAAACTTTTTTATTATTATTACCGTAGTTGGTACCTAGCAAGTGTGCTTGCAAGAGTTACTTAATGGGTGTTTAGAAAAAGCTATGAAAGGCCGCTCTTCTAGCTTTCCCTGTGACTGTGCAGCGCCTTCAGCGCAGGCCTGACGTTTTCCCTGCTGTTTCTATTCAAAGAGATTTTGAAATTCAATATGATTCTTAGCACAAGTACTAAGTTGTCCTTTCCTTGCATCCCATATACCTACTAGGGCTCTGAACTGCTTTTTTTTCGGTTCCGTTAATGCAATTTGCATTAGGTGATGTACAGTCAAAGTAAGTTCCCTGTTTTATACAATTAATTTCGGCTTTATTTTTGCTACTACTTACATGTTCATATTCACTTGAGTTTAGTCCTCTGCAAAGGCGATTTGTGAAACAAATAAGTATGTCATTACATGGGTGCGCGTTGAATACATAGCCCCAAATATGCCGTTTACTGCTAGCGACCAGATAAATTTGAGTGATAATAATGGGAATGATTCAGATCCATCTTAAAGATGCTGTTACTGTGGGGGGGGGGGAGGAGAAAACGGGCGTATTTACAATATTTACAGTCCACAGTAGTGCGGGCAAAAACAACCAAGATGGCGAGCCCAGGCACCACCTATAGTCCTCGTCTTCTTCGTCCTCTAGGTGAGCGACACATAACATTACCCTCCAGCGGCGGAGGCACCAACTCGGTGCAGTCGGAGAAAGACGGTAGTGAAAGTGGTCTTTATAAACGTGCGTTGGGGGAATCCGGTGAGCGATAAGACTGCAGACAGACAACGTGAACGATGTCGGTGCGGGGTTGCGTGGACGAGGACGAAGAGAATTGTTGAATTTCATACGTGACGTCGGTCACTTGGCGGCGCACACGATATGGTCCGGAGTACGGAACATTAGCTTCCCAGAAAGCCCAATACGGCGTTCTGGCGACCACAGGAGGACAAGAGATTCCGAAGGAAAGTGGGCGTTTCGGTGATGGCTGTCGTAACGAGAATTGGGGCCCGCTTGCGAGAATGCGCGCAAGTTGACGTGCATGGTAGGCGCGAGCTATAGCTTCTTGAGCGTATTCAGTGGGTGGGTGTACGTCGAAGGAGGCATCATCGTGTCCATAGGTAACGTCGCATTTCGGCCAAATGAAAGAAAGGCGAATAGCCAGCCGTCTCGAACCGCGACGTATTGTAGGCGAACGTGACAAAAGGCAACGCTGCATGCCAATCTTGGTGGTCGGCAGATACGTACATTGCCAGCATGTCGGTAATGGTTCGGTTCATCCGCTCTGTCAAGCCATTTGCCTGTGGATGGTAGGCTGAGCAAGGCATTAAAATATCAATATTAGAAAGCAGATTCGAGAAACACTGTGTAAAATGTTCCGTTTTTGTTGTGAACCTCCCAACGAGCCATTTCAGACAATTTTCATTAGGCACTGTATTTTTATTGTTTCACTTTAACAGGTAAGAAGACATCATGCTTAACTGTCATGACTATTAGGTGTGCCACCTGTATTGTGCATCTGAACCTATTTACCACGACTGCTTGAAACAACGTCTTTTCTATTTTAGTTGCGATTGTTTTGTGCAAATGTGCTGCCACACTCTTATTTAGTATTATCACTGTTTTCATTAGGTGTGATTGGGTCCAAGTCACCAAAAACGTATGACCACTCGGCGCAAACCACCCGCACTGTTTCGTAAACTTCGACTCAGATTGTGCTGCTAAGATTACGCGCAAATCCTGCTGCAGCGGCCGCATGTCGACGGAAATGAAATGCTATAGATGTACATATACATAGGTTCGATCGCACGTTAAAGAGCTCCAAATGGTAAATATTTCCGAAGCCCTGCACTTTTTCGGTCCTCATAATCGTATCGTAGTGTTATGACGAAAAAGTGAACAATTAATATTTGTATTATACGCAGTACACGTACTCTTATTAGTTCGCGAGCTTACGCGTGCACTAGCGATAAAGCTGGAATGTGCGATCACTGCTGTAAAAATACATGACGCGTTATGCCGATGATCAGATTACCATAGGCCGATGACACTAATTAGCGCTATTAGAGTACAGCGTGCGTTACTTGTAAACTGAATTACTCAGTTTTCTGGGGGCGCGGGTTCGAATCCCGGCTGCGGCGGCTGCATTTCCGATGGAGGCGGAAATGTTGTAGGCCCGTGTGCTCAGATTTGGGTGCACGTTAAAGAACCCCAGGTGGTCTAAATTTCCGGAGCCCTCCACTACGGCGTCTCTCATAATCATATAGTGGTTTTGAGACGTTAAACCCCACATATCAATCAATCAGTTTTCTGGGCAGAAATTACCTCACTAGTGAGTTTCATTTCTAGCAGAGTGGCTGCCACTTTCTTTGTAGTCACTATACCACGTGAGAATACAATATGTCAGGGACGTTTCTGAGGTGCACATGTCCTAATCGCTCAAGAACATTGCACGTCAGTATCTATATAGATAACGAATGGTTTACACTGGCAGATAAGAAGAATAATAAAAGTAATAGCAGCTTTATGCGCTCTATGTAGGGCAGCCATATGCACAACGTTCCACAAAAAATGTCACTACCGGCGTTGTTGCTGCTGTGCACCGGTAATTCGGTATTGCAAAACGGTCGTTTAAGGACAAGCTGAAAACTGCACACCGGCATTCGCACCACAATGCGAAGGCTTCTTATTGAAGCTCGTATGACTATATGGCAATCAACTAGTTGATCGACAAGTTCTGTAGCGAAGCCAACCAATTTCAGAAATGACAAGCAAGAACCGCTATCAAAGAAATGTCTACAAAGCGGTCCTGTTAAGCAGCTAAATCAAATCCTAATACGTTTTTCGGAAGTAAACTAATTTACCTTAGGACAAAACTTTTCGAGATACCAACAAACATTTCATTAAAAGAAAATTGGGCACATTTTAGAGATTTCCAAGTGGTTACTTTCGTGCCCACGCGTTACCCACTGAATTGTGAGGGTCTATAGCAAACAATTTGCAAATGCATTGATGTATCTCAAGATACGATTGACAAGTATCGTATCGGATACAATTCGTGCGGCAGTATCTTATATCTCTATAACCGATACTTTTCGTCGGAGTATTTTGTGTCATATTGCGATACGATTTCAAAGTATCTTTGCCTGCAGCCCTGGTTCCAAGCTGTTCGCAATTCCCACGGGCTATAGGTGGCGTGCCATGCAATCTAAAATGGCTGTGGGAAGAGGGTCAACCTATGAACTCGAATAGGAAAAAAATAGGACGCACGGACCTACGCCCCGTGCCGCTTTCACCGGATGAACTCTTGATCGTCGAATGAATGTATATTACACCATAGTACCTTTACAAACAATGGGCATTCAGTGCTAAAGTGTTCGCTACCTCATTTTTTTTGCCGCTGTGCAAAGATAGGTGGTGTCAGCTGATCTACCACGTGCATCAACGATGCATTGCGTAAGCCTGCGCCAACGTTGTCCTGTACATGCTACAGAAAACAGCATGAACTAGAATTGACGAATGAAGTGAATGGCTGTCCGAGGTAATTGGTACCGAGCCTGCTTGACGGATTTGTCGTAGTAGTAGGCCACTAGCGAATAGCATGCCAACGCAGCTGAACCGTACCGAATTTTTAACGTGGCGATGATTTGCAAACACATTAGGCCATCGTCATTCTTTGCGCAGTCCGCAACATGGAGTTACTTCTTCAACGAAACACAAGCATTTGACTTTAAGTAGCGCTTGTGTCACAGCCATGCTCAGACTCTAACCGTGCCCAATTCACTGCTATCGGATGTTGCACGTTCTATCTACGCGATCGAAACAAGGCTATCGAAGAGACTCACTCCCGTATGCTTCTCTATTGAAATTGCGAAAATTCGTCGCCCAAAAACGCAGTTCGGATGGTACCGGTGAAGTGCAAAAGTTAGCATAGAGGCGTGGATTGTAGTCGTAACTGTACGTTTCATCGCTCTAACCATTTAGCTTCGCCGGTCGAGCTCGAGCGTGTTGGTGGCATGCATACGGTGTTCCTGATTCGGCTACATGCAATTTGCAAGAGAAACTATGCTTCTATTTTGACTTCGCTGAAGGACATTATACATTAAATATAATGAAATTACTTAGGAGCATGAAAAAAAAAAAATCTGGCAGATCCCAAGTAAATGTTGTAGGCCCGTGTACTCAGATTTGGGTGCACGTTAAAGAACCCCAGGTGCTCAAAATTTCCGGAGCCCTCCACTACGGCGTCTCTCATAATCATATGGTGGTTTTGGGACGTTAAACCCCACAAATCAATCATCAGATCCCAAGTACAGTGGGAATCGACGACATGCGAAGCACGAATGAGGAAGGTTGATAAGTCACTTTAGAATCCACACAATGTTACGAGGCGCATGACAGTAGTACATATTAAACCGAAGTGGAAATGTTATACGAACTTAGGTATCTGGATAAGATGCAAGTATGTTGTTCATAGTCCCGTAACGATGGCACCACTAATGGTTGCAATACAAGCCCCAGCTATGGTAGGCATGTAAATTAAGCCACCCATGACTTCCATGTTATGATTATCATGTTTGCGCATGGTATTTGTGTTCATCGTTTTTTCACGTCCCCTACTATCAAATTTGGAATAAGTGATGCTAGCGAAACGGTCGTGATCGCGCTGTGAGTGTGGAATGTGGCCATGTTTTGCATGGCTCGCTTACGATGATCATGTTTGGATGTATACACTTTCCTTTGTCGTTCATTCACGTCACGTAATGCCGAATTTAGTATTTGCGAAGCTAGGGAAACGTCCGCGAGCTCATCATGAGCGTGACATGTAGTCGTGTTCTTACATGACACGCATGTCATGATTATCATGTTTGCACCAGTCATTATACCTTCGTCATCCATTCACGTCACATAATGCCAAATTTGGTACATGTAAAGCTAGTGAAACGACAGTTCGCGCACTATGAGCGTAACATGTCGTCATGTTTTGCTTTACACGCTTGTCATGATTAGCATGTTTGGAAGTGTTCGTCGTCTATTCACGTCACGTGATACCAAATTTGATATATGTGGAGCTAGCGAAACGCCCGTAAGCGCACTATGAGCGTAGCATGTAGTCATGTTTTACATGACATGCATATCTAGATTATCATGTTTGGAGTTGTCATTTGTCCACTCATGTCACGTATAATACCAAATTTGGTGTATGTGAAGCTAGCGAAACTACCGCGAGCGCTTCATGAGCATGGCATGTAGTCATGTTCTTACATGACACGCATGTCATGATTATTATGTTTGCACCACTCATGTACATGTATCTTCGTCATCCATTCACGTCACGTAATATGAGATTTGGTATATGTGAAGCTAGCAAAACGGCCGCGAGCGCACCATGAGCCTGGCACGTAGTCATGCTATTACATGACACGCATGTAATTATTATCATGTTTGCACCAGTCATATACCTTCGTCGTCTATTCACGTCACGTAACGCCGAATTTTGTATACCGCAAGCGTATAATGAGCGTGGAATGTAGTCATCTTCATACATGATACACATCTCATGATTATCATATTTGCACCAGTCATATACTATCGTCATCCATTGACGTCCCGTAAT